>NC_138313.1:26515000-27797500 GCF_965601325.2 Salmo salar
AGACTTGTGGAGGTCTACAATTTTTTTCTGAGGTCTTGGCTGATTTCTTTTGATTTTCTCATGATGTCAAGCAAAGAGGCACTGAGTATGAAGGTAGGCCTTGAAATACATCCACAGGTACACCTCCAATTGACTCAAATTATGTCAATTAGCCTATCAGAAGCTTCTAAAGCCATGACATCATTCTCTGGAATTTTCCCAAGCTGTTTAAAAGCACAGTCAACTTAGTGTATGTAAACTTTTGACCCACTGGAATTGTGATACAGTGAATTATAAGTGAAATAATCTGTCTGTAAACAATTGTTGGAAAAATTACTTGTGTCATGCACAAAGTAGATGTCCTAACCGACTTGCCAAAACTATAGTTTGTTGACAAGAAATTTGTGGAGTGGTTGAAAAATGTGCTTTAATGATTCCAACCTTAGTGTATTTAAACTTCAGACTTCAACTATATATATATATATATATATATATATATATATATATATATATATATATATACACTGAACAGAAATATAAATGCAACATGCAACAATTTCAAGATTTTACAGAGTTAGAGTTCATAAGGAAATCAGTCAATTGAATTAAATTCATTAGGCCCTAATCTCTGGATTTCACATGACTGGGCAGGGGTGCAGCCAATCAGAATGAGTTTTTTTTCCCACAAAAGAACTTTAATACAAACAGAAATACTCTTCAGTTTCATCAGCTGTCCGGGTGGCTGGTCTCAGACGATCCCGCAGGTGAAGAAGCTGGATGAGGAGGTCCTGGGCTGGCGTAGTGTCACGTCCTGACCATAGAAAGCTTTTATTTTCTATGGTAGAGTAGGTCAGGGCGTGACTGGGGGGTTAGTCTAGTTTATTATTTCTATGTGGGGTTATAGGTTTGTTTTTCTATGTTGGTGATTGTGTATGATTCCCAATTAGAGGCAGCTGGTAATCGTTGTCTCTAATTGGGGATCATACTTAAGTAGCATGTTTTCCGCCTGTGGGTTATGGGATATTGTGTTTTGAGTAAGTGTATGTAGCACCTCTGTAGTCATGTTTCCTTTATTCTTTATTGTTTTTGTATTTTGCTTAGTTTTACTTCATAATAAATATGTGGAATGCTACACATGCTGCGCCTTGGTCCGATCATTCCAACAAACGTGACACGTGGTTACACGTGGTCTGTTTTTTTGTCCGGTAGGAAGTACTGCCAAATTCTCTTCAATTATGTTGGAGGTGGCTTATGGTAGAGACATGAATATTCAATTCTGTGCCAACAGTTCTGGCGGATATTCCTGCAGTCAGCATGCCAATTGCACGCTCACTCAAAAGTTGAGACATCTGCGGCATTGCACATTTTAGAGTGGCCTTTTATTGTCCCCGCCTGTGTAATGATCACTCTGTTTAATCAGCTTCTTAATATGTCACACCTGTCAGGAGGATGGATTATCTTGGCAAAGGACGAATGCTCACCAACAGGGATGTAAACACATTTTGCACAACATTTTAGAAAAGTAAGCATTTTGTGCATATGGAACATGTCTGAGATCTTTTATTTCAGCTCATGAAACATGAGACCAACACTTTACATGTCGTGATATTTTTATTCAATATATATGTAAAAAAAATGCTTTTCTTTCAAAAACAAGGACATTTCTCAGTGACCCCAAACTTTTGAACGGTAGTGTAATTTCACTCTGTTAGAGCTCCAGTTTTCCTCTGTGGAGATGGGAGAACTTTCCAGAAGGACAACCATCTTTGCAGTACTCCACCAATCAGGCCTTTATGGTAGAGTGGCTAAACGGATGCTTCTCCTCAGTAAAAGGCACATGAACGCCCGCTTGGAATTTGCCTAAAGGCACCTAAGGACTCATACCATGAGAAATAAGATTCTCTGGTCTGATGAAACCAAGATTGAACTCTTTGGCCTGAATGCCAAGCATCACGTCTGGAGGACACCTGGCACCATTCCGACGGTGAAGAATGGTGGTGGCAGCATCATGCTATGGGGATGTTTTTCAGCAACAGGCACTGGGAGACTAGTCAGGCTTGAGGGAAAGATGAACAGAGCAAAGTACAGAAAGATCCTGCTCTAGAGAGCTCAGGACCTCAGACTGGGATTAAGGTTCACCTTCCAACAGGACAAAAACCCAAAGCACACAATCAAGACAATGAAAAAGTGGCTTCGGGACAAGTCTCTGAATGTCCTTGATTGGCCCAGCCAGAGCCCAGACTTGAACCCGATCGAACATCTCTGGAGAGACCTGAAAATAGCTGTGTAGCGATGCTCCCCATCCAACCTGACAGAGCTTGAGAGGATCTGCAGAGAAGAATGGGAGAAACTCCCCAAATATAGGGGTGCCAAGCTTGTAGCATCATACTCAAGAAGACTAAGGCTGTAATCACTGCCAAAGGTGTTTCAACAAAGTACGGAATAAAGGGTCTGAATACTTAACCTGTTGGGGCTAGGGGGCAGTATTTTCACGGCTGGATAAAAAAACGTACCCGAATTCATCTGGTTACTAATCCTACCCAGTAACTAGAATATGCATATACTTATTATATATGGATAGAAAACACCCTAAAGTTTCTAAAACTGTTTGAATGGTGTCTGTGAGTATAATAGAACTCATTTGGCAGGCAAAACCCTGAGACATTTTCTGACAGGAAGTGGATACCTTATGTGTTGAATTACCTTTAAGCCTATGCCATTGAAACACACAGGGGTTGATTCATGTTTTGGCACTTCCTATTGCTTCCACTAGATGTCACCAGCCTTTACAAAGTGTTTTGAGTCTTTTACTGTGAGATCTGACCGAACAAGAGCCATGGAACGGTGATGGCCGATTAGACTCCGGCGCGCGAGTTCATGTTGGGTACCCTCGTTCCAATACGTTATAAAAGAGAATGCATTCGTCCACCTTGAATATTATTCATGTTCTGGTTAAAAAAGGCACTAATGATTTATGCTATACAACGTTTGACATGTTTGAACGAACGTAAATATATTTTTTCCCCTCGTTCATGACGAGAAGTCCGGCTGGCTTAGATCATGTGCTAAGAACACGGAGCTTTTTGGATATAAATGATGAGCTTTTTTGAACAAAACTACATTCGTTATGGACCTGGGCTTCCTGGAAGTGACATCTGATGAAGAGAATCAAAGGTAATGGATTATTTACATAGTATTTTCGATTTTAGATCTCTCCAACATGGCCGTTTGTCTGTATAGCAAAGCATATTTTTCTGGGCGCAGTGCTCAGATTATTGCAAAGTGTGATTTCCCAGTAAGGTTATTTTTAAATCTGGCAAGTTGATTGCGTTCAAGAGATGTAAATCTATAATTCTTTAAATGACAATATAATATTTTACCAATGTTTTCTAATTTTAATTATTTAATTTGTGGTGCTGACTTGACTGCCGGTTATTGGAGGGAAACGATTTCCTCAACATCAATGCCATAGTAAAACGCTGTTTTTGGATATAAATATGAACTTGATAGAACTAAAAATGCATGCATTGTCTAACATAATGTCCTAGGAGTGTCATCTGATGGAGATTGTAAAAGGTTAGTGCATCATTTTAGCTGGTTTTATGGTTTTGGTGACGCCCGTCTTTGAATTGACAAAACATTACACACAGCTATTGTCAATGTACTCTCCTAACATAATCTAACTTTATGCTTTCGCCGTAAAACCTTTTTGAAATCGGACAACGTGGTTAGATTAAGGAGATGTTTATCATTCAAAGGGTGTAAGATAGTTGTATGTTTGAAAAATTTGAATTTTGACATTTATTTGGTTTCAAATTTGCCGCTCTTGAAATGCACCTGCTGTTGATAGGGTGCACCACGGGTGGCACGCTAGCGTCCCACATAGCCCCAAGAAGTTAATGACATAATGACAAAGAAAACAAAATTGGGGGGGGTATTGTGTGTAGATTGTTGAGGGAAAAAAACTATTGAGCCAATTTTAGAATAAGGCTGTAACGTAACAAAATGTGGAGAAAGTCAAGAGGTCTGAATATTTCCCGAATGCACTGCATATATACAGTACCAGTCAAAAGTTTGGACACACCCACTCATTCAAGGTTTATTTTTTATTTGTACTATTTTCACTGATTTAGAAGGAACCTCTATTGCCACAAAGCACTGAGGAGATGCCAGCCTAGCCAATGGTGTGCTATGAAAAGAACAAGGCTCAGCAACTACCACACCACTTTCACATTCAGTAAATCCACGGCTTTTAAAAACAGGGCAGAAAGTGAACTGGGTCCCGTTCTAAGTGAATCTCCATGCCATGTGGATCCCCATAAACAGTTCCATCACAATTTGGAAATATATGATCTCCGATAAGGGTAGTGGATGTTTTACCTACTATGTTTTAAGTGGTGGATCTACTACAGAGAACTGTGCACATCTGTTCATCAGAGAGAGAGAGAGAGAGGGGCCATCAGTCAAGTGGTGTCAAGCAATCTAGGATTGTTACATTTGTATTGATTTACTCAGGTAAAAGGTCCTCAAATAATTGCTAGAACAATATCTTCAAGTCAAGAGGACAAGTTTAGTGTCAGCCCCCACCCCCCCCCCCCCCCCCCGGCACACTACAGCCAACTTGGGAGACATTAATGTGCGTGCTGGCGTCGAGGGCACAGAGGCAGCACCATAAAGACTGTAGAGCAGTACTACAGCCCTCACAACATTACAAAAACCAAATAAACTTAAGGTATTGAAGGAAAAGCTATACATATCAGTGTCTGGCCCTGTGCAATACTAACCCACTTGATGTACGCACTAATCAAATGAGTGGATGTGATTTCAACATAAAAAGACAACTCTATCTAGAAGTCGTATAAGTCCAGCACATTCACCCAAATCAGATTAGTATAATTTTAGATGGGGGGGAAGGCCATTGATAGTCTGGCTGGCTCTTGGTGCCAGTGAGAGGGTAAGACATCTCCCAAACCCCTGCTCCAGCCAGAGGTCTGATCGGCCGGTCGAACGGTGAGCCCAGCAGTTACTGGGGAGAGGAGAGAGAGAGAGAGTCTGCTCTGCTGGGCCCTGCCTGCCAGTGAATATAATGATCCACTCCCTAAAACCAGACAGCTTGCCCACTTCTGCTAAAACTAAATTAAAAGCGTGGCGGAGGCTGCACTGGCGGGAGATTATGGAGCACAGGGGGCGGCGGGCTCTGCCTCCACCGCTCATCCGCTCCAGCCCCTCTAATGCAGCACGCTGTTTACCCAGGCTTTGGAGATATTCCCCCGGAATTAAGCTCTGCCACTCACCTGTCACTCATGCCCCCCCCCCACTCCCACCACTCCAGCTCCACCACTTCCAACCCAGGCCCTAAACTCTGTGATGCGTCTGCCTCTGGAATAACACAGCCACTACTCAGATAGATAGAGAGCCTGTGAGCTCTCACTCCCACCCCCCTCCCATCATCCCCTTGTGTAGGACAAGAGACCCTCCTTCAGGGTTCAGGATGGGTTTAATGTTCCTGTACAGCTCCACCCCTCCACCCAGCTCAATCTCATCCTGACGCGGATCCATATGATGGATGTGCGTAACCCAAACTGAGGAGTGAATTGACTGGCTGTTAATAATAGACGTGACAGGACTAGACTGGTCTATCAGCCCAGTTCCCACAGCTTACGGTGCATCTCCCCCAAACTTAGCATCCAACATATATTTCTTGTTTTTTTCTCATTGGTACATGCCTCTTGCTAGTGTTTCAGCTAGCACATTTGGTTCCTTGGAAGTCTTGGAACGTATGTTTTTGGTTTCCCATTGGTTCAGGGAACAAAGCCATACACTTCCTGAACGGTAAAACTGAATCTTTTTTAAACGTTCTGAGAACAGAAGTTCAAATGTTGACTCTTCTGGGAACGTACATGTTTAGGTTGCAGGGAGGTTCTGAGAATGCTTTACTATGGTTCCTTGAAGGTTTTCCTGGGAGGTTATATTAACATTCTGAGAAGGTGAATTATAGGTTATTTGAAGGTAATTAAATAACGTTCTGAGAACATGTTTCATTAAGACTTTTAATAACACTGCTTGCTTAGTTATATAACTAGGCAAGTCAGTTAAGAACAAATTCTTATTTAAAATGATGGCCTACCAAATGGCAAAATGCCTACTGCAGGGACAGGGGCTGGGATTAAAAATAAAAAATTATATAAAAGTATAGGACAAAACACACATCACAACAAGAGCGACACCATAACACTACATAAAGACAGACCTAAGACAAAAACATAGCATGACAGCACAGCATGGTAGCAACACAACATGACAACGACGTGGTAGTAACACAACATGGCAGCAGCACAACATGGTAGCAGCACAAAACATGGCACAAAAATTATTGGGCCCATAAAACGGTCCAGTTTGAGTGTTTTTTGCTGCTCGTTCCAGTCGGTAGCTGCAGCGAACTGAAAAGAGGAGCGACCCAGGGATGTGTGTGCTTTGGGGACCTTTAACAGAATGTGAATGGCAGAACGGGTGTTGTATGTAGAGGATAAGGGCTACAGTAGGTATCTCAGATAGGGAGGAGTGAGGCCTAAGAGGGTTTTATAAATAGGCATCAACCAGATGGGTATACAGAGATGACCAGTTTGCAGAGGAGTATAGAGTGCAGTGATGTGTCCTATAAGGAGCATTGGTGGCAAATCTAATGGCCGAATGATAAAGAACATATAGCCGCTCGAGAGCATCCTTATCTGCCGATCTATGAATTACGTCTCCGTAATCTAGCATGGGTAGGATGGTCATCTGAATCAGGGTTAGTTTGACACCTCAGAGACACCAATACTTTCTTAGCCAGCCCACAAGAATGGAATGGTCTACCGTATCAAAAGCTTTGGCCAAGTCAATAAAAATGGCAGCACAACATTTCTTAAAATCAAGGGCAATGGTGACATCATTTAGGACGTTTAAGGTTGCATTGACACATCCATAACCTGAGCGTAAACCAGATTGAATTCCAGAGAGAATACTATAGACATCAAGAAAGCCAGTCAGTTGATTATTAACACGTTTTTCCAACACTTTTGATAAACAGGGCAAAATAGAAATATCCCTATAACAGTAAGGATCAGCTTGATCTCCCCCTTTAAAAAAAGAATGCACAAGCAATGGGAACCTCCCCATAGAGGAGAGACAGGTTAAAAAGATCAGAGATAGGCTTGGTGATGATAGGGACCGCAACCTTAACTTCTTATGGCTTGGGGGCAGTATTTTGACATCTGGATGAGAAGCGTGCCCAAAGTAAACTGCCTGTTACTCAGGCCCAGAAGCTAGGATATGCATATAATTGGTAGGTTTACACTCTAAAGTTTCCAAAACTGTTAAAATAATGTCTGTGAGTATAACAGAACTGATATGGCAGGCAAACACCTGAGGAAAATCCATCCAGGAAGTGGGATTTTTTTTTATGTGGGTACTTTTCAATTGAATGCCTATAGAGTATCTAATGGGTTAGGACCCATATTGCAGCTCCTATGGCTTCCACTAGATGTCAACTGTCTTTAGACATTGTTTCAGGCTTGTTTTCTGAAAAATGAAGAAGAATGAGACCTTTCTCTCAGTGGACTGAGAAAGAATGCAGAGCTGGTTCGCGCGTGTGACTGACTGCGCGCCCTTCATTGTTTTTCCTTTCTATTGAATACGCTATTTTCCGGTTGAAATATTATCGATTATTTAGACAATTGACAACCTGAGGATTAATTATAAACCTCGTTTGACATGTTTCGACGAACTTTACCGGTACTATTAGGATGTATTCGTCTGCATGTTTTGACCGCCTTTGAGCCAGTGGATTACTGAACAAAACGCGCCAACAAAATGTAGTTTCTGGGATATAAAGAGGGACTTTATCGAAGAAAACAAACATTTATTGTGTAGGTGGGACTCTTGTGACTGCAACCATATGAAGATCTTCAAAGGTAAGTGATTAATTTTATCGCTATTTCTGACTTTTGTAATTCCTTTACTTGGTTGTAAAATGTTTGTATGCTTTTGTAAGCAGGGCGCTGTCCTCAGATAATCGCATGGTATGCTTTCGCCGTAAAGCCTTTTTGAAATCTGACAAGTGGCTGAATTGACAAGAAGTAAATCTTTAAGCCGATGTATAACACTTGTATTTTTTATGAATGTTTATTATGACTATTTCTGTATTTTGAATTTGGCGCTCTGCAATTTCACCGGATGTTGTCGAGGTGGGTCGCTAGCGGAACGCCTGTGCCAGAGAGGCTAAAGAAGAAAGGGTCTAAACCATCTGACCCAGATGTTTTTTGGGGGTCAAGTTTCAGGAGCTCCTTTTACATCTCAGACTCAGTGACCGCCTGCAGGGAGAAACTTTGTAGTGGGGCAAGGGAAAAAATAGGGAGGAGCATCGGGGCAAGCCACATTAGAAGGGGTGGAAGATTAGGAAATGTTGGACAGGCAAGATGGCATGGCTGTGTCAAATAGGAATCCTGACTTAATGAAGTGGTGATTAAAGAGCTCCGCCATGTGCTCCTTGTCAGTAACAACCACATCATTAACATTATGGGACATGGGCAGCTGTGAGGAGGAGGGTTTATTCCCCAGGTCTTTAACCGTTTTCCAGAATTTCTTGGGGTTAGACCCACAGAGAGAGAACTGCTCCTTAGTAACTAACTTTGGCCTTCCGGATAGCCTGAGTGCACTTATTTCTCATTTGCCTGAACGAGAGCTAGTCAACCTGAGTATGCATGTGCCGAGCCTTTCGTCAAATGGAGGTGGAGTAACTCTGCAAGATCAAAGTCGAATCAGGGGCTGAACCTGTTTTGATTCTCATTTTCTTTATGGGGGCGTGTTTGTTAACAATACCACTGAAAATATCAAAAAAGAAGGTCCAAGTGTCTTCGACAGAGGGGATCCAAGCTGATTCTATACCAATTTACAAAGGCGAGGTCATGAAGGAAGGTTTGCTCATTAAAGTTTTTTAGCAAGCGTCTATGACAAATCAGGAAACGTCATTTTACTGAGCAGCCATTACGAACACAGGCTGTTAAACAGTGATCACTAAGGTCATTACAGAAAACACCAGACTGACACATATCAGGATTATTTGTGAGGATAACATCAAGGAGAGTAGCCTTTTCTGGGTGTTTGGAGTCATATCTTGTGGGATTGGTAATAATCTGAGAAAGATTTAGGGAGTCCCATTGCTTTAGGGCTTGGTCAGGTGGTTTAAGCATGTCCCAGTTTAGGTCACCTAGCAGGACAAATTCAGACTTTGTGTAAGGGGCCAGGAGAGAGCTTAGAGCAGGTAGGGTACAGGCTGGTGCTGATGGAGGACGATCACACCCAGCAACAGTCAACAAAGAGCTATTTGAAAGTTTAATGCTTAAAACCAGCAAATCAAATTGTTTGGGGACAGACTTGGTGGAGACAACTGAGCACTGAAAGTGTTCCTTGGTAAAGATTGCCACTCCACCACCTTTGGAAGATCTGTCTTGCCGAAAAAGGTTAAAACAGAAAGGTTAAACCACCTGTTCAAAACACTTTTCCTTAACCACGTCTCAGTAATGACCAACACATCTGGATTGGAGCTGTGAACCCACACTTTCAATTGATCCATTTTAGGTAATAAACTTCTAGTATTAACGTGCAGAAACCCCAAGATTTTACGAGAGCAGAAATCAGTGAAGCAGATACCAGAGCACAAGTCAGAATTGGAGCTAGCAACAGTAGATGGGCCAGGGTGTACATGCACATTTCCAGACATATTCACCATCAGTAAAACAATCAGGGCACGGCAGAGAACAGGGAGAGAACGGCAGTGTTAATTTATGACATTTGAATGTGCATTAGATGCCAACAAGATCAAATTGTATAGCAATTTCATCAGGTAACATGAATACAAAGCCGGCGAGAGGTGGTTAGAATAGGATACGAGGCCAAGAGTCCGTGTAACCAATAGAGAGTCAGAGTCCCGAGTGTGGGGACAAACAGTCTGTCCCACAGTTGGGTAAACAAGCAAGTTCAGTCAACAAAGCATGAAGGAGTCATGAGGGAAATAGCATAAAGCACAAGAAAATAATATAACGACTTGGGGATAGCCATTGTAAATTCAGAGTCACTCGCCCCAACAGTGTGTGTACGCTGGAGGCGGGCAAAAGCTCAGGAAAGACGGGGAGTGTGGTGAGGTTACCTGTACCAGACAGGGGGAGACAGGCCAGGGCAGATGGTGAACAGATCGCCAGTGTCATGCCCTGATCTGTTTCACCTGTCCTTGTGCTTGTCTCCACCCCCATCCAGGTGTCGCCCATCTTCCCCATTATCCCCTGGGTACTTATACCTACGTTTTCTGTCTGTCTGTGCCAGTTTGTTTTGTTCGTTCAAACCTACCAGCAGTTTCCCTTGCGCCTGTCTTTGCTATAGTCTCTGTTTTCCCGGTTTTTACATTTCGTGCCTGCCCTGACCCTGCCTGCCGTCCTGTACCTTTGCCTCTATTCTGGATTACCGACCTCTGCCTGACCTGACCCTGAGCCCGCCCGCTGTTCCAGTGCCTTACACCATCTCTGGATTATTTTTACCTGTCTTTTGCCTGCACCTGTTTAAAGATTAAACGTTTATTTCTTCAACACTGTCTGCACCTGTGTCATACCTTAAAATGTGATAGCCAAGTGGAATCCAAGCAGCCGTGCAGCAGGCAACGGGAGTAGCTGTCACACCCACATGGGAGAAGCTTTTTTCTGGAGGCAGAATCCTTGTAGAAAATGCCAGGGGATTGTCTATGAACAGTGGGAGGGGGCTTCAAAGGCCTCTGGATTTGGGTGGGGTAGGCTTTGAGACTCTCCTGCCATTGTTGGGCTCAAAGGCTTTGACACCTCTCACTTCACACCTCAGTGCTAATTGAAGTTGTATCTGTTCTGTCCTAGCAAGCTTGGCAGCCTTAACTTAGCATTCAGTTCTTTATAAAGTAAAATATATCCTTGTAATGTATTTTTCTTCTTGCCTTTCAAAATAGCTCAGACTAAACATTACTCACTCAGTTCCAGGTTGGATGGTGTTTTCAGGTTTCTGTTGTTTGTTTGCCAGAGCATTTGCTGTATAGCTTGGAAATAGGAATATCCAAAATCAGGTTGGAGTTTTGATTTGGAGTGAAGGTTACAGTATGTTGTGGAGGGTCGTATCCTGTATATGTCCTTGCCGAAAAATCCAAATCTATCTTTTTTTTAAAACATGCGGGAGCTCACATGCAGCTGTGTCGTCGTCCCCCCCCCCCCCCCCCCCCCCCATCTCTCTGTTTTGAACTCTAAGTACAGATACTTTGCTTGGGACACGACACATGTAAATACATTAATTTGCTTAGGCATTAATCATGCAAACATATTTATTTTTTATTGTGGCACGGCGAGATTAAAATCTATGATATTCTGTTCTCAATCCATGGAATTAGTCCACTGTGCCACCAGGATGGAGCTCCAGTAGCATTCTGTGTTTTTTTTTAACTATACAAAGCTGTTCAGTTTAGTCTATACAAACAGCACTCATTAAGATCAGGTGTAGCCAATTAGTGGGCACGAACAACACACCTGAACACCCATAACAAAATAGAGAAAAGAGTTTTGTTGATGCTGAGAACAGAATGTTTGTTTTTAAATAACATTCTTCAAACGTTCTCTAAACGTTGCTAAAGTTCGTGTTTTTTATGGAACATTTTCTTAACGTTCTCAGAACAATTTGAGAACATTACTTTAAATAGAACCATGAGGAAATGTGTAGGAAACGTTATGCTGAAGTACTAAAATCCCCACAGACGAACGTTGTTTCTTAATGTTCTCTTATTTATTTGAGAACATGCTCAGTGTCAAACCAGTTGGGGAACGTTCTGTTATCCTGTTAGGGCTAGGGGGCAGTATTTGCACAGCTGGATAAAAAAAATGTACCCGATTTAATCTGGTTACTAATCCTACCCAGTAACTAGAATATGCATATACTTATTATATATGGATAGAAAACACTCTAAAGTTTCTAAAACTGTTTGAATGGTGTCTGTGAGTATAACAGAACTCATTTGGCAGGCAAAACCCTGAGACATTTTCTGACAGGAAGTGGATACCTGATGTGTTGTATTACCTTTAAACCTATCCCATTGAAAAACACAGGGGCTGAGGAATATTTTGGCACTTCCTATTGCTTCCACTAGATGTCACCAGCCTTTACAAAGTGTTTTGAGTCTTCTGGAGGGAGATCTGACCGAACAAGAGCCATGGAACGATGATGGCCCATTAGACACCTGGCGCGCGAGTTCATGTTGGGTACCCTCGTTCCAATACGTTATAAAAGAGTATGCATTCGTCCACCTTGAATATTATTCATGTTCTGGTTAAAAAAGGCCCTAATGATTTATGCTATACAACGTTTGACATGTTTGAACGAACGTAAATATATTTTTTCCCCTCGTTCATGACGAGAAGTCCGGCTGGCTTAGATCATGTGCTAACAAGACGGAGATTTTTGGACATAAATGATGAGCTTTTTTGAACAAAACTACATTCGTTATGGACCTGTGATACCTGGAAGTGACATCTGATGAAGTGAATCAAAGGTAATGGATTATTTACATAGTATTTTCGATTTTAGATCTCCCCAACATGACGTCTAGTCTGTATCGCAACGCGTATTTTTCTGGGCGCAGTGCTCAGATTATTGCAAAGTGTGATTTCCCAGTAAGGTTATTTTTAAATCTGGCAAGTTGATTGCGTTCAAGAGATGTAAATCTATAATTCTTTAAATGACAATATAATATTTTACCAATGTTTTCTAATTTTAATTATTTAATTTGTGGTGTTGACTTGACTGCCGGTTATTGGAGGGAAACGATTTCCTCAACATCAATGCCATAGTAAAACGCTGTTTTTGGATATAAATATGAACTTCATAGAACTAAAAATGCATGCATTGTCTAACATAATGTCCTAGGAGTGTCATCTGATGGAGATTGTAAAAGGTTAGTGCATCATTTTAGCTGGTTTTATGGTTTTGGTGACGCCCGTCTTTGAATTGACAAAACATTACAACTCTTGTAAATGTACTGTCCTAACATACTCTAAATTTATGCTTTCGCCGTAAAACCTTTTTGAAATCGTAAAACGTGGTTAGATTAAGGAGATGTTTATCTTTCAAAGGGTGTAAAATAGTTGTATGTTTGAAAAATTTGAATTTTGACATTTATTTGGATTCAGATTTGCCGCTCTTGAAATGCACCTGCTGTTGATGGAGTGCACCACGGGTGGGACGCTAGCGTCCCACCTAGCCCATAGAGGTTAAAGTAATGAAAATTATGTTTTTTGTCAAGCTCCTTAAATGAGCTGAGAATGTTCCAAAGCCAAGCAAATAACCTTTGGCCCCGTTTCCCAAAAGCATCTTAAGGCTAAGTTCATCGGGTCTTGCACCATTCTCAGAAAGCTGTGGGAAGATTGTTTGTAAAATAACCATAGGACAACCACGCTCTAAGAAACATATGGTTCTCAGAACGTTATGTGCTAGCTGGGGTGTGCTCGTTATGTTGGTGCTAGTCACCCAGTACGGGGTGATCAATGGCCACTTGGGCTGGCGTTGCCTTCACATGGTGGGAGGTATGAAAATTGGATGTACCTTAATAGTGGTTATGACTAATGATGTCTGGTGTTAGTCACGCACACAGCGGGATCAAATGAGGGTGACGTCTATGTATTAATGAAGCAACAAAATGTTGATCATGCCCCCTATTCCCAGAAAATGATGGGTGTGAAATTCTATCTATTTGGGAATAATTGCAGCACATCTCACCTTAGATCACCTTCTCAAGACGGAGCATGCTGCGAGCACCAGGCAGCGCAGAGAATTGTGCTAAACAGATTCTGCTGGAACACGACAGTGAAAGCCATGATTTCAATTAGCCATGCACTCATGATGCATTTACCCCTGCTCAACATCCAAATATTAGGTGGCATATGCATGAAACACCAAAACGAGAGATTCAAGAGGTTTTATCAATGTCTTCCAGGCCTCAGATGTTCAATATAAAAGCCTTCTGACACAATTCTGTGTGTTTATTTTCTCTGTGTTTTGACATTTTGTGCAATTTCTTGGAAAAAGGAAACAGCCAGACTGCTCTCTTCCCACAAACTGTCTGTTTTAATCCGTCCAAATACCCTTTTCTGTGCCATCCTAATCCTTCAGACTGACCATGAGAACCACAGCCCGACAGTCATCTCATCAGAAATATGCCTGCTCATCGACTAATCCCATTTATCGCTCACAGTGAATACATTTTGGAACTGTGTCTGATACTATGCCATGATGACCTGGAAGTGTGTACTTTACTTTAACTGGTGCATACATTCTCCAGGAGTATTTCTTCAAAAATGAAATGTTAAAAGCCTGGGAGGAGTCTCCATGCTACTGTTCCTGGTTAAGAGGCTAATATATAGTGTTAAAACCGCTGATGAGACAGGCGCTTGAATTACGTCTCTGAGTAATATGCGTTAGCGGTGGAAAAACATGCCTCGCGCTTTTTTGGTCCTTCTGTGACAGGCCGGCAGTAAAGCATGGTACATATGTGACAAGGAGATGAAATTGAAAGCCAGTTATCTATTTAAATATCCATGTTATTGTTTTCAATACCAACTGACAATCTTTCACTGTTAAATTTGAACGGACAAAATTACATTTAAAAAAAAAAAACGAACTAAGAGTGATGTGAAAGGAGCAAATGAGAGGAGAGGAAGAAAAGGAGAGGAAAGGAATATAGCGTTGAGGGAGACTGCTTGATGCCTCCCTCTGCCATGTTATTATTACAATGCTGCTGAGGTCCTGGAACGTCGTAGACTGGAATACATTTTCTGCTCATTGAAAAGCTATTTACCATGTTGTTGTATATGCATATGGCTCCGTCTTTTCTGTCTTAGTTTTAACGATGCAAATAAATGACGAAATGCATTGTCCTTCCACATCAGGAATAATCTGTTAGCTCTAACCCCATCGTAATTGATTTATGCTTATTCTCACCAATACGTCTCAAGACAGAATTTATTTAACACACCTGCTCACACATTAAACAACACACAATGGAAACTCGACAACAATGGTGTCAAGTTTCATAATCATATTGCACGCAACCATCCAGTGTAACGGTCTCATTTGTACCATGGTGTAACAATTCCCCTCCAAAACCAGATGTAAGTGTAAAATCAATCATTGCCTGATCCTGGCACTTGACAGGCACAGCATTAGGTCACTCCTTAGTTCCTTCACTGTTTCCGTGGTAACGTCATAAGAACTATACTAGCTGCCATCATGGCCTTTCCATTGAGTCTGTTCGTCAGTCAGTCTGTCTGTCCCCTGCATGGTGGCTATAGGGAACTGATAGAGCAGTGGATGCGAGGAGCAGCAGGACAGCAGGACCAGAGACTAAAAGGCAGTTTATCATGGAGTACTATAGAGTCCTGTGATGTAACTAAACTGTCTGCAGCCATACCACAGGTGAGAGGTGGTGATGTTTAGTCTAGGAAGCTGTGACTGACACACACTGTGTAAAGTGGATGAAAAAAACAAGTCAGCACCATCTTACCCACTGGGAGTTCTTTTTGGAAGAACTGGGAGCTGTGTTAGGAGTTTTAATGGTTCTATTTCTAATTCTCAACATTTACAACTGATTTACATTGGTAGAGAAGTTAGAAAACACGTGGACACCAGTGGAGGCTGCCGACATGTTTTTTTTGCTTTTCCTTTTTTGATACCATTCCATTCACTCCATTTCAGCCATTATTATGAGCCGTCCTCCCCTCAGCAGCCTCCACTGGTGGACATAGCCGTGCATTCAGCGGTAGCTTGTGAAAGTAGGGACGGTGAATGAGCAGAGTAAATCTGGTGACTAAAACCTCCTGATTTAGGTGAACAGATGACTTATGAGCCTTCTGAGGATAAAAGCCAATTAACTTGCCAGCGGCAGGTGGATTTGCCTCATGACATTAAACACAGAGACATATGGTAAAGTTACAGGTAATTGGATTAGTGTGATTAATACAACTCACATTTGTAACGCGTTAAAGAGTATGAATCACTGTGATAAACATCCCACTCAGTACTGTCTGTTCGACTAAAGGACCAACCGTGGCAGCTGCTAGTAACTGTCACCCACATATACAGGCACAGACAGTCTGCCTCTGATAATGTATTTTTGCTATAGCACTCCTACATCCTACAAACCTGAGTTCATTGGTGTGACAGAACATCAGAGCAGTGACAGTGGTGGAAACAAACTATAATCAAATATTTTCTCAAATGTATCAAACAGCAACAAAATAACTTTTACATCCAATCTCCCAGGTGGCTGTCATGAGTCAGAGAGAGTGCAGAGCCATTGGCAGTGCTGCAGGAGATATAGCTCTTCAATGACAGGATACATCCAAACCAGTATCTTACCTACAGATGGTCAACCTGAAATTTTAATGCTCATTCCATCACACCAATGACTTAAAACTAGTTTGCATTCGTAAAGAAAAGAAAACATCTAATTTTCAGCCCCTAAGTGAATATGTATGGTTTAGAAAACCTCGCAGAAACCTGTGAAAATAATCTATGCCAACAAACCAGCCGGCATGAGTATAGTTTCCAGCTAAATGTGAGATTCTTCTTTTTGCCAGCGTTGAGTGACGCTGTTGGCCGGGAGCGTTGTGCTGTCTCCCTGTGCTGGGAAGTGGCCTGGCGAGGGCTTCTGGAGACCACTCAACATCTGTCCCTCCTCCAGGCCCCTGGCATTGGATTCACCACAGGTACACACACACACACACACACACACACACACACACACACGCACACGCACACGCACACACGCAAATGCATGCATGCAGACACGCAGACACAGACACGTGCGCATGCACATGTGCACACACACACAAATGTACACACGCAGACACACTCTCTCACGTACTGAAACACATGTCGTACTTCCACATACTGACGGATACACAAACACCAGAAACCACTGCTACTGAGTAGAGCGTAGGTCTACAGTATGTAGGGCTCCCACTCTAAATGTCCATAGCAGCCTGCTGTTTGTCTGTCTGTCTAGCCCTTCGCCATCTCCACAATGTCTGGAGTGGAGCCGGTTATCAGTCTATGAGACAGGGAACTCACTACCGCCTGCCTGCACAAATACCTTGTGTCACCGCCTCACTAGACACACTCCCTTCTTCTTAAAAAATACCCACACACTGCACAAATAGTCTGTACACACACCAGGCAGTCTTCCTCCACTAGTAATCTGTGCTGCTTTGGTAAAGAGAAAGATGTACGTACTATAGGTAAACTAGAAATATCTTCCTAGTTTATGCATGCATCACTATAGGGAAGGAATCTTATTGGAGTGAGCAGCATTGGCCCAGACGGGAAAGCCCTCTCCTATGTCAGAAGCCGTTACAGAGGGGTGTTAGCAAACATATGCTAGCGCACATCGCTGGAGAACTGTAAAGCACCCTCTCTGTTTTCAAATCTTCATCCAGACCCACCTCACAGGTCCCTGGAGACATGTTATGAATCTGCAAGTACATACAAATACACCTACCCTCTCTTCATCACAACCCTGGGGCTGCAGCATGGCACAATGGGCCAGCACTCCATAACCCCACCCCAACATCCCTCCACCACCTCCGCTTCCTCACCATCCAGCCCAGTCTGCAGTCCCCACAGATCCCTGCACACGCGTACAGGGCCAGGCATAGAGAGGAGAACGCTGTCTGTTCTGTCGATGGCAGCCACAGAGAACACACAGATTGGAGAACAGCAGACAGAGCGTGCTAAATCGATGCCTTCTGTCTGGGATGGGCCGTATGAGAGGGTACCCTATCGATGACTGCACCCCGCCATGTCTGAGTTAAACCACAGCCCCTCACAAACACAGACAGACCGTGGTACAACCAATCTCCCTCATGCTCATCCATCAAACCTAAACTATGGCAGTGAGAGATGTGTGTAGTGTACAGAAAATGAGAATGTCGAATGTTTATGCACGATATTGGAACAGACAGACAGATGGGGAGAGAGAGAGAGAGAAACCCACACCACACACGGTATATTCATACAAAAACATAGCCCAAATGCTCCCTCCAGGGGTTCTATGTTCCAGAGAGGGGCAGAAAGGGCAAAGAAAAATTGGTGGAGAGAGACAAAGCAAGAGAGAGAGAGGGGGAGAAGGAGAACGAGCGAGTGAGAGAGAAAGAGAGAGAATAAAGAACAAGAACGAGAGAGATATAACCAAGGTAATGAAGGCAAATGTTGATAGAAATGTAGGATCTTAATTTAATCACTCTTTTGTCGATGATAATTTGCAGGAAATGCAAACTTGTAGTGTATTCAAGTTTTAAAAAAGGCTTCTAAAGTTTGTAATTTCCACTTTAAAATGTCATACTTGATTTGACCTAACGAAAAATGTATCAACCCCTACAAAAAGGTTTCCATTATTTATAATCCACATAATTCACATTTCCTGTTGCTGCAGGATTATTTTCCTGCTGTAGCAAACGGGCTCAAATTACAATCCTACATCTGTATGCATGCACCACTGTGTTGCTTCCTAGTTGTGTTTGAGAGAGACAAAATGAATACTAATTACCAAGATTAATATCAATGGTTCAATGTTCCTATTAATGATTATTCCAGTAATTAGAATCAGCAGGTTGAAATAAACTGCAGTTAAAATGTTTACACAATCAAATCAAGCTGCTCTCTATGTTCTCTCCTCTGGAATGAGATATACAGCCTGTGGTCTACCCAGGCACTCTGGTTTACACCATTTGGCATGAGGAGAGCTTGGCATGTCTCACTGTTCACGCGACGTGGTTAGAGAGCTGGATTCTTCCTCCTTTAATCCTCCAAATTGTGTTGGTTTTTCCACAGGGAAAGAATAAAAAACGCCATGTCCCAGGGAAAAAGACGAGTGACCTTCAAGGGGATTGGGAGATTTGAAATGACATTAGATTAGTTAGAAAGACATTGGCAGATGCATTTACTAAAATACGATATTACTAAAAGACTGCAGTCAAAATATGGTTGTAGAAATAATTGATATCACCATAAACTAAGATCTAAATCTCTCTAAGAAACTCTCATGTTGAGATCAACAACCATTATTCTATCACCTTGAGCTCCTGTCCTTAGGAAAGTGTGGGCAATTGTAGAGGACATGACATAGTCTTTTGTCCACAGTGGCTGAAGCATAGCAGGTTAAACCAAACCACAGTAAGCCGCTACGCTAGCTCCAGCACCAGCCTTAGGCTTGTGGTCGAAGATATACATCTTCTGGGACGCCGTTTCAGCTCTAACTAACCGCATTTGTGGACAATTTATAGCGGTGGATCTCTGTTAAAACCCACCAATAAATGAATCTATGGGGTGTGGGGCTGGATGCCTGCAGGTTGCCAGGCCCAAGATAAATTGCTGCGAGTTTCTGCACCGTCTGGCAATCTTAATCCTCAATAATCAAGGCCAGCAGAGTCAAGGAAAAGAGTTAGAGCACAGACACGTCAGGGCTGAGGCTAAAGAAAAATCCTCCGACCAATATTTCTCCAGCTCTGTGAGCTTACTCCAGTCTCATTCTAAGTCTCTGTTTATGAACTCAGGGTATAGTCGAGATGAGACTAAGGACTGGTTACAAGCACAGAATCTCACCTGCCTTTTCAAGGATCTTTACGCCCAAAGGTTAAAAAGTACCTCAGTTATCAACAGGTTAGGTAATGTATAAGATTCATAAGACTGACACAAGCTGGAGGGAATGTGATGTGACCTGCACTCATGAGATTACAAACAAACTGTTAGATGCCAGCCTGCCTAAGCCTCCTCTGAGCATCTTCTCAGATAAGTGTCCATTTCATGAGCAGGAGGAGAGCATCATGGCATGATTACAACACGGCAAATGTCAGATATTCTTCATCCCCACTTACCATCTGCTGTGAGGGTCGATTGGAAAATGCTGACCCTCATCAGTAGCAGCCCTCTCTCTTGCCGCCGAAAGACAGAAATTCTCTGACCTCTAAAAATATGGCACAAGTTACAGAACCCAGCCAACAAATCAGCATCCAGGGCCATGGCAGCGGGGCAGACAGACACTTCTCCTCGAGCCAAGAGTTGACAGGAGTGTGGTTTATTTAAGCAAGGCAGAATAAAATAATAGATTTGCTATGACAAAGAGAAAGACACCGCTGGGCTGTGTCAAATTACTGCAGGAGGCATGAATTATTCATCTGCAAAATACACTGAATCAAATGTTGAGGAGGGATTAAGGCTAGTGAGGATTGTTAGTGTCTATAAAAAACCCTGACATGGGCACGTGAATAGGTTTGCTCTCCCGCTCCCCCGCTACATGTGTACATGTGAACAGGGTGCCCCCTTGAGCTACAAGGTTTCACCTGCTTTGATCCTCCAACGCCTCGTTTCCAAGGTGTTAAACATGTCTATCTGATTTCCCGGGGCACAGACAGCAGCCTCACACCGTGCTGCCCCTGCCCAACCTAGCAAGCAACTTCTTCATCTGCACAGGCAGTTGGTTTCCACAGAAATGCCAAGGAGCCAGGCAAGCTAATCCCTCCGCGGTGGCAAAGATGGATGTGTCAGTCCGCATCCATCCATCTGTTGGTGCCCCCTATCTGTCAGCTCCCAGTATCTCCTATCTGCGAGCAAAATGAATGCCACGGTGGGGCTGAATGAGGGTGGTCAGCTTGACAGAAACCCCTGAGGCCAACGCCCAGATAACTCCAGGAGCTTTGGAGATAAATTGCAGGAGCTTCACATGAGATGGAGCCACAATGCAATTTTCCCCAGCAGTCCAGATACAGTATATAAAAGGTAGGAGGGGGGCAGGACAGTTAGCTGGGAGCTTTCAGTCAGATAACCTCCCAGTGAAATCAGACCAATACTAACAGCAGGCCCGGTGAGATCCAGAGAGGATTACAGCAGTGGAGTGAACAAGAGGAACAAAGCCACACTCGTCCCTGTGTGTCATCCCTGTTTATGAGGAAGCATCACATCCTGAGTGGACTAAAGCCTCCATCTTGGTTCTGACTATGTCTCCCTCAGGCAGACCTTGAGGCCACAGCCCCCGCAGCCCTGCTGGTGGCACATGCCAACATCCTTCCGCCACAGCCTTTCTCTTTCTCCACAAAAGCATCAAGTCACCTGGGGACAATTCCCAGACCACAACTGAATATAGATGACCTTTTGTGACCAGATCAGATGGGTAGGTTATTTATCAACTGTGCTCTCTGTTGACTCTGTTGAATAAAAGTGCCAGTGGACATGCTATATAATATTACAAACTAGGTGGTTTGAGCCCTGAATGCTGATTGGCTGACAGCCGTAGTATATCAGACCGTATACCACGGGTATGGCAAAACATGTATTTTTACTGCTCTAATTACATTGGGAACCAGTTTCTAATAGCAATACGGCACCTCAGGGGGTTGTATAGCCACTTATTGAACACTGCTCAAGATACAAGACACTGTATACAGTACATGTAGTATTTGTAAAGAGATGGCAATCAAGAACAACCGCTAAATATTTGTTAATAAATTAATAAACATACTCAAATTAAGCATCTCCCAAGATGCATTGCTCATAGAACGGGGTCAGACACTTTCCATGTTCCTCTTTAAGATCCTTAGGCAACCCCAGGGTCAGAGACTGGGGCCAGCAGCTAACACATGAGGCGGGCGAACAGGCGGGCGAGGGTGAAGCAACAGACAGGAAAGAAACACAGACTAATGAAACAGACTGTCTGGGGTATTTATTTCAGGGTGAAGAAATTAATAAGCATGAAAAATAATAATCCTCAACACATTGCAGGCCAAATGCAATGATTAATGAAAAAACTGCCGACCCAATTATTTCAAGCAGAACAAAAGGCAACGGTAAAGATTGTTGAAAGGGTAAACAATGGGGAGAGCCTGGCTGGCTGCGAGCAAACAACTCAGACACAATTAATAAACCCACGCTGGCTGCATCTGCTCCCAGAGCCCTGCCTGGTGCACTATCACGCTGACACAGCGTGCTGCAGGCCTAGCATGGGAGGAGCAGTGGAACCTGGGCTGTTTACCTGGCTAATGCCCAGACAGCAGTGGCCAATCACTTTCCTCTGCTGCTTTACCTACTGCTGGGAGATCAGCAGATGCTTTCAAGGCCAGATGAGTCACAAAGCACAATAAAAAACACCATGATGTTATTAACTCCTTTATTACCCAGTCCCTCCAGGATTCTGCAATCACATTTAGCAAAATCAACAATTCCCCGCATATTATGCGAGGGCTTGCAAATTTGATCAATCCCCACACTATTTCCGCATAAAACAGTCAAATCATAGCAATATTGTTGCATAAAATTGACCCATTACCACAGTACAAAAAGAGAGGTCGCAATTTCAACCAATAATGTCAATAAACCTTTTTCCTCGTCAGCATATTTTTGCAAAACAATCATCGCGAAATGTCAGAATTTCCACAGCAAAATCAAGCATTTATGCTTGCAAATATCACAAGAAAATCCCTACAAAATCCTGGAGGGACTGCTTTTATTAGCATTGGCTTAAACTTCTAAAGGTCATATTTGCGAGCTTCGGCAAATCACATGTTCTTTTGTATAGAGGGGATTCAAAGGATGATAGAGCAGTGTTTCCCAACCCTGGTCCTCCAGTACCCCCAACAGTACACAGTTGTTGTTGTAGCCCTTGACAAACACACCTCATTCAACTCATTGAGGGCTTGATGATTAGTTGACAAGTTGAATCAGGTGTGCTTGTCCAGGGATACAATATCAATGTGTACTGTTGGGGGTACTCGAAGACCAGGGTTAAGAAACACTGTGCTAGAAGCTGGATTGGACCAGAGAAGGTTCATGCCAACACTGTGTTTTAAATAGGTCTTATGTGAGTTGAAGCACAGCCAGACTGTGGATTTATACAGGAGGCCAAGATGAACAATTCAGAACAATTCTGATAATGACACGCTGAAAGAAGAGTGCATTACATTCCATTACGGCGTCCTACAAAGCCTGATACATCTACACACACACAGGCAGGCAGACGAGCAGGGAGCGACCCCTGGCCAAATCCACCCCGTGCTACGCCCAAACAGATAAATAAAGCCCCCATCAGCTGCTCTGCATATTTAGGTATCCTAATGGCTCTGTGTACCTCGCCTGGCAAAGAAAAACAAATCCTTAGGTATCAAATGTGTCATAAACACTGACCAGGAACCCAACAAGTGCAATAATGTTGGCTAGATCATTAATGGGGGAGAAAAGCACCACTAGCATTCTCTCTATTTCTCAGTCTGTCTTTTTCTTTCTTTCTATTTTGTCGCTCTCCCTTTCTCTCGTTCTCTCCAGTCCTCTTTTCTACTCTCCTCTAATTTTCTGGTTTATTAGGAGGAGTAGGTTAAATAGCCTGTCCTCATCTCCTACACACACAGCCATAAGATGAAGGGACCACAATGACAGTGCCTCTCTGTTACTTCCTACAGTAGATTTATACACAGTCCTCACAACAAAAAGGGCTACAGAGGCCAAGACACTTCTGGGCCTTGTTAGACAGGCCCTTGATTGGCTGGTCAGACAAACTGAGAGCAGGCTCTTGTCACACATGAGAGCATCTGCTTAGTCCTGTAACATTACCCTGCTCTCATCTCATTCAGCAGAGCTGAGTGGTTTGATCCGCTTACCCCACCGCCACAGGAGTAAATAGAAACACTGAGGAAAATGTCAACAAGACTCTTTATGATGCTAAAAGATACATCTGATTAAATATGCTCCCAATTTACCTCTAGCACCAAGCCACAGCTTGACAGGAGAAGCAGAAATAATGAAAACACAGACATGCCACTTACCTGATCATCGCCAAAACTGGTAGCTTTTAGAACTTCAGATGAACAATCCCAATATGAAACCAGTCCAGAGGAATCAGGTAGGCCTAATGTTTTTCAATTCCCAATCATCAACGCTGCTAGTTCAGGTGGTGTTCAATCTGACATACCACGTTTTCTAATATTCATAATTTGCACAAATAAAGACTAGTTATGGAGAGAAATCTATTTGGAAATTGTCGTTTGATGGGGACAAATTCTGTGGCTCATGCTGGGGGCTGGTCATAAAGTATTAATGGTTACCATTATCCACCATATTTACTACAATATTCAATCTTCTGCCTTCAAGCTTGGTTTCCTTTGACACATTGCTGCTGGCGTGCGTGACAAAAGGATTTTGCCACAATTGTGTGCTCATAAGCTTTGATGCTACTTAGGAAGAGTTCAGTAGCTTCAGAATGTATTCATACCCCTTTACTTTTTTCACATTTTGTTGTGTTACAGCCTGAATTTTTCTCTCACCCATCTATACACAATACCTCATAATGACAAAGTGAAAACATGTTTTTAGAATTTTTTGCAAATGTATTGAAAATGAAATACAGATATGTCATTTACATAAGTATTCACACCCCTGGGTCAATAGATGTTACAATCACCTTCGGCAGATATTACAACTGTTAGTCTTTCTGGTTAAGTCTCTAAGAGCTTTGCACAATACTTCCACATTATTCTTTAAAAATTCTTCAAGCTCTGTCAAATTGGATATTGATCATTGCTAAACATCCATTTTTAAGTCTTGCCATATATTTTTAAGCCGATTTAAGTCAAAACTGTAAGAAGGTCTCTCAGAAACATTCAATGTCATCTTGGTAAGCAACTCCAGTGTATATTTGCCCTTGTGTTTTAGGTTATTGTCCTGCTGAAAGGTGAATTTGTGTCCCAGTGTCTGTTGGAAAGCATATTTTAGGCTTGCCATAACAAAAGGGGTTGAATTCTTATTGACTCAAGACATTTCAGCTTTTAATTTTTTATTAATTTGTAAACATTTCTAAAAACATAATTCCACTTGGACATTATGGGGTATTGTGGGTAGGCCAGTGACACAACATCTCATGAGTCTATTGACACACCTGTGCGTCAATCTAAGGAACATAATAAAAAAATCCCCATCAAAATCCGTCAGTTTAAACTAGAGATTTACATGGGCTGCGTCTCAATCCTTCGCATCCGCCTATGTCGGCCTGCTGCATCTGCGGAGGAAGGTGGAGGAGCTACAGCATTTGTCAGACCATGAGACAAAAAAAAAACTGTCTTCTCCGAAAACATATGTAGCGCCCGAACAGTTTGGCGTCCAACTATTATGACCAGTCTATGGAAAGGGGAGACTCTCACGAACACAGTGTTTTATTCCCCGTTTTGCTCTATGACCCCCACAAGTGTCACGGGACTCGTCTGAAGGTTACCCATACAAACAAATGGAAGTATGTAGGTAGTTTTGTGTCCCAAAAATCTCCTTTTGACGGTCTTTTCTGTAATTTATGAATTTGTTAGTCAATGCGTTTCTGAGACTTTTAGAAGTGTTTTAATCCATTTAAAATTCAGGCTGTAACACAAGAAAATATGAAAAAGTCAAGGGGTGTGAATACTTTCTGAAGGCGCTGTAAATCACCATATGAAGGGACAATAATGATATTCATGAAAACAAATGACAGCATAATCTAATTGAAGGTGAAACCATGGCACCTTTGTTTCACTCTGTGTCCCCAAGCATTGATGGACACCTACTGTACTGTTTGTATATATGTAGCTAGTATTGGAGGATTAGTGATAAGGACAAAAGCTGAGAAACCTTACCTAATACCCCAAGCCGATAGTTCACTGTGATGACGATAACATTGCCGTAACTTGCCAAGATGCTGCCGTCAAACATATTCCCAGTGCCCTCCATGTAGGATCCCCCATGGATAAATACCATCACAGGCTTAGGGCTGCCACTTTCACGGATGTCTGCAAGAAGGGGAAGGAAATTATTAAAGGACAAATTAAAGCCGACAGCTGGAGATGCAATCTGAATTGTGGACGCTTTGCTTTCTCATAATTTGTGGCACATTGACTTTGCTTTGAGACAATTTCTGGTTTGCACGTCAGATAGTTCATTTTCTACGTGACAAGTATGACATGTTCCTGGTGACTGAAAATTGAAAATTAATCATATTTTTTAGTTTCAGGAAATTTTATGGGCTGTTTTTAATTTTTGGAGGGCCAATAAACTGTCAGCATTAAAGAAGAGCAGAGATTCAAATTGACATTTCAATTTATGTGGCACAGAAAGCTAGTTTTAATCTAATAAAACAGATTGAACCTAAATGTTTTCACAAACATTCTTGAAGAAAAGTTTTTAATTACATTTCAGACATCCAACGTTTTCCCTTTAACAATGTGTTATGCTTACTGAACTTCGCATAATGATTTCAGCTCAACTGATGCTGTCCAGAGTCTTTACAAAGGAGGACATCTAGATTGGGCACTGGGTTCGAATTAAATGGGGGATAGGGATAAAAAAAATTGGCTTCCGATTACTTTCATCTTTCACAAAGCAGAAAGGCTTTTCATCTTGAGTGCAAAATGTCCACATACATGTTCAATATCTCATTGATGTTTGGTGTTGGGGGACTCACTTGCAAGAGGTCTCAGTGCTGAGGAAAGTAATTAAATAGTAACAAAATAAAAGAATAGAATTCTCCAAAAAGCCTTCTCTTACGGCAAAAAAATGAGGCCGTATTTGCAGAATCCAGGCCCTCTCTCTGTTCTTTTAGTTGATTTTCTTCCTCCCACTCTCACTTTCTTGTTCTCTCTCTCTCTCTCTCTCTCTCACACACATTTCCAGTGAAAGTGAAGGCTCCTACAGAGGAGTAGAGAAGGAAGGAAAGGCCAGGGCAACTCTCATCTTCCCTTCCTCAGTAGGCAATGCACCATAACTCCTATATTATTGATTAGGACTGAGCAGCTGCAGAGTGTGTGTGTGTGTGTGTGTGTGTGTGTGTGTGTGTGTGTGTGTGTGTGTGTGTGTGTGTGTGTGTGTGTGTGTGTGTGTGTGTGTGCGCAAAAACATAAGTTAGTGGGGAAAAAGTGTGAGAAAGAGAGGGAGACCCGAAGGAAAAATCTTGATTATTTTCAGAAATTGCACATCAGAATCCTAACATCTTCCATTCATGTTGATTAATTAATTTAAATCTCAGAATATGATTTGATTTGATTTTAATAGCAGCTGTATTCATGCAAGTGTGTAAACTAGTGATGCATTGAGACAGGAGAGTAATACCTGATCTCTCTAGATAGTTACAAACAGAACAGCAAGGCAATTGATTAAATCTGTAAAATAAAACTAGAAATGAAGACTAACTGTAAGTCGCTCTGGATAAGAGTGTCTGCTAAATGACGTAAATGTAAATGTAATTGTGTGTCTGTCTGTGTAAGTGCATGCATACATGTGTGCGTGAGAGAGATTCTTACAGTACATGTGTCGCCCCTCTCTGTCTCTTGTGCGGGTTCCAGCAGCAGATTAAAGTGACACACATCTGGCCACAGAGGATTATGGCCGTGGTGTGTAGAGTACTGTCTGTCAGGATTTCCATTACATAATGCATGTCATTCACTGTCCTTTACGCTGTTTGTTCTTTTGTTCACTTCAGCTTTGTGAGTGGCAAAAAAGCAAGTGCACATTCACATTTCTTTGGAGGGATTCCAGGCTTCTCTGACCAAGGTCCAAAAATTGTAAACCTCCATAAATGAGGAATAGAAGCCAGGGAATTGTGTGTGCTGGTGTAACGGAGTTAAGAACGTACTATAAGCTCACTCCACAGCTAGCTTGAAATGTCGCAGTTGGAGCTATTGAATGAAGATATTTTTCAATGGCTCAAACAGTTGGTACATTGTCAAGGAGGGTGGTCACGTGTGTCTGCGAGCAGAGGATCACTGGTTCAAACCTGGTATAAGGGCAGGGACAGTAGAAGAAGCTATACTGTTAGCAGCACACTGACGTCTGTTTCACTGGTGCCGTCAAGCCACGGATCCGCAGTTGGGCTCAGCTCAATGGCCAGGGTCGCTCGCTGTGTGGTAAGTTTAGAAGGGGTGGTGGAAGCTATACTGTTAGCAGCACACTGGCATCCGTTTCACTGGCTTTTGAGAATCAATGGCAATTTGGTCTAAACTGGGCCTACTAATCACAGGCTTCTTCCATGCATGCTACGTGAACACCATGGTGTGCTAGGCTCATCCTAGCTGGAGGTAAATGGAGGACAGGTGCATTCCTATAAAGATGCTCACATAACAGAAGACTAGCTGCAGAAGCACTGCACTGCAATGCCACCGACGTAATATCTGTATGACCTTGCAGACAAGAGGACCAAAGCTTCCAGCCATTACAAATCCACAGGTGTATCGGCAGCTACAAAGAACTGCACATCTTACATTCCATGACATGGAGAGGTTCCATGGCCAGTGTTGTTTTTGTTTGACTTCATATCTCTGTTGTGGCTATAGGTTACACGTCGAAAGAGCAGTATCAGTGAGACAGCAAGCCGATTGGTCCTTGGAAAACTTAATTCACAGATCTCAGTGCGTTCGTTTTCACAACATATTGTCTTCTGTCTCAGAGAGGAGTATTCATATGCCCTGGATTCTTTATCAAGTGAATAGGCTAATTGAGAGGCTTGCTGGGATTTCACTGTATATTTCTGCCTTCTTTAATCTTTTGATGTGTGTACTCAGGAAATCGCAAGTTGCTGCAGATCAAAGATAGCTGCTGCATTTCTCGTTTAGTTTTCTGTAATTGGAGTTTATTTCACCAGATTATACAGGAGATGTACATTATTAAGACTGTGTTCTGTCATTAAGTAGGAAGATCACTTTCTCACTCCCTCACTTTCTCTTTGAATAAATTAATTTGTGGTTATTAGAGTACCTTCTTCTGTTTATTACTTTTCAGTGAGGAACCCATTTTATATTTGTCAATTTGAAATTGTGGCCTTGATCACTAGGCTTATATCACTGTGCCATAATGTACTTGAATTTGTGTAAAATAGTGATGAAGAGGCCTCATTAAGAAGAAACTGTGTGATCAACATGTTGTAAGTCATTGCCCATAACAATCCAGGAACATCCATACATGTTGCATAGGAAACATTTTTTTTATAACACAACTGAAGGTGACTTGTGTTAGTATTGATTGGGGTATCCAATTCCCCAGGGTTGCAATGGTATCTTTTATTTTAGAAAAAAGAGGAGAGCTTTCAAAAATCATGCAAAAACGTATTAAGATTTGATTGAAGGGTTAATAGTCTCTTTTAGGTGGGATGCAACATGTAAAAAAAAAAAAAATCAATAAAAAGAATTCAAGCAAAAACCTACGTTAGATTATTAACGATTAAGTACTCTGGAATGACGGGAGACATTAAACATACTCTTAAAACATCAAGCAAAAAAGACAAAACAAATCCAGCAAAAATGACGAAGAAAAAAAATCTTCAATAAAAAAAGAAAAAAGGACAAGAAATGTAAGAAAAACAAAGAAGAAAAAATTTGAGAGTTCCTTGTCATGCAAATCAGTTTGGCATCAAAAAATACCTTCATCCTCCACCCCGTCATTATCATCTAAATCATCATTGTGTTTCTTTGTAAGGGGACCTAGGATCAAGAATGGAGAAGATGGAGGAAACAGAGAATACAAGAACACACAAACCTTATAAATGCTTTAAAGAAAAATACATCTTAAGTGATTTTCCCTGTGAAAAATCAGACTGAAAGAGAAGAATGTAAACAATATGATACACATTTGTGAAGCTTGGTAGTATGACTTTTGTTAAAGTCCTGTACAAGAAAGGTTTTCAAAATAGGACTGTTTCTTTCAAAAAGATTCAAGAATGTAAGATAAGTCCTTTTCAGTAAAACAGAATGTGTATTTTCAGAACAAAGCTTTACCTCATGTCATTATCACCCCTCTTTCACCATTTTCAAGTAAATTGACAATCATATAATTAACTGTATATGATTACTCATAAGAAGCCAATGACCATATCCTCTGCATCATTTTGACTCAACATGTAAGGACATTTTTGGGGGTGTCTTGTAAAATTAAGTTCCAATAAGTAGCCCATGTCTGCGAATTTTAATGGAGATTGAATGTGCTAAAAGAGAATACCCAAGATTGAATCACAAGTGGACTCAAGATATATAAAACAATCTCAGCCTTTTGAAGGAGAGAGGACATATGCAACATAGAACCTAAATTAAGTAATGTCATTGCAGGATCACAGTGCCAAGTGGATGAAGTCACTCCAAACACACAGAGAGGTTAATTTGCTTCATTGTCTCTCATAGGTTCCATTATATAACAGGGAATAGGTCAGAGACTGCAGCAGAGTAAACCAAGACAGGATTCATTTAGTGAGAAACAGTACATAATCCACAGTAATGGACTGTAATACAAACACGACACCGATGGACAAACAGACAGACAGGCACACAGAGAGACAGACGGGCACACGCGCGCACACACACACACTACAAGGTTGACAAAGCTGTAGTCTAGACACATGCAAGCCTACATTAGGGTCAAGCATGTGTAAGCAGAGAGCAGCACAGGCAAGAGTGAGAGACAGTATGGCTAATGAAAGAAGCCTTCACACACACCACTCAAACTCATTCTGCCTATGATCATGCTCCAACATGACCATACAGCACAGCAGATCAAAAAAGGGAAGTAATGAGAGGCAGGGATGAGAGGGGCGAAATCGAAATGCTCTGTTTTCTGTTTCATTCTATAAAAATAGTCCAGACACATATTATTCTCATGTCTTGTAGCCAGAACAGAACTCGAGAGGCAATGGCATGACAACACTTTAATTTCTAGCAGCATTCTGGAGAAAAAAACGGTGTTTATTCAACACTGGGGAGAACATTTGACGTTAACATCACGTTTCACCCAGCAGGGTTGATGTGATTGATTTTGTGAAATACATGGCAAAAAAGCAAACGGTTACCAAAATAAAGCCTGTATGGTAACTGAATTGAGATGCTGGAGCAGTGTCCTGCAGTGCCCTGTGACATGACTGTGACATGTCCCCTAACTGAGGGGATGGTTGGATTATATCAGTCAGGACAGCAATTTCAATAATATTTCCAGAAATCCTCCAACCGGGATTTCAGGATAAACCAGGGAATGTATTGAAAGTTCCCAGAATTTTGCAACCCTAAACATGACAGCATGCTGTCAGCATTACATGTCACTACTAAACTCCAAGTGACTGAGGGGCAGGCCCCACACAATGACCTCTCAACCTGTTCTGACCCCCTTGGAGTACTAGAGGACCTCAACACTTGTGTGTCACACCTGGCTCCACTGCACTGATTAGAGAGGCTCTGATTTTCTGTCTTTCCCAGTCTTTATTGTCTCTCTCTCTCCCTTGACCTCTGTCTACCTCTCTCTCCCTTTCTTTCCTCTGCCTCTCCATCTGTTTGACTGGTAACCTGTCTTCCTGTGTTGCTGTCTCTGTCTCCCCCCCACTCTCTGCCTGTCTTACCAGTGATGCTGTCTCCCAATTAGATGATAGACTAATTTATTACTGTAGCCTAGCTCTTACACACCCTTTCTAAATTAATTTCCATATCCCTCTTTCTGACGATATTGATTTGTGTTCATCTCTGAATGACAAAGTGCAACTTCACGCTCGAGCACTCTGTAATGCAGGAAAACAGGTGGGCCAGTGCAGCGTGCAGCAGGCGGCCGACTCCAGGGATCCTAGCGCCCTTAACACTTTAATAGACTATGAACCCTGAGGCTCCAGCCAAATGAGGTAATTAATGCTTAAAGCTCAATCTATCTCACATTGTGCACATTACGACACATTCGTCAAGGATCTTAGACCTATCAAATGGCAACAAACCAACTCAATCAATCATAGATTTGACCAGTAAAACAATAGGCTCTCAGTCTATAACATACAAAAGTTAATACATCTGGGGATTATGCACTGACCTCTGATACAGTACTGGTTATAAAACACATTTCCCATCCCTTGATAAATTACTGAATGTGTCTATGGTGAAATATATATGCTGAAATATTTCATTCACTGCAGGTGGTGCCATAACAAGTTGATCATGAGCAGAATACACAAGACCCTATCTTTCATATGTAGTCGAACAGTACACGAGCCTATCTTTCATATGTAGTCCAACTGTACACGAGCGTATCTTTCATATGTAGTCCAACTGTACACGAGCGTATCTTTGGCTATACAGCCAATTACAGGGCTCACAGCTCTGTAGATCTCTTTGATGAATGACTCGGACACTATGGACTAGGACACTACTGACTACGTCAACCCATGTAATGTGCAGTTGATGCAATGACGTCCAACTCTCTCCAAATATTAGAGGCACACAACAGAGAGAGGCTGGCTCTCTGACAGACTGACTGACTGACTGACTGACCTATTCACGCTCTCAAAGCAGAAACAATAACACAGCTCCTAGACTGGGGATGATTTGACTGCGTTAACTTTCTAAAACAGTATAGTAACCTCAATCTGCACTCATCGTTAAGCCAGCTACTAAACCAGGTATGCAGCTCTCCAGTGCTCTGTATTCAAACTATAGGCTTACAGACAGGCAGGGTAGACCATGTGACTACCATGTGCTCTGCAGAAGAAAAACATCCTCTGGCTAACACTTCGTGATGTGTCGCAGAGTATACATCCAGTACAACAGATGACCCTCTCAGCTGCCTGCCTGCGACAAGGCTTCTCACACATGTAGGCTAACACATCGAGCCCAAGGCAACCAACCACACCATATGGAACAAAGTCTCCGCAACCGCCCTGATTTTCCCTCAGTTCCAACCCAGCACTCTGGCTGTCCTACTGTCTTACTACGCATTTTCTTCTTCTTGAACTGCGCTGTTGGTTAAGGGCTTGTAAGTAAGCATTTCACTGTAAAGTCGACACTTGGTGTATTCGGCGCATGTAACAAAAATTTAATTTGGATTTGATCCTACTACTGGTCACGCCTGACAGGGAGAGCGAGAGCATCAGCTACCCTCGTAGAGGGGAGACATACTATATTAAAATGTGTGACATCTAAAGTACAGTATGAAGGGGAAAGGATGGAGCTTGTGTGCTTTCTCCTTTGTTGACAGGACCAATTGCCACAGAATTGACCAAGATGCATCTAGGGGGGATTTATTTTCCATCCTGGCCTGTCATATACAGTACAAAGCAGTTGTATCGGGAATCAACAGGAATCATCAGGAATCAACATGAATAAACCCTTTTACTCTCTTTGCACAGCATCCCCATCTTTTCTGTTTGCTTTCTTCCATGCAGCTGCTAGTGAGATAATCTAAGTCGGATACTGTATAGGCACAGTGTTAGACCTGCCATCAATCATCATTTCTTTCTTCAAAAATCATTTGTAACCTTGCCAGCATGAATATTTCATGATGTTATATGAATTTGCTTCTGTGTTTTCTCCCCTAATGAACCAAGATTCATACGTATACTTTTATATAGGATAAATATTCTCCACACGTACTGCTCACTGTGTAATACTGTGTAACATCAGTCACAAATGGTAACAACAGGAGTCTCATAAATATTTGATTCCTGTAACACGGCTGACATTCTAATGACTATCAACAAGGGTCTCTGGACCCAGCGAAAAAGGTTATGATGCTGGGTTTCAAATATCAGTAGTGAATTCCAGCAAAAAGATAGGTTATTTTCTTGGAAACCCCCCTCGGGGAGAGCAGAGAGGACCTGGGGACCCAAATGTCACAGCGCCTTTGGATTGGGAAGGTGCTGGTGCTCATTAAAGCCAGCCACTGACAGGATCTAAAGGCAGGTAACGTGTGTGTGTGTGTGTGTGTGTGTGTGTGTGTGTGTGTGTGTGTGTGTGTGTGTGTGTATGTAAGGAGGGGGGGGGGGGGGGGATTTCATTAGGAGCTGTCAAAATGATAACAGGGACATAGAAAATGACACACCTGGTAATGAGCACCCTTCCTGTTGAGGGGAAGTTGACAGGGGAGAGGGTCAGCAACTCAGCCCCCCGCCCCGCTGCAAGTAGCACAGAGAAATATCAATAATTTGATGGAGCAAGTAGCTCTGCTATTGGCCAAGCCGGTCTGCGCAGAACATTTCAGAATCTGATCATTTGATCATGAAGAGTGGCATCTCCATTCGTAAGCACCAGGACAAGTTAGATAGAGTATGACCAATTACCCAGTAGAGCAAAATATTGATCCAATTAAAAGTGCAGATACAGATGGTGCTAATTGTGCTGGAATCACAAGATGTAGTATTGGAAATATTATAATGATGATTTCTTATCAATGCTTCACATGTTCCTATTCTCATTGATTGTTATGTCCCACTCTGCAGAAATAGTTATTTCTTATCAATCTACTGTGTTCTCTCGCTCATAACCCAGTCTACATACACAGTCCTGTCAATGCCTTTCTCTACCAGGCCTACTAAGGCTAGCACATTTTTCAGCAAATACAGACATATTTATTTGATACGGTAGCAAGTCAGGCCACGTCTTTTTGGTGCAGATGTTATGCATCCCCTCACTATGAAGTATGCTTCATTTCTATCCTAAATCACTTTGATAGATCAAAAGGACAGGAGAAAATCAAGTGTGGAGATGGCTGTGGTTGAGTTAGATGACGCCCTAAGGTTTAGCATGTGAACTCCGCCATGGATACAAAGACCAAACAAGGAATCAACTAAATACTGAGCTAATACTCCTCAATCAAACAACCTTATGAGGAGCTGCCAAACACATAAAACAACCTTGATGAGTCTAACGTTTTGCATGGTCTGCTTATGTATTCTGTCGTTGCCAGGGATGCAGCCTGCTGAAATGAGTTTGGTTCCTTTACTCTCAAATTGGACCTTTCATGTCACAGCTATAAGGAGATTCTGAGGGATTCAACTTAACTTCCAGTAACAGTTACTTTGACAGTTTGCATTGCTCTGTCTCTCCCCCACTGTGTCTTGTCTTTTTGGGGGCTTGTAAGTAACCTATTGTATTTGGTGCATGTGACAAATACATTCTGTCTGCTTATTTCTCTCTGTTTCTCTCACTTTCTCGTTCCAGTTTCAGTTGATGCTGAGAGTGATTCAGGAGTCTCATCTTCAAACAGCTCAAATCTACCTACATCCTGACACCTGTGAACTTCTCCACTCACCAGCACCACCCCATGGCCCTGACCAAAGGCCAAATCCAACCTGCAGGTGAACAATGCACCTGCTTCAAAACAAAACATTATGGTGTTATACTAGCTGGATGCTCTAAGGCTCCAGATGTTTTGTACTCTGACAGGAGAGGGACAGCCATGGTTCATCAGGGTTATAGCCCAGGACCCCAACATGACACGGAGAACGGAGCGTGCCTCCGAGACCAGGCCTCAGCAAGGCAAGGGATGATTGGGAAAGAGGGATGTTCAAAGAGACCCCGGTACCAGCGGGACAGCAAACGGGCTAATTTGCCACCGTATTCTATTTTCAAATCATTTCAATTTCAAAGTGCTGTAATACCATGCGGCGGGGATGAAAGAGAGGACTGCAGTGCGTTGCTCAGCTCTGCCATCAACATCCCTCAACCCCAGCCCTCCTCTCCTCTCAAACAGTACGTCAGCAGAATTAGGCATTATTTCCCAGCTCCAAAATGAATGCAAACATGTTCTCTTTCTCTCTTTTTGTAGTGCGTGCCTTTGATATGGACCTACAAGTTACAAATGTAGCTTTTAATCAATATTTCATCTCTCCCATCCGATGAACCGGTATACATCCTACTCTAACTCACAAAATGGAATTTGGAAATAAATGTTTTTTTAAATCACTAAAACTATGCAAGGTTGTTGATTTTTTTGTTTTGAACATAAGTTACAGATGATGTAATAATACTAATCACTATCATCATCATAATTCAAACCACACCTCTGTCAATGGACACAAGTACAAGCTGTAAGCATAACAGTGTTGCAGACTAGGGCTGAATATTTTCCTGGTATTTTACAGATGTTCCATCCCAAGAATAAATCCCTTTTCTCCCGGATAACCTGGTATTTCCCGCCAAAACCGGAAGTGTCATTCAAAAGCATATAAACAGGCCTATGTCTGTATTTGATTAGAGCTTTGATCCAAAATTCAAGCCGGATGCTAGCTGAGCCTGATGAGCTATACATTAAATACATTTTATGAGCCCTACATTAGACATTTCATGATCCCAAGCCCAAAAAAGACCAAATGATTGTGTTGTTTTTAAATACACATATGATATAGGCTACTGCACATTACGCACAACAGAAAAACACAAATAATGTATACCTTTCATAATATGTTACTAGCCTACCTCCTCTTTCTCTCTCTATTGTTGCTTCACTCCTTCCTCGCTTTCAACAGTAAAATAAGTTTTGTTGAAATAAGTTTCGGTGTCCTTGTCTTCATCATTCTAATGAAATGATTGAATAATATAGCACTAGAATTAGATGCAGAAGGCTTTCAGTTCTCTTCACGAAGATTGAATGGTTATCGGTCTGCATAAATAACTGCTATAGCCTACCACCATTGTGCGTTTGCTCTTCTTTCAAACTACCCATGGGTTATATTGGCTGTTGTATTTAACATTAAGCAAAAGAAAAGCTTGCATCCCTCTTTGAAGTCTATTGGTATAGGAAATGCAAAAAAAATGATGTCCAGCCAGCTGTTCTAGTCTCGCTTTTTCAGCATGGGTCTCCAAGAGCTAATGAGCGTTTTTTTAAGGAGAGAGGCCAGCGGAGCACAGGTGCGTGCGTATTGCGCAAGAGACAGAGGCTATAAGTACGAAGCTTATTATGCATAACCCATTATTAACTAGCTAAATATAAGGCTAATATTGCATTGAATGTATTACCTGAAAGAGGTAGGGTATGACATCTATATACAGTGCATTCGGGGAGTAGTCAGACTTTTTCCACATTTTGTTACGTTACAGCTTTATTCTAAAATGGATTTTAAAAAAGGATAAAAAAAAAAAAATCTAAATCAATCAATCATCAATCTACACACAATACCCCATAATGACTAAGCAAAAACAGGATTTAGACATTTTTGAAAATGTGTAATATAAAAAAAACAGATACGTTATTTACATATGTATACAGGCCCTTCGATATGAGACTCAAAATTGAGCTCTGGTGAATCCTGTTTCCATTGACCATACCTTGAGATGTGTCTACAACTTGATTGGAGTCCACCTGTGGTAAATTCAATTGATAGGCTAATTGACATCATTTGAGTAAATTGGAGGTGTACCTGTGGATGTATATCAAGACCTACCTTCAAACTCAGTGCCTCTTTGCTTGACATCATGGGAAAATCAAAATAAATCAGCCAAGACATAAAAAAATTGAAGACCACAAGTCTGGTTCATCCTTGGGAGCAATTTCCAAACTCCTGAAGGTACCACGTTCATCTGTACAAACAATAGTACGCAAGTATAAACACCATTGGACCACGCAGCCGTCATACCGCTCAGGAAAGAGACGCATTCTGTCGCCTAAAGATGAACGTACTTTGGTGCGAAAAGTGCAAATCAATCCCAGAACAACAGCAAAGGACCCTGTGAAGATGCTGGAGGAAACAGGTACAAAAGTATCTATAGCCACAGTAAAACGAGTCCTATATCGACATAACCTGAAAGGCCGCTCAGCAAGGAAGAAGCCACTGCTCCAAAACCGCCATAAAAAAGCCGGAGTGCAGTTTGCAACTGCACTTGGGGACAAACATCGTACTTTTTTGAGAAATATCCTCCGGTCTGATGAAACAAAACAGAACAGTTTGGCCATAATGACCATCGTTATATTTGGAGGGAAAAGGGGGAGGCTTGCAAGCCAAAGAACACCATCCCAACCGTGAAGCACGGGGGTGGCAGCATCATGTTGTGGGGGTGCTTTGTTGCAGGAGGGACTGGTGCACTTCACAAAATAGATGGCATCATGAGGTAGGAAAATTATGTGGATATATTGAAGCAACATCTCAAGACATCAGTCACAAAGTTATAGCTTGGTCGCAAATGGGTCTTCCAAATGGACAATGACCCCAAGCATACTTCCAAAGTTGTGGCAAAATTCAAGGTATTGGAGTGGCCAACACAGAGCCCTGACCTCAATCCTATAGAAAATGTGTGGGCAGAACTGAAAATGTGTGTGCGAGCAAGGAGGCCTACAAACCTGACTCAGTTACACCAGCTCTGTCAGGAGGATTGGACCAAAATTCACCCAACGTATTGTGGGAAGCTTGTGGAAGGCTACCCGAAACGTTTGACCCAAGTTAAACAACAAAAAGGCAACGCTACCAAATACTAATTGAATGTATGTAAACTTCTGGCCCACTGGGAGTGTGATGAAAGAAATAAAAGCTGAAAGAAATCATTCTCTCTACTATTATTCTGACATTTCACATTCTTAAAATAAAGTGGTGATCCTAACTGACCTTAGACAGGGATGTGTTACTATGATTAAATGTCAGGAGTTGTGAAAAACTGAGTTTAAATGTATTTGGCTAAGGTGTATGTAAAATTCCAACTGTAACTGAATGTTCTTGGGGACCTTCAATGCTGCAGAAATGTTTTGGTACCATTCCCCAAATCTGTTCCTCGATACAATCCTGTCTCGGAGCTCTATGAACAATTCTTTTAACCTCATGGCTTGGTTTTTGCTCTGATATGCACTGTCAGCTGTGGGACCTTATATAGACAAGTGTGTGTATTTCTTAATAATTTCCAATCAATTGAATTTACCACAGGTGGACTCCACTCAAGTTGTAGATACATCTCAAGAATGATCAATGGTAACAGGATGCACCTGATCTCAATTGCGAGTTTCATAGCAAAGTGTGTAAATACTTATGTAAATAAGGTATTCATGTTTTTCCAAAAACCTATTTTCTCTTAGTCATTATGGGGTATTGTGTAGATTCATGATATTTTTTTATAATTTTTTTAGAATAAGGCTGTAATGTAACCTTTGGATTCAATTTGAATGGAGTTGGAGAGAAAGACCCAGAGAGTGCTCGCGCTGCACTGATTTAAAGGAATGATACTCGAGTTATAAGATGTTTTAAAACTCTGCAGCTGCAATAAAAAAAAGTAAAATATTTACAATTAAATGATAAGGTGTCTTTACATTACTGTAGCATAGACTATGCTGCAGCAAATGTAGGCCTACCTGTCACAAGAAAAAAAGTTACCATGATGAGATGATAGGTCTACATGCTTTGTGAACTGCGCTCCATACTGAAATGGGCTGTCTGTCCCCACCTGGAGCATTGTTTGATTCATTCTGCGGAGACCATAGAGAAGCCAAATTTAGACATCGCATATCATTTCACAGTTCCATTTCACGCCATGCTGTTTGTATAAATAATTCATTATAATTTACCTTTTTCTCTCAGTTATTTATCTCAGAAAAAGGGAGTGGTTTTGGGCGGTAAATCCCGGTATATTTCGGTAACTGGGTTCCCGCCATTCAACCCTATTGCAGACAGTACAACACTGATATGAACCAAAGCTATGCCCATTACCTGTTGAGAGCAAGGCTTAGAATCAGGCAACACAATGGCAGGGTGAAGAACAGCTCTACAACATGCAAGGCTGACTGCCTTTTGATAGTAATGTGAGGCTGAATAATGGATGGCTCAACTCCCCTTAATGTTCTCCAGGAGAAAGAGGTTTTGTATCTATCATCCCAATCACCAAGTTCAATCCTGTCTAATCAAAGCTACATTTAAACCCCGTCACCCACTTAAAAAGAAGAAGAGAAACAGTGGAGCGAAGGTTAAAAGTGAACGTTGCATCTTGCAAGGGAGACAAGAGCATTAGTAAACCAAAGCAACAACACCCTGAGGTACATTTTATATCTATATCTCCTGCTCGTTTAGAAAACACAAAAATAGATCAAGAAATAAAAAGGCAAAATTAGAAACAGAGTAGCGATATCCAAAGAGCGATAAGATGAAGAGATTTTCCTTTAGAAAAACAAATAATCATGTTGATTTTGGATTTCCTCCAATGTTCTTCTTATCTCCTCTCTCTGCTACTGGTTCTGTTTATCAGTTAAATGTAGGAGAAAAACACAATAACAACAACGATTCCCTGATGGTCTACTGTTCAACAATAGATGGGCACAGAGGAGAAGCATTCGCTGTCAGAGCTTACTTGTAAAGAATGAAACACATTTGAAAAATATAGCAGCATGCTAATTAATCATCAAAACATTGTTTTCCATCAGTTTTACCCTCACAAGGAGGACGTCGATTTCCATTACAAATCCCTTATCTAGTTACTAATCTATGCTTCTATCTATTAAACCACGTATCTACTCTTTCATCAAATCAAGAACAAGGTAATTCAGTACAGAAAGGTTTCAAAAGTGGGAAGGAATCTTTGCCAAACTCTGCCACTGTTGCAACTAGCGCTAAGCCTATTTCTCTGTATCCCCTAGTGTAGACCTATGGTAAGGTATCAAAAGTATGCTACTGCACTGCAAGAATCTTTGCCAACTACTGTAACATTGTCACAACTATCTCTGTTTATCCCCTGGTGTCCACCTATGGTCAGAATGCTAGTACACAGCATAATGCTGAATCAATGTCTTCCACTTGCAGACCACTCAATTACATCAGCAGCACCCAAGCCTGGCTAATTGATCTCCTACTTCCCTGTTTCAAGTTAATGAGCACATCTCAGCAGCATTGCATCCAGTCTGAACAACATGGCCTCTCAATTGGCCAGCCTGGTACAGTATTGGCTGGCTCCACTTATCGGCTGAATGGAGAAACATTACAAAAATAATTATTCATCGTCGATTTCCAATTAAACCTACGAAAAGGGAAAAGTCTGATTATATAGGGGCAACATGTATGAGCAAACAACACTGCAAAGTAGCATCCGCTTACTTTGATATAGCATAAGATATATGTTGGAAATTATTTGAAATCATCTCTTAGATTGGGCAATGGTCGTATAGTGTTAGTTTTGGCAGATCACCTGAGTAACATGTCTAACTGACAGCTCAAAGTGACTTCATCAACAGTTGACAATACTACAACGATCATATCTGGCTCCTGAAACATTCAAAATCATCCAACCCTTTGTCACTATTGATTTATAATTTAAATGTAAAACATGCATCAAAATGCATTCAGTATTTAGGAAACTAAAGCCTGGATTTACAGAATAAGTTATCCCCAGAGTTAGGGACTATATTTTAATGGATGTCGTTGTAGAGTGCTACATGCAAGCACTGACATTAGGGCTGGGAATTGCAAAGGACCTTACGATATGATATCACGATACTTAGGCGCCGATACAATATGTACTGAGATTTTCACAATTCTATTTAAAAAGAAGATGGAGAACAAGCAATAGGATGAAAAATACACACGTTTTAGTGTAGGGACGGTCGACTAGCGCTAGCTAACGCTACCAACTAAGAAAACCAATAACAATAATTTTGTACAATATTTTTACAAATCAATATTTGGAGTCAAAGTATCGATATAATATGTAGCTGTATCAATTTCTCCCCCATCACTATTTGGCATCTAGGCCTATTGCAAAGTGTATCAAGAACACTTAAACTACAGGAAGATAATGTTTTTCTCATCAGATCTCCATTTGGAAGGCACACTGGTAAAAAAATTGCTATGACACTAAGCTGCTCGCCAGCTCCAAATTCATTTCAAATCCATTTTGGTGTTTGCCTTCAAACTGTATAAATATGTACCAGGGCAGTTCCTGTACAGACAAGCCCTACTCTGTGGAGAGTGATAAAGTAGTTGGCATGAAAACAGATGATGGAGGGAGGTGAACGAGATACAGGAACACAGAGCGAGGGATAGAAAGAGGGAGGGAGAGGCAGAGACACACAGATAGTGGATCAAAGTAGGAGAAAGAGAAAGACAGAGAGGCAGAGGAGTGGTGAAAAGGTGGTTCCTAGCATAAATGCTATTTTAAACGCTGAGAACCATGTTCACTCTGGAGGATTATCAGGGTAAACTCCCTCATATCATTACTCCAGGGAGGGGTAATGAACTAGTAAATTAGTCTCAGAAAGCTTTAATTAGTATCAAAGTATGAAGCCGACCCATTAATCTGCTATCCCCCCTCTCCCTTTCTGATGACTTGAAAAGCACAGGCCAATAAAAGACAAAAGGAAAATGGATATGGATTTTCTCACGCAAGTGACCAACGGAGATGATTAAGTAGTTCATCACACAAAAATATAGAATTCTTCCCACGGAGGCATCGACCTGTCCTATAGATACATTAAAAGGCTGGCAGAAAATCGATGAGCATACGGTCGTCTATGGATCCCACGGAAGACGGTGGCCGATTTGATCATCTCTCTATGTAAGTTGCAATGCACTAGAGAAAAACCCAGTCCCAGACAGCGCAGAACAAGTGTGGGTTAGGAGAGCATAACAACATTGCAGTGACATAATCCAACTGCAAATATGACCAAACTAAAAGCTATATTTCACAATAAAGCAGGAAGCAGGGCTGTAGTTTAGCTATTTAAAACTGGATTTGTAGTTACACGGCAGACAGCTTGATAAGCTGGGGTTTATTTTGGTCTTCTCCCCACGGAGGAGAAACAAACTGACTACAGACTCTCCCTACAGACATGCCCATAGAGAAGACAAGGGATTATAGAACAGTCCTCTGAAGAAATACACAGACAGTCTAAAGGAAGAACATCTGTTATTTGTAGGTTATTCTAACAAACAGGGAAACTATGAAGATAAGAGTAGATCTTACAATATGTAGAGACAGTTTAACCTTAAGTCTGTGCCATTTTAAAATGGCTGCCCAGCCGAGGAGAGGAAGACATACTGAGGGAGGCGGCGACAGGCAGAGAGAGGACAGCATATGTTAGATTGAATCTGAGAGATTTGGCTAAAATGTATAGTATATAGCCATATATATATATATCAGTGCATTCGGAAAGTAATCAGACCGCTTCACTTTTTCCACATTTTGTTACGTTACAGACTTATTCTAAAATGGATTAAATTGTTTTTTTCTCCTCATCAAGCTACACAAAATACCCCATAGTGACAAAGCAAAAACAGGTTTAGAATTTTAGCTAATTTAATTTAAAAAAATTAAATAACCCATTTACATAAGTATTCAGACCCTTTACTCAGTACTTTGTTGAAGCACCTTTGGCTTGAGTCTTCTTCTGAATGAAGCTACAAGCTTGGCACACTTGTATTTGGGGAGTTTCTCCCATTCTTCTCTGCAGATCCTCTCAAGATCTGTCAGGTAGGATGGGGAGCATCACTGCACAGCTATTTTCAGGTCTCTCCAGAGATGTTTAATTGGGTTCAAGTCAGGGCCAATAAAGGATATTCAGAGACTTGTCCCGAAGCCACTCCTGTGTTGTCTTTGCTGTTTGCTTAGGGTCGTTTCCTGTTGGAAGGTGAACCTTCAACCCAGTCTGAGGTGGTGCTCTGGAAGAGGTTTTCATCAAGGATCTCTCTGTACTTTGTTCTGTTCATCTTTCCCTCGATCCTGACTGGTCTCCCAGTCCATGCCGCTGAAAAACATCCCACAGCATGATGCTGCCACCACCATGCTTCACCGTAGGGATGGTACCAGGTTTCTTGCAGATGTGACACTTGGCATTCAGGCCAAAGAGTTCAATCTTGGTTTCATCAGATCAGAGAATGTTGTTTTTCATGGTTTAAGTCTTTTAGGTGCCTGTTGGCAAACTCCAAGCGGGCTGTCATATGCCTTTTACTGAGGAGTGGCTTCCAGCTTGCCACTCAACCATAAAGGCCTGATTGGTGGAGGCTGCAGAGATGGCTGTCCTTCTGGAAGGTTCTCCCATCTCCAGAGAGGAACTCTGGAGCTCTGTCAGAGTGACAATGGTGTTCTTGGTCACCTCCCTGACCAAGGCCCTTTTCCCCTGATTGCTCAGTTTGGTCGGGCGGCCAGCTCTTCTATTTAAGCATGATTGAGGCCACTATGTTCATTGGGACCTTCAATTCTGCAGAAATGTTTTGGTACACTTCGTCAGATCTGTGCCTCTACACAATCTTGTCTCAGCGCTCTACGGACAATTCCCCCAATCTCATGGCTTGGTTTTGCTCTGACATGCACTGTAAACTGTGGGACCTTATATAGACAGGTGTGTGCCTTTCTTAATCATGTCCAATCAATTGAATTTACCACAGGTGGACTCCAATCAAGTTGTAGAAACATCTCAAGGATGATCAATGGAAACAGGATGGACCTGAGCTCAATTTCGAGTCTCATAGCAAAGGGCTAAAAACGTATGTAAATAAGGTATTTCTGTTTTTCGGGGAAAAAAACTGTTTTCTCTTTGTCATTAGAGAGAGAGATTTTTTCACAAAAGTAGTGCACTGGGCCTTTACTAGTCCTGTATTAGCGGACCGATATATGCCCAGTAAGACTGGACGACACCATGCTTAGTACACTTATAGACTTATATAATCTCAGTCCATTAAAGAAGTCACTGGGGAGGAAGTGTCGGAGAAAGATGGAGCAAATTTCCCCATAATATCAGGAAACTTGTCGCATGGCTGGTGTACATATCTTATCCACCTGCGATTTCAAACACTCATTACTTTCACACCTCCTACTCAGTGCTACAGGTAAGCTCTGAGTTGTCATGGCAGCCTCCTGCTTCAGCCCCCACATTATGTTTTTCATTATGTTTTCTGCACCAAGTCAGAGAAGATAGACACTGCTTTCACCAGTGGCAGTGCGTGGCTAAAATCCTTGGGGAAGCCAGAAAAAAAAGCCATATTACATCCTGTCTTGTGATAATTGCTTTGTTTGCTCTATAACCTCTTAGTTCATATGACTTGTGACCGTTATATGTATAGGCCTAAACCTGAGACAATAAGAAGTGGCAGAATAAATTCAACCACAACTTTGTTTCATCACAAAACCGGAGAGAAACCTCTGTGCAGTGAAGTCCACAAAGCATATTGCAAGTAACAAACAGTTACATGACCTACAGCTCTAGACGTCGAAGCCAGTTCCACTGCATTTTTTCATTGTTCCCCTCTAATCAGGGATTGATTTAGACCTGGGACACCAGTTGTGTGCAATTCATTATCAGGAAAAACAGCAAATCAGCTCCAGACCTCATTGGGTAAGAGTTCAGTACCCCTAACCTACAGCATGGTCAAGCAAGTTAATGTTTTCAACATTTTGGAGAACTTAACAACTAGTGTGCGTGCGTGTGCGTGGAGAACTTAACAACTAGTGTGTGTGCGTGTGTGTGTGTGTGTGTGTTAGTAGAAAAAAACATGTTGACTCACCCTACTTGTAGAGAAATGCTAATGCCATCCTCCTCTCATTCATGTTGACGAAATGGTCTACGACTCTGTCATACAGTACACGCTTTTATTATTTGTTGTCCTCGGCTATCTGGCTAAAATGCTTGCTCGCTAGCCTAATTTCCTTTCATGGGAAAAGTTAGCTCGTTAACATTAGCCTTCTACATCTAGCTACATATTGAACTTCCATCCTCTCAGGCCAACGGCACAATGTATGCATTTATGGTAGGATCAGAATTACCGTTATAATCATTGGCCAGTACGGAGAATTAAGTAAAACCACAAGTCCAAATCCCTATTTCCATCCATGGCTAATTTAGGAAAGCGCCAATTTTATCTAGCTATCTAGCCATCAGAGGACAACAACACAATGAGATTCAACAATTCAAGTTGTTTCTGTCAATGACGTACTGCTCTCGATGTGATGTGATTGGAGTGAAGCCAAATCCAAACAGGCAGGCTTCCCTTGAAGCCTGCGTCAGGACCATTCACAGTTGAGCTCACTCAGATTAGCTCAATGATGATTGGCTATTATTTGATTTTTTTTTTAATTATCAAGGGAGGCCAAATGCTTACTGGTTTCCTTTGCATTCAATGCTATGTGCGGTAACAATGTCATAGTCTTTTTGACCATACAGAATCAAATAGATGGCCTACAGAGACAGGGGGCGCTGTTTCGCTAACTCGGATGCTTTGTCCGGTGACATACATTCAGCCTCTTGCGAATAGAAGGAAAATTATGAAACACAAAGAGACGAAAGATAACATATAAAATAATTATAAAATAATTTATCTCTTGGTAATATGTGTTTACGTGTCCGTGTCAGTTTTTATCATACTTGGAGGATGTAGTCTACAGTATGTTTGATTTAAAGAGAAAGCTGTGAAAACGAGAGATCATGATAGAGAGATGGAAAAGAGGAGATAAATCAGATGAAGAGGAGTCTGAAGGTAACAGGGAGGGACATAAGGAATTAAGGAATAAGGAGAAGAAAGGGAAGAGAGGGAGAAAGAGTAATGTATTTCCTTCATTAGTAGGTTGAGATGGGGTTTGCATTGGAGGTTTGAGCTGCAGCCTCAGGGGATATGAGCTGTAGCCTCTTCTCTTCCGCCAGCTCACATGTCTACTATGCCTGCCTGCCTGGCATCAAGCAAACCCCTGCTGACAGCCTACAACCCCTTTACATCCCCAAATAGGTTGGCAATGCAGCCACAGCCCAAAACAATAGGGCTGGGAATTGCCAGGCACCTCAAAATACAATATTATCACGATACATAACTGCTGATGCAATATGATTCTGACGATTCTCACAATTCTATATAAACTCAGCAAAAAAAAAGATCCTCTCACTGTCAACTGCATTTATTTATTTTCAGAAAACTTAACGTGTAAATATTTGTATGACTAACAGAAATTGAATAATGTGTCCCTGAACAAAGGGGGGGTGGGGGGGCAAAATCAAAAGTAACAGTCAGTATCTGGTGTGGCCACCAGCTGCATTAACTACTGCAGTGCATCTCCTCCTCATGGACTGCACCAGATTTGCCAGGTCGTGCTGTGAGATGTTACCCCACTCTTCCACCAAGGCACCTGCAAATTTCTGGGGGGAATGGCCCTAGCCCTGGATTGAGATCCAGGCTCTTCGCTGGCCATGGCAGAACACTGACATTCCTGTCTTGTAGGAAATCACACACAGAACGAGCACTATGGCTGGTGGTATTGTCATGCAGGAGGGTCATGTCAGGATGAACTTGCAGGAAGGGTACCACATGAAGGAGGAGGATGTCTTCCCTGTAACGCACAGCGTTGAGATTGCCTGCAATGACAACAAGCTCAGTCCGATGATGCTGTGACACACCGCCCAAGACCATAACGGACCCTCCACCTCCAAATCGATCCCGCTCCAGAGGACAGGCCTCGGTGTAAAGCTCATTCCTTCGACGATAAATGCAAATCCGACCATCGCCACTGGTGAGACAAAACCGCGACTCGTCAGTGAAGAGCACTTTTTGCCAGTTCTGTCTGGTCCAGCGACGGTGGGTTTGAGCCCAGTGGGGGCGTTGTTGCCGGTGATGTCTGGTGAGGACCTGCCTTACAACAGGCCTACAAGCTCTCAGTCCAGCCTCTCTCAGCCTATTGCAGATAGTCTGAGCACTGATGGAGGGATTGTGCGTTCCTGGTGTAACTCGGGCAGTTGTTGTTGCCATCCTGTACCTGTCCCGCAGGTGGGATGTTCAGATGTACCGATCCTGTGCAGATGTTGTTACATGTGGTCTGCCACTGCGAGGATGATCAGCTGTCTGTCCTGTCTCCCTGTAGCGCTGTCTTAGGCGTCTCACAGTACGGACATTGCAATTTATTGCCCTGGCCACATCTGCAGTCCTCATGCCTCCTTGCAGCATGCCTAAGGCACGTTCAAGCAGATGAGCAGGGACCCTGAGCATCTTTCTTTTGATGTTTTTCAGAGTCAGTAGAAAGACCTCTTTAGTGTCCTAAGTTTTCATAACTGTGACCTTAATTGCCTACCGTCTGTAAGCTGTTAGTGTCTTAACGACTGTTCAACAGGTGCATGTTCATTAATTGTTTATGGTTCATTGAACAAGCATGGGAAACAGTGTTTAAACCCTTTACAATGAAGATCTGTGAAGTTATTTGGATTTTTACGAATTATCTTTGAAAGACAGGGTCCTTATAAAAGGGACGATTATTTTTTGTGATTCTATTGCAATTTCATTTTCCAAACATATTGCTCACTATATGTCTGCTGCAGAGAGACAAGAGAGAGCATGATACCTTTTTGGGGGAATCAGTCATGATATTAAAAGTGCTGAAACAATGTTGGCTCACTATTTAGAAAGAAGATGGCAAACAAGCTAACGCTGCCTATCAAAAACAAGAAAACGCACAGATATACATACTGAACAAAAATACAAACACAACATGTAAAGGGTTGGTCCCATGTTTCATAAGCTGAAATAAAAGATCCCAGAAATCTTCTATACCCACATAAAGCTAATTTCTCTCAAATTTTGTGCACAAATTAGTTTTCATCCCTGTTAGTGAGCCTTTGTCCTTTTCCAAGATAAGGTGTGGCATATCAAGAAGCTGATTAAACAGCTTGATCAATATACGGGTGCACCTTGTGCTGGGGACAATAAAAGGTCACTCTAAAATGTGAATTTTTGTCACACAACATAATGCCACATACTGCCACAGACGTTTTGAGGGAGCTTGCAGTTGGCATGCTGACAGCAGGAATATCCACCAGAGCTGTTTCCAAAGAACTGAATGTTAATTTCTCTACCAAAAGTCACTTCCAACATTGTTTTGGAGAATTTGACAGCCCAACCGTCCAACCGGCTCACAACCACAGACCATGTGTAACCCCGCCAGCCCAGGACCTCCACATCCAGCTTCTTACCTGCGGGATCATCTGAGACCAGCCACCCAGACAGCTGATGAAACTGTGGGTGTGCACAACGAAGAATTTCTGTACAAACTGTCAGAAACCATCTCAGGGAAGCTCATCTGCGTGCTCAGAGTCTTCACAAGGGTCTTGACCTGACTGCAGTTCGGCATCGTAACCGACTTCAGTGGGCAAATGCTCCCCTTCGATGCTGGAGAAGTGTGCTCTTCCCGGTTTCAACTGTACCAGGCAGATGGCAGAAAGCGTGTGTAGAGTTGTGTGGGCAAGCGGTTTGCTGATGTCAAGTGCCCCATGGTGGCAGTGGGGTTATGGTATGGGCAGGCATAAGCTACAGACAACGAATACAATTACATTTTATTGATGGCAATTTCAATGCACAGAGATACCCGTGATGAGATCCTGAGGCCCATTGTGCCATTCATCCAACTCCATTAACTCACGATTCAGCATGACAATGCACGGCCCCTGTGTGTCTCGCTCTGAGGCAAATGGTGGTCACACCAGATACAGACTGGTTTTCTGATCCATGCCCCTACCTTTTTTTAAAGGCATCTGTGACCAAGAGACTCATATCTGTATTCCCAGTCATGTGAAATCCATAGATTAGGGCGTAGTGAATGTATTTCAATTGACTGATGTCCTTATACTATATGAACTGTAACTAAGGAAAATCTTAGAAATTGTTGCATGTTGCGTTTATATTTTTGTTTAGTGAATATATATTAAACAACAATGAACCAAGGCTAAAAAGGTATTATTTTCTTTCTGACAGACAATTCTGACTTATATTTCCAATTTCAGTCGTGGCCAAAAATATTGTCACCCTTGCACTTTTTTCATGTAACTCACAATTTTCCCTAAAAATAAGTTGAAATTGACCAAAGTATTCTTTGTTTCACTTTTAATATTACAGAACCTACGTTTTTGATTCAGAATTTAATATATCCATTTAAATCAGAAAATAAGCAGAAATGGCATTGACAAAATTATTGACACCCTAGACTTAATATTTGGTAGCACAGCCTTTGGTCAAAATAACTGCAAACAGGCGCTTCCTATAGCCATCGATGAGCTTCCTGCACCTCTGCACTGGCAGTTTGGGTCCGACATTGCACTCCAAAATGCCTTGGTATTCTCCTGATTTCATGATGCCTTGCACACGTTCAAAGCACCCAGTGCCAGAGTTTGACTGTCGGGAAGGTGTTATTTTCTTTGAAGGCTCCATTTTGTTTTCTGTAAACATAGACATGGTGTGCTTTACCAAAAAGCTCTAATTTGGTCTCATCTGTCCACCAGACATTCTCCCTGAAGGATTTTGGCATGTTCTGGTGTTTTTTGGAGAATTGCAGTCAGGCTTTCTAGTCTCTCTCTCAGCAGTGGGGTCCTCCTGGGTCTCCTATCATATAACCCCCTTTCATTGAGTTGGCGATGGATGGTGGGAGATGAAACTATCGTACTTTGTGTCTGAAGGTCATCTTGAATCTGTGTGGCAGTTGATTGAGGTGCTTTCTCCACCATTCGAACAATCCTTCGCTGCAATCTTCCATCAAGTTCTCTCTTGTGGCCACATACAGGGAAGTTGGATACAGTGGCAAGGGCCTTTAACTTCTTCATAACAATACGTACGGTGTAAACAGGAACTTCAAGGTCTCTGGTGACGGACTTGTAGCCTTGATTGTCCGGCTGGCTACAATCGTGTGTCTGATCTCAGATAATTATCTGGTTTTCTTAATTTCTTCCATGCACATTGCGGTACACACAGTGACACGAAACAGTGATATACAACTCCAGTACACAACTACAGTACAGACGGAAGATGAAGAAGGATGAAGGTTGTTTTCTTGTTGCATAATATTTATGAAATAACACCGAAAAAGTGTTCTTTTTTACAAAAAAAACTGCAATATTTTTGTTCTTGTTATATAAATGACACATTGAGTGACCAACAAAAATAGGAAATCACCCAACCTAATTAAATTGCAAAGTGCATTGTCCTCATGCTTTGTGACGGGTGCCTGCCACATCTGGCTTCCCATTGAGATAGATGTCATGTAGAACATCTAGTCCCCTCGACTCTCTTTAGAGTCAGCCAGACAGACAGGCAGGACTGTGAAGAAAAAAAAAAAGCATCCCCCATCTTAATTTATGAAGATCTGATATGCACAGAAGGAATAGAGAAGAGTGGGAGCCGTCCATTTGTTCCCTGCATAAAAATCTTTACATTGTGTGCTCATACATCCATTATAAAATATAAATGGTTTCAAAAAGATGTATTCAAGCAACCTATTCCAAACCGGTCGGCACATTTTAAAGTTTGAATGACGTTTCTAGCTTAAACGGTTGAAGACTAGTTATGGTGGAAATGTTTACCATTCAAGTCTATGGCCATTGAAATGCATTGGGATTTATGCAAATATGGTTGTAGTATGAAAAGTATAAGTAGTATAAAAAAATAAAAAATAAAGTACACTGCGGACGGTCAGTCTGCACGTTTAAAAGTTAGTTTCGTGTTGATAGCGTTTATGGTTTTGGACCTACAGGTGGCAGCGGAGGGCGAATAATAATAACTAGATGTTAATTTTACCATTCTATTTATGAAGATCTGATATGCACAGGAGGAATAGAGACAAGAGGGAGCTGTCCGTTCCCTGCATACAAATCTTCAGATTGTGTGCTCAAACATCCATTACGGATGAGCTCAGCCTTGATTAATCCAATCCCCTCACGAACAAGACCAAAGACAAGAGATATCAACTCAAAATGAGCCTGAGATTCCCATTAAACTCTAATCTCCCAGCCCCCATCCTTTCCTTTTCAGCACAGCTCACAGCAACTTCTCAAAGGCTCCCTCCTCAAATTATAATACATCGCAGCCCACTCCAGCAATAATTCTTCATTTAATAAGAAGTATATTAAGGCTTCATCCACACTATTAAGTATTCTAAGTAAGTGCCTAATGTTATTCAGCTTTCAAATTTCAAGTCCGCCACTAAAATTGAAAGTATCTGATAAAACAAATTATGCAAAATTATAATAAAGTAGAAAAGGACATTTACTGAAGTAAATGTGGTGTAGTTGCTAGTCTTGAAGTATTTCTGGATGTGAAAGAGTAGTGGTAGTGACGGCAGTAGTAATGGTAGTAATAGGGTTTTCATAGGCTGTGTTAGTTATAGTGACCTATTTTGGGGTGGTTTTTATTGTAGTTATTATAGTGGATTATAGGGGCTTGTATAGTAGGCTGGAGTGGGTACTATATCATCATAAGCCATATAATGTGCTTTTAAACTTTTAAAATGTTTTAGTTTGAACATTCTGAAAGTTTTGTGGCAGTGATTTCAGTTTAGAATGTTGAAGCCTGCATTCCACCATTTACATTAATGGGGATACAACAAGCTTTGTAGTTTATGAAGTAGAAATGGTAGCAAAAAGCTGTGTTGAAGCCATCTAAGTTGAGTCAGTCTACACATGTCAAAGTTGGTCTAATGTTTGTAGTTTTAATGCTTCAAGAGCAGTGGCGAATCCAAATACTTCCCATTCAAGCCTATGGAGCTTTTATCGGTTATAGTTGAAAAAAATATAAATGGTTTCAAAAAGCTGTATACAACCAACCTATTCCAGACCAGTCTGAACGTTTTAAAGTTTGAATGGCATTTTTATGGCCATTGAAATGCATTGGGATTCATGCAAATATGGTTGTAGTGTAAAAGTATAAGTAGTATCTGCCCGTTTTGAAGTTGGTTTTGTGTTCATAGCTTTTATGGTTCTGAGGTGGTTGCGGATGAGGAAATAACAATAATAACTAGATAGTAATTTTACATGTAGTAAAATTGTGGGACTTGCTTTACCTGTTTAAAAGTATTTTTGTGGTAGTTGAAGAAGTTTCAAAAGTTTTACTTAAACAAAGCAGTTAAAGATAGTCACATTTTAAATGTAGTAGAATAATTGGTCTGATTACTTTGATATACTACTATATCAACCGTATTACTTTGGATTGTGGGACAGTTAATCACACATTTCATCAGAAATAATAACTACACGCAGACTACTACACTTTTATTCACTCTCCTACTAAAATACCACAGTATATGCAAACTATAACAGAGCACAGAAGACAATGAGGCATTGTTTAAGTAAAAAAAAATTCACAACGCATTTGGACGATATTCATGAAGTCCTCTCTGGGCTGGAGGGGGATCAGTGGGAAGAGCGACCCCTTCACATGGAGCACTGCCCCCATGGGGGGGGGGGGGGGGGGGGGGGGGGGCACAAGTTAACTGAGGATAGCAAACATAGGGCCCTATAAAATCCATGACATTTGTTGCCTGATTCCATTTAGTTTTTTTCCAAAATTCCATTTTCTCTGTTCTGTTTTTCGCACACGCAAAAAATAAAATGTAAGTATGAACAATTTTGAAAGGTGTGCTTTGCTTTCAGCAATTAAATGCAATTTCAGCAACAAGCCACAAGACAATAGTATTTTGCATAGCTGCATGAAAAAGACCTGGACAAATATCCCCACTGCTTCAGCTATGAATGACTACAAGTCTGGTGTCGAGCATTGCATCTTCTCAGGGAACAATTAGCCCACTGCAGAAAAATTATAAAAAAAGGGCAAGATGTGAAATCTTTAAAAAGTTATATGTCACTCCGGGAGGACATCCATATGGTGAAAACCACATAATAAGGACCCCAGCTGGACCTTCCAACTCAGTCGTCACGGCAACAGAGAGGCGGGTCAATCGCTGTGGCGATCGCCCCAGGACGTGCCATGCATGGGAATGCAGGGATCTGCTGCGGCTGCCACCATCTGTAGAGGGCTGGCTTAATGGAGAGGCTGGGGCACGGGCACGGGCACAGGCACAGGCACGGGCACACACACACAAAGACCCAGAGAGCAGAGGCTGAGAGGGGACTAGGAGACTAACTCCTCCTGGATAACCATGGCCTGCTGGCCCTGTGGTCTTGAATAAGTCCTTCAGAACCCCAAAGACTGACTAACCACTTCTTGGCTGGGACATGACCTCTAAAAGAGGAAAGGGGATCTTCCCTCGTCTCGAGACGAGGCCATTCCCCAAACTATTTAATAAAATGTTATATTGCATTCCATCTTTGTTCATTCAGTTAAGCCTGTACTTGATTGAAATAGATTTTCTTCCAGAACACATGATTTAATTTAGCCTTTTACACCGCATTCTACTATTTAGAATATACTGTACATCTGTATGAGTCCTTGAGAAATATTTCTGGAATACTACAGATTCTTCATTATTTAAACTTTATTTAACTAGGCAAGTCAGTTAAGAAAAAAGTCTTATTTACAATGATGGCCTACCCCAGCCAAACCCTAACCCGCACAACGCTGGGCCAATTGTGTGCCGCCCTATGGGACTCTTAATCACAACCAGTTGTGATACAGCCTGGAATCAAACCAGGGTCTGTTGTGACACCTCTAGCACTGAGACACAGTGCCTTAAACCACTGTGCCACTCAGGATCCCTACACTCAGACTACTACACTTAGCTTTATAACTCAGTGGGCAGGCTACAATACCACAAGGCCTTTATTTGAGCCTAGACCCATTCACGCTACTTTCAATAATTCACCTTAAAGTCATCCCTGCAAACCAAAATTGGTTCTGTGAAAGTTACCAGAACATTAGCTAGGTTGCAGCAAATGTTCTCATAACACAAAAACTGTCGAGCCGTGGTGATGATTAAAGAATGTTTGTATAAAACATTCACCTGGTGTTGCAAGAACATTCCTAGAACACATTTAATCTACTCTTTAAAGGTTCCCAGAATGTTTCATTAGGTTGTGGGAAAAGTTTGGTGAGATCAATGTGGGGACATCACAAAAGATATGTTCCCAAAACACAAAAACTGTCAAGTTGTGTGGATGATTATGCAATGTTTCTTTTAGGGTAAAAAAATATTCACCTGATATTACAAGAACATTCCCAGAATACATTTTGTCTGTTATTTAAAGGTTCCCAGACCTTAAGGTTGTTGGAACAAGGTTTTCTACAATGTTTTAAGTTAGGTTGCACATGGACATTCCTTTAATGTTGTAAGAATGACATGTCTGTTTTTATGACGTTCATAGCATATTTGTTTTAGGTTCAACATAATATTCCATTGATGTTAATGCAATATACATTTAACTTGTTTTGGAGGTCCTCAGAACATTTCAATAACATTTAGAAAATTTTATATTTTAGTTATTACAAGCATGCAAATTAGAATATATAACATTACACTGACAGGACACTTGAAGAGTATTTAATCATATAAACACCACCCTCTTTTTTTACACTTCGTATGTTGACAAATTGTACATTTTGCTTTCCAGATCATGAAAAATAAGTCTGGGGGGACCATATCAAGTGTCTCAAATTAGGAATTATACCAGGTGCATTTTTAAAGTTTTATATTGTACAGTTAGTCCAATTGTTGCATTGACTGGATTTATAAATCTGCACGAAATAAAGACATCCTCTATTTTAGTATATCTGAGCCTTATTTTCTTTCAAAAGAAACAAACTGTGGGTTTAAAGCCACAATCTTCAGCCAGATCATTAACCCTCTGTGCCACCAGGGGAGAGCTGTGGACTGGTGTTTTTTTTCAGTCAGATATGTTCAATCAGAACACAGAACACCATTTTTGAGTTAGATAATGAGACCTGGGGCATCATTTATCAGTAATGCGTAGCAGCATACCACCCTGCATCCCACTGCAGGCTTGCCTGTGAAACAAAGCAGGGTTGGTCCTGGTCAGTCCTTGGATGAGAGACCAGATGCTGCTGGAAATGGTGTTTGAGGGCTAGTAGGAGGCACCATTCACTCCGGTTCAAAACATTATACCCCAGAGCAGTGATTTGGGACATGATTTGGGACATTTTTCCAAGTGGTGGAATAAGGGAACTGCTTGTCAAGCGTAGAATGGGGGGGAAATATATGTTGAAATTGTGAGACTAATAATTATAACCCTTTTTGATTTCATTGTATTTCCATTATGAATTCATGCAACATATCTTAACAGTCTATTTCATATAATTTGACTACATCAGTGCATTTGTTACGATAATAATCAATATAAAGTACAGTCATTTGTTAATTCGAGGCACATATGAAAGTGAAACCATTGTTGAAATACTATAAAATACTGAGATAATGGGAAATGGAATGAGAGATGGCTGATCTTGCTCTGTTGGAAGATTTGGCACACACTGCATTTCACAGAGAGCGCATTGTTAGAGACAGGTCGGACTCTTTCGCAGAAGTAAAGATTGGCTCATCAGATACCATTTCCTAAAACCAATCTTATATGAGGATGTAAGACCTATTTTAGAAACGCAAACACATGCCATTCCGGTGCACCTCCAAGTGCTAGTATCCACCCTTTTTTACTTTTTAGCGGTAGCTTGCCGATCAATCTACATCTCACATCCCTCAGCTCCCGAGTGGCACAGTGGTCTAAGGCACTGTATCTCGGTGCTAGAGGTGTCACTACAGACCCTGGTTCAATTCCAGGCTGTATCACAACCAGCTGTGATTAGGAGTCCTATAGGGTGGTGCACATTTGGCCCAGTGTCGTTAGGGTTTGTCAGCGGTCGGCCGTCATTGTAAATAAGAATTTGTTCTTAACCGACTTGCCTACTTAAATAAAAAATGTGCCAATGTTTTGGATGCAAAACTAACTGTAAAACAGAATTTCCATACACCATCACAAAACAGGTTGAAGTCAAGAGGGGTTTCTTTTTTGCCATCAATGGGTTCACAAATACGAAAGGAGCAATATACGGCGCCCACATCGCCATAACGAGTTAAACTATGTGAACAGCTACACAGGATGTTGAGGATGAATGGCTTATTTGTGAGTGTTGTCTACTCATTTGAAGTATATTTGCCATTGCTGAAGCAACTTGAATTGTCCTAATGGTCCTCTCTTTGTAGCTATGTTTTTAATTTTACTGGTCAAGCCACAACTGAGCGAGAAAAATAAAACCTTTTGGTACTCAACCTCTGACACTAGCACTTCTATTTCAGTCTCAGAAAAGTAAAAAATGTTTTGGTTGCGCCATTGTATTTCATGGTTACGGCGTTGTATATTCCCCACAGACTGTAAAGGGATGATTTTGGCCATATATGGTTAATTAGGGGCGTTTCGCTATGGAAATAGCCATGGTTGTGCACGAGACCTGAGGACTGAGCACTGAGGCTGAGAACAATTGGTATTTACCAATGGTGATCTCCTACTGGTGTGCGTATGACTCTCCTAATCAATCACACTTTTTACATCCGTACGAATATTCTAAATTCTGTTCGTAAGTAGTATTTTAGAATAGTGTTAAAAATATATGGTTGTGTTGATATGATTAAATCCTGTTCAAATGTCCTATGAATGAAATTCAAATGCCATGTGTCTCTATATCACCAACAATACAGTCATCAAATGTGAAATGCCATTGAATCTGGAGAGAAACATAATGGGGATGTATTCCAATCTGCTTTACTATGCTTTCCTTTGCATGCTGAGAATGTTTTGGTAATATTAGATAAAACTTTAATATTTTCTAAATGTTCTTGAAATGTTCTGAGGACCTCCAAGACAAGGTAAAATGTATATTGCGTGAACATAAATGGAATATTATGTTGAACCTAAAACAAATATGCCATGAACATAATCAAAACTGACTTATTCATTATTACAAAATTAAGGGAATGTCATGTGCAATCAAACTTAAACATTGTATAAATGTCATCACAACTGAGCATGTGTTGTATTTTAGGAACCTATCTCTTGTAATGTTCTCACACTGTTCCCACAATGTAATTACGTCTTCTGGGAACATTTAAAGAACTCAGAAAGACTGTTCTGTCAACATTCTTGCAACATCAATGGAATGAATGTCAGCACAACTGGACAGTTTTTGTGTTTTGGGAACATATACTGCTCAAAAAAATAAAGGGAACACTAAAATAACACATCCTAGATCTGAATGAATTAAATAATCTTATTAAATACTTTTTTCTTTACATAGTTGAATGTGCTGACAACAAAATCACACAAAAATAATCAATGGAAATCCAATTTATCAACCCATGGAGATCTGGATTTGGAGTCACACTCAAAATTAAAGTGGAAAACCACACTACAGGCTGATCCAACTTTGATGTAATGTCCTTAAAACAAGTCAAAAAGAGGCTCAGTAGTGTGTGTGTGGCCTCCACGTGCCTGTATGACCTCCCTACAACGCCTGGGCATGCTCCTGATGAGGTGGCGGATGGTCTCCTGAGGGATCTCCTCCCAGACCTGGACTAAAGCATCCGCCAACTCCTGGACAGTCTGTGGTGCAACGTGACGTTGGTGGATGGAGCGAGACATGATGTCCCAGATGTGCTCAATTGGATTCAGGTCTGGGGAACGGGCGGGCCAGTCCATAGCATCAATGCCTTCCTCTGCTGACACACTCCAGCCACATGAGGTCTAGCATTGTCTTGCATTAGGAGGAACCCAGGGCCAACCGCACCAGCATATGATCTCACAAGGGGTCTGAGGATCTCATCTCGGTACCTAATGGCAGTCAGGCTACCTCTGGCGAGCACATGGAGGGCTGTGCGGCCCCCCCAAAGAAATGCCACCCCACACCATGACTGACCCACCGCCAAACCGGTCATGCTGGAGGATGTTGCAGGCAGCAGAACGTTCTCCACGGCGTCTCCAGACTCTGTCACGTCTGTCACGTGCTCAGTGTGAACATGCTTTCATCTGTGAAGAGCACAGGGCGCCAGTGGCAAATTTGCCAATCTTGGTGTTCTCTGGCAAATGCCAAACGTCCTGCACGTCCTGTGGACGTCGGGCCCTCATACCACCCTCATGGAGTCTGTTTCTAACCGTTTGAGCAGACATATGCACATTTGTGGCCTGCTGGAGGTCATTTTGCAGGGCTCTGGCAGTGTTCCTCCTGCTCCTCCTTGCACAAAGGCGGAGGTAGCGGTCCTGCTGCTGGGTTGTTGCACTCCTACGGCCTCCTCCACGCCTCCTGATGTACTGGCCTGTCTCCTGGCAGCGCCTCCATGCTCTGGACACTACGCTGACAGACACAGCAAACCTTCTTGCCACAGCTCGCATTGATGTGCCATCCTGGATGAGCTGCACTACCTGAGCCACTTGTGTGAGTTGTATACTCCGTCTCATGCTACCACTAGAGTGAAAGCACCGCCAGCATTCAAAAGTGACCAAAACATCAGCCAGGAAGCATAGGAACTGAGAAGTGGTCTGTGGTCCCAACCTGCAGAATCACTCCTTTATTGGGGGTGTCTTGCTAATTGCCTATAATTTCCACATGTTGTCTATTCCATTTGCACAACAACATGTGAAATTTATTGTCAATCAGTGTTGCTTCCTAAGTGGACAGTTTGATTTCACAGAAGTGTGATAGACTTGGAGTTACATTGTGTTGTTTAAGTGTTCCCTTTATTTTTTTGTGCAGTGTATATTTTATGATGTCCCCACAATGTTCTCACCAGACTGTTCCCACAACCTAATGAAACATTCTGGGAACCTGGAAAGAACAGGTTAAATGTGTTATAGGAACTTTCTTGCAAAAACCTCTGGGAGCTTTCATAGAAATTGGTTTGCTGGGAAAACATTACTGGTATATTGTGATATTACATTACCTGGAGACCTAATGAGAACTATTGGGGAATGTTCTGTGATGGTTGTTACAGATTTTGTGCACAACATTTTAGTAAATGTTAGGAGAACATTCCAAGGATATATGTTAGTATATGTTGCAACTGCAGCAAACCCAGATTCCACCTGCAGCTTCCCAAAAACTTAACACAAGGCTTTTACCAGCTTTCCAATATGACAGTATACCTGTAATTGTAGCTTAAGGGTAATCAAACCACAGAACCAATTGGGAGCCCCACAAGATCAAAGTAAAGTCTACATCATGACTTACACCCCCCCCAAAAAAAAATTACCAGTGATTCACATTGCTCACATCACCATGATGTCTCTATTTGCATCTGTCACTCAGCAGAGACAGGAAATCTGATATGGTGTGACCTGTATTAGCTGGGGCAGAGCACCTCCATGTTAACACCTGGTAGTTCTCAGATTTTTCCACTAGATGGGTGTGAGCGAATGAGGCGAAGGTCATCCTCTTTCATCCAATTACACCATACTACTGTACTGGCAGAAAGATCCGTATTGCATGTGACTGGCCTTCCATGTCTCTCTCATACTGTAGGATGGGAGGATAAAGGCAATGTGCATACTCTGCAAAAACGAGAGAAGACGTGGGGAAAAAAAGACGTTGCCCTTCTCTTGGGTTTTACGGCGGTCTTTTGTTCTCCCACCCAATAGATCTACAGTGGGGTCTGAAATTATTAACATCTTTGATAAAGATGAGGAAAAAATGACTGTATAAAGTAAAACATTGTATGCTCCAAAAAATAGGGGAATTATTGTATACTATTTTTTTCTAAAAAAGGTAGTGGTCAAAATTTATGACACCCCTGTTTTCAATACCTTTCAATACCTCACCTTGCAAGGATTACGGCACTGAGCCTTTTTCTAAAATGTTTAATGAGTTGGCAGGGATCATAGACCATTCCAGAATCCTTCCAGATTCTTGACATCCTCCGTCTGCGCTTATGGACTATCCTCTTCAATTCTAACCATAGGCTTCAATGGGTTTCAAGTCTGAAGACTGAGATGGCCAAACTTTAGATTTTGTGGCAAATTAACAATTTCTTTGTGCCTCTTTGTTATTAGTTAACTGAATATAATTTCCCAATTTCTTTGAGCATACAATATCTGTATTTGAATTATTTATTTTTGTCATTTTTTCTCATCTTTATCAAGGGTATCAATATTTTGAAACCCCACTGTATATCTCGGTCCTGCTTTGAGATGGAGGAGCATGACTTTGTTTTAATTCTGTTCATATTTTCTCTAAAAGTAATTTTCACATTTGCGAAGGACCCCTTTGCAGAGAAGTGCTTGAATCTTGAAAACATAAGTCCCATTTCAAGCAAAATCAACACTTAATCCTAAAACAGTCATTAATATGTACAATGTACACTTGGACCAACTGCAAAGAGCCATTTCCTAGACATCAGACGGAGCATATCATTAATCAGTGCTTTTCTTTTACAGTAAACTGCTTCTGAGTGGAACCTGTTTTCCCTGTCACATCTCATTAAAAGTCTGCTTATTCAGGTTGGTTGGAATTAATTAATTATTTCAGAAAAACCATTAGTTTCATACAAACTTCTTGTAAAGTATAAACAATAATTCTCATGATTGCTTCATTAGCTGACTAAAATGTCATATTATTTCAAAGTTAAAACCATCAGGCAAGTGAGTCCATCAATAAGCAAATTAATTACATCAATTAATGGAGCCGACATGTGAAAAACGATGACAAAGAGAGACAATCTCCTGAGAATGACTCAAGGCTCACAATCAATTTTGTTTAAGCAATATATTGTAACCTAATGTGTCCAGACCGGCTGAATCCACAAAGTCACTGAGCTCTCAGTTAGTGTCCTTGCTAACTCTCACACAGTAAATAAAGACAGGCTTAGCACCTATTTTCTCATAATAGGGTGTTCAACTATAGGAGGCCGAGCTGCAGCCTAATCAAATCCACTGCAGGCTTGCTCATAATCAAATTTCAAAAGAAAGTGGTGTTATAATTTCTAACGGATATGCATTATCATTTACACCTGTTCCATTCAGCCATCCGTGAGAATCTTTCACCTACAATACCTTTAACTTCTCTAACTGACGGAAAAACCACAAACAGCAATTTGATAGCTGATAAATAGTTGATCAATCGAACCGCTGATTGCATCAACATCTATGCATCAACATCTACGTACATCTACCTATATCATTCCACCACCTTCAAAAACATTTTAAAAAACACAGAATTCCCAGCTTCTATAAACAAGAAAATTGGTCAATTTGGGTTCAGATGGGAGTGAGGTAGTATGGTAGGGACATGAAAGGCTGCTCTGATGTGTAACCGATAAGCCCTTTGGAGATCCGGTAAATGGGCTGCGGATGGAGATGAAAATGCTGTGTGTTAAGCCTCCCACTTACATGGTCTAAAGGGCTCAGCTCAAGTCCCCCAGCTCCAGCTCTCTGCCTGGGCTAGGACGACTCCGTCATTACAGAGGAGACCTGTGCCCAGGGCGGGGGGACTCACACTATCACTCACACAACCCAGCAGGTGAATTTAACAAAGGGAGAAATGAAAAGGCATTTGGTGTCATTTGACTGAACACAATCCACTGGTATTTGCACTGAGTTCGGCTGTAGATTAAATGGTGTGGTTGGACTAATTGCTTAGTTGGGGATCAATATCAGCTAACTGGTGGAATGCAAAAGCCTGCAGCCCATAGAGATTAACAGAACAAAAACTGTCCTATTGTGGGAGCAACGGGAGAGAGTAAATATGGTTTCCATACTGGGAGACAGTATGGATCATCTCCAAGATTCCCTCTTAATTGCTTTTTTCTCAGTAGTCGCTTCACTTGACAGGATTATAGTGAAAACACATTTCTGGGAGTGAGACTGTCTAAGTAGAGACACAATGAAGAAGAAGAATAGTTTGTTTTCATTTGGTTTGTTAAATATCCTTTCCAATTTTGGCAACGGATCAAACACAACACAGAAGTGGGTGTCGGGCAACATCTAACGGGCTAGAGCAGAGTTGAGTTGTAGTGAAATATCTGAGCAGGAAAAACATACAGCGGCACTGAGAAATCCATGAAAAGCGTTACTGTAACGGTCATCGTACGTCATGGACCAAGGCGCAGCAGGTTGAGTGCTCATCTTAACTTTATTAGAACACGTAACAAACAGAACAAGAAAACGATCGAACAAACAGTGTTGCATGCTAACACACAGCAGTACAACAACAACTTCCCACAAAGGGACAGGTGAAAACAGGGCTACTTAAGTATGACTCTCAATCAGCAACAACGATGTACAGCTGTTCCTGATTGAGAGCCATACCAGGCCAACAAAGAAATACACAACATAGAAAAACATAGAAATACAAAACAAGAACATTACTCAAAAACCCCGGAACACATAAATCAAACACCCCTCTTACATAAATACATATCCCATTAAACCCCGAACCACATAAAACAAATACCCCCTGCCACGTCCTGACCAAACTACAATAACCAATAACCCCTTATACTGGTCAGGACGTGACAGTTACATTAGTAGAGAGCAACACCAAATTACAAATGAGGAGGAATCCCATCTCCTAATACCTGGCATTGCATACTTCCTTGACATCAATACTACAATTGATGTAATGATCTTTTTATATATATATATATATAGTAGTATATATATATACACATACACACACAGTTGAAGTCGGAAGTTTACATACACCTTAGCCAAATACATTTAACCTCAGTTTTTCACAATTCCTGACATTTAATCCTAGTAATTATTCCCTGTCTAAGGTCAGTTAGGATAACCACTTTATTTTAAGAATGTGAAATGTCAAAAATAATAGCAGAGAGAATTATTTATTTCAGCTTTTATTTCGTTCATCACACTCCCAGTGGGTCAGAAGTTTACATACACTCAATTAGTATTTGGTAGCATTGCCTTTAAAATTGTTTAACCTGGGTCAATGTTTCTGGTAGCCATCCACAAGCTTCCCACAATAAATTGGGTGAATTTTGGCCCATTCCTCCTGACAGAGCTGGTGTAACTGAGTCAGGTTTGTAGGCCTCCTTGCTCATACACGCTTTTTCAGTTAAGCCCACACATTTTCTGTAGGGTTGAGGTCAGTGCTTTGTGATGGCCACTCCAATACCTTGACTATGTTGTCCTTAAGCCATTTTGCCACAACTTTGGAAGTATGCTTGGGATCATTGTTCATTTGGAAGACCCATTTGCGACCAAGCTTTAACTTCCTGACTGATGCGTTGAGATGTTGCTTCAATATATCCACATCATTTTCCTACCTCATGATGCCATCTATTTTGTGAAGTGCACCAGTCCCCCCTGCAGCAAAGCACCCCCACAACCTGATGCTGCCACCCCCGTGCTTCATGGTTGGGATGGTGTTCTTTGGCTTGCAAGCCTCCCCCTTTTTCCTCCAAACATAATGATGGTCATTATGGCCAAACAGTTCTATTTTTGTTTCATCAGACCAGAGGACATTTCTCCAAAAAGTACGATCTTTGTCCCCATGTGCAGTTGCAAACCATAGTCTGGCTTTTTTTATGGCGGTTTTGGAGCATTAGGCCGCTCAGCAAGGACGAAGCTATCAGGTTATGTCGATATAGGACTCGTTTTACTGTGGATATAGATACTTTTGTACCTGTTTCCTCCAGCATCTTCACAAGGTCCTTTGCTGTTGTTCTGGGATTGATTTGCACTTTTCGCACCAAAGTACGTTCATCTTTAGGAGACAGAACACGTCTCTTTCCTGAGCGGTATGACTGCTGCGTGGTCCCATGGTGTTTATACTTGCGTACTATTGTTTGTACAGATGAACGTGGTACCTTCAGGCGTTTGGAAATTGCCCCCAAGGATGAACCAGACTTGTGGAGGTCTACAATTTTTTTCTGAGGTCTTGGCTGATTTCTTTTGATTTTGCCATGATGTCAAGCAACGAGGCACTGAGTTTGAAGGTAGGCCTTGAAATACATCCACAGGTACACCTCCAATTTACTCAAATTATATAAATTAGCCTATCAGAAGCTTCCAAAGCCATGGCATCATTTTCTGGAATTTTCCAAGCTGTTTAAAGGCACAGTCAACTTAGTGAATGTAAACTTCTGACCCACTGGAATTGTGATACAGTGAATTATAAGTGAAATAATCTGTCTGTAAACAATTGTTGGAAAATTACTTGTGTCATGCCCAAAGTAGATGTCCTAACCAACTTGCCAAAACTGTAGTTTGTCAACAAGACATTTTTGGAGTGGTTGAAAACGAGTTTTAATGACTCCAATTTAAGTGTATGTAAACTTCCGACTTTAACTATATATATATCATTTTTTTTTGTTTTTTTTGTTTAAACAATACTCTCTAAAATTTGACAAGATAAATTACTGGAAAACTGCTCGTCTTACAGCAGGTTGAGAGCAAGAGCATAAATGTGCTTCTAACAGTGATAATAACCTGCTGGTTTGAGCAGAAAGAGAAGTAGGAACCAGTGGTGGTCAGTGCCGTTTTGATGAGGGAGGCCAATGTTTTTTCATGAGCATGGCCTAATTTCTATGTCATTCATATTCCATTCACCCAGTTCAATGTAATATCGTAGTTTAGGCTACTACCTGATACACACATTTTCCCTATACCCATCATGAGGTTGCTACAACCTAGCCTATGAATGAAAGCTTACAACATAGGTGCACACAAGTCGAGATAAAAATTAGAGATGACTGACAGTGACACATGGACAGACAGTGACCCATTCAATACCGCCTTGCACACTCTTGCCTGCATCTAGCTTATCTAGGATGTTATCATTGGTCCAACAGTTGCAAACAAGAGTTTCTATTGTCTATTGGACAAATTCTGGTATTTTTATGCCCGTTTCGTTTGCTTCCGTTTAAGAAAGTTTTTTAACAGAATCGGCGGAATGAATACACCCCTGATCATAGCAGCCACGTTGTATTCATTCTAGCTTCTGTGCACTCTCCTCCTCTCAACATTTCCCTTCGTTTGTGGACTTCAATGAACAACACATCAGCTGTATGTGACCAGGCGAAAAAACCTTTCCAAGCCAAACCCTAATGTAACCACTACACACAGCCTACATCGTTGTCACCATATTAGCTAAAGTAATGTCCTAATAAACATAGCTAATAGAACTAATGCGTTAGTAAACCCGCTACAATCATGCAGTAACGTTACAGTGTCAGCAGTTACACCGGAGGGTCCCAGTGGCAATAAATTAATAAAACCAAACGCTTACCCTGACTTGGAAGAGTTCCAGTGTTGTGTTGGATAGTCATAGCCAGCTAGCTAACATAGCATCCCTCTGTTTGAGCAGGGTGTTTGAGTAATTAAACTAGCCATTTGCATTTGCTAGCTAAGTAATGAAACTGAAAGAAAAAAAGGCAATCTCTCTCTTGCTTCTCCTTCATTTTTGAATAAATTATTTTTTGAAAACTGTTCAACTATTGTCTTTCTCTCTCTTTGAGTCAACCACTCACCACATTTGATGCACTGCAGTGCTAACTAGCTGTAGCTTATGGTTTCAGTACTAGATTCATTCTCTGATCCTTTGTTTGGGTGGACAATGTCAGTTTATGCTGCAAGAGCTCTGATAGGTTGGAGGAAGTCCTCTGGAAGTTGTCATAATTACTGTCTAATTCTACGGAAGGGGGTGAGAACCAAGAGCCTCCTAGGTTTTGTATTGAAGTCAATGTACCAAGAGGAGGATGGAAGCTAGCTGTCCTCCTGCTTCACCATGGTGCTACGCTACAGAGTGCTGTTGATGCTACCCTACAGAGTGCTGTTGATGGTCCTCCCCTTCCTCCTCTGAGGAGCCTCCACTGGTAGGAACTACAAATGCTGTAGTCATACTAATTGCTCTCGAGAATAGTGGCTGATAAAACCATGTGGAGTGTCTGCCACCACAAAAAAGGTCTAGTTTGAGTAACACTATAAAACCTAATTATGCCTCACAAAAGCAGCATGCTCCATTTGGAATAAAAAAGGGAACCCAGTACAATAACGGCAGTGCCATTAACAATTAGTATCTACCGCAGCTAATTAGACAGACAATATATATTTTTTACGGTTCTAAATTAAAACAGAGGGCGCCATATATTCTCTAAAGCTCAATATCCACAGCTAATAACATCTAAAGACCCCCAGCATCAAATAGCAATACTGCTGAACACAAAGGGAGAACATTTCAGGGATTTTGTTTCCCTTCCCTTAGTGACATTAAACCCCTGAACGTAGACAAACTGCAAGGTTAAACAATGGCTACCTCTCCTGAGACTGAATGCTCCAGAGTGGAGAATTATTCTGCTGGGATTCAGATGCAGAGCAGCAGGGTAAACACACGGCCCAGGGATAGAGGTTAAGTTGGATTGGGCCAAGCTTTTTACAAAGCCCAATAGATCTGGCATGGGATTCTGCCTGGGTAGCCTACTAGATGTGATGTTCTACTCCTGGGCACTTTCACAAGGCTGTTATTCACCATTATCAGCATTTGATTGAGAACAGAAAAGCTATTTCCAAAACATCAGTTCAAAATATTTCAGGGGAACATGAAAATTGGCCTGTTGACAGCACCTCCTCTAGTGTAGGCCTACTCTCTGCAGATATGGATGATGACCAAATGTAAATTGCATCAGTCACCATGGTATTACAGTAATCAAAACCAATAACAAAACAGCCAACAAAGGTGAGAGGAGAGCTCTCCATGGTGTCACTTAATCAATAATGAGCAAATACACATACAGCCTCTCACCAACAATCCAATCTGCTAAGCAAATAATAAAACCCAACCCTGCAGTACTTGTAAAGGCCAACAAATAAGACAGAGAGCCTTACACCTTATTCCAATCCAAATACATAGCTACATAGCGCAGTTAATGTTGGAGTGTTTGGTAAACACAGTCTAATCAGAGGCTGTCATCAGCTATAAAGCAGGACTGTTCCTCACTAGTTCTCACACCTCACTCACCTTCTGTCTTTGCTGAGAAAATCAGTACTCTCCACATACCCACATAAAAAATACTACAGTTCACTCTAGAATACTACAGTATTTACTATAGAATTCTGGAGTAAACTGGAGTATGCTGTAAAATACTATACTACACACTGTAGTATGTCTCGATTATGTGTAGTACTTAGTATATCATTTTTTATTACACTGTAGAATATAATAGTAAATACTACATTATTATCCATAAAAAAAACTGTAGTAAATACTACAGAAATGTCCACAAAAACACTACAGTCTGCAAAAATAGTACAGTTTGTTTAAATATAGTAAATACTACAGACTTTAATTTGCATATACCCTGTCCATTCCCCTCCTCCATATCCCAATTTGTGTTACCTGTAAGTGAGAAACCTACATGCCAAGTATAGATGATATATTGTGCTCCCAACAGGTTATAGAAAAGAGCAGAAGTGCTGAACTCACTGTTCAGAACCTAGTCCTCCCTCCAGGTTATGGAAATGTGCTATTTTAGTATTTCTCCATTAGGTTTCCTTAAGGAGAAAGTCCCCCACTTCTTTGTCAAAGATAATAAAACACTTTAGTAAATACTACAGTAATGTCCCAAAAAACACTACAGTAAATACTACAGTATAAAGTACTACACTACGCAAAACAATTCTAAGACGCACAAATGAGAATTTGCCAATTGAATCAAAGATTATGTAGGGTAATCTAAGTCTTAGAGACATTTTAGAGCAACAGAAACGAAGAAACGGTCAGTGGTTATATTTGACGAAAGTTTCATTAACAGTATGGATTTCAGCAAACAAAGGCAGGACAAACATAGGTACACGATAAGGGTTTAAGATTACAAGTATCGACTGACAGCGACTCGATGTAGTCCGCCCACACTCGTCGCCACTCAACTGTATTGTATGTGGAGAGTTGAGGTTTTCTCAGCTACCTGCTTGGCACTAGTTCCGATGGGCAGATTGTTTCCTCTAACACTGTAGCTCCTATCCAACTCCTCCAGATTATTTTCACCTAATTTATGGCAGAGGACACAAGGTAGGCCTATTGCATCAGCTTCTGGCAATAAAGCATGTGCTGATGCAATTGTTTAATGTAGGGAGAGGCCTGTGACGATGTGAATGTGAACTCCTCAAGTCGGACATTTCTCTGAATTTCTCCCCAACGTGAACGGACTAACTTTTTGGTACAAACATTGTTTACTAGCTAACCTATTCTAACGCTGGACCCATCAAACCTTGTGTTCCAAATCAAAATCGAAATGTACTTCTCAGGTGGACCGTATACAACTGGTGTAGACTTTACAGTGAAATGCTTACTTATGAGCCCTTCCCAACAATGCAGTTTAAAAATACCAATACAAATAAAATAGTAACACAAGAGGAATAAAATAAATACACAAGAAAGTAGCTACAGTATATACAGGGAGTACCAGTACCAGATCAACGTGCAGAGGTACGAGGTATTTCAGGTAGATATGTACATTAAGGCAGGGTGTAGTGACTAGGCATCAGGATAGATAATTATAAGAGTAAAATAAAGAAGAAAGTAGCAGCAGCAAATGATTAGAGTAAAAGTGTGTGCGTGCGTGCGTGCGTGCGTGCGTCCGTGCGTGTGTGCGTGTGTGTGTGTAATGTAGTGCACAGTGTATTTGGAAAGAATTCCGACCCCTTGACTTTTTTCACATTTTGTTACGTTACAGCCTAATTCAAAAAATGTATAAACTTTTTTCTCATCAATCTACACACAATACCCATAATGACGAAGCAAAAACCGGTTGTTAGAAATTTTTGCTAATTTTTTTTAAATAAAAAACTGAAATATCACATTTACATAAGTATTCAGACCCTTTACTCAGTACTTTGTTGAAGCACCTTTGGCAGCGATTACAGCCTCCATTCTTCTTGGGTATGACGCTACAAGCTTGGCACACCTGTAATTGGGGAGTTTCTCCCATTTCTTCTCTGAAGATCCTGAAAAGCACTGTCAGGTTGGATCGGTAGTGTCGCTGCACAGCTATTTTCAGGTCTATCCAGAAATATTAGATCAGGATCAAGTCCAGACTCTGGCTGGGCCACTCAAGGACATTCAGAGACTTGTCCCGAAGCAACTCCTGCATTGTCTTGGCTGTGTGCTTAGGGTAAACCTTCGCCCCGTCTGAGGTCCTGAATGTTCTGGAGCAGGTTTTCATCAAGGATCTCTCTGTACTTTGCTCCGTCCATCTTTGCATCCTGACTAGTCTCCCAGTCCCTGCCACTGAAAAACATCCCCACAGCATGATGCTGCCACCACCATGCTTCACTATAGGGATGGTGCAAGGTTTCCTCCATTCAGGTAAAATAGTTCAATCTTGGTTTCATCAGACCAGAGAATCTTGATTCTCATGGTCTTAGAGTCTTTAGGTGCCTTTTGGCAAACTCCAAGCGGGCTGTCATGTGCCTTTTACTGAGGAGTATCTTCCGTCTGGCCGCTCTACCATAAATGCCTCTGGAGCTATGTCAGAGATACCATCGGGTTCTTGGTCACTTCCCTGACCAAGGCCCTTCTCCCACAATTGCTCAGTTTGGCCGAGCAGCCAGCTCAAGGAAGAGTCTTGGTGGTTCCAAACTTCTTCAATTTAAGAATGATGGAGGCCACTGTGTTCTTGGGGACCTTCAATGCATTTATAGACCCCTTCCCCAGATCTGTCCCTTGACAAAATCCTGTCTTTGAGCTCTACATACAATTCCTTCGACCTCATGGCTTGGTTTTTGCTCTGATATGCACTGTCAGCTGTGGGACCTTATATAGACAGTCATGTGCCTTTCTAAATCATGTCCAATCAATTGAATTTACAACAGGAGGACTCCAATCAAGTTGTAGAAACATCTCAAGGATGATTAATGGAAACAGGATGCAGTTGAGCTCAATTTCGAGTCTCATAGCAAAGGGTCTGAATACATATGTAAATAAGGTATTTCTATTTTGCTTTTTTTATACATTTGCAAATTTTCTAAAAACCTGTTACCGCTTTGTCATTATGGGGTATTGTGTGTAGATTGATGAGTACTTTTTTTAAATCAATTTTAGAATAAGGCTGTAACATAACAAAATGTGGAAAAAGTCAAGGGGTTTGAATACTTTCCGAATGCACTGTACAGTATGTGAATGTGTGTGGGTTTTGTGTGGGAGTATCAATGTAGTGTGTGTGAGTGAGTGTGTATATATACAGTATAGTCTAGTGAGTGTGCGTGGAGTCAATGCAAGATAGAGTCAGTGCAGATAGTTTGGCTACCATTAATTGATTATTTAGAAGTTTGGCTATTTAACAGTGTTATGGCTTTGGGGTAGGAGCTGTTTCGGAGTCTGTTGGTCCTTAGAGTCGATGCTCCGGTACCGTTTGCCAGACAGTAGCAGAGGGAACAGTCTATTGTTTGGGCGGCTGGAGTCTTTGGCCATTTTTCGGGCCTCCCCTAATACCATTTTGCATTATAAAAGAACAAACACCAGAGTCTAGTAATCATATCAATATTGTATTTCTGTTGTTTGCCTTTTTGTATTTGGCTTCTCGTATGTAGGGTGTGTTTTCATCATGTATTAGAAACGTTAATGGTTATGCAACTTATGTCTTTGTTTTCAGTAACGTGTGAATTGTGCAATAGTATTGCCTTTAATCAAACTTTAAACCAAGTTTATCTTTTTTTTTCTCTTAAGTTTCTCAAGTCATTTTGGGCATTTTTTAAACAACTCTGGATCCAGTTTTCTTGGTGACCTGCACTGTAAAATAAATACTACCTATTTTTGCACCTGACCTACTGCCTCCGTCTCAACTGCTGCTGCTCCACGCCAACTAAATAGACTGCTCGGTCCTCTCAGGGACCCAAAATAAATATCTGGAGTACTTCTTCAAGCCCCTCTTTCTCTGCTCTATTCCAAATTCCCCTCCCTCATCTGCATCCATGTTTGTTGGTGATGGTACTGCAGGACAGTCTTCTTCACTTTGACAGTATTATTCAGCACACCGCTAACTAGGGCATAGCTAATGTGTGAACATGCTATGTGTGAAGGGGATTAGATACAAAAGCAAATATCAAATGGTGATCTTTCAAGACGTTGTGTTAGTTTACGGGATACAGGGGTGATGTGATATAGCAGGAATGTGGGGAAAATACATTTTTATAGAACACACATAACACACACACATTCAGCGTCTTTTCAACATCTTTTGCTCATAGGGACACCGTTCATGAAAAAATAACAATCAAGCTCAAATAACTCTATACAGTACATGGGTGAATAGGTGTAATGGTTCTACTCTAAAGCCTATATGAGGACCTGATCACTAAAACCCTCAAACAGAATGAAAATTGTAAGGGCTCTTTGCCACGGATGCGCCACTAGATAACACTTTGAGGGTGACATTCCATAGATGGAGAAATAGACCCAGCAGGACGTGTGGTAATGAAGGGCAATGAGGTCTGAAGATCCTCATTACCCACACCTAGGCACGGCCAACTAAGAATGGCAGGACAGGAGGAGGCATAGATAAGGCCAGTGAAAGGAACAAATGGCTCCCAGAATAGAATAGCACCAGAGGATAGAGGGTGTTCACTCAGCCTGTACAGTATGTCAAGTATCTTCAATTCTCCATTGTTTGGGGCTACGGCTGGCATGTCAGAAAATTTACCCTGGTGTCTGGGTGTCTCTGCAGACCGCTCCTGACAAGCTGAGGTAATTAATAACTGTCAACACCACCTCACTATCTCTGGATCCTTTGTCACGTTAACAAAAAAAACCTACTAATTAGCTTGACTGAGATGATCGTCAGAGATCAGTTAATTATATTTTAATATATATTTACATTCCAAAGTCATTAAAATTGTTTTGACCTAGTGACAAGGACCTAGTGACTGGGATCTTGGGTTTAAGCATCACAAAACCCTTAATTACAGGCAACTAGTCTGGACTTCCTGGAAATCCAGGAAGCCAAATGCAACCTGGTGTCAAATGGTATGATACATATATATATATATCATATCTACATATATATCTATATCTACATATATATATATCATATACATATATCTATTTTTCCAAGATGGCGTAGCAGTTCAGACGTCCTCTACCCTCCTCTTGTCGTGTCCCGTGTATATATATATTTACATATTTTTTTTCTTCACTTATCTTTTTATATATATATATCTTTTTTAATTCTAAAAACTCAACCTCAAAGCACTCTCCTGCAACCCGCCTCACCAATTTAAAAAAAGAAAGTATTATTTACCTCATCTGAATTCCACAACAGAAGCTAGCAAGAGGTTAGCCATTTTCACTGGCTAACGTTGAAGTTCAGCTAGCCACGGTTAGCTGTCCTCAGCTATCCATTAGCTCGAAAAGCTATCGCCAGTTTTTGTACAGCGCGACTCAGACCAGAGCATACCGGACCTATTCTCTCTCCTTTCCCCGATTTCTACCGCAGGCTCTGGACATTTACACCTGGATCTTGCAGCTAACTAGCTGCTACCTGAGTGACTATTGGCAACGTCGGTCACGGAATTAACACACATTATTACGGAGCTAGCCAGCTAGCCAGCTGAAGAGTTCCGTCAGCCACTCCTGGGCTATTCCTGAGCTAGCCAGCTGAAGTGTCTCCTGGGCTACAACTCACCTATCCTGACCCGTTTTACTGCCGATCCGGAGCCCCATCGGGTCTTCACGACTGGACCACCGACGTTATCTGCCCGAGGGAGTTATCCAACTGGCCCCTCCGTCGCGACGTAACCTGATCGCCCATCTGCGGCCCACTAATCGTTAGCTGTCTTTTCTTGGGCCACTATAACTAACTATTTTGCCAACTTGGACAGGTCCCCCCTTCCACACGGAACCCCACTAACCCACAGACGGAAACGCACGAGCTGGCTAAAAACAGACCTCCCTCCCATCTTCCACCAGCTTGCTACCTATGGCCCGGCTAGCTGTCTGAATCTCACTGGACCCTTTGATCACTCGGCTAAGCATGCCTCTCCTTAATGTCAATATGCCTTCTCCATTGCTGTTCTGGTTAGTGTTTATTGGCTTATTTCACTGTAGAGCCTCTAGCCCTGCTCATTATACCTTATCCAACCTCTCAGTTCCTCCACCCACACATGCTATGACATCTTCTGGTTTCAATGATGTTTCTAGAGACAATATCTCTCTCACTATCACTAAATGCCTAGGTTTACCTCCTCTGTACTCACATCCCACCATACCTTTGTCTGTACATTATACCTTGAAGCTATTTTATCGCCCCCAGAAACCTGCTCCTTTTTCTCTCTATTCTGGACGTCACAGACGACCAATTCTTATAGCTTTTAGCCGTACCCTCATACTTATTCTTCTCTGCTCCTCTGGGGATGTAGAGGTGAATCCAGGCCCTGCAGTGCCTGGCTCCACTCCTACTCCCCAGGCGCTCTCTTTTGATGACTTCTGTAACCGTAATAACCTTGGTTTCATGCATGTTAACATTAGAAGCCTCCTCCCTAAGTTTGTTTTATTCACTGCTTTAGCACACTCCGCCAACCCGGATGTCCTAGCTGTGTCTGAATCTTGGCTTAGGAAGTCCACCAAAAACTCTGAAATCTTCATCCCTAACTACAACGTTTTCAGACAAGATAGAACGACCAAAGGGGGCAGTGTTGCAATCTACTGCAGAGATAGCCTGCAGAGTTCTGTCCTGCTATCCAGGTCTGTACGCAAACAATTTGAACTTCTACTTTTAAAAATCCACCTCTCCAAAAACAAGTCTCTCACCGTTGCCGCCTGCTATAGACCCCCCTCGGCCCCTAGTTGTGCTCTGGACACCATATGTGAACTGATTGCCCCCCATCTATCTTCAGAGCTCGTGCTACTAGGTGACCTAAACTGGGACATGCTTAACACCCCAGCCATCCTACAATCCAAGCTTGATGCCCTCAATCTCATACAAATTATTAATGAACCCACCAGGTACAACCCCAAAGCCGCAAACACTGGCACCCTCATAGATATCATCCTAACCAACGTGCCCTCTAAATACACCTCTGCTGTTTTCAACCAAGATCTCAGCGATCACTGCCTCATTGCCTGCACCCGTAATGGGTCAGCGGTCAAACGACCTCCACTCATCACTGTCAAACGCTCCCTGAAACATTTCAACGAGCAAGCCTTTCTAATCGACCTGGCCCTGGTATCCTGGAAGGATATTGACCTCATCCCGTCAGTAGAGGATGCCTGGTTATTTTTTTTAAATGCCTTCCTCTCCATCTTAAATAAGCATGCCCCTTTCAAGAAATTTAGAACCAGGAACAGATATAGCCCTTGGTTCTCCCCAGACCTGACTGCCCTTAACCAACACAAAAATATCCTGTGGCGTTCTGCATTAGCATCGAACTGCCCCCGCGATATGCAACTTTTTAGGGAAGTTAGAAACCAATACACACAGGCAGTTAGAAACGCCAAGGCTAGCTTTTTCAAACAGAAATTCGCTTCGTGCAACTCCAACTCTAAAAAGTTCTGGGACATTGTAAAGTCCATGGAGAATAAGAACACCTCCTCCCAACTGCCCACTGCACTGAGGATAGGAAACTCTGTCACCACCGATAAGCCCACTATAATTGAGAATTTCAATAAGCATTTTTCTACGGCTGGCCATGCTTTCCACCTAACTACCCCTACTGCATTCAACAGCACTGCACCCCCCACAGCTACTCGCCCAAGCCTCCCCCATTTCTCCTTCTCCCAAATCCATTCAGCTGATGTTCTGAAAGAGCTGCAAAATCTGGACCCCTACAAATCAGCTGTGCTTGACAATCTGGACCCTTTCTTTCTAAAATTATCTCCCGAAATTATTGCAACCCCTATTACTAGCCTGTTCAACCTCTCTTTCGTGTCGTCTGAGATTCCCATAGATTGGAAAGCAGCTGCTGTCATCCCCCTCTTCAAAGGAGGTGACACTCTTGACCCTAATTGCTACAGACCTATATCCATCCTACCCTGCCTTTCTAAGGTCTTCGAAAGCCAAGTCAACAAACAGATTACCGACCATTTCGAATCCCACCGCACCCTCTCCGCTATGCAATCTGGTTTCAGAGCTGGTCATGGGTGCACCTCAGCCACGCTCAAGGTCCTAAACGACATCGTAACCGCCATCGATAAGAAACAATACTCTGCTGCCGTATTCATTGACCTGGCCAAAGCTTTTGACTCTGTTAATCACCACATCCTCATCGGCAGACTCAGTAGCCTTGGTTTCTCAAACGATTGCGTCGCCTGGTTCACCAACTACTTCTCTGGCAGAGTTCAGTGTGTCAAATCGGAGGGCCTACTGTCTGGACCTCTGGCAGTCTCTATGGGGGTACCACAGGGTTCAATTCTTGGGCCAACTCTTTTCTCTGTATACATAAATGATGTCGCTCTTGCTGCTGGTGAATCTCTGATCCACCTCTACTCAGACGACACCATTCTGTACACTTCTGGCCCTTCTTTGGACACTGTGTTAACAACCCTCCAGACGAGCTTCAATGCCATTCAACTCTCCTTCCGTGGTCTCCAACTGCTCCTAAACACAAGTAAAACTAAATGCATGCTCTTCAACCGATCGCTGCCTGCACCTACCCACCCGTCCAGCATCACTACTCTGGACGGTTCTAACTTAGAATTTGTGGACAACTACAAATACCTAGGTGTCTGGTTAGACTGTAAACTCTCCTTCCAGACTCACATCAATCATCTCCAATCCAAAGTGAAATCTCGAATTGGCTTCCTATTTCGCAACAAAGCATCCTTCACTCATGCTGCCAAACATACCCTCGTAAAACTGACCATCCTACCAATCCTCGACTTCGGCGATGTCATTTACAAAATAGCTTCCAATACCCTACTCAACAAGCTGGATGCAGTCTATCACAGTGCCATCCGTTTTGTCACCAAAGCCCCATATACTACCCACCACTGCGACCTGTACGCTCTCGTTGGCTGGCCTTCGCTTCATAATCGTCGCCAAACACATTGGCTCCAGGTCATCTACAAGACTCTGCTAGGTAAAGTCCCCCCTTATCTCCGCTCACTGGTCACCATAGCAGCACCCACCTGTAGCACGCGCTCCAGCAGGTATATCTCTCTGGTCACCCCTAAAGCCAACTCCTCCTTTGGTCGTCTCTCCTTCCAGTTCTCTGCTGCCAATGACTGGAACGAACTACAAAAATCTCTAAAACTGGAAACACTTATCTCCCTCACTAGCTTTAAGCACCAGCTGTCAGAGCAGCTCACAGATCACTGCACCTGTACATAGCCCATCTATAATTTAGCCCAAACTACTACCTCTTCCCCTACTGTATTTATTTATTTTATTTATTTTGCTCCTTTGCACCATATTATTTATATTTTATCTTTGAACTTTCTTCAAACTACAAATCTACCATTCCAGTGTTTTTCTTGCTATACTTTATTTACTTTGCCACCATGGCATTTTTTTGCCTTTACCTCCCTTATCTCACATCATTTGCTCACATTGTATATAGTCTTAATTTTTTTTCTTCTACTGCATCATTGATTGTATGTTGTTTTACTCCATGTGTAACTCTGTGTTTTTGTATGTTGTCGAACTGCTTTGCTTTATCTTGGCCAGGTCGCAATTGTAAATGAGAACTTGTTCTCAACTTGCCTACCTGGTTAAATAAAGGTGAAATAAAATAAATAAATAAATAAAAAATATCACACAGAATAATTTATTTGTTGGTACTCAAAACATAAACAACGTTAAGAGTGCAATTTAAAAGGGTATATACCTGTTTATGTTCAATATTTATAATTAAAACTGACATTAGGTTCTCAATGTTCGTTATTGATCATTGATTCCATGTTCTTTTTATGAACACACAGTAGCTAGTATGGAGCACAAGGCCATGTAGCTTTACCCTTGCTCAACGCATCATGTCAGATGGATAGAAAGATGAAGGTAGCAACAGTGAGTCTGCATGGCAAAAGATTACCACAGGCATGCTAAATCCGTCAGATTAGCATAAGAAAGAGATCAATCCTGCTCAGAAAGTCTAAGTTATGATTCAATTAACATCTCCTCCATTTGGTTTATTTTAGGCCTTTTAATTCCTTATAAACAGGCACGGTAGGGCTTAATAACGTGGCATCCTACATCACTGAATTCAATTATGCTCCTTTCATCACACAATTATAGTTTTTGTGAATCCACAGCTGTTGCGAATGCTGCTGCTGCTTTCACCAGGCCATCACAAACAATATGGTAAAGCGTCCCTCTGTCTAAAGCACCTTTTGGGGATGTTTTTAATATTCTATACAGAATTGAAATCTCCAAAGGTGAGATTTCCAACTGATTAATCTCTGTGGGAATATATTAAAAAAAACGCATTTGAATTTATATCAAAGCTTACCAAAATCCTTCGTCTAGAAAAAAGGACGACTATAGAAACCAGGCCTGCATGGTGTAAAATAAGCTGAGGCTCATTGCATTCTCCCACTCCTCCCTGCCCTCAGACTCAGAGCCAGTCAGGAGAAAATGAAAGATGAAACAGGAATGTAATAGATCATTTGGCCAGTAAATTGCAGGTATTATGGGATCCATCTCCACTCAGAGGCATATGATTTAGAAAGACACTAAGGTAAGGTAGCCTAGCGGTTAGAGCATTGGGCTAGTAACCGAAAGGTTGTTAGATCAAATCCCTGAGCTGGCAAGGTAAAAATCTGTTGTTCTGCCCCTGAACAAGGCAGTCAACACACTGTTATAAATAAGAATTTGTTCTTAACTGACTTGCCTAGTAAAAGAAAAAGCATCTTTGGAAATGTATTACAAAAGAAAAACTGAAATATCACATTTACATACAGTTGAAGTCGGAAGTTTATATACACTAAGGTTGGAATCATTGAACCTCGTTTTTCAACCACTCCACAAATTTCTTGTTAACAAACTATAGTCTTGGCAAGTCGGTTAGGACATCTACTTTGTGCATGACACAAGTAATTTTCCCAACAATTGTTTACAGACAGATTTCACTTATAATTCACTGTATCAACATTCCAGTGGGTCAGAAGTTTACAAACACTAAGTTGACTGAGCCTTTAAACAGCTTGGAAAATTCCAGAAAATTATGTTGCGGCTTTAGAAGCTTCTGATAGGCTAATTGACATCATTTGAGTCAATTGGAGGTGTACCTGGATGTATTTCAAGGCCTACCTTCAAACTCAGTGCCTCTTTGCTTGACATCATGGGAAAATCAAAAGAATTCAGCCAAGACCTCATAAAAAAATTGAAGACCTCCACAAGTCTGGTTCATCCTTGGGAGCAATTTCCAAACTCCTGAAGGTACCATGTTCATCTGTACAAACATTAGTACGCAAGTATAAACACCATGGGACCACGCAGCAGTCATACCGCTCAGGAAGGAGACGCATTCTGTCTCCTAAAGATGAACGTACTTTGGTGCGAAAAGTGCAAATCAATCCCAGAACAACAGCAAAGGACCTTGTGAAGATGCTGGAGGAAACAGGTACAAAAGTATCTATATCCACAGTAAAATGAGTCCTATATTGACATAACCTGAAAGGCCTCTCAGCAAGGAAGAAGCCACTGCTCCAAAACCGCCATAAAAAAGCCAGACTACGGTTTGCAACTGCACATGGGGAGAAAGATCATACTTATTGGAGAAATGTCCTCTGGTCTGATGAAACAAAAATAGGACTGTTTGGCCATAATGACCATTGTTATGTTTGGAGGAAAAAGGGGGAGGCTTGCAAGCCAAAGAACACCATCCTAACTGTGAAGCACGGGGGGTGGCAGCATCATGTTGTGGCGGTGCTTTGCTGCGGACTGGTGCACTTCACAAAATAGATGGCATCATAAGGAATTATGTGGATATATTGAAGCAACATCTCAAGACATCAGTCAGGAAGTTAAAGCTTAGTCGCAAATGGGTCTTCCAAATGGACAATGACCCCAAGCATACTTCCAAAGTTGTGGCAAAATGGCTTAAGGACAACAAAGTCAAGGTTTATGAGTGGCCATCAGAAAGCCCTGACCTCAATCCTATAGAAAACATGTGGGCAGAACTGAAAAAAGAATGTGCGAGCAAGGAGGCCTACAAACCTGACTCAGTTACACCAGCTCTGTCAGAAGGAATGGGCCAAAATTCACCCAATTTATTGTGGGAAGCTTGTGGAAGGCTACCCGAAACGTTGACCCACTGGGAATGTGATGAAAGAAATAAAAGCTGAAATAAATCATTCTCTCTGCTATTATTCTTACATTTCACATTCTTCAAAGAAAGTGGTGATCCTAACTGACCTAAGACAGGGAATTGTTACTAGGATTAAATGGTTGGATCGGGAGCGTTGGATTGCGTCTCTCCAGAAATGTTAGATCAGGTTCAAGTCCAGGCTCTGGCTGGGCTACTCAAGGACATTCAGAGACTTGTCCTGAAGCCACTCCTCCATTGTCTTGGCTGTGTGCTTAAGGTTGTTGTCCTATTGGAAGGTGAACCTTCGCCCCAGTCTGAGATCCTGAGTGCTCTGGAACAGGTTTTCATTAAGGATTTCTCTGTACTTTGTTCCGTTCAACTTTCCCTCGATCCTGTCTAGTCTTCCAGTCCCTGCCACTGAAAAACATCCCCACAGCATGATGCTGCCACCACCATGCTTCACTTTAGGGATGGTCCTCCATTCAGGCCAAATAGTTCAATTTTGGTTTCATCAGACCAGAGAATCCTGATTCTCATGGTCTTAGAGTCTTTAGGTGCCTTTTGGCAAACTCCATGAGTGCTGTCATGTGCCTTTTACTGAGGAGTGGCTTCCGTCTGGCCGTTCTACCATAAAGGCCTAATTGGTGGTGTTCTGTAGAGATGGTTGTCCTTCTGGAAAGTTATCCCATCTCCACAGAGGATCTATGGGGCTATGTCAGAGTGACCATCTGGTTCTTGGTCACTTCCCTGACCAAGAAAATTAAAGATGAAAACAGGAATATAATAGATATTTTGGCCAGTAAATTGCAGGTATTATGGGAGCCATCTCCACTCAGTGGCATATGATTTAGAAAGACACGAAGGTAATAGCTTTGCAAATTTCCTCTGCCATTTGACAATGGCTCGCCGCACTGAAATGTGGGGGAAAAGGTCATAAGTCAATGACTATCCATCACAACATCAATCTCCCTTTATTCTCCTCTCAAATCTTAAATACCAAACATCGGTGGAAATCGCTGTTTCATTTCCCCTCCCCAGAAGCTCCAATCTGGCAGGTCAGGCTGCAGGGCCCGATGAGTCAGACGTCGCCCTGGAGTTCACACATTCCTTCAAGCTTGTTTGCTCTCAACAAAAGGGAACTGCTTTCCATGGTGGTCTCCTGTGTGTGTCAACCCAGGGGAGTGGAGGGGAGGGAAAGAGAATGGGAAGGAAGGGGCTATCAGAGGGGCTTTCTGTCAGACTCAGCCTGCCCCTAAAGTCTGCTGCATTGCCATTACGGCGCTGTGGAAAATGAATGCTGAATACAGTTCTGAAAATGTAATCTTCTGAATCTAGGCCTGATGGAGTTGGAATACAATCTACTGTCCTGACTTTATAGCTGACAACTGCAAAGTTTGGTGCCCTTCTGTCATTTACAATGAATCTATGCTGATACAGACCCACCATTTCTTATCAATCAATTCTACACATGAATCATTATAGGCTCTATCTAACTATCCGACAACTGAACCAGCCCTTGGGTAGTTAGTGCTCTGTCTGCTTTAAGAGGGCCCCTCACAACAGGTGTGCTGCTGTGCTAAACAGCAGGCATGGCCCATAGCTAAGTGGGGCGAGGGAGGGAATCATCTATTTGACACCCCATTGTTTGTCTCATCTCATCTCTCCTGCTGGGCTAGCAGCCTGTCTGTCTGTCCTTCAAAAGGTCCAGGCTCCCATTAATCACTCTTCTCCCCTGGGATAATTAGAGACCACAGTGATTTATCGGCCCTCCTTTTATTGTGTCAAAAACATATTTCCGCTAAATGCTAAAAGGCCACTGCCTGTTCGTTATTAAGTCTGTCAAATCATCATTAGGTGTCAAAAAGGGCCCCTTTCTGCCAAGTGCAAAAGTAGAAGGAGGGGGGACATGAGGGCACATTACAGAGGGGTCCAGCCATGGCTTTGGTGACGCATCCTCACAAACCACATGATCCAAACAAATTGGCTTCTGTCAAAGAGACCGAGAACAAGGCCTGATCAATGACTAGCTGAAGGAAGATGACAGTGGCAGATATCAGAGAGCAAGATGGGAGGGGCACTGGGATGTGGTGAGCCTCAGCTTCATCGCCTAAGAACTGCAGGCGACAAGCAGGCGACCATAAATTCTGAGGGCTTAAGAGGAACGCCAGAAATACAATGATTTGAAGAGAAACAGCATTTCACCCTATTTCTTTGGAGCTTTTTATCTCCCTGACAAACTTTGAAATGCCTTTGGAAGTAAAAAGCAAGGCATCAGCCAGGTGCAAATTTCCTTTGATATATGGGAACGTTTGGCAAACACAATTTGTAAATTGTTAAGGTTTCTCTCTTTCCCACTATTGAGAGTGGACTGAGACAGGTGTCATGAGAGGAGATGATGACAAGTCTCTGTTCCTACATCCTGTGTTACACAGTAAAGTGGGAACTGTTGCTCTAAGCTGCCTCAGTGAAACTATTACTGCTCTGCTATAGCAGTAGCTTGAAAGGAGTTGAGCAATAAGTGGCCAGAGACGTCAAACTCAGTTTGAGCTGTTTAAAGGTCCTTCCTATCAGGAGAAACACCAATTAACCCGACTTCCTGGCATAATGGTGCTCCAGAATCCCAAGCAAACAGCCCTGAATACAATTAAACACAGGCCTCTGTGTCCGCAGCCAGATAGAACATTTAAACAGCGGAACAAAGAGGGCCAAGTCACAGTGGACTGCCATCAAGCACATTAAGTGTCAAAGCCAGGCTAACTCCCTGCGATTATTCAAACATCAGGGACCAGCAGAAGATGAGCGTGAGTTACAGTCATGCTATTTCATATCTAGAGACTGCTGTGGCTCTGCCGTCTCAAGAGGCTGACCTGATTTTCAGCCTGGTTTTTCTTGTCATCTTTTTTTATGAGGAAGGAGGTGGATAATTAGCCAAGTTTGTTATATGGCTTCCTAAATGCCACTACACTGGTCATTCAGAACCAACAATTAGAATTCCTGACAGCTTTAGAGGCTAAATCTCTGCTAGCTATATATGAAGTCATAAATAGTCCTGAAATAAACATGGAAAATATGCTCCTTACATTTGTTATAATCTCCAACAAAAATGATTTGACCCTTATAAGATTTGGCCCTTAATCTTTCACTAGTCGAAATGTTTTTGCTGTTTTTCTCTGTGGTCCTGGTTTTGTTTGTGCTAAGGCTTCCGATTGCGCTCTTTATGGAGTAGTACTGGAGGGAGATGGCAAATGTGACCCTGACCATTGCCTGTCCAATATTATTGGAATTCTTACCTGTGACCCTGACTAGAACAGAATTTACTGCTCCCACAAAATGAACCCTGATGCAATGCCTGCAGTGACTGGGTCCTGTGCTGCCTGCAACACACAGACAGATTATTCAAGATGAATTCATAGAGATGATCCTGCTGTTTTAACGGTTATGCTACAATTACTGTAGCTAGAAGGTGGCAGAAAGCAGCATACAGTGCCTTTGGAAAGTATTCAGACCCCTTGACTTTTTCCACATTTTGTTACGTTAAAGCCTTATTCTAAAATTAATAAAATATATATTTTTTCAGTAATCTACACACAATACCCCATAATGACAAAGCAAAAACAGTTATTTTTAGACATTTTAGCTAATTAATAAAAACGGAAATAATGGATTTACATAAGTATTCAGCCTCTTTACTCAGTACTTTGTTGAAGCACCTTTGGCAGCAATTATAGCCTTGAGTCTTCTTGGGTATGAAACTACAAGCTTGGCACAGCTGTATTTGGAGAGTTTCTCCCATTCTTCTCTGCAGATCCTCTCAAGCTCTGTCAGGATGGATGGGGAGCGTTGCTGTACAGCTATTTTCAGGTCTCTCCAGAGATGTTCTATCAGTACAGGGTCTCTCTGTACTTTGCTCCGGTCTGAATACTTTCCGAAGGTACTGTATAGGGCAAGTATACCACATGCAAGAGCATACAAATGTATAATTACTAACACAGAAGAGTTGAACCATAGACCGTATATATACTGCTCAAAAAAATAAAGGGAACACTTAAACAACACATCCTAGATCTGAATGAAAGAAATAATCTTATTAACTACTTTTTCCTTTACATAGTTGAATGTGCTGACAACAAAATCACACAAAAATAATCAATGGAAATCCAATGTATCAACCCATGGAGGTCTGGATTTGGAGTCACACTCAAAATTAAAGTGGAAAACCACACTACAGGCTGATCCAACTTTGATGTAATGTCCTTAAAACAAGTCAAAATGAGGCTCAGTAGTGTGTGTGGCCTCCACGTGCCTGTATGACCTCCCTACAATGCCTGGGCATGCTCCTGATGAGGTGGCGGATGGTCTCCTGAGGGATCTCCTCCCAGACCTGGACTAAAGCGTCCGCCAACTCCTGGACAGTCTGTGGTGCAACGTGGCGTTGGTGGATGAAGCGAGACATGATGTCCCAGATGTGCTCAACTGGATTCAGGCCAGTCCATAGCATCAATGCCTTCCTCTTGCAGGAACTGCTGACACACTCCAGCCACATGAGGTCTAGCATTGTCTTGCATTAGGAGGACCCCAGGGCCAACCGCACCAGCATATGGTCTCAGAAGGGGTCTGAGGATCTCATCTCGCTACCTAATGGCAGTCAGGCTACCTCTGGTGAGCACATGGAGGGCTGTGCGGCCCCCCAAAGAAATGCCACCCCACACCATGACTGACCCACCGCCAAACCGGTCATGCTGGAGGATGTTGCAGGCAGCAGAACGTTCTCCACGGCGTCTCCAGACTGTGTCACGTCTGTCACGTGCTCAGTGTGAACCTGCTTTCATCTGTGAAGAGCACAGGGCACCAGTGGCGAATTTGCCAATCTTGGTGTTCTCTGGCAAATGCCAAACGTCCTGCACGGTGTTGGGCTGTCAGCTCAACCCCCACCTGTGGACGTCGGGCCCTCATACCACCTTCATGGAGTCTGTTTCTGACCGTTTGAGCAGACACATGCACATTTGTGGCCTGCTGGAGGTCATTTTGCATGGCTCTGACAGTGCTTCTCCTGCTCCTCCTTGCACAAAGGCGGAGGTAGCAGTCCTGCTGCTGGGTTGTTGCCATCCTACGGCCTCCTCCACGTCTCCTGATGTACTGGCCTGTCTCCTGGTAGCGCCTCCATGCTCTGGACACTTCGCTGACAGACACAGCAAACATTCTTGCCACAGCTCGCATTGATGTCCCATCCTGGATGAGCTGCACTACCTGAGCCACTTGTGTGGGTTGTAGACTCCGTCTCATGCTACCACTAGAGTGAAAGCACCGCCAGCATTCAAAAGTGACCAAAACATCAACCAGGAAGCATAGGAACTGAGAAGTGGTCTGTGGTCCCCACCTGCAGAACCACTCCTTTATTGGGGGTGTCTTGCTAATTGCCTATAATTTCCACCTGTTGTCTATTCCATTTGCACAACAGCATGTGAAATTTATTGTCAATCAGTGTTGCTTCCTAAGTGGACAGTTTGATTTCACAGAAGTGTGATTGACTTGGAGTTACATTGTGTTGTTTAAGTGTTCCCTTTATTTTTTTGAGCAGTGTATAAATGGACAAAACCAATTTAAGATCAGGAAGTCGGTTTTAGTTTGTTAAGATGGCGTCTAATGGGGGGGATTCTCAAGACATAACATGCTCAGTTTGAGCTACTCCAAAGTCACATTGCAGGATGATACCAGTGGCGAACGACTGCGCCCTCTCATTGAGTAGCTCAAGTTGAAGACAGACATGGGTATGGCAGGTAGCAACTAAACTTTCCTAATAACTTATTCTGTGTGTGATTTTAAAATAGTTCAAGGATATATATCTGGTGTAATAGAATCAATTATTGGTACCCTGATTGTCTTCTAAAAATATGTACAGTACCAGTAAAAAGTTTGGACAACAACTACTCATTCAAGGGTTTTTCTTTATTTTTACTGTTCTCTACATTGTAGAATAATAGTGAAGACATGAAAACTATAAAATAACACATATACAATCATGTAGTAACGAAAACAGTGTTATACAAATCAAAATATATTTTATATTTGAGGTTCTTCAAAGTAGCCACCCTTTGTCTTGATGACAAATTTGCAAACTCTTGGCATTCTCTCAACCAGCTTCATGAGGTAGTCACCTGGAATGCATTTCCATTAACAGGTGTGCCTTGTTAAAAGTGTGGAATTTCTTTCCTTCTTAATGCATTTGAGCCAATCAGTTGTGTTGTGACAAGGTAGGGGTGGTATACAGAAGATAGCCCTATTTGGTAAAAGACCAAGTCCATATTATGGCAAGAACAGCTCAAATAAGCAAAGAGAAATTACAGTCCATCATTACTTTAAGACATGAAGCTCAGTCAATCCGGAAAATGTAAAAAACGTTTAAAGTTTCTTCAAGTGCGGTCACAAAAAACATCAAGAGCTATGATGAAACTGGCTCTCATGAGGACAGCCAGAGAAAAGGAAGAACCAGAGTTACCTCTGCTGCATAAGATAAGTTCATTAGAGTTAACTGCACCTCAGAAATTGCAGCCCAAATGAATGTTTCACAAAGTTCAAGTAACAGACACATCTCAACATCATCTGTTCAGAGGAGACTGTGTGAATCAGGCCTTCATGGTTGAATTTCTACAAAGAAACCACTACTAAAGGACACCAATAAGAAGAAGAGACTTGTCTGGGCCAAGAAACACGAGCAATGGACATTAGACCAGTGGAAATCTGTACTCTGATGAGTCCAAATTTTAGATTTTTGTTCCAAACTCCTTGTCTTTGTGAGACTGTAAGTGATGTATTTCGAATTCAAGGCACACTTAACCAGCATGGCTAGCCCCGCATTCTGCAGCGATACGCCATCCCATCTGGTTTGTGCTTAGTGGGACTGTAATTTCTTTTTCAACAGGAGAATGACCCAACACACCTCCAGGCTGTGTACGGCTATTTCACCAAGAAGGAGAGTGATGGAGTGCTACATCAGATGACCTGGCCTCCACAATCACCCGACCTCAACCCAATTGAGATGGTTTGTGATGAGTTGGACTGCAGAGTGAAGGAAAAGCAGCCAACAAGTGCTCAGCATATGTGGGAACTCCTTCAAGATTGTTGGAAAAGCATTCCAGGTGAAGCTGGTTGAGACAATGCCAAGAGTGTGCAAAGCTGCCATCAAGACAAGAAGGGTGGCTACTTTGAAGAATTTAAAATATATTTTGGGATTTGTCTAACACTTTTTGGTTACTACATGATATGTTATTTCATAGTTTTGATGTCTTCACTATTATTCTACAATGTATATAAATATTAGTATAAAAAAAATTAAGAAAAATCTTTGAATGAGTAGGTGTGTCCAAATGTTTGACTGGTACTGTATATATTTACAAGAATATTGACCACGAATGATTGCCATTTTTTTTCACCTTGACTTTAATGGGGAATCCTGCTTTCTGGATACAACAACCTGTAGTACCACGGTCAGCCTTGAACAGACAAATTCCTATATCATATGAAAATAATGTAACTACAGTATACGCCAGGGGTCTTCAACCTTTACTTGCCCAGGGACCCAACTCCCAGGCAAACCGACATGTCTAGATCTCTTACACAAAGACACTGATACACTCAGCTTCTACGATCACCCACAAACATAAAATAGACAACAAAGCATGACATCCTAGCTTAGGGTGCGATTTAAGTAGGATGATCCAAAGTCAGTCCCACAAGAAAAGGAGCAAAATTCACACTTTAAAAGGTGCTCCATCTATATAGAGTCGATTACTGACTCAATAAAGTCAGACATGTGATTGACGCAGTGGGGGGACATGCTTTAAAACCTCTGGGGAGTATGCTAAGGCAGGGGGCTTCAACCTTTTCTTGCCCAGGCAACTCAGCGACCTAGGGGCCCCCATTATATCTTAGATTTTTTTTTTTTAAATGCACATCTTGTCTTATTATCAGATGAATCATAATGGCAAGAAAAAGTATGCCTAATCAACATTTAAAAATTAATAGATATGGTAGATATTTTTTATTTATTTGACCTCCCCACAATATAATTGGAAGAGGAAGTGTAAACTCCTAGCAGCTGTTATGCTGGTTAAACAAAGTTTAGCCACATGCTGGCAAAAATGTCCAAGTCAAGAAAGCTTACAAACAGCAAGTGGCATATGCTGCGGCTGGTACTTGCGGGTGCTTTTTCTAAGCCTATGTCATATACTCCAGTGAGTGTAATTAACTCTCAACATTAGGAGTAGAGATAGAAGATATTCTCCTCTTTTCTAGTGTATATACACTGCCTTCTGAAAATATGCAGACCCCTTCACTTTTTCCACATTTTGTTTTCTTACAGCCTTATTCTAAAATGTATTAAATATATTTTTTCTCTCATCAATCTACACACAATACCCCATAATGACAAAGCAAAAACTGTTGTTGTTTTTAAATTTTTTGCTGATTTATAATAAAACAAAAACGGAAAAATTACATTTACATACTGTAAGTATTCAGACCCTTTACTCAATACTTTGTTGAAGCACCTTTGGCAGCGACTACAGCCTCAAGTCTTCTTGGGTATGACGCTACAAGCATTGCACACCTGTATTTGGGGAGTTTCTCCCATTATTCTCTGCAGATCCTCTCAAGCTCTGTTAGGTTGGATGGGGAGCGTTGCTCTCCAGAGATGTTCGATCAGGTTCAAGTCCGGGCTCTGGCTCGGGCACTCAAGGACATTCAGAGACTTGTCCTGAAGCCACTCCTGCGTTGTCTTGGCTGTGTGCTTAGGGTCGTTGCCCTGTTGGAAGGTGAACCTTCGCCCCAGTCTGAGGCCCTGAGCGCTCTGGAGCAGGTTTTCATCAAGGATCTCTCTGTACTTTGCTCTATTCATCTTTCCCTCGATCCTGACTAGTCTCCAAGTCCCTGCCACTGAAAGACAATATTGGTTTCGTCAGACCTGAGTATCTTGTTTTTTTTTAACTATTTTATACATTGTAGAATAATAGTGAAGACATCAAAACCTAAAAAGTGTTATACAAATCAAAATATATTTTAGATTTTAGATTCTTCAAAGTAGCCACCTTTTGCCTTGATGACAGCTTTGCACACTCTTGGCATTCTTTCAACCAGCTTCATGAGGAATGCTTTTCCAAAAGTCTTGAAGGAGTTACCACATATGCTGAGCACTTGTTGGCTGCTTTTCCTTCACTCTGCAGTCCAACTCATCCCAAACAATCTTAATTGGGTTGAGGTTGGGTGATTGTGGAGGCCACTCCATCACTGTGCAGCATTCCATCACTCTCCTTCTTGGTCAAATAGCCCTTACACAGCCCGGAGGTGTGTTTTGGGTCATTGTCCTGTTGACCTGGCCTCCACAATAACCTGAACTCAACCTATTTGAGATGGTTTGGGATGAGTTAGACTGCAGAGTGAAAGAAAAGCAGCAAACAAGTGCTCATTATATGTGGGAACTCCTTCAGGACTGTTGGAAAAGCAATCCACATGAATCTGGTTGAGTAGAATGCAAAGAGTGTGCAAAGCTGTCATCAAGGCAAAGGGTGGCTACTTCAAAGTATCTCATGTAGAAAATAGTACAAATAAAGAAAAACCCTTGAATGAGTAGGTGTTCTAAAAAGTGTGACCAGTTTTTGCTTTGTCAGTATAGGGTATTGTGTGTAGATTTATGAGGATTTGTGTATTTTTTAAATCCATTTTAGAATAAGGCTGTAACGTAACAAAATCTGTAAAAAGTCAATGGGTCTGAATACTTTCCGAATGCATATGGATATATTTTAATATTTTTAAGTTTTATAGATCTGTCATTGTTTTGGTTTCATGCATTGTCATGTACTAATTATTGGTTATTTTGAGTTGCCAAACTCTAAAATCATACACATTTATGTTTTTTTCCCCTCTGCCCCTTTTTGATAAGATTGTCTACTTGTTGAATGAATATTAATGGAGAAACTGTTTCTTTGCCAGCGGGTCCAGCAGCTCCAATCTATCAAGAACTCTCTCTAGTGGCTTGAAACGCCTGCTTTCATCATGGGTGAATCTCTTTGGATCCTTTATTGACAAACATAATGGCTGAAAGGCATAAAGGTATATCTAATGTTGGAGTATGCCGCCATTCCTGTCGTTCAATTTTAAAACAGAAGATGGAGGGGATTTGACTTGTACAGTGTCCTCATTAAATATCTCTATTGAAAAGAAATGGATACAAATACTCTGCCCTGGATTTACTTTAGCTTACTTATAAGACATCTTGTTTGTTCTTTTTTGCTTTAAATTGTCTATTGTGTCCACGTACAATTCTGCTGTAAGCAGACTGCACAGTTGACACAGAATAATAACAGCGATCTGATACTGAAGCTCCCCCTACCTCCCTCTCTACCTCTCTGCCACTGCCCGACTGCCACAGGGATTGATGGCTCTGCCCGGTCATTATTATTCAAGGTGAACTCCTCATAGTTTCAACTGCTTGTGGACCTTAAGGCTTTGGCTGATTTCTCCAAGTCTGCCTGTTTACTGATCGTCTCAATGTACTCCTCCACCCCTGCGTTATTCATCACCTGTGCCTTTACCTTTCGCTTGGCTGCAAGATCAGTGGAGAAGCCAACTGCCAGAGTACATGTTCCATTTCCACCCGCGTGCACACATTATGAACTCTCTGTGATTAAATGACCCCTGTTATAACAACAATGCGCACTGTCACCGTCAGGGGACGGACAATGTGGCAAGTCGCTGAACCAGTGAAGAAAAAACTGACTGTGGCCCATTTCCTGGTTTCCAATATGCTTAATGACGGGAGTGATGAGTTATTGACAGCTCTCATCTAATTAGAGGCACTGATGTGTCTATTGCAGCCTTGGCAGTGACAGCAGATAAAGAGGACCATTGATTTTGCTGTGGTGGACTGTATCTGGACACTTCAGGGTGTATGTGGGTGTGTGTGTGTGTGTGTACTGTATATGACTGTTTAAGAGATGGTGAGGCAGGGGAGAAAGTGATCTGCTATCCCTTTGACTGGCAGAAGCCTTAAATTCCAATAATTCACACTTCCGCGGATTGGTGAAACTAATTACTGGCTTTAACTCCAGGTCAATAATGAAATGTTTGGTGGAGAGTGGGAGCATGGGAGATCTGGGAGCTGGGTAATTTGTGGCTTGGTCTCCGAAGCATTCAAGTCCCCCTGTACCATTCTTGACCAGTCCTGACTTTGGTTTGAAATTAAACATTAAAACAGGTGGACACAGGGTGACAGTACTTAATTATTTCAAATCCCCATGGACTTCTTTTTAATAGGCATCTCAAAGCCGCCTCGACAACTACTGGGGTTAAACATTTATTAATGACACCCTCTGGTATGGAGCACCTCAGTAGAACGTGGCGCCTCGCTGATAATTTATGGTAGACTGTATGTGCAAATTACATCTTATTACTTTTTATTCCAGCACTAACCTCTCTGTAATTTAAACATAATTGTTAAGGGGCCATAAATATTACAAATGTTTTCATGGGAATGAGAGTGTGCCGATGACCTTTCTCCTGCTCATGTGTGACTACAGTAAACAGAATGACTGTAGGATGAGTTGAATAGTAGATGTAGCAGCTGGGAGGTAAAATTAAAGCCTAGTGATTAACACACTCTGGGTCAGATGTTCTGTTTTCATTGTCAAGTCAAGGTGAAACCTGCATTTACTTAGATTCTCCTGCACGGTGGCCATCTGCAACAGCTTGTCACTCAAACCTTCTCTCTGCCCCCCCCCCCCCCCCCCCCCCCCCCCCCCCAAGTGCAGCATGCAGTCTGTTTCATCCAACGCTCCCCAATTTAGAGTAAACTGTAATTAAAGTGACTTGGCAGTCAGCTAAAACCAAATGTCATCCTCCCTCATCACAAGAATGGGTGTGCAGTTGGTAGCCAGAAAAAAGCCTGATGCTGTGGACTTATGTAAATGCCATCCTGACAGCTATTAGATGTGTTCAAACTGATGTACAACTATCAATGGCAATTGGTTAATGTATATTGACAAATTTCTGGGCTATAGTGCAAATAGAAAAAACACATCTCCTCTCTCAGGTAGAGTACAAGGTATCCTTAGTATACAATCCCGGGTATCCATAATTTAAGGCCTGTATAAAGCCTATTAATTAAGTAAAAGGTTCCCTGTGGGGTTTTATCAGTCACGGAACCAACAAACAAGCCGCTTTTCAATCCTGTATTATCTTGAAATCAAGTTCAAAAGGTTTCATCATAGGTTGCCATTGGCATTGCCATTCTGCTTAAGTGACACCTCCCAGTGTTCTGACACATAGCGGACATGTCCTTTGGCAATTAGTGGATTGTAAGTCATGGAAGATTATGTTCAACAGCTTCCCAATGTAGTTAAATAAAGGGTCAAATAAGGCACACGGCAGCTCTGAACTAAAGTGTGGCCTGGCCCTTTAAAATGGGCCGCAGTGAATTGGCATTTCAGAATTTATCACAGCTGCCACCGACCAAGTCGGTCCAAACATTATATCACCCACTGGCTCTCCCTCTCTCTCTCTCTCTCCTTCACTGCAGCATTGCACATCCGGGCCTGTGTTTTCTTAAAGAGCCTCTATTCAACCCTGCTCTGAATTCCAAGGAATAGGCCATGAGATCACAAAAAATGAAGTGACAGAATCAAAGCCTACTGCTCTGAACATGTTAGCATGAGTAAAAGTGCAAGGGTTTGCATTCAGTGCTTTCGTGTCTGTGCATCAACACTATAGCTATTGACACTGCTTGCTAGAAGGAAAACAAACATTTCCCTCTCTACTCACTGCAATGCCATTGTTGAATGTTCTCCATCATCATTGTAGTAAATGGCCTCATGCATTACATAGTGTAAGGACATTTTTGGAAATGCCCATAAAGAATGGCTGCAAATATGAAATTGAAACTACAGCAAAAAGCTGTTACTTCTCGGCAGCAATATGTGTTGTTCCAACAGCATATTTGAAATGCAGGAGAGCTTGCAATTCATTTCATACTGCAGCAAAATATCATTTCTGAGAAATGAACAGTACAGAAAGCAATATTTGGTTTGTTGTTTTTCCGTTTCCCTACTACATGAGGAGCTATATAATGAGTCTAGCCTTTTACTCCAGTTTAATGCCCTTTATTAAAGATTCAAAACATAAGATACTCATCTATATTTCTCATAATACAGTTGTCATTCATAGTGAACTGTAGTTATCAACACACTGGCACCTTGGAATACCATCTGTACCTAGCTCTCAGCCTTACAACAATAGTACATGTTCAGCCACCATTCTTCCTGCTGCAGCATAAAAGATCAGGAGAGAATTTCCAATCAACATGTTCATACCTCAGTTGATGGAAACTCAGGGAGAGATCATGGAGCCTTCAGAACCAAGTGAGATATTTATTTTTCAGATTGAAAAGTGCCTCTCAGTATTGAAATCACGATCGATCAATTGAAAATTAACGGATTCGATTCCCCACAAAGATTGTCTGGAGGCACCTTGTTAAATCTACAGCGCAGTCCCCACAACTCACATACTTATAACACACCACAGCGGATAAAACCATGTGTATGTGCACACACATCATACCCTGCAGTCCATGTGCACACACATCATACCCTGCAGTCCATGTGCACACACATCATACCCTGCAGTCCATGTGCACACATATCATACCCTGCAGTCAATGTGCACACACATCATACCCTGTAGACCATGTGCACACATATCATACCTTGCATTCCATGTGCACACATATCATACCCTGCAGTCCGCCAAGAGACTCCAATCCAACATGAATAACATATAGGGTCTTTCCACACTCTACCAAGCTATAATTCCTTCCCTCATAGCCTGATTTTTATTCTGCATGCTGCATTTCAAAATGCTGAGCCCACCATTGTAAACTTCTGTTAAGATGTAATACACTTAGCACAAACTACAGGTGATTTTTAAAATCGCCACTCGAATAATTAATCTCTGATTTCCTGAGAGACCAAGGCAGTTTGTAAGTGTTCAGAAAAGTCTACACATGCACACCCACGTCCTGCACAAACACATACACACAAGTCTGGTGCTTTCTCTCTCTCTTACAGAGAAAGGCTGAAACGCATGGTAACACCAACATGTCCAACCACACACACACACACACACACACACACACACACACACACACACACACACACACACACACACACACACACACACACACACACACACACACACACACACACACACACACACACACACACACATACACACACATACACACACAAACAGGCAATCATACACATTCACTCACCCACACATACTATAGTACTTCAGCCCACATGAACAAAGTTACAGCACACCTCAAAAACAGACAGAAATTTAGCCCAGGTTTTACAGACAGCTTCTCTCCAGAGACACAGTGGGGAGAATGCTGGAAATGTATTGAAGCTGTAAAAATCTATTCCTGCCTCCGTGTGAGGCCCTGCACCTCCCCCAGGAGCCCCCTTCAACCATTACAAAACTGGGACGAGGCCTCATAAATGGAAAGAGGACTGAGGGAGGTGAGGGAGGTGGGGGAGGGGGGTTCTGTGTCAACTGAGAAGTACCAAATAGTGCTAAGGGCAACTATGTACCCCGCTGGAGTGACCAATCCTATGTGTAAAACTGCCATCATCATAACACTACACTGGGTTTCAGTTATTTGGAGTACTGCAGACCTACTACAGATGTAGGATCTTAATTTGAGATAGTTTGCTACAGTGGGAAAATAATCCTGCAGCAACAGGAAATGTGGATTTAAATTAATGGACATTTTTAGTAGGGGTTGATACATTTTTCACTAGGGCAAATCAAGTCTAAAATTTAAATGTGGAAATTACTAACTTTAGAAGCTTTTTTAAAACTAAAATACAGCAGAAGTTAGCATTTCCTGCTTTGCAGGAAAATTCTCAGCAACAAAAGATCCTATTTCTGTATAAAGGATTATTTCCAAGGACTGCTGTGAGTTATTGTAACAAATGAACAGCAGCTCATAGAAACCATACCCAAACCGATTATAGAGCTGGCAGAAAGAGCTTCATTTAAGCTTCACCAACTTTCCCCAACTACACAGATTAATTCTAAATCAGCTCCGTAGTACACTCTTCGAACAATGGGTTCCGACAGGGTTCCCCTCTGTGGAAACGGTTCTGTATGGAACCTAAAAGAGTTTTACCTGGAACCAAGAGGGTTCTTCCAAGGGTTCTCCTATGGGGACAACCAAAGAACTATTTTCGGTTCTATATAGCACCTTTTCTTTCGAAGAGTGTACCCTCAATGTCGACGCAAATTCCAAGAACAACCTAAGTAATATCTTACTGGATGGGTAGTATGTGTTCATGTCCTATTCTGACAGATGAGAGCTGGCAAATCATAATATTGCATAACACTATGTTAAGTCAAAATGCTGCTGCAAATTACTTCCACATCAAAGACATTCATGCAGAGTGGCATATCTTCTATGTTTGAATATCAATGGATCAAAAGATGCACTCATGTAGAAGGACCACATTATCACAGTTTAACCTGAATTACCACCAAACACTCAGCTTCAAATGTGCCCGAAGGAACAGAATATTGAATGAATACCAACCATAACTGAAAAGATCTGCAGTATTACAGAGGATATAGAGGGTGAACTAGCTCTCCTCTGTAACAATCAATGTGACTGAGAAATTCTCATCTGTAAAGTTGAAATCCTATTAACAATGTGGGCTGGAATTATGATAAATAGCCTACTAACAAACATACAGAAGAGAGGCACAAAACATGACTCTTTACTGCATTACTGATGTCACTGAGGTCTAAATGTATTTGTAGGCAATAAGAACACTTGGATAGACAATGTGGCAAAACACAGTAACATGTTCATAGCAATTTTTTACATCATAAAGGGAGGTCAAATGATAAGGCAAGGAGGAACAGGGAGAGGGTAAATGAAGTATATACACCTCTTAAAGAGATTGGAGCTATATGTTTACAAAAAATACTATATGTGTGACTAGATCAACGAAGGGGAGGAGGTTTGGAGAGGGGTTGCCCTGCCCTGTGTGTGTGTCACTCAGAAGAGAGTAGGGAGAGGACACAGAGAGAGGATGTTTAATGAGTGCTCCCTGCCTGCCAGAGTGGCTGCATTAACACCATACGCCTTATCAAGGGCACTGTCACCGGCCCTGAGAGGCACAATGAACTGCCACTCTGCCAGAAGAGAGGGAGAAGGAAGGAGAGAGAGAGGGAGGAGTGGGGAGGGAGCCTAGAGGACATTATCTTGATGAAGCCATGATCGATACAGCCAGATCAAGCCAATGGAACAGGGATACCATCCCTTTTAATTGAGATTAGACTCTGCAAGTTCACCGTGCGCCCATCTAATTTAAGAGTGGACGTCGTCTCCCCACAGTTAACTCCTCACACATGTCATCAATTACAGGAGACTCTCTGACCTAGGACCTGGCAGCCAATCAGAGTGCCCCATCTCCTCTCCTCTCGGTAGTGTGCTGCCTGGGGAGGAGAGACTCCTCTCTCTGTGGCCCCATGCAGCTGGCTTTTTTGGGGCCCTTCTCTGTTTTCTGTGTTATTTATTCCAGTGCATACATACCTCCTTGTCTACATATTTTCTTGCCCGGTTTCCTGGCACATTCCTTCGATATTCTTTTTACTGTAAAATGAATAGAAGACTAAAAAATAACATGGAGCTCCGTTAAGGACAGTTGGAGCATGCAACACCACTATCTGAGTGCTGAGGAAGGAAAAATTAGTTAACAAAGAGAGTTGCTCTTATTGGCTTAGTTCATGAATCAATCAGTCAGTGAATCAATCAATAATCATTATTTACATGAGCTTCTTCCTTGATGAGCTCTATTTGTTGTGCCTACACACAATGGACAGATGATGAGCCGCTGTCAGTCAGGAGTGAGGAGAAGGGGGAGGAGGAAGAGGAGGAAGAGGATGAAGAGGAGTAAGAAGGGAAAGGAGGAACCAGTCTCACCTGAATGGACGTGCTGTGGTGGACAGAACAATATGCATGTGGGTGGAGGGATCAGGAGACTGATGAACAGCCGCACACACACACACACACACACACACACACACACACACACACACACACACACACACACACACACACACACACACACACAGCGGTGCACACATAGAGGCACACACACACATACACACACACACATACACTCACACACATACAGAGGCGCACATAAATTTAGGCACACACACGTACACACTCACATACATAAAAGCAGTGTCATGCACGTAAACATGCAAATGTCATGCTTTTCTCACTTTGTTGTCAGCAAACAGACAGGAATATATTTAAAAAGAGGTTGTTGGTTTAGGTCTGTTTTCTCTTTTGGTCTGGCTATTAACTCACCATCCTCAGTGGGAACATATATGTTTAAGAAAAGGCAGTCCTCGCTCTGGTCCTGTACGTAAGAAGACACTATCTCCAGGTTGTTAGTAAACCACACAGGCAGCATGACGTCCGGCAGACGCCCCTCCACGATGGTCTGGGGGCAGACCGGGGCGAACTGCGTAGCGTTGCGGACCTCCGGCCAAAAGATGGGTGGCTCTGGGGGCTGGAAGCGCCTCTCGCCTGTGGGGGGTGCGGCATAAGGCACCCCCAGGAACTGGATGACGGGTCCCAGGATCTCATTGTTGAGCTCCTTCTTGACGCCCCTCAGTTTGCCGTAGACGGTGGTGACCACGGGATCTGTCTCGTCCAGTTTCTGAGAGGCCGTGACCAGGGCCTGCTGTGCTAGGCTCAGTATCCACAGCAGGAAGGTGAGGTCCAGGCCCATACCCAGGCCTACGCCCAGCCGGGGATGCATGGCCCTCCAGGCAGGGTACAGCTTCAGACAGCCAGGTCTCTGCAGGGGCATGCTCCCTCTGCCACACCAGTAGACACACACACACTAAAGGGGCTAATCACACCACAGCGCTAGCAGCAACAATCCACTTTAGATCCACTCACAGGAAGGGGTGCAATCAAAGGCAAAGTATCAGGCCTCCCAAACACGCGACTGTCAAAACTTTCAAAGGCTCTTCGCATGGCAAGTACTCCCCATTGATTTCACACTGGCGGAGGCGACATCTTCACTTGCCGATATTTTTCAGGCCGCATCCTATTGACAATCCTGTTTTCCATCCTGGCGACACAGGCAGGGCAGCCATTTGCAGCAGGTCTTCCACAGATAAATCAACTCCAGTCAGTGCGTAGGTCTATATCCTGCAGGAAATAAAAAATAATTCATTAGTGCTAAGGTGAAGGGAAGAAATATGAACAGAGCAGGGCTTTGTTGGCTGTTACAATCTGGATGTTCCCATCAAGCAGAGCACAGGGCAATCACAGTCTGCCTAGTGACACTTCATCAATCATGTGCAAGCAGACTGACTGAGTGACTAGGTACTGTACTAGTTATGGGATCCCTCCTCCTCCTCCAGACCTGGGAGGAAGAATTTAGAAGATCATATTTCATAGAGAGAAAGAAATCCTATTTGTTTATAATGTGATGACACATCTCATAGACACTTCTCAGCCAGAGCAGGAGCAGACACCACCATGGGGGACAAAAATACACTATTCAGTTTTTGACAGAATTTCTATGGAAACAGAAAAAAATAGAGCATCCACATTCGTATGACTAGAGCACACTTTAAACATGTTTACACAACAATGAGAGATGATAATGAAGGAAATATGCTCAGATGAATAACAAATAAAGCTGAAAACCGAGCTTTGAGGTAAAATATATATATTTTGTTGTTGTTGTTGTTGTTGGACATAAAACTGTTAAAAAAAAACAGCAAATCCGCTCCAAGTGATTTTACTTTTGGATATCTGTTCCAACGTATTCCCACGCACACTAGTGAGTTATATGTGATTGTATACAAATGTAAGCAAGGTTTGAAATGATTATGTTTTAGTCAAAAATGATATTTGTTGGGGTTGCTTGCGGTTAATTTGCATTCAAATTATTTGTAATTATGTTCCCGGCTCCCTGACCATCCGCTCCAGAAAAGTTTCGGGTCACGGCTGAATCTAGTTGTTGATCCATGCTATCCAGTAGAGTGATTGTTTACATTTACTTTGTTTACAAACACTGGAGTAAAACAAGCTAATGTTTTGGGTTCTGATGGGGTACAACAGTTAAAATACTCTCATATGAGGCTGTTATAAGTTATATGCTGCAAGAATCAATGGGTATTTATCGTTAATTTATAAGTCCAAAAATTGATGTTGCAACTGCAAATTGCCCCTTTAACTGACTACTTCCAAATTGATTGAGGAGAGACTTTTCAACCATACAGTACGGTACATAAAACATATACAGTTGAAGTCGGAAGTTTACATACACTTAGGTTGGAGTCATTAAAACTCGTTTTCAACCACTCCACAAATTTCTTGTTAACAAACTATAGTTTTGGCAAGTCGGTTAGGACATCTACTTTGTGCATGACACAACAAATTTTTCAACAATTGTTTACAGACAGATTATTTCACTTATAATTCACTGTATCACAATTCCAGTGGGTCAGAAGTTTACATAGACTAAGTTGACTGTGCCTTTATACAGCTTGGAAAATTCCAGAAAATGATATCATGGCTTTAGAAGCTTCTGATAGGCTAATTGACATCATTTCAATCAATTGGAGGTGTACCTGTGGATGTACTTCAAGGCCTACCTTCAAATTCAGTGCATCTTTGCTTGACATCATGGGAAAATCAAAAGAAATCAGCCAAGACCTCAGAAAAAAAAATGTAGACCTGTACAAACAATAGTACGCAAGTATAAACACCATGGGACCACGCAGCCATCATACCGCTAAGGAAGGAGACGCGTTCTGTCTCCTAGAGATGAACGTACTTTGGTGCGAGAAGTGAAAATCAATCCCAGAACAACAGCAAAGGACCTTGTGAAGATGCTGGAGGAAACAGGTACAAAAGTATCTATATCCACAGTAAAACGAGTCCTATATCATCATAACCTGAAAGGCCGCTCAGCAAGGAAGAAGCCACTGCTCCAAAACCGCCATAAAAAAGCCAGACTACGGTTTGCAACTGCACATACTTTTTGGAGAAATGTCCTCTGGTCTGATAAAACAAAAATTAAACTGTTTGGCCATAATGACCATGGTTATATTTGGAGGAAAAAAAGGGGAGGCTTGCAAGCCGAAGAACACCACCCCAACCGTGAAGCACGGGGGTGGCAGCATCAGATTGTGGGGGTGCTTTGCTGCAGGAGGGACTGGTGCACTTCACAAAATAGATGGCATCATGAGGTAGGAAAATGATGCGGATATATTGAAGCAACATCTCAAGACATCAGTCAGGAAGTTAAAGCTTGGTCGCAAATGGGTCTTCCAAATGGACAATGACCCCAAGCATACTTCCAAAGTTGTGGCAAAACGGTTTAAGGATAACAAAGTCAAGGTATTGGAGTGGCCATCACAAAGCCCTGACCTCAATCCTATAGAAAAGTTGTGGGCAGAACTGAAAATGTGTGTGCGAGCAAGGAGGCCTACAAACCTGACTCAGTTACACCAGCTCTGTCAGGAGGAATGGGCCAAAATTCACCCAACTTACTGTGGGAAGCCTGTGGATGGCTACCCGAAACATTTGACCCAAGTTAAACAACAAAGGGAATGCTACTAAATACTAATTGAGTGTATGTAAACTTCTGACCCACTGGGAATGTGATGAATGAAATAAAAGCTGAAATAAATCATTCTCTCCACTATTATTTTTGACATTTCACATTCTTAAAATAAAGTGTTTATCCTAACTGACCTTAGACAAATAATTTTTACTAGGATTAAATGTCAGGAATTGTGAAAAACTGAGTTTAAATATATTTGGCTAAGGTGAATGCAAACTTCTGACTTTATTTGTATCCTCCTCTATAGAAAACAAGTCTTATTGAGGAATGGGAGATTGGTTTATAACTAGAAGAGAATGGCTCTCTCTCTCTCTCTTTCTCCCAGTGAAGCCAGTGTAAGGCGGATTCAGATCAGCCATTCATTTGGTCCAGCACATGAACCCAGGGCCAGATCTCCCAGCGCAACACAAAGCAGGTTTATGTCCTCCCACAATGGGACGCTTGTCCTCAATATTACTGTACCGGGTCCGCCACACACAGACCCACAGACACAGATTCACAGAGTCTCAGACAGAAGCAGAACAAGCACATCATTGAGAGACAGACCAAGACATAGAGACATCAGCATCCGGAGTGGAGACTATACAGTGTAGTGTAGTAATCGTGTACTATGTGACTTTTAAATGAGTGGCACAGGGGTGAAGGAGGTTGACACCACGAGGAGATGAAGTGATCCTAACAACCAACAATCCTAAGACACTAAGCACTTTTGTATAGCAGCTGTAGCTGTGGGCATGTTGAAAGAAGCACTTAGGTTGCTTAAGCAGACCCAATGGTTTATTGGTCCTCCTGTAGACCTAAGTAAACGTGTGGTGTGTGTGTGTGTGTGTGTGTGTGTGTGTGTGTGTGTGTGTGTGTGTGTGTGTGTGTGTGTGTGTGTGTGTGTGTGTGTGTGTGTGTGTGTGTGTGTGTGTGTGTGTGTGTGTGTGTGTGTGAATATACAAGAATACAGGGTTTGGAACAGAGCTATATATATCCCATACTAAATATAAATTTAAAGCTCTGCATTGGAGGAGTTTGGCAATCCTCTGAGTTTCAAACCATCCCAGTCACGGCAGATTAGATGTCCTTGTGTGCCCAATGGTAATATTTGCAGTCATTTCTATTTTGTCTATAGCCAAACATTAATTATTGGCATCACTCTCACTTCAACCCTCGCAACAAAACCATCTTTTAAAACAAATCACATCTATTGACAGAGGCGTACAAATGATATGCATGCAAACAAATGCAAAGCACTCTGCGTTCTGGAATAATTAGGCAAACAGATAAACAGAATGAAATGAAAAACCTCCAGCATTGATTGTGTACTGTATTGTTAATGAGGCTATAAAACTACTGTGAGGTTTTTACAATGGGGCGGCTAAGAAAAACTGCACATGAGCCTCGCCACAAGCCTTGTCATCTCTGACACACCAGCCAAATATTTAGACTGCAGACAGGCAAATAAAATCCAAGGCGTTGGCTCTAATCTGAACTCTTTTTTCAGAGTCCAGGAGAGGCTAGGTTTGGCTCCAGCGATGATTGCTGGCTGGTCGGAGCAAAACAGGATTTGGTAACATTATTGTGCTGCACGGTGTGAGCGGTGTGAGGGAGATTAAGCGAATGAGTGTGCACAGAGGATGAGATTTGATTGTTGCCTTTAATCTCTACAACAATCCTACTCAAACAGACCTATGCTGAGAGGAGTTTAGTGAGGTCTCTCCCAAAGCTAAATCTCTCTGGGGTGGTAATGTAACATATACATACCACTGGGTAAAAACCTACGGTAGCTACCTTAACACCCTGTAATATCTTTCTCATACCTACAGCATAACAGAAGTGTCACCCTGATGCAATTTCAATCAAGTGAAACAAAAATACAATCCAATACTATACTGTATTTGATGTTTTCCTTCTAGACAATTCATTCTCAATCCATTGTCCTACCTTTTCCTAAAAATGGGGACAGAAAATAGTCGCAACTTTGCCTCCAATTTCCATGCTTTCTGTATGTGATTAAACTCTTCCAGGTGTTGAGAACAAATTTCACACGTGGCCAGGATATCCATTTAACAAATCCTTTGAAAGTCCCCTGCTTAAGAACCCTACCATAATAAGCTCAGCAGATCAAGCAGAAAGAGGTGATCTATGAAATCATTTTGCCATTTATTTTGCATGTGGAGTCAGTCATTTATCATCCTGTTTTTCCAACGAAGTTTTTTTCATGTTTATTTGTTGTTTCTTTCCCAGAGTTTATGGCAAGGCATCCGTCAAGCAGATCCCCCGCAGGGACTTGTCCCAGTGTGAGTCAAATCACTAACCCACTCAGGGACCCTGCAGCCAAGTTTCAATGCTGAAATAGGAAGCATTGCAATGGGAAGCAATGTTATGACTTAATACTATGCAGAACTATGCTTTTTTTCTTCAGTTATAGACAATATATACCTGATGCATCACAATACGTCATCACCACATTATTTATTACCCTATTAATTTACTGATGGGTCTACAGGGTGGCAAAATACCACGGATAAAGCATGGATATACATAGACTGAGAGACGATGGTAGAGGAAGAGCGTTTAATGAGGTTCAGCACATTTCCCAAATAGGAGCCATTGGAAGGTCCCCGATTATATAGAGGTGTACTCTGGAAAACAAACGGCCTATTATTTCAGCCCAAGCTGTCAAAAGTAGAGAACATATGGGCACAAAGTAGAGTTATGCCGGCAGTCAGTCAACAGACTAAACCTTCCATCACTGTGTGGTTTAGTTCCATGCGAGCTACCGCTGACATTAATGATCTCATTTCACCTCCAGTAAGGCTTTTGGGGAATTTGTAGTCAGCTGCTTATGACTATTTCAGTGGATATGATTAGCCAGCAGGTCCGCCTGCTGTGATTTGTGGACTTTGTGGTGTGACAGTGGGACGTTGCTGTGATTTAAGAACACAAGTCGGAATTCTCCTTGGCGCTCATCAAAAATCGAGCGCCGTTTCAGACAATGCCCATTGTATCACCACCCTTTAGTAAAATGTGTCAGTCACATTGTGAGGTAAAGGGTAACTAGACTTGACTGCAGCAGTTCTACTGAGGCCTGTCTCCAAGCTGGGGGACATCCCAAGGCTTGGGTTATTAAAGACTGATGAATAAGTCTGGTATTCACGCATGAATAAGAAGAAATCTGAAATCTAAATGCAGAAGGAAATGATGATGAAGAAACAATTCTGATCAATATTTGTGCTACTAACAAAATATACTGCTCAAAAAAATAAAGGGAACACTTAAACAACACAATGTAACTCCAAGTCAATCACACTTCTGTGAAATCAAACTGTCCACTTAGGAAGCAACACTGATTGACAATAAATTTCACATGCTGTTGTGCAAATGGAATAGACAACAGGTGGAAATTATAGGCAATAAGCAAGACACCCCCAATAAAGGAGTGGTTCTGTAGGTGGAGACCACAGACCACTTCTCAGTTCCTATGCTTCCTGGCTGATGTTTTGGTCACTTTTGAATGCTGGCGGTGCTTTCACTCTAGTGGTAGCATGAGACGGAGTCTACAACCCACACAAGTGGCTCAGGTAGTGCAGATCATCCAGGATGGCGCATCAATGCGAGCTGTGGCAAGAAGGTTTGCTGTGTCTGTCAGCGTAGTGTCCAGAGCATGGAGGCGCTACCAGGAGACAGGCCAGTACATCAGGAGATGTGGAGGAGGCCGTAGGAGGGCAACAACCCCTTTGTGCAAGGAGGAGCAGGAGGAGCACTGCCAGAGCCCTGCAAAATGACCTCCAGCAGGCCACAAATGTGCATGTGTCTGCTCAAACGGTAAGAAACAGACTCCATGAGGGTGGTATGAGGGCCCGACGTCCACAGGTGGGGGTTGTGCTTACAGCCCAACACCGTGCAGGACGTTTGGCATTTGCCAGAGAACACCAAGATTGGCAAATTCACCACTGGCGCCCTGTGCTCTTCACAGATGAAAGCAGGTTCACACTGAGCACGTGACAGATGTGACAGAGTCTGGAGATGCCGTGGAGAACGTTCTGCTGCCTGCAACATCCTCCAGCATGACCGGTTTGGCGGTGGGTCAGTCATGGTGTGGGGTGGCATTTCTTTGGGGGGCCGCACAGCCCTCCATGTGCCAGCCAGAGGTAGCCTGACTGCCATTAGGTCCCGAGATGAGATCCTCAGACCCCTTGTGAGACCATATGCTGGTGCAGTTGGCCCTGGGTTTCTCCTAATGCAAGACAATGCTAGACCTCATGTGACTGGAGTGTGTCAGCAGTTCCTGCAAGAGGAAGGCATTGATGCTATGGACTGGCTCGCCCGTTCCCCAGACCTGAATCCAATTGAGCACATCTGGGACATCATGTCTCGCTCCATCCACCAACGCCACGTTGCACCACAGACTGTCCAGGAGTTGGCGGATGCTTTAGTCCAGGTCTGGGAGGAGATCCCTCAGGAGACCATCCGCCACCTCATCAGGAGCATGCCCAGGCATTGTAGGGAGGTCATACAGGCACATGGAGGCCACACACACTACTGAGCCTCATTTTGACTTGTTTTAAGGACATTACATCAAAGTTGGATCAGCCTGTAGTGTGGTTTTCCACTTTAATTTTGAGTGTGACTCCAAATCCAGACCTCCATGGGTTGATAAATTGGATTTCCATTGATTATTTTTGTGTGATTTTGTTGTCAGCACATTCAACTACGTAAAGAAAAAAGTATTTAATAAGATTATTTCTTTCATTCAGATCTAGGATGTGTTGTTTAAGTGTTCCCTTTATTTTTTTGAGCAGTGTATTATAGAACGTTTACACCAATGCTATCATCCATTACAAATGGTAGCAGCGGTAGCAGTAGTATCAGAATAGTAGTAGTATCCACCATTTAGGTTGTCGACCATTGCTACCATCTAAATTATGGCTAATGACAGTTTACAAATTCCAATTTACTGCTTAAGTCCCTCTGACTCTAGCAGGTTCTCATGTGCTGTCATGTCACATCAACTCTCAGTGAGGAGTTAAACTGTAACGGCAAGCTATGAGCGCTTCATCCTGCACACACACACACACACACACACACACACACACACACACACACACACACACACACACACACACACACACACACACACACACACACACACACACACACACACACACACACACACACACACACACACACACACACACACACAGACACATACACATGACGTGCAGTGCCCAGCACATGCCTGTAGCCCATGGCGGAGCACTGAGGTGCATGACGACAGGGGTGACGTGGCTGTGCATTATTCATCCTGCTCTACTCCCAGCGTCTGCAGCGGCCCCAGCCAAGTCCTGTATCACACTGCACACTACAGCCTACATACCTTACCCACTACACTACCCCACTTACCCTTCATTGGACAGGTCCATGTGTGCTTCTACTTAGCTTCTCAGGTCAATTCTCTCAAATCAAATCAAGTTTATTTGTTAAGTGCATTTCACATGTGTGTCAACAAAATATTGCAAGAACAGACAAACAAAACAATGCAAGAAAAGGGAATACAAGTTGAATAAACACTGATAACACAATCAATTGAGAAAGACAGGGGCAGGAAGCGGGTAGGGGTGGCATTGGCAGGGGCTGTGATCAGCATTGTGTTGCTGATCACAGCCCTTGTTAGAGCCTGACTGTATTTAGTTTTCATAATTTCCCCACATTTATGCAGCATGGCTGAATGGTTGTGTGGGAGGGCATCTGTTTTCCCCCTCCACTTGGTTCACCTGGCTGCCATCTTTGTGTCTTCTTGCCAGGGGTCACAGCTGAAGCACCAGTTTGGCGTGAAAAAAAGAATATGGAAAAGCTTCCTGGCTGCTCTCCGAGAGTCCCTATGCTCAGTGAGAAACACTACCACCCACTCTCTCACTTCAGGGCACAGAGACCAGGCCTGATCAGGAGTGTATTTGGGAAAGTCATTATCATACATTTAGAAAAATGATAAACTCCACTATTAGATTATATTTTACCGTAATGCAAATGGAGCGGGCTCTCCCCAGCTCTGCTCTCCTGGGGCAGACAGATCTTACGGCTCCACTTTAGCCCACCCCTAGGATCCAGGGGTCCTCCTCAAATTGGTTTACATCAAAAGCAATAATTAGTTACTTACCGCAGATCTCATAGGGGACTTGGATGCCCTCAAGGACCAAGCCTGTGAGCTGGGGAGGGTAAACACAGAACCTGCTCTCTACTAGTTACCCCTGGTGGGACTCAAACTTGGGTTTGGTTTCTTAATGGGCAAAAATAGAGGGAAAAACTTTCTTTAAGAGATATAAACGAGGCAAAACTTCAGTCAAATCATATCAAATCAAAATGTATTAGTCACATGCTTCGTAAAAAAACAGGTGTGGACTAACAGTGAAATGTTTACTTCCAGAGAGAAAGAAAATAGAGAAATTATGGAAAACACAATGAGTAACAATAACTTGGCTATATACAAGGGGGACCAGTGCCGAGTCGATGTGCAGGGGTTAAAGGTACTTGATGTAGATACAGTAAGCTCCAAAAGTATTGGGAGAGTGAATTTTGTTGTTGGTGGTCCTGGATGGCAGGAAGCTCAGCCCCAGTGATGTACTGGGCCACATACACTACCCTCTGCCATAAATGTGTTACTGTCCCAATACTTTTGGAGTTCACTGTATGTACAACTAGGATTAAAGTGACAGATAATAAACAATAGCAGTAGCATATGTGATGAGTCAAAAAAGTTTGCAAAAAGGGTCAATGCAGATAGCCCTCCATTTCCTGGAGTCCACGATCAGCTCCTTTGTCTTGTTAACATTGAGGGAGAGGATGTTGGTCTGGCACCACACTGTCAGGTCTCTGACCTCCTCCCTATAGGCTCATCGTCGTCTGTGATCAGGCCTGCCGCTGTTGTGTCACCGGCAAATTTAATGATGGTGTTGGAGTCGTGCGTGGCTGTGGGTGAACAGGGAGTACAGGAAAGGACAAAAGCACTCCTGAGGGGCCCCCGTGTTGAGGGTCAGCATGGCGGGTGTTGTTGCCTACCCTCACCACCTGGGGCGTCACGTCAGGAAGTCCAGGATCCGGTTGCAAAGGAAGTTCAGTCCCAGGGTCCTTAGCTTAGTGATGAGCTTGGAGGGCACTATGGTGTTGAACAGCATGTAGGTGTTCCTTTTGTCCAAGTGGTCAAAACCACTTCACTGTGGTCAAAACGTACTGTCACTGTGGGGACGACGTTGGTGACTGATGTGGTTAAACTCCTCAATGCCATTGGATGAGTCCTGGAACATATTCCAGTCGGTGCTAGCTTCGTAAACAACAGGTGTGGACTAACAGTGAAATGCTTACTTAAGGGCCATTCCCAAAAATGCAGAGAGAAAGAAAATAGAGAAACGATGGAAAAGGAAAACGTGTAATAATAGATACACAATGAGTAACGATAACTTTGGAATTTAAAATGAGGCAATGAACATGACGACTGTCAGCTTTAATTTGGGGGTATTTTCATCCATATCGGGTGAACCGTTTAGAAATTACGGAACTTTTTGTACATAGTCCCTCCGTTTTAGGGGGCCAAAGTATTGGGACAAATTCACTTATGTACATTTAAGTAGTAAAAAGTTAAGTATTTGGTCCCATATTCATAGCACGCAATGGCTGCATCAAGCTTGTGACTCTACAAACTTGTATTTCAGATTATTTTGTGCCCAGTAGAAATTAATGGTAAATAATGCATTGTGTCATTTTGGAGTCCCTTTTACTGTAAATAAGAATAGAATATGTTTCTCAACACTTCTACATTAATGTGGATGCTACCATGATTACGGACAATCCTGAATGAATAGTAGATAATGATATTTGTGAGTCTGTAACTTTCTCACTCATCATTATTCACAATTAATTTAGGATTATCCGTAATCATGGTAGCATCCAACTGAATTTACATTATTTACCATTCATTTCTAATGGGCACAAAGTAATCTGAAACACAACCAAAAAAAACAGCAAATGCATCCCAAAAATGTGCATCCAACAAATTCATATTAAACATCGCGCATCAGCTGTTATTAACAAAGAGACACACACCACCCCCCTTGAGCTTACCTGATGCTCCCATTTTGTCCTGCCAATGCATAGAAAAACCAGCTAGAATATTATCCATGTCCTTGTTTAGCCAAGTTTCCAAGAAACATAGGATATTACAGTTCTTCAGGTTCCATTGATAGGACAGTCTCGAACAGAGCTCATACAGTTTGTTCTCCATTGATTGTACATTCGCCAATACAAAAGAGGGTAGAGGCGGTTTACTTCCTTGCCAATGTCGTTTCATCACGGTGCCCGCATGTCGGCCTCTAAATCGCTGTCTCTTTCTCTTCCGAGTTTCGAGGATAAGGGCCTGGTAAGGGGTGAGCAGTGTGTCCTGCACCTCCGACTCACTGAAGTAGACATTTTCATTGAAATCGAGGTTAGTGATTGCTGTTCCGATGTCCAAAAGCTATTTTCGATCCTAGGAAACGATGGCGGAAACATTTTGTACCAAAAAGCTAAGATCAGCGCAAAAAAAACACACAAAATAGCAGAATTGGCCAGAGAGCCCCGTACAACGTCCGCTATACATTTCAACGCCAATCTTTTCAGTGGGGCGTTTGAGCTATTTATTCTCGACAGTATATGAATCCATTATTTTTTAACTTTGCTCTGGCTTTAAAAGCCACCCTCCTGAGAGGAAGGACAGGTGTCTATGTGCAAACACAGAGCCTAAGTGGGCTGAATTGGAATGTGTTAGCGCTTCTGTGGCCCAGCTCTCTCTCACCTTTAGAGCAGCAGGACTCTGATCGGTTGACTGAGAGGTCCTTTCACTCCAGCAGATGTGGAGAGGTGGGAAGTGGAGTTTTGACCGCGGCGCTGCCACAGGACCCCAGATGGGAGGGGGTGAGCAGCAAGCACAAACTGCACTCATCACAAGAACACAGAGAAAAGTCCGTTACGGCTGTTTAGCTTTGTCTTGCTTTTTCTGGCACGTACTGTGTGCTCCACTTTTCATGTGTTTTGTTTTTGTTTCCCCAGGAAATGGACAGAAAAAGTGTGAAAGGACTGGGTGCCCTCTGAGGTGAGAACCTGAGTCATCAGACCAGAGGGTTGGTCAGGTGCCACAGGAGAGCTCTGTGACTCTGTACACTCATTAGATGGGGTGCTCCAACGTCCCTAAACTGGGTACACGCATGCACGCACGCACGCACGCACGCACGCACGCACACACACACACACACACACACACACTCTTCAGACCTTATTAATGCCCCATTTCAGGGCTGAGGCTCTCGTTGCACCCCATTTCCCACCTCAGATCAGTCAAGACACAATGAACTGACCGAAAACACAGCAAATGGCCACTAAAGCTCTCATGTTGACAAGAGGAGTGCATCAGTCCACTTGAGCTGAAGAAACACTGTGGGGGCTAAATAACCAGCAAATGGCCTGAAATGACTGGGTTACATGAAAAACCACCTTCCATGGCAAATCCCTAACACTATACATGCCACAGGAACTCACAAAGCTCTCTTCAGAGGGGCCATTTGGAGCCTATGCTAGAAAATCTGCAAAATATGCAGACAGTTCCGAAATGGCCCCAAATTAAGCAACACTCTCTGCCATTTTAGAACTTGTTACAGAAACCTTCCCAGCAATAATTTCATGAGGAAAAGGTGGCAGATAGCTGCCATAGTCTTTATCCCGTAACAAAAGATACACTATAAAAAAAAATGGTTGTTTTTACATTAACTTACTTGCAGCAACTTTGGTTTAACAGTACATTACTCTAAAGTGTATGGTAATGTACTGTTAAGCAAAGTTTGTTTGGAATTTAGAGTAATATACTCTCTTTTTTACAGTAACTTACAGGTAATAGGCTGCAAGTAAGTTACTGTAAAAACAACATGTTTTTTTACAGTGTAGTATTTCTGTATACTGTACTCACAAACCACTTTCATTTCTTCACATAATTCCCCTCTGGGTCCCTATAGTGTTGTAGTATGGTAATACACAATCCATTACAGGTGTGCCTCCTACATGCATAGCTTGTGGAATTATCCTTTCAAATTAAAAGTCACGCTGTCTGACTGTGATTATGTGTAAATATTGTCTGGGCAAGTTGTAAAGGGAAATAGTTCCCTCATAAAAAAAAAACGATTAAACGAAAATAGTAGTATAAAAGGAAAAACGTCTTGCTTTAGAAATGCCCAGACAGAAAATATATTCTGTACAAAGACATACAACTGTTGAAGCTCTCTGACAATACTGTAAAAGAAAATAGAATCATTCCAATGACAGTTTTCCTATCTGACTTTTTTAGCAGTACTTGAGAATTGAGCTACATAATCCATTGTGAAGTCAACATTCTGTACTTGAACAGGGGAATGGGCTAGGGGTTATCTTTGTATGCAGGTCTTTGATTGTTTTTATTTGTACTTGTAACACCCCCCCCCCCCCCTCGAATATATATATTTTTTTTAAAGAAGTATAAATAATAAGTTGGTTACAAAAAAAAGAACGCACCTGAAACAACAGGAACACAAAAGAGTCAACACTTCCATTATTTATGAACTAGCTCCCTCCCATGTACAGAGTGGGTAGATGAGCTGGATGCTGCCAGGAGCTTAAGGAGAGAAGGCAGCCTATTGTAAGGAGCTCTAACCTTTCAGGCTACTGATGTGACACTAAATCAATGGACTTAGAAAAATGTTGCATGAACTTCTGAACTTTTAGATGCCACACGTAAAAAACAACAATAAAAAACATTCACAGTAGCCTTGGCAATATTCAACATACTATCCCTTTGTTTCATATACATTTGGCTATGAGGCACAGGCTAGGCCTACTATATAACCCTTCATTTATGTGAGTTGAGTGAGTCATGATCATATCTTTACCCAGTGGGCATACGACGTTATAAAGACGTCTTTTTCTGGTTGAAATCTGGTTGGGATTAAGTTGTATTTTTCATGATATATAGTAAGTCTTACTTTTGTTGATATCTGATTTTTGGTTGAAATCTGATTGAACTACTGACCAGTTATCTAAATACTACTGAATTAATAGACAGCAATCTTTATAAACGTGTATAGTGTTTGTGGGCCATGCACGCATTGGATATAAGACACTAGAACGATTACAATAATTACAACTGGAGTAATGTTCTTTTTCAGCAGGGTTTGCATGATTCAGCTTAGCACATTTGACAAACAACTGGCATTGGCAGTGGTTTTTGTAGATGCACTCCACCCAATTCAAAAGTGAACATTTACTTCCATAATATTTGTTATAGGCTACCAGCATGTAAGATAAACATGCACAATAATACAGGACACCCTAACAAAAATTCACTACCATTAAAATGCAGTAAAACAGCAGTACATAATCTTTGCTTAATTAATGATGCTGTATGTGATAGCTTGCTGTGTATGTTGGGTTCTAATGGTAACCTGTTGTCTGTGTTAGCTAATTGCACTGTTTATTGTGCTGCACATTTTCTTCTGTCCCAATGAACGCTGTTTTGATGTGTAATACATAACACGTAGACCTACAGTATGTATTTCATTTCAATATCCTACTACAATCCACCAGGATTTACAAAACCCCATTTTTATGTAATTTATTCCCATCAATAATTAGTCAAAAATTTAAGCTCCTGAATTTGACCATGACAATATGACTATTATGTTTTCCCTTAAAGTTTTTACGCAATTAACATAATGCATGTAGTAATTACATTTCAGTAGCTAAATAAGGAGGTAAGCATATCAGTTCAAGCTAAAACTTGTCAACATTCCATAAGGCCATTGGGACAGAGCGCCCAGAAGGCTCCACAACAACACAGCTGAAAAACAAAGTTTCTTAAAATTGACACAAAAAAAAATCTAAACCTTTTTACTGTTAAGTGGTAGTCCCTGTTCTCCTGCATTCTTGTTTTAATTTTTGTAAGTAAAGCGGCAGTTTGTTGGAGAGAAAAATGTCAAGGAAAGATTTGCTTAGCTGGGTAATTTTAGCTAGCTAATGTTAGCTCTATGGTTAATCCTCCAAGGACATGGTAACTTTTCATTTTTACCTGTTGTAGCCATTGGTTGTAGCTAACTAGCAAACGTTTTGACATTTTGATATCTGTTTAGTTAATGACAGTGTGTTTGTGCTTGCTTGCGTGAGTGTGTGTGTGTGTGTGTGTGTGTGTGTGTGTGTGTGTGTGTGTGTGTGTGTGTGTGTGTGTGTGTGTGTGTGTGTGTGTGTGTGTGTGTGTGTGTGTGTGTTTCTATAAAACTTATAGAAAAGATTGTTATCATGTCAACATTGTGTCATGCATTGTTGGACATAAAAGACTGTGTGTGTGTGTGTGTGTGTGTGTGTGTGTGTGTGTGTGTGTGTGTGTGTGTGTGTGTGTGTGTGTGTGTGTGTGTGTGTGTGTGTGTGTGTGTGTGTGTGTGAGAGAGTGAGAGTGAGAGTGAATTTACATATAGGAAACATTTATTGTGTGTGTGTGAGACATTTTAATTAAGCTAGTCTACTATTTGTTTTGGGGGGGGACTCAGTCGGGGTCTCAACTTACTGTTAAGAGTTAGAATAATAGAATGCACAAAATTTGGTTGTGCATCAGCAGTCACTTAATGAGCCCATTTCAGCATTATTCTTTTTTTAATTATTGGTAAGTTATTCTAGCAGCCAGTTATCTAAACTTGTAGTAAGCATGGTTGAATTACCGACCTGGGTGGGGCCGATTGATCACCAGTTATCATAATAAAAATGCAAACATTTGACTCCACCCTATGGCACAATGTGTAGAATTGCAGGAAATTAGTTGTAAAACTGCAAATGTTTCTCTCCGCCGCATGGCAAAATGTGTAGAATTGCAGGAAATTAACTTTAAAAACGTTTATTTTTATTTTTTATCTTCGCCCCCACGAGGCGGGCTGCTAAAATGTTTTGCTCGCCACTGCGGCCCCTCCTTATGAGTTCCGTTTTTTTGTAGCCCCCATCCCCATCAATGTTGCCCATCCTTGCCTTAACTAATGGTTAATCATGATTTGACTCTGCCTTTACAGTTGAAACATGTCAATGACCTAATGCATGGCCTCTACAGCAGTGTTTGGCCACCCATTCACTTACCCTTGACCTATTCTGCCACATCCCAGGGAAATGAGAGCGCAGAACCACCCCTTCTTAAATCCATAATCATTGACAGTTAGTTTTGTGTGCAAAATGGGGTTTTTTTCTCTTTGATACTCTGATCTTCAATGTTTATTGATTCATACTAGCCACTTGTGTAAGAGCTAGGTTTGTACTAGCTATGCTGATGATCATTAAAGTTTCTTCTCTGCATCAGGTGAGACTGGATTCCCCAAGAGACATGCTATTCAGCTGCCCATGCCTGCCTGATCTTAGTGTTAGTAGATCCAATTGAAATAGCACCATTCTAATAATATACATTTGTAAAGCAAATAAAATCCTATTTTAACTCGCCTTTTTTCAGGTGCAAAATCCTTGTGTCCAGATTCAACAGACACCTCCCTTGGTGAGTCATGTAAAGTTTATCCCATTTCTCTCTTGCTCATTCTCCCTGGCCCTCACTCAAACTCACAAATGTGCACAGTTGCAGAGAAGAGGAAGAGATTTGCCAATTACACCCATTTCTAACTATGTTTGGTGCAGGAATGATATGAAAGACACACGACTTTTGAAAAAGATCATATTTTATTGTCTCGTTATTATTTTATACTTTAATTGTTGCATTCACCTTTGTTTTTTTAAGACTGCCAAGCTGTCATCAATTGGGGAACCTCTGTGTCATGGGCGTCGTAAGGATTGGACCAAGGCGCAGCGGGTAAAGTGCTCATCTTCTTAATTTATTAAAGAAAACACTTAAACAAAATAAACAAACGACGAAACAGTCCCATAAGGCTCCCAGGCTATACAGAAAATAACCACCCACAAAACACAAGTGAAACAAACACAACTAAATATGGCCTCCAATTAGAGGCAACGCCAACCAGCTGACTCTAATTGGAGGTCCTACCAAAAACCCAACATAGAAATAGAAAACTAGATTCAAACATAGAAATAGAAAACATAGAACCTAAACCAAAAACACCGAAACACACAAACAAACACCCCCTGCCATGCCCTGACCAAACTACAATGACAAATAACCCCTTTAACTGGTCAGGATGTGACAGTACCCCCCCCCCCCCCCCCCAAAGGTGCAGACCCCGAATGCACCTCAAAAACAAAAACCCCACAAGAACAACCCCAAACTTAAAGGAAGGGAAGGGAGGGTGGCCACCGTCAACGACGGTCCCTGTGCTACACCCCCTCTTCCCAATCCTCCCACTACGGAGGTGGCTCTGGGCGTAGCTCCCGTTCAGAAGACTCTAGGCTGGGGAGCGTCGCTGGAGCCTCCTGGCTGAGGAGCGTCGCTGGAGACTCCGTGCTGAGGAGCGTCGCTGGAGACTCCGGGCTGAGGAGCGTCGCTGGAGGCCCTGGGCTGAGAGGCGTCCCTGGAGACTCCGGGCTGGGGAGCGTCGCTGGAGGCTCAGGGCTGAGGAGCGTCGCTGGAGGCTCCTGACTGGGGAGCGTCACTGGAGGCCTCCTGCGTGGAGCTGGGACTGGTCTCCCCGGACTGGGGAGACTTACAGGAGATTGGGTGCGCAGAGCGGGCACGGGGCACACTGGGCTGTGGAGGCGCACCGGCGGTCTGGAACTCAGGGCTGGCACACCCCGTCCTAGCTGAGTGGTCACTGTAGCCGGCACGGGCGGAACGCTGGCACAGGGCGAACTGGGCTGTGCTGGAGAGTGAGGGCTGCCGTGCGTAGAGCAGGTGCAGGGTAAGCTGGACCGAGGAGACGCACTGGCGGTCTGGAACTCAGGGCTGGCACACCCCGTCCTGGCTGAGTGGTCACTGTAGCCCGGCACGGGCAGAGCGCTGGCACAGGGCGAACTGGGCTGTGCTGGAGAGTGAGGGCTGCCGTGTGTAGAGCAGGCGCAGGGTAAGCTGGACCGAGGAGACGCACTGGTGGCCAGATGCGCTGCGCCAGCGCACTTCTCCCTGGCTGCCGGCCAACTCTCGCCCGGCAACGCTGCGGAGCCCTTATTGGCCGCACCGGACTGTGCGTGAGTATGGGCGACACCGTGCTCATTTCTGCGTAGCTCGGTACTCTCCTCGTCACCCGCTCCCCACTGTAAGCACGGGGAGTTGGCTCAGGACTCCACCCTGACTCTGCCCAACTCCCCGTGTGCCCCTCTCGCACTTGCCTCTGGGCCTATACAGCGCCTCATAATAGCGCCGATCTGCCTTTGCTGCCTCCAGTTCCTCCTTCGGTCGCCGGTACTCCCCAGCCTGCCTCCAGGGTCCCTTTCCGTCTAAAATCTCCTCCCATGTCCATGACTCCAAATATTTCTCCTGCTGCTCCTTCTTCCGCTGCTTGGTCCTTTTTTGGTGGGTGGTTCTGTCATGGGCGTCGTAAGGATTGGACCAAGGCGCAGCGGGTGAAGTGCTCATCTTCTTAATTTATTAAAGAAAACACTTAAACAAAATAAACAAACGACGAAAACAGTTCCATAAGGCTCCCAGGCTATACAGAAAATAACCACCCACAAAACACAAGTGAAACAACCCTCAACTAAATATGGCCTCCAATTAGAGGCAACGACAACCAGCTGACTCTAATTGGAGGTCCTACCAAAAACCCAACATAGAAATAGAAAACTAGATTCAAACATAGAAATAGAAAACATAGAACCTAAACCAAAAACACCGAAACACACAAAACAAACACCCCCTGCCACGCCCTGACCAAACTACAATGACAAATAACCCCTTTTACTGGTCAGGACGTGACACTCTGTCTAGAAAAATGTCTTAAGGATTATGGAGCGGTGTGTTTATAAAAAGTTGTTTGAACATTGCAATTAAGATTAAGCAAAACTTTACCATTTAGAGATGAGTTCAAAACTGTCATTATTCAACTACTGTTTAATTTTGATATCCTCTTTCTTAAAATGTTTCAGATTGCCTTTGCTACCACTCGTGTGTGCTCCATTGTAGTTAAGTAAAAAGTAAGTGAGCAGTTGAGACATTGACATAGACAAAGATAATTTTTTGTAGATTCTGACAGTTTGTTTTTACTGTGTGTTACTGTTCTGTCGTGTCCTGCATGCCTACATTATGCCAAATGTACATTTATTTTATTATCTTTTTATACTTACAGTAAGTGTCATGAAAAGCCATAAAACTCAGGAGTGTTGTGTTGCAGGCCCTCTGGAAAGTTCTAAAACATGGCTCTAACCGCAATGGTGAAGGAGGACGTAGAGTACAGTGCCTTCAGAAAGTATTCAGACCCCTTGACTTTTTCCACATTTTGTTAAGTTACAGCCTTATTTTAAAATTGATTAAATATATATTTTTTAGCAATCTACAGACAATACCCCATAAAAAACAAAAATAACTTATTTACATAAGTATTCAGACCCTTTCCTATGAGACTCGAAATTGAGTTCAGGTGTATCTTGTTTCCATTGATCATCCTTGAGATGTTGCTACAACTTGATTGGAGTCCACCTGTGGTAAATTCAATTGATTGGACATGATTAGGAAAGGCACACACCTGTCTATATAAGGTCCCACAGCTGGCAGTGGATGTCAGAGCAAGCATGAGGTCGAAGGAATTGTCTGTAGAGCTCCAAGACAAGATTGTGTCGAGGCACAGATCTGTGGAAAGGTAAAAGAATGTCTGCAGCCATGAAGGTCCCCAAGAACACAGTGGCCTCCATCATTCCTAAATGGTCAACGTTTGGAACCACCAAGACTCTTCCTAGAGCTGCCCGCCCGGCCAAACTGAGCAATTTGGTGAGAAGGGCCTTGGTCAGGGAGGTGACCAAGAACCCGATGGTCACTCTGACAGAGCTCTAGAGATCCTCTGTAGAGATGGGAGAATTTTCCAGATGGACAGTCATTTTATCTCTCCACCAATTAGGCCTTTATAGTAGAGTGGCCAGACGGAAGCCACTCCTCAGTAAAAGGCACATGACAGCCCGCTTGAAGTTTGCCAAAAGGTACCTAAAGACTCTTAGACCATGAGAAACAAGATTCTCTGGTCTGATGAAACCAAGATTGAACTCTTTGGCCTGAATGTCAAACGTCATGTCTGGAGGAATCCTGGCACCATGGTGAAACATGGTGGTAGCATGCTGTGGGGATGTTTTTCAGCAGCAGGGACTGGGAGACTAGTCAGGATCGAGGCAAAGATGAAGGGAGCAAAATACAGAGAGATCCTTGATGAAAACCTTCTCCAGAGCACTCAGGACCTCAGACTGGGGTGAAGGTTCACCTTCCAACAGGACAACAACCCTAAGCACACAGCCAAGACAACGCAGGAGTGGCTTAGGGATAAGTCTCTGAATGTCCTTGATTGGCCCAGCCAGAGCCCGGACTTGAACCCAATCGAACATTTCTGGAGAGACCTGAAAATGGCTTTGCAGCGACGTTTCCCATACAACTTGACAGAGCTTGAGAGGATCTGCAGAGGGGAATGGGAGAAACTCCCCAAGTGCTGGTGTGCCAAGCTTGTAGCATCAAACTCAATAAGATTTGAGGCTGTAATCACTGCCAAAGGTGCTTCATCAAAGAACTGGGTGAAGGGTCTGAATACTTATTTAAATGTGATATTTCAGTTTTTTATATTTAATATATTTGCAAACACTTCTAAATAGCTGAGTTTGCTTTGTCATTATGGGGTATTGTGTGTAGATTGATAAGGGGGAAAAAACGATTTAATCAATTTTAGAATAAGGCTGTAATGTAACAAAATGTGGAAAAAGTCAAGGGCTCTGAATACTTCCCGAAGGCACTGTATATGAGCATGTTGCTCTTTTTAGAAGACATCTCTAAGCTATACTGCTACAAACTTTTTCGACTAGTACCATGGAGGTCCACAAAGTTCCTTCAGGAATGTCCTTCTCTAGTTCTTTTCAAATCTGAAATGTATAAAGTGTAATAAACTGATTCTCTTCATTGCAGATTGGACCAATCACACCACTTGTCAGGAGAACCACTACACTCCAGATAGCATTCTATGCTCAGAAGTCCTTGATGAGTATCTACCCAATCACGCCACTCTTATTAATCATTAATAAAACAAAACAATGGGCATATATACATTGTGTCCCAGTTTTTCTAGGCATGTAATGTCTGTGGGGGAATTATGAAACAATAACTGTATGCACATGTGCACATTTTTTTGTTGTTGCCATTGCTTGACCTATTTTAAATGTAAGAATGTTGCAGATTTAAACTTGAATTGGTGCCTATGGAAACAAATAGAAACGTAATGAACAATCTTTTCAATATCCAGTCAGGTGTCATTGCCAGGTTATGATGAGGTCTTAATTATGACCAGTATATAATATAGCAAATAATATAAATTCATTCAACTGAAATGTGTCTTCAGCATTTAACCCAACCCCTCTGAATCAGTAGTGGTCAGAACTATGACCAACTGGTCAAATATAGGTCACAATTATAATCAACTGGTTATATGGTGGTCAGAAACATACATAATATTCTTGTCAGTAAAAAGATGTAGGCTATATAAAAATAACACATCAAAATGACGTGTTTTCAACCAGGTTTTGCCTTCTGGTATAGTTGCGTTCAGAGCGATGTCACAAATGAATGTGCATAATAGATACTTTTTTGTCCCTGCATCACAATAGAGGACAATCATATGTCTCTCTATCTCAAATCACATTCAACTTTGTCCTTGAATCTAATATTGTGTACGATTTGATTGGGTACCTCATTTTATGAGCTTTTACAAGAGTAAAATCCAAGGTGGCTATAACGACACAGCATGCAGTGTTCACGTCTATAAAAACTGTAATTAACAGGACCACAACAGAGCTCACTGTAGGAAAAATGGCCACGTATGCATATAGCAATGGAAGTCAATGACTAATAGCTCGAAGATCACGTAATGATAACTGGTGAGTTTATCCCCCATATCAAACATGCATAAAACATCCATATTGTTGATAATATCATTAACGACTATTTGCCAAAGCCAAATAAACTAATCCAGTCAGCTTTTTACTGCCATGACTATTTCTGCCTTTGGGCTATAAATTGAGCACACACAAATACTGCATTTATCCAGTTTTCTGGTGCCCTGTATCTATAGCCAATAGTGTTGAACTTTCCCATCAAACGTCGCCTACTCGATTTACTATATAATTCAGTTCTTCATAGCATACAATGCTTATCCACCATCTGAGACTCATTTCCGAACATAGTCATTGAAATTAATGAATGAATGAAGGCTAATACATTCCCGACTCAGCGTTAGGTATTTAACCTTATGGCTAAATGAATATCAATTAAAATTTCAATTGAATTAAGACGGGTGGAAATTAATTTTCCTTCATCAGTGATGATTATGTTCTATTACAATTCGCAGAGAAATTCATTACTGGTTCTTTATTGCACTTAATAAATAGGGTTAGGTCTCTTCACAGGGCTGCAGGTGGTATTAAAATGGATGGTGATTTGGACCTAAGCACCTGGGCAACTGGCATCAGCACAACCGACCATTATGAAAGTAGTTTAATCACATTTTCATATTAAACATGAAAGCACGTGAGTGTGTGAGCTTCCAAAAGACAGAGACTTCACCAGAGAGCTGGACAGGAGCATATGTGCTAAACATAGCAAAATATACTCTGTCGTTGAATGTAGCCACCATGCCAGCATCCCAATTTGAAATTCATCATAACTCTAGGATAATTGTATAGGCTATATAGGCTAATATACACATTATGCATGAAAATAAATACATGTAGGCTAGGTAGTCTAGAACTAGTTTTTCCCTCCTTCCCAATATCTTACAATTGACCTCGACTCAAAGCTCGCATTTATAATCGCCATTTGATAAAAGTAGACAAGAGCTGTGACCGAATAGTATGTTTGAACAGTCATATTTCAATATATGTATATTTACCATGAGGCTTGATCTCCACCACTCGTCACCTCAGACAATTTTCCTCAGTGCCATGTCCCGTTATTTCAGAGTGTAATGCTCTTTAGAATCATCTCCCCAAAAATCTGAGGCACAAGCTTCGGCACAAAAAAAAAGATTTCACTTCAAAGGTTATAAACTCGCCTTTTCATACTTCGTCATAATTCCGTTCAACAATTTTGCAGAAGAGAAAAACTAAAGGATCCCCCTCTGCCGGAATAAAGTGTTTTTAATCCAAAAATGGTTTCCTTTACTAGAGACGACCATTTGCTCCGGCTCTTGCGCACACCTCTTTATCTTAACGACATGAAAAATAAAGAACTTAAATATATTTTATTCGCTCACGATTCAGGCTGCACTTGCTTGACAAAATGCCGAGGTCTCCTCTCGTCCCTGCTGGCGAGAGGATGCGCTGATCGAAAAATGGAACAGAGATACATCTAGTGGCCCTGAAAGGAACTTCAATAAAGCTGCTTAATATTTTTAAAGAGACAAGGAATATTATTTTCCCCTAAATGTCTGCAAATAAACTTCCCCATATCAAGTCACGATTTTATTCTACCCTATTATAGGCTACTTATTGTATTGCGCACCTCCTGTGTGGGCATTTCCCACAATGAATGGCTTACTACTGTTGCATCACATTCACAGTTACTTGTTGACTACAATTCTTTTGCATGATTGTTTTTCTAGAATAGTATGAGTACCTCTCAGTGGATATGAGCATATCACCCCCAGGAGAGCAATATTTATTTCAACCATGAATGGGACTTAGGCTCCATATGGAGCTATTGTTCTGCAAGCACTTTACCATTGATACTTGAAGCACATGTATATTTTGACCAATGGATAAAATAATATGTTAATTCCGTAGATACTCCTCTAAGAAAACCAATGGTCTAAACCTCATGTCTCTATCATAATTCGTTCAAAATGTAATGGACTTTTTACTCTTTTAGGATGGACAAATTTATAGTGACTAAATGAATAGAGGCCAGAGAAAAAAAGTGGTCAAAAATCAGGAAAATAGTATTGCATCAGCTAGGCTGGATTCTGTGCAAGAATTAAGGCTAACTGACAGGGTCACCGTTGAATTTCTCATCTTTCTTCTCAAATCCAAAGGACATAAAACACAATCGAGTTAAGATGTATATTGATTTTGAATCATGACATAGTATTTTCATACTATATGCACCTTTCATATCAATGTGAAATTCCTGTTCTTTTTAAAAGGTTTCTCACAAAAACAAGTATCTCAGTGAACTGTCAACAAAGCATTGAGTGTACCGCAAACTTTTTATTTTCAAAGCCTTTTACATTTAATTCAGCTCGTGTCAAGTTAATTTAGCTTTTTGTGACCCGTGGAAACAACTTTGCAGAGGACCACCACAACCAGCACAATCCTAAAAGGTCATGAAATCCAACTTTTTGGATATACAGCGCTGTGAAAAACTATTTGCCCCCTTTCTTATTTTCTCTATTTTTGCATATTTTATTTACTGAATGTTATCAGATCTTCAACCAAAACCTAATATCAGATAAAGGGAACCTGAGTTTACAAACAACAACAAAAAGTATACTTACTTTATTTATTTAATTAGCAAAGTTTAGCAACACCCAATTCCCCTGTGTGAAAAGCAATTACCCACTTACACTTAATAACTGCTTGTGCCACCTTTAGCTGCAATGACTGCAACCAAATGCTTCCTGTAGTTGTTGATCAGTCTCTCACATTACGGTGGAGGAATTTTGTCCCACTCTTGCATGCAGAACTGCTTTAACTCAGTGGCATTTGTGGGTTACATTTACATTACATTTAAGTCATTTAGCAGACGCTCTTATCCAGAGCGACTTACAAAATGATTTTGTATTTTGATGGGTTTTCATGCATGAACTGTTCGTTTCAAGTGCTGCCACAAAATCTCAGTTAGGATTAGGTCTGGACTTTGACTAGGCCATTCCAAAACGTCAAATGTGTTGCTTTTTAACCCATCTCGTCCAAAAGGTTGACTCAACTGTCAAGCATGGTGGTGGTAGTGTGATGGTTTGGGGATGCTTTGCCGCCTCAGGACCTGGACGACTTGCCTTAAGAAGGAACCATGAATTATTTTCTGTATCAGAGAATCCTACAGGAGAATGTCAGGCCATCCATCTGTGAGCTGAAGCTGAAGCATAGCTGGGTCATGCAGCAAGACAGTGATCCAAAACACACATTCAAGTCTACATGGAAAAGGCTAAAAAGCAATACATTTTTAGTTTTGGAATGGCTTAGTCAAAGTCCAGACCTAATCCCAATTGAGATGTTGTGGTAGAACTTGAAACGAGTAGTTCATGCTTGAAAACCCACAAATGTCGCTGAGTTAAAGCAGTTCTGCATGGATGAGTGGGCCAAAATTCCTCCACAGCGATGTGAGAGACTAATCAACAACTACAGGAAGCGTTTGGTTGGAGTCATTGCAGCTAAAGGAGGCACCACCAGTTATTGAGTGTAAGGGGGCAATTACATTTTCACACAGGGGCATTGTTTATTAAAAAAATTAAATAAGTATGTAAATGTTGTATTATTTGTTCACTCGGGTTCATTTTATCTAATATTAGGTTTTGGTTGAAGATCTGATAACATTCAGTATAAAAAATATGCAAAAGTGGAGAAAATTAGAAAGGGGGCAAATGCTTTTTCACAGCACTGTAATGTTTATGATATATTAGAGAAAGACCCCGCTGAATGATTCAGAGCATGAAAAATTCTATTTGTCTTGTTAAAATGTATTTATAACATCAGGAAGTGAAATGTTGATTAGATTAAAGAGTTTAATAGTCACATGTACAGGGTTGCAGATGTAATTACAGGGTACAGTGAAATGATTGATCTACGGGTTCAAACAATACAGGACTAAGTGAAATAAAACAATGCACAGGGTGAGCAGTCAGCTGACTAGTGGTGGCTATTCAGCAGCCTGATGTTCTGGGGGTAGACACTATTGGCCAGTTTTACAATTTGTGCCATGATGCTCCTATACTGCCCACGTCTGAGTGATGGAAATGGTGAAAACAGGCCATGGTTCGGTGGCTGGGGTCCCTGATGATCTTCTTAGCCTTCCTGCGTCACCTGGTGTTGTAGGTGTCCTTGAGGGCAGGCAGTGGGCACCCAATGGTTTGTCAGCTGAGCGTACCACCCTCTGTAGCGCCTTGCGGTCTGCAGAGGTGGAGTTGCTGTACCAGGCTGTGATGCAGCCCGACAGTATGCTCTCAATGGTGCTCCTGTAGAACACTGTGAGGGCCCTCGGGGACAAGCCATATTTCTTGAGCATCCTGAGGTTGAAGAGTCGCTGTTGTGCCTTCTTCACCACGGTGTCTGTGTGGTTTGACCATTTCAGTTCTTCTGAGATGTGTACGCCTAGGAACTTGAAGTTTTTCACCATCTCCATGGCAGCCCGATTGATGAGGATGGGGTGTGCCCAGCCTGGTTCCTCCTGAAGTCCACAATCAGCTCCTTTGTTTTGCTGACATTCAGGGAGAGGTTGTTTACCTGGCACCACGCCGTCAGAGTGCGAACATTCTCCCTGTAGGCCGCCTTGTCGTTGTTGGTAATCAGGCCTACTGTTGTCAGGTCGTCTACAAACTTGATGATGGAGTTGGAACTGTGTGAGGACACACAGTACAGGAGGGGACTGAGGACGCACTCTTGTGGGGCCCCGTGTTGAGAATCAGTGTGGAGGAGGTAATGTTGCCTACCTTCACCACCTGGGGGCGGCCTGTCAGGAAGTCTAGGACTCAGTTGCATAGGGAGGAGTTCAGTCCCAGGGCCTTGAGCTTTGTGGTGAGCTGTGAGGGCACTATGGTATTGAAAGCCGAGCTGTAGTCTGGGCAGAGTGGGTGGGCACCCTACACATGGAGAATGCTAAGATTATTGCTCTGCTTGCTACACGAATTGTGGGACTGCCACTACATATAATTTAACCTAAAGGATCTTCTCAGCACCACAGACAGGACTTCCATGTTAGAGGCCAAGTGTAGTCAAAATTCGTTTTTTGTCAAATTGTACAACAGCTAATGAAACTAACAGTGTAAAAGTGTAGGAAATAATGTAGCAGTGGTTTTTCCTGGTAGTTGCTGGTTGAAAATACAATCTACACAGGACCTTTTAATCAGCAGGTTTGCATGGGCAGGAGTTTTTGGCTTTCCATAGTAACATCACCATGAGGTAAATTGGTTAATAGACCAATAACAAAGAGAGTTCCAAACCTCTATGTAAAATTACAGCTAGTTGTCAGTTTCCCCCTGCCTATTCAGAGCACTCCCAGACAGTCCTAGATAAATTCTTGCTTGAGAAATAGTGTTTGGCATTAAAGCTACTTTTACCATTTTAATGGATATCAATTACAGTAAGATACTTAAGAATTAATTGTTACCCAGAAATTATTTTATATTGATATAAAAACAGCTACATTGGGCTTTTAAGAAAGAGGGGGAAAACAACCATTACAAATGGACCCTATTTATAAGATTAAAAGCATGTGGGCCAATCACAGGACAGAAAAGGCAAGGTCTAATAGATTTCTACACTACAAAGGGATTTTCAGTGGTGAGTATTGTGTAGACATAGTCACAAAATAACAATCTCAATTTACATTGAATTGCTCTTAAAAATGTGTAGAAATGCTGTAATAACACTAATAACAACATTGTATTAAAGCTAGATGTTGTGCACGAAAAAAGGTCAAACTCCTCCCCTTTCTCAATTTTCAAACAGAAATGGAGTGTGCCTTTTGTAGTTCGTCAACGTGTCATTTTGGTCATGCTCGCCGCGACCGACGCAGCTAGTTCGTTGGCTAAGCTAGCCACTTTAGCTAGCCAGCAACCCCTCTAGTGTGTGTTTATTTTAATTTTTTGGGGGGTGGACAGAAGATGAGGAGATCGGTACGAAACGGCACTTCTGTAGCCAAATATCTTATTCATCCATTTTATTATTTTTTTTACATTAAATGAGCTGGTATGATGGTACATTGATCAGTTCTACAGTTTAAATACGTTATTTTAGTGTTTTTGCCCTAAGTTGACCTTTAACATGTGGTAACACAGAGCATAGTACAATGTTGTGGCTGTAGTCATTTCAGAATTACTACAGAGGTACAGTAATAGAGCAAAATAATGTCTGTGATATCTTGAAGCGGTGCTGTCCTTTTGTTGACGGTCACCAGATTACTGGGGAACAAGAGACTGATGTTCAACCGAACATCCCCTCAATAAGCACTTGAACAGAACTTTCGATTGTGATAACTGCAGTGACAGATACTGTAGCAAGCAACTCAGCTGCTACAGTTGATATGGCAAATGGGAAAATGGAATTGCTTTCTTTTGCCAAAGAGGTAGCTATATTGGAAATCCTCTGTGATATGGATTCTGTTTGCCACAAGAGGGTGTATTGCTGTCCTTGAAGACTGGTGTGTGGTCACAAAAGGCCACTACTGGGCTAGCTACCCACATGCTGTGGCTGCTTGTTGCTGTCACTGAATGAAAGGAAATGCACTGGATAACAGCCTGTTTCCCATTTGAGTGAGCTGAACCTTTTGAAAATATAAAAATAGCCTCCAGCTAACTGGGTCTTCCTTGTACAGTATCGTTGTGCCTTATATCATTTCATTAATATTGCATATTTTAATTGACATTCTCCGTTTTTATTACAGACTACCGGATAAACCATTGAAAGTTTTAATGCACTTTTCACATTAATGCACTTCGGCCATTAGCAGTGAAATGCTGCCCTGACTTCAGCCATGATTCATTCCACCCACAGAATCTAAAAGCTGCTTTTTGCCAGTGGATACTCTGATTAAAGACTGTGGATTCTAATATCTGTAAAGAACCACGAACAACAATTACACCAACACAATTCTCCTCTGTGGATCCATGTTCACTCCTTAATGCCTGAGTGAAGTACGTCCCCTCCATACGACTCATGCTCAGTACTACAACAGCATCTATCCTGTCTAGAATTTATGTAATGTCCAACAAGATGATCTCCCAGATGGAGTGGCTATTGGGAGACACTTGAAATTGACTCACATGTTGGTCATTCACCCTGCCATTCTCTCCACCCAGGTACATAGGACCAAGCTGGAGAGGTCCTCTCTAGAACCGTATGAAGCACCGCCGGATTTTCCATAAGTCAGCCTGGGCCATCATTCTGAGGTGCCCGCCATCATGCAGAGACCTATAGGTCGTTTTCTATGCACAATGTGGAGCAAGCGTGTGGACAGCTGTTAGGGGATACACAAAAAGGCAGGGGAGAGGCAAGGGAGAGACAGTGGAGGAGAGGCTGGTTACAGCACCACATGGCTCCATCGCCCCAAGTGGAGAGAGGAGAGCACGGTGCCAAGCAGACGCTGGTGTAATAACCAGGCCCCCCTCAGGCAGACTTGGAGGATCGGCCTGCCTATTCCTGACTCCGAGGAGCTGCCTGTCTCTGTGGCAAACCCCCATCTCCTCTGACCCACTCTCCTCCTCCTCTCGCTCCTCCTCCGCCAACTTCTCTTCCCACCGCCTTCTCCCCCATCTCCTTCACCTCCTTCTCCATCTCCTCCTCCCCATACTTCTCCTCACACCTTCTTCTCCTTCTCCTCTACCTCCTTCTCCTCCTCTATCTCCCCCTCCTGCACCTCACCCACTGATTTCCCTTCCAGCAAGAGATACAAAATCTGAAAAGAGCACCAATCTAAAAATAACCCATGCCCCACCATCATCACATACTGTATATACCGCTACTCAACTGCCTGCCAATCCTCCATGTACTATGTGGTTGCAAAGGATAGCAAAGTAGGTCTCTTTATCTCTAAGTATTTTGATTGATTTAAAGCCCCACCCACCCACCCACCACCTGCCTTCAGGTGGTCCCGGATACAGAGCAGGGATGATAGTCTAATGGTGTAATCTGTCTAACAACCAGGACCCCAGCACGGGCGCTGACAAAACCGTGCCACTGCCGCGATTAGTAAATGGGTCAGGTTTTAATCCATAACTAAATTAATGGAAATGAAAATGCTTCCATTTGTGATTGCTTTTCCCGTGTGTCAGAGAGAGCTGTCAGCCACGATCAGTTCCACAGGTATTCCGTAATGACAGTGTGGTTTGTGTCCTCACTGGCTGCTCTAATAGTGCTTCTCATTCCATTCTGAAATACGAAGTAAATCACTTTGCATGATTGTTTTCAAATGAAATTACAACTGCCATGTTATATGTCGTAAACAAAGAACGTCTTTAGCCATATTTAAATAAGAAAACCATAGTATGAGAGGATCTGCAACATTTACTACTGAGCTGTATTTGGAAGGCTACTGTAGCAAAACTCTTTAGGCAATGATGAGTTCTGCTGTGCCATATATCGATAGAATGTCAGCGCCATAACATTCTAATCAAGGTATGCAAGTTTTAAAAGAGTAGTGAAAACAATATGCCGCCTGCTCTACTGTACAGTATATATGTAAAACCCAAAAATGTTGGTACAAGAATCACATTCACACTGATTTGGCATTCAAGTCATACTATTGAATTTCTTTCTCCCTTCATGTCTAGTAGGATATGGTTAGAGGCAGACATGTTCTGGCAAAGTGACTCATTGATGTCTGAGTGAAAAGCCCGTCAAATTTAGATCTCATGCCAGGGGGACCAGCAGCCTTTTGTTCCAGGAGTGAGAGCAATCATCTGATATCATCAAACTGTAATGAATCTGTAAGGGGGAGAGGCGAGAGTGAAATTAAATGAGAAAGACAACAAGGAAGCAACAATGGTCGTTGTCAGACTAATATACTCTCTGGATATGATGCAGAAAATATTCAACCAGCAATTTTTACAATGCAGAGTTTAACTCCAATCAAAGCTATCAGCTAAGATTTCACAATCACATATAAGGAGTTTGTCCCCTCATTCTGTCATAAGGGAGTTTGTCTGTGCCTAACAACATCAGTTAGAGTAAAATGGGATTCATTGGTCGTGCAGGAGATCTCCTTTTGTCACTGAGTGAGAAGCTGGGAGAGTGTGGATCCACCATATCTGAGAGCTCTTTCCAATTACATCAGGCTGGGGAAAGGGGCTGGAGCTGTCTGGAACATATTGACTGCCCACTAAATCTTGTTTATACTGTGCCACGGGGTCAGTGTGACTGCTACGGCCCACTACTGGCAAAACAGATTGCCACAGGATGGGACAGGAAGCCACTAGCCTCCAGCCCTCCTCAGACCTTGGCCCAGTTTCCCAAAAGCATCTTAAGGCTAAGTTCAACATTAGAACCTTCGTTGGAGCATCGGTAAATCTTCAAGCTGTTTCCAAAAACAGTCATAATCTAATGCCTGCCTCAGACCAGTCGTAGAACGGCTAAGTGCGTCTTTAGATCCTTTTTTTGCCCTACTGCATCAATTTATACAGAGATCTTCTCCGCTAAACATAGAATCTCACGGTTTATCCGTCTCTCTGTGACTGCCGATAACTTCAGAACAAAGCTGACTACAAATACAAAGTTGACAATGTCTTTACAATTGATACAAACAAGTGACGTATAAAAAGATGCTTCAAATGAAACCGAGACGACTGCATTAAATATAAATACAGTAAGATATAGGCCTATTTCAATCATTTGGAAATATACCGTTTTCATTTTCACTACTTTACAACTTGTAGGCTACTGTCTGTAATTAGTCTCAATATATTTAATGATGTGTAGCCTAACATATCTCCCGAAAGGCGCAGTGGTCTAAGGCACTGCATTTCAGTGCAAGAGGCGTCACTGCAGTCCCTGGTTCGAATCCAGGCTGCATCACATCCGGCCGTGATTGGGAGTTCCATTGGGCGTCGCACAATTGGCCCAGCGTCTTCTGGGTTTGACCGGGGTAGGCCTTCATTGTAAATAAGAATTTGTTCTTAACTCACTTGCCTAGTTAAATAAAAGTAACATGTGTGCAATGATGTGATCTTCTGCATTATTATTGGGTAAGCATTAGAATAAGCCGTCTCAATATGTGCAGCCGTAGATGGCAGTATCTCTCTAGGAGCTGATCTGTCGTCAGTATTGTGAAATAATTATAATGTTAAAGATAAGATTAGAATTGAGAAAGCTGATCTGAGAGCAGTGCTACAGTACCTTTCTTTCGATCCGATCAGCATTGACACATGCTCCAATGACGCACTTAGCGACTGTTCTCTCTGCGTGGTATTTTGGAAAACAAATGTTACATCTTCGGCCGTTGTAGTAACGTTGCATTGTTAAAACACTAATAAGCCTAAGTTCCATCACTATCGGGAAACTGGGCCCTACTCTGTCTTGAGCTCTCCAAGGTGCTGAACCAGCCAGCTCTTCTACTCTGTGTGATGTCCTAACTGACAGAGGCATGGTCTTAGAGATACTTACATAATGTGCCTGGGAGTATTTCTGTGCCCACAAGAGATGACAAAAGTGTCTGTGAAGCAAGGGGCAAGGGCAAACCTCTGAATCTATCTATCAGATAAATAAAAGTGAGGTTAATTGTAGGGAAATTATTATGATATACAGAAGCCTGGTTTAGTGGTGATCTCATCCCCCGGATCAAAAGAGTCCCAGACAGTGTCTGGAATAAGTAAATAAAGGAAATTAATTTTGAAAGATTTTATCTGAGACCATTTTATTTTATCTGGGACAGTCGAGGACATATTAGCTTCTTGACCTCCCATTTCCACTTACCAATGAGTCTGACCATTAAGCTGGGCTCACTGTGCTGCTAAACTTAGCAGGATGTGTCTGCATTGTGGATCTGGTGATACACCAGTGTGCTAGTAGAGAGCTTAAATTGATCAATAAAGTAGTAGCCAAAATGCATGGGGAAGCAAGGCAAGACTACTGTTTCTCATTGGATACAAGGTCAAGCAGATATGGCTCTTTCAGAATTCTGCACAACCTCCCCCCCAGAAAATTGTCTGACATTGAGATTACAGTCAGTGTCCTTGTGGGGCAGAGGTAAACTGTCTTTGCTCGGCGCATTTTCCTAATTTGTATTCCAAAACACACAGGACACCAGCTTGATCAGGTTGCATTATGAAGCCTGGGCTTTCCATCTTCTTTTATGTAAAAAAATATCTCTAACTTAGTTTTTGACAACTGAGGAAAAAGTTATCAGCCAAGAACTCTGTCCCCCCTCTTCTTCCTACTCATCCTCCTTGTCTGCCTTAGTCTTCCTTAGCAAATAAAGGGAAGCCTTGAGAAAGGCACTGCTCAATTTGTCAACCGCAAAGAACTCTGAGTTCCTCCAAACAGCATAATCTGTTTAAGCTAAGTGAATAAAAATAACACCAGAGAGATAGAATAACATGAAAGTGTGAAATGGACCTAAATTGATTTTTTCCCTGGTCAAATAATGCCTTTTAGGCAAAAATTCCAGTATGTGTTGTGAAATGTGATAGATACCTTACATATTCCGCTCTTCATCATTTCAAGTGTAAAGAGAAGTCTGTCTTTTTTTATTAGATGTCAAGTTCTTCATTGATGTAAGTGGTTGTGGCATGGGAAGAATGTGAAGTCTCTCAAAACTGTAAAAAGCTTTAACAACACACTGTTGTATCATTTACAGGTATCTATGTCAGCAATGTAGCTTCATCTTGTTTGATTCCTTCATAATGGAGAACTAACACCACATTACGAATTACGTCACAAACTCTACTGACTGCTCAAAAAGGTTCATCCTTGAGATACTGCTGGAGAATTATATGAAATTGGGGTTTTTTTCCCATTAGGTCTCACCTCTGTTCCAGCACCCAATAAGTTTTTTATTGCCTGGAGGTAGTAGTTAATATAAAGAGGGGGGCCTCATATAATAACTCTACTTGAGGGATATTTGACTACTATATATAGTGTTCATATACACATATAACACAAAAGTCAAGCCGAGTGTATTTTTTAAATCAATATCTCCAGTATTCATTGACCCAGAAGTGTCACATTGCACTGTAATAATTTGAAAATGAGGGGTGACGGTTGACAAAGAAATATGACACCTCAGGATTCAAGAGTGGGGGGATGGAGAGAGAGGTGGGTGAAGAAAAGGGGGTCCTAAATTGTCACACCTTTATGAAGAACTGACTGCTGTCTGCCATCGCCATGGATACGCCATGGCCTTTAAATGCTGAAAATGCTGCTGGATCAGAGAATTAACCCTAATCCAGGAGTCAGGTGAAAACAGTGGAAAGATCGATAAGCGAGGGCCAAGCACACCATTATGCAGAGTGGTCCAGGGCTATGGTGTAGAGTGTGGAGAAAAAAAAAAGCACATGACTAGCAGATAGAGGGGCTTTTCCTGTAACCACTGCATAAGAGAATGGAGACCTGTGATGGAACAGCTGTCTGTGTGTGTGTGCGTGCGTGCGTGCGTGCGTGCGTGCGTGCCTGTCCGTTAATGCTGCCGTTCGTGTACCAGTGCTGTATGTGTGATCGTTAATTCATCATTCCATTACAGTTCAGGGAGAGCCTGCTATGCTCGCATTGGCAGCCACGGTGGAGCAATACAGCAGCCGACAAGCAGCTCTATGGGCTGTAACCATAGGCCGTGTGAGCTGCACTGTAAAATAAAGCCCATTGTGAAAAGACACAATTACTTATAGAAATTAAAAAGCCATAATGAATGTAAAAATGGCCTCATAGTGGTTCTCAGAGAAAGCCTTCTTTTTCAACACTCCCCCTCCTACTCTCCCTCCTCCTCTCTCCTTCCTGCTCGTTCTCTGTAAATCTCAGCCAGTCCTTCCAGAGCCTGATTAAATCTGAAATAGAAGATTGAAGAGCTGAATACCCTCCATTCTGAAGGTAATTAATATGGACTCCCTTCCTACCTCAGCCGACCTTCACTAAAGACCTGAAAGAGACACGTTTGTTGATTACGTACACCGCCCTCATCTACTGCAGATACAGGTCATAAACCAAGGTGAGAAACACAATATTGTAGAATACTGACGTATTAAACTGAGCCGGATCATCGTGAATTCAGGTAGTGTGTGTGTGTGCATGTGTGTGTGTGCGTGTGTGTGTGTGTGCGCGCGTGTGTGTGTATGTATGCGTGCTTGCGTGTCTCACTGATACATATGTTCTGTCAGGGGAATGGACTTTACAAAGCACATTGTGGCAACAGCGGTGCCATTACACATATGCTGTGTGTTTATCTTACTTGCATAGCTTGGGCCAGACAATTTCATTCATCATCCCTGCATTATTTATTATGTCATTGTAACTCCACAAGGTATTTTACACATGGAATACATTAACGATGAAGAATGCTGCGCTCATACATGAATATGAATATTCCTCCACTTTAATAAGCATATTGCAGCTCCTTTTAGGATAATTATCTGAGCACCAATTTCCAATGATAAGAGTTAATAATCTGCTCTTAAATCATGCTGACTAAATCATGCTGACAGCTATGTTTGCATTATTGTAGCATTGAGAACCAGTATGCACAATATGAGGATGTTCTTGGCCAATACATTATTACAGTATGCAAGGTGGCATCTGTGTGGATGAAATATGTAAGGGATAATCAACGAGGAGCTATGCGCTTCCACGGGGTTGTATTATTTTCCAGAGAACGCATAGAGCCCTGAGTTGATTATCGCTTTTATAACATGGCTATAATTGAACACATTTGCCACTGGAAATGTGTTCATTTGCCGTTGGAACTGTGTTCAACATCAACTGAAGTAGCTAGCAAGTTTGCTAGATAGCTACAGTAGTTACCGTGGTAACCAAACAAACATACTTGCTAGTTTCGCAAACCAAACCTTCAGTCTTAGCTTGCCATTATGAAAATCTAATTATAAACTGGGTGGGTCGAGTCCTGAATGCTGATTGGCTGATAGCCGTGGTATTTCAGACGTATACCACGGGTATGACAAAACATTTTTACTGATCTAATTACGTTGGTAACCAGTTTATAATAGCAATAAGGCACCTCTGGGAATTGTGATATATGGCCAGTATACCTGGGCTAAGAGCTGCGTTGCGTCGTGCATAAGAACAGCCCTTAGCCGTGGTATATTGGCCATATACCACACCTCCTCAGGCCTTATTGGGAAATAATCTTGACTTTTAATGCTGGTAACCCATTGCATAAAAGCAGCTTCACCTCGTGGCTATGACCACATCACAGACATGAGAAAAAGGTCATAACACATGGCCTCTCATGTATTATTGCTTAATTATACCACGGGTGGTTTGGAATTTCCATTGTTAGAGCCTCTCCTGCCCATGTGCCTGTAACTCGTCATCGATGATTTTAAAGCTACTTTTGGTTTGTTTTATCCACAAACGTTTTCATGAATGGTGCCAACAAGAAGAGGAGAAGGATATTAAAGAAATGAAACAAGAAGACGAGCAAGTGGACCAGCAACCTGAGCCTAACGTTAGACATGCAGAAATCAGTAATGTTAGCGCTGATATAGACATAGAAAAGGAGAGAAATGAAGAAGCTAGCTACATCAAGACAAACCAACTGGGCAGTGAAGTGCTTTTTGGAATGGCTTCTGGAATGGCTGTCAGAAAAGGGGATAAACATCTATCTGGCAACTGCTTCAAAACATGAGAAGGGTAATATTCTCTGGAGTCTCTACGCCACCTACTGAATAGGGTGTGGTTTGATTTGCAGTTGCACTTTGGCCGAAGAGGCAATGGATGAAATCACAAACTGAAGCCAGATAAAAGAAGACAACAATTAAAAAACCAAGAACCACAAAAATCCAATAGAAGAGACAGAGAGAATCGGTGTGGCTGCATGTATGAGAACCTAGGGGAACGAGCTCTGCCCCGTAGAAATGTGCAATTCAGTGTCATAAATAAATAGCTGTCGATGCTGTGACCATCTGAAAAATGTGTCATTGTGGTTTCTATTCTGATCTGCTGCATCAGTGTCTTTGCTACAATGTTTCAGCGCTGCTTTCAGATCCATGGACTGCGTCCCTAAAAACCAAGGTTCTGGAACTATCAACCAGCGCTTGGGTAGTTTTGCTTTACATGGCAGTCAATACGAAAATAAGAACCACCAGAGAACGCCTAAAATGCCACTTGACAACCAGTGGTAGTGAATATAGCATCAAGTTCTGTTGAAAAATGTATGGTTTGGAAAATAATCTCGATTTTTAATGCCGGTATTCCGTTGTATAAGAGCAATAATACACTTGAGTTCATGTGTTATTACATTTTTATCATGGCTGTGGTGGTCTATCACAGCCATGATAAAAATGCCATAACACATGGCCTCTCAGGTATTATTGCTTAAATATTCTATTTTACAAGATCTTCACTTATCGGAAATGAACAATTCTCTCTAATGTCACCAGGCAGGCCAAAACTCAATCCCAACAAAACAAGCTGAAATTTAAGGTGGTCTTTTCAAACAGCTCTAACACTAAAATGGCATTATCATAATTTTCACTATTTCACAGTATTATTCCAACCACATAGTATGGAATAAAACACAGGGAAATCATATTTTTGACTGCACTGGGCCTTTAAGGTCACCATTTGTAGACATAATGCCAAATTGAAAAAGGAAAATTAATGGTTTAAAATAATAGGATGTATTGTCAAACTTTTCTTAATCAAATGACTATTCTGTATGTGTGCAGGTATAATCAAAAGGTGTCGAGCTTATGAGGTCAATATAAAAGAAAATGAGTTTGTGCTTATAAAAGATCTCTTTTCCTGGAAATCCAATGTGATGAGAATTCACCAGAAGTAATTTCAGAACGTTAGTGTGACAATTCTATTTCACTTCCCCTCTTCTTAACAAAACATTCACATATAGCCTTACATCTCAATGTTCTTACGATTTTTTCCACTTAGAGTGTCGTACTTGATGGTCACAAATGACAGGCTATGTCATGTCAGCAGTTAAACCTTAACAGAGCCTCATTTAATGGCCTTCCTCCACTAAATAATGCAAAAGCTAAAATCTCACGGTGAACGGGATTAGAATTCCGATGTATCTGCGAGTCAGAAGACGCGTCTTTCTGCCCTATTTACATATGATGTGTGGCTGGCCTAATTCTCAGGGTGAGAGCCATGGTATGCGCAACAGCGAGATAAAGTAATTCCCACCTGCCATCTCTCCTCTGCGCTGCGCAACCTGTCAACAACGGATTTGCGCCAAGGGCGGAAATCCCAGGGGGGACGGGGGGGGACACAACCCCCCCATCCTGGGAAAAATATGATTTGTCCCCCCCAATATATCACTGTAAACATAACTATGTCATTTAAATAATATTACTAATACGCAATGAAAGCAATTGTGCTGATTATAGACACTTAATAGCTCGTTTTTAAGTTTCAAAAGATTGCGCCCCCCCCACCCTTTGCCTCACAATGGTTTGATCCACTGCCAGTTCCTTAGTTGGCGGGGTAACAGAGGGTTCGCATCTACTGTAAATTAGTGCTTCAAAGTCCCTGTGATAAGGTTAGTGATAAACTGAAGTCCAAACTGAACAGAACTACACTGTGTTCTACCATTGTCTTAAATATATTTAATGGTCTCGTTGCAAAAAATTAATTGTCGCAAGGGAACTTTTATTTATTTATTTTATTTCACCTTTATTTAACCCGGGTAGCAAAGATTATAGCAAACACCACTGAAACGGAATTGGTGCTCGCTAGCTTTGCAAATTCAGGTATTGTTGGAAGCTAGCCAATATGAAACAAACGATTAAAATGACAAAAGGTTGCAGCATATGTTGTGTAAATGGTGAAGCCCGTCTCCTACTGTAAATAACCTGCACACTGTGTGTGTGTGTGTGTGTGTGTGTGTGTGTGTGTGTGTGTGTGTGTGTGTGTGTGTGTGTGTGTGTGTGTGTGTGTGTGTAGCCAGCCAGGTAGAAAAATGGCAGAAAAAAGACGGACATCAGAGTATTTTTCAGTATACCAAAACGCAAAGTAAGAACCCCAGTAGCCTAACATCTCAAAGACTAGTTGATAAAATGTTCATAAGAAAGAAGTGAAATACTAATGGAAATGTTTCACAATGATGTCATTAGGCAGAGCAGGCAACAGATGGCACACAGACAGCAGAGCTGGGGACAGATATGCAGGGACAGACTGGCAGAGACAGGGAGTCTCAGGTAAGTTTGTTGAGTCTTTGTTTGGCAACATTATGAAAGGTTCTCAATTTTTTTGACTTGTAAAATAGGAACATAATTGGAAAATGCCATGGATACCCCCACTCTCAACTTAAACTGGTGACTGAACTAAGATTTGTTAAAGGCAATGGTATTGCTGTTGTGATTAGTTGTGTAGTTTTGGGTACCGGTAGTTAGGAGTACGGCAAACACCTTATTTCTTTGGTTCCTCAATATACATTTACCATATTACAACGTAGGCTATGTGTTACAGCATTACGTTTGGTGTCCCCCTCAGGAATTGCTCTTGAGAAAATTTAATGTAATTGTCCCCTCCAAAGTTGATATCAGATTATCGCCCCTGATTTGCGCCGGGGATGAAGGTGCAGGATGCCTGAACGGTTATGACACTCAATTTTATTTTATTTTTTACATATTTTACGTTACATATTTTACAAAATGTTACATAAGGCAGTTGTGGGACGTTTGTGCATTTATATGTTCAGATATAAGGAAGAAGCTCTCTGTCTATCTGTCTGTGGCCGAGCACTAGCCTGCCTGATCATTGAGCCGTGAGCACAAGCCGCAAGACCCAGATGTGCAGAGTAGAAAAGGGCAAGCCAACTGCAGCTTCTAGTAAAGCATATGATGTTGTTTTTTTCCCGTCATGTTCCAGGACAAAGGTTTTATTTACCCCTAAATTGCTTTAGAAGGTTATTGAAGAGGAAAAAATAATTTTAAAGAACATCGAGGAAGAATGAAAAATATATATAATTGTCTTTATATACAGTGCATTTGGAAAGTATTCAGACCCCACATTTTGTTACGTTACAGCCTTATTCTGAAATTGATTCAATTGTTTTTTTCCCCTTCATCAATCTGATGACAAAGCTAAAATGACAAAGATAAACAGGTTTTTAGAAATTTTAGCAAAATGTCTAAAAAATAATTAACTGAAATACAACATTTACATAAGTATTCAGACCCTTTATTCAGTACTTTGTTGAAGCACCATTGGCAGCGATTACAGCCTTGATTCTTCTTGGGTATGAGCTACAATCTTGGCACACCTGTATTTGGGGAGTTTCTCCCATTGTTCTCTGCAGATCCTCTCAAGCTCTGTCAGGTTGGATGGGGAGTGTAGCTGCACAGCTATTTTCAGGTCTCTCCAGAGATATTGGATCTGGTTCAAGTCCGGGCTCCGGCTGTGTCACTCAAGGACATTCAGAGAATTGACCCGAAGCCACTCCTGCATTGTCTTGGCTGTGTGCTCTGGAGCAGGTTTTCATCAAGGATCTCTCTGTGCTTCGCTCCATTCATCTTTCCCTCGATCCTGACTAGTTTCTCAGTCCCTGCCGCTGAAAAACATCCCCACAGAATGATGCTGCTACCACCATGCTTCACCGTTGGGATGGTGCCAAATATCCTCCAGACGTGATGCTTGGCATTCAGGCCAAAGAGTTCAATCTTGGTTTCATCAGACCAGAGAATCTTGTTTCTCATGGTCTGAGAGTCTTTAGGTGCCTTTTGGCAAACTCCAAGCTGGCTGTCATGTGCCTTTTTACTGAGGAGTGGCTTCTGTTTGGCCAGTCTACCATAAAAGCCTAATTGGTGGAGTGCTGCAGAGATGGTTGTCCTTCTGGAAGGTTCTTCCATCTCCACAGAAGAACTCTGGAGCTCTGCCAGAGTGACAAGAGTGTGTAAAGCTGTCATTAAGGCAAAGGGTGGCTACTTTAAAGAAATGTATTTTGATTTGTTTAACACTTTTTGGGTTACTACATGATTCCATATGTGTTATTTCATAGTTTTGATGTCTTCACTATTATTCTACAATGTAGAAAATAGTAAAAATAAAGAAAAACTCTGGAATGAGTAGGTGTGTCCAAATGTTTGACTGGTAATGTATATGTAGAATAAAATAAAAAGGATGCCATGATAGATACAGGAACGTGGTGTTAAGATTACACAATGACCAACAAACAACAGCCCTACTATGATGGACCACTGCAAGTCATTCGGCGTGTGCAGCCTATCAAAATAAGAAAGAAATGGTTGCTAATGTGTAAAAACAATACCTACAGTACATCTATAGTACATTTATTAGAATTTTGAAAAAGCATAACATTCCGTAACCAAGATGTGGCAAATGGAAATAACTCATTTTTGCTTGAAAAACGATTTATGTTTTGGTAAAAGCAGCATGCATGAATGGAATAGAGTGCAGCAAAGTGCCACGACACCCTTTCAAAGGTGATGGTAGTCGTGTTGATATGCTCAATACATTCACTACTATGGTTACCCACGCACTACCGCATCTGACTCAAATGGCTGATCAACATAGACTTCTTGAGCAGCAGAGGCATGGATTGTAAATGCGAAGAAGTCCTTGAGAGGCTCTAAACCACATACAGAAATAATTGCAGTTGAAGTGCTGTTGATCTACAGTAGGCTACAAGGTTGTTCATCTTAAGTTTCAAGTTTTAATGTCACATGCACAAGTACAGTGAAATGACTTCCTTGCGAGCTGTAATCCCAACAATGCAGTAATCAATAACTGTCATAGGCGTCGTAAGGGACAGACCAAGGCGCAGCGGGTATAGTGCTCATACTTAATTTATTCGATGAAAACACTTAAACAAAATAAACAAACAATGAAAAACAGTTCCATAAGGCATCCAGGCTATACAGAAAATAACCACCCACAAAACACAAGTGAAACAACATCAACTAAATATGGCCTCCAATTAGAGACAACGACAACCTCTAATTGGAGTTCATGCCCAAAAACCAACATAGAAATAGAAAAAACTAGATTTAACCATAGATATAGAAAACATAGAACAAAAATCAAAAACACCAAAACACACAAAACAAACACCCCCTGCCACGCCCTGACCATACTACAATGACAAAAGACCCCTTTACTGGTCAGGACATGACAATAACAAAGTAATACTAAAAATAACAACGAAGAACATGAGATATAAAAATAAGAAGAACACGATAAAGTAAGCATACTATATACAGGGTCAGTTCCAGTACCATATATACAATGTGCAGGGATACTGGATCGTTAGCAGTACAGTGGCTTGCGAAAGTATTCACCCCCTTGGCATTTTTCATATTTTGTTGCCTTATAACCTGGAATTAAAAAAGATTTTTGGGGGTTTGTAGAATTTAATTTACACAACATGCCTACCACTTTGAATATGCGAAATATTTTTTAATTGTGAAACAAACAAGAAATAAGACAAAAATACTGAAAACTTGAGCATGCATAACTATTCACCCCGCCCCCAAAAACAATACTTTGTAGAGCCACCTTTTGCAGCAATTACAGTTGAAAGTCTCTTAGGGTAGGTTTCTATAAGCTTGGCACATCTAGCCACTGGGATTTTTGCCAATTCTTCAAGGCAAAACTGCTCTAGCTCCTTTAAGTTGGATGGGTTCCGCTGGAATACAGCAATCTTTAAGTCATACCATAGATTCTCAATTGGATTGAGGTCTGGGCTTTGACTAGGCCATTCCAAGACATTTAAATGTTTCCCCTTAAACCACTCAAGTGTTGCTTTATCTGTATGCTTAGGGTCATTCTCCTGTTGGAAGGCGAACCTCCGCCCCAGTCTCAAATCTCTTGAAGACTGAAACAGGTTTCCCTCAAGAATTTCTGTATTTAGCGCCATCCATCATTCCTTCAATTCTGACCAAGTTTCCCTGTCCCTGCCGATGAAAAACATACCCACATCATGATGCAGCAACCACCATGCTTCTCGGGGTGATGTGAGGTGTTAGGTTTGCGCCAGACATAGCGTTTTCCTTGATGACCAAAAAGCAACATTTTAGTCTCATCTAACCAGAGTGCCTTCATCCATTTGTTTGGGGAGTCTCCCACATGCCTTTTGGCGAACACCAAATGTGTTTGCTTATTTTTTTCGTAAAGCCCAGCTCTGTGGAGTGTACGGCTTAAAGTGGTCCTATGGACAGATACTCCAATCTATGCAGCTCCTTCAGGGTTATCTTTGGTCTCTTTGTTGCCTCTCTGATTAATGCCCTCCTTGCCTGGTCTGTGAGTTTTGGTGAGCGGCCCTCTCTTGGCAGGTTTGTTGTGGTGCCATATTCTTTCCATTTTTTAATAATGGATTTAATGGTGCTCTGTGGGATGTTCAAAGTTTCGGATCTTTTTTTAGAACCCAACCCTGATCTGTACTTCTCCACAACTTTGTCCCTGACCTGTTTGGAGAGCTCCTTGGTCTTCATGGTGCCGCCTCCTTGGTGGTGCCCCTTGCTTAGTGGTGTTGCAGACTCTGGGGCCTTTCAGAACAGGTGTATATATACTAAGATCATGTGACAGATCATGTGACACTTAGATTGCACACGTGGACTTTATTTAACTAATTATGTGACTTCTGAAGGTAATTGGTTGCACCAGATCTTATTTAGGGGCTTCATAGCAAAGGGGTTGAATAGCACCCCTTTTACGTTTTGTATTTTTTTGAATTTTTTAAATACGTTTTTTTTCCATTTCACTTCACCAATTTGGACTATTTTGTGTATGTCCATTACATGAAATCCAAATAAAAATCCATTTAAATTACAGGTTGTAATGTAACAAAATCGGAAAAATGCCAAGGGGGTGAATACTTTTGCAAGGCATTGTAGATATGTATAGGGATAAGGTGACTACGCATCAGGATATATGATAAACAGAGTTGCAGCAGCGTATACGGCTATCAATCATCTGAACTGTATGTTGGTGTGTGGTTAAACACAATTCAAAAACATCTGAAATCGGATCATTTGTATAAGCTCATTTAAGTTAATTCCTCCACCCTCTCTCTGATGTGTTATTATGGGGATGAAACGCTTACAGGAAACAATGTTTTATTTGTGAAATCCAGTCCTTTTCATCAAACAAACAACATGAATGTTTGTATGGGAAAACCTTACACAATGGAGCTAAAGAGATATCTGCCAATTTTCTCTTTGTGTCCTCTCCAGCCATGCTTAGATGGCATTATGTACATGTTGAACCCCCCACCCCCCCCACCCCCAAATCTTAGAGGGATCTTGTTCTGTATTCAACAGCCTTTTCATTTTTCAGTCTTTAACTAAATCACTGACAATAACAACGACAAAACCCAAACGTGATTCATGATCATTACCCCTGTCTCCAGTAACACTGTAATGGTGTAAATCAAGCTTGTGAAAATGTCCCAATGTGTAGTGTGAGTTACATTTTTTGTGTGTGTCTGCATGTGTGTGTGTGTAAGTGTGTGTGTGTGCATGCGTGAATCAGCCGTTAATAACATGAAACATGGAAGATCTGGGAGGGATATTCCTTCCTACAGTACCATAGACAAATGGTTCAGAATGGATCGAACTTCACATTCTGCTGTTATTTTTCTCTTCTTGGCCGTCATTGTCTGTGTTGCACTAATAGTCAGCAAAGGGGCTCCCAGTTCCATTAGGAGAGCCGGTAGGAACTGGTAGGACCGCTCAAACTGCTCGTACTATGCATAAATGATTCAGGTCCTGGTTTATAACACATCGCCAACGAGCAGTGCTGTCAATTACTGTCAGAGTGGGAATAAATAAGCAATGGGATCAGTGCCATTTACGCCTTCTAAGCCAATACGTTGAGGTGGGAAGACATTCATTCATCGGCAATAGTAGCAGGTCTGCTTTAAAGGAGGCTCCCTTTTCAAAGTCCCTCCCCCGGCTGTCTGTCTCAGCCATGCTCCTGTTCCGTTCACTCGGTGGGAGCGTTTATCCCGTAAGAGGGCCAAACTCAATAATATACATTTTTATCAGGGGGCTGCCTGGACTCACCAACAGCTCCAGTGGTTATGTAGGCTGCCTGGTACCTCAACCACCACAGTTCCCTGTGCCCTCCTCTCCCTGCATGTCCCGTCATGCCTCTCGACTGTTCGTTTCAGATTGGGACTCAGCTGGACCCAGATTATTTTTACCTGCAGTGGGAGAATTAAGGAGACCATCCTGACCCATCCTAGGATCCCTCCGTGTGGTGTCAGTTTCCATTAAGTCAGAGCACCCACTGTTCAAACAGGCATGGATGCATCCATCACCCCTCCTATGTTACATGTCCAATCGCCCAGTTTCATATCAGTGGGAGAAGCATCACTCCACCTCACCCCACAAAGTCGTAATTTTCTGCCGCTTTTCCACTCCTAGAAAGAGGATGTGCTAGTCAGACTATCATGTCTAACCTCTTTCTCTACAAACACACATACTCACGCTCTGTCAGCCTCACTCTATACAAACACATCCAAATACATACAGTACAGTCACATTCATTGGCCCTAGACTAAAGAGTATTAATCCACAATATGAAGCCTGAAAAAAATACTGTTTACTGGCATACTTCTTCTCCACCTCCTCAGAGTTTATAGAGCCAACACAACGGAAAGGTATTAGGATTTATTCATTTCTCTGTATGGAGTCCTGCTCCCTCAGCCCCCCTATTATCTTTTGAGTGCATTCTGAGGTGCACCTCCTGTGCATCGCCCTATGCCCGCTCTGGCATCCCTCTTCCTCTGGCTTCATCTCACTGCCCCTCTCTGACAACAAATAATGAAGTGGGATTAAAGTGGGATTCGGGGAGCCGTGGAGGTCCCTCCAGCGAAATATGGATTTCAACAGTTCGGGCCTCATTTCAGATGTCAGGGTGAGACTTCTCACTGGGTAATCTAATACACTTCGCCTCTGTATGGAAACCAATCTCTTTGTCCTTGACAATGACTTTTCTTCTGTTTTTTTGTCACCTTCTTGGGGATAAAACCTGTTTTGGAATATTAATGGTGCACCTATTCCTTGTTCAATGGAGCTTTGACCATTCCCTCTCATGGTTTAGTAGAGGGGAACATTGGTCCACTGTACTGACCATGTTTGGAAGATTGAATTCTAAGAGGGCCATTATGTTAATGATTGAACAACAACATTGTCTTATTTTGTACAGTTTATTAATGCCAGGCTGTATAAATAGATCAGTATCAATAAGTGGATCTTTAATAACATGAGAAAAACATGTATTTGGTTTTTGACTGTAGGCAGATTAAAGTGCATTGAACGAAGGTTACACATGCAACCCCATGGAAAATCTTCATATCCTATGCAATTACTGTATTTCAAGTAGAGACAGAATGCAGCTACAGTATATGCCTGGAGGACATTTAAGATTGGACAATATCAACTCTGACTTTTACAGACAGGTTCAGATGTGGTGTGCCAAATTGTGTACCTGTCTTTTCTGGGGCCTTGAGTTTTTTTCTGATCTCATGACCTGGTCAGGTAAAACTCTTGGTCCTATTCGTAGGCTATAACAAAATATTATTATTATAGATAGCTTCCCTTTTCATCTGTGCTATAACTATAGGGCTGGGGGTTTTCTTGTCGGGTCATGTGAATTGGAAACACTCCTGGCCTTATGTTAATCAAACCCCTTCAAACTACCACAAATCTTGTTATTATTCACTCTGAATCTGATATTAAAAGAGCCAGAGACAACAACTTCAATGGACAACATACTCCGTAGTTTAGTGAACTACTATAGCAGGGCTGAGCATTCCGCAAAGAACGGTTACAATGACTTTAAAAAAATTAATTTCACTCTATACACACTCAGTGTCATGTCATAAAATCTATTATTTGATCATCTGATTAGTGCTCTTCTGCAATTATTCATTCTGTAAGGCAGGGTTACATTTAACACAATACACAGTCAAATTTGTAACAAGGCAGGGTTAAATCTAACACTATACACAGTAGACTTTGTAACAACGTTTTTTTTATTTATAAGTCATAATACCGCTATTGTGTTGTTATCCTGGTCTCCATCTGGCCCACCAGAGGTTGGTTCCCTGGCACTCACTGTAGGAACTGATTGCCTTTAAAATGTATATATTCAATCATTAAATCAACTACTTTCAACATTTTCATTGAAAGTAATATCCCCCTTTTCATGAAGTAGATTTTATTGAATGTCACTCATTCTATTGCACTCTATTCTAACCAAACCTGCATTACCAGCTCATATTAGTAGGTGTCACTATGCACTAGCTAGTCGAAAAAGACTGAAGCAATGATGGCTGCCTGTCTCTGTATTTGTGAGAAAAAAAATCTTTCTGCATTAGCCATCCATCTGCTATGGTTGGACAATGTACATATTGTCTGTGTAGACTGATCTGTGGTGGAATTTGTACGTTTTTTTTTACTTTTAAGATAGCTCAATTTGCACCACAAACATTTGTGACTAACCAGCAGCAGTGGAAATAAAATGATATGACAACATTACTGGAGTAACAAACTGGCTTACTAACCTAACCAAACTTCAGTATTCCTTGGCACTGGGTAGCAGCAACAGATAATGTAATCTTCTTTATGTTGTGTCAAACACATTTATTCAATGAGTCTAAATTATTAACGTTAGCTGCTGGCTGCATGATTGCATCAACCTAGCTAGCTAAAGCTATCAGCTAGGCTACTAAAATTAACGTTAGTAGTTTTGATAGATAGCTATAGATGGAATCATTATAGCTAGTTTTAGAGGATAACTGCTTTTATTAACACATACTTTGTTTTCCATGAAAATGTGTGCTCGCTCTCTCATGAGGCAGGCAACCAGACAGGCAGGGGAGGAGCGTGAGCGAAGAAAGAAACCAAGTGCAGAGTGGAGAGTCAAACAACGAGGTTCTGGTGCAACCAAACATAATTGTTGAGAGGCGTGGTTGATGAGGCTCTGTAGACTGTAACTAGGAGACCACTAACAAGTGAATCCATCTCTCGCAGCAAGCGTGGGGGGTTACCACGTCAAATCCCAGGGACAGGGTTGTATTCACTAGACAAAATGGGAAAAAACTGAAATTGGGGAGGTACTATGTCAACTTGTCCAATAAGAAATGCCTGCTTTCTTTTCCATTGCAAGAAATTTTTTCTTAGTTTTTCTATGACTAATCAATATGTCTGGTAAACGCGTTTGGTGCTGTTGCTTTGAAAGTGGTGTGGAGAAAGCTGGGGCCAATGCTGTCTCGCCACACATTTTCTGGCAGCTCTATTTACATATATGATGTGTCATGAATTCAGAATTATGTTACTGTATGTAGGACTATGGCTTGTCACAAAACTGGCAGGGAGTTATAATCCATTCATATCATGCTGGACTGGTTTCAAATACCCCCAAAACTTCAGTGAAGGATATCCAACGCTGGCAACTGCTAATGACTGATTTTCTCAGATTAATGCAAGAAATACCCACTTCCTGTAAAGGCAGTGACAGAGGATCTGTAGCATAATGAGGCTCTTTGAAGTGAGAGCCAGAGATCTGTGAGTTCCTCAGAAGAGGAGTTTTTTTAACTGTCCCATCCTGTATCGAGGTAATCTGATTTAAGCTGAGCGATACAGTGTGTGCTAACATTGCTTTAAACTCCTCCAGTCTCAGAGCTCCTAAGAATCCTCTGTCTCTCTCAATCTCGTTCTCTCTATTTCTCTTTCAAACACTCGGGAGGACTGGAACACTTCTGACTTATCTGACCTTTGTTACAAGGTGGGTGCTGTCGTGACCCTACTTCTGGCGTTGTGCACCAGAGGATGGGAGTTGCATACTAATCAAGAAACAACATCAGCAGACTGAGAGGAACATTTCTGTCTAAATAATATAAACAGGTAAATATCAATAAATAGCCCAACAACACATTTCCTTCTATACTGTACAAAAATATAAACGCAACATGCAACAATTTCAACAATTTTACTGACTAACAATTTATATAAGGAAATCAGTTAATTGAATTAAATCCATTAGGCCCTAATTTATGGATTTCACATGACTGGGCAGGGGCACAGCCATGGGTGGGCCTGGGAGGGCATAGGAGCCAGGCCTGTTGGACATTCCTGCAGTTAGCATGCCAATTGCACTCTCCCTCAAAACATATGTGGCATTGTGTTGTGTGACAAAACAGCACATTTTTGTGTGGCCTTTTATTGTACCTCACAATGCTCATGCTATTTAATCAGCTTCTTGATATGCCACACCTGTCAGGTGGATGGTTTATTTTGGCAAAGGAGAAATGCTCACTAACAGGGATGTAAACACATTTCGGCCCAAAAAATGAGAGAAATAAGCTTTTTGTGCAGATGGAACATTTCTGGGATATTTTACTTCAGCTAATGAAACATGGGACCAACACTTTACATGTTGCGTTTGTATTTTTGTTCAGTATAAATGGAAGTACAGCAATATTGTTAGATGCTAAATTTAGCCTAGTGGTCCCAGTGTTGGGAGCCTGACTCTAAAGCAGTTACAGTATGTTGCACAAGGTAGGTTGTTATGAGAAGCTGTGAAATCAGTGAACCTGCCCTCTCTCCTATGATTAGTCATAACTCAGAAGCAGCTGGGATTGTCTGTTTGCTTGCGGCTCCGCCTGCATCTGGGTGTTAGTTCTCAAGCCTTCAAGTTAGTCATGCTCCGTGCTTTGACTCTTCAACATTTGTGAAGGTCCACAAACTCCTCTCATTGCAATTCAACAACAACACATATGTGATGTAAACAGCCATTTCATGAAGAACAGTTTGATCTATATCATCTCGGGTTGAAGATGGCAATTCATGCTAACCATTGTGTCCTCTTGTCCTTGAAGAAATCTGCCAGGTCTGTTATTATTCCCATCTCACCGACAAAGACACTTGAGGTCACCACTTTACGTCCAGCATTCAGATAATCACGCAACAATGTGGGAAGTTTGCACGAATGCCATGATCAACCATTCAACGTCTGAAAATACACATATGTTGCACTGAATATGCTTCCAAATGTCCCCTTTATTTCTATTCCAAGCTGAGCCTCGGCTGTGTGAGAATGTGGATGACCTGCTAAGAACTACCTTTAAAAATGTAAATCCCCTGCTACTATCATCTGGGAACACACTTGCGCACCAAAAAAATGAGCCACTTCCTAAACCGTACAATGGGTCTGGATTAGGAGTGATATGGGAAATGTGTACGAGCAAGAGCAAATAATCTCATTATTGTCTGAGCACTTCTTGGTTCCTTACTGGTGTACCTGTAATTTATCACACACTTTGATGAAGGGAGGAAAAACACAAACAAACCAACTTGGCTCCATTTGGAATGCTCCAGTGATATTTCTTTAAGCTCTCATTAGAAATTCATAACTTGACACCTGACAGAAAAACTAGAGGCACCCCAAATGCAATTTATATGCCTTCATTAATAAGATTATGTTTCGTTCTGCATTTGCCGAAGCAAACACGGAGCAGTGCACACTGATTTGAACTAATGACACAGTGTATGGCAGCCCTGCCTTTCTTCTGCTAACAAGGCCAGGCACCTTAATCACGTTGTTGGCTGCTGGCTCTCCTCCAGGACTCCTGGATCACCAGGAGCAGAAATCTCAGTGCCCTGTCTGTCTGTCTGTTTGCGCCTTCATAGTCACCAGTAGACAAGGGATTGGTATTCAGCAGGCTGCTGCTAGAGATGTGAGAAGTCTGGACACAGCAAAACCTTTATTGAATCATTGTTTACCCTGAGGGGGCTGGCAGAGCTCTGCCTACCCGTGGCCTGTGTGATCACTGGAGCACGGCCATTTACATACAGTACAGTAGGCCTCCATCTGACTAGAGGACTGTATAGGACTCGAGAGGGCTTGGGAGCGTAGGATGCAGTTATAGCTAAATGTTTTCAATATTTTCCATCAAATCTACCCACCACCATACAATCACAAATTCAACAGCAATCCAACATAACCAAGCATAAGTTAAAATGTGAAGCCAAATCTGCTCTTCTTCAATAATTAAGTTGAATAATGAAGTGGAAAGCAACAAGCCTCAGCCAGCTCAGGTTGCTGTAACTCACCCTAAATCCCCTTCGAAGGTAGACGGTACATTGTTTTCTCTCTCCAGTGCAAGCTCCACATATTGTTCATAGCTGTCATCCTTTTTGTCCTTCATGACCCATTCAAGATTGTTCTCTGTCTCTTGTTGTATTTTTCCTATTTTTGTGCCCATATTCTATTGATTGGTTGCGTTTGTTTATGATAAAGTTGACCCTAGAGAAAATGCTCTTTGCAACAGCCCATAGTCTCTTGAGTGTTAGAACTTGCTGCCCTGACCTTGACCAGCAACCTAATAGATTCTGTGGTTGGCTGCTTTTAGAAGGGAGCCAGAGTAGCCTAGCATACGATGCAAAGCTTTACTGTAGCACACAAATCAATAGCAAAAGAGTTTTCTCTTCACACATGGTAGTTTCCATGAGCTATGTTGTAGAGGGCAGCTTGAAAGTGGTTTATGGTGTGTAACGTTTAGCCTCCAGTGAGCAATGTGTCAGTGGTGTGTACAATAGCAATAGTACCTATCTGAGATACACAGGCATCTTTGGTAAGCATACAGTACACACACTCACAAATACAACAAGCTCAACCCCTGATGCACAGAACAACTGTATGTTGTTACTGTTCTGTTCTGTACTGTTCTGCCGTCCACAAACACAAACACACACATACACACACATGCACACACACAATAAAAAAGAGCATCCAAGCACCATGCACAGCATATACAGCACTTTAATGTGACACCAATGACCCAGTCTCTTTGAGTCTGTCTCCCTCAGGCACTGTGTGGGTGGCCAGTGGACATTAATCAAAGTCCATTCTGAGAGCCAGGACAGTGGAGAGTGAAGTCCTTTTACTGGGTTCATCTCTCTGACTGCTACCAGCCATCGAGATACAGTACTGTAGGAGCTCAATACTTCAACTCACATTAATGACTACTGTAGGTCAACTGCAGGTCCTAATTCTAATTCTACACCCTGGAATTATTTAGGTTTGTATATTAAACATGTACTTACACATATCCAAGAAAAAAACTGTATGGATTGTTTAACATGGTTAGGGTCATTGTCCTGCTGGAAGGTGAACCTCAAAACTTTGGAAGACAAACAGGTTTCCCTCAAGAATTTCCCTGTATTTAGTGCCATCCATCATTCCTTCAATTCTGACCAGTTTCTCTGTCCCTGCTGATGAAAAACATTCCCACAGCATAATGCTTCCACCACCATGCTTCACTGTGGGGATGGTGTTCTCAGGGTGATGTGAGGTGTTGGGTTTGCGCCAGACATAGCGTTTTCCTTGATGGCCAAAAAGCTCAATTTTAGTCTCATCTGACCAGAGTACCATCATCCATATGTTTGGGGAGTCTCCCACATGCCTTTTGGCGAACACCAAATGTGTTTGCTTATTTATTTTTTTTAAGCAATGGATTTTTTCTGGCCACTCTTCCGTAAAGCCCAGCTCTGTGGAGTGTACGGCTTAAAGTGGTCCTATGGACAGATACTCCAATCTCCGCTGTGGAGCTTTGCAACTCCTTCAGGGTTATCTTTGCCTCTCTGAATAACACCCTCCGTGCCTGGTCTGTGAGTTTTGGTGAGCGGCCCTCTCTTGGCAGGTTTGTTGTGGTGCCATATTCTTTAAATATTTTAATAATGGATTTAATGGTGGTCCGTGGGATGTTCAAAGTTTTGCATATTTTTTTAGAACCCAACCCTGATCTGTACTTCTCCACAACTTTGTCCCTGACCTGTTTGGAGAGCTCCTTGGTCTTCATGGTGCTCCTTGCTTGGTGGTGCCCCTTGCTTAGTGGTGTTGCAGACTCTGGGGCCTTTCAGAACAGGTGTATATATACTGAGATCATGTGACAGATCATGTGGCACTTAGATTGCACACAAGTGGATTTTATTTAACTAATTATGTGACTTCTAAAGGTAATTGTTTGCAGCAGATCTTATTTAGGGGCTTCATAGCAAAGAGGTTGAATTCATATGCACGCACCCCTTTTCAATTTTCTATTTTGTATAATTTTTTTTACGTTTTTTTTTTCATTTCACACATAAAAATCCATTTAAATTACAGGTTGTAATGCAACAAAATAGGAAAAACGCTAAGGGGGATGAATACTTTTGCAAGGCACTGTATAAAGGGGGTACCGGTACCGAGTCAGTGTGCAGGGGTACAGATTAGTTGAGGTAATTTGTACATGTAGGTGGGGTGAAGTGACTATGCATAGATAATAAACAGCGAGTAGCAGCAGTGTACAAAACAAATGGAGGGTGGGTCAATGTAAATAGTCCATTGGCCATTTGATTAATATTAATAAAATATTAACATTACTGCATGTCAACGGCATTGAAAAACTAGTGAATTGACTGGAAACCAGGTGGTATATGCTCCAAATTGCGCTGTGGTTCGATGAGAGCACTTACATTTTGGCAAGGCGGGATGAGTGGTCAAGATGCATGTGGACAAGGCGGAGATGAGTGGCCAAGACCGAGGCGCGCACACAGTCAACAGTAAATGCATCAATTCAGGCTTCAAGTGTAGGCCTAATGAAAATCGCAGAATCTCATTATAATACACGGAAGTGTTTTGTAACATATGTCTCTTTCCATTCATCAAATTGTGGTTGCATAGTGCACTGTTGGGGTTTGGATGCTGAACTTATTTTATGAGTTGACGAATGTACATGGGTGGCCAACAGGAGCGCCTTTGTTAAGTGATTGTTTGACAATCAAATGAAAACATCATGACTGGTTGTGTTTAGGCCACACTAAAAGGCATAGGCAGCTTGTCCATAAGGCTAGGAGAAGCTTTCCCTAAAGTCAATTGAATTCAATTGCCAAAATTATATAGCCTAATTAGCTTACACCCTCTATACAGAAATAAATACAATCATTCAAAATAGGCTACTACACCAGAAAGCATGATGCCACAGAGCATCATTAGCTTCTTAAAAAAAGGCTGTGGATTGTTTTAAATTCATAGCCTACAGATGGAAGGGGCAGCAATGTTTTCAACGTGCAAGGCAAATACCAAATAGGCCTAGTTGATTGATAAGTTGTGACTGTAAGTGAAAAGCAGAGAGACCAGGCATATTGCAATATTTAAAAACACAATCGCAGAAAAACTGTTTGGAAAGCAAATGTCTATTGCTGTAAAGAGATGACAATGAAAATACTCCAATCTGTCTTTAAGTCTGTCTTTGACACCCTAGACCCACTTCAATTTGCTTACCACCCCAATAGATCAACAGATGATGCAATCAGCATCACACTGCACACTGCCCTATCCCATCTGGACAAGAGGAATACCTATGTAAGAATGCTGTTCATTGACTATAGCTCAGCATTCAACACCATAGTACCCTCCAAGCTCATCATTAAGCTCGAGGCCCTGGGTCTGAACCCCACCCTGTGCAACTGGGTCCTGGACTTTCTGACCGGCCGCCCCAAGGTGGTGAAGGAAGAAACAACACCTCCACTTCGCTGATCCTCAACATTGGGGCCCCACAAGGGTACGTGCTCAGCCCCCTCATGTACTCCCTGTTCACCCATGAGTGTGTGGCCACGCACGTCTCCAACTCAATCATCAAGTTTGCAGATGACACAACAGCAGTAGGCTTGATTACCAACAATGACGAGACAGCCTACAGGGAGGAGGTGAGGGCTCTAGGAGTGTGGTGCCAAGAAAATAACCTCTCACTCAATGTCAACAAAACAAAGGAGATGATTGTGGACTTCAAGAAACAGCAAAGGGGGCATCCTTCTATCCACATCGACAGGACCGCAGGGTAGAAGGTGGAAAGCTTCAAGTTCCTCTGTGTACACATCACTGACAAACTGAGATGGTCCATCCACAGAGGCCTGATCACAAAGGAGTGCTGCAGAGATGGTTGAAGAAGGCGCAACAGCTCCTCTTCAACCTCAGGAGGCTGAAGAAATGTGGCTTGGCACCTAAAACCCTCACAAACTTTTACAGATGCATAATTGAGAGCATCCTGTTGGGCTGTATCACCACCCGCAACCACAGGGTTCTCCATAGGTTGGTGGGGTCTGCCCAACGCACAACCGGGGGCAAACTACCTGCCCTCCAGGACATGTACAGCACCCGATATCACAGGAAGGCCAAAAAGATAATCAAGGACAAAAACCACTTGAGTCACTGCCTGTTCACCCCGCTATCATTCAGAAGGCGAGGTCAGTACAGGTGCAGCAAACTTGGTACCGAGAGACTGAAAAACAGATTATATCTCAAGGTCATCAGACTGTTAAATAGCCATCACTAGCAAATTAGAGGCTGCTGCCTATATACATAGACTTGATATCACTGGCCACTTTAATAAATGGAACACTAGTCACTTTAGTAATGTGTACATATTTTGCATTACTCATCTCATGTGTATATACTGTATTCTATACTACTTTACTGTATCTTAGTCTATGCTGCTCTGACATTGCTCGTCCATATAGTTATATATTCTTAATTCCATTCCTTTACTTAGTTTTGTGTGTATTTTGTGTATTATTGTGAAATTGTTAGATATTACTTATTTGATATTACTGCACTGTTGGAGCTAGAAACACAAGCATTTCACTACACCCTCAATAACATCTGCTAAACACGTGTATGTGACCAATAACATTAGATTTGATTTGAAGTTATCAAAATTATCAACTTGATTTGAGTGAACAGTAGCCTAGTATCTTATTGGCACCAGCCTCGATCATTGGCCATATCCCCGGTGAGTGTACATATTCACTGTCTTTATCATTGGGTCAGTGCCACATTTGTTTGTTTTTGGACAACTATGTCTTCCTCCTGGTTAGATCGACGTCATATTGTATGTGTGTCTCCCCTTTCACAGGCCGATTATATGGATCAGACAACAACGGTTTTATTGATCTGTTCGTCAGTGTCAGCAGAGTAGACTACCCTGTAATTTTTGAAGTACTAAAAAAGATTATGCTAATGTCTCCATTCATATAAAGTATAGTAGAATTGCATGAAATGTACTATAAAAGGCCAACAAGAAATGTATCTGATAATCCTATAGGCTAAGCCTACTCTACGCCACTGTGAGCTGCATGGAACAGTCTATTTGCGAACAGTTATTGAGTTATATTATTAACCTAAATGATCACTATCCAATCTAATCATCACATTAGTAATAGTAGGCTATCTTACATAAGTCTGCAAATGCGAGGATGCATGGAATGCTTTATTATAAGGGTGCATGTTCATGGTGAAAATGAGCTTTGCGCCATCGATGTTAAAAGGTATTGCATGCTAAAAATTATATGACAAATCTTTACTAGGCCTAGGCTACTAGGCCCACAGACATCATATACGAAAAGAATAGGGATTCTATATACACTACGGTTCAAAAGTTTGGGGTCACTTAGAAATGTCCTTGTTGTTCAAAGAAAAGCACATTTTTTGTCCACTAAAATAACATCTAAATGATCCGAAATACAGTGCAGACATATTGTTAATGTTGTAAATGACTAGTGTAGCTTGAAACGGCTGATTTTTTATGGAATATCTACATAGGCGTACAGAGGCCTATTATCAGCAACCATCACTCCTGTGTTTCAATGGAATGTTGTGTTAGCTAATCCAAGTTTATCATTTTAAAAGGCTAATTGATCATTAGAAAACCCTTTTGCAATTATGTTAGCACAGCTGAAAACTGGAGCATCAGCATTTGTGGATTCGATTACAGGCTCAAAATGACCAGAAACAGAGAACTTTCTTCTGAAACTTGTCATGCAATTCTTGTTCTGAGAAATTAAAAAACGCGAGAAATTGCCAAGAAACTGAAGATCTCGTACAACGTTGTGTACAACTCCCTTCACAGAACAGCACAAACTGGCTCTAACCAGAATAAAAAGAGGAGTAGGAGGCCCCAGTGCACAAATGAGCAAGAGGACAAGTACATTAGAGTGTCTAGTTTGAGAAACAGACACCTCACAAGTCCTCAACAGGCAGCCTCATTAAATAGTGTCTGCAAAACACCAGTCTCAACGTCAACAGTGAAGAGGCGACTCTGGGATGCTGGCGTTCTAGGCAGCTGCCAGTTGAGGACTTGTGAGGTGTCTGTTTCTCAAACTAGACACTCTAATGTACTTGTCCTCTTGCTCAGTTGTGCACCGGGGCCTTTCTCAGAACAAGAACAGACTGACAAGTTTCAGAAGCAAGTTCTTTATTTCTGGCCGTTTTGAGCCTGTGATATTCCATAAAAAAATCTGCCGTTTCCAGGTACAATAGTCAAAACTTGTTTTCTCATGGTTCTCTCTTGTTCACTGCCATCAACCACTGTAGTCTAGTTTATCTACCTGCCTAAGGTCTGTGTCAGCACCTCTGCTGGCGGCTATAGGACAACTCTACCTGTAGGACAGGATATTATTGCTTCCCTTAATCCAATAGTCGCCGGAGCTCATTGCTTAATACTTGTCATCAAATTTGAACAATTGTTCCTAGGATCTGCTCCGAGACTCAGGTTGGCTGTAAGGACAAGTAAACTATGGGGCGACATTCAACGAAGAGCACTACAAATTATATCATCACAAGCAGGGACATGACTGTGCCCGGCATACTAATTCTGCCTCCATTGAATCAACCCAGCCGTGTCTGATACGACCTGTCTGGCTCCCACAGCGTTTCTGAAGCCATTCTACATTCACCTCGGCTATCATGCTATTGCTTTTAAAGCAAGACAATCCACCTGCAACCTCTCTGAAATCCATTCTATACACTATCTCAGTGTCTCGTTGGCGCCACACAATGCAAAGACCTATTGTAGATGACCTGGGCCTGGATTACCAGATAGCGATGGAATTGAGGCTTACGAGTGTTTTAATGATGCATCTTTCCTACAACGGCCAAAGACGTAACATGCGTTTCCCAAAATACCACGCAGAGAGAATGGTCACTAAGTGCATCATTGGAGCATGTGTAAATACTGATAGGATCGAAAGAAAGTGAGCGCAGCACTCGGATTTGCTTTCTCCATTAAAACTGTACCTTAAAATTTGAATTATTTCACAATACTGACAATGGATCACCTCCTAGAGAGATATTACCACCTAAGACTGCAAATATTGAGGTGGCTTATTCTATGCCTACCCAATAAAAATGCACTAAACCACCGATTTGGCACATCATTGCGCAGATGTTAGGCTACACATCATGAAATGTATTGAGAAAAATTATAGACAGTAGCCTACAAGTAACAAAATGGAACTCACTTGATTGAACATGAAATGTATTTCAATATGATTTAAAAAGGCATATAACCAACTATTTATATTTTAATGCAGTCATCTCAGTTTTCATCTGAATCATATTTTTATACATTGCTTGTTTTTATCACTTGCAAAGACATTGGCAACTTTGTGTTTGTAGTCAACTTTTAAAGTTATCAGTGGTCACAGAGAGACAAATAAATCATGTGATTCTATGTTTAGTGAAGATCTTCTGTGTATAAAGTGACTCGGGAGGGAAAAAAACATTTAATGACACACTTAGCTGTTCTACGAGTAGTCTGAGGCAGGTGTTAGATTACGAGCGTATTCAAGTGCAACGTTAATAACGATGGCTTTGGGAAACAGCTACTACGAAGTTTCTAACGATGTATTTAGCCTTAAAACTTCTTACGGCTTGGGGGCAGTATTTCGACGTCTGGATGATAAGCGTGCCCAAAGTAAACTGCCTGTTACTCAGGCCCAGAAGCTAGAATAAGCATACAATAGATTTGGTGGATTTGGAAAGAAAACACTGTAAAGTTTCCAAAACTGTTAAAATAATGTCTGTGAGTATAACAGAACTGATATGGCAGGCAAAAACCTGAGGATAATCCATCCAGGAAGTGGGATTTTTTGATGTGGGTACTTTTCAATTGAATGCCTATAGAGTATCTAATGGGTTAGGACCCAGATTGCAGTTCCTATGGCTTCCACTAGATGTCAACAGTCTTTAGACATTGTTTCAGGCTTGTTTTCTGAAAAATGAAGAAGAATGAGACCTTTTTGTCAGTGGACTGAGGAAGAATGCAGAGCTGGTTTGCGCGCGTGACCGACTGTGCGCCCTTTGTTGTTTTTCCTTTCTATTGAATACGCTATTGTCCGGTTGAAATATTATCGATTATTTAGACAATTGACAACCTGAGGATTAATTATAAACATCGTTAACATGTTTCGACGAACTTTACCGGTACTATTAGGATGTATTCGTCTGCATGTTTTGACCACCTTTGAGCCAGTGGATTACTGAACACAACGCGCCAACAAAATTGAGTTTTTGGGATATAAAGAGGGACTTTATCGAGCAAAACAAACATTTATTGTGTAGCTGGGACTCTTTTGACTGCAACCATATGAAGATCTTCAAAGATAAGTGATTAATTTTGTCGCTATTTCTGACTTTTGTAATTCCTTTACTTGGTTGTAAAATGTTTGTATGCTTTTGTAAGCGGGGCGCTGTCCTCAGATAATCACATGGTATGCTTTTGTCGTAAAGCCTTTTTGAAATCTGACAAAGCGGCTGGATTAACAAGAAGTTAATCTTTAAGCCGATGTATAACACTTGTATTTTTTGTAAATGTTTATTATGACTATTTCTGTATTTTGAATTTGGCACTCTGAAACTTCACCGGATGTTGTTGAGGTGGGTCGCTAGCGGAACGCCTGTGCCAGAAAGGTTTTAAGAGGCTTTTGGGAAACCGGGCTTAGGATGTTTTCAGGTTGATGTTTATTGTCATGAATCTTGCTCTGGATACAGAACTGAGCGACTTCCGCTAGATGAGCTGTGCCAGCTAGTGCCCACTCTGCAGGGCTGCCTCCAGAACAAGATTCATGATGTAAAACATTAACCTGCAGGTTGCTTGGGGTTTACCGTAGTGATCGTTTAGGCCAGGGATCATTAACTAGATATAGCTGCGGCCCGATGGTCAGGATGTCGGAACATAATTACAAATCATTTTAGATTGCAAAGAAGCCCAAACAGATATAAGATATGAGTAAAAAATAATCATTTCAAACCTTACTTACATTTGTATACGATCACATAGATTTCTCTATTATGCGTGGGAATACTTTGGAACTGATATAAACATTTAAATCACTTGGAGCTGATTTTAGAAATCTTGCTGGGCCAAATAAAATCAGCTGCGGGCCAAATTCGGCCCGTTGGCCGCCAGTTGGGTAACCCTGCTTTAGGCCATTACAAGAGGCTGTTTTTGCTGGTAAACACATTTGCCCTATTAAATAACATTAGACATTTTTACCACACCTCAGAAAAAGGGAAATAAATTAATACAACCAACATGGAACTGGTAATAACCAGTAGTAAATGTTCAGCTCTGGCCATCAAACTGCAATCTTGCTCCCTCTTTTACACGCAGACACGCCTTTTTATCGTTCACACGAACAACGTGGTAATTCTGTCTGTAAAAGCCAAGTGAGAGAGAGCCGAGCGGTTTAAGATGGGCACACTAAAAACCCAAAAGCCAACATAAAACAGTCCTTTGGTAACATATACTCTGTAATTAACTCTGTGGTGAAATCTATGTCCCCTCCATCTCTGCTGTTTGTGTTTTATTTAATGTGATAGTGCATTGATTTTAAGCTCTTAATTAAGTTGGTAATAAGAGCTTAAGAGGGCTCTGTGAGGGTTGAGAGTGAAAAATCGCATATTAATGATCAGGGCCACTCAGCCCATTGCTGATTCAGTCTAATACCAGGCTGAATGGAGGTCCACACACAGAGAAAGGCTGATTTCACTGGCCCTGCCTCTTTATCCTATCAAACATACAGCTAGACAGATACAGACTGCAGAATGCATCAAATGGCGTTCCAAGGTCACAATCTTCACCTGCAAGTCAAAATGGAAGCATTTGACTATAAAAAAATTGGAAATGAGAAGTGAAACGGGAATATAAAATGCATTTCCTGTTCATTCATTTCCTTTATGGGGATAGGGTTTGAGAACAGAAGTATATGCAAAGGGGTCAACATCAACCAAAGTGTGCTCTAGCTGGCAGGAATTATTTGAATTTCTGATCAACCTTCATTCCCAGTATTTCACTTCCATATTCATACCAGCTCTCCCCAGAGATAACCTTGGAGAACCAACCGTCTTACTCCAAAGAGGCCAAATGCTTATGAGAACAGAAGACATGGTGGAGAGGCAGCGGTAGCTCTACCTAAGGTGCTCATTTGAGTTCAAACTAAGATATTGTGGATCACACACCTAGGTGACAGAGGTTTCATTCCGACTGCGGTGATAACCCATATCCAAGCACTTCTCTTATAGCCAGTGGCTATTCCACCTCCTGCTGTCTGCTCTGCACAGTGAGTACGCCTCCCTCCCTCCCTCCCTCCACTGCTCTGCTCTTCTCCCCACAACTGACCCATAAAGCCATGGGAGTACATGATCCCCATGTCTAACAGGCCTCTGGCCTACTTCTCCTGGCAGGAGGGGTCATGATCTGTCCAACAAGGTTCACACAACATCTTCAGGTCTTTAACATTTGCAACAAAAACACAACACCAGACGAACGAGGGGGAGACAGAAGAGAGTGTGGCACATTTTCAAGTGTTTCTGACCTTAAAAAACAAGAGGCAGCCCTATCGATGTACAAACTCAGACCTCTCTCTCCGGTTGTCCCACAGAGCCTCTGTAGAGGACAAGGCATCCCTAAAACATGGAAGTACTGATTTGTTTAAATCTTCACAGAGTGTAGCTCAATAAAATGTTAAACTGCTGCTTACTTTGCCAGGGGGAGCGGAGTGCCGCAGGAGCATTGGGCTGAGACCAGAGTCAAACATCTACTTATGCAAATGTAAATGGAGAAAGGAGAAGGGAAGGGGTGGTGGAGAATAGAAGGTAAGGTACAATGGCTTCAATACAGGAGATTCAGATTAATGTGCAGGCCATTTGTTAAGGATGGAGAGAGAATAAACAATTAGAATAATTACATTTCCAACTCTGCTTAATGCTAGTGAGAAGGAGCCCTGAGCTTCTGGGGTAAGCTTGTTAGTGGCATCTTCAGCAAAGTAAAGTATAGCTAGATTCACTTAACAGAATTTCATTACCTATAAAGGGCAGCCTGAACAGAATAAATTACTAGCCTGTATAGTGAATGGTATTAGGAAAGACATTCCTTATGCCTTTTAAAACCAGTACTGTTTACACTCGTGTGCACTGTAGATAGCTAGCAGTTGATATGCTAGCTATCTCTGGAGCAGGTTCTAGCTCAGTCACTGGCTTCGTTTCTGCCATGAGAGCCTGTGGTGCAGCATGTTGGCATCTGTAACCTTGGCAGTGGCCCTGTGAGAAAGATCTACAGCCAATAGATAGGTGCACCATATAGTGTATTACTGCGCCGGTCAGGAGTTTAATCTGTTGGAGTGGACAGTGCTGCTGTTAGGAGCAGGGCGGATGGACATCTTGTATGTCAAGGCGGATAGATCACAGTCCTCATCATCTCACTGAACACAATGTGACAATGTACGCAGCCAAACACGTGATGGGTGGCGGGGACATATAGCGTCCCGTAAGGGCGGCTGAGATGCCACTCCCTTGGCTCTGGCCATTCTAAGGCGTCGACGTCTGCTGAGAAGCACAACATAAATCATACAGACAATATGGAACCTTTTGCTCTGAATAACACTCAACCAACCACCCATCAACCCCCACCGTTCCATTACTCACACATAGGGTCACACGCACACACAAGTGCACGCACGTGCACACACACACACACACTGGTGTTATAGTCAGTCATGCCTCTGCATTAGCTGTGGAGAGCCACGGTAGGAGTCAGGGTGAACTGTGACCAGGAAATCTCAATAACATCTTCACATTGCCATTCAACTAATCAAGCTGACGCCAACCCCAATTGACTGTCTGCAACCAACAGTTGACCTCCCCATCTCTCCCTCAAGACCTGTCCGATTACACTTAAGTACTGTACAGGCAGAGGCCCCCTGCTCTTAATGAAGCAGCCATTTTTATTAGTGAGTCAAAGAGATGGCTATCTTCTCCAGTGTGAGAGGATCTGAGCTCCTGTGCTCCATTGGCTGTAATAATTCAGATAAACTGCAGACGTACAAACCTTTAGCTGATAATTGACTCCAAAGCCTTCTGTATTCCCCAGGGTTTTGAATTTGATGACCAATGTGGGGAACATTTGCCATTCGCTTCATGACTACTTTCCCTCAGATCTTATTTCATTGTCCTCAGTGTGCAAAAAATGCTGCAAGTCAAAACGACAGACTAAAATTAATAACGACACCCCATGAATTAGTAGCAAGTGCAATTTAATAAATAAACATCTAAATCTTGCCTTGAGCTCCGCATTCAATATTTGAATGCTTTGTCGCTCGTAATTTTCCAAGCCACATTTAGAATCATATTATGGCGTCGTTGCTCGAGCCAGACCCTGGAAATGTTGCATAATGGTACAACTCTGTGAAGTATTTGAGTCCTGGTAAAGATTCAAATTGTAAAGATAAATTTTAAACTGCCTGGTTTCATAAACCAGACCTTGAGAAAAATCTTCTTATTAAAGATCATAGGAAAGTAATGCAAGGTAATGATGTCAACACTGGGGGCATGAAATAGATCAATATGTCTATTAGAGTGTCTGATCCCCACTAATGACTAGGAAGGTTATATCAGTCATTGGTTTACCAATACAAAATCAATGTACTCTGGTAAAGAAGATATCAGCAAACTCAGTCCTATTTCACCCAAATGCAAACAGAACACTTGGCTCAACTCATTAGTGTCATACTCACCAAAGAGACAAAATTACACCATTCCCCATTTTAATTTAATGTGTGACTTCCCTAATGGGAAATATTCAAACTTGACTAATGTTGTCTTATCAATTTGCTCAATGAACCCAATGAGTCTGAGTCTGACCGTCACCACAGCTGTATTACGTAATATGACTTTGCCCTCTGCCATCCTCCATCAGCTCTGTGACTCTGGGTGCATCCCAAATGGCACCCTATTCCCTACATTGCATAACTTTTTACCAGAGCACTATGGGCCTTATAGAAAAGTTGTGCACTATATAGGGAATAAGGTGCATTTTGGGACACAGCCTCTGTCTCATCCCCCTGTTCACCCCTTAATATAAGCCATGACCGCGTGGCTAATTGCTGTGTTTCACGCCTGTGTCAGGTAGAGGAGCTGTGCTAAACAAGGAGATAGCCACAGTACAGCACAGTCACCGTGACCATTAGGGTCAAACAGATTGTAGCAATATCCCAACTTCATGAGATGAGCCGAGCACTGCAGAACAGAAGTAAAAAAAAAAATGAGATTCATATTTTCTATTGACAAAGGCTGGTAACAGAGATGATTAGGACAATGAGCATGTGCTACAAAAATGCTGAAAGACTGGGGAACAATCAGCTTACACATCAGTCTGACTAACTCAATGGAGAAAACAGAAAAGTTGTAAGGCACACTGTGTGTAGAGTTAATTCACTAACAATGGGCATACAGCTCAGTTGGTAGAGTGTGGCGCTTACTACGCCAGGATAGTGGGTTGGATTCCTGGTACCACCCATACTTAAAATGTAAGTCGTTTTGGATGTAAGTTTCTTTGGATAAAAGCGTCTGCTAAATGGCATATATAACTATTGTTATGTATGTCAAGGAGACAACATTCGGGTTTGAAGTGTTAAAAAAAAGGACACTCCAGTGATCAAGTGACCCTGACAGACGCCAGAAATAGAGCAGCGTCTTAACTAACAGCTTGGGTTCCTGTGCTTGTTACATGATTCGTTGTTAATGTGAGACAGAGTGAGGCAGTGACTCTTCATAGAGAAAACATTCTGTTATTTAGATTAGGTACATTACCCTCCTGTGCCCTGGGCAAACAAGTAAACACTCAGGACAAATCAACAGCATAACTCAGGTTACAGCACAACATGAAGCAAAACATGGCAGTTTAACAGAAAGTATTTGAAAGTGATACAATACCTTCGGCCCATTAGCCAATCAGTCTCTCATGTACAAACTAAAATACATGTTTGTAACAGCAACTCACTTCTATCAACCCCCACCATCTCCTTGAACCAAAGAAAGGAAAATAACTCCTTCTTCAATATTGGTTCATCTAAAAGCCCTTGTTTGAGTAACAGGACCATTCAATCTTCTCAATGCCACTCAACACTTGATTTGACAATGAAAACTTATGAATAGTATGTATGAAGTATGAATTTGAGCCTGTCAAGTAAACTCATAGCTCTGTAGCTCTTCAGAGGTGAATGTTTGTTCACCACACTCTTTCACTTCTTCGACAACTTCACTATAATTTGCAACAGGATGTTGAGAACTCTATCTCTATTTCTCAGAATATATTTTTAATTGTTGTCTATCTGCCTTTCTCCTTATCTAAATGCTGCCCCATGCTCTGCATCTCTAAGCAGACAAACAGTAGACATTCAAACGGAATCAACTCATCTATCTGTTGGCAGTCTACAGTATTTAATCCTTAATTCAATAATAATTTTCAATGGGACATCAACAATGGCCAGACAGCATGACCCATGGAATGATTGTTTAAAATACAAATCAAAAGTGTAGTATGGAAGCACTATCGCGGTATTGTTAGAAAGGGGTAAAGATAAAGATTTAGTTTGGGGCGCCAGGCAGGTATTAACCCTGCCGAAAGGAAAAGAGTAGGATAGAGAGAGTACCACTTTCTAAATATTCATATGATGGACATGGAGCCGGCCTGCAGAGCAGTACAAAGTATTGCTGTTGTTGTCAAAGCTTTCTGGCTTTCATCTCTACAAAGAGGAACACACGGTCACCAACAGGCCAGGCCACCAAACCATGATGAGTGTGAAACCCATCAGAGCCTGTGCATCGCTTACCAAAAACAGATAAATAAAATATCACTTTTTAATTGCATAGTGAGATTAGTTCTCACTGAATCAGAATTGACCATATTAGTACAGATGTCGGATCTTAATTTGACCCATTTCGTCCCAGGAGGAAAATAATCCTGCAGCAGGAGGATTTTAATATCTGAAGAAATATTTAGAATCATCGCCAGGGTGCAGCTGAAGGCGTTGTTTGTATACAATGCACACTGTACCTACATTGTAACTTATGTAGGCTATGTGCAGCCTACAGCACGTCTCGTGGATCAACGTAAAATTTTTATGCATATTTATTGCCTTACCTCTCTTATCCTACCTCATTTGCACATGCTGTATATAGATTTTTCTACTGTACTATTGATTGCATGTTTGTTTACTCCATGTGTAACTCTGTGTTGTATGTGTCGAACTGCTTTGCTTTATCTTGGCCAGGTCGCAGTTGCAAATGAGAACTTGTTCTCAACTAGCCTGCCTGGTTAAATAAAGGTGAAATAAAATAAATAAAAATTCATTCCGCGTGGTTACAGAGTTAAGACAGAAACAACTTAAAGGTTAACAGTTTAGGGAATAATTGTGGTTAAGGTTAATACTGTGGTTTGAAACAAAATAATTATAAATGATGTGCCTATGTATTATGAATATTCATAGTATTCTTAGTGCTTGCTAGAGTGAACTGCCGTAACACAGTGGTCTAGGCAGCGCACTCCGGCTCAAAGCTTCATGAGTTTTCACCCAGTGCTGGGCGATATAGTGACCAGCCTGAGCCTACAATAGGCCCACAAGTTAATTATTTATTGAAATGTTTTCAAGAAGTTAACAAATAGTCTGATCATTTACACAACAAAGAAAAGTGTCTCAGCTCAACGAAATTGCCTTTGGATGGGCTCAAACGCATGAACACCTTGACAGCTTTACGAAATGAAATATTAAAACCACATAATACAAGCTTTCAATCCACACCAAAGACCAGAACTATATTGACAAAGTATACATACATAGCCTGCCTAACTATAAAACGTGGATGAGTATACACACTGGATGGAAGTACATCGTTCTACAGCAGGCCTACATCTGTAAATCAACTGATGGCCCAAATCAACTCAGCCAAAAAAACACAGTAGTTTATTAACGGTTTTCACACCTTTCATTATGTGACATTGTATAGGCTAACGTTCCATACAATAGAAATCAAGTATTTCATTGTTTACCAGAGCAAATCTACGGTGTCGATTTACCTGACACTTTGTATGAATGGAAACTAATGTTGGTGTACTGTAGCCTACTGTTATTATTTTATTTGTTTCCTATTTATGTTATCCAAAAGTGTCTGGTATGGTCATTTCTTATCAAGGGGGTAAAATATCCCTGGACTGTCCATATTTGAAATGTGTAACTTAATCAATCGGGGGGATAAGTCAATCATAGGGATTAAGTTATTTGTGCCAGAAGGACATGGGCCAGAATAGAACCCACACCGACTCGACAGGCCTATATGTGCGCACTGAAGGCAGCTGCCCCAACGGCTAGACAAACCCACGATTAAACTACATTTTAACCTTAGGATACACTTGATACCTGTATGTCGTAGCCTAGTAGAGACCAATATATATCTTGTGTTATTAAGCTATAAAATGTGAGTTGTTGATCTGTATGGCTGCATTTCAGATACATTTTTTTATATTTTAATGTTGCAGTAATAGGACCTAGGCCTAGCGTTTGAGCGAGCCAGAGATACAATTGTTTTGATAGCAAGCCCTGATTCCAATGTCTCGACTGCCCCCGCATTGGAAAGAAAGAGAACTGATGAAGTTCATTTGAATTTCCTGATGCAGCAGGAAAATTCTCTGCAACAAAAGAGTGATCAAGTTAAGATCAGACATCTGTATATCACTGCTGAAGCCTAAGGTGAACATGCCTTCATAAAGATCTCTTGGTTTGCTACATGACATGAAGAAAATTGTCTCATGCACAACTGTGTAACCAGTGAATTTAGATGGCCTAGTATGCACATTACTGTATACTCTGCACATGCATATTTATGTTGAAGATACATTAGTCCATCACCATGCCACAATAAATCATTCACCAATATCTTGCTATGATACCCAATTACACTAGACCTGTCAATGTCCTATCAGGATTAATGGCGTTGTGTGTAAATTAATATCTGACCTGTACTGCCATCTACAGGAAAACAGTCCAGAGGGTAACAACCACTCGGTTTGGCAGTGCCACTAATTGAGTGAACTTGAAAACGCTATCTCAGACTATCCTTTATTATCCCAATCACTGTTATCAGGAGATAAGCAAGCAATTTGAGGGCAGGCCTACATTGTGTCATCATTAATATGCACTATACAGAGAGGGGGGGGGGGGGGGGGGGGGGTCAGATATGAACTGTACTGTCATTGCAGGAGACCCCAAATATACATTGAATATGAATATTGAATATTGATACATATTAAATGCATTGAATATGAATGTGTCATACAGTCATACATCTAATGTTGTGAGTATCCAACCAGTGCCTTGACCCTTACCAAGTGTGTGAGAACTGTTGATGTTGCTAGTTGTGGCATTGATTTACTGTGTAAAATTGTACTCAAGCTAGAGTTTCATTTAGTGAGAGAGATGAGGCAAATGATGCCGTACTGTGCCTTGTGACTTGTGCCTCCGCGCGCAGTGCTGATGATTTCAATTGAAAAGCCATGCTCCGCCATTGCCTCTGCTCTGCAAACTGTCAGCACCATGGACAGCGACGCAGTGTTTTCTAATGGGGCGACTAGAGCTTGCCGGGCTTAAAGGTGGAATAATAGCCTATGTGAGAGAAATCGTAAAACACTGGGGAAGTTGGCAAAGCTGTATACTTCTTATTTTAGCAATCGTTAATTAAATGAGAATGAACAACACATTATAACATATCTGATACCACCAAATTTCGTTACCAATTTCGCTATGGAGATCAACTAGGCCTGGAGTTTATTTTCAGATTTATTCGTTTAATTTGTAAATTACATTCCCTGTCTTAAAAGCTAGTTTATTCATTCAATTACAATGCTGTGGAGGGGAAACTATACTTTTTCTAAATAAGAAATGATAATCAGATATGATCAGTTTGTTCATCTAGTGAAATTTGATCTCACTTGGAATTATCGACCTCCATGTAATATAATACATACTCACTCAGTTACTCATTATCCCGCTCTCGCTCGCACGCACGCACACACACACGAATCACTCAGAAATGGCAACTTTGTTTCCCCTTTATAGTTGTCCTCCAGAGGCGTGAATCTACTTTGCATTATGCAAAATAAATAATGAATGAAGAATGGCCTTATAAACATAATAGATCACACGAGCTAACATAAATCATTAAAGGATGTAAATAACGATGTATTTATTTTGTATTTAACCTTTATTGAACTATGATGATAGCTTAATAAAAACATACCTGAGTTATAGAAGAATCTTTATATTGCTCGTCGACTCAGAGCAATCCTTGGAGTTTTCGAGTTATTTTGAACCAGACATCAGGCATGTCCAATTAATACATAGTTAATGATGTTTGAACCTTGCGATGACTGAGACAACAGGAGTGGCAAAGGTTTTTCAATGGCACCCGGTTTCTGCCGTCAATACTCCCAATTAGCTGTATCGACGACCAGTTTACTTTTTTTCTCCGAATGTCTTGGACAGGCTACATTTGGTGCAACCGTTATCCCTTCCCAAAGTTTGAAGGTAAAACAGCCGACTCCCGCTCCTCCTACAGTTGCTGTGTTTTTGACAGTGAACGGAATATCAAGCAGAATAGAGTCCGGTGAAGAAACCAAGTCAGGTCTGACGTTCCAAGGAGAGCGCCGCCGACGTGGTTTAAAACGGTATTTTGATAGACCAAGTCCAGACAAATTACCCAACTCTAATAATCACCGATGTTGATATGAAAAGATTGGCAGTTAACCGCACAAATCCTACATGAGGCAGGCTGCGGTGCATCTCTGCTGCCGTAACACAACTGATGTGGGATTCTGCAGAAAGCAGCGCGAACGTGCGAATGACGCAGATGATGTTTAATCAGGCAAGAGCAGCTCTGGGCCAGAGTGTTAACACAGGTTCAATCTCAAACTTACAATCAAACCGTTACGTTTATTTTAGCTGAATACATTCATTGAGATTCCCTATGTGCACATATGATTTTTGACCATTGTCTTTGAATGGCATCTCAACATTATTCTGAGTAAAATAATAATATAATTATAAATGGGTTTAGCACATACTGTCTAAAGCTTTAGAGACCCGTTTTAGAGCCACAGAATTACTATTTCACAATGGATAGTGGATGGTTGCTTTGAGATTCAGTTAAAGAATCACAACTTGTTTTCCGAAAGGAATAGGATTTCCCTGGGTATTTCCCCATAAGGGTTTGATGTTCCCAAGTGTAGGATACATCATATTCTGTTCAAAACCTAAGGAAAAGACCAGCCCCATTGAGGAAATACAATAACCATTCTCTATCTCAATCTCAAGATTTGAACTCATGCCTGTGTAGTAGAGGAACTGTTTCGCACCTGAGTAGGTGTTTTGTTGCTTGAGTCCATTTCCAACAGTAATTAGCCAATGATTTAGGACACCCAATACTCTACATTGCAGATACTGTTAACAGCAGCGATATATATTCATCCTCATTATGTGTTTCCTTCTAAAGAAACGTTGTTTTTATTATAAACAGCAGAGAGTGAGAGTGAGAATGTGCCTCAGAACATTGCGTAAATTATTTTGTAATTAGTTGAGAGTGAACAAATGGGGAGCTGCGTGTCAAAATTAAATCAAGTGCACATCTTCATGACTGCTGAATAGAGGCCGCATGTTTCTGAAATATTAACTGAAACAAACTCCAGGGTTTGGATACTATCAGAGGGATTTAGTTAATTTGCCAACCTCAATTTCTGAGTGGAAAATTAGTCTTTCTGGGTTTTTTTTATTTCATGAATATAAAATGGACAAATGGGTTGTAGTCTATCAATACTTAGTCTTGATGAGGTACACCTGCTGATATTGATGGCAAATTACAGAAGGCATTCATTTCTGTTCCAACTAGCATTCATTTTATTTCAGAAGTGTTGCGTTGCTTAAGAAGGGTTGTGTGGCTAAACAGCTGTACTTGACATGATCTCACTAAAGAGCTCACCTTCTAGTCTAGATCATGGTTTAATCCTGCCAGCATCCTTTATGACCCAGAGCCATGTATTTATGTAAATATATGACTATGTTATGACCCAGATAAGATCATGAATGTTTTCACAGGATCACCATGGTGACCATGGTACTGGATAAACCTTTCAGACAAATCAATCAGCCATATGTAGGCTAGAGCCAACATCTATCACAACCACATCTACATCATTGTCAAAAGCTGTATACATTCAAATTCACACATAGCCTCTAATTGAAAAAAACGAATAACTTAGTAAAATACAACACTTCTTTGACTCTAACACATAGAGCTGGTATAATTGTGCAATAACTGATTGACAAGCACCACCAGAATCAGATAAATATAAACATAACCCACAGGATAAGTCCAATAATTTGTTATGAACTGCCAGAGGCAGTAGCTGCATTGATATTTTCTACAACATAAATACATCAATATTTATCAATAAAGACATTCTTTACATTTAATCTATGGGTTATTGTTGATGTTCTCATGTCTGTTTTTTAAATGTCTATTTCAAAAGTGAAACATTCAATATTAAAAGGTTCCCCTCCCTACCTAGAGAATCTATTATGTTGAGAGGAGCTCCCTGGTAGTGAGTCTGGGCTGTGAGCTAATTGAACATCATAGTAATGGCACTCTCTGGGGGTCTGGTTGAGAGCTGCTGTTCAGCCCCCAGCACCATCCATAACACTGACAGAATCCTCCATGCTGCCAGCCCCACTGTGGCAAACACTGAAATCTACAGAGAAGGTGATGGATGCACTCTTTCGCTGACATATTGTAACAATCTTTACCACAATTTCATTTTTTTCCCTCAGATTCAATTGCTGTTGTCTGATCGCCTTCCGCCCAGCTCACTTTCTTATCCTGTATTAGCTTTTGGACCCAAATTGTACTTTTTGGGGCAAACAAGTAGTAGTGCGCAGGTTTTAGGCATCTCTCTTCATGATAATTGACTGTATGTCCAAACATGGTGTCACCTAAAAGCAGATTGTTCTAGGCAGAGTGGTGTAAAGTAAAGCTCACTATAGTGCACAGAACACAATTATATCGCAATGCAATCTGTAGAATATGCATGTGATGGTAAAACAAAAGTACACAGCTGAGCTTACTGTCCTTGATCAGAGATCTCAACTGACAGTGAAAACGGCTTAGATGGATCTGAATGTGTTAAAACTGCTTCCTTGAACATGGTATTGACCATGCCATTCCCTGAAACATGTTCATATTCTGCAGCTATTTGCACACTACACTCTTAGAAAAAAAGGTGCTATCTAGAACCTAAAATGGTTATTCGGCTGTCCCCATAGGAGAACCCTTTGAAGAACCTTTTTTGGTTCAAGGTAGAACCCTTTTGGCTTCCATGAAGAATCCTTTTCACAGAGGGTTCTACTTTGAACCCAAAACGGTTTTACCTGAAACCAAAAAGGTTTCTACTGGGAACCAAAAGGGGTTCTCCTATGGGGATAGCCAAAGAACAAAGGCTGCTCAAAATGGGGTTAATTCCACCTAACCTGTTGCTTATGAATCATATTAAGCAATCTGCCTACGCTAGTTTCTGCTGTATTTATACATTTCCCTGTCCAAAAGCTGAGCCATCTGCACCACATCTTTAATGTCCATCTGTTTCTCCAAGCCTATATACAAGTGCATTTTCCCAGAACTATCCATGACGTTAAGTCAGTAGTGTTGTGGGTGGAAATCCTGGATAATGTCTACTACCAGCACCCTCAAAAGTCATCCAACACAGTATGAATAAAGAACTTTTCCCACCCAAGCAGGGAGCTGTCACAACAAGGCAGACCTCAACCTCATTACTAGAGGGACACATAGATAATGTGCAGTGTATCCAGCAGGTTTTTTTTCCTTGTTTAATTTGAAGTGTAACGGCATCGTTTCAGATGAAAATATACGGCGGGGAAGATTGTAGGTCTCTTGATATGGCCCTAAAGCATTTTCTCATCCACTTTTATTCCCCACCATGGTCTATTAATCTCAGAACCAGATACTTATCCTCATGGTGATTTACCCCCATATAAATATGATGACATAAGGATAGGATTAAGCATTGGCAGAGTTATAGGTTTATGGTAAAGGTTTAGTCAAGGGTCAGTGCTGGAATTGGTTTAACGCTCTCTTAACTCAGTGGAATCAAGGATTACAAAGTTGGCCACTAGCAATGTTTTTTGTAATAACAAATTTCACTGTGATTCTGTTATGTTAATAATTTAGAGGAAGGAGTCAGAGTCTCTTCTGAACCAATTTGTTTGTATTGTTAATCAGTTACGGACTCATGATTTTAATTAATATGATTCGTTGTATGTCTAAATGAATTTTACATTAGCACCCACCCTTCCCCATGCTCCTCCTCCTCCTCCTCCGTCTCGATCTCCTCTACCAGAACCACAACCGTCGCTCTGGTACCAACTTTGACTCACAATGAGTACTAGCCTTGTCTCCCTATGCCGTTTGCTGCTAAACTGTTGCTACAGCCAGTTTACATGATTTATATAATCAGCCTTGTCAGCCTCAGCCTTTGTGAGCAAACTGGCTCTTATATGGCTCTACTTTCTTTGTTAGATACACTCAATATATTATATTTCCTTTGTCCCCCCCTCCCACCACCTACTCCAATCCTTCCACATCACAGCAGCCACTTCATCTGGTGACGTTAACACCTTTTATGTCATTACTTTTATGGCTCCCTAGGCTTGACTACTGAATATCCAAGGAAAAGTGTTCCACTGTAGCATGTCATCGGTATTATATTTTCCAAGCTAGGGTGAGCAAGGTCTATGTATGTATTGGGTTGCAGTTGCAATTATGAGAAGGAACAAATTAAGCAGGAAAAATCTGAAGGGTGTCTGTGAACTGGCTTCTTATTTCATTGAACATAGTGTGCTTGACTTGTATTAGACTAAGAAAGGTCAGAAGACTCAGCACAAACATACTCCCAAGGTCCTCTTCAGTAATGGAGATGCATATGGATGAGCTGCTATCTCATTATTAGTAAAGAGATGGAGAGAAAAAGCTGTGCCTAGAAACACTTCTTTAAGGTGAAATATATTGCTTACTATAACAGGCCTCCTTTTACTTATCCAGGAAATGGTACAGCTGCTAACAGCTCTCTAGACAAATACGGATGCAAAGAAACTGCTCTGTGATAAAAGTACTTCATACAGATGTACTCTGCACTAATCATATAGCAGCCATTTACAGAACCATAGATTGGCTCTAATGAACTCCTAATAATTCAGAGCTGAGGACTTATACAGTGAGGGAAAAAAGCATTTGATCTCCTGCTGATTTTGTATGTTTGCCCACTGACAAAGAAATGATCACTCTATCATTTTAATGGTAGGTTTATTTGAACAGTGAGAGACAGAATAACAACAAAAAAATCCAGAAAAACGCATGTCAAAAATTTTATAAATTGATTTGCATTTTAATGAGGGAAATAAGTATTTAAACCCCTCTCAATCAGAAAGATTTCTGGCTCCCAGGTGTCTTTTATACAGGTAACGAGCTGAGATTAGGAGCACACTCTTAAAGGGAGTGCTCCTAATCTCAGCTTGTTATCTGTATAAAAGCCACCTGTCCACAGAAGCAATCATTCAATCAGATTCCAAACTCTCCACCATGGCCAAGACCAAAGAGCTCTCCAAGGATGTCAGGGACAAGATTGTAGACCTACACAAGGCTGGAATGGGCTACAAGACCATCGCCAAGCAGCTTGGTGAGAAAGTGACAACAGTTGCTGCGATTATTCGCAAATGGATGAAACACAAAAGAACTGTCAATCTCCCTCGGCCTGGGGCTCCATGCAAGATCTCACCTCGTGGAGTTGCAATGATCATGAAAACGGTGAGGAATCAGCCCAGAACTACACGGGAGGATCTTGTCAATGATCTCAAGGCAGCTGGGACCATAGTCATCAAGAAAACAATTGGTAACACACTATGCCGTGAAGGACTGAACTCCTGCAGCGCCCGCAAGGTCCCCCTGCTCAAGAAAGCACATATACATGCCCGTCTGAAGTTTGCCAATGAACATCTGAATGATTCAGAGGACAACTGGGTGAAAGTGTTGTGGTCAGATGAGACCAAAATGGAGCTCTTTGGCATGAACTCAACTCGCCGTGTTTGGAGGAGGAGGAATGCTGCCTATGACCCCAAGAACACCATCCCCACCATCAAACATGGAGGTGGAAACATTATGCTTTGGGGGTGTTTTTCTGCTAAGGGGACAGGACAACTTCACCGCATCAAAGGGACGATGGACGGGGCCATGTACCGTCAAATCTTGGTTGAGAACCTCCTTCCCTCAGCCAGGGCATTGAAAATGGGTCGTGGATGGGTATTCCAGCATGACAATGACCCAAAACACACGGCCAAGGCAACAAAGGAGTGGCTCAAGGAAAAGCACATTAAGGTCCTGGAGTGGTCTAGCCAGTCTCCAGACCTTAATCCCATAGAAAATCTGTGGAGGGAGCTGAAGGTTCGAGTTGCCAAACGACAGCCTCGAAACCTTAATGACTTGGAGAAGATCTGCAAAGAGCAGTGGGACAAAATCCCTCCTGAGATGTGTGCAAACCTGGTGGCCAACTACAAGAAACGTCTGACCTCTGATTGCCAACAAGGGTTTTGTCACCAAGTACTAAGTCATGTTTTGCAGAGGGGTCAAATACTTATTTTATAACATTTTTGACATGCGTTTCTCTGGATTTTGTTGTTGTTATTCTGTCTCTCACTGGTCAAATAAACCTACCATTAAAATTATAGACCGATCATTTCTATGTCAGTTGGCAAATGTACAAAATCAGCAGGGGATCACATACTTTTTTCCCTCACTGTATACATTTCACTTTGCCAGGCTGTGTGGACTGTGGCATTGAACCCAGGCACTTAAAAGAGTGGTCAGCAAAAGGTGGAATAAACAGCTATTTATATGCATTAAAGGGAAACAATAGGCAACAGAAAAATAGCTGTGTCTGCTGTTCTGCGACAATTTTACAGGTCCGCTCTGCTGTGCAACGTGTGCCAGTACCATGGTCCTGTCACTCAGACTACTGGTAAGGAACAACAGAGGCTTTTTACCACTGGAGAGAACCCTGACAAGGCAGCAGCTATTCTTCATGGGATCCAGCAACATTAAGGCAGTTATATACTATTTAAAATATTACATAACATTACATTTCATTACATTTTCACAATACATTAAGTGTGTTTCCTCAGGCCACTACTCTACTATCACATATCTACAATACAAAATCCATGTGTACGTGCGTGTAGAGTGCGTGTCTTATGTGTCTGTGTGTCTGTGCCTGTGTGTGTGTCTCTTCACAGTCTCCACTGTTCCATAAGTTGCATTTTTATCTGTTTTTTAAATCTGATTCTACTGCTTGCATCAGTTATGGCTCTGCACACTCGTATCATACTCATAGTCCTTGTCTAGTGTATCATTCACTCTGAATCATTAAGAGCCCTATAGCACAGCGCAGGGCATAGGTAAAATGCCACAGACAGCTTGAGTGTAGTCCTAGCAGAGCTGAATGTGACACCGTACTTGAGCACCCTCCAGCCCTTTTGTCATTTTTAAGGAACTGCTGCATGATAAATCTTCACAATGGCAAATGAGTCTCATACAATAACAAGCTTTTATTGTTCTTTTAGTGTCAGATTCTAAACCAGCGGATGAAGAGACAGAAAAGACTTGGGGCAATCTGATTACATTGACACATTTTCTTTTTAATTGGGTCTGTCAGTTTGAAGTGCCATATTGATGCAGCAGACTAAAAATTGCATAATTACAACGTCTAAGAGATTGGGATGGGATGGAGGTTCAGCCATTTTATTATTTTACTCCATACACTTCTCCCCATCTGCATTTGACAAGGGTGACCCGTTTCAGGAAGCTAGGCGTATGCCGCACGTCACTACTTCACAGAAGAGGCATTTGAACATCTTTAAAAAGAAATCTCAAAATGCGTTTATTTTCTCTCAGAAATGCCTTCTGGAACATGTGAACGTTCATGTGCCTTTATAATAAACTTGTATTCCATCTGTAAATACGAATACACTTTTTTACTTACGAGCCTAGTTGGTTAATCCACAGAAAAAGTCAGGAACCTTCCCGCTAGACATGATTTGCTGAGATAATGGATGGGCTGGACATGGCGGTAGATGAGTTTGGATTGGTAGCATGCTTCTGTCTATTGCATGAGCTGCTCAGTATGTGTTGATAAACCTTTCTATCTAGGCTTTTTTTAAATGTATAACGTTAGCCATTGAGAACTACAAAAGTTTTTCTACTTTTCTCAACAAGATTGATGCCCTGTATTTAGCAGGCGCTATTGACAGATCAGTTGGAAAAAATTGTGATGGGCTAAGTTCTACACAAGCCACGGTCAGTGTGAACCAGAGTAACTTAACATAACGCTGGCCAAAGAAGATGTAGCTACAAACAAAGCAGAGTTAAATGGTTCATACTGTACGCTAGCTAGCGAACATTAGCTAGCTGGCTCGCAAGCTAATGTTATGTGTATGATCTGTTAGTAATATTATTTGAATCAGAAAACCATTTGCATTGCTAGTTATAGCCTAATGTTTGCTAGCTAATATTGAACCAAGTTGGTTAGCTTTAGCTACCTGCATATTCATACTACAGCTATGACATTTAGTTCATATTTGTAGTAGTATGAGTTCAGATTATTCCGGTTCATTGTTTAGCTGGCTAGCTACAAGTCCAAACAAAAGACTCCACTTCTCCAGGTGATTACACGACCCATCAAGTTAGCCAGGTGTGTCTGGGGGTGATTATGGCCATCTATTTTATTTCATTAAGATGTGTACATGTCAAGACAATGATGACCCATCCACTTAGTTAATGTGGCTGGAGTGGTTATAGCATTTCTTTCACATGACCCATCAATTTGTGTGTCTGGGTAAGCGTCATCTAATAATTATCTGGAAACTTTCTGTTTTTGATATTGCAACTATGCAAATATGCAAGTAACCATTTCACTGCACTGTTTACACCTTCTGTATCTGGTGCATGTGACAAATAAACGTAGATTGTATTTGATATAATGTGTGTTTACCAGAGATGGTAATGTGAAGAACAACATGACCTGCACCAAAGTCAGATAAGGATATAGGCCAAGGATGAGAGAAAGTCTATTTTTACCTGGAGTTTTTCCTTATTTGAGGCTACTACTTTTAGTCTTGAAAACCTTGTCGTTTACTACACTACTCACTCTGTTTAGCACATGACCTCACGTGAATCCTTAAAGAGATGGGTGGGGCTAAGGGTTAAGAGGGTATGAACGATGCTGAATGGGTGTAGACAAAGAGGAGCTCTCCAGTAGGTTTACCAAAGCATTCAAGGGCCATTTTTTCAAAAGTGGAGTTACAAGTTTATCAAATTTTAGAGCAGAATTACTTTCCCATTGTTCCTCAAATGCAGTGTCTGATAAACCATTTTCTAGCTCTGAGTCTCTACTTTTATTCAATGTAAAAAAAAAAAAACTATTTCCAATTTTGCTACATAGGATCGAATCCAGGTGGTGGGTCACTTGTGCTTATTGTCAAGGCAATTTTTAGAAACCCCTGAGTCCTAACTTTCTCGGCACTACGAAAACCAGAAAAATTACCTTGACAATAAGCAGAAGTTGTGTTAGGAGTAACACATGTGAGACTGACATGTAGAATAATATCAAAGTCAGACACAGATTCATGGATTTAGGTACCAAATAGAAATGGATGTGTGCAGAAAATTCATTAATCTTGAGAGGTTATAATGTTAACTACCTCTGCTGGAGACAAAAGACAGATTCTCTCTCCTTAGAGAAAATATTATACATCTGTCACCAAGCTGTTGCTGTGGTGCAATGTCGCTGTGAGTTATGGAATGTCTATAAAAATAGCAAGCTGCTGTCAAGGCAGCTGAGCATCTTCATTCTGACTGTTGATACTATAGATTATTATAGCTGTGCACCCAGTTCCTTGTTACAATAATTCCTGCAGAGAGATTCCTCCAAGTGCTTTCTACCCATATCAAGACCACATAAAAGGCACAATGTTTGGGGGGGGGGGGGGGGGGGGGGGGTCAAGGTACTTCTTCTAGCCTATATTGTCAGGAGCTCATAATCCAACACAAGCGAAATTTGTAGCCAGCTAATTAGGGTCCGCACTACTCAAGAACGTTGTGGACAGGGACATAAAAAGCTAATTCACTCCAACCTGTCTAGCACTGTTTATAGGATCTCTGTTCATACAAGGGCCAACTGCCACTGGAGTAGCACACCCCACCCTAGCCCCCACAAGGCTGGGGGGGCCCACAAGCTTTGGGGGCTCCCAGGAGGTTGGGCCCTCTAGATAGCATATGAACATGTCATAGGCCATGATTCTTTTTTGGGAATTACAGGAAATTAGCTTCAAAACTGAACATTTTTCTATCAGCATCATTAAAATAATAAGAACCCTTTAATTAGCTTCTATGGCTCTTTTCATTAAAGAAAGAATCTCAAACTGTTTGAAAAGAAAAATAAATAAGCATCAAATCAAATATACACCATATATACAAACGTATGTGGACACCCCTTCAAATTAGTGGATTCTGCTATTTCAGCCACACCCTGTCACAGCTGTCTTCAGAAATGGACCAAGGCGCAGCGGGAATGTGAATACTCATACTTTTAATAAACTCAAGTAAGGCATCCACAGGAAAAACAATAAACCAGACCGCAACAGTCTTGCAGGCACATACAACGCAGTGCAAGGACAACTACCCACAATCCCAAAGAAAAACACACCCTTCTATATAGGACTCCCAATCAAAGGCAACTCAACACACCTGCCTTCAATTGGGAGTCCAATCCCCAACACAAACCCTTAACATACAAAAAACCTGCCACATCCTGACCAAAACTGATACAATACCTCCCTCTGCTGGTCAGGACGTGACACACCCCTTGTTGACAGGTGTATAAAATGGAGCATACAGCCGTGCAATCTCAATTGCCAAACATTGGCAGTAGAATGGCCTTACTGAAGAGCTCAGTGACTTTCAACGTGGCACCGTCATAGGATGCCACCTTTCCAACAAATCAGATTGTCAAATATCTGCCCTGCTAGAGCTTCCCCGGTCAACTGTACGTGCTGTTATTGTGAAATGGAAACGTCTAGGAGCAACAACAGCTCAGCCGCAAAGTGGTAGGCCAAACAAGCTCACAGAACGGGGACCGCCTAACGCTGAAGTGCGTAGCACGTAAATATTGTCTGTCCTTGCCGGCAACACTCACTACCGAGTTGGAAGCAACGTCAGCACAAGTACTGTTCGTCGGGAGAGTCATGAAATGGGTTTCCATGGCCAAGCAGCCGCACACAAGCCTAAGATCACCATGTGCAATGCCAAGCGTCAGCTGGAGTGGTGATTAAGCTCACCACCATTGGACTCTGAAGCAGTAATTTATCACTCTATGGAGTGATAAATTACGCTTCACCATCTGGCAGACCGACGGACGAATCTGAGTTTGGTGGATGCCAGGAGAACACTACCTACCCCAATGCATAGTGCCTACTGTAAAGTTTGGTGAAGGAGAAATAATGGTCTGGGGCTGTTTTTCATGGTCCGGGCTAGGCCCAATAGTTCCAGTGAAGGGACATTTTAACGCTACAGCATACAATTACATTCTAGACAATTCTTTGCTTCCAACTTTGTGGCAACAGTTTGACAAAGGCCCTTTCCTATTTTAGCATGATAATGCTAAAAGCGAGATCCATACAGAAATGGTTTGTCGAGATCAGTGGAAGAACTTGACTAGCCTGCACACAGCCCTGACCTCAACCCCATCGAACACCTTTGGGATGAATTGGAAAGCCGGCTGCGAGCCAGGCCTATGACCTCACAAATACTCTTGTGGCTGAATGGAATTAAATTGCCGCAGCAATGTTCCAACATCTAGTGGAAAGCCTTCCCAGAAGAGTGGAGGCTGTTATAAGAGCTTAGGGGGGGGGGCAACTCCATGTTAATGCCCATGATAATGGAATGAGATGTTCGACGAGCAGGTGTCCACATACTTTTGTAGTGTATGTGTAGCTCATAAGAGATTAGGTCTGGACAATGACAATTGTGAGCTAGAGTTGAACGTTTTGGGTGTTTGAAGCCTCCAACATATGGGGCGACAGTCGAGAGGGATCCACATAGCTCGAGTAGAGGGAGTGGTTTATCAACGGGGAGATGAGCAGGTTCTCTGGTGGCAGGCAGGCAACACAGTTCCCTCTCCATTCGAGATGTCTCACCGGCACCTCGCAGTCCCCGCCGTCTGTCTGTGACTTCTCCATGGTCATTGACTTGGTCTTGTAGGAGGTTCCCACTCACTTAATGATGACAGCCCGCACAACACTTCAGGGGAATCCTCAGACTGAGCAATGGTTTCCTCACTGCCAGCTCGCCATACTTTGCAGTCCTCCTCATGGGTCAGGAGACAACCAAAAAATAGGGTGGTGAATTCAAATCAAAACACACTAGCTTGTTAGGTAGCTATATTGAAAGAGCTGATTTGCTATCAAATTCACGGGCAGAAAAACGCAGACTTAAGGTAAACTCCACCCAAAAACTATATTTTGGTGTTTGATGTTCCGATTAGCATTATATGATTCAAAATGCATCATACGGGGATGATTTCTGTATTTAGAAAGTTACAAATCTTGAAACCTTGATTTCTGACAAGCAAAGCATTTTGGGACTATGTCATCAATGGACTAATAGTTTTTGGGTGGAATCTTCCTTCAAACTATAGGCTACTCATTTAGCTATTCAAAACCAAAAAGAAAATACAGATATTCAAATAAATAAGAATAAATATTTACAAAATGTACAGGAGCTCTCTGCCTAGGCATCTATACGGTGCCATGGCAAAATGGCAAAATGTGTAGAATAGCAGGAAATTAGCTATAAAACTGCAAAGTTTTCACTGCCCCATGGCAGAGAAAAATGGTTGGGGGGGGGGGGTCACTCGGATCTTGTGAGCCCCAGCGAAACGGCGCTTCGCCACTCCCTACTGCCTATGCACACATCTTATTTATGATCTACAGGTGATGCCATTTTCACCATAACTAAATGGTTCACCATAACTAATTTTACTAAAGAAAAAACAGGTTGCAGCAGACAGTGTACAAATACATTTTACTAAAAGCTATGGGTTCACTTGGAAATATTGGAATCAAATACGTTTTTTATGAATAGGCTTGTTTTTTTGCCTCACAAATTGGCCGCAAATTATAAAGCAGGGAATCCAAACACCTGAAGAACGCCTTCAAATGGTCTCACAAAATGTTGTTTTACGAACAGAATGCGGATGATCGAATGCATTCCATCCCCATAATAATTAAGCAAAATAAGTGAGTAACAAATAGTTGTCGAAATATAGCTAAGTCATTCGAAAATTCCATTTAGGCTACATACCAAAGTGCCATTCAATGTCTTTAGTCTAGCCTAATATGTTTACAAAACGCATACATTGGCAGCGAATTGATGTCGCCACCGAGTAAGATTACTTTTTATGGATAACGTCAGCATGACTTTCAGAATGTACTGCATCTGATTTGAAAGCAGTCTACGCTACAGTACATACAGCGCCTTCGGAAAGTATTCAGACCCCTTGACTTTTCCACATTTTGTTACGTTACAGCCTTATTCTAAAATGTATTAAATCTTTTTTTTCCCTCATCAATCTACACACAATACCCTATAATGACAAACCACATTTGAAATATCATATTTACATAAGTATTCAGACCCTTTACTCAGCACCTTTGGCAATGATTACAGCATCAATTCTTCTTGGGTATGACGCTCCAAGCTTGGCACACCTGTATTTGGGGAGTTTCTCCCATTCTTCTCTGCAGATCCTCTCAAGCTCTGTCAGGTTGGATGGGGAGTGTTGCTGCACAGCTATTTTCAGGTCTCTACAGAGATGTTAGATCGGGCCACTCAAGGACATTCAGAGAGTGCGTTGTTTTACCTGTGTGCTTAGGGTTGTTGTCCTGTTGGAAAGTGAACCTTCGCCCCAGTCTGAGGTCCTGAGCGCTCTGGAGCAGGTTTTCATCAAGGATCTCTCTGTACTTTGTTCCATTAATCTTTGCCTCGATTCTGACTAGTCTCCCAGTCCCTGCCACTGAAAAACATCCCCAGAGCATGATGCTGCCACCACCATGCTTCACCGTAGGGATGGTGCCAGGTTTCCTCCAGACGTGACACTTGGCATTCAGGCCAAAAAGTTAGATCTTGGTATCATCAGACCAGACAATCTTGTTTCTCATGGTCTGAGAGTCGTTACTGTAGGTGCCTGTTGGCAAACTCCAAGCGGGCTGTCATGTGCCTTTTACTGAGGAGTGGCCTCCATCTGGCCACTCTAAAATAATGGCCTGATTGGTTGAGTGCTACAGAGATGGTTGTCCTTCTGGAAGGTTCTCCCATCTCAACAGAGGAACTCTAGAGCATTGTCAGAGTGACCATCAGGTTCTTGGTCACCTCCCTGACCGAGGCCCTTCTCCCACGATTGCTAAGTTTGGCTGGGCGGCCAGCTCTAGGAAGAGTCTTGGTGGTTCCAAACTTCTTCCATTTAATAATTACATTTACATTTTAGTCATTTAGCAGACGCTCTTATCCAGAGCGACTTACAGTAGTGAATGCATACATTTCCTACATTTTTTTTCTCCGTACTGGTCCACCGTGGGAAACGAACCCACACCCTAGCGTTGCAAACACCATGCTCTACCAACTGAGCCACACGGGACCAGAGAAGAATGGCAGAAACTCCCCAAATACATGTGCGCCAAGCTTGTAGCGTTATACCCAAGAAGACTCGAGGCTGTAATCGCTGCAAAAGGTGCTTCAACAAAGTACTGAGTAAAGGGTCTGAATACTTTAGTAAATGTATTATTTCATTTTTTATTTTTAATAAATTGGCAAAAAAATCTAAAAACCTGTTTTTGCTTTGTCATTATGTGGTATTTAGGTCTGAAGGTCTGAATACTTTCCGAATGCACTGTATATAACTTCTACATATAAAATGTAAATGCCATTATAATATACTTATGAAAAATATATTCCATGTACAATTAATTACCCAGTGGAAAACTGAACATGAAAAAAAATACAATAATTAAGCAACAGATATAACATGACAATACAAGCAACAAACCCATTTCAATGTGAGCTTAATTTTGGTATAAAGTGACTAATCAAATGTGTGTGTGGGTCACCAGCCTGAGGGTGTGTGCGTGCATGTGCGTGGGTGTGTTTAGCTCACCAGCCTGAGGATGGCCAGTCAGACATACATAACACGTTAACCACCATTCAAACATCCTATACCAAATGTTGCTTTGTCAAAAGGCACACAATTCTTTCACACCTATGCCCACTTAATCTTTTCCCCTCCACCTTTGGTTTAATGATCCCTCATTTTCCATAGAACTTCTTGTTGAGGAGGAAGATGAGCAGGTTGACGTTGACTTTGGCTTTGTCAAACATCTTCATCACCGCCACTCCCTCGTACTGCAGCTGGAGCAGATCCTGGAAATGGAGTTGAACCTTTTCCATCTCAACTCCCATGAACTTGGCCTTCACCTCAAAGTCCCCAACTTCCTCACTGGGAGAGATAATAATAATTATGGAGGTCACTGTGTTCTTCAATGATGCAGATATTTTTTGGTACCCTTCCCCAGATCTGTGCCTCGACACTATCCTGTCTCGGAGCACTACGGATAATTCCTTTGATCTCATGTCAGCTGTGGGTCCTTATATAGACAGGTGTGTGCCTTTCCAAATCATGTCCAATCAATTGAATTTACCACAGGTGGACTCCAATCAAGTTGTAGAAATATCTCAAGTATGAGCAATGGAAACAGGATGCACCTGTCTCATAGCATAGGGGCTTTTTTATTTTTAATAAATTTGCTAAAAGTTCTTGAAACTTTTTTTCGCTTTGTCATTATGGGGTATTGTGTGTAGATTGCTGAGAATTTGTATTTATTTTATACATTTTAGAATAAGGCTGTAACGTAACAACATGTGGAAATGTAATGGGATCTGAATACTTTCCGAAGGCACTGTATACTGTATACTGTAACATATAAAGTATTGCACACTACCAATTACTCTAGTTCACCAGACACTTCCACCCACGTGCAATTAGAGGTTAGGCTTTCCTGTATATGTAACCTATACCTTATGTTTGAGAAACTTCATATTTCCTTCTTTGAAAAGTTCTGATGTAGACTAGCAATTGGACTAGGGGTGATTTTAGGCCTATGTGTATATGGGGCTCCTGAGTGGGGCAGCGGTCTAAGGCACTGCAGTCCCTGGTTTGAATCCAGGCTGCATCTCATCTGACTGTGATTGGGAGTCCCATAGGGAAGCGCACAATTGGCCCAGTGTCATCCGGTTTGGCTGGGGTCGGCTGTCATTGTAAATAAGAATTAGTTCTTAACTGACTTGCCTGGTTTAAAAAATATGTAACCTTATGTTTGAGAAACTTTCCTACTTTGAAAAGTTCTGATGTAGACTAGGAATTTGGTTTATAATCTATAACACATATTTTGCAGGAATTATATATTTAAACCTTGTTTCTTTTTTAATTCTTCCCACATACCAGTCACAAGGTCTAGGCCTACACAGTAACAAATATATTCCTGCCTCAGAACATTTCCAGCTTAATGCACTGCAGTAGGAGTCTTTGGCCTCATGGGTAATTCTGTTCATATTGGTGATCATCTCCTAGCAGTGCATCATGGTTCAATCTGCAGGAGTTTGACAGCTTCAGATCATTAGGCTCGGCCACTGACACCCAGCACGGCTACAGAGAGAGGAGGACCTGAGTCATAATACCCAAGCAATCACCACCAACACCCAAAGAGAGCAGCCCTAATAAGAGGAGGAAGGCGAGGGTGAGGGGAGATGGCACCAGGACCAAGAAGAGAAAGACGGACAGCAGGGGTGTTAGAGCTGGACCACCAGAGGAGAAGCAGGGGGCATGTGATGAGGGAAGCCCCTTGCCTCCACCCCTCCACACCTCTTTAAAAAGCCTGTTGGAGGCTGAGATGAAGCTAGTGTACGGTGACGAGCAGCACAACATTACCCAGCAGCCCTCCAAGTTCCCAGCCACCTCCTCGGCTTCACAATTAATGTGTCAAGCCTCTGAAATAGTAGGTCCTCCAAGTGGACCTAATCTCGGCTTTCTGCCTCAAATTGACAAATGGCTGGATCTAGCCTTACAGGATGCCGACTCATACTACCGACAGAAGAAATATGGGATCGCAGCCAGTCGTTTTACCACAGCTCTGGAGGTACTTGATATTTAAATTATATCTGTCCGTAGTCCTTCTTTCCTTATTTATTTTTTTATTCACTTTATAAACAAATAGATTACATTATTATTTATTGTATCCATCCCTCCCCAGTCTAGTAAAATAATTGCCAAACATTTTTAAATCAAAGTGTTGAAAACTTTAAATTAAAACTGCCAGAACTTATGGCAGCAGACAGCTTTCCCCCAGGGTGTTTGACTTCCATTTTAACAAATGTAATGTGTTACAAATGTCATGGCCTTTAATGTAATACATATTTAGATACAGCTCTGTACATCTATTTGGCTTGTAATAATGATGGCACAATGCTGTATGGTTAAAACAGAACGTTTGGAGAGGTGTTCAAAGGAACTTATTACAAAGCTCATGTACTTTGAAAATCCCACAAAGAAGCAAACTCACAGTGGTATACTAAAAAGCAGGATCAATTCGTTAGCCAGCAAACTTTGATAAGCAACCAGAAAAGGCTTGACTTTCTGGTTCATTGAAAAAGTTTAACTTGTGTGTATTACTTTTTCAACCAATCTACACAACCTACTCCACATCATAGAAAATCTTCCAAATAAAAATGTTTCATACAAATAAAAATGTTTTAGAAAAGAAAATCTAAATTAATAAAAAATTTAAACTGTCAGCCTACACTAGCAAAACCCAGAAGACACTGGGCCAATTGTGCACTGCCCTATGGGACTCCTAATCACAGCTGGTTGTTATGCAGCCTGGATTCAAACCAGGGTGTCTGTAGTGACACCTCAAGCAATGCAGTGCCTTAGACCACAGCGCCACTCCGGAGCCCAAATAACACTTGAAGGAAGCTAATTTGGCCGCCATTACAGTTGTGAATCATTTTGAATTTGATTCTACCAACTTTGCACAACTCTTAGGGCCACATACTGTATCCATTGTTTTTGTCAAAATTGCTCTCTGATTTTCAAACAGATTTAAGTCAGGACTGAGACTGAACCACTCAAAAAAATGTCATCCCTTTTTAGATTTAATTGTAAGGCAGCAAAATGTGAAGACTTTGCTAGTGGTATGTAGACTTTAACTTGGCACTGTATCAAAATATTTAAGCAAGTTAGCTGGCTAACTCCTTGAACCTGCTTTGTAGTATACCCCTCTGGTCTAGTATTCAAGGTGAAACTTTCAAAACAATCTCAGTTGATTCTTTGCTGAAATAAATGATTTCATTACTGCACTGCCAGGTACATCTCTCAGTCTCTGATATGCAAATGAATCATTCATGAATCCTTTCCCGTACATTGTTGAGAGATGTCCTCTCTTTAGCGCATGCTGCATAGTTCTGCCAGTGGCACTAAAGTGTTGTCTTAGTCATTTGATTAAACTCCTTTGATAACTAATTTGTTACAGTTCACTCTTAGAAAAAAACAATTCTAAAATGGTTATTCGACGGCCTGCCCCCATAGGATAACCCTTCTTGGTTCCAGGTAAAAACCATTTTGGTTCAAGGTAGAACCATTTTGGGTTCCATGTAGAAACCTCTGTGCAAAGGGTTCTACACAGAACCTGAAACAGTTATATTTGGAACCAAAAGGGTTCTACTTGGAATCAACAAGGGTTCTTCAAAGGGTTTTATTATGGGGACAGTCGAATAACCCTTGTAGATTCTAGATACTGTAGCATATTTTCTTCTGAGAGTGTATGGTGACCCCAACTGCACCTCAGACATGTTTTCCATGATCCCTAGAAAAACCAGGACTTGTTTGAAATGTTCCTGTGCAAAGACAAAATGAGTATAAGCAGGCAAGAGAAGGATTTCTTAGACTTGATGTCAAATGTGTTAACATTCTGCCTGCTGAGATGATACTAATTTCTGTCTATTTTGAGAAGCTTTGTGTTCTAATGTTGAAATACTCAGGTTATTATCAAGGTAGAGACTGTACTGTAACTGTACTGTAACAATTGTGAGATTTGGGTAATGAAAGCCTCTCTTGCTCTCTATTTCTCTCTCAGCAATATTCAAAAGATGCTGCAGTTGAAAAATCTTTGCAAATGGAGTATGAAGACATTTCTAAGGTTGCCAGTTTGATTAAGTCCAGACTTGTTTCCTTTTCCGAAAAACTGAAGAGACCGGAGATAGCCCTCAACCACTCCCACAGGTAAGGATGAGGATACTTTTCAGATTGAGTCACAAAAACACCCAGCTAAGGACTCGACAGTGAGAGTAAGTCATAATTACCCTTAACAAAAAACATCTCACATAGACATCAATTTATCTGCAAAAGGATAATATAAATGTTACCCCCATCTTTTGTAGCCAAAAGCCATCTGAAAGGTCTTCCTCAGTATACTGTTGATTCTATGTGTATAGTAGTGAGGATGTGTTAATGGAGCTTTGAGATAAAAGCTAGTGATTTCTGAGCGGTGTCCATGCTGCCTGCCCGCCTGACCTCCCCTTGCCTCTCTCCCTCCGACCTGCCTGTTAGTCAGACCATTACACCTGTCCACCGCCCCCTCCATTAGGACCCAGACCTTGCCCACCTTCATAACTCACCCTGTCCTGGCCCCACTGTCTTCTTACCCTTGGAAGCACACAGTGTCTCGGAATTACTGTATATGTGAAACTTTTCCCTCGTCTGAGCCTATCATCTATGGAGCTATGTAACGATGTAGGTTTTTAGTGCTGCTGTTGATGTAACTGTTGGGTTTTAACCTCTACTCCCACACCACTACATGTCCAAGGTTGTCATTCATGATTGGAGATATTGCCACCCATGGTTATGTCAACAAAATAATGTCCCATCTGTTCTGCAGTTTTCGTCAACCTTGTTGCCATCTTTTGTCGGTTGCCATTGGCAACATTCTATTCAATTAATTCCCTTGACAACTTTCCTTAGTTTATAACTTTCTTTCACATTTCTCTTGGTATTATTTCCTTACAAGAGTTGGCAGTGTCAATGTTGATTAATCACATATCACAATCCAGCAATAAAGAGGGGAAGGGGTTCTGTCTCTAATGTGTCTGTGTTTCTGTGTTGTATTCCTTTTTGTCTAGTTGTAAGATCTACAATCTGTTTTATTTGATTGTCAATCTCTCTCAGTATATCAGCTATGTGAATCCATTTAGCAGCTTATCATATGGCATCGCCAACGCAGCCATAGGCCTATAGTATGATGGCATTACTGGCCTTATGGGCATCTGTCATCTGAAGCAGAGAATAGCTAAACTCACACATTGTTTACATGTTGAGCTATATGTTCTCAATTTAAAATGATACCAGTAGACACTGTATATGAGGTAAACCATATATCACATTTTGTACATGCCTTTTAAGTGCTGACATATACAAATGTTTAGTGCAAATCCAACTCTTGTAATTTAGGTACAGTATAAAAAATAAGGACATTACAATTAGGCAACAGGAGATGAGCATTACAAGCAATATTTGATGAGGTTAATTTCATTTCATTCATTTTTAGCAATGTTGCATTCACAATGGTTGCAGTTGTTCCCATAGATATTGTCACAGATCCCTCTGGAACTTTCATTGCGGACACCTGGTCCCTATTCCCACTGATTGCATATGTATATATATGCCCTTTGTTCAGCATGGTGCTGTCAATTATTGTTACAATGTCCGTTGGTGCGTGTGAATACCTGTGCTGTGTGTTTAGGCTTTCGTGCCATTGTGGATTGCGCAGATGATTACGGGTCTTGTCCCGTGGGTTAATCATTGGGTGCTTGTGTTATTTATTCGAGGTACTCCTCGCTCTTTGGTTTTGGTTTTCTACCCTGTGTTTTGTATAGTGTTTGTTTGGTCTTCATCCCCATGCCTTGACACGGCATGCCGTAATTTGGGTAAGAAGTTTTTTTCCAACTATTACACATTCCTGCGCCTGTCTCCCGAATCATTCATACCAACGTGACAGAATAATCAAACATTAAGGGAGACAGCGGGAAGGCCCCATCCAACGATGCTGCGACTGGTCCGTCCGGCACCGCCGCAACTTCGACAGCTGCAACTGGGCCGTCCGACGTCGCCACAACGGGTCCGTTCGACGACAGCACTTCAGCAGCCACAACTGGCCCGTCCGATGACGACGACGCAGCTTCGGCAGCTTCATCGGGTCCTGATCGACCCGCACTGCGTTCCTGTGATCGTCCTCAAGGCCGGTGTCGTTGCGCTGCTGGTAGCGGGGGGGGGGGGGGGGGGGGGGGGTACTGTCATGGATCCCTCCAGAACTTTCATCATGCACACCTGTCCCCTATTCCCACTGATTAGTATTTGTATATATGTGCCCTTTGGTTTCCATGGTCTGGTCGACTATTGTTGCAATGTCCGTTGGTGTGTGTGAGTACCTGTGCAGTGTGTTTTGGGCTTTCGTACCCTTGTGGATTGTGCAGATGATTACAGTTCCCGTGTGTTAATCATTGTGCACGTGTGTTATTTATTCGAGATACTCTTTGCTTTTTTGCTTGGGTTTCAACCCTGTGTTTTTGTAACGTCTTTGTTTGGTCTTTGTCCCCGTGTCTATACACAGCACGTCGTAATTTGTGTAAGTTTTTTTTTAAGTATTACGCATTCCTGCACCTGTCTCCCGAATCATTCATACCAGTGTGACAGATATAAAGTACATGTGCCACGTCCTGACCAGTAAAGAGGTTATTTGTTATTGTAGTTTCGTCAGGACGTGGCAGGGGGTGTTTGTTTAATGTGTTTCGAGGTTTGTTGGGCAATGTTCTATGTTAGTCTATTTCTATGTCTGTGTCTAGTTTATCTATTTCTATGCTTAGTTTATTGGTTTGACCTTCAATTGGTGGCAGATGTTTCTCGTTGCCTCTAATTGAAGGTCCTATTTAGTAGGGGTGTTTTTTCATGGGTTTTTGTGGGTAGTTCCATGTGTAGCTGTATGTCTCACAGGACTGTTTTCTCATCGTTGTTTTGTTTAAGTGTTTGTTTTGTTTTTTTCATCTTAAATAAAGAAGATGAGTATTCACATTCCCGCTGCTCCTTGGTCCCATCTTTACGACGTACATGACAACATGGCTGGTCTATGTATCACTGACCCGAGATATGCTAGCAACTGGGCTAACACAGCTTACCTTTAAGGTCAATAATATAGTGTTTTTATTAACACTGTTGGCTTTATAATCGTGAGAGAAATTGAACAAGATACTAACTAGCAAGTTAGTTACACCTACAATTGAAGTCGGAAGTTTACATACACTTAGGTTGGAGTCATTAAAACTTGTTTTTCAACCACTCCACAAATGTCTTGTTAACAAACTATAGTTTTAGCAAATCGGTTAGGACATCTACTTTGTGCATGACACAATTTTTTCCAACAATTGTTTACAGACAGATTATTTCACTTATCATTAAATCACTGTTTCACAATTCCAGTGGGTCAGAATAGGCTAAGCTTCTTGCAAATTGACATCATTTGAGTCAATTGAAGGCCTACCTTCAAACTCAGCGCCTCTTTGCTTGACATCATGGGAAAATCTAAAGAAATCAGTCAAGAAAAATATGAGATGAATGTACTTTGGTGCGAAAAGTGCAAATCAATCCCAGAACAACAGCAAAGGACCTTGTGAAGATGCTGGAGGAAACGGGTACAAAAGTATCTATATGCACAGTAAAACGAGTCCTATATCGACATAACCTGAAAGGCCGCTCAACAAGGAAGAAGCCACTGCTCCAAAACCGCCATAAAAAAGCCAGACTACGGTTTGCAACTGCACATGGGGACAAAGATCATACTTTTTGAAGAAATGTCCTCTGGTCTGATGAAACAAAAATATAACTGTTTGGCCATAATGACCATCGTTATGTTTGGAGGAAAAAGGGGGATGCTTGCAAGCCGAAGAACACCATCCCAACCGTGAAGCGGGGGGGTGGCAGCATCATGTTGTTGCTGTTGTTGCTTTGCTGTAGGAGGGACTGGTGCACTTCACAAAATAGATGGCATCATGAGGTAGGAAAATTATGTGGATATATTGAAGCAACATCTCAAGACATCAGTCAGGAAGTTAAATCTTGGTCGCAAATGGGTCTTCCAAATGGACAATGACCCCAAGCATACTTCCAAAGTTGTGGCAAAATGGCTTAAGGACAACAAAGTCAAGGTATTGGAGTGGCCATCACGAAGCCCTGACCTCAATCCCATAGAAAATTTGTGGGCAGAACTGAAAAAGCGTGTGCGAGCAAGGAGACCTACAAACCTGACTCAGTTACACCAGCTCTGTCAGGAGGAATGGGTCAAAATTCACCCAACTTATTGTGGGAAGCTTGTGGAAGGCTACCCGAAACGTTTGACCCAAGTTAAACAACAAAGGGAATGCTACTAAATACTAATTGAGTGTATGTAAACTTCTGACCCACTGGGAATGTGATGAAAGAAATAAAAGCTCAAATAAATCATTATCTCTACTATTATTCTGACATTTCACATTCTTAAAATAAAGTGGCGATCCTAACTTACCTAAGACAGGGAATTCTTACATTGGATTAAATGTCAGGAATTGTGAAAAACTGAATGTAAATGCATTTGGCTAAGGTGTAAGTAAACTTCCGACTTAAACTGTATGTAGCTTACAGGGTTAGGTGACTTTTCTTGTGGCTAGCTACTTCTAGTCCCGCATGCTCGCTTTTACAGAAAAATATCACTTCAGAAAAGTCAACATTTAAAATATTGACATGGACAGCATTGTAGACCATTTCTCCCCTCTTGCTGAAGTTTAAGTTCATCTCGAAAGAACAGAGAAATGCTGTGAAAACCAGTGTGCTGCAAAATGTTTGTCACCAGTGATTGTTTTGTTGACATTTTTAGTTCTCACACACTGTTGCTCCTACTGCACTAATCTGCTGAGCACCTTTGGAGCTCCACCCAAGCAAGGCATTTGATTGGTTTGACATGTTGTGATGCGTCACTGATTTACACCTGGTTCCGACCCCTCTTCAGCTGATTTCTGTCTTGGAACTTCCCCAGGCTTCCCGTTTTAGGGATCAGGATCAGGGTGACAGGTGTTTTAGAGCATAGGTGTTGGGAGTATGTAAAACCAGTCAGACATTGGAAAGGGATATTGGCCAGAAAAGTTTGAAAAGGGCTGGTTTAACACTTCCACAAGAGCATGTTGGGTTGGTATTGCGGGATTATGATAATGTATACATTATTCTAATACAGTATGTAATATATTTGTCCTACCTTTGGAATCAAATTTGGCCTTGGCAGTCGAACCAGTGAACATTATTATTCAACAAATGGCAGCTGCCTTCATTTCTCTCGCAGGCTGCTGTGTTTTGAGGTTTTATGGAGTTGGTAACATTTTGATAATGGATGGGTTCCAATATAGCACACATATTCACAGCTCCTGAAACCCCAAGTAGATTACAGCTTCATTTTTTCCTTTTGTTTCCTTGTTTTGCATTTACCGGCTATGTGTCATTAGTGTTTGGCAGAAAATACATTTCAATGTGGTGCATTTTGTATTTTCTGTTGCTTCATAGGAGCTGGCTTTGAGCAGGATGAGTGCAAAAACGGGATTGGATCAAAGACAGCCACGTCGATTCCCCCGTAAATGGATTTTGTTTCTTTCGAAGGAGGCTAGAACACGACAAAACAATACAGATAAAAATACCATAGCTCAATCTTTGAACCCGCTGCGATGACAGTGTTTGCAGATTACTTTCTGTTCCAGCGCTGCGTCTGTCTCTTGTCTTCAGGTTGTAGATGCCATCTTTCCTATTCTGTTCTGTAAGCAGGCTGTCACATCGCACACTTTGAGTTTTTCATGTACAGACAGTTATTTTGAGATCCCACTGTCTTCCTCAGACTGAAAAAAATGTCAAGGGAGAATTTAAGTCTCCCTCATGTCAAGGGAGAATTTAAGTCTCCTTCACATTCATTGAACAATGGCCATTTACTTGCCATTTCTATATGTAAAGTTTTAAATAGAACACTTACAAGAAACTATAGCTACAAAGATGTGCATTCATCTAAATGCCAGCCATTTAGTTAAGGCAGCAGATTAATGGGTGTAATTATCTAGGAGGCTTTAAAGAGCCAAGCCCCACTCAGGTAATTGTTTCCATTTAGATTAAATACGATGGCCATAAACAGTTTTAGTAAAGAATACTGAGCATTTGTGGGGAGGTTTCTGTGCAAGGAATTTAACAAAACTTTTACAAAGTGATAGGCACTAACAAATTAATATTGCATTATTTTTCTGTCTTGCAGATTGTTCTCCTTAGCTGCAGGTACGTGCTTACAATACATGGAGAGTGGTGCTGAGATATCAACCAGCCAATGTCAGGCCAGATTCAGACAAACAAGAGAGAACAGAACTAACTCTCCATGATTTCCTGATTAGGGAGATGATGATATGCTCTGGCCCTGTCAAAATAACAGAACGATATGATAAAAGTTAGTGAATAGTCTCTGCTGTTTTTACAGCAGGTTATATTTGACTAATGCCAGCCAGGTCAAATGTCTGGTTTTGAATGAGAAGTTCATTTTAGAAAGGTTGACTGGCAGACCTGCTTTTGCATCCATGTACGAAGCTTTTGCCTAGGAAATGATGGCAGGACCCAGACGAGCCTTCAGAGACCTTTGCTGTATTTGTTACATTCCAAAGCTCGGAGATGTTAAATAAGGAATAAGCAGTTGTTTTCTGCCCGAAATGCCACAGCTTGCTGTAGAAAATCTCTGATATGAATTCTATTGCCCTCATCAAGTTAATTTGGAGTGTGCGAGACACACACACAATCTCTCTTTCTCAACCCCTTGTCTGGACACGAGGTTCATCCCATGCATAAGGAGTTGAGAAGACCCTCATCGTACTGTACATTACAGATTGAGGCAGAGAGAGAGTGGGAACGATGATGATGACAGTATTTGAGCCAAAGATCCATGGCGTGTTAGGTGAGCACAGTTCACAGAGGCATCAGCCAAGCAAAACAGAATGCTTTTATAGGTTAATAGGGCTTGTGCTTAATAGCTGTAATGTTTTCAAACTGTTGAATTATTCAGTTAACACAGACAGCGTGGGATGGGGATATGTTTGGGGCGGGCAGATGATATGTGGGGGAACAAAAGACACTCAGGCGCATGCGAATCTAGGAGAAAGAAAAGCCAAATATCTCACGCAAGCGCAGTCACATGTTGGATGCCCCAGTGTTTATCATCTGCTTAGTCAAAAGGTAAGTGTGTTAGGGGCTCTTTTAGGGGCTCACCTGCTCAATAATTATAGTATTGAAGGCAGCAGAAACATGCTATTAATTGGCCTGGGTTTAGTAGGAGGTGCTGCTGCGGACTGAGCTGTGTGCTGCAGACACGCCTCATGTGTCTCACTACAGGATGACGAAGAAGAGGAACAGTAATGGGCCTTCAAAGGCAGCTATGATGACTGGCACATGCTTTGTGGCGCGGCTTGAGTGGAGGGAGAAATTACGCAATCCACCTCCTTTTCTGTTTAATACAAACTATTGTAATTTCATTTGTTTATTTCATTTTGCTTTACAGTAGTTATCCTGAGGATTAGTATTTTTTAAGCTTAGACTTAAGGGTATAAGGTATGTAAAATGGCAAACCCATCAGGAACAATAATTGCACCAAAAAAGTAATTTCACATTTCACATTAAACCTATCAGGCCTCAATTCTTTTCCCTCCTTGTACCACAGTTCCTTGCTCCCATTGAACGTTTCATTTCTATGATTACCTCATAAATCTCCATAACTGATCTGCCATAAAAGTATATTTCTTTGTCTGAAAAAGCTGCAGGCAACATCACTCTGACTCTGCACAACGACATAATTTCCCCCGTGACTTTTAAGTGACCCACAATAATGACAACTCAGCAATATGTCATTTATTTTTTACAATTTAACCAGGCATCAAAGAAAAGCTGTTGTTGTTTTACACTTTTAGAGGACATTACGTTTAAGCAGATGCTCAGAAGGTAAAACTATAGTATTAAAACATTCTGAACTAGTTGAATCTCTATTCCGTAGCAGTCTCTTTTTATTTCTCTGTTCTCTCCTAGAGCCATCCAGGTAAACCCCATCTATTTCTTCCACCATCTGAGCCAGGCCATGGTGTATCGACTGCTGGGGAACCAATGTGTGGCAGGGGGGTAAGCCTGTGAGGGTGTGAGGAGTCGGTCCTCCACAGGAAATGAAGACAGATTATCTTTGGCTAAAGCGCCAAGTCATTTACAGAGGGAGGATGAACACATGTCCACTCAGCGGGTTGTCACGTCGGCTCGCCTACTGGTGGTTCTGTCTTTTCAGGAAAAATATGTTCATGGAGACACATAAATACTAACTGCTCAATGTAGTATGAGTAGTGGGTAGAGGACAATTAGACTGATAATTACATTCTCTGCTAATGCTGCCATAAACCAGATACTAGAAGCCATCTCTTCCTACAGCTTCAGTGTTGTTAATGTGCCATTTGCATCCTAATGATATGATTATCAACTGTCTATGTGCCCACTAGTAGTCCCTTACATATGACAGTGCTTATTCTTTACTGAATGAGGAAGGAACAAATGGGAAAGGGCTCCAGAACCACCGCCGACCGTTCGCTATTTATTTTGTTAATGTCTCTTTCTGTTTCATTATTAGAGGAATGGACTGAAATAGAGAGCAGGTTAAGTTTGGTTAATCTCTCTCGCTCTTTTTCCCCTCCATCCCTCTTCTTTCAAATTATCTGGGGGCCCAATTAAATCAAATTTAGCGACCTGCCTACTAATCAAAAAATTAAGAGCTTTATGTGTTTAGCAGTTTTCCGTGTGCATCATAAACGGTCAGTGGGAAGGTCAATTGCATTTGCTCGGGTCTCTGCGTTGGGGTTATGGCATTGAGCCTGAACTGACTGGCTACAGTACGGCCACCAGGGATCCAGGGAAGAGAGGAGGGGGAGAGAAGGTGGGGATGAGGGCGCGGGCAGTGGACAGTGCTCTGTCTCTCCTCCGGACACATCTCAGACTCCTGTCCATTCCCCTCAGGTCAGCCAATGCTGACATTGCTCCATCCTGGACACACAGAAACAGCAAATCAGCATCTTTGCCTGGGCTCAAATCATCATAGATTAGTGAACTGAGGGATGCATCTTGTCAAGGCATTGCATATGCAACCTGAGATAAATCAAACAACTGTTTCTGTTATGTTACTAGGTCTCTTGAAAATAACTGATTCAATTTGTCTTCTGGATGATACATGGGTAAAAATAGGGTGGCAGGTAGCTTAGTAGTTAAGAGCATTGGGCCAGTAACCGAAAGGTTGCCGGTTGAAATCCCCGAACCGACTAGGTGAAAAATCTATCAATGTACCCTTGAGCAAGGCACTTTACTCTAATTGCTCCTGTAAAACGTTCTAGATAAGTGTGTCTGCTAAATGACCTAAAAAAAAAGATTGCTGTATGAGGTTCAATGGAATATTTTTCATTCAATAGACTAAAACCTTTTTTGATTTGGAATTGGAATTTCAAGAGATTTTGTGCTTAAACTTGCTTTTAAGGCACAACTTTCCTCCTTGGAAATTATATAAAGTCATAGTGCAATATCGAAGCTAATTACATGGATAAATGAATGCATTCCTTAAGCTGTTTCGGGTGGGCAGATAATTAACGAACATCAATCTCATTTAATATTTATTTAATAGTTCCATTTCTAATACTCGTTTCGATGTGTCACTATGGGATTTGCTCAGGGGCGAGTCACTGGCTCGATGTATCCAATCACAGCGTCTGTTGGAGACAGCTCGAGTGGCAAATGAGGTGAGGCCCTCTCCTCCTTATATGGAGCCACTCGCCCGCCCACTGGTCATGCTCGCCTCGTTTCCTTGTGGAAGAGACTACGCTCACTGAAGTTCTCTTCAGTACGACTTGATTCCTGTCTTCCTACCAAACTTTAACGGTGAAGAGATACGCTTTGTTCATCAAGAAACCAAGAAAGCACTTCTTTCTCCAGCTAGCTGTGTGCTAACTAGCTAGGCTATTAGCTGTGAGGTGAACGGTAGTTAGTAGGAGAAACGAGCAGGGCTCCTGCCCCCGCCCCAGCACCGGCACACCCGTGTCGATGCTGGGTGAAGATAGCAGGCAAGGATACACACCTCATGTGCATTGCCTGCTTAGGTTTTGAGCACTCTACAGCATCACTCGCTAGCCCCGAGTTCTGTGTGCATTGTAGGACACTGCCTGCAAAATCCCTCCATCAGCGAGTGCACAGAGCAACCCCCATACAAGACTTGTCACCCTCACAGCCATCGGGCAATGAGGCTACCCCACAAACCCAACCCTCCTGGGAGGAGGCTATGGAATATGGGGTCCTCAACTCGCTGTATCAACACGAAACAGCCGGCGAGGAGGATGACAACCTTGATATCGATGAGGAAGAAATACTCTAAATCGATGAGGGAGGCCCTCTTCCTCCCTAAGCGCAGCATCGGTACCCAATAAAAGATTTGGGCTTGTGAATGTCTGTAAACGGGCAATGGCCAGACTCGGTATCGACTGGCCCGCACCTGTCAGGGGTGGCAGAGCCAAGAGGGACTGGTTCGATGTGAGGTAACTCCCTTCTCGCACCATCCCGGGGAAACAACTTGGTCCCAGTCAGCAGTCCCATTCTGCGTGGTGGAAGGCAAACGCAACTGGGACAAGCCCTTGTCCAGCCAGGTCCAAGCCAGACACTGTTGGCATGGAAGCTACTGGTGATTAAGCCATCATTGGCTAGCCACCTCAACCCCAGTGTCTCGTCTATGACCGACACTGCTGTCCCTGGGAAGACCAAAGGTCTAAGTGTTTGTGGCAAGTTCAGTATGGGCCTTGAACATAACATCCTTACTTTTGGCTAACCAAGCCGATTTGCTACAAGAGAAGAGATGAGATACAAGAGATGAGCACAGCCGACCAGAACCTATGGAACGATATCTGCATCATAGCAGATCTCAACCTCAGAGTCTCCAGAGGCACCATCCAAGGATGTGGGTGCACCATGAACATTGTGGTGTTGGGGGAGAAAGACTTGCGGTGGTGGGGGAAAGAGCCTTGTGGTGATGGGGGAGAGAGCCTTGTAGCTCAACTTCTCCAGCCTCTCGGACAAAGAAAAGGCAGATTTCTTTGATGCTCCTATCGCACTGAAGGAACTGTTTGGGCCTTCTGTCGCTGCAATGCGACAGAAGCGCGAACTTCGCAAGAAGGAACGTGAAGCCTTCCAGTTCTGCTTGCCACATAGACCTGGTTACCATGGCAACCCGGTCTCCCCCTCCACGAGCCAAGGCTTCGTGCAGGGAGAAGGCAACTCGCTGGCACCAGGGTTTTCCGTAACGCAAGACCCCCAGTGACACAGCAGGCTGCTAACCCACAGATCAGCTCTCCTAACAGAGGCCAACAGTGGGGGAAGCAGTCCTTTGCTTCTACGGCATTGGTGTCCCGCCCACCTGATTTCCGTGTGGGAAAGAATTGGTGTTCGGCCTAGGGGTACGTCCCCAGCGGCAGAGAGGGGCAAACAACAGTTTACTCCGTGTCCTGACCTGCCTTCTCTAGGGTGGAGCACAGTGACTGGCGGTCATGATATTTTGTCAGACAGTAATTGTCATGCAAATAATTTCCAGTTTCCAGTTTTAACATAAACAGGTTTAGCATCTTTGTGCTTCCACGCATAGCCTACAAGCCACTGATGCGGACATTTGGAACATCTACATTTTAAAAACTCGAATAAATCCACTTAATATAGCCTACACCATCATAATAAATCCATTATTTGTTTTAGGCAGGTCTAAATGACCATTATGATATGAATAAAATGTTACCTATTTCAGAAAAAAAGAATAGCATATTCCGAGTCATCCTTATGTTTGGACCTGAGGGCTCATTAATAAACGTTGCATACGCACAAAATATTCCCCAAAAAATGTGTGTGCCAGTTTATGCAAAATGCTTATTTTTCTCCGCGCATATAGGAGTAATAAAGGCTTTTTTTATGATCGGTGGTGCTGCAGTACCCTCATCACTCCTACTTTCTGTGGGCTTGGAAGGAAAATAGGCAGAGCTTGTTTGATTGCTAGCAAAAGTAAGCTGATCAGGATGGCTAACTTATTGCATCTAAAACAGTTTTCAAAATTTGATTTTCTAGCAAAACAGGGTGATAAGGGACGGAAGACCAACTCTAAGCTCAGGGACCTACATCAAAGGAACAGAAAATAACAGGATCATTTCAATCTGAGTGGTATCAACGGAAAGACTGGCTCTGTGGCTGCGCTGCTACTCTACTGCTTCCCCTGCCTGCTGTTGTTCACCACCAGCAACAGCGTGTAGAAAAGAGCAGTTACTGCGACTTTAACAACTTGCCTATAGCACTCAACAAGCATGATAAATTTGTCTCACATTAAAGCCAGATAGATCTGGCATTACATTTACATTTTGTATTTTAGTCATTTAGCAATCACTCTTATTCAGAGTGACTTACTGTACTGTTCATTTTCCTCGATGAAGTAGCTATCAGCAAAGGACAGAGAAGAGCTTGGACTGGGCTGAGGTGGGAGGACAAAGAGACCAGAGGCGTCAGAACGGAGTGCTCGGGTTGGGGTGTAGGGTTTGAGCATAGCCTGAAGTTAGGGATGGGCATTTCCTCTTGCTGCTCAGTAGGCAAGCACTATGATCTTGTAATGGATGGGAGCTTAGACTGGAAGCCAGTGGAGTGTGCGGAGGAGCAGGGTGACATGGGAGAACTTGGGAAGGTTGAAAACCAGGCAAGCTACAGCGTTCTGGATAAGTTGCAGGGGTTTGAAGGCACAATCAAGGAGCCCAGCCAACAGTCAGTAGCACTAGTCGAGACCGAAGATGACAAATGCCTGCATTAGGACCTGCGCCGCTTCCTGTGTGGGGTAGGATTGTACTCTATAAATGTTGTAGAGCATGAAACTACAGGGGCGAGTCACTGTTTTGATGTTTGCAGAGAATGACAGGGTGTTTTCCAGGGTCACACCAAGGTTCTTTGCACTCTGGGAGGGCGACACTGTGGAGTTGTCAACCATGATGGAGAGGTCTTTGAGTGGGCAGGCTTTCCCCGCGAAGAAGAGGAGCTCCATCTTGTCGAGGTTGATCTTGAGGTGGTGGGCCGACATCCAAGCTGAGATATCTGTCAGGTACGCAGAGACTTGTGTTGCCATTAGGGTGTCAGAAGAGGTGAAGGAGAAAAGTAGTTGAGTGTCATCCGCATAGCAATAATAGGAGAGACCATGTGAGGATATGATGGAGATGAGTAACTTGGTGTGTAGAGATAAGAGGAGAGGGCCAAGAAACAAGTCCTAGGGGACACCAGTAGTGAGAGTATGTGGTGCAGACACAGATCCTCTGCACGTCACCTGGCAGGAGTGGCGTTACAGGTAGGATGCAATGCAAAAGTGTGCAGAGCCTGAGACGCCCAGCCCTGAGAGGGTGGAGACGAGAATCTTATGGTCCACGGTGTCGAGGCAGCAGCTAGATCTAGGAGGATGAGAACAGAGGAGACACAGAGAAAATTAGTCTCGGTTGAGTGACCTGTCTTGAAGCCTGACTGGTTAGGGTCAAGAAGATTGTTCTAAGAGAGATAATGATGGAGTTGATGAGAGACAGCAAGCTCAAGTGTTTTGGGTAGAAAAGAAAGAAGGGATACAGGTCAATAGTTTTTGACGTCAGATGAGTCGAGTGTTGGTTTCTTGAGGAGGGAAGTGACTAGGGCCATTTTGAAGACAGAGGGGATGCAGCCAGTGGTCAGGGATGAGTTGATGAGGGAAGTGAGGAAAGATCTCCAGAGATGGTCTGGAGAAGGGAGGAGGGGATGTGGTCGAACATGCAGGTTGTCAGGTGGTCAGACCTCACTAGTCGCAGGATTTCATCTGAATGAACAACGAAGATTGAACATCAACAGCATGCACAATGCAAAGGTAAAAGGACAACAGTGAGATTTTGAAAGACCTAGCTAATTAATGCTACATGCTACCTAGGTAAACAGGAGTTGGCATTTCAAATCAAATATTTTTCACATGCGCCGATAACAACAGGTGTAGACCTTACAGTGAAATGCTTACTTGCAAGCCCTTAACCAACAATGCTTTAAGAAGAAAAACGTGTTAACCTCTTCACTATAGGGGGCAGTATTTTCACGGCCGGATGAAAAACGTACCCAAATTAAACTGCCTCCTACTCAGACTCAGAAGGTAGGATATTCATATTAGTAGTAGATTTGGATAGAAAACACTCTGAAGTTTCTAAAACTGTTTGAATGATGTCTGTGAGTATAAACTCATATGGCAGGCAAAACCCTGAGAAAAATCCAACCAGGAAGTTTGACCTCACATGGTTGTAGTCATTTCAAATAATGTTCTATCTAAACTACAGTGTCTGTGATGTCATATTGCACTTCCTAAGGCTTCCACTAGATGTCAACAGTCATTAGAACCTTGTTTGAGGCTTCTACAATGCAATTTGATTGAATAATACCCGGAACAGTAAGTGGTCGACCTGGTGTCATTGACTTACCTCGTGCGCACTCACGTAGGGCTAGCCATTTTTATTTTTATTCTGTAATGAATCTGCTATTGTCCGGTTGGAATATTATCAAAATACTACGTTAAAAACACCCTAAAGATTGATTGTGAACATGGTTTGACATGTTTCTACAAACGCTGAGGGAACTTTATAACTTTTCGTCGATGGTGGATAGATGCATTTTGGAATGGTGATCTGGACGCGCCATCAAAACGGATTTATTTCAACATAAATTATGGACTTTATCGAACAATTGAACATTTCTTGTGGAAGTGGGAGACCTTCCGAGTGCATTCAGCCGAAGATCAGCAAAAGTTAGACAATATTTTTTACATATTTCACCGTTTTGTGGATGCTGTGGCTGGACGGCTAACTGAATAGCTTGGGGCTCAGTACTCAGCATATTGAACAATGTGCTTTCTCCGTAAAGTTATTTTGAAATCTGACAAAGCGGTTGCATAAAGGAATAGTTCATCTATACTTCTTTAATTAATTGTTATATATTTTGTCAACATTTATGATGAGTATTTCTGTAAATTATGGGGCCCATTCACCGGAAATGTTGGGGTGAATACATTTTCTGAACGTCACGCGCCAATGTAAAATGTTTTTTTTTTATATAAATATGAACTTGATGGAACAAAAAATGCATGTATTGTCTAACATAATTTCCTAGGAGTGTCATCTGATGAAGATCGTCAAAGGTTAGTGCATAATTTTAGCTGGTTTTGTGCTTTAGGACGGCTACCCTTGCTTGGAAAATGGCTGTCCTTGCTAGGAAAATGGCTGTGTTGTTGTTTTTTTGCTGTTGTGGTATCCTAACATAATCTAATGTTTTGCTTTCGCTGTAAAGCCTTTTTGAAATCGGTCAACGTGGTTGGATTCAGGAGAGGTTTATCTTTCAAATGATGTAAAATAGTTGTATGTTTGAGAAAATTGAATTGTGATATTTTAGTTGTTTTTGTATTTCGTGCCATGCGATCCCATTGGCTGTTGGCTAGGGGTTCCGCTAGCGGAACGCCTAGATGTAAGAGTGTTAAAAGCAGATAAGTACATTATTATAATTTTTTTATAATTAAACAGCAGCAGCAAAATAACAATAGCAATAGCGAGGCTATATACAGGGGGGTACCAGTACAGAGTCAATGTGCGGTTGCACCGGTTAGTCGAAGTAATTGAGGTAATATGTACACTACTGTTCAAAAGTTTGGGGTCACTTAGAAATGTCCTTGTTGTTCAAAGAAAAGCACATTTTTTGTCCACTAAAATAACATCAAATTGATCCGAAATACAGTGCAGACATTGTTAATGTTGTAAATGACTAGTGTAGCTTGAAACGGCAGATTTTTTATGGAATATCTACATAGGCGTACAGAGGCCCATTATCAGCAACCATCACTCCTGTGTTCCAATGGCACGTTGTGTTAGCTAATCCAAGTTTATAATTTTGAAAGGCTAATTGATCATCAGAAAACCCTTTTGCAATTATGTTAGCGCAGCTGAAAACTGGAGCGTCCCCATTTATGATTCGATTACAGGTTAAAAATGACCAGAAACAGAGAACTTTCTTCTGAAACTTGTCAGTCTATTCTTGTTCTGAGAAATAAAACAAATCTGAGAAATTGCCAAGAAACTGAAGATCTGGTACAACGCTGTGTACTACTCCCTTCACAGAACAGCGCAAACTGGCTCTAACCAGAATAGAAAGAGGAGTGGGAGGCCCCGGTGCACAAATGGGCAAGAGGACAAGTACATTAGAGTGTCTAGTTTGAGAAACAGACGCCTCACAAGTCCTCAACTGGCAGATTCATTAAATAGTATCCGCAAAACACCAGCCTCAACGTCAACAGTCAAGCGGCGACTCCGGAATGCTGGCCTTCTAGGCAGAGTTGCAAAGAAAAAGCCATATCTCAGACTGGCCAATAAAAAGAAAAGATTAAGATGGGCAAAAGAACACAGACACTGGACAGAGGAAGATTGTAAAAAAAGTATTATGGACAGACAAATTTAATTTTGACGTGTTCGGATCACAAAGAAGAACATTCGTGAGATGCAGAAAAAAGGAAGGATTGTTTGCTCGAGGAGTACTTGACGCCATCTGTCAAGCATGGTAGAGGCAATGTGATGGTCTGGGGGTGCTTTGGTGGTGGTAAAGTTGGAGATTTGTACAGGGTAAAAGGGATCTTGAAGAATGAAGGCTATCCCTCCATTTTGCAACGCCATGCCATACCCTGTGGACAGTGCATAATTGGAGCTAATTTCCTCCTACAACAGGACAATGACCCAAACCACAGCTCCAAACTATGCAAGAACTATTTAGAGAAGAATCAGTCAGCTGGTATTCTGTCTATAATGGAGTGGCCAGCACAGTCACTGGATCTAAACCCTGCTGTTGTGTGAGCAGCTGGATCGTATGGTACGTAAAGAAGTGCCTATCAAGCCAGCCCAACTTGTGGGAGGTGGTTCAGGAAGCATGGGGTGAAATCTCTTCTGATTACCTCAACAAATTGACAACTAGAATGCCAAAGGTCTGCAAGGCTGTAATTGCTGCAAACAGGATTATTTGACGAAAGCTAAGTTGGAAGGACACAATTATTATTTCAATTAAAAATCATTATTTATAACCTTGTCAATTTCTTGACTATATTTCCTAGTAATTTTGAAACTAAACTTAATGTATGTTTTCATGGAAAACAAGGATATTTCTAACTGACCTCAAACTTTTGAATGGTAGTGTACATGTAGGTAGAGTTAAAGTGACTATGCATAGATAATAAGCAGAGAGTTGCAGCAGCATAAAAGAGGGGTCTGTGGACCTTTGATTAGCTGTTCAGGACTCCTATGGCTTGGGGGTAGAAGCTGTTAAGAAGCTTCTTGGACCTAGACTTGGCGCTCCGGTTCCGCTTGCCGTGAGGTAGCAGAGAGAACAGTCTATGACTAGGGTGGCTGGAGTCTTTGACAATTTTTAGGGCCTTCCTCTGACACCGCCTGGTATAGAGGTCCTGGATGGCAGGAAGCTTGGCCCCAGTGATGTACTGGGTCATACATACTACCGTCTGTAGTGCCATGCGGTCGGAGGCCGAGCAGTTGCCATACCAGGCAGTGATGCAACCAGTTAGAATGCTCTCGATGGTGCAGCTGTAGAACCTTTTGAGGGCCTGAGGACCCATGCCAAATCTTTTCAGGCTCCTGAGGGGGAATAGGCTTTGTCATGCCCTCTTCACAACTGTCTTAGTGTGTTTGGACCATGATAGTTTGTTGATGTTGTGGACACCAAGGAACTTGAAGTTCTCAACCTGCTCCACTGTAGCCCCGTCGATGAGAATGGGGGCGTGCTCGGTGCTCCTTTTCCTGTAGTCCACAATCATCTCCTTTTTCTTGATCACGTTGAGTGAGAGGTTGTTGTCCTGGCACCACATGGCCAGGTCTCTGACCTCTTCCCTATAGGCTGTCTCATCGTTGTCGGTGTCATCGGCAAACTTGATGATGGTGTTGGAGTTGTGCCTGGCCATGCAGTCATGCTTGAACAGGGAGTACAGGAGGGGACTGAGCACGCACCCCTGAGGGGCCCCCGTGTTGACAATCAGCATGGTGGAATTGTTGTTACCTACCTGTACCACCTGGGGCGGCTCGTCAGGAAGTCCAGGATTCAGTTGCAAAGGAAGGTGTTTAGTCCCAGGGTCCTTAGCTTAGGGATGAGCTTTGAGGGCACTATGGTGTTGAACGCTGAGCTGTAGTCAATAAAAAGCATTATCACATAGGTGTTCCTTTTGTCCCAGTGGGAAAAGGCAGTGTTGAGTGCAATATAGATTGCATCATCTGTGGTTCTGTTGGGTGGTATGCAAATTGGAGTGGGTCTAGGGTTTCTGGGATAATGGTGTTGCTTTGCTTTGAGCCTTTCAAAGCACTTCATGGCTACAGATGTGAGTGCTACAGGTCGGTAGTCATTTAGGCAGGTTACCTTAGTGTTCTTGGGCTCAGGGACTATGGTGGTCTGCTTGAAACATGTTAGTATTACAGACTCAGTCAGAAACAGGTTGAAAATGTCAGTCAAGACACTTGCCAGTTGGTCAGCGCATGCTCGGAGTTCACGTCCTGTTAATCTGTCTGGCCTGGCGGCCTTGTGAATGTTGACCTGTTTAAAGATCTTACACACATCGGCTACGGAGAGCGTGATCACACAGTCGTCCGGAACAGCTGATGCTCTCATGCATGCTTCAGTGTTACTTGCCTTGAATCGAGCATCAAAGTAATTGACCTCGTCTGGTAGGCTCCTGTCACTGGGATCTTGCGGCTGTGCTTCGTTTTGTAGTCTGTAATAGTTTGCAAGTCCTGCCACATCTAACGAGCATCGGAGCCGGTGTAGTACGATTCAATCTTAGTCCTGTATTGACTCTTTGCCTGTTTGATGGTATGTCAGAGGGCATAGCAGGATTTCTTATAAGCTTCCGGGTTAGAGTTCTGCTCCTTGAAAGCGGCAGCTCTACCCTTTAGCTCAGTGAGGATGTTGCCTGTAATCCATGGCATCTGGTTGGGGTATGTACGTACGGTCACTGTGGGGACGACGTCATCGATGCACTTATTGATGTGACTGATGTGGTGTACTCCTCAATGCCAGAATCCCGGAACATATTACAGTCTGTGCTAGCAAAACAGTCCTGTGGCTTAGCATTTGCGCCATCTGACCACTTTCTTATTGACCGAGGTGCTTCCTGCTCTAGTTTTTGTTTGTAAGCAGGAATCAGGACAGAATAATGGTCAGATTTGCCAAATGGAGGGCTTTGTACGCGTCTCTGTGTGTGGAGTAAAGGTGGTCTAGAGTTTTTTTCCCTCTGGTTGCACATGTAACATGCTGGTAGAAATTAGGTACAGCGGATAAGTTTTCCTGCATGAAAGTCCCCGGCTAGGGACTCTGGATGACCGTTTTCCCGTTTTCTTATGGCCTGCTTGAAACATGCTCATTGAGTGCGTCTTTGGCCAGCATCCGTTTGTAGTGGTATGTAGACAGCTTCGTGGAAACGATGAGTGCCAGCTCATCAAACTGGCCCAGGGGCAACTATGTGGAATTATTCGTCTACATGCCTTTGCTGGAAGACAAACTGAACAGTTAGCAACCCATTTAGAGACAGCCACCTTGTTTGCTTTTTGCTCATGACCTATGGTGGAATGTTCAATGAAACCATGTTCTTCCATGTTCTGCAGAACAAAATGATCGATATGGGTTTCTGCCGTAATCGTATCAGCAACACAATGAAAGCACTGAAATGGCAGCGACAAGACTTAGATAGTTTCTATGAACTGGGCTGTCAGAAAGCCAAACTCGTAGTAAACAGGCGATCAGGTTAGGGCGGGGGCGAATCTACAACAAAGTTAGTCCTACTGCAGCTGGTCCTCACTATACCATCCACGACAGCATCCGTTTCTGCACTGAAATGGATAAAGACATACAGTCGAAAATCTTAAATCGAGACTTTTAAAACTGAGGGCCAACATGGAGGAGTTTTACAGTTCAGTCACTGATGTCTTTACCCTAAAGGATAAACAGATGGGATTTATTTTACAAGTAAATGTAAATGCAAGCAAGTGTTTCTTCATAGTAGCGCCGTCTACTATTATTACATTACTTCTATTGTGTAAGTATACACTGAATGTACAAAACATAAGGAATGCCTTCCTAATATTAAGTTGCACCCCCTTTAGCTCTCGGATCAGCCTCAATTCATTGACGCATGTTCTGTACAAGGTATCGAAAGCATTCCACAGGGATGCTGGCCCATGTTGACTCCAATGCTTCCCACAGTGTGGAGTTGGCTGGGTGTCCTTTGGCTGGTGGACCATTCTTGATAAACTTGGGAAACTGTTGAGGGTGAAAAACTCAGCAGCTTTGCAGTTCTAGACACACTCAAGCCTGTGCCTGGCACCTACTATCAAAGGCCCCCTATGAATGGCACACACACACAATCGTTGTCTCAATTGTCTCAAGGCTTAAAAATCCTTCTTTAATGTGTCCACTCCCCTTCATCTACACTGATTGAATTGGATTTTTAACAGTCAAAACTCTGTTTTCACACAGGATTGCGCAATGACTAAAGTTATAAGAACACGTTTCATTAGGCTCTGTAGGCTATGTGCTTTCCAACCCTGTTCCATGGGTCCTAGGCCTATAGGCTGTGCTTAGAGTTATTTGGCCACTTTAGTTGTGATACAAACCAAAATATATAGGCCAATGGGCTAGGCAACATGAAACATACAACTATGATGTGAAAAAGTGGCAAAAAAATGCCCTGTTTCTTATATATACTAAATAATGTATGTGTGAAATTAGTTTTGATTTAGAAACGGCCATTATCATGCACCTGGCGGAACAGGGGCAAAAAAAAGACATGTCATCTATATGCACTTGAATATCGGAAGGAGGACACTTTTCCCACGGTTCATTATCAGGCATCCAAGTAGGTTACTCTGGTTGTAAAGTGAAGCAATGTGCTTAATATTAGGAAAGTTAAGAAATAAACATAATAAGACTAGCCTATAGAAAGCTTATGGGATCTTCCTCTGTTTAAAACTCTGTTTTCTCATGCAATTGCATAGCCTATAGAAATGTTGCGCAACATGGGCTTATAGGAACACTTGTTTCATTCCATGCATCAACCAGCTATGAGGAGCTGGATCTCACTGAGCAACAGGTGATCCTATTCTGCTCAAACTCTGAATGCCAGGGCTCTCATGAAGTGTTTGATTTGATTGTCGATTTCATTTGCATTGGTGTCAGAGTGATTAGAGGGACTATAGAGTGCTGAGTACCAGGCCATTAGCGATTGGCTAGCCGTTAGCAAGTTTTGCTACTAATGACCATCAGCGGCATCAGAGCGCAGTTTTGGAGAAGCATAGTTACCATGACTCGGCAGTCATGTGGAACTTGACTGCAGTCATGACTCGTGACTGCCGGTGTGGCGGTAATATGGTCACCATACTCAGAACATGTCTCAGAGTCCTGGGGTTGATGGTAACCACCATCTCAGTATTACTGCTGGGGCTACTGAGAATAAGAGACTTCCAGCATTGGACACAGGCGAAGTGCAGATACCCACAACGGCATCTCAAGTTAAAGATAAGGGTGACCACGGACTGTCTCGGCTCTCCGTCACTGGAGGAGCCCCTCGATCTTCGAATGTGCTGTGACCAAAAACAGATCATTCCATTCCAATGCTCTGTATCCAAGGTTTTATACTTTTTGCAGGATCTTTTGGAGGACCTTTAGCTGCTATCTCAGCCGGTTTCGACAACACCACAGTAGGGAAACACCCTCTGGTATGTCGTTTCATGAAGGAAGCACATCGCTTATGCCCAGTCTCCAAGCCTTTAGCCCAGTCTTGGGATCTTTCTATTATGCTTCAGGTGACTTCACAGCAACCTTTTGAACCACTGGAAAGCTTGGAATTTAAATATCTCTCCTTCAAGACGGCTTTGCTCATTGCCCTTACATTCACAAAGCAAGTGAGTGCGCTACACGCACTGTCAGTCCACCATTCGTGCCTACAGTTTGTCCCAAGGTTATCTAAGGTAAAGCTGTTACCCAACCCCACCTTTATGCCTAAGGTCAGCGGCAATTGCTATTGTCTCACCTTAGAGCTTATGGCTTTCCACCCGCCACCTTTCACTTCTACGGAAGAAGAGCATCTCCACTAGGGGTGTGAAGGTTTGAACATTTAAATGATTAAATGAAATTGGGATTGTTATAGTGTAGAATTTTTGTATTTTTTATTTTTATTAAATCACAGTGCACTTCTCACAAAACTACCACTAACAGGTCCCGATCATCATCATAAAGGGAAAAATGTAAATTACACAAATACCTAACGCTGTAATGCTGTAATGTTACTAGGAGGTGATATGCATCTTACAAATTATTTGCCACGGATATTAAGCGCATCACATGTCATCGTCGTTAACAGTTGGAAAAATGGCAGAGAGCGAGACAGGGAAGGAACAGAAACAAAGTCCTGTATGGCAATACTTTGAGAAGGTAAATGAGAAGGTGGTGAAATGCAAACTTTCTGAAGTGGAATTGAGCTACAGTAGTAGTACAGGTGCAATGCTTTACCATCTGAAAGGGAGGCACCATGAGACCAAAACTGTTGCTGGCAGCAGCCCAGGACCCCGAAAACACAGAGACAGGCTCTTCACATGAAAGAGGTGCAATAATGGTGACAAAATCACAGCGCTGATTACAGAAATGATTGCAGTTGATATGCTGCCATTGTAAATGGTAGAGGATGTCGGCGTCAGTGCCTTGATGGCATATCTAGAACCAGACTACAAGATGCCATGTCGAAAAACCGGATGGAGAAATTGATTGCTCTGCAATAAGAAAGCGCTAGCTCTCAAATACCCCATAAGTGGTGTTAAAAACAGATTGTTGGACATCTATGAACACGCTGTCATACGTCACTGCAACGAGCAATCACATTGATGAGAAATGGGACATGACGTCGCATGTACTAACCACTGAGAACATGGAGCAGAGACACACAGCAGAGAACCTAAAAACGGAACCTAAATAATAAAAATAAAAGGGTTGTTTAAATATTTGTTTGTCACATCCCTAGTCTCCACCGTTTATTTCCAGTATGTGCTTCGCATATCTGCTTGGATAGAATGAGAGCATGGCGTAATAATGACCCACACTTAAAGTGGGGCCCATCTCTGGTCAACGGCTATCCCATTGGATAGTGGAGGCTTTTATATTGGCTTATAATAGGGTTTACAGCCCCCGGAGAGCTTGAAGGCTCATCAAATCAAATTTTATTTGTTACATACACATGTTTAGCAAATGTCATTGCGGGCGTAGCGAAATGCTTGTGTTTCTAGCTCCAACGGTAGAGTAATATCTAACAATTCACAACCTAAAAGTAAGATCATGGAATTAAGGAATATATAAATATTAGGTTGAGCAATGTCGGAGTGGCATAGGCTAAATACAGTAGAATATAATACAGTATACACATATGAGATGAGTAAAGCAAAAATATGTAAACGTTATTAAAGTGGCCAGTGATTTCAAGTCTATGTATATGGGGCAGCAGCCTCTAAGGTGCAGGGTTACGTAACTGGGTGGAAGCCGCCTATTGATGGCTATTTACAGTCTGATGGCCTTGAGATAGAAGCTTTTTTCCAGTCTCTCGGTCCCAGCTTTGATGCACCTGTACTGACCTCACCTTCTGGATGATAGCAGGGTGAACAGGCAGTGGCTCATGTGGTTGTTGTCCTTGATGATCTTTTTGGCCTACATGTGACATCGGGTGCTGTAGGTGTCCTGGAGGACAGGTAGTTTGCCCCCGATGATGCGTTGGGCAGACCGCACCACCGTCTGGAGAGACCTGCAGTTGCGGGCGGTGCAGTTGCCGTACCAGGCGGTGATACAGCCCGACAGGATGCTCTCAATTGGGCATCTGTAAAAGTTTTAAGGTTTTAGGTGCCAAGCCACATTTCTTCAGCCTCCTGAGGTCTGTGTGGGTGGACCATTTCAGATCGTCAATGATGTGTACACCGAGGAACTTGAAGCTTTCCACCTGCTCCACTGCAGTCCCGTTGATGTGGATAGGGGCGTGCTCCCTCTGCTGTTTCCTGAAGTCCACGATCAGCTCCTTTGTTTTGTCAACATTGAGTGAGAGGTTCTTGCATCGGTAAAACTTCTTGGCACTGTTCAAAGTCATCACTTTACTCCACCCCGCATACTTTTATGAGGTTTTACCGATTGGATATCACTGCACCTTCATTTGTCATATCTCCTGTGGTGTGGGACGTAGATGTGGACACTCGTCAGGCTCTGGAGAGGGAACCCACACCCACTACCTGTTCTCCTGAGCGCATGTATGTTCCCACAGAGATAAGGGAGTGGACTGTCCTCAGTGTCGGAGCCTCTAAGGGGTAATGCTGTTTAAGACTACCCTGGCTTCGGAGAGCATGTCTGTGATATGGGAGTTGGCCATATCTCATACTGTTACGAGTATTAGAAATGTGACTTAGTGTTACTTGTGTAACCCTAGTTCTATGAGTGAGTTGTGTCACAGCATTTCCCTGCTCGCAAGAGTGAAAGGAAGAGAGGCATGCTTGAGAAAGATCAGTGGCTCACCTCATTCGCATCTCGACCTGTTTGTCTCCAACAGATGCTGTGTGATTGGATACTGTAACGTATACGCTGGGAGTCGGAAAGCAAGTGCAGGCGATGAGTTTAATAATAAACGGAACATAGACCAATACAAGAACCAGGAGTAGCGTATAGACATGAAACACATAGTCAATACTACCTGGGGAACGGAACAAAGGAAGTGACAGATATAGGGGAGATAATCAGTGAAGGGATGGAGTCCAGGTGTGTCTCATGATGAGACAAAGGTGCGCGTAATGATGGGTGCCAGATGCATGTAACGATGGTTGCCAGTGCCGGTGGTTAGTAAACCGGCGATGTCGAACGCCAGAGGGGAGGAGCGGCAGTAGACGTGACAGATACTTCGAGCCAGTGATCCTCCCCGAGCTAATTCCATAGTGACACATCTCATTCATATTCTCATAGAACTGGGGTTATGCAATTTACCCTATAGAAGAAACCAGAAGTGGGCAGGCGAAGCAAGCAGAGAGAGGCAGGTGGAAAGGACAGGACAGGAAGAGCAGTGACTGTATGCTAGCAGGATAGTCAATATCTCCAATCATCTTTGCTGATAGCGATGTTGTGTTTGCTGTGAATTGGTCTAATTTAACGTGTATGGTAAAGCCTCAACACTTAGCTACCTTTTTCAGAATTCCAAAAAGTTCATAATAACAACATTTTTATTGTTTTGTGTGACTACAGCGCCAGCGATAAAATGCAAAAATAGAGACACTTATTAATGGAGCGAGGCGTCAAAGTGGAAAACCCGCCCACCCAGCTTCGGGTTGGGTCATTATAATTCAAAACAATGCATTCTAAAATAAATCACACACGCCTCGCAAGCTCTCCTTTGGTGAGATTAGGCTTTAAGTTCTGTTATTTTATATGCCAATGGTAGTGGGAATGTGATGGATTCTCCCCATTGTTCCCTGAAGAAATCCTGTGAATTTCTCTGCTAGCAGTAGGCTCTCACCATGCCTCCACTGAATTGGTCTTGTAATTTTCCTGACATCTGGTGCACTTTTCATCATTAGATAGTCATCTGCAGACACATTACAGGTTGCCATCTTAAAGATTGAATAGGAATGTTTATTAGACCACAATGACAGTTCGTATGTAAGAAAATGTCGCTCCTGCTTAGGCTTTCTTATCAGAAAAAAAGGCTCTGTGAAGAATGTGATTTTAGACAACTAAATTATTCCATTTAAGCAATTAAGGTTGCCACTTTGTCTCTTGTCAAACTGCGTTGGCACAGACGTTGGAATATAGTAACTCTTAAAAATGGAATACTCATACAATGTTGTAGTGATACTCACAGCCTGCTGTCTCGTTCACGGCAAATATGTTTTCCATGTTGTAAGAACATTTATCACTTGACAAATGTGGCCATTAGGTGCACCCCTTTATAAGGAACAAATGTATATCAATAGACATGTGTATGCCATGATTATGGAAACTAGAGAAGGTAGGCTACTGAGTGCCTTGTGAATAGCTACACAGACTATCTGAGTTAACCTTGTATCCTTATTGACCTTTTATTTTATTTTATACTCTATGCACACTCACAGGGCCCTACACAGTCACACACTCTGCTCACTCACACATAATACGCATATACAATTACACTGATTCTACACACACACACCCAGTCACATACAATCGGCTGCTACTCTGTTTATCTTATATCCTGTTGCCTAGTCACCATACTCCTATACTGTACATACACTATATATACAAACGTATGTGGACACCCCTTCAAATTTGTGGATTTGGCTATTGCAGCCACACCCGTTGCTGACAGGTGTATAACATAGAGCACACAGCCATGCAGTCTCCATAGACAAACATTGGCAGTAGAATGGCCTTACTGAAGAGCTCAGTGACTTTCAACGTGGCCCCGTCATAGGATACCACCTTTTCAACAAGTCAGTTCGTCAAATTTCTGCCCTGCAAGAGCTTCCCCGGTCAACTGGAAGTTATTTTATTGTGAAGTGTAGTCTTCCCTGTGGCTCAGTTGGTAGAGCATGGTGTTTGCAATGCCAGCATGGTGTGTGCAACGCCAGGGTTGTGGGTTTGATTCCCAGTACAAAAAGAAATGCATGAAATGTATGAAATGTATGTATTCACCACTGTAAGTCGCTCTGGATAAGAGCATCTGCGAAATGACTAAAATGTAATGTAAATGTAAGTGGAAGCATCTAGGAGCAACAACAGCTCAGCTGTGAAGTGGTAGGCCACACAAGCTCACAGAACAGGACTGCTGAGTACTGAAGCACGTAGCATGTAAAAATCATTGGTCCTTGGTTGCAACACTCACTACTGTGTTCCAAACTGTCTCTGGAAGCAATGTCAGCACAAGAACTGTTTGTCAAGAACTTCATGAAATGGGTTTCCATGGCTGAGCAGCTGCATACAAGCCTAAGATCACCATGAGCAACACCAAGCATTGGCTGGAGTGGTGTAAAGCTTGCTGCCATTGGACTCTGAAGCAGTGGAAATGTGTTCTCTGGAGTGGTGAATCACGCTTCACCATCTGGCAGTCCAACGAACGAATCTCGGTGTGACGGATGCCAGGAGAACGCTACCTGCCCCAATGCATAGTGGAGGAGGAATGATGGTCTGGGGCTGTTTTCATGGTTCCCCTTAGTTCCAGTGAAGGGAAATCTTAACGCTGCAGCATTGAATGACATTCTAGACGTTTCTGTGCTTCCAACTTTGTGGCATCAGTTTGGGCAAGGCCTTTTCCTGTCCATACAGAAATGGGTTGTTGAGATTGGTGTGGAAGAACTTCACTGGCCTGCACACAGCCCTGACCTCAACTCCATCGAACTAAATTGGAACGGCGACTGTGAGCCAGGCCTAATTGCCCAACATCAGCGTCCAACCTCACTAATGCTCTTGTGGCTGAATGGAAGCAAATCCCCGCAGCAATGTACCATCATCTACTGGAAAGCATTCCCAGAAGAGTGGAGGCTGTTATAGCATCAAAGGGGGGACCAACTCAATATTAATTAATGCCCATGATTTTGGAATTAGATATTCGACATCACTATCACTACAGTATCCCTGCACATAGTAAATACGGTATTGGAACTGACCCTATAGATATTATGCTTACTTAAATTCTTGTGTGTTCTTTTCTAGTACTACATTGTTATTGATTAATGTATTGTTGGGTTTTAGGTTTGTATGAAAGGAATTTCACTGTACTTGTGCATATGACAATAAAGCTTGAAACTGAAAGCAGAGAGAAATATCCTGTACTACAGCTCAGACTTGACGAGTTCCGCTAGCCTCACACCACTACCTCATCTGTGTTTTGAGAAGAATACACTCGACAGCTACATTTTTCATACGATTCTCCTCTTTTGTCTTCCATTATGCATACATCTGTTTTGCCAAGCCCAGACCTCAGATTTGTTTGAGAAAAGAGATGTTGAATGCCAAACCTTTTGCACTCGGGAGCCAAGAGTGTGTAGAATGCTGACACCAGTAGAAAACAAGGCAATGTGCCCAGTGGCATTCTCTGCTGCTTTATGGAATAGCTGTGGGGGGTGGGGTGGTGGGGTGTTGTTATTTTCAGCAGCTTTCAAAGACAATTCTCACCATGGTGTGTCAAATATCCCCTGAGTATCAGAACATATCTATTGTGTGGTGCAGTACAGTTACCTGGGCTGAGCTGCTATGTGAAGGCAGTAGAAGATGATGATGATGATGATGATGATGGTGGTGCTACTGCTACTGCTGATGGTGATGATGAATTGACCATCACCTAGTCCACTGTGCTGTGGGGCTCCTTTTCTCTTCCCCATCACCTCTGTTGTTTTTTCTTCCTTAGACTTTAATGGTGTGTCATATTGTGCAGTCTCTACACGAGCTGCCCCCAATGGCCCTTTTTCCAGGCCAGCCGTCACAAACGGCCCCATGCTGTCAGACTGGTCATTATCTTGATGTGATGTGCCAGGCCGAGGAAATCTCTCTCGCTCCAAGTCCCGGTCCCAAACGTTTTAGAGCTTTTTTTCTGTCTTGAGGTTGTTGTTTTTTGGTTGTCCTGCTGTCCTTTGACAAATCTCCTATTGTTCATCCACACCCCTATGTGGCCAGAGTGAGAGAAATAACAGGAACTTTTTAAATTAACCCAAGTCAAAGTCTGCCTGTTGAATTTAACACTGTCATATTGACTGCCAGCACTGACATAAAGGAGATTTTTTAAAGGTACATATATCAAGAGGGGGTGGGGAGGAGGGGCTGTAGGCAGCAGGCTAGTGTTGTTGGGCAGCCACAGTGCAACAGGAAAGGTATCCAACTCCAAGTGTTTTAAAGGCATTTTTAAAAGGTTTTTGATAGCCACATCTACTTTCTGTGGCATCACTCAATACAGGGCCTCTCATGTAATCGAGCTATTGAACGGGATCACCCCTGTTACTTTGGACACTGAGAAAAGGGGATTAGGTGTTCAATATATATTGTTGGCAAGCCACGTCTGACTGGGCACAGACGTCAATTCAACATCTATTCCACATTGATTCAATGTAATTTCATTGAGATTATGTGGAAACAACGTTGATTCAACCAGTGTGTGCCCAGTGGGTTTCTATAGCTCTCTCTGTTACAAGCACAGTTCACTAGTTGCATGACAGGATTGTAAATGACATTAAACGGGTGTTTGCTCTAACTGTAACAAAGAGAATAAACTGTATGTTAAAGGACCAATGCAGCTGTTTTTATCCCAATATCAAATCATTTCTGTGTAACAATTAATTACTTTACTGTGATTGTCAAAAATAAACAAAAATGGCTTCATAGCAAAGAGCAATTTCTCAAGCAAGGACTGTCTGGGAGGTGTCTGAGTGAGGAGGGAAAACTGAAAAGTAGCTCTTATTGGCAGAGAGGTTTGGAACTCTCTTTCTTATTGCTCTATTAACTAAGTTATCGCCTGGTGATGTCAGCAGGCAGGTCAAAACTCCATTCCACCAAAACAGGTGGACATTTCAGGCGGTCTTTTCAAACAGCTTTTACACGTAAAGGGCATTGTCATCATTTTCAGAATTTTACAGTACTATTCTTTACTTATAGTGTGGAAATATATATAAAACACAAGAAAATCAAGATGTTGACTACATTGGGCCTTTAAGCTGAGATGGTCGAGCGCTGGACACCCTCACTTCAAACAATGGTTGTTTCTATATGCAGTACCATACCATATTCACACTGTATGATGGTAATTAGCATGCCATTGAATGCTTGATGAGGGAAAAATAGGCAGAAGGCTTGTAGGCTTCTTGCAGTCTGTACATTGAAAGCCACCAATGCATTTGTCCATTCACTTGTGGGAATGCTGTGAGACTCTCGGGATTACTAGATACTTCACGCCCATTAACCAGGCATGAGTCCCAACCGCCGTAATATCTATTGAACTCGCTGGAGTCAATAGAGGCTGGTCCAACATTGGAAAATCAGTTGCTTCCCTCCCTGGGGAGGATCAATTGGATTTCCCTTTCTTAAACACCCCTCTTCTTCTCTCTCTCTCTCTCTCTCTCTCTCTCTCTCTCTCTCTCTCTCTCTCTCTCTCTCTCTCTCTCTCTCTCTCTCTCTCTCTCTCTCTCTCTCTCTCTCTCTCTCTCTCTCTCTCTCTCTCTCTCTCTCTCTCTCTCTCTCTCTCTCTCTCTCTCTCTCTCTCTCTCTCTCTCTCTCTCTCCCTCTCTCTCTCTCTCTCTCTCTCTCTCTCTCTCTCTCTCTCTCTCTCTCTCTCTCTCTCTCTCTCTCTCTCTCTCTCTCTCTCTCTCTCTCTCTCTCTCTCTATCTCCCGAAAATCCAGGCCAGCTGGCCCATCCATCCATCCATCAGAGCTGAACCATCATCATCACTCTGTCAGAGGAACCAATCATGACCAATTACCGAGATTATCTTCTATTGATCTCAGCACACAGCACATCTGGCAAGCCATCAGCCACCGTATAGATTGAGCTATCAGTTGGAAACACGGTAGACAGCAGCCTGGCAGGCCAAGGCTTGATCTTAACGGCTAAACACCTGGCCAGGGCCAACAGGGTTGAACTGCAACCAGAATATTGTGATGATTATCATCATCACTCAGCCTCTCTCTTCCAACCCCTGTCCCAACAAGAACCAGATCTTCTGTGGGAGGGAGCCAAACATCAGCCAAGGTAGAAAAATCAGAGATATGTTGCTTCATCAATTTGACAAATTTGACCTCTTCTTCTGGGCAATTGTGTCACTTTCTACCAAAGTACTGAACAGTATTGTACAGTTATGTTACCACAGTATCTTAACAATAACAACTCAAATCCAATGTACCTTCACTAATACAGTAGCACGGGGGTAGTGTGACTGCATGGTGTGATGATGTAAGGGTCTTTCACAGATGATTGGTGAACACGCTTGCGGAGGAATTAGGTCAATCAGATGTGACATGTACTGTAAGGCAACACAGTGTGCCACATACAGAGCCCACAGCCATGGACGGAGCTTTGGCTGTAAACGGGGCATACTGAAGTAACCCAAGGGGATTCTTTGCTAAACTAACAATTCCTGACCTTGTGATCATTTACGCTGCTACACGGTTACTCATATATGCAAGATCCACTCACAGGCATATTGCTTCCAAGTCTATACGTGACAGAATCTTTTTTCAGTCTCATGTATTTTTTTTCATGTCATGTGCAATTCATTCTTGTTCGTTTTTTTTGGCAACCTGGTTATTCTGAGAACATGGGGCGAATACACAATAAATACATAAAGGTTTTCAAATGGCAGGATGCAGGCAATACTTTTCCTTTAACAAATATTTATCCTGACATTACAGGGACACCAGAAACACTAAAACTGGGTATTTTGTCTCTTCTATTTTGGTTGACTTTTAATATTGCTGCAGAATGTTTTTTTTTGTAATATTATCAGTGCTATGCTGTTCCATTTTAGAGAATGAAAACCCTTGTTTTGTATGTGCTTTGCTTGGCTCTTCTGTGCTTTGCTCTGCTCTCCTGTGCCACGCTGTACCGCGTTATGCTGTGCTATGATGTGCTATTCTAGCCTATTACGTATGCAGTTTTCATCTAGCTATTGAATGTGCCTCTTGTGCCTCTCTCCCTACAGAGTGCAACATCTTGATTGAATGTTGTGTGATTGTGTCTGCGTGTCTCTGTCCTTGTCATTAGGAGCGCCATGATTGCTGACTGGGTGTACTGGCTGTCCGGGGCCTCAGAGGAACACATAAGCAAGCTCATCAAACTGTATTGACAGGTGAGAACAGATGGCCCAGAGTAGAGGGGAAAGCCCAATGAATGATTATTGCTTTAAATACTGTCGACTGAGGTAGCTCTTAGCTTATCAATCAGGCAGAACGCTGCATAGCTGTAAACTGTTTATAATGAACCAGAGCACAGCAGGGTGGTGCCTAGTGAACCTACAGTAACCTCAACACTGGCAAGCAAAGGTAATCCATGATTCAGCGTAGACTGCTGTATGGTTCAACAAACATTGTCCACTCTCTGATCTAATCTTAATTACCTCAACTACTACTGTCAGGGTTGTTCCACGAAAGGGTGCCTTTTGGGTCCTTTTGATATTTTAAGTCGAAATTGTGCATCAATATTGAAGCATGTTATATTAAATGAAGTGCCCTTTAATATAGTTCTGAATATAAACCCCAAGCTTTTACATGAGTTTCCATTAGATGTTGGAGGTTGGCAAAGAGATGCATGCAAACATACAGGAAATTGCATACAGTTTAGCTGAGGAAAGGCACAGAGTTTTAATTCTAAGGGCAAAATGAATGTTTTTGACCTTGAAAGTGGGTTTGTACGGATCTGCATCCAAGCCATGATTTGCATTCGCTTGAAGTGAGATGAGTTCGGGATATCTTTTAGTATACAGTACATCAACCACCTTCCGTTTAATTCATTTCTGTCCCATGTGAATTTCGATACATCTGAGTGTTTATCCTGACGGCCCTTAAAAAGCATGCATTTCCAGCTCCCAACATCACAAACAGCCTTCTACCCACTCTGGGTTTCATGTCCCTTGGTGAGAGGCCCAGATTTAAAACCACACTACCTCCACTTTTAATGTTCCTTTGTTAAATTAGTAGGGGATAAAGTTCTGACCAGTGCTGATTCCACGGAGGCAATTTGTTTCCTTTTTTTGTAAAGATTTGAATGTCTTTTCTGCTAACTAATTCCATACTTTAATGCCATACTTTCTCATTCAACATACACATGAAAATGTACGTAAATAGAAGATCAGTTAGGGTCCTGGCTGTCTAGAGATGAACGTACTTTGGTGTGAAACGTGCAAATCAATCCCAGAACAACAGCAAAGGACCTTGTGAAGATACCCGAGGAAACAGGTACAAAAGTATCTATATGCACACTAAAACGAGTCCTGTATCGACATAACCTGAAATGCCGCTCAGCAAGGAAGAAGCCACTGCTCCAAAACTGCCATAAAAGCCAGACTACAGTTTGCAACTGCACATGGGGACAAAGATCATACTTTTTGAAGAAATGTCCTCTGATCTGATGAAACAAAAATATAACTGTTTGGCCATAATGACCATCGTTATGTTTGGAGGAAAAAGGGGGATGCTTGCAAGCTGAAGAACACCATCCCAACCGTGAAGCGGGGGGGTGGCAGCATCATGTTGTGGGGGTGCTTTGCAGCAGGAGGGACCGGTGCACTTCACAAAATAGATGGCATCATGAGGCAGGAAAATGATGTGGATATATTGGTGGATATATTGAAGCAACATCTCAAGACATCAGTCAGGAAGTTAAAGCTTGGTCGCAAATGGGTCTTCCAAATGGGCAATGACCCCAAGCATACTTCCAAAGTTGTGGCAAAATGGCTTAAGGACAACAAAGTCAATGTATTGGAGTGGCCATCACAAAGCCCTGACCTCAATCCTATAGAAAATTTGTGGGCAGAACTGAAAAAGCGTGTGTGAGCAAGGAGGCCTACAAACCTGACTAAGTTACACCAGCTCTGTCAGGGGGAATGGGCAAAAATTCACCCAATTTATTGTGAGAAGCTTGTGGAAGGCTACTCGAAACGTTTGACCCAAGTTAAACAATTTAAAGGCAATGCTACCAAATACTAATTGAGTGTATGTAAACTTCTGACCTACTGGGAATGTGATGAAATAAATAAAAGATTAAATAAATCATTCTCACTACGTCCTCTTTACATTTCACATTCTTAAAATAAAGTGGTGAACCTAACTGACCTAAGACAGGGAATTTTTACTAGGATTAAATGTCAGGAATTGTGAAAAACTGAGTTTAAATGTATTTGGCTAAGGTGTATGTAAACTTCCGACTTCAACTGTAACTAAAAGTAGCTTGCTATCTGAAAATAGGAAACTCAAAAGGAATTTATTCACGTTACTGTAATCTTCTTATTCTAATGCCATATGAAATAATAAGAGTTGAATAGTCTTGTAGGGTATTATATTTTATAAAAGCAATGCATTGTTCACCATTTATGTTTAGTTTCAGACAAATGTCAAAGGTTATGGGAACACCAAAGCCATAATAATCCCCAATACATAATCTGTTCCCTCTCATTCAGAGTGGATTTAAATGGGGAATAGATTAGTCCTGAAACACCGTTAGTTTCCCAGTTGTAATGTTTTATTCATCACAACAATCAAACGGAAAGCATAGCATTGTGAAACATTCGTAGACATTTTCTTGTTTTAAGTGTATTATTTTTGACAATAAAATGTTCCAGTCCACAAAGCGCAGAAATCATTGAGAGCAAATGCAACATTTAATGGCCAAATCAGTAGATATACAGTAGCAGCCTGAAAATGTTTATATTAACATGAATTAGCTCTGCTTTTAGTAACTATAATCATTTTAGGAGTATCTACCTCTGAATAAGAAAATCAGGGTAATGAGTCACTTTGATAACAATGGTGCTCTCTCACCCCTCCTCCTCTTTATCCTCCGCTCTCTCTCTTCCCTCCCTCTCTTCCCTCCCTCTCACGACTCCACATCCCCAGGCTCTGTAGGACGAGCGATCACCATGGAGGAAGGTTTCTCTGTCATGTACATCACGAGCTCCGCCGGAGACTCTGTCAGGGATTGCATTGCCAAGGCTGAGGAGACCTTCAGGAAACAGCACCCTGCCTACACAGACCACCTGGAATATAGACGTAGGGGAATGAGAGAGAGTCATAGTCTCTCTCCTCTCTATAAGATTTGTTCTATAGAAATGACAGAGCTCCCTCTAGTAGAAGTAGTGAGTGAGATGTGAGATTAACCTTATTCACCCCCACACCTTCCTCTCAGCAGAAGGCTGTACTGTACCAGTTCTCCTCACTGTCAGCCTGCTGCATAGACTAGCAGGGGTGAAACACACACACTGCCAGTGCCTCAATTATCTGGCCCTGCCTTCACATCGCCTCGTCTTTCCCCCATCCCCTCCTATCAAAACGAATGCTTATCTACAGACCCCTCAGACTTCAAATAAGCCACCCTACCCTTCCATGATTTAGCCACGTTTGCATGTTACCTCCCATGGGCTGTATATTAACCCCCTTCATGCATATGTATTCCAATTCAAGAGGCGCTGTTCCATTAACTCTTAATTATCCTCTGCACTGAGACATGGGCGCTGACTGGTGCTTGTGTCCGTGGGCAGATTACCCAGACTGCCATGGGGCTAGGCTTCAGCTGCAGTGTCCAGGGAGGTAATCAGCGGGAATGGTTGGCAGCGGGGAGGAGAGGGGGAGGAGGAGGGTTGTACCCAGACGGTGGATGAAAAGGGCTGAGGATCTCTGACGGCTTTGATTAAAGTTAGATTTGTGCTCAGTTCTCTGCTTCCACCCAGCCAGGATAACAAGCCAGGCCAGTAACCCCCGGTGACACAGGTCAGTGGTCAGAGGAGAGGGGAGTGCTCTCTGGACCGGGCTCATCATTAACACCACACACACAGGGGAGGTAGAGATACACACACACACACACACACACACACACACACACAGGCAGGCAGTGCTCTGATCAGCTCTCCACGGTGACCTCAACCCACTGTAATCATCAATATGTAATCATCTTTGAACTGAACAATGTGAGAGAGAAACATTCACTTGAGTTGCTCCATAAGTGTAGGCTTCTGTACATTAGCTACTATAATACTAGAATAACACACAACATAAGTGTGTGTGTTTCTGAACTATTGCTTTATGTATTGTACTTTCACCATGGAAACTCAGTATTCATGGACACAGCAGGGAACCCATCATCCAACCATCCCCACTCTGTGAGTCAGTGTCTGTCTGAGTAGATCCTTTTAAGGCTAATAGCATTAATGTAGCGTTCACCCAAGGATCAGCAATGCCACAAAAACAACCCAAATGAGTGAACAGGTTTTGGGAGCAGAGCAGCCATGGTGGGGGACACTGATGACCATACAGTAGGCTACATCCACAATCCCTCTCTTTGAGGGTCATGGTCAGTCCCCCTTCAAACCAAGCTGCATCCAAAATGGGTCCCTATTCCCTATGAGGCATCATCAAAGGTAGTACACTAAATAGGGAATAGATTGCCATTTGGGACACATACAAGTTGTAATCCAATCATTGGAATTCCCTGGAGAACACATCCATCCCCTGCTGTGGCTTGTGTCAATATTCAACTTTGCCTCGGGGGATGGAAAAGGCCATTTCCAAATTTATATGCATTTATGGAACACTACCATACAGACAGTAACATATGAAAGGGCTGACATTTGTGTGTGGTATTGAATATACTGCTTATGGCTGGGTAACGGCCTGTAGCATCCCAGCTAACAAAATTACGTTCCAGTACGTGACCACAAAGTTATTTTAGTCCCCACATAAATCATGATAAAGTTATTGTGAAACGTGCCATTTATGTAGCTGCGGATGTCCGCTGACAAAACTTAGCTCCCAAGTATTTTCAGGAGGTACATTCCTTTTGTACTAGCACAATAATTTAGCTATACTGACCGACTGGATTAAAATGAAGTAAAAAAATTAAATGTAATAATAAAGTGTTATTTTTTATCATACCTTTCTCTTACTCTTGAGCCGAGCTGGTGCATGTTTGAGAGCATCTGCTATTTTGTCATCTACCTCTTGGTAGGTAGCCCTGGGGTGTGCTTTTGTGTTAAAAAATGGTACATTCCATGTCATATCACTACTTTCCACCTATGCTGGCTGAGTATTGTCCCTCTCTTCCCTCATATGCAGTTTTGGCCATGGGACCTCTCTCCTTTGAAAGGTTTGTAAAGCTATAATACTTCATACATTTACATTTTAGTCATTTAGCAGACATTCTTATCGAGAGTGACTTACAGTAGTGAATGCATACATTTCACACAGTTTTTTCTCCGTGCTGGTCCCCCGTGGGAATCGAACCCACAACCCTGGCGTTGCAAACACCATGCTCTACCAACTGAGCCACACGGGACCTACAATTCAACTGTTTACCCTAACAAATTACAACCAGACACTTACTGTCACTCTGGCTTGAGGTGGCACATGCAACTCCAGAGAATATCACAGATGTCAAACCGTTACCACATTTACAGTACACGCTTATTAACAGATTTTCCTGTCCATCCCATACAGTTGGTGGGAACAGAACTGAGAAAGTAGGCTGGTTTATCAGACTTGAAACATTTAAAACATTATGTACCTTGCAGGTTCTTTTCAAAGACAATCGCTCTTGAAGTTGCCAATAGAAGTAACTCTAGAGAAAAAAAAAGAACTGTTACACTGGTAAATTGACTAATAATCAAGTATGTCAAGATCAGGTGGGTGTGGTAATTTCTTGTCATATCAACTATCATTAGGTTATGATTTCATGCTGTCTCTACAATTTAAGACTAGTACTTGCATTAACTGTAAGCTTTTCTTCACCCACATACTTGAATGTGGGTCAAACTTGTTCTGGCTATACCAATTCCCTAAAGGATTTGTCAGTTCTGAGACACAGGTTTTTTACCTGCGGGTACTTCATCCTCCCATCATACCTGCCTTTTTGTGTACACCAGTCACATCTTTATGCATTTTACCATGGCTCTACCAGGTGCATCATGTTACAGAACAAACGTTCACTTTCAGTGTATTGTCTCCCCACTTCAAGCTGGTCTGCATCAACTCTTTAAGCTCCAGCAAAGTGTCATTAAAGAATTACAGGGAGCTTGGTTTCGTTGATGCCATTGCTAGTGACAGAGGAAACACTGTGGAGACCATACAGATTAAGGGATATTTCTAAGACATTCATATCTCCGACCACCGATTGAGGATAGCTGCTTAGATGTTTCACTAACTCCACCTTCACTTGAAATCTGACAAACTCCACATCAGACTTGACTTCAACACAAACGTTGGTCTTTTCTAGGAGAGTTGTAGCAGTGGAAGGCAAATCTGGGTGACCATTAGACTGCAGCATCTTCAGAAGTGCATCAACAGCACTGTGTTTCACTTGGAAATCACTTATCCAGGTTGCCATGTCCTCTCTAAAGGTATAATCTTTTTTAACACCATCATTGTCAGAGTCAGTTGTCTTCTGAATTGCACAACCAGCATTGGCTTCAGTCTCTGAATCTATGTCACTGTGTGTTGGCAGTCTTGAAGGAGTACCACCTACTGCCTCAAGCTCACCATCTGACTCTTCCTCAGCGTGTGTTGGCAGTCTTGGAGGAGTACCACCTACTGTCTCAAGTTCACCATCTGACTCTTCCTCAGCGTGTGTTGGCAGTCTTGGAGGAGTACCACCTACTGCCTTAAGCTCACCATCTGACTCTTCCTCAGCGTGTGTTGGCAGTCTTGGAGGAGTACCACCTACTGCCTTAAGCTCACCATCTGACTCTTCCTCAGCGTGTGTTGGCAGTCTTGGAGGAGTACCACCTACTGCCTCAAGCTCACCATCTGACTCTTCGTCAGCGTGTGTTGGCAGTCTTGGAGGAGTACCACCTACTGCCTCAAGCTCACCATCTGTCTGTTCGTCAGCATGTGTTGGCAGTCTTGGAGGAGTACTTCCACGTACTCAACTTCACTATCTGACAAAATTTTTCTCTCAGATTCAGTAGGACTTGTATCTTCACTTTTCTTGTCAGACTGGCTGATGAGACTAGATCCACTTTTATTGTCATTGTCTTCCTTCTCTACCCTTTTTTCTTAAGGGTGGTTTTCTCTCTTGACAATTTAGTCCAGATTCTATTGTATTCTCTCTTTCTTGAAGTACTTGACATTCGTTTTACACCAGCGGATTTAACGGTCTGAAAATGATTAAACAATGATATGACAATGGCTCTAAACATACAGTGCAAAATGAAATTGGACTGCCTTACTTGTCCATTTAAAAGGAATAACCACTAGGATAACACATAGGTTTACCTTTTTTGAAGACATTTTCAATCTTCAGAACACTAAGTAAAGAAACGGAAAGAACATTAATCTCTACTACCCAAGACGTTATCCATAATATCCATCTTGAATCAGAACTTAAATGAGGAAAGAGGTAACTACATCTTCTCAGGATATTGTGGCACTGCAAGGCATTTGAATAATGTTGATGTTGTAGAACGGATAAATTGTACTTTTCATAATCTGGATTGTGCAAATGTAGACAGCTCTTCAGTAAAAATGTATGTATCAAGCCATAGCCTGCATTATATTTTCTTTACCCGCTTATGCTAGTAATAAACCAAGAACACTTGTCAATGTTGTTCTTCGTCAGGACCTAAGAACATGATTACTGAACTCTGTAACACAGGCTGTGGTTAAGCAGTGTAACAAAGCTGTACAAGACACATCTTACTCACAAAAGCTTTTTCTTATTTTACACCATCAGTCACCTTCCCGAAACACAAGCCAACACGGACTGAGTGGAAATCAGCAAATTGAGTTCCAGTACCTATTTGATCATGGCTAGCGCACAAAGCAGCAACCAAAAAAGTACACCAAGTTAAATGACTACATTGTATCTATTCAAAGACCTCATGATATACTTAATCATATAAGTTGCGCAAACATCAAAAACCATCAGGTTGAAGTTAGGTTTTTATAACAAGTATATAGAGCATTCGGGAATGGAACGGAAGTATATATGATTCACCAGAGAAAAAGGTGCCAGTCTTATAGTCCACAAATCAAAGGATCGGACAGATTGTTTACATGACAGTGGATTGGTGTAATTCAGTGATATGCCCTAGTTACTGTCCGGGGGAAGTCAGACTTACTGACGCCCAGCTGTCAATTCAATGAACCGTTGTCAGGCCACCACTACTGCTAGCTACTTTATCTGTCTGTAGCTAGCCGCAGGCAGCATAAGTGTGCATACAGGATCTGCCCATTTGGACTTATTTCCACTTTTTACACATAGTTTAATAACGTATTTACATACAGCTATTACCAACATACAGGTATCGGTGTAATCTCCCTTCTAGTATACATAACAAATAATTTTGGTGGAACATGAAAACACACTTAACAAGGTTTTAACAGGATTTTTGGCACACAAAAAATGCAAACCATGCCACTAATGATTTTTTAAAAGTATTATTATTGTTATAGGCTACATTCATAAATTAATATAAGAAAACAAATATTATTTTCAGATATTGTTCCCTCTTCCATAGGCCTATACTGAGGTGAAAATGACATTATGAATTTCCATACGTTTATTAAATCGGTAAAATGATGGAAAAATAAATTGCCGGAGGGGAAGAGCTGGATCCACTTCCTTTACTCTAAACACATGTATGTTGGTCCCAATATCTTGGGATCTCTGTCGTGGAGTGATATTCAAAGCTCAGGGTAGATATGATTTAGATTTTGTACCTTGCTGCTCTCTAACGAAGGAGATTTGCTCAGCATTGGGCCATGCTTGTGATAAAGTAAAATCGTCTTCACTAGGAAAAAGCGGAAATGTTGAATCTGGATTTATTACAAGATATGCAAATAATGTAAGCATACAAACAATAATGAATGAGAATGGGTACACAGTCCACGGTGTTGAGTCCAAGTATTTCTGATCTGTATAGACATTGATGGAACATGGCTGATGAGGGCACTTAGATCAGAATTATGATTTCAGCTTGGGTTACATCATGGAGCCGAGAGCCATTTGTGTCAAGAAAGCTGGGCCCTGTGTGCAAGGAAAATTACATCGAGGGCACATCGTTCTTCAACAAGACAGCATACAGGATGATCAAACAGATCAAATGGGTTACACACAGTGTTGGTCATCAATTGATTAAACAGTTCTGGTATTCTGCTTCAAAGGCACAACAATGCCGATTCCTGTACTTATTGCATGTGCAATTGTCTTGAGAACCTGGTCATGCCGCCAACCCACTCCCACAAGCTTTGGGTTGCATCTCAAAATGTGCTTCAGCAATCGTCATCTGGAGAATAGCAGGCATGCTAGAGACTCCAACTTAACAGGTTGGATAGGCTGCGTTGAACCTCACAAACTTCCTGGATATGGGACTTGATGCATTGTGGCCCCACTTCCATGAGACTTTCCTCTCAACTGTCTGCTTCCACCAGGCCCCTTGTTTCCTCATACCCACTATTTGATATATCTTATCTCCCTCACTGCTGCTCTTACTTTATCCTACACTAAAGGCTCTCTTTCCCTTGGCAGTCATATTTGGGGATAGGTTCCAAGACCAGCTCTTCTCCAGAGTCACTGCTGCCACAAGACTATTGTGGAGCAGTCAGGTATTTATCCTCGCTCGGCCTTAAGATTTTTCACACACAGGGTTACTCCATTACACATGGAACAACTTCACATGGATCACAACCACAAGCAGTACTATCCAGGCTCCATGCAGGCTGTCATCCATGGCCATTCGCAATCTGGTATTTGAAATTTTTTATATAACCTTTATTTAACTAGGCAAGTCAGTTAAGAACAAATTCTTACTTACAATGATGGCCTACCCCGGCCAAACCCAGACGACGCTGGGCAAATTGTGCGCCACCCTATGGGACTCCCAATCACGGCCGGATGTGATGCAGCCTGGATTCAAACCAGGAACTGTAGTGATGCCTCTTGCACTGAGATGCAGTGTCTTAGACCACTGCGCCACTCGGGAGCAAAGCGAAGCTGAATTGTACCACATTCAAGTTAATGTTGAGACTTAAATTCCTGACTTTTTATGAACATCTTCTTCAGAGAATAGAGAAAGGACAGCCCTAGCAACATTTTACTTTATATGTTTCTTTGATTTTAGAATTGTTTTAATATATGTATTATGTGGGAATTAAAATAATTTTGTGGTCACGTTGTCGAATATAATTTTCTTAGCTGGGTTACGACGATATCCTGAAATTGACCTGACATTTAGGCACCTGCCATTCACAACATCTACTAGACTCATTGGGAACGTTATGTACAATATTGCCAAAGTGACCAGACATTCAGTACATTTCAGGAACCTTCTGTGAACATTACAAATACTACTACAATGTCACCAAAGTGTCCTGACATTCAGAACGTATAATGTACTTATTTAGAACGTAACATATGTTCCTACACACTTAGAAAGACAACGTTACAAGTGTACCACCACTTGACTTACAGACGATGTTCCAAAATCTATTTCTATCATTCTGATTGTGAAGTTATATGAAGACAAACCATAGCTCTAAATCTAACGTTATGAAATGTTCCTAGGATATCTCCAAAATAACATGATATTCAGAACCTTTCATGGACTACCAAGGAATGGTTTTTAATAGTCCCATGATGTCTGTATATCGACCGGATATTTATAACCTCTATAATACTTATTAGAAACGTTATGAAGGTCCTATAATGTCCCAAACGGGCTATGACATTCAGTACCTCTGGAAGACTTAAGAGGAACATTACAAATGTCTCATTTACGTTCCTAGTTAGCTGGGATACTATTTCTATTTCAGTGTATTGTGAGAGAACCAATCAAACTGTGTCTGTCTCTCACACATACTGTATATTATATTCGTCCTCAATTAAAGAAAATGGATTGGATTCTGTTGATTTGAGAGGAACATGGCAGTACCTATTAGAGTTGCTTCAATGGCCTCCCGAGTGGGGCAGCGGTCTAAGGCACTGAATCTCAGTGCTAGAGGCATCACTACAGACACACTGTTTTGAATCCAAGCTGTATCACGACTGGCCATGATTGGGAGTCCCATAGGGCGGCGCACAATTGGCCCAGTGTCGTCGGGGTTTGGCCGGTGTAGGCCGTCATTGTAAATAAGAATTTGTTCTTAACTGATTTGCCTAGTTAAATAAAGGTTAAATAAAAAATGCAGTGTAGAGATTAAGATTTCACTCTAATGTATTCATGTAAATTGCTCAGCCCTCCTGTTCCCCTCTGCCTGTCCCCCAGACCCCAGTGGAGGTCTGGGGGACAGGCAGAGGGGAACAGCAGGACCTGCCCTTCTTTCACAGGTAGCTACTGGCCATCTCACTGATGTGTTACACTGCTGGCACACACAGCATACAGAGGTATGTGGCTAGTAGCTGTTGTGCAGGCTACTGTAATACTTACCAACTCTTAACTCATGTGCCTTTTGAGTTTGTAAAACTATTTTTCAGTTTGTACATCTGTCGAAGCATGCTTGTTTTGATATGGACATGTAACTCTCTGAGAACTGAGAGAGTCGATAGAGTTGTTTTCTTGGCTTAGAAAGGGGTTACAGATGATGTAGAATATTGAAGTATGCAGTAACATTTTAAAGTGTGCAGACAGATAGACAGTGACAAGTCACTGAACCCCCTAGACGTCACACAGCGGGGTGCGACTGTGACTGTGACCTAGCCCTTGATCTGGTGTTCATGTCACACTGTCAGCTCTGCGTCCTCACAGCACCTTCATACTCACAACACCAAAGAGATCACTCACACACACACACACACACTCACACATGCACGTGCGCACACACACACACACACACACACACACACACACTCTTCAGGATGAACAAACAGAGCAATGCAGCTAAGGGATATTGAATATTCAATAAGACTATACAGGCAGGCAAGGATGTTGTTGCACAATAGTACCACAGGCTTACAACACTGGCTTAGATTCTGATATGGATATTGACCATAGGCTTTCAGTTCATTACCTTACTCAGCTGGTCATTTTGGGATTAGTAGATTTGTCATTTGACCTCAGTCATCTAGCAATCATTACGTCAAGGGGAAGCAAAATATTGACACCGTTTCGATGGAACAGAAATAAGAGATATCTAGATCCTGTGATATTGTAACGATCGTCGTTGGGTGATGAGGAAGCGGACCAAAGCGCAGCTGGGAGCGAACACATGTTTATTCTTCACACTGAAATAAACACGTACACAAAACCAAGAAAATGCCGAATACGTTCACTGCTCAAAACACAAAGAGGCAACACCCCACAAACAGCGTGGGGGAAAAAGGAACTTAAATGTGATCCCAATCAGAGACAACTAGCGACAGCTGTCTCTGATTGGGAATCGACAGAACCCAACATAGAAATAAACACCTAGAGCTAACACAAGGCTATAACGCCAACATAGAAAACAAACCAAGGAAAAATACCCAACATGACACACCCTGACCCAAAATACCCGAGTTCACCTGGTCAGGGCGTGACAGATATGCATTTACATGACCCTTCACATGATCTAGAGAGCATACAGGAGCGACGTTGAAGAATTGACTGAGCTGCGCTAACAAAACAAATGATATGTGCATGCATGTGTGTGTATGTGTCTGAGTGTAGGGGGAGGGAGTTCTTGCTCAGTTCCTCAGTAGAGGACAGGGCAGACAGAGCTGGGGAGGTCAGATGTGCTGGAGTTGTGATGGAAGTGTGTTCTGCTCTGTGCTCTGTTAAAAGGGATGGGGGCAGGCATGCAGGCAGGCAGGCAGGCAGGGGAGGGGAATCGATGCCTTTGTGTAATGTATCAAAGACATGGGCACTGCATGGGTTTGTTAAGCCATCGGTCACTTGCCCCTGGTGCAGCGGGGGGGGGGTTGCTGCCTCTGAGCTCACCATAAGGGGATGTCACCACTGCAGTCCTGTGTGTGTACTGCTGCTGCTCTGTGTGAGTCACAAACACAGCACCAGACACACCATCAATCCTGCATCTCTGATGAAGAACAGTAGCCTAATGTACATTGTTATTTTGGATGAAGGAACTGGGTTATATAAGATATTGCAAGACCAGCTATATGGACATATTCAATCTCTCCCTATCACAGTCTGCTGTCCCCACATGCTTCAATATGACCACCATTGTTCCTGTACCCAAGAATGCAAAGGCAACAGAACTAAATTACTATCACCCCATAGCACTCACCTCTGTCATCATGAAGTGCTTTGAGAGAGTAGTCAAGGATCATATCACCTCCACCCTACCTGTCACCCTAGACCCACTTCAATTTGCTTACCGCCCCAATAGGTCCACAGATGTTGCAATCGCCATCACACTGCACACTGCCCTATCACATCTGGACAAGAGGAATACCTATGTAAGAATGCTGTTCATTGACGATAGCTCAGCATTCAACACCATAGTACCCTCCAAGCTCATCATTAAGCTTGAGGCCCTGGGTCTGAACCCCGCCCTGTGCAATTGGGTCCTGGTTTTCCTGACGGGCCGCCCCCAGATGGTGAAAGTAGGAAACAACACCTCCACTTCGCTGATCCTCAACACTGGGGCCCCACAAGGGTACGTACTCAACCCCCTCCTGTGTTCCCTGTTCACCCATGACTGTGTGGCCAAGCACCCCTACAACTCAATCATCAAGTTTGCAGACGACACAACAGTAGTAGGCTTGATTACCAACAACGACGAGACAGCCTACAGGGAGGAGGTGAGGGCTCTGGGAGTGAGGTGCCAGGAAAATAAATGAAATGGTCCACCCACACAGACAGTGTGGTGAAGAAGGCACAACTGAGAGAATCCTGTCGGGCTGTGTCACCGCCTGATACGGCAACTGCACCGCCCACAACCGCAGGGCTCTCCAGAGGCAAACTACCTGCCCTCCAGGCCACCTACAGCACCCGATATCACAGGAAGGCCAAAAAGATCATCAAGGACAACAACCACCCGAGCCATTGCCTGTTCACCCCGCTATCATCCAGAAGGCGAGGTCAGTACAGGTGCATCAAAGCTGGGACAGAGAGACTGAAAAACAGCTTCTATCTCAAGGCCATCAGACTGTTAAATAGCCATCACTAACACAGAGAGGCTGCTGCCTATATACATAGACTTGAAATCATCGGCCACTTTAATAAATGGAACACTAGTCACGTTAATAATGTCCCTTTAATAATGTTTACATATCTTGCATTACTCATCTCATATATATATATATATATATATATATATATATATATATATATATATATATATATATATATATATATATATATATATATATATATATATATATATATATATATATATACTATACTATTCTACTGTACCTTAGTCTATGCCGCTCTGACATTGCTTGTCCATTTATTTATATATTCTTAATTCCATTCCTTACTTAGATTTGTGTGTATTGAGTATATGTTGGGAAATTGTTAGATATTACTGCACTGCCGGAACTAGAATCACAAGTGTTTCGCTACACCCGCAATAACATCTGCTAAACATGTGCATGTGACCAACAAAATTTGATTTGATTTGACATAATGAGATACTACAATTGATAGTGTGTTAAATGTTAAGCGTTGATTTATAGCAATCCATCATTTCGGCGTGCTAGAGTAAGCTGAGGTTGAATTGGCAGTAGACATTGAATTTACTGTGTGTTTGTTTTGAAGGACCCAGAGCCCCATTCAGCCCCTGCAGCCCAGAGGACATGGAGAGGCTGTGTGATTCGTTCAGCAAGTGGATCCTACCCATCTTAGATTTTATTACGTGCACCAAACTAGGGAAATTGGAAAGGTGGATACCTTGTCAGTTGTACAACTGATTGCATTCAACTGAAAAGTGTCTTCCACATTTAACCCAACCCCTCTGAATCAGAGAGGTGTGGGGGGCTGCCATAATCGACATCAATGTCTTCGGCGCCCGAGGAACAGTGGGTTAACTGCCTTGCTCTGGGGCAGAATGACAGATTTTTACCCTGTCAGCTCGGGGATTCGATTCCAGCAACCTTTCGGTTACTGGCCCAACGCTCTAATCATATGCTACCTGCCAGGCCCCCCAAGAATTTTAATTAAATAAAAAAATAAAAATAATAATAATAATAACTAGCTGTGGGTATACGGTTACATGCTTTGAGTGGAGGGAAACGGAGAAACCATACTTGATATAATTGTGGAAGGTCCTAAAAAGAGTGGTGCTGTACTGGTAAACACTCCTGATAGCAACAAAAGGTGCTGGGTGTCACTGTACTGGAACACCATGCACCGTCTGCGTTATCTATCAATTACCCTCTCTTCTCGCTAAGCACAGGCAGGATGCTGTGGAAGTAATCACGGCTCGGTCGTGGCTAGGTTGTTATGGACTCATTTCCCTTTGCCTTGGTAAGAGGCAGGAAGGCAGCAGTGTGAAGAGCTGGAGTAGCATCTGCTGTGGTGCCTACTCTATCCAGTCAGAACTATCATATTCTCCTAACAAACAGCGGTTGTTCCAAGGCATCACAGTAAAACTAGCTTCATTTCAAATGCTTTCTCTCCTATTTTGTACCACAATAGCAATTAATAATTTGTAAATTAGTAGTTTATTATTTAATGTCGCAGTAGTATACCCACTTATCTCCTAAAGTTCCAGGGATTGGTGGAGTAAGAAAATGTTCTGTAATAGAGCACCAATGGTAATTTATTTTAGCTCATTATCAGGAAATAATGTGGATCATGATTACTACATTTTCAAAGACTACATTTCCATAATGCAGATGGTTTGGAGTTCTAGGAGGACTGTGGTTTCCTTGATGTATTTTGTTGCTACTTGAATCATCCTTATACAGAGGAAGACCATAGAGACATGTAAAAGCAAAGTACAGATTATGTGGAGAGCAGAACTAAATGTACACAAGGCACAGCTCTTTGAGATCTGACAGGAACTAATGATAGAAGCTCTTTGAAAATGATCCTTTGGTGTCCTCTTATCTGCAATAAATGTATTCACTCATAGCAGCTCTCTCTTGCTTACCTGAAGAGAACCACACTCGTGTACACACACACACACCTTTCTACCCACTTATGTACTATAGCCATTAGTTGTATGGTTATTCAGTGATGAACTACGGTGTGTGTTTGAAAGGAAATGAGCAGTAATGAAAGGAGTATCATTCAGCTTCAGAGTGGCTTGTAACAAACTTAGTGGGGAGGTTGTTTGCACTGTTGTTGTTGTTGTTGTTGTTGTTGTTGTTGTTGCCGTGGTTGTTGTTGTTGAGATGTACTCTGTGCTCGTCCCTAGTAATTTGAGTACTCATTTCTTGCAGTGTAGGCCAGACCAGGTCCTTGATTGGTGTGCTGTTTCTCTGGATCCTGTCTCAGGTTTACTAAGCAGCGTGTGGCCTGAGGGAGACATACAATCATAACACACACACATACACACGCACAGAGACAGAGAGACACACACACACACAGAGGGAGACACACACAGAATCACACACACATCAGACAGAGAAAGATACACACAGAGAATCACACACACACACGGAGTGATAGACACACAGCGAGAGACACACACACGCTGTTCTCCCCCGTGGCCCCCCAGCAGCACGGCTGCAGGTTGAGCAGACTCCAACACCTCGCCACCACATAGATGGCCCTGTCACGGAAGAACACGCTCTCTCCTCCCGCTGCTCTCAATAATTCAACAGGCTGATCACTGAGCCCTTTTTTCTCCCCCTAAGATGGGCAATGCAAACTGAAGAGGAGATTTCATTTGGAGCCGAACAGCAGAGCTCTGGCTGTCGATTTCAGGAGCGTTGTGATTCTATTACATCTGCGTCTGTGACACTGGCTCTATGAATTGCAGAGAGACACAATAGTTATTAAATTATTCACTCTGCAGCTGAGAAGGCTAGAGAAAATCCTATTATGTTGCTATTGAAATAACTTGATCTCTTATCTGCATCTGACGAAACCCCTTTCATTCTGTTATGAAGCGTCTAGACAAATTCAGCTTGAACACCCTCCAAAAATTAGTGTATAATTGTTTGATGTGTGCTGCATATATTTGGTAGACCCTTGAAACACGCAATGCTAAATTATGTGTAATTTTGAAATGGGGATGGGTTTTTCGCGTCTGCTGCTTGAGAAGAGTATTTTAAAAGATTTGTTAATGATATACATCTGCATATGTTCTTGGTCAGGATTAAAATCCTTATATAGGAACAGCTTATGCTAACATACAGAAATATAGATTAAAATATTTTACAGTACTAGGCACCAACAATTCGATATGTTGCATAGTTTAACTGGCAACACACAGTCAGTAAAAGCACCGGCACTGAGGTAAAACTAATGCAAATTCCTAACAACAATAAAAATCAGAACGCTATTGCTGCACTGTTTACCCTTGTGCTGCTCTGCTCCGTAACATCCCAAACATTGCATGGGAAATGTGGCGGGAGGACTATAAGAAAATAATTCTATGAAATATTTAGAGGGAACTAAATAAAACAGCATAGCTTGTAAAGTAAAGGAGTGTGTGTTTTTTTTCCATCTTTGGGATCTTGAAAATTAACAAAGAGGGGTAGTAGGCTGGGACAAAACAAAACAGGCGGGCCCCAGCTAGGCAGGAGCAGGGACAGTGGCCCTGGCTGAAAAATGATGCATGCTGGAGGATATGTATCTGTAATAAAAAATGACCATAAAGGGGATGAATGACAGAGGGGATAATTGCAGGCCAAGCTCCCAGTAAAGAAATTGGCCCAGTGTCGTCCGGGTTAGGGGAGGGTTTGGCCATGGGGGGCTTTACTTGGCTTATTGTGCTCTAGCGACTCCTTGTGGGGGGCAGGGCATCTGCAAGCTGACAGTGATCGTCAGTTGAACAGTGTTTCCTCTGACACATTGGTGCAGCTGACTTCTGGGTTAAGCAGGTGTTAAGAAGAAGCAACGTGGCTTGGCGGTCATGTTTTGGAGCACACATGACTCGACCTTCGCCTCTCCCGAGCCCATTGGGTAGTTGTAGCGATGAGACAAGATTGTGAAAAGGGGTAAAAATAAGTAAATCATTAAAATTAAAAAAAGTTAGAGGAGAGAGGGGTGGGGTGGAAGCAATGTTCCCTCTAAGATGCGCGCATGCCCAGACTTCCACGCAGCTCCCTGTGCACAGATAAATCTGCCCACAGAGAGAAGCACCAGATTGAACATTCCAGAGCAGTGGTCATCAACCGGTCGATCTCCAAGTTGTTCATAATTGATTGCCAAATATTTCTGTTCCTATTTCTTTTTATCGTCTCGTGTTGTTGGTGGTAGGTGCACCCGATTCAGCTGCCCTTCACGCCGGGTAGGCAAGCTGTTGCCATTTTGAACCATTGCATCTGTCTGAAGGTACAACCTCTGCCTCCCGGACGGGCCCAGAGAGTAAATTAAGTGCACTATAGGCCTACCGCTGGCCAATCAGATGGCTCAGATGACCGTTTATGCAGTAACATAGCAGGCATAAAAGAAAGCTACAGCAAAGTTGATCCTGTGAGATTTTAAAACGTTTAAAACCATGACTAGAGTGAGACTGTCAACGAATATAGCAAAAATATTCTGTTTTTATGGTGAGTTCATGTTTAAGTTATTACTCAGCACTGTCAACACTTTGTGTTCAACACTTTTAAAAGGCCATAAAATGTTCTTCCTATTTCCACTCAGCGCTACAACAAGCACTGCAGCAGTAATGAATGAGTAGGAAAGTGTATCTATAGGCTTGCGTTGTTATTATTAGCAGCTTGGGTCTTCTTAATATCGAGGAATATTTCTCTTTCTCTGTTCATAGGAGTAACAACATTAATTTGTGCATGAGGCAGAAATAATGCAATGCGACTCGAGTTTCGCCAGCTGGATGATGGTGTCCCTTTTTGGTCAGTGTCAGAGGAGGAAAGGGAGAGGATGGATGTTGAGAGGCGGACCCTCAGTCTGCTGAAGTATAAAAAATGTGCCAATCATCGTTGAGCTAAACTGAGCAAGCTCAACTGTGAATGGACAAAAAAAAAATGCACCAAAAAAAAAGTGCCAAGGAAAGAGCTTGGATTTTGGCGGCACTCCTAGCAAATCGCATTGAGAGCATACGCCATTGACAGAAACAACTTAAATTGTTGCATCTCGTTGTCTTGTCATCCGGTGGCTAGCTAGCTAAAATTGGCCCTTTCCTAAATTAGCCATGGATGAAGATAGGGATTTGGACAAAAAATAAAAGTGCATACTGTATGACAGAGTGATAGACCGGTTCGTCGACATGAAAGAGAGGAGGATGGCATTGGCGTTTCTCTACAAGTAGGGTGAGTCAACATGTTTTCTACTTGCACAAACATGCGCGCGCACACACACACACACACACACACACACACACACACACACACACACACACACACACACACACACACACACACACACACACACACACACACACACACACACACACACACACACACACACGAGCACACAGAAATCAGAACCATGGACAGCCACATCATATTTAACTTATGTTAATTGAACAAAATTGTTTTTGGTATATTTTAGTCGTCACTGTATTAGACTAAGCAGAGGTGATTTGATGATGTTGAAATGTTGAAGTTGAAATGGTGCTGGAATAATGGAGGCAGCTTCGGTTTCTTTTGCGACTTATGGTAATTCTCTGTAGTTCTAAATCAATATTTGTTTAATGGTACAAAATGGGCTTGGCTTCCACAGTGATTTTACCCATGCACCGCTACTGGATGCAGGCACCATCAGCCCAGTAAAATAAAAGTCAAAAGCAAATTATTTAAATCCTCACTCAGCTGTGCTTCACAAGTAATACAACAATGGATCTATTATTATAGACTAACTCAAAGGTTGAAATATAATTTAAATAAATGGCCGAACAACAATGCATTGGCAGGGCAATTCAAGCTAAGCCAATGTGCGGTGATAATGTATTGAGCCTATAGCTTACTGCACAAACCTCAATTCTACACTACTGTTTTTAATTGGTTAATGTTGCATAGGCTTATGTTGTAATGTAACAAATTATCTGAGCGGTAGATCTCGCCTTGCATTTTCACTCAAAGTGATAATGACTCAAATGTTGGTGACCACTGTTCTAGTTTTCCCTATTAACACTATCAACGCTTCCCTTTACTGTGCCAGTTGTGATCGAATCAACACAATATTAGTCACTTTCAAAGCAACATACTGAAACAATTTGATCTATGCAAGAGATTTTATTGTAGGCAGAACTCATCAGAGTAGGATTCTTGTCAGAGTGGGCGCAACTGGTCGAAGGAAGTCAGGTGCAGGAGAGCAGAGATGAGTGAACAGGCACACTTTATTCAGGCAGAGGAAAACAGCTGGACGCAACTGCGTCACAACACTCCAGCCCAAGGAAAAAAGCGATAGCGCACAAATTACACAAATAGGTACAAATAACAAAACCACGGGTTACAACAAAACCAGCCTGTAGCATTACACACGTAACGAATGAACAATACCACACACAGACCTGGGGGGAACAGAGGATAATATTTACGTAGAGTAATGAGGGGATGTAAACCAGGTGTGCGAGTAAAACAAGACAAAACAAATGGAAAATGAAAGGTGGAGCGGCGATGGTTAGAAGACCCATGACTTCGACAGCTGAACGCCGCCTGAACAAGGAGAGGGACCGATTTCGGCGGTAGTTGTGACAATTCTATTGCATTGACACGCACTACTCAGCCCGTACTCTACACAGACCAGTGTGGCATAAACTATCAGGTATGAAGGTAAGACCCAAATGCACACCAAGTTGAATAAACAATAGTTTAATGATCCAATAGGGGCAGGTAATAGACAGGTCAAGGCAGGCAGGGGTCAGTAAACCAGAGGTGAGGCAACAGTACCGGACGGCAGGCAGGCTCAGGGTCAGGGTAAGCAGTGGTCAAAAATCCAGCGGGGGGGCAAATGTACCGGTCGGTAGGCAGGCTCAGGGGCAGGCAGAGTGGTCAGGCAGGAGGGCTCGGAGTCAGGACAGACAAGGTTCAAAACTAGGAGGGCGAGAAAAGAGAGACTGGGGAAAAGCAGGAGCTGAGAAACAAAACGCTGGTTGACTTGACAAACAAAAATAACTGGCAACGGACAAACAGAGAACACAGGTATATATACACACGGGATAATGGGGAAGATGGGCGACACCTGGAAGGGTGGAGACAATCACAAGGACAGGTGAAACTGATTAGGTTGTGACAATAAACAATCATTGCATATAGGCCTACTGCAGCAAATAGACCATTGCCATATATGGATCTTTGCCATTTTATTTGAACTGGACTGTGTTTACAGCATGAGCGGTCATTAGTAGATGAACTTGTTTTGAGTTTCATGGGAATGTAGGTCTACATTGAACACCACACATTGGCTGCTACTGTTGGCTGAAAGACAGAACTGCTATTTCCATGTTAAAATGTATGGGATGATTTTTCTCCATTGTTTTTGATGGTAGACCATTCTGGTAGGCCTACATTATGATCAAATAGTTACAATAGCCTACATGTCCACTGTTAAAACTGTAACTCAAAGCGGGTACAGCCTCAGAGTTCACAGTAAACACGGACTGGAAGTTGCACAGAATCTTCACAACGTTCAAGTTTGCACTCAGCAGACCTGAAATTTGCTCAGTTCCCCAAAAAATGTAGAGATCATTGGACGAAAGTAACATTTGTAGGGTTAAGCCTGAATAGTAATTGAAAATTGTGAAAAAACATGTACTACATTAACATGAAAGTGAGATGAGGAAATTATCGTTAATATAGCTATTATGTGATCCATTTTAGTCTGATTAATGATGCAGTCACCTATAGCCTTATTTATAGCCTTATTTATTGAACTGACATAAACATTAAATTATGGCTGAAAGTACATTTGTTGAAATTAATTAGCAGTTCAAGCCATAAACATGGAAATAAGACATGGAAATAAGATGCTTTTCTCACCTGCCTTTACTTCTGTCCCCAGCCTGTGTTACTTCAGCCCCACCGGCAGGTACAGAAGTAGCGTTGTGGAAGTTCCGTGCACTCTGACTATTTGATTTAAACTAATTTAACCTAGAAATGAAATTACAGTTGCTAATGGTAGAGGACATACATTGCTGTCATAAAATTTGGTGGCACTAGCTCTATCAATCACTGACTAAATAGGAAAGAAACAAAAAGTGTTACTTAGATACCAGTTCTCCCCTGGTGCTGAAACATAACATTGGGCAGTACTGTACAGTGTTTCTCAACCATTTCTGTACCAGTAACTGGCGAGACATGGTCTTCCGCCTCTTTTGTATGCACCTCATGTTTAAAACAAATACAATATGTAAAAACACCACTGTAGATAAAACTCAGCACTATAACTGTGCTTCTGCTCCAGTCATTTTGTATTCCTCCCTGTTGTGCTGTCTGTCTGTCTGTCTCAGCGTCTGCTGTGCTTCTTCTTGTTCTTTGCTTGTCTGCCTGTCTGTCTGCTTAAGCCATATACGTTATATATGCCAAGCGTCTTAGGCTATATTGCATTTCCCACTGGTGCCAATAACCTTTACAGTTCGTGGCACCAGCCTGGACCCAAATCAGGAGTAATCCTCATTTAAAGTAATTCATAGTGCTTTATTAAAAAGTATAATAAATAGACTCCTGCGGTATTCAAGAAATAAGTTGTTTCATTTAACACAGTGGTTCCCAAACTTTTTATAGTCCCGTACCCCTTCAAACATTCAACCTCCAGCTGCGTACCCCCTCTAGCACCAGGGTCAGCGCACTCTCAAATGTTGTTTTTTACCATCATTGTAAGCCTGCCACACACACATAATACAAGACATTTATTAAACATAAGAATGAGTGTGAGTTTTTGTCACAACCCAGCTCATGGGAAGTGACAAAGAGCTCTTATAGGACTATGGTACAAATAATAATATAATAATGATCAATAATTTTGCTCTTTATTTAGCCATCTTACATATAAAACTTTATTTGTTCATCGAAAATGGTGAATAATTCCCCACAGGTTAATGAGAAGGGTGTGCTTGAAAGGATGCACATACCAATCCAGAAATCTGGCAGTGGCTTCTGATTAAATAACATTTTCATAGAACCGCTTGTTGCAATTTTGATGAGGCTCTCTTATTCGGATATCTGTCGCCATGAAGTGCTTCGAAAGGCTGGTCATGGCTCACATCAACACCATTATCCCAGAAACCCTAGACCCACTCCAATTTGCATACCACCCCAACAGATCCATAGATGATGCAATCTCTATTGCACTCCACACTGCCCTTTCCCACCTGGACAAAAATAATACCTATGTGAGAATGCTATTCATTGACTACAGCTCAGCATTCAACCCCATAGTGCCCTCAAAGCTCATCAATAAGCTAAGGACCCTGGGGCTAAACACCTCCCTCTGCAACTGGATCCTGGACTTCCTGACGGGCCGCCCCCAGGTGGTATAGGGTAGGTAACAACACATCCACCACGCTGATCCTCAACACGGGCCCCTCTGGGGTGCATGCTCAGTCCCCTTCTGTACTCCCTTTTCACTCATGACTGCACGGCCAAGCACGACTCCAACACCATCATTTAGTTTGCCGATGACACAACAGTGGTAGGCCTGATCACCGACAACAACCTCTCCCTCAATGTGATCAAGACAAAGGAAATTATTGTGGACTACAGGAAAAAGAGGACCGAGCACCCCCCATTCTCATCGACAGGGCTGCAGTGGAACAGGTTGAGAGCTTCAAGTTCCTTGGTGTCCACATCACCAACAAACTAACATGGTCCAAGCAAACCAGGACAGTCGTGAAAAGGGCACGACAAAACCTATTGGTTTCAGGAGACTGAGAAGATTTGGCATGGGTCCTCAGATCCTCAAAAGGTTCTACAGCTGCACCATCTAGAACATCCTGACTGGTTGCATCACTGCCTGGTATGGCAACTGCTCAGCCTCTGACCGCAAGGCACTACAGAGGTTAGTGCGTATGGCCCAGTACATCACTGGGGCCAAGCCTCCTGCCATCCAGGACCTCTATACCAGGCGGTGTCAAAGGAAGGCCCTAAAAATTGTCAAAGACTCCAGCCACCCTAGTCATAGACTGTTCTCTCTGCTACCGTACGGCAAGCGGTACCGGAGAGCCAAGTCTAGGTCCAAGAGGCTTCTAAACAAGCCATAAGACTCCTGAACACCTAATCAAATAGCTACCCAGACTATTTGCATTGCCCCCCCTCTTTTACACCGCTGCTACTCTCTGTTGTTATCATCTATGCATAGTCACTTTACTAGCTCTACCTACTTCCCTGTGGCTCAGTTGGTAGAGCATGGTGTTTGCAATACCAGGGTTGTGGGTTTGATTCCCACGGGGGGCCAGTACAAAAAAAATGCATGAAATGTATGCATTCACTACTGTAAGTCGCTCTGGATAAGAGCATCTGCTAAATTACTCAAATGTAAAATGTACATGTACATACTACCTCAACTAACCAGTGCCCCCGCAAATTGACTCTGTATCAGTACCCCCCTGTATATAGACTTGCTACTTTTATTTTACTGCTGCTCTTTAATTACTTGTTACTTTTATTTCTTATTCTTATCCATATATTTGGTTGGTTGGTTGTTTGTTGGTTAGGGGCTCATAAGTAAGCATTTCACTGTAAGGTCTCCACCTGTTGTATTCGGGGGATGTGACTAATAACATTTGATTTGACATTGTCCGTCAGCTTGAGTTAATTTGCAAACAAAAAAAATCATACAATGATGGAAAGACCTGTGTGCTGTCCTTGTTAATACAGACAGAGAAGAGCTCCAACTTCTTAATCATAGCCTCAATTTTGTCCCGCACATTGAATATAGTTGGGGAGAGTACCTGTAATCCTAGATTCAAATCATTCAGGTGAGAAAAAACATCACCCAGATAGGCCAGTCGTGTGAGAAACTTGTCATCATGCAAGCGGTCAGACAAGTGAAAATGATGGTCAGTAAAGAAATCTTTAAGCTCGTCTCTCAATTCAAAAACGTGTCAATACTTCGCCCCTTGATAACCAGTGCACTGTAAAACTATGCAATACATATAATTAAACTGAATAACAAAAAAACAACAAACCGTGACGCAGAGTGAACATACACGTACTCAAAAACAATCTCCCACAAACCCAGGTGGAAAAAAACCCTACTTAAGTATGATCTCCAATTAGAGACAACGAGGACCAGCTGCCTCTAATTGGAGGTCATCCCAAACAAAACCCCAACATAGACATATAAAACTAGAACCTGACATCATAGAAATAGAAAACATAGAAAAAAACCTGTCACACACTGACCTACTCTACCATAGAAAATAACATATTTCTATGGTCAGGACGTGACAGTACCCCCCCCCCCCAAAGGTGTGGACTCCGACCGCACCTAAACAAAACAACAACAACAAGCCCCCCCCCCCCCCCTCCCAAAAAAAGGAGGGTAGAGTCTCTGGGTCGCCGGAGACTCTGGGCTGCCACCGGAGGTTCTGGGCTGCAGGCTGCCGCCGGAGTCTCTGGGCTGCAGGCCGCCGCCGGAGACTCTGGACTGCAGGCCGCCGCCGGAGGTTCTGGGCTGCAGGCCGCCGCCGGAGGTTCTGGGCTGCAGGCCACCGCCGGAGACTCTGGGCTGCAGGCCGCCGCCGGAGACTCTGGGCTGCAGGCCGCCGCCGGAAACTCTGGGCTGCAGGCCGTCACCGGAGGGTCCGGACTGTGGACCGTCGCCGGAGGTTCCGGACTGTGGACCGTCTCAGGAGGTTCCGGACTGTGGGCCGTCTCAGGAGGTTCTGGACTGTAGGCCATCTCAGGAGGTTCCGGACTGTAGGCCGTCTCAGGAGGTTCCGGACTGTAGGCCGTCTCAGGAGGTTCCGGACTGTAGGCCGTCTCAGGAGGTTCCGGACTGTAGGCTGTAACCGGAAGCTCCGGACTGGGAACTGTCGCCGGAAGCTCCGGACTGGGAACTGTCGCCAGAAGCTCTGGACTGGGAACTGTCGCCGGAAGCTTCGGACTGGGAACTGTCGCCGGAAGCTCTGGACTGGGAACTGTCGCCGGAAGCTCTGGACTGGGGACTGTCACCGGAAGCTCTAGACTGGGAATTGTCGCTGGAAGCTTTAGACTGGGAACTGTCGCCGGAAGCTCTGGACTGGGAATGTGCACTGGAGGCTTGATGCATGGGGCTGGCACAGGTGGCGCCAGACTAGTAACACGCACCTCAGGGCGAGTGCAGGGAGCAGGAACAGGACACCCCGGATTGGGCAGGCGCACTGGAGGCCTGATGCGTGGGGCTGGCACAGGTGGTGCCAGACTAGTAACACGCACCTCAGGGCGAGTGCGGGGAGCAGGAACAGGACACCCCGGACTGGGCAGGCGCACTGGAGGCCTGATGCGTGGGGCTGGCACAGGTGGCGCCAGACTGGTAAACACGCACCTCAGGGCAAGTGCGATAAGTATTCACAGGGCGTACCAGGCTGAATAGACTCACTGGAGGCCAGGTACGTGGGGCAGGCACAGGATATACTGGGCCGTGGAGGCGCAATGGAGATCTCGAGCGTAGAGCTGGCACAACCCGTCCTGGCTGGATGCTCAACCTAGCTCGACAAATGTGGGGCGCGGGCACAGATCACACCGGCCTGTGAATGCACACTGGCGACACAGTGCGCATCACCGCATAACACGGTGCTTGCTTCGTCACTCGCTCCCCATGGTAAGCACGGGAGTTGGCTCAGGTCTCCAACCTGACTCTGCCAATCTCCCAGTGTGCCCCCCCCAAACAAACAAAAAAATTGGGGGGCTGCCTCTCGCACTTGCCTCGTGGTTGGTATAGTGCCTCGTAATATCGCTGCTCCGCTTTAGCTGCCTCAATCTCCTCTTTCGGTCCGCTCCTTCAGGACAAACATACTTCAAAACGGTCGCACATCCTATCTGAGCCCTTGCCCTGACATCATCCAGGTGAAAGACAACTACAACAGCGTAGCTGAGAAACACATCTCTCCCTCTACAGTGCACTCGAGAGATCCAAACACAACTGTGAACACAGACAGCCTGGGATGTTCCGTGTTCGACAAAACACAAGATGATGATAAACCAGCACCATCAGTGGAGGACAAAGCCTTCTTGGACATTATGGACAAACAGGTTTTCCAGGATGATGGAAATAACTGGGTGGCTCCACTACCCTTTTGCCCCACTAGACGTCGCCTTCCTAATAACAGGGAGCAGGCCATGAACCGTCTCACATCACTTCGCAGGATTTTAGACAAAAAGCCTGACATGAAGCGTCATTTTATTGACTTCATGCAAAAGATGCTGGATAACGACCAAGCCGAACCTTCTCCGCCACTAGAGGGAGACAAAGAACGCTGGTATCTGCCCATATTTGGTGTTTACCATCCACAAAAGCCTGAACAAATAAGAGTAGTATTTGACTCCAGTGCTCCAGTGTCAAGGCATGTCACTTAACGATGTTCTGCTCAGTGGTCCAGACTTAAACAACACACTCTTGGGTGTCCTAATGCACTTCCGCAAGGATTGCATTGCACTAACGGCAGATGTGCAACAAATGTTTTACTGTTTTGGTGTACGTGAGGATCACAGAGATTACTTAAGGTTTCTCTGGTATGAAGACAACAACCCAGATAGAAACATAACTGAGAACAGGATGAAAGTCCATGTATTTGGGAACAGCCCCTCACCAGCCATAGCCATCTACTGCTTGAAACGAACAGCTCTACAGGGTGAGAAGGAACACGGGTCAGAACCCAAGCAATATGTAGTGAGGAAGTTCTACTTCAATGATGGACTGACATCAGTAGCTACTACAGAAGAAGCTATCAACATTCTAAGAAAAACACAAGCAATGTTAGCGGAGTCCAACATGAAACTACACAAGATTGCATCCAATAGTAAAACAGTTATGGAAGCCTTCCCTATGGAGGACCGTGCAAAAGACTTAAAAGATCTGGACCTAGGAGTGGATCCTCTCCCCTTTCAACGGAGTCTGGGACTTTCCTGGAACCTGGAAACAGACAGCTTCTCATTCCAGGTGTTCCACAATGAGAAGCCTTTTACGCGGAGAGGCATCCTGTCCACAGTGAATAGTCTTTATGACCCCCTTGGGTTCGTGGCTCCAATAACAATGCAAGGTAAAGCCTTAATCAGAGAACTCTCTTCTGATCAGAGTGAGTGGGATGCCCCTCTTCCCACAGAAAAAGAAGAGGAGTGGAAAATGTGGAAGGAATCTTTGATGGAGTTGGAACATGTGTATATTCAGCGGACCTACATCCCAGTCTCTTTGTCTACCACTCAAAGAAGAGAGCTACACATCTTCTGGGACGCCTCTACAGTAGCCTTAGGAGCGGTAGCCTACCTGAGAGTTATTGACTCGGAAGGTCAATGCCATGTTGGATTTGTCATGGGGAAATCAAAATTGGCCCCTCGTCCGGCCCACACTATCCCACGCCTAGGACTGTGTGCGGCTGTGCCAGCTGTTGAGATGTATGAACTGATCAGAGATGAAATGGACATTGATGTAAATGCGACCAAGTTCTACACAGACAGTAAGATAGTTCTCGGTTACATCCACAATGTCACCAAAAGATTCTATGTGTATGTTGCCAATAGGGTAACTCGCATCAGGAAGTCTACCCATCCAGATCAGTGGTGTTATGTAAACACTGACAGCAATCCAGCAGACCGTGCAACCAGGCCCATACTAGCTGCGCTCTTTATTAAAACCTCTTACATCTAGACGTTCCGCTAGCGGAACACCTGCTCCAATATCCAATGATAGGCGTGGCGCGAATTACAAATTCCTCAAAAATATAAAAACTTGAATTTTTCAAACATATGACTATTTCACAGCATTTTAAAGACAAGACTCTCCTTTATCTAACCACACTGTCCGATTTCAAAAAGGAAATACAGCGAAAGCAAAACATTAGATTATGTCAGCAGAGTACCCAGCCAGAAATAATCAGACACCCATTTTTCAAGCTAGCATATAATGTCACAAAAACCCAGAAGACAGCTAAATGCAGCACTAACCTTTGATGATCTTCATCAGATGACACACCTAGGACATTATGTTATACAATACATGCATGTTTTGTTCAATCAAGTTCATATTTATATCAAAAAACAGCTTTTTACATTAGCATGTGACGTTCAGAACTAGCATACCCCCCGCAAACTTCCGGGGAATTTACTAACAATTTACTAAATTACTCACGATAAACGTTCACAAAAAGCATAACAATTATTTTAAGAATTATAGATACAGAACTCCTCTATGCACTCGATATGTCCGATTTTAAAATAGCTTTTTGGTGAAAGCACATTTTGCAATATTCTAAGTACATAGCCCAGCCATCACGGGCTAGCTATTTAGACACCCGGCAAGTTTAGCCTTCACCAAAATCAGATTTACTATTACAAAAGTTTGATTACCTTTTGTTGTCTTCGTCAGAATGCACTCCCAGGACTGCTACTTCAATAACAAATGTTGGTTTGGTCCAAAATAATCCATCGTTATATCCGAATAGCGGCGTTTTGTTCGTGCGTTCCAGAAACTATCCGAAATGGTAAATCAGGGTCGTGCGCATGGCGCAATTCGTGACAAAAGAATTCTAAATATTCCATTACCGTACTTCGAAGCATGTCAACCGCTGTTTAAAATCAATTTTTATGCAATTTATCTCGTAAAAAAGCGATAATATTCTGACCGGGAATCTCCTTTTCGGTAAACAGAGGAAAAATCACAAAGACGGGGGCGGCCAGTGTACACGCCTAAGCCCACAGTCCCTTGATCGGCCACTTGAGAAAGGCGATAATGTGTTTCAGCCTGGGGCTGGAATGACGACATTCAGGTTTTTCCCGGGCTCTGAGAGCCTATTGGAGCCGTGGGAAGTGTCACGTTACCGCAGAGATCCTTTGTAATGGAATGAGATGTCAAAGAAAGACAATAAATGGTCAGACAGGCCACTTCCTGTAAAGGAATCTCTCAGGTTTTGACCTGCCATTTGAGTTCTGTTATACTCACAGACACCATTCAAACAGTTTTAGAAACGTTGGAGTGTTTTCTATCCAAAGCCAATAATTATATGCATATTCTAGTTACTGGGCAGGAGTAGTAACCAGATTAAATCGGGTACGTTTTTTATCCAGCCGTGTCAATACTGCCCCCTAGCCCTATCAGGTTAAAGCACATCAGTTGGTTCTCAGGTCCACCTTTCCTGACCCAAGCAAACTCAAGTGAGCCTGAGTCCATCAATTTTAACCTTGTAGAGCCTCACGCAGACGCAGAGATTCGACCAGATGTCACTGTCTTCGCCACTAACGTTTCTGGAGCTCAACTCGGCTCTCATCGCTTTGAGAGGTTCTCAAGCTGGAAAGCTCTCAATCGAGCCACAGCCCGACTCATTCATGTTGCCAGATCTTTCCATGACGGTGCGGACAACACCAGCTGTAGAGACTGGCATGACTGTAATAAACCATGCAGTACAAGTGAGTTGTCACAAGCCAAAACAGCAATCATTCACTGTGTTCAACATGAAGCCTTCAAAGAGGAATTCAAATGCCTGGAGAAAGGAAAAGAGTTCCCAAAACAAAGTACACTCAAAAAGCTGAATCCAGTGATTGATGAGGATGGGTTGCTGAGGGTGGGAGGCCGCTTATCGTCTGCCGACATGTGACAAGACGAAAAACATCCTCTCATCATCCCACTGACACATTATGTCGCCACTTTTCTGGTAAGACATTATCACGAGCAAGTGGCTCACCAGGGCCGTCATTTTTCAGATGGAGCTATTTGAGCAGCAGGCTTCTGGATTATTGGGAGCAAATGTCTGGTCTCTGGTATCATCCACAAGTGTGTCACCTGCTGCAAGATTAGAGGAAGGTTAGTTGACCAAAAGATGGCTGACTTGCCTGCAGACAGACTCACATCTGAACCACCATTCACCAGCGTTGGACTTGATGTGTTTGGACCATGGAATGTCATAACTCGTCGCACTAGAGGTGGTAGTGCAGACTCCAAGCGCTGGGCGGTGCTCTTTACATGTATGTCTACTAGAGCAGTCCATATTGAGCTCATCGAATCCATGTCCACATCCAGCTTCATCAACGCGCTGAGGCGTTTTTTCTCTATCCGTGGTCCAGCAAAAGTGCTACGCTCTGATCGAGGTACAAACTTTATAGGGGCCTGCAGGGAACTGGGAATCGACACAAATGACTCAGAACTGACCAAATACCTCTCAGACAAGGGATGTACTTGGATATTTAATCCCCCACACTCGTCTCATATGGGTGGTTCTTGGGAAAGACTCATTGGGGTTTCCAGAGGTATCCTAGATGCTATGTTGTTTCAGACGGGCTCCACTCGTCTCACACATGAGGTTTTGAGCACTCTTATGTCTGAAGTTATGGCAATAATCAATGCAAGGCCCTTAGTGTCAGTGTCAACCGACCCTGACATGCCTGCCATTCTCACACCCTCAATGTTATGACACAAAAGACCAGCGCTTCCTCAGCCCCTTCTGGATACTTCAGCATGTACGACCTTCATGGAAAACAGTGGAAGCAAGTCCAGTGTCTCGCTGACACCTTTTTGGAAAAGGTGGAGACAGGAGTACCTGACAACGCTGCAGAGACGCAGAAAATGGACAGCAGAAAAGCCAAATGTAAAAGTGGGAGATGTTGTCTTATTGAAAGACAGTCAGGCGCACAGAAATGACTGGCCAGTCGGGCTTGTGGTCAAAACCTTTACCAATAAATGACAAAAAGGTTAGGAAAGTAGAACTAAAAATTGTCAAGCAAGGAGCTGCTAAGGTGTTTCTGAGACCAATCTCAGAGATTGTTGTTCTTCTTTCTGAAGCATCCTAGAGACAAAAGATAATATTAAAAGGACATTATTTGTTTCTTAATACATGTTTTATTTCATAGTGGCACAATTTCATTATACCAGGCGGGGAGTGTGCTGCCATCCTGTTAGAAGGTAACAGATAATTTTATTACAATGGTTAAGATGGATTTTCATTGTGTTCCATGGTGTTATTTGCGCCCTAGTGGAGCTTTCTGGTACTTAAAGACTGTACGCAAACAGGAAGTAGAGAATTCGTTCTGCACGCATAGAAGCAGCTAAAAACAACGCTACGGTGCAGGTCTTTCAGTGTAGCTATTTCTTGTCACGCTTCAGCCTCGGGAAATATTTGTTTGTGAATTCGATTCAAGCATTTAGCTAGTGATGATAATCTTGTTATTGATAGAGTTGCTTACATATCAATGTTGGTTGGTTGTATTTACTCACACAAATTGCAATGCTTTTCATGTATGCCGTCAGCTGTATTACTTTGCTCGTGCGTCATGTAAACGAATTGTAAAACATACAATACTGAAGTTTTGTTACTGTTTCTAGTGTAATATGCTTTGTTATTCAACAGAGATGGTTGTACATTATTAGAGTAATGAAAGGAGTTAGCCAATTACCATATGAGTAACAATTAGCTACATGGTTTAGCGTCATGCCAGATGCATGGTACCCTCGGCACGTGTTTTGTATTTTCATGCAACTTCAACTTGAAATGTATAATTTACAGCTACAGTATGTCGATTTGAATTGAATACTAAAGTATATTCTTTTCTGTATTTTACAGTTTCACAACATAAACGTTTTCAATATATTCTTTCAAGAAAAGTCACACCTTGGGAGTTTTATTGAAGACTTAGTTGTTAGCTATCTGTCTAGTTTTGCATGGGAACGCAATTCAAGGGGCAGAATACAAATGTATAGCCCAATTGGAAAATATAAATGGAGACTGTTTGAAAATGTAAAGACAATTAAAAATTATTTTTTTTAAAATGTGAATCACATTTTTATTTGGTGTACCCCTGACGGCTTTGCAGGGTACGCGTACCCCAGTTTGGGAATACCTGATCTAACACATCCAGGAAAGCATGATTCAAAATATTTGGATGTGCAACCTAATCCAGTGATTGTCAGGAATTTTGGGTTGACAATTAGACTATAAATAGGACTCCAAATGATGGTTTTAGCCGCCCAAAAAATAGGAAGTTCTGATTATAAATATTTTTTTTGGAGATGAATTACATACACATGTATGTGCACTCACTAAAATCATAAGCTAATTAAGTTGGGGTTCAACAACTGAGGAAGTAGAAACTCAAAACACATTAACTAGATCGCTAAGTCTAAATATAATACCCACTGCTAGTAGCCGTGTATTCACCCAACATTAAATGTAATGTCCTAAAAAAAAAAATTGCAGTTGTAGGCTACATATCAAATATCTTGGTTGTAAAATAATTGCTATTGAGCTGAATATTAAGAAAAATGTTTTATACCTACATAAATCTAAGACCCTCCTCGCTGTGACAGGAACAAGGTGGACGAAGCTTCCAAAGTTGTTATTTTTTTACATTTTGAAATGTTATATGATCAGAGTGCATTTTTCTCTACAACATATGGGGGAGAGGAGAGTGGCTCGCTCATCACAGCAGCAGGCCCCAGCTGTTTGACCAAATGATGGTTTTAGCCGCCCCAAAAATAGCAAGTTTTGAGTGAGGAGAAGATGTAGAATGTGCTCATTCTACTTTTATATGCACCCTTTGCTTTTTTTTTACGATTTATGATCTAACTGATGACAGTCAGAGGAGGTCTCTTTGCTGATGCCACGTTTGACTTTGAATGTGTCACACCCTGATCTGGTTCAACTGTGTTTGTGCTTGTCTCCAACCCCTCCAGGTGTTGCCCATCTTCCCATTTTCCCCTGTGTATGTCACGCTCTGACCTATGAGAGCTGGATACCTGGTCTAATGAGGATTGGATCGAAAGGAGAAACTGGATTTGGGGCCAGGTAATAGACAGGTATCGTAGCCTACCGGGTAGTTTGGCGGGGCCAGGGGTGAGACCTGAGCCAACTCCCCGTGCTTATTGTGGTGAGAATGTGCCTGCCTCTCGCACTCTCTCTCCAGTGCGCCTCCATTGCCCAGTACGTCCTGTGCCTGCTTCTCGCACTCTCCCTCCAGTGCGCCTCCATAGCCCAATACGTCCTGTGCCTGCTCCTCACACTCTCCATCCAGTGGGCCTCCATAGCCCAGTACGTCCGGTGCCTGCTCTGTGCACCCGGTCCTCAGTGCGTCTCTCCAGTCCGGTGAGACCTGTTCCAGCTCCACGAGAAAAGCCTCCAATGATAATCTATGGTCCGAAGCCTGTAGAGATGATCCATGGCACGAAGCCTGTAGTGATGATCCATGGCCCGGAGCCTGTAGGGATGTTCCATGGCACGAAGCCTCCAGAGGTAATCCATGGCAAGAAGCCTGTAGGGATTATCCATGGTCCGGAGCCTGTAGGGATAATCCATGGCAAGAAGCCTGCAGGAATGATCCATGGCCCGGAGCCTGTAGCGATGATCCAGGGTACGAAGCCTCCAGTGATGATCCATGGCGCAGAACCTGTAGAGATGATCCATGGTATGGAGCCTGCAGCAACGGTCCCTAGTCCGGAACCTATAATGACGCTTCCCAGTTCGGCGCCTCAAGGCGACGCTCCCCAGTCCGGAGCCTCCAGTGACGCTCCCCAGTCCGGAGCCTTCAGCGACGCTCCCCAGTCCAGAGCCTCCAGCGACGCTCTCCAGTCCGGAGCCTCCAGCCACGCTCCCCAGTCCGGAGCCTCCAGCGACGCTCCCCAGTCCGGAGCCTCCAGCCCGCCCCCAGCCGGCCTCCGCGCGCCCCCAGTCCGGAGCCTCCAGCGACGCTCCCCAGTCCGGAGCCTCCAGTGGCAGCCTTTAGCCTAGAGTCTTCAGCGGCCGTTGGCGGTACAACGCTTCTGGCGATGATCCACGGTCTGGTTCCTCTGGACATACAGAAGCGGGGGGGATCAGCGGGCGGTGGGGGTGCTACGCCCCGAACCAGAGCCGCCGCCAAGTACAGATGCCCACCCGGACCCTCCCCTATAGGTTCAGGTTTGCGGCCAGGAGTCCGCACCTTTGGGGGGGGTACTGTCACGCTCTGACCTATGAGAGCTGTTTTGTCTCTGTGTATTTAGGTCAGGGTGTGATATGGGTGGGCAGTCTATGTTTGTTGTTTCTATGTTTAGTTCTTGTTTTTCTATTTCTATGTTGAGTTTTGGGATGATCTCCATTTGGAGGCAGCTGGTTTGTGTTGTCTCTAATTGGAAATCATATTTAAGTTGGGGTTTTTCTATGGTGTTTTGAGGGTAGTTGTTTTCCATATTGTGGTTGTTGCCTTACGGAACTGTTTGCTGTCGTTTTTGTTCCTTTGTAAAGTGTTTCATTTTTTCATTAAATCAAATAATATCATGAGCACTCAACACGCCGCGCCTTGGTCCCCTCTATACAACTGCCGTTACAGTGTATTTATACCTGTGTTCTCTGTTTGTCTGTTGCCAGTTCGTCTCGTCTTGTCAGGTCTTACCAGTGTTCTTTCCCGCCTTCCTGTTTCTCTAGTTCTGTTTCCTAGTTTTTCCTGGTTCTGACCATCCTGCCTGCCCTGACCCCGAGCTTGCATGCCTTCCTGTACCTGCCTGACTCTGACCCGATTACGAACAGCTGCCTGCCTTGACCCCGAGCCTGCCTGCAGTCCTGTACCTGCCCGACTCTGACCTGATCACGAACCTCTGCCTGCCCTTGACCTGCCCTTTGCCTGCCTCGTGTTTCTAATAAATCATCTGAGAACTGTACTATCCGCCTCCCGTGTCTGCATCTGGGTCATATCCAGAGTCGGAATAGAATGTGAGTTTGCGTGACCTCAGCTCAGCCTATCATAAAACCGGGGACTGGCCATTGCCCACTGATCAGCCAAAGGCTCATTATAGATTAGTATAAGAGAGAAATTACGCAAACATCTTAAAAAAAAAATCTTAACAGGCCCGTTTTTTTGTTTTATTTTTAAATATTAAAATATATATTTATTAGCATATCCACTACTGTCAGACACCACTGGAGGAAGGACCTTTGAAACTAGTCCTTATGGAACCATGTTAACAGCTGTCAATGATCCAAAACTCTGCAATGTGCTAATCCTGTTGAAGACCTATGCTCATTTGTTTTTCGATGTTCTGTCGTATACCATGCAGTGGCAATCCCTGTTTGCCACCTCACTGTTGTCACTTGAAAAATCAAAGGTATAATGAACAAGTACAGACACATGCACAGTGTGACAGTGACAGATGTAGCAAACAAAGGGGCAGCCGTATCAAAACCGTATGATTAGTGATCACCAGTGCAGAGTAAAAAGGGGGGGTGGTTGGGGTGCTTTTATGAATAGTTTGTTCCCATGCTCACATGCTGTTGTCATGACTTCCCTCCTGGGTGAGGATCGGGGAGAGGCCCCCCTCTCTCCCACCAGAGAAGGGGGGAAGTGAAGTTGGCCGTTTTATGATGGTCATAAATACCTTGCAGGAACTCTCTCTCCCACTCTGCAGAAATGGAAGTTAAAAAACCCTTTGTTACAACAGAGAGAGATTTTGTAGTACTGTAACATCCAAGATTGGATAATGAAACAATATTTCTGTAATCCAAACATTTGGAATGGTCCGTGGGTATTTAAAGAACAATCCTGTGAAATTCATTACGATTGTGTGACGTCATTAAAGACGGTACAACAACATAACTGTATCTCTGAAAGTGTACATTTCTCAGTTGTCAGGTTTACATCTAAATATTGTGGAACTTATATGATTAAATATGAAACTATTTGTGCGAAGATGAATTGTGATGTTAGCCTTCTAAATGATCATTGTTTCTCATATGAAAGTTCTACCCAGTCAGTGACCACACCCACGTAAGCACAGACATTATGCACAGTACAACATAATTTTTTTTTTTTTAAATGCATGAAATGAAATGTATGCATTCACTACTGTAAGTCGCTCTGGATAAGAGCGTCTGCTAAATGACTAAAATGTCAAATGTAAATGTCGGCATCATGGACTTGAACGAATTGCAAAAATCACAGAAGCTGGAGTCTTATATCTCCCTCACTAACTTTAAGCATCAGCTGTCAGAGCAGCTTACCGATCATTGCACCTGTACACAGCCCATCTGTAAATAGCCCACCCAACTCCCTCATCCCCAAATTGTTATTTATTTTTTGCTCCTTTGCACCCTAGTAACTCTACTTGCACATTCATCTTCTGCACATCTATCATCTCCAGTGTTTAATTGCTAAATTGTAATTATTTCGGCACTATGGCCTATTTATTGCCTTACCTCCCTAATCTTATTACATTTGCACACACTGTATATGGATTTTTCTATTGTGTTATTGACTGTACGTTTGTTTATCCCATGTGTAACTCTGTGTTGTTTGTGTTGCACTGCCTTGCTTTATCTTGGCCAGGTCGCAATTGTAAATGAGCCTACCTGGTTAAATAAAGGTGAAATAAAAAAACTGGAGTGCATAAAACCCCTAATGACGAAATTCACATTAGACCAGTACACGGACGGTAAGCCAGACGTGTAAAATGTTTAGACTTTACATTAGACCAGCGTGACCAACATGGTTAGAAACTCTGAAACTCTGTATCGAAGAAGAAGACTACACAAGAATTCAGTTTGCAGCTGTTTAAGTACTTTAGTCTAGTAAACTCGACCGAAGACGAGAAGACAAAGCACAATTTACTCTCACCACTATAGATACCTCTATTCTAACAAACGGAGCCCGCTGAACAATGCGGGGTAGACCTCTGAAAGATTCGTTCTAACAGACAGTCCGAGATAGAGAAGCTACAGCTACAAAATACATTGTGACCTCTGGGGGACAAACCAGAGACTTCTGTCAAACTACTCTCCACAGACGGACTGGCGATTTCAACAGAGAGACAGCAAAGACATACACACGTAAATATGTACACTGCAATTATTTAAAATGAGAAGCCGTTCATGTACAAAGTATTCGCATTTCCATGAGCATAGTTATCAGCTGTATGTACAATAGTTGAATTCCTTTGTCTCTCCCTTTCCCTCTCTTTTGAATCCGCCATTTTGTGTAGCATACCGTCATATCAGTTTAGTCCACTAGGGACCTTTCATTGCATTGTGTTCGTAACCAATACCTTGTGTGTGTGTTTATGTATTTCTGTGTGTTTATGTATTTCTGTGTGATTATTTAGTTAGTTAGTAAATAAATACTTAAGCCAATTTGTATATCGCTGATTCATAATTTATGCAAGGGTTCGTGCAGATATCCAAGAATTTTGTGACATTCAGAATGAGACTGATAAGGTAACAATTAGCAAGTGATTGATGGATGACGGCTATGATATTTAGATATTCTGATCGATATTTAAGTTAATTCGGGAAACTCATTAAATAAACTTTTCCCGTGGTGCCTCAGACTACTACTTGATAAATTGTTATATGATTAATTTAATTGCGTAATAATTGAACGTGGTATGTAATTATTCGATGAATAGCCGTCATCGCATTAATGATAGTCACAACACGACACTGTGTTTGTGCCGAGACAACAGGCATGTTTTTCCCCAGGGTCGGGGATAGTGGAGAGGCTGTAGGACGCTGGCTACCTGGAGCGATCCACGGCAGCAGGGAGCAGACCGCCATCCTCCACCAGGTGCTGGCCGAGCTCTCTGTCGTCCCCTACCAGCAGGACCTCAACCACGCAGACACCACACTGGTAAGCAACTAGCAGAGTCTCTGGACAAAATTGTACACAGTATGCCTACTTTGCACTGACTCATCCTCTGTGCACTGACACACAACACGATGCAGTGACCTCAGCATGACTCTGGTAGGATCAGAGGAGACACAAGGGTGGATAAAAGTTATTTCCTGGGCCTGAGGTGGTATTATCTAGGTGCACTTTAACAGCACAAGGCAAAAATACCTAGGCTAGCTTGTTTTAATAAAGTCTTAAATTATGCACGCCAATAAGCAGGGCTTGTTTTTAATATTTATGAGTCGGGAGAAATCAGCAAAGCAAAGGCTGGGTCTTTGTGTATGTGTGTGTGTGTGTGTGTGTGTGTGTGTGTGTGTGTGTGTGTGTGTGTGCGTGTGTGTGTGTGTGTGTGTGTGTGTGTGTGTGTGTGTGTGTGTGTGTGTGTGTGTGTGTGTGTGTGTGTGTGTGTGTGAGAGAAAGAGAGAACAGGAGGGAATAGGGAAACATAAAATGAAAATATGGAGGAGGTGATGTACGTAGGTCTCATTCGGGTATACAGTGTGCAGTGCTGCTGAAGCTCTATAATTGCCTCTTCACTAGATTAGTGCTGCGCAGTGGTGAGATTAACCCAGATCAATTGCAGCATGATGACTGTGATATTGCAACCAAATCTGCCATGAATAGAGAACCAGGGGAGGGGGGCTTCTCATTAGATCCATGTTTGTGTAAGCAACAACAACAGCCATGACAGTGTCTACTACTTCAGATAGTACTGTATAGATTAAAGGGTCGCCTGCCACATACACTGGGGCCATGATGATGTGCCTCCTTTCAACATGATGTGCCTCCTTTCCAAAACAATTCTATTTCTGTCTGAGTGAATCAGTTTAAATATCCAGTCACAGCTTTTTGAATGGATGTAAATGGATAGATCCACGCAGTCGCTCAGTATTGGGAGCCTGGGAGTTTGTGAGCCACTGTGCTGTAAGTAGTTCTCCTCTGAGTTTCCAGTGGATGTCCAGCCGGAGAGCAAAACTAACACCATTTTACCGGCAAGCGCCCTCTCTATCAGGAGATTTAATAATTCAGAACACATTCTGCAGGTTGGTGAATTGCCCTAAGAAAAGCCTCCTATGTCTGGAGAAATGGAAGGGGGAAGTATTTCTGCCTAAAAACAAGTGGTGAATGCAGATGCATCAGCCACTGTCAGACCTTCATACAACAATATATCATATAGGACTTTTAGCTTTTATCTGTGTGTGTGTGTGTGTGTGTGTGTGTGTGTGTGTGTGTGTGTGTGTGTGTGTGTGTGTGTGTGTGTGTGTGTGTGTGTGTGTATACTGGGCTGCTCTCCTCTCAGCCATCTCTCCTGACATCACACACAGTGCTGCAGATGAATGGGCTCCAGAGTACAGCCCCATGTATATTACCTCCTCCCATGCACCTTGATGGACGAGTGCTGCTTGACCATTTGTCCACATTGTCTCCCCCTCGCCCCAGCGCCCAGGCGTCTGACCATGTAGAAAAAAAAACATGTCGGCCCTCATTGTATGAGGAATGAGTTATAAACAATCATCATCTAACACATTCTTTTTTAATTAGCTCTTAAGTCTGTGTTTAGAGAAGTTATTGCTGGTGTGTGAAATGTGCTCTGATAATCTTTATCTCAGGCCCACAGCTGCAGACTCTAATGGCAGACAACATGGACACCCTTGAAGGAAGGTGGACTGATAGAGAACGTGTGTGGAATGAAATGCAAAAGGTAAAGAGAGAGAAAGGAAAATGGACAATGAGAGCGAGGAGAGGACGAGGGGATAGAAATACCAGCGTCTACACTGTACCCTTCAAACACACACTTAGCATTCTCCCGGCAAAATACAAATAATGTTTTGACATATCAAATCAGAAAAGATAATGTTAATTTTGTGTGGGGATATCCTTGTGGCACGCCTGTCATCTGTGTTAAGATTAACAATGCCTACTAAACTTTCAAATGGCATCGCTCGTGGGAGGGAGAGGCCCATTAAAAATGTTCAGGCCAAATTATTTTATTAGTGAGACTTTGGCATTTCATTTCACTACGTACATAGTGCTGCAAACAACCCTGGCTGAAGAACAAAATCCAATGTAAAGTTACTGAGATACTTTAATGCACATTAGCGTATAAACATGAAGCCGTCTTAGGCTGGAGCCTCGAAATCACATTACAATATCTCTGATTGCATTTTCATGCTCTCTCTCTCTCTCTTGGGGAGTTGTTGCCTGGTGCCTGGTGGGTGTGGGACTGAGCAGTGGAGAGGGAGGGGATCCAGGCTGCAGTCAGGAGGGAGGCAGCAGGGCAGCCATGGTTAATGATGAATGGGGGCGCGGGGCAGTGCATCACTGGGTCAGTCTCTCTCACACCCAGCGGAGCATAACCACAGCCGTTAGTGATAGGCTGTATTAATCATGCCATCAGGTCTCCCCTACACCATCAGCACACAGACACACACATCGACACGCACATATTCTCACACCCAGTGCTGGTGGAGGGGTCTTTTTCACTCCCTATCTGACCCATATGTCCTCCCATGCAGGGTCTGCCAAATTGAGCAGGAGATGGTTAGGCTGGGGAAATGTTTCTGTTTCAATGTTTAAACATGTAATCGCTGTAATGGATACAGTTATAGGTGTAATTTACTTTAATTATTCAACAGGACATTACAGTACACCATTTCGATATTAAACTGATTTTTACTGAAAGGTCAAGCATTACTCATGATAACTGTCACGACTTCCTCCGAAGTCGGTCCCTCTCCTTGTTCGGATCGACGTTCGGCGGTCGACGTCACCGGTCTTCTAGCCATCGCCGATCCACCTTTCATTTTCCATTTGTTTTGTCTTGTCTTCCCACACACCTGGTTTCAATCCCATCAATTACATGTTGTGTATTTAACCCTCTGTTCCCCACATGTCCTTGTCCAGTATTGTTGATTGTAAGAGTTTGTGCATGTTATGTCTGGCGTGCAACGGGTTTTGTCCCATTGTATTCATTTATTGTGTTTGTTCACGGTGATTTTATTATTAAACTGCACCGTTGTAAATAGTCTTTGCTCTCCTGCGCCTGACTTCTCTGCCGCCAGTACACACACATTACAATAACTAACATATATTTTGTAACTCGAGACTACGTTATTGGTCAGTCACCCTGAATTTATTGTGCATGTTGAATTCACATTGTAATTTACCGTCTTTGTAGCGGGTGAAATGTATCTGGAGTGTCTAAAATCAGTTGTTAAACTGAGAGACATAGGGCCATAAGGTTGCGGAGAAAAATCTGAGCACTGTAAAAAATGTAGGCTACCCTATCCTCCACTCTATCGCTCAAGTATGTTATGTAAGGGCCACGTGCACTGCTACAGTATGCGCAAATTAGCCTGTACCTTGCATACATGCACTAATCCACTCCATAAAATGTATTCCATTTAGAATTTATTTTGTCACTGTCCTTGAATATCCCTTTGAGCATAGTGAAGGTATTAACACGCTAGAGTCTAAGCCCTGTCTAAGCAAGGGGGGGTGTTCTAAGATAACTTATGGAATTGTTTTAAGATGGTTATACCAAGGATTATTTTGTTATTTTGTTAATTGTAAGGGCCCTTAAGGTATATCTTGTTTTAGTTTCAATTAATTTGGCATTACTGCTATTACTGCTATTAGCCAATAGAAACACATTGAATAACAGATTCACTACATGGAACAACAGATAGTCCCCCAAAAAATCTAAAGAAAGTTTGTTCTGAAATGTCTTTCCTATGTCTGAGGGATATTAGAAAGATCAGGAAGAAAAAAAAATGTTTTTTTTTTTACACGTATTTATCCCCTTAGTTTAGTGCCTAAAATATCTCCATATATATATATATATATATACTTCCATTAAAACATGTTTGTTAGAGTCTCATCTTTCAATAGAGTGGTCATATTAGTTTTTAGGCCAAACCGTTCGAACCCTACTTATGATTTTGTGGGATTTCTCATGGTCTAAAAAACACTGCTCTAGCTCTGAAAAAAAAAACAGATACACTACATGACCAAAAGTATGTGGAAACCTGCTCGTCGAACATCTCATTCCAAAATCATGAACATTAACAGCCTCCACTTTTCTGGGAAGGCTTTCCACTAGATGTTGGAACATTTCTGCGGGGACTTGCTTCTATTCAGTCCCAAGAGCATTAGTGAGGTCGGGCGCTGATGTTGGCCGATAAAGCATGGCTCGCAGTCGGTGTTCCAATTCATCCCAAAGGTGTTCGATAGGGTTGAGGAAAGGGCTCTGTGCAGTCCAGTCAAGTTCTTCCACACTGATCGCGACAAACCATTTCTGTATGGACCTCACTTTGTGCACGGTGGAATTGTCATACTCAAATGAGAAAGGGCCTTGCCCAAACTGTTGCCACAAAGTTGAAAATACAGAATTGTTTAGAATGTCATTGTATGCTGTAGCGTTAAGATTTCCCTTCACTGGAAATAAGGGGCCTAGACTGAACCATGAAAAACACCCCCAGACCATTATTCCTCCTCCACCAAACTTAACAGTTGGCACTATGCATTCGGGCAGGTAGCGTTCTCCCGGCATCCACTAAACCCAGATTCGTTGTAAGACTGCCAGATGGTGAAGCGCGATTCATCACTCCATAGAACTGCTTCAGAGTCCAATGGCGTCGAGCTTTACACCACTCCAGCCGACAGTTGGCATTGCGCATGGTGATCTTAGGCTTGTATGCAGCTGCTCGGCCATGGAAACCCGTTTCATGAAGCTCCCGGCAAACAGCTGTTGTGCTGACGTTGCTTCCAGAGGCCGTTTGGAACTCGGGAATGAGTGTTGCTACCAAGGATAGACGATTTTGACATGCTATGCGCTTCAGCACTCGACGGTCCTCTTCTGTGAGCTTTTGTGGCCTACAACTTTGAGGCTGAGCCGTTGTTTCTTCTGAACATTTCCTCTTCACAATAACTGCACTTACAGTTAACTGTGGCAGCTCTAGCTGGGCAGAAATTTTATGAAGTGACTTGTTGGAAAGGTGGCATCCCATGACGATGCCACGTTGAAAGTCACTGAGCTCTTCAGTAAGGCCATTCTACTGCCAATGTTTGTCTATGGAGATCGCATGGATGTGTGCTCGATTTGATACACCTGTCAGCCACGGATGTGGCTGAAATAGCCGAATCAACTAATTTGAAAGGGTGTCCACATACTTGTATATATATAGTGTATCTCTATTTTAAAACAGACAGATCTTGATTGGGATTATAATTAGATTTTTGCGGGGGTGCGACCATTGAGGCTAATGGTTAATCCCACTTTGAATGTCAATACACCTAGTCACTTCAAAGATACAGGAGTCCTTTATAACTCAATTGCCGGAGAGGAAGGAAACTGCTCAGGGATTTCACCATGAGGCCAATGGTGACTTTAAAACAGTTACAGAGTTTAATGGCTGTAACAGGACAATAACCTATAGGCCAAATCTAACAAGAAGACAGTGAATGTTCAGTTTTGACTTAAATCTACTTGAAAACCTATGGCAAGACCTGAAAATGGTTGTCTAGCATTGATCAACAACCAACTTAACAGAGCTTGAATAATTTTGAAAATAATAATGGGCAAATGTTGCACAATCCAGGTGTGGAAAGCTCTTACCCAGAAAGGCTCACAGCTGTAATTGTTGCAATAGGTGCTTCTACATAGTATTGACTAATGCGTGTGAATACTTACAGTTGAAGTCGGAAGATTACATACACCTTAGCCAAATACATTTAAACTCAGTTTTTCACAATTCCTGACATTTAATCCAATGTAAAAATTCCCTGTTAGGATCACCACTTTATTTTAAGAATGTGAAATGTCAGAATAATAGTAGAGAGAATGATTTATTTCAGCTTTTGTTTCTTTCATCACATTCCCAGTGGGTCAGAAGTTTACATACACTCAATTAGTATTTGGTAGCATTGCCTTTAAATTGTTTAACTTGGGTCAAACGTTTCAGGTAGCCTTCCACAAGCTTCCCACAACAAGTTGGGTGAATTTTGTCCCATTCCTCCTGACAGAGCTGGTGTAACTGAGTCAGGTTTGCAGGCCTCCTTGCTTGCACACGCTTTTTCAATTCTTCCCACAATTTATTTATGGGATTGAGGTCAGGGCTTTGTGATGGCCTTAAGCCATTTTGCCACAACTTTGGAAATATGCTTGGGGTCATTGTCCATTTGGAAGACCTATTTGCGACCAAGCTTTAACTTCCTGACTGATGTCTTGAGATGTTGCTTCAATATATCCACATAATTTTCTTTCCTCCTGATGCCATCTATTTTGTGAAGTGCACCAGTCCCTCCTGCACAAAGCACCCCCACAACATGATGCTGCCACCCCCGTGCTTCATGGTTGGGATGGTGTTCTTCGGCTTACAAGCCTCCCCCTTTTTCCTCCAAACATAACGATGGTCATTATGACCAAACAGTTCTATTTTTGTTTCATCAGACCAGAGGACATTTCTCCAAAAAGTACGATATTTGTACCCATGTACAGTTGCAAACCGTAGTCTGGCTTTTTTATGGCGGTTTTGGAGCAGTGGCAGAGCGGCCTTTCAGGTTATGTCGCAATATAGGACTTTTTTTTTACTGTGGATATAGATACTTTTGTACCTTTTTCCTCCAGCATATTCACAAGGTCCTTTGCTGTTGTTCTGAGATTGATTTGCACTTTTCGAACCAAAGTATGTTCATCTCTAGGAGAAAGAAGGCGTCTCCTTCGTGAGCGGTATGACGGCTGCGTGGTCCAATGGTGTTTATACTTGCGTACTATTGTTTGTACAGATGAACGTGGTACCTTCAGGCATTTGGAAATTGCTCCCAAGAATGAACCAGACTTGTGGAGGTCTACATTTTTTTTCTGAGGTCTTGGCTGATTTCTTTTGATATTCCCATGATGTCAAGCAAAGAGGCACTGAGTTTGAAGGTAGGCCTTGAAATACATCCACCTCAAATTGACTCAAATTATGTCAATCAGCCTATCAGAAGCTTCTAAAGCCATGACATCATTTTCTGGAATTTTCCAAGCTGTTTAAAGGCACACAACAAACATGTTTTCACTTTGTCATTATGGAGTATTGTGTGTAGATTGGTGAGAAACAAAATATATTTCATCCATTTTGAATTCAGGCTATAACACAACAAAATATGAATACTTTCTGAAGGCACTGTATGCCCTGTGCTTTTTGCTTCATGTATCTTGAGAGTGGCAACTAACCTTTTCTCAATACCATCATTTATTAAGTGTGGCTGCTCCAGAAATATTAGAGGTGGCAAGTTCATTCTCGCTCCTCCTCGGCTCTCTTCAACTCGCATAAATCAGCAGGGCATTAACTGACAAATAAATGACGACTTGATTCTGTAACAGCAAGGTCTGCATACACATAGATTTTCCTGTTTGTTTTTGGCCAGTCAATATAAGACATTGGCCCTTGCTGTAAATTCCATTACATAAAAATAAGTGCACTTTCCCCAGTTCCGGTAGACGGGTGGCATCAATGTTTTCCGCTCCATAAAATATCTATAAGAAATGTGTAATGCGCCACAGCACTGCAGTGTTTTACTCAAACGTCCAACTCTATTTCCAATCCCTCTCTGGAAGATGGAAAAGCTTACGATCAGTGTATATGTGAGTGCTTGTACAGGAGTCTGTGCCCAAACGACACAAAGCAAAACTATAAAGTAGTTCAAAACTGTGACTCACCATCAAGTTTCATTTCTATTGATTTATTAACTAATTTGCCACTGTAACAGTAAAAGGTCACTAAAAGGGGCCACACCCTAGTGTTTAGACTAGGCTGCATTGCATATATGAATACATGAGTGTCAGTCGACAGGGTAACACTCCACACGTCCCTAATCGCCCCTCCCCCTTTCCTACCCAGACCCTTTATTTTCGTCCCTGTGGTGATGAGGGCTGACAGGTTTGATGGACACTTTGACAGGCATCATATCACAGCTCAGCTCCAGCACCACGGCACAGCAGCCTCTGTAGAAAGATAGCACAGCCACAATACCGTCAGCCCCGGGCCCTGGGCCCTCTGAAGCTGCTGCTGCTTTTCATATACAAAGTGGTGCAGATGCAGCCCGCACACTAATAGAGAGGCTAACTGTTGTTCAAATGGAGTCCCAGGTTCTAATGTGCGTGGGGAGGGGAGTGTGGAGTGCATATGCAGTGTAAGAAAGTGCAGGACGAGGGTAAACTGGTCGATGTCTCAGCCCCACTTCTCCTGCTCTGAGTTGAGGTGAATCCCCAAGGTATGGCTTTGGAGGTGGGTCTCAGATCCCACTAATAGAAACACACACCCCAGCATCATCACCACCATCAGAATGGCTCCTCTGTCAGTCACAACACACACATCCCTCTCTCACTCTCTCTCACCCTGTCTCTTTCATCTTTTATCTCCCTCTATCTCCATCTTTCTCTTTCAGTCTCACTCATTCTTTTATCTTCCACCTCTCTCTCTCCTTCTCTCTCACCTCCACCTCACTTTGAGTGCTCCCTCTCCATCTCTCCCCGGTACCCTAAATAGGTTTTTCTAAATTCATCTCTTCATCATACATTCACTTTCATATTTCACTCCCTTTCTCCCCCTCCCTTTCTCCGGTATGAGCTCAGGCTGGGCACAGTAAATTCCCACGCCAAGCTTTCACCTCACAAATGAATGAGGGAGGTACAGGCCAAACCCTACATCTCTACCAGGTAATTACATCCCTGGTGGGTTGGAGAGGAGAGAAGGGGACTGGGCTGCTGGGCTCGGCTCACAACACACAACCTCCTCTGGAAAATCTGTTTACACATGAAAAGTGTTTGTTATTTCATATAACACACTGTGACTTGTTCTGTTGTGTTTTTAATTGTTTTCTGCTCAGGTGGGAATGCTGGAGGATCTGTTGTTCCAACTGGGGGAGACCTATCTGAAGAACAAGGCTCAGAGGGCCAGTAGGAAGCAGAGGACTGGGGCCCGGGAGATGGAGGGAAAAGCCAGGGGAAGATCCAAAGCAGAGGCCAAAGGAGGGGTTACAGTGGTGACGGACAAGGCCAAGGGCCCTCTCACAGCAGTAGCACCAATGACCTTACCAGATCCAGGATCTGACGGCCAGGATAGTGGAGACCCGCCCTCATCCTCAAAATGAAAGAACATTTTCCCTCTCTCCCTCTCACTCTCACAAAAGCCTCATCTTCAGCCCGAGCATCTTTCACACCATTACTCTAGGCTGGCAGAAATAAATGGACTCTGCAGCCTTGCTTTCTCTGATTTAGGGTCTCTTTTTTTTAACACTCATCCTTGTTTACTCGTTAATATACAGTGTCTCCAGGCCCACACTCTAGATGTAAGACCTAGGTGATTCAAACGTGTGGGAATGTTCAATTTGTGCACAAGGATATGTTTTCATGTTTGAACTTTATAATTTATGCTTGTTCATGCAAGTACTAATGTAAAGCAGCTTAACATCTGGTTTGTAAACACACAAAAAAACATATGCCATAGTAGCATGATTATAGTGTATGCATTCCCATTTTGGGATTCACAGCAAATCCGGCTTTAGAAACTGTGTCTAACATTAAAAAACCTACATTAAGTCATGACATTATCTTCATCATCATGTATGGTTAGCTATCAAGGAATACAAAACCTTTTTCCATAGGTAACTCAACCCTTTGGAGGAAAGGGAAAGGGATTGGGATAAAACAAACATACTTCTTCCTCAAGTAGCTACAGTAGCTTCACTTTGTGTACAGTATGATGACCATGTTACAACAGTCTGGAGGTTTCCAGTAATTTCAATGCCAAAGGTGCAGTTTGGGGATTGATCAGGCAGGGCAAAACCTTGTGAGTAAGCACAATCAGTGGGGCCCTCGTCATTCATGTGCCCACTGCTGGTCCATCAACTGGCCGGTCAGCAGCTGCTTCCTCTGGGACAGCCAATCACAGGCGTTCAATGCTATTGACAGCTGCTCTCTCTCTCTCTCTCTCTCTCTTGTCTCTTTCACTGTCTCTCTCACTCTCCCTTACTGCTGCTGAATTATCCACATTTCCCTATACCTGAGGATTAATTCATGGGATCGTACTCTACAGTACCTGATTATCAGTGTTTCTCCTTTTTTCCCTCTCCTCTCTCGCTCTCTCACTTTCTTTTCTCTCTCTCATCCCACCCTCCATCTGTCCTTCCTTCTTCCCTTTCCCTTCAGATAAGTGTGTAATACCTTGGGGATTCTGTTGACACCCGAGCCGGCATGAGCAATGTTGTGATCAGCAATATGGTCATGCATTAATTTAATTCCTGAATAAATGAATGGTATTTATTGAGTGGTCAGGGGAGAAAATGTTGGCATTGTACTTATTGGCATCTTTAAAAGATTCATTATGCCAGAGGTAGTTTCCAATTGGTAAACAATTATTATAATCCAAGCCTACATGTATAATTAATTGATGCATTAAAAGCCATCACCTTGATTTTCATGAATTTGTGTAAAGCTATTTATATGGAAATGGTTCAAATGGAGATATAGGAATGCTGCTGAGAGATTATATTTTATTACTATCAATGAACTCAATTTAAATATAGGCTTTGGTGCTAATATACAATTCCATCAATTACTTTTACCTACTGTGGTTAGTTATTAGGAGTTCACAGCGAAGCTGCACACAGACGCTAGAGGCCATGAGTAACTTGGTCAAAAATAATGGCACCGATTGGCCTATAGGGGGCGCCATTAAAAGCACTCTCACTTAAACCCTTATATCCATCACCCCTTTTGATCTGGAGACTTTAAACTTTGGATGTAGGTGTAAGGACAGACGCTGTAGACGAGAAGCAAGTACAGGGAGTGATCATTTCATGAAACATGGACAGGAACAGAATACAGACAGTGTCTGGACATTTGAAAACAAAACGACAATAATGCTGACACAGGGATGAAACAGAGGAGCCAAACAGATATAGGGAATGCAATCAAAATATGAAGGAGTCCAGGTGAGTCCAATGAGTGCAGATGCGCATAATGATGGTGACAGGTGTGCGTAATGAAGGGCAGCTTGGTGCCATCGAGCGTCAGAGAGGGGAAGCAGGAGCAGGCGTGACAGTAGGTGTCTTTCCTCATGCTGGACATATTTGAATCAACGACCTTTAAGGTCCGTCAGAATAGATTTTCCTCCATCTTGTAAATGTTGTAAAACCTTTGAAATACATCTTCTCGTTAACTTATTTTGAAAAAGCTCAAGGCTTTGTTGATAAAATCAAGAAATCAGAGAAATATTGATAAAATCAAGAAATCAGATTTTACGTGTCCATTTAAATCCTTTGTAAATCCACTTCACAATGGCCTATGAACTTGAAACTGTTTAGAGTATGAAACTATTAACAATTCACTTTTTGACTATGAAATGCTAATGCTTAAAATAATAATACAAAATCTTCTAACAAACTAAAAGTACGTAAAGAGTTAGAATTCTTTTTATGCATTCAAAGATGGCCACACTATACCAGTAGATAAGGAATTGGTCAAAAGATGGCTGAGATATTGACAAAAATCTTATTTTACGTGTCCATTTATACCACTGGAGATCTACTCCACAGTGGCCTATCATGAACGTACCTAAGATGAAACCACACTGAATGTGGTATTGATATCTCAAAAAAACAAGGAAACTAGTAAATACTCATTCTTTGCACGTGGAATGCTAATGCTCAAAATCATCTTCTCCTCATAAACCATACATCAGATTTTCTCCAGATTTTATATTTGGATGATTGCACATAAAGGAAGACAGTTCCTACATGATAGACTGCTTGCTTTGTTATCCAACTGATCTTGTGTCCTTTCTATCATCCTGTGAACCCCGTTCATTGCTATGTTTTTTATATGTTTTAATTAGTGTACTGTTTTGCAGTGTTTCTGCCTCACTGCCTGTTGATGCCTCACTATCACACATCTAGGCTGTAGCTCAGTGAGCTAACACAGTCTTGTGGCGCATAGTTGACCTGGGTTCAAACTCAGTTGGTCACACTGATCCCTGGTTCAGAATTGGTCAGTCAATGTTTCTTAGCTGCTGTGGTTGTTGTGAAGGAGGTCATTGAGCAGACTGTAACTGTCTGGCAGTAGTGTGATCATTTGTTTTAACAGTTTTTACAAAATGGGGTGTGAGTATCAAGTTAAACCATAACAAATATAATTATTTATTGTTGAATGAAGAACCGAGTCTTGAGAGACCAGGACAAGAACATTGTTGCACTTTGAATAATATCCAATGGGATTCCAAAGAAAGACTTGCATTGTGGAAAATAAATTATGTAACTAATTTTAACAGAACACAGCAAATCATTGTCTGGAAGCACAACAGTCAGTTCAGACATCAACTGGCAGCCTCACTTTTCAGATGTCATTTGGTTCTGGAGGCGGAAATTGTATACCGCCATTTTGGTGCTAGGGATCGGAGCAGGCTGTGTGTTAACTCGGCAACATGCAAATTAAATAATCTTGGGAAGAGATTGAAAGGGGTGTAGGGTGTGCTGGCAAGCCCATCTGTTTGACAAACAAATATACAGTTGTCAGAGAGACGCAGAAGCGAGCTTGCCTGACAGGAAGAAGGGGGGATAAACTGTTTGCTCTGTGCCCAGAGGAGCGCTGTGGTAAACATCTCCTCTGCCATGTTTTCTTCCAGTCGCACATCTTTGGAGAGTCCTTGTGATCACATTGTGGCAAACACAACATGGTTGCTGTGTTAAGAGGAAGGTGCTCAAAGTTGCTCGCTCACAAACCAGCGCCCCAAATCTGCCATGATCCCAGTACCAGATCACAGAGCTTCAGCTCTAACCCAATGTTGACTTGTTTTGAAGAACATTTATGTGGTAAAGTTTGGAACAAGTGTTTTGCACTGCAAAAAGACTGGAAGGTGGTGAAAGTCCAGCATCCTACAGGTGAGTATTTTTGGGGGGAGACAGAGACCATGAGATAGAATGACCTGTCTGAGAAGTACAGAAGGACAGACTGAGCAACAGAAGGTACACAATCTTATCTGGGCGAATCAGCCAGGATTACCGCTGGCATTGACATGACTGGCATTGAGCCTTTTCTCAATTTGCTGATAACAGAGCCTCTGATAACCGGGAAGAATTCTGCACAGAGACAGAACACAGATCTAAAAGGTGAGAAACCAAAAACAGAAGAATGCGCTCAATACAGGCCACAAAGTCTTCTTCAAACTTGACAGCCCAATCAGAGGATTGGTGCTAGTGTGTGGACCCATATGGCATCCACAGGTGAACAACTTTACCTGCCAACCAGATGCCTCTAGAATGTCAAATCATTGACCAGGGAGAATGCCAGTGGCATTGAACCAACGGCAAAAGCAAGTTCAACAGACTCTTGTGTTTAGGACCATATACTTCTGTTTAACATGTTTATTTTACTGACGGCAGTAATAGATTCAGTGTGACAAACATCCTTTCTTTATTCTGTTTTAGAACACAAAGAAAATGCATTTTACTGTTAAGGGCCCAAGGCAGCTGTTTTTATCTCAACATTAAATCATTTCTGGGTAGCAATTAAGTATCGTACTGTCATTGTTTTCAATTCAAATTGTCAAAAAGAAACATAAATAGTTTCTTAGCAAAGAGCAATTTTTCAAGCAACAATTTAGCTAGGGAGGTCTGGGAGCGGTCTGAGTGGGGAGGGGAAAAGTGAAAACTAGCTGATATTGGCAGAGAGGCCTACCGTGTTTATTTTGTTACAATACAGCAAATGTTGACTTTGGTAATTAGTGGAAACCCTAATTATAATTTATTTTTTTACCTTTATTTAACTAGGCAAGTCAGTTAAGAACAAATTCTTATTTTCAATGACAGCCTAGGAACAGTGGATTAACTGCCTTGTTCAGGGGCAGAACAACAGATTTGTACCTTGTCAGCTCAGGGATTCAAACTTGCAACGTTCCGGCTACTAGCCCAATGCTCTAACCACTAGGCTACCCTGCTGCATCCTTATATGCTTTAAGGAAGTAGACTGACTGTAGCCGTGACGGTTTGTTGCTCCTAGATCCCTCTATTAGTCAGACTCAGTCATGAGTTAGCTACCACCATAACTACATCCAATATTTAGTTTTGCCCTAGACAATACAGAACACACTTATATGAGCTACAAACTAACTTTCAAATCCGACTTGTAGGTTAATGTTAGCTAGCTAGCTAGCTAACGTTAGCTAGCATGTAGCTAGCTAGCCTGCCTCGCTAGCATTATCAAATGATAACGTTACATAACCAGCAGTATCTAGACAACCCTTACAAAAAAATATTGCCATTTTGAAACTGCAATAAAAGTGCAGTAACTGCAGTCGACTGTGGTATTTTGAACGCAGTAATTGCAGTCTAACTGCAGTTACACTGCAAAATTATTGGAGTAAAACAAACAGTGTTATTTTGGGTGCAGTATTTGCCTCATACTGCAGTTATAATGCACTCTAACTGCAGTTATACTGCACTCTGACTACAATCTTTTTTCGTAAGGGAATACACAATAAACTTGTAATGAGGTATCTAGCTAGATATCTAGTTAGCTAACTACGCTAACATTAGCTAAAATGTTAGCTAGCCTGCCTCACGTTATCAAAAGATAGCTACCTACATAGCCAGGAATAATGTTCTACCAGAGAGACCATTATATTTCACTATCTCTGGTTATACTCAGTGGCGTGTATTCATAGATACCAAGGGAAGCCAGGCTTCCCATTTTTTTAAAAATAACAATACAAAATAAAATACATTAAATAATTTATCTTTCATCTCGCTGTGTTTCATAATTATCCTTCAATTTGCAAGAGGCTGAATGTATCTTACAGGAGAAAGCATCCGAGAGAGTGAAACATTTGATTTTTGATTTTTGCAGTTCGTTCCAGTCATTGGCAGCAGAGAACTGGAAGGAAAGGCGACCAATGGAGGAATTGGCTTTGGGGGTGACCAGTGAGATATACCTGCTGGAGCACGTACTACGAGTGGGTGCTACTATGGTGACCAGTGAGCTGAGATAAGGCGGGGCTTTACCTAGCAAAGACTTGTAGATAACCTGTAGCCAGTGGGTTTGGCGACGAGTATGAAGCGAGGGCCAACCAACGAGAGCGTACAGGTCGCAGTGGTGGGTAGTGTATGGGGCTTTGGTGACAAAACGGATGGCGCTGTGATAGACTGCATCCAATTTGTTGAATAGAGTGTTGGGGGCTATTTTATAGATGACATCGCCAAAGTCGAGGATCGGTAGGATGGTCAGTTTTACGAGGGTATGTTTGGCAGCATGAGTGAAGGATGCTTTGTTGCGATATAGGAAGCCAATTCTAGATTTAATTTTGGATTGGAGATGCTTAATGTGAGTCTGGAAGGAGAGTTTACAGTCTAACCAGACACCCAGGTATTTGTAGTTGTCCTCGTATTTTCAGTCAGAGCCGTCCAGAGTAGTGATGCTGCACGGGCGGGCAGGTGTGGGCAGTGATCGATTGAATAGCATGCATTTAGTTTTACTTGCGTTTAAGAGCAGTTGGAGGCCACGGAAGGAGAGTTGTATAGCATTGAAGCTCGTCTGGAGGTTAGTTAACACAGTGTCCAAAGAGGGGCCAGAAGTATACAGAATGGTGTCATCTGCGTAGAGGTGGATCAGAGAATTACCAGCAGCAAGAGCGACATCATTGATGTATACAGAGAAGAGAGTCGGCCTGAGAATTGAACCCTGTGGCACCCCCATAGAGACTGCCAGCGGTCCGGAAAACAGGCCCTCCGATTTGACACACTGAACTCTATCAGAGAAGTAGTTGGTAAACCAAGTAGTTGGTAAACCAGGCGAAACCAAGGCTGTTGAGTCTGCCAATAAGAATGTGGTGATTGACAGAGTCAAAAGCCTTGGCCAGGTCGATGAATACGGCTGCACAGTAATGTCTCTTATCAATGGCGGTTATGATGTCGTTTAGGACCTTGAGCGTGGCTGAGGTGCACCCATGACCAGCTCTGAAACCAGATTGCATAGCGGAGAAGGTACGGTGGGATTCTAAATGGTCGGTAATCTGTTTGTTAACTTGGCTTTCGAAGACCTTAGAAAGACAGGGTAGGATAGATATAGGTCTGTAGCAGTTTGGGTCTAGAGTGTCACCCCCAGAGGTGATTTGATTATGTTGAAATGTTGAAGTTTGAACTGTGCTGCAATAGTGGAGGCAGCTCCTGTTTTCTTTGCGACTTGCGGTAACTCTCTGTGGTTCTAATGCCGGAAACATTAACTTGCTTGACCATGCTGTAGATCATGTCTGTTACTGTACAAGCAATATGCTTTGTGGACTTCACTTGACAGAGTTTGCTATCCGGTTTTGTGATAAAACAAAGACGTGGTTGAATTTATTCTGCAACTGTGTCTTCTTATTGTCTCGGCCTTTAGGCCTATATACCACAGTCGCAAGGCATATGAATTAACAGGTTATAGAGCAAAAAAACGTAATTGTCACAACACATGGGTTGTAATATGGCTTTTCTGGGGGGGGGGGGCTTGGCTATCCCAGTGATTTTACCCACGCACCACTACTTGTTATACTCACCACCACCGATCATGACACACCAAGCTAGAGTTACTGGTGCAGACTTCAGGACCGCCAAACTCCAAGCACCGATTTCGCATACTACCTAGGGTCCTTCGGCAGGGCATGCAAACTATAGAACTTTGGCTGTGGAGGCCTTGTCAATCTGTTTAGGGCTTTTCAGTCTGCCTTCCTTGGAATACATTAGGGGCGATGAAACAACAGAGCTCCATTCAATGAAGGGAAGCGAAGTGGGCGGAGGGGCGATTTGCACATGGAACTTGGCAAAAGGAGGCATGATTTGTTGACATAATTGTAATCCAAACCCAACCTTGATTTACTCGTTGTGACGCACTGAGTTTCCAAATGAGACTGACTTTATGACCAAAATTATCCTATTTACACTTAGTAGTCAATTTTGACACTATAATAAAAGTTTCTGACTCATATCGATGCCACATATTCTGTTTTAGGGGCAGTCGCTCTTAACATTCAGAGACCAGGGCCTTCCGAGTGGCTCAGTGGTCTAAGGTACTGCATCGCAGTTCTTGAGGTGTCATTATAGACATCGGGTTTGATCCTGGGCTGTGTTGCAGTCGACCGGAAAACCCATGAGGCGGCGCACAATTGGCCCAGCGTCGTCCGGGTTATGGGAGGGTTTGGCTGGCTGGCATGTCCTTGTCCCATTGTGCTCTAGTGATTCCTGGGGCAGCCTGGGTGCATGCACGCATGCAGTTGTACGGTGCTTCCTCTGACACATTGGTCCGGCTGGCTTCTGGGTTAAGCGAGCAGTGTGTCAAGAAGCAGTGTGGCTTGATCCTGAGCTGTGGTTCGGAGGACAAATGGCTCTCAACCTTCACCTCTCCTGAGTCTGTATGGGAGTTGCAGCGGTAGGAAAAGACTGCAACTACCAATTGTGGAGAAAAAAGTGGTTAAAAATAAATAACATTCAGAGACCAAGGAAATTGTGTCTCCATCAAAAGGGGCTGTACAGGCCTGACCTTTGGTGAGCTTTTTGATAGCTGTGCAAACCTTACTCTGTGAAAGGCTGCAGCATTGCTGCTTATAAAATCTACAATGACAGAATATTTTTTCCCCCTCCTCCCTTTGCAGTACGATCCATTGAACCTGCTCATGAGTCACAACAAAGCTATTTTACCCTCAGAAATGTCAGACAGCCACAGTAGAGAGGCACTGAAATTATACTTTATAATTATTTATGAACACAAAGGAGGGAGAGTCTGATCCCTGTAAGTTTGTAAGACTTACCTTAAACAGGTTTGAAAGGCACGTTGACTGGAACATCTTTGAAGACATCTTCAGGAGAAGAAATAAAATGGCTGGGCTCATCTCTTGGTAATCCTAAAGAAGAAGGTACAGGAGGAGTGAGAGTCATCAGCAACTGACAACTATAAACAGCTAAAGAGCTAAAGAGTAGATGTTAGTTAGGTAAGAGGTTTATATTTAACCTCATTCACAGAGATCTGTAGACATAGAAATTGCACAAGGCATCAATTTGTGTTTTGAGCTGACACAACTAGATATCATGGAGTTAAACAGTCCCTCTCTGGGGTTGGATGAGATGTCTCTATGAGGGGACCCACTGGGCACACACAGGTTGAATCGATATTGTTTCAATGTGGAAAATACAATGGATTTAAAAAAAAGTAAACCAGTACTGTATTCATCTCATTTAAACCAGTGTTGTAGACATTGGAATTAGGATAAAACTTCAACTAAAATACATTGACTTAGCCTAACTAACAGGTTGATACATGAATTTAGTTTCAACATATTCATCAGAACTATGAATACGTTCAAATTGCATTGAGAATTCCATATGGAAACGTAAAAAATATTTTTCATCCTGTATTTAATTTACAATATATACAGTATATTGGTAAAAATAGGCTACAAAATAAAATGTCCAGTGGCACACAGATGATGATGAAGCCATAGGCTACTCACCGGTGATGGCCGATGCGTTCGTCGTGGCAATAGCCTATATAAGCTACTTTGAAAAACAGTGCTGCTGTTCACAAATTGGGAGAAAATATACTGCTCAAAAAAATAAAGGGAACACTTAAACAACACAATGTAACTCCAAGTCAATCACACCTCTGTGAAATCAAACTGTCCACTTAGGGAGCAACACTGATTGACAATAAATGTCACATGCTGTTGTGCAAATGGAATAGACAACAGGTGGAAATTATAGGCAATAAACAAGACACCCCCAATAAAGGAGTGGTTCTGCAGGTGGAGACCACAGACCACTTCTCAGTTCCTATGCTTCCTGGCTGATGTTTTGGTCACTTTTGAATGCTGGCGGTGCTTTCACTCTAGTGGTAGCATGAGACGGAGTCTACAACCCACACAAGTGGCTCAGGTAGTGCAGCTCATCCAGGATGGCACATCAATGCGAGCTTTGGCAAGAAGGTTTGCTGTGTCTGTCAGCGTAGTGTCCAGAGCATGGAGGCGCTACCAGGAGACAGGCCAGTACATCAGGAGACGGGGAGGAGGCCGTAGGAGGGCAACAACCCAGCAGCAGGACCGCTACCTCCGCCTTTGTGCAAGGAGGAGCAGGAGGAGCACTGCCAGAGCCCTGCAAAATGACCTCCAGCAGGCCACAAATGTGCATGTGTCTGCTCAAACGGTCAGAAACAGACTCCATGAGGGTGGTATGAGGGCCCGACGTCCACAGGTGGGGGTTGTGCTTACAGCCCAACACCGTGCAGGACGTTTGGCATTTGCCAGAGAACACCAAGATTGGCACATTCACCACTGGCGCCCTGTGCTCTTCACAGATGAAAGCAGGTTCACATTGAGCACGTGACAGACGTGACAGAGTCTGGAGACGCCGTGGAGAACTTTCTGCTGCCTGCAACATCCTCCAGCATGACCGGTTTGGCGGTGGGTCCATATGCTGGTGTGGTTGGCCCTGAGGTGGCGGATGGTCTCCTGAGGGATCTCCTCCCAGACCTGGACTAAAGCATCCGCCAACTCCTGGACAGTCTGTGGTGCAACGTGGTGTTGGTGGATGGAGCGAGACATGTCCCAGATGTGCTCAATTGGATTCAGGTCTGGGGAACGGGCGGGCCAGTCCATAGCATCAATGCCTTCCTCTTGCAGGAACTGCTGACACATTCCAGCCACATGAGGTCTAGCATTGTCTTGCATTAGGAGGAACCCAGGGCCAACCGCACCAGCATATGGTCTCACAAGGGGTCTGAGGATCTCATCTCGGTACCTAATGGCAGTCAGGCTACCTCTGGCGAGCACATGGAGGGCTGTGCGGCCCCCCAAAGAAATGCCACCCCACACCATGACTGACCCACCGCCAAACCGGTCATGCTGGAGGATGTTGCAGGCAGCAGAACGTTCTCCACGGCGTCTCCAGACTCTGTCACGTCTGTCACGTGCTCAGTGTGAACCTGCTTTCATCTGTGAAGAGCACAGGGCGCCAGTGGCGAATTTGCCAATCTTGGTGTTCTCTGGCAAATGCCAAACGTCCTGCACGGTGTTGGGCTGTAAGCACAACCCCCACCTGTGGACGTCGGGCCCTCATACCACCCTCATGGAGTCTGTTTCTGACCATTTGAGCAGACACATGCACATTTGTGGCCTGCTGGAGGTCATTTTCAGGGCTCTGGCAGTGCTTCTCCTGCTCCTCCTTGCACAAAGGCGGAGGTAGCGGTCCTGCTGCTGGGTTGTTGCCCTCCTACGGCCTCCTCCACGTCTCCTGATGTACTGGCCTGTCTTCTGGTAGCGCCTCCATGCTCTGGACACTACGCTGACAGATACAGCAAACCTTCTTGCCACAGCTCGCATTGATGTGCCATCCTGGATGAGCTGCACTACCTGAGCAACTTGTGTGGGTTGTAGACTCCGTCTCATGCTACCACTAGAGTGAAAGCACCGCCAGCATTCAAAAGTGACCAAAACATCAGCCAGGAAGCATAGGAACTGAGAAGTGGTCTGTGGTCCCCACCTGCAGAACCACTCCTTTATTGGGGGTGTCTTGCTAATTGCCTATAATTTCCACCTGTTGTCTATTCCATTTGCACAACAGCATGTGAAATTTATTGTCAATCAGTGTTGCTTCCTAAGTGGACAGTTTGGTTTCACAGAAGTGTGATTGACTTGGAGTTACATTGTGTTGTTTAAGTGTTCCCTTTATTTTTTTGAGCAGTGTATATATATATATATATATATATATATATATTGGTTCTACAGACAGATTAGTACGGAAGTCCAGAGAGGACATATTAATAAATAAAAAAATTCCCTCCTTATGTCGATATCTCAACTTATTTATCTCATAACAAACATTATTTGGTCGATATCACTAGATAATCAAAAGTACCACACATCATCCATTCATTTGTACAGATGCACTATAACCACCTCATCAAGGAGCCCTGTGGCTTTATTGATCGCAATGTTCCCCCAAGACAACAGGCAATCACAGGAAAGCAAAGGCTAGCTTTTTCAAGCAGAAATTTGCATTCTGTAGCTCTAACATCAAAATGTTTTGGGACACTGTAAAGTCTATGGAGAACAAGAGCACCTCCTCCCAGTTGCCCACTGCACTGAAGCTAGGTAACACGGTCATCACCGATAAATCCATGATAATCGAAAACTTCAATAAGCATTTCTCTACGGCTGGCCATGCCTTCCTCCTGGCTACTCCAACCCCGGCCAACAGCTCCGCCACAGATATTACCATGTGCTTCGCTGCGTGAGCTTGCAGTTTGAAGCTTGCTCTGCCCCCCTCTATGATGTCACACCAATGAAGTTTGTGATTTTGATCATGTAGTTTCTCTAAAAGGGCTTAGTAACAATAGTTTAGATTTTCTCTTGTCAGACCAAGAAATAAACGTGTCAGGATTAAGCTCTCCCAGTTAATTGGGCCAATTGTGCACCGCCCTATGGGACCCCCAATCACAGCCGGTTGTGATACAGCCTGGAATCAAACCAGGGTCTGTAGTGATGCCTCTAGCACTGAGATGCAGTGCCTTAGACCTCTGCTCCCACTCGGGATCAACTAATCGCCACTAATCCACGGCTATTTTTTATAAGCTATTGATCCTCCGTGACAAAATTATGCTTTCTGGTGTATTTTGAACATTGAGAGCGGGCTCCTGTGGTTGGCGGATGCAGTAAAAAAAAAGTTTTACTTAAAAAAACTAAAACATTCTCTGACTCTGGGCCCCCTATGGGCTTGGACCCAGCCCCTGTAAGCCCCTGAATTAATAACCCTTTCCTCCAGTGGGCTAAATCAGGGTCACACAGAGTGTTTCTTGGTAGTCTTAAACAAATCTACTTTGTAACAAAAATATACACCTCACACACATGGTTATGGTCTTTAAAAAAACAAGACACCTTGTATTACATGTATTACATTTTGAGTTTGCATCCCAGTATTACACTTTATATACATCACAGAAGACTGAAATATAACAAAACCTTTTGACATAGAAACACTGGCTTTTGGCTGCTTTTTTCAATAAAGTTTATTAATTATCAAATTATAAAAAAATATGAATAACATTACACCCATGCATTTAAAGTTTGTTTTGATTTAGTGCTACTCTTTGATTTGTGGTTGAGATGGAGACATGAATCAATCAATCACTAACGTGTAGACAAACTGGATATTGGATTTTGAACCAAATATCAACATTTGAACGAGATGTATCTTCTGCTTGGATAGTATATATACTGTATATTATAAATAACATACATAAAAGACAATATCCAAAGGTAAAAGTTTATTATTAATTCATGAATTTGGAATCCTATTTATAGAGCTAATGGTTACTACATCTAAACTTCCAAAGATCCAATGAACAATGGATGAATGATAGTATACCTAGCTTCACGTTGAAATGATGGTGTACTTTGGGCAAATCAGATGTCAATATAGACAACATAAACCCAACCTCACTCCAAATGTACTTTCACATACAACTTGTACATACATGTACATATTACCTCAACTAACCGGTGCCCCCGCACATTGACTCCGTACTGGTACACCCCTGTATATAGTCTTGCTATTGTTATTTTACTGCTGCTCTTTAATTACTTGTTACTTGTATTTCTTATTCTTATCCGTATTGTTTTTTAACTGTATTGTTGGTTAGGGGCTCGTAAGTAAGCATTTCACTGTAAGGTCTACACAAATCAAATCAAATCAAATGTATTTATATAGCCCTTCCTACATCAGCTGATATCTCAAAGTGCTGTACAGAAACCCAGCCTAAAACCCCAAACAGCAAGGAATGCAGGTGTAGAAGCACGGTGGCTAGGAAAAACTCCCTAGAGAGGCCAAAACCTAGGAAGAAACCTAGAGAGGAACCAGGCTATGAGGGGTGGCCAATACAACACCTGTTGTGTTCGGCGCATGTGACTAATAAAATGTGACTTGATTTGAGCTTATGTAACAAAATTTAGAGTTAATTTCAACTTTTTTATATAAGTCTACGCAAATGAATATGGAAACTGATCAATGTCTAAATGTGTTGACATGATACCTCAACAGAATCAAACGTAGATTGTATCAAAAGCTAAGCAGGGTATGTAGAGGTGGGCATCTGGATGGTAGGCTGTTTCTTACTGAAGTCCATTACCCCTCAAATACCAGTTGGAGTCATTGGACTGTGACTTCTCATTTTATTTCAATATATTGTACCTCTTTATATAGGTTGATTCAAACATTCTATTTTACTCAACAAGCTCTCATAGTCTCACTGCTAAAATAATGTTTTTGTTGCACCTGCTGCTCTGTATTGTTCCATTTCTCCACAAGTCAAATATATAAGTTAAGGGTTAAGTTTAGGCACTCATTCTGAATGGTTACGGTAAGGGTTAAGGTTTGGGATAGGGTAAAAACCCAAAAATATAAAAACAGTGCCCACAACTGGGATCAAATGTGTAACCTTCTGATCTAGAGTCATGGGATTACGCCGTCCACAATGCCCTAGCAAAATGCAAGACTACTCGATGGTAATAGCACTCACTGTTGCCTCTAGTGGCCAGTTTTGAAGGCATTTCATGACGTCCTCAGGACATGGATAGACGTCCAATTTCGACATCAATCTTGAACGATCTCCCTGTTTAACTATCAACAATGAAACAAGGTCAAATAAAACATGTCTAATAAAATATGAAATTCAAACAAAATCGACGCAATTTTAAATATGCATAGTTCTTATGTTGGAATTAGATTGATGTAAAAACCTATTTGTCAGGTTAAGTCAATGTATTTATGTGAAGTATTACCCTAATTTCAATGTTTACATAAGTGGTTGAAATGAGGGGAAAACAGTACTGGTTGATGTCTTTTTCCACGTTGATTACACGTCAAAATACTTTTACAAATCAAGTTGAAACAACGTTGATTCAAACAGTGTGTGCCCAGTGGGGAGTAACTGAGAATGCTATTTTAATGTTCATTTGACAAGTGCAGTGCTTTTAAAAAATACATTTAATTAGTGCTGCTTAAAAGCCAGACGCTGCGCTAACAGTTACTGGAGGAAAAAGCAGTTCATTCTCAGACAGCTGAAGGAACTCCTCTGTATTTCTCTGTATTCTCTCTCTGGCTGGAGCTGTTATCACCTTCAGAGAATTAAAACACTATTACGCTCAAACACATTTGTGAACAATCAGTGTCTTTTGTACACAAAAGCACACACAAAAGCACACACGAAGCACTTCAATTGACTCTGGAAGTTTTAGAATAGGCATTTACTGAAAAAAGATTGGATTAGAGCAAATACAGATGTCAGAAAGGGAGAGGACGAGAGAGAGTGCATACTGAGACTGATCTAAACTCAACCTCCAGGGAGACTTCATAAAAATATTTCTCAGAATGATCTGCCACTGGCCTTGAACTGTTCTTTAATTATTTGTTACTGTTATTTTTTGCTCTTTAATTATTTGTTGCTGTTATTTAAACATGTTTACTTATCTATTTTTTACTTAACACTCGTTTTTTCATAAAACTGCATTGTTGGTTAAGGGCTTGTAAGTAAACATTTCACTGTAAGGTCTACACCTGTTGTATTCGGTGCATGTTTTAAATATATATATTTTTTACCTTTATTTAACTAGGCAAGTCAGTTAAGAACAAATTCTTGTTTTCAATGACGGCCTAGGAACAGTGGGTTAACTGCCTGTTCAGGGGCAGAATGACAGATTTGTACCTTGTCAGGTCGGGGATTTGTGACAAATACAAATACACTTTGATTTGTTTTGATTTGACATGAATTGACTGCATTTGAATTTAGCTAAACAGTTGCATAACACATATTATGCAGTCCTTGTGCTCTATTCAATCTGTATCGCTGCTTAAGCGTTACAGATTGCATGCTAGAAATGTAAAAGTAAATACAGTGTTTACCGTGAATGCAGTCTCCATAAACATGGGAAAATTGCCATTAATTGTCAAACGCGCTGTAAAGCTGAACTTCCGGGATACAGATTGAACACAGCCCCTTGTGTTTGTAAAGGAATCCAATTTCTGATGGATTTTGGCATGTATGTCATCATGACAATATCTGGCATATTTGTTATTCTTGTGGGTGCTTTTGTCCATTCTCATTATGGCCACGTTTAGATGATTCCTGCAGTGAGATCTTCAATGTGAAGCACAGGGCCCTTTAGGATTACATCATAAATAAATCATTAGCATCTTTATGTTCTGTGGACACACCAGCATTCTAATGAAGGAAACGCATGCATTAGTAGCAGGGGTTGGAACCGGTTCAGGGAACAGATCCAAGAACTGGAATTTAACTACATTTTTCAAGGAACAGAAATGGAACCAGGAACGAAAGTGATCCATACTGTTCCGGAACAGAATCATTATTTTAAAAGCATGGTAGCCTGTTAATAACATTATTTTACATTCCAGGCTTTTTTTTTCTAGTACCACAACAAAATGCTACAAAGCGCATATGCAAAGCCTATGCAAAAGCATGTCACTCAGCCTGTCATCCTGAAACATATTCATGTCTGCCTGCAAGCTGAAAATCTTTGCCTGTGCATGTGCGTTTAGGCTACCTGCCCCTCCCCCCTCTGAAGCATAGGCTACTGTACTGATGTTACAAGCTTGATTCAGACAATAGGGAGAGAGATTTTTAATTAGCAAGAGAAGAGTGGATTAACTTTTACAATGCTAGTTAAGGATACTGTAGGCCTAGTTATCACGTTTCATGTTAGATTTATTAACTACAAAAAGGTAAGATGTGTTTTTAATTCTGGTGCTGCTCTGCACACACAAGCATATTAGCTAGATCAAACGTGTTAGCTAGATAGCTTAAAGGACATTCAAAGTTCCTCCATAGATGCCGCTCCTCCTAGTTATAATTCTGTGGACATAATTTAGATCATGCATGTCATAACAAGATACCCAGTGCTTCAAGCCTCCTCCTCAACCCTCTCTCTTCCAGGCCGCAAACTTTTAGTCACATCTTGCACCATAGGCTACACTTGTTTGTCCATCACGCATGTAAAAAACTAGCTTGCCTGCTCTATCCGCACTGATTAGTGAAATAACTGAATGAGTTAAATGTAAAAAACTGTTGAATTCACAGGTTAAAAAAGGAACAGAAAGGAAAGATATAAACTAATACTTTTTTTGGTTCGAACTTGTTCAGAACTTTATTTTGCTGGTTGAACAGCGGAATGAAACAAAATAAATAGTGGTTCTGTTCAGAACGAAATGATTGGAAATTAATTTAGGTTCCAACCCCTGTTTAGTAGTCCCTTGCAGAAAACAACAACAACTACAAACATACATGAGTTGAACCTGATGGCTATAATACACAAAATAAGGTCAATTCATCTATGTCTTTGTTAATTCATCATTGCCATCTTTATTCCTAGTGCTTTGACCTTTCCCCTCTACTGCCTGTGTTGAGAGAAAACCTTGCAGAGAATGTTAATGTATCAGTCAGACGTCACAAGAGTAGAGCAGAGTACACCCTGACTAACACTGCTGGGTTGCCACCAAATAACTCACATCAACAAACCAGAGTCACTCGCCTTCACCTCAGCTAGATTCGATAGGCTATGCTGACTACTTCCTCTCCTATACTACATTATCTATAGCTAAGCCTGCCAGCATCAGTTCCCTTATCACTAAACCAACATTGTAATGCCATACCTTCTTTATTCCTCAGACACACAAATTGTTCAGTTATTACTGTAAGACTGTTCTGAAAATCCACATCTACAAGCTTAAAGTCACACCTCCAATGTCTTAAAATGAAATGAGCTTACATAGTGTGTGTAAATGTTCTGTGCTGGCGACACCAGGCTTATGTAAATAGACATCTGCTCATTGAGCAATGAATAATGTGTGACATGGAGGTAAAAATATCTACATTTCTGAAGAAAGTGTGTGAAGAAAAACCATTTCAGGAAAGGCAGATGATTCCATACTGGAATGGTTGGTTGGTTCCATGTTCCAAATTAAATCAATCATTTATATTATCTTAATTAAAATGCTGTATGAAGTATGAAAGCAAGTGATATGTCAAGAGGAAGGAATGCCCTATGTGAGCTAGAAACCAAGACAATCTCTCACAGCAGAGCTGAGAGCCTCACAAAGTCACAGCCATGGTATGTAAACATACAGCTGGAAATGGAGCAGAAACAAAATGCCCTAACCCATCATTACTATGGGGTCATTCCACCTCAAAAAGCACAAGAAAGAGGATTTCAACACCCACCATCTCAAATTGTACTGAAATTGTTTCTGTTGTTAGCATCAATATTTTGTTAAAATACAATTTGATCTCTTGTAAATTAAGCTAATTGATTGTACCAAAATTGGCCATTTTAATTGATAGGATTCATGTAATATTGAATAAATATAGTACCTAACATCCGATTTGTAGCAAACATTTTTCTGACAATGTGTTAGACATGAGGGATCCAAAGAAATGGTCAAAGGACACACTCTGACCCAACATACCAAACGCCAATCCCACCGCAACAACAAGTATATAGTATCAGTTCTCTATGTCTGACAAGTAGTATGGAGTTGCGGCTCAGAGTATTGTTTCTTCATCCTATGTAGTGTATTCCAAGTGAATTTGGTGTTGTTTTTTCTTGTTCAGAGACATGAATCATTAAGCATTTCACTGTAAGGTCTACACCTGTTGTATTCGGCGCATGTGACAAATACAATGTGATTTGATTTAAAGTTGTTAGGATTTTGTCCCATCCTACACCCTGATATTTCCAGGTTTTGACCATTAGATGGTGCTGTTCCAGGTGATTTGTTTTAAAGAATCCCCTCCCTCTCGATATTAAAGGGATAGTTCACCAACATTACAAAATTACATATTGGTTTCCTTACCCTGTAAGCATTTTATGGACAAGGAATGACAGCAATCCATGCTTTTGGTTTGATGTTGACTCTTTGTATTTATTAAGGATCCCCATTAGCTGCTACCAAGGCAGCTGCTACACTTACTGGGGTCCAGTCACATTAAGGTACATCACAAAATAAACAAACAAAAAACAAAATAAAACAGTACATCGCATAACATCACCACACTCCTACATATCCACAGCACAAAATGTACAATACCACCATACAACAATATTAAAGTGTACAGTGCCTTGCAAAAGTATTCATCCCCCTTTGCGTTTTTCCTATTTTGTTGCATTACAACCTGTAATTTAAATTGATTGTTATTTGTATTTCATGTAATGGACATACACAAAATAATCCAAATTGGTGAAGTGAAATGAAAACAAATACGTAAAAGTGGTGCATGCATATGTATTCACCCCCTTTGCTATGAAGCCCCTAAATAAGATTTGATGCAACCAATTACCTTCAGAAGTCACATAATTAGTTAAATAAAGTCCACCTGTGTGCAATCTAAGTGTCACATGATCTGTCACATGATCTCAGTATATATACACCTGTTCTGAAAGAGTCTGCAACACCACTAAGCAAGGGGCACCATCAAGCAAGCGGCACCATGAAGACCAAGGAGCTCTCCAAGCAGGTCAGGGACAAAGTTGTGGAGAAGTACAGATCAGGGTTGGGTTATAAAAAAAGATCAGAAACTTTGAAGATCCCACTGAGCACCATTAAATCCATTATTAACAAATAGACAGAATATGGCACCACAACAAACCTGCAAACAGAGGGCCGCCCACCAAAACTCACAGACCAGGCATGGGGGGCATTAATCAGAGAGGCAACAAAGAGACCAAAGATAACTCTGAAGGAGCTGCAAAGCTCCACAGCAGAGATTGGAGTATCTGTCCATAGGGCCACTTTAAGCCGTACACTCCACAGAGCTGGGCTTTACGGAAGAGTGGCCAGAAAAAAAACATTGCTTAAAGAAAAAAATAAGCAAACACGTTTGGTGTTCGCTAAAAGTCATATGGGAGACTACCCAAACATATGGAAGAAGGTACTCTGGTCAGATGAAACAAAAATGTAGCTTTTTGGCCATCAACAAAAACGCTATGTCTGGCGCAAACCCAATCACCCTGAGAACACCATCCCCACAGTGAAGCATGGTGGTGGCAGCATCATGCTGTGGGGGTGTTTTTCATCGGCAGGGACTGGGAAACTGGTCATAATTGTAGGATGATGGATGATGCTAAATACAGGGACATTCTTGAGGGAAACCTGTTTCAGTCTTCCAGAGATTTGAGGCTGGGACAGAGTTTCACCTTCCAGCAGGACAATGACCCTAAGCATACTGCTAAAGCAACACTCGAGTGGTTTAAGGGGAAACATTTAAATGTCTTGGAATAGCCTAGTCAAAACCCAGACCTTAATCGAATTGAGAATCTGTGGTATGACTTAAAGATTGCTGTGCACCAGCAGTACCCATCTAACTTGAAGGAGCTGAAGCAGTTTTGCCTTGAAGAATGGGCAAAAATCCCAGTGGCTAGATGTGCCAAGCTTATAGAGACATACCCCAAGAGACTTGCAGCTGTAATTGCTGCAAAAGGTGGCTCTACAAAGTATTGACTTTGGGGGGGGGTGAATAGTTATGGACACTCAAGTTTTCTGTTCTTTTGTCTTACTTCTTGTTTGTTTCACAATAAAAAATTATATTTTGCATCTTCAAAGTGGTAGACATGTTGTGTAAATCAAACGATACAAACCCCCTCCCAAAAAATCTATTTTAATTCCAGATTGTAAGGCAACAAAATAGGAAAAATGCCAAGGGGGTGAATACTTTCGCAAGCCACTGTACATGTGTACAGTGCATGTGTTGGCGTGTGTGTGAGTATGCATGTGTGTGTGTGTGTGTTGTGTGTGTCTTTCTTAACAGTCCACGTTGTTCCTTAAGGTGTAGTGTTATCTGGAGCTTTTTATCTGATTTTACTGCTTGCATGAGTTCCTTGATGTGAAATAGAGTTCCATGTAATCATGGCTTTGTGTAGTACTGTGCTTTTCCCGGAATCTGTTCTGGACTTGAGAACTGTGAAGAGACTGCTGGTCGCATGTCTTGTGGGTTATGCATGGCTGTCTGAGCTGTGTGCTAGTCATTTGAACAGACAGCTCAGTAATTTCAACATGTCAATCCCTCTCACAAAGACAAGTAGTGATGTAGTCACTCTCTCCTCTACTTTGAGCCAGGAGAGATTGACATTCATGTCATTGATTTTAGCTCTCTGTGTACATTTAAGGACCAGACATGCTACTCTGTTCTGGGCCAACTGTCCCTCTTTGTGGCACTCGACCATATGACTGGGCAGTAGTCCATGTGCAACAAAACTAGAGCATGTAGGACTTGTTTTGTTGATAGCCTTATCAAGAAAGCAGAGAAGCGCTTTATTATGGACAGACCTCTGCCCACCTTAGCTACCATTGCATCAATATGTGTTGACTTTAACTGTTTACTTTCCAGGGTTACACCAAGCAGTTTAGTCTCCTCAACGTGCTCTATTTCCACAGCATTCATTACAAGACTAAGTTGAGGTTTAGTGAATGGTTTGTCCCAAATACAATCCTTTTAGTTTTTGAAATATTTAGTACTAGCTTATTACTTGCCACCCATTCTAAAACTGACTGCAGCTCTTTGTCAAGTGTTGCAGTGATTTCACTTGCTGTGGTAACTGACGTGTATAATGTTGAGTCATCGGCATACATACATACAGTACATAAGCTTTACTCAGTGCCAGTGTCAGTAAGGGGCCTAGACAACTGCCCTGGGGAAGTCCAACTCTGCCCGATTATGTTGGAGACGCTTCCATTAAAGAACAGCCTCTGTGTTCTGTTAGACAGGTAACTCTCGATCCACAATATAGCAGCAGATGTAAAGCCATAACACATGTTTTTTCAGCAGCAGATTATAATTGATAATGTCAAAAGCTGCACTGAACTCTAACAAAACAGCTCCCACAAGCTTCTTATTATCAATTTATTTCAGTGCTGCACGGATTGAGTGCCCACCCCTGTAAGCATGGTGAAAGTCAGATGTTCATTTGTTTACTATAAAATAGCATTTTATTTGGTCAAACACAATTTTTTTCCAAACGTTTACTAAGGGTTGTAAGCAGCCTGATCATCCGGCTGTTTGAGCCAGTAAAGGGTGCTTTGCGAGTTTATTGTGACGACAGTGGTGTAAAGTACTGAAGTAAAAATACTAAGTCGTTTTTTGGGGTATCTGTACTTTATTATTTCTATTTTTAACTACTTTTACTTCACAACATTCCTAAAGAAAATAATGTACTTTTTACTCCATACATTTTCTCTGACTCCCAAAAGTACTCGTTACATGGTGAATGCTTAGCAGGACAGGAAAATGGTCCCATTCACGCATTTATAAAGAGAACACGTGGTCATCACTACTGCCTCTGATCTGTCAGACTCCCTAAATACAAATGCATCATTTGTGTTGGAGTGTACCACTGACTATTCATACATTTTAAAAACAAGAAAATGGTGCCGTCTGCTTTTGCTTATTAGACGGAATTTGAAATGATTTATACTTTTACTTCTAATTTTGATACTTAAGTATATTTAGAACCAAATATGTTCAGACTTTTAGTCAAGTAGTATTTTACTGGGCGACTTTCACTTTTACTTGAGTAACTTCCTATTAAAAGGTATCTATACTTTTACTCAAGTATGACAGTTGGGTACTTTTTCCACCACTGTGTGATGGAAGGTAGGGTGTTTGTTTTTGTGGAGTTAAGTGAGTGAAAAAGGAAAATGGTTGCAAATTCCTGAGCCCATGTGTGTCTGTGAACAGGAGATCTGACAGAGAGAGCTTTCAATTTTGTGCAGATATCAAATCAAATCAAATGTTATTTGTCTCATGCGGCGAATACAACAGTGAAATGTTTACTTACAAGCCCCTAACCATCAATGCAGTTTTAAGAAAATACCTTTAAAAAAGTATGAGATAAGAATAACAAATAATTAAAGAGCAGCAGTAAATAACAATAGCGGGGATATATACAAGGGGCACCGGTACAGAGTCAATGTGCGGGGGCACCAGTGTCGAGGTAATTATGTACATGTAGATAGAGTTATTAAAGTGGCTATGCATAGACAATAACAGAGAGTAGCAGCAGCGTAGGGAGGGACAATGCAAAAGTCTGGGTAGCCATTTGATTAGCTGTTCAGGAGTCTTATGGCTTGGGGGTAGAAGCTGTTTAGAAGCCTCTTGGACCTACACTTGGCTCTCCGGTACCGCTTGCCGTGCGGTAGCAGAGAGAACAGTCTATGACTAGGGTGGCTGGAGTCTTAATGTTTAGGGCCTTCCTCTGACACCGCCTGGTATAGAGGTCCTGGATGGCAGGAAGCTTGGCCCCGGTGATGTACTGAGCCGTGTGTACTACCCTCTGTAGTGCCTTGTGGTCGGAGGCCGAGCAGTTGCCATATTTTTATTTATTTTATTTAACCTTTATTTAACCAGGAAGGGCTCATTGAGACTCAAAATCTATTTTTCAAGAGCGTTCTGGCCAAGATAGGCAGCACCAATTCATTACAAAAATTACAGACAAACAACATGAAAAACTACAAGTAATCTAGTAAAAACCATAGAATTCAAAAGAGAATAACAAAATCAAAAACAGCAAATTAAAAACATTGACAGGTCAGGGAATCAGTTTCAAAATCATTCATCAGTGATTTAAAAAAAACAATCGGGACAAGTTCTTCCAGTTTAAAAGCATTTTGTAAGGCGTTCCAAGACGATGGCACAGAGTACATAAAAGCCCTTTTACCAAATTCAGTTCGGACATTTGGAACAGTAAGCAGGATAAAGTCCAGCGAACGAAGAGAGTACCAACCGCATTTCTGAACAATAAGAACGCCCAAATAAAAAGGTAGTAAACCCAAAATAGCTTTGTAAATAAAAGTATACCAGTGACTGAACCTACGAGTGACTAGAGAAGGCCAGCCAACCTTGGTATACAAAGTGCAGTGGTGCGTAAGGGTTTTGCAGTACCAAGCAGTGATGCAACCAGTCAGGAATCACTCGATGGTGCAGCTCTAAAAACCTTTTGAGGATCTGAGGACGCATTTCCAAATCTTTTCAGTCTCCTGAGGGGAATAGGTTTTGTCGTGCCCTCTTCACGACTGTCTTGGTGTGCCAAGACCATGTTAGTTTGTTGGTGATGTGGACGCCAAGGAACTTGAAGCTCTCAACCTGCTCCGCTACAGCCCTGTCGATGAGAATGGGGCCGTGCTCAGTCCTCCTTTTCCTGTAGTCCACAATCATCTCCTTTGTCTTGATCATGTTGAGGGAGTGGCTGTTGTCCTTGCACAACACGGTCAGGTCTCTGACCTCCTCTCTATAGGCTATCTCATCGTTGTCAGTGATCAGGCCTACCATCAGCAAACTTAATGATGGTGTTGGAGTCGTGCCTGGCCGTGCAGTCATGCTTGAACAGGGAGTACAGGAGGGGACTGAGCATGCACCCCAGGGGCCCCCGTGTCGAGGATCAGCATGGTTGATGTGTTGTTACCTACCTTTCCCACCTGGGAGTGGCCCATCAGGAAGTCCAGGATCCAGTTGCAGAGGGAGGTGTTTAGTCCCAGGGTCCTTAGATTAGTGATGAGCTTTGAGGGCACTATACTGTTGAACGCTGAGCTGTAGTCAATAAATAACATTCTCACATAGGTGTTCCTTTTGTCCAGGTGGGAAATGGCAGTGTGGAGTACAATAGAGGTTGCATCATCTGTGGATCTGTTGGTGCAGTATGCAAATTGAAGTGGGTCTAGTGTTTCTTGTATAATGGTGTTGATGTGAGCTATGACCAGCCTTTCAAAGCATTTCATGGCTACAGACGTGAGTGCTACGGGTCAGTAGTCATTTAGGCAGGTTACCTTAGTGTTCTTGGGCACAGGAACTATGTTGGTTTGCTTGAAACATGTTGGTATTACAGACTCAGACAGGGAGAGGGTGAAAATGTCAGTGAAGACACTTGCCAGTTGGTCAGCGCATGCTCAGAGTACACGTTCTGGTAATCCATCTGGCCCAGCAGCCTTGTGAATGTTGACCTGTTTAAAGGTATTACTCACATTGGCTACAGAGAGTGTGATCACAGAGTCATCCGGAACAGCTGATGCTCTCATGCATGTTTCAGTGTTACTTGCCTCGAAGCGAGCATAGAAGTTATTTAGCTCGTCTGGTAGGCTTGTGTCACTGGGCAGCTCTCGGTTGTGCATCCCTTTGTAGTCTGTAATAGTTTGCAAGCACTGCCACATCCAACGAGCGTCAGAGCTGGTGTAGTATGATTCGATCTTAGTATTGACTCGTTGCCTGTTTGATGGTTCGTCAGAGGGCATAGCAGGATTTCTTATAAGCTTCCGGGTCCACTCCTTGAAGCGGCAGTTCTACCCTTTAGCTCAGTGCGAATGTTGCCTGTCTATGCAGACACCTGCATAGATTTTGTTGTGGTATTTTTGTGGCCTTTTGGTTGTTTGCTTTGGCACCTTTCAACACCCCGCATTATCACATTTATGCATGCAAAACACTCACTTACACTACTGATTACACACACCATTGTTAATTGCATTTAGGTTACCTCAGTTAATAAATATATATTTTGTTATTCCTTGTCTCCACGTTGTCTCCCTTTTGTTACGAACTTTGAGCTGGTTTGTGACATTGGGGTATGTACATACAGTCACTGTGGAGACGATGTCCTCGATGCACTTATTGATAAAGCCAATGACTGATGTGGTGTACTCCTCAATGCCATCGGAAGAATCCCGGAACGTACTTCAGTCTGTGCTAGCAAAACAGTCCTGTAGTTTGGCATCTGCTTCATTTGACCACTTTTTTATAGATTGAGTCACTGGTGCTTCCTGCTTTAATTTTTGCTTGTAAGCAGGAATCAGGAGGATATTGTTATGATCAGATTTGCCAAATGGAGGGCAAGGGAGAGCTTTGTACGCATCTCTGTGTGTGGAGTAAAGGTAGTCTAGAACTGTTTTCCCTCTGGTTGCACATTTAACATGCTGATAGAAATTAGGTAAAACTGATTTAAGTTTGCCTGTACTAAAGTCACCGGCCACATGGAGGGCCGCCTCTGGATGAATTGCACTAATTAATTACATACTATGCTGTTTAATTAGACATACTATGCTGTTTTTTACTTAAATAATTGTCACCGGCCCCATTTCTTGTTTGATTATGGCGGAATACAGCTCATTGAGTGCGGTTTTAGTGCCAGCCTCTGTCTGTGTTGGTATGATGACAGCTACAGAAAATACAGATGAAAACTCTCTAGGAAGATTGTGTGGTCTTCATCTTATTATGAGATACTCTACCTCAGGTGAGCAAAACCTTGAGACTTCCTTAGATATTGTGCACCAGCTGTTGTTTACATCAATGCATTGGCCCCCGCCCCGTGTCTTACCAGAGGCTGCTGTGCTGTCCTGCTGATAGTGTATAACCCACCAGCTGTATGTTCTTAACGTCATCGTTCAGCCACGACTCAATGAAACACAAGATATTACAGGTTTTATTGTCCCGTTGGTAGGATCTAAGTGCTTTCAGTTTGCCCTATTTATTTTCCAGCGATTGAACGTTAGCTAGCAGAACGGAAGGCAAGGGCAGATTACCCACTCGTCACCTGATCCTTGCAAGGCATCCTAATTTCTTTCCGCAAAGCCTACGTTTCCTTTTCCAGCAAATCACAGGGATCTGGGCCTGGTCGGGTGTCTGTAGTATGTCCCTTGCGTCTGACTCATTGAAGAAGAACTCCTCATCCAGTTTGAGGTGAGCAATCCCAGTTCTGATGTCCAGAAGCTCTTTTCGGTCATAAGAGACGGTAGCAGCAACATTATGTACAAAATAAGTTACGAACAACGCGAAAAGACAAAGAAAATAGCATGGTTGGTTAAGAGCCGATATGGGATATACATTTTTAAATAAATTATAAATATTGTTTATTTATTGTCCTATCATGATGGAACAGTCCCCAACCCTATACCCTAGACACCCTCCTGAGTGACCCACACACTAAGGAGAAGTCCTTATCTGTTTTATAGGCCTACTGCAAGTAGCCTATACGCAGCCAAGACAGAAAGATAAACGCGGTCACTAGAGCAGCACTGCCCCCTCAAGAGTCTGAGCCTGCCTGGCAGGGTTGGTCCAACAAAGCCAAAGCCCCCGGATGAGTGAAAATAATATACAAGGAATTTCTTAAAGCTGCTAATGACAATTTTTAATACCTTGTACCTAGCCGATGGGAATTTCAGTGGGGACACTACCCTCCTAGGTAGTGGCAGTGCTAGTAACACTAGCTGCAGTAACCCATAGGGAGGGGGTCACTCAGAGAGAGGGGAAATTATTGTGGCCCTGGCGGCACAAAATAATCAAAGTTCTGACTGCACAGAGATGCCTGGGGAAATGGTTATAACGGGGGACCAGCATGTGTGTGTTTCAGGGTAGGGGGGGTGTATCTGAGCTCCATCACCTAGGACTTGACATTGGTTAATCTCCCATTCTTGCTCAATTTTGCATGCCTTCTCAGACAGCTGCAACTCTATATGCATTCACACATTAAGTCTTCTCTTGAGTTAGATTCGGGGATGGAACAACTGTTGAACATCTGAGTATGTGGTTGTTTGTGGGGAAAGAGTGGGGAGTGTGTATGAGTTGTGGTGGAAATTCTAACAAAAAGAAGAGAGACAAGATTTCTTCAAACAGCAACTTTATAATAAGATTTTCAAAAATGAAGCAATCAACAATCACTCAAATAGTTCAAAGTTGAAATGCCCAATGAACAGAGTTGTCTCTCTCCTTTTATAGAAAGTACATCCTCTAATCTGTGTGACAGTTAGCAGATGTGCAGAAATAGGGCCGGGGAACAGAGTTGTAAAGTAATTTAGCTCATCTGTGCAGATCAATATTGCCAATATCGCCATCATTCTCTCTTCCTCCCTGTAATTCCCACATAGCTAAATTCCTGCCGATTGTAAACACAAGAGGTCACATCCAGCGGTCGCACCCAAACGGCTCAAAAATCTCCACGCTCAGATTTATGATTAAGTTACACAAGATAAGTTTGTATCAGTAAAAAATATTAGCATATAACAATGGACAATTATTTAAGTAAAAACAGCATAGTATATCTAATGAACTTCTATGGGCTACGTGGGACGCTAGCGTCCCACCTGCGGGACACAGCCAGTGAAATATCAGGGCGGCAAATTCAAAAACAACAAAATGTCATAATTCAACTTTCTCAAACATACAACTATTTTACACCAATTTAAAGATACACTTCTCCTTGATGTAACCACATTGTCCGATTTCAAAAAGGCTTTACAGCGAAAGCAAAACATTAGATTATGTTAGGAGAGTACATAGACAAAAATAATCACACAGCCATTTTCCAAGCAAGGACATGTGTCAATAAAACCCAAAACACAGCTAAATGAAGCACTAACCTTTGACGATCTTCATCAGATGACACTCCTAGGACATTATGTTACACAATACATGTATGTTTTGTTCGATAAAGTTCATATTTATATCCAAAAACAGCATTTTACATTGGCGCTTGATGTCCAGAAAATGTATTCCCACCAAAACCTCCGGTGAATGTGCACATCAATTTACAAAAATACTCATAATAAACGTTGACAAAATATATAACAATTATTTAAAGAATTATAGATAGACTACTCCTGGATGCAACCGCTTTGTCAGATTTTAAAATAGCTTTATGGAGAAAGCCCATTTTCAATATTCTGAGTACATAGCTCAGCCATCACAGCGAGCTATACAGACACCCGCCAAGTTCGGGGCAACCTAAACTCAGAATTAGTATTAGAAATATCCTCTTACCTTTGCTGATCTTCGTCAGAATGCACTCCCAGGACTGCTACTTCCACAAGAAATGTTGTTTTTGTTCGAAATAATACATATTTATGTCCAAATACCTCTGTTTTGTTAGTGCATTCAGAACACTATCCAAAGGCATAACGCGCGAGCGTGGTACCAGAGACGAAAAATCAAAATGTTCCATTACCATACTTAGAAGCATGTCAAACACTGTTTAATATCAATCTTTATGGTATTTTTAACATAAAATTGCGATAATATTCCTACTGGACAATAGCGTATTCATTCAAGGAGAAAAAGAAAGAACGGCGCGCTCGCGTGACTGCACATATCCAATCCCTTTGTCCACAGGCAGTCCACTCAGAAACTGAGCTCCTATTATCTGCCCAGTAACAGGAGAAGGCTGAAACAACCTTCTGAAGGCTTTTGGCAGCCAATGGAAGCCTTAGAAAGTGCAACGGAACCCTACAGATACTGTAGTTTCGAAAGGGACTAGAAAGAAGAACTACAATTCTCAGATCCTCCACTTCCTGGTAGACTTTTTCTCAGGTTTTTGCCTGCCATATGAGTTCTGTTATACTCACAGACACCATTCAAACCGTTTTAGAAACTTCAGAGTGTTTTCTATCCAACTCTACCAATAATATGCATTTTCTAGTTTCTGGGCCAGAGTGGTAACCCGTTTAAATTGGGTACGTTTTTCATCCAGCCGTGAAAATACTGCCCCCTAGCCCAGACAGGTTAACCTCTTACATCTAGACGTTCCGCTAGCGGATCACCTGCTCCAATATTCAATGATGGGCGTGGCGCAAAATACAAAGTCCTCGAAAATCCGAAAACTTCCATTTTTCAAACATATGACTATTTTACACCATTTTAAAGAAGAGACTTTTCTTTATCTAACCACACTGTCCGATTTCAAAAAGGCTTTACAGCGAAAGCAAAACATTAGATTATGTCAGCAGAGTACCCAGCCAGAAATAATCAGACACCCATTTTTCAAGCTAGCATATAATGTCACATAAACCCAAACCACAGCTAAATGTAGCACTAACCTTTGATGATCTTCATCAGATGACAACCCTAGGACATTATGTTATACAATACATGCATGTTTTGTTCAATCAAGTTCATATTTATATCAAAAACCAGCTTTTACATTAGCATGTGACTAGCATGTGACTAGCATTCCCACCGAACACTGCCGGTGAATTTACTAAATTACTCATGATAAACGTTCACAAAAAGCATAACAATTATTTTAAGAATTATAGATACAGAACTCCTCTATGCACTCCATATGTCCGATTTTAAAATAGCTTTTCGGTGAAAGCACATTTTGCAATATTCTCAGTAGATAGCCCGGCATCACAGGGCTAGCTATTTAGACACCCAGCAGGTTTAGCACTCATCAAAGTCAGATTTACTATAAGAAAAATGTTCTTACCTTTGTTGTCTTCGTCAGAATGCACTCCCAGGACTTCTACTTCAATAACAAATGTTGGTTTGGTCCAAAATAATCCATCGTTATATCCAAACAGCGGCGTTTTGTTCGTGCGTTCTAGACACTATCCTAAATGCTAAATAAGGCTGACGAGCATGGCGCAATTCGTGACAAAAGAATTCTAAATATTCCATTACCGTACTTCGAAGCATGTCAACCACTGTTTAAAATCAATTTTTATGCCATTTTTCTCATAAAAAAGCGATAATATTCCGACCGGGAATCTGCGTTTAGATAAACAGACAAAGGAAAAGAAACCATTCGGTCGAAGCGGGCACGCGCCTAAGCCCATAGTACTCTGAGTGGCCACTTGCCAAAAGCGATAAAGTGTTTCAGCCAGAGCCTGCCTCGATATCGTTCAATGTTTTCCCGGGCTCTGAGACCCTATGGAAGACGTAGGAAGTGTCACGTTATTGCACAGATCCTGAGTCTTCAATAAAAAGAGCCAAGATGAAACACTACTTCTCAGACAGGCCACTTCCTGCTTGAAATCTTCTCAGGTTTTGGCCTGCCATAGGAGTTCTGTTATACTCACAGACACCATTCAAACAGTTTTAGAAACTTTAGGGTGTTTTCTATCCAAAGCCAATAATTATATGCATATTCTAGTTACTGGGCAGGAGTAGTAACCAGATTAAATCGGGTACGTTTTTTATCCAGCCGTGCAAATACTGCCCCCTATCCCCAACAGGTTAAATTACAATCGTAAGTGACCTCTGTTGTCATTGAGTTTCAAACCTTCACATAGTGCAATTTATTCTCAGAAGGGGAAAGGACACATGAATTAAACATCAGTACATACTTCATCACCAAACACAAGTTATAATAAGCATAATTGCTAAAAAGATAACTAAGCCATAAATCAACCAATGAAATATTGTAGCTTTCATAACACCAAATAATGACTGAACTTATCCCCAAACGGATTCCAATCGTTGTTTTGTTGGTGTTCGTTTGCGAGATCACCGCTGAGCTCTTTCAGATGTTCCACTACAATAGTCAAATTACCCTCACCCTGGGGTATCAATGTACAGCAATGGTCACCTATAATTTGGCACCCTCGGTAGGAGATGTGATGCTAATACTACAGCGAACTTCCCTTCCAGTGAGGTGGCCTCCTGTTTCAAATACATTTACACATACATCATTCCGTTATTGTAAATAAGAATTTGTTCTTAGCTGACTTGCCTAGTTAAATAACGAAATCCATCAAACCCATAACACATTAGTCACTACTGCTAGTCCACTTACATTTATTTAAATTTGGTTTATTTCACCTTTATTTAACCAGGTAGGCCAGTTGAGAACAAGTTCTCATTTACAACTGCGACCTGGCCAAGATAAAGCATAGCAGTGCAACAAAAACAACACAGAGTTACACATAAACAAACGTACAGTCAATAACACAAAATAAAATAAAAATAGAAAGATCTATGTACAGTGTGTGCAAATGTAGAAGAGTAGGGAGGTAGGCAATAAATAGGCCATAGAGGCGAAAATAATTACAATTTAGCATTAATACTGGAGTGATATATGTGCAGATGCAAAAAGAGCAAGAGGGTAAGTAATAATATGGGGATGAGGTAGTTGGGTGTGCTATTTACAGATTGGCTGTGTACAGGTACAGTGATCGGTAAGCTGCTCTGACAGCTGATGCTTAAAGTTAGAGAGGGAGATATAAGACTCCAGCTTCAGAGATTTTTGCAATTCGTTCCAGTCATTGGCAGCAGAGAACTGGAAGGAAAGATGGCCAATGGAAGTGTTGGCTTTGGGGATAGTTATATAATTATAAACATTGTACTGTATCACCCAGAAAGACATATGTATTGATGCGCTTTAACATTACACATCTGATGACATGGTAAAACAAAACCCCTCCTATCAATGTTATACAACCCAAATTTAGAATGACAGTCTCTAGTGCTCCACATTGCGTCTATCACTCAAATTCAAGACCCTCAACTTAGCACACAGACACGGTTAGAATGTACATTTGCAATCAAGGGACCATATATTACCAGTATTAACTTTTTTAGTTACGGTCCCCGTTTGTGTCTGTTTTAGTGTTGCGAGTGGCATGTTAATGACAGATTGGTATCTCAATGCATTTTAATCTAATTTACAATAAGCTTCCCAGTGTGTAGACCTCCAAAATCAACATGATACCCCAAATAAACAGTTTAGGGCAACCCTAAATCAATTTACAGGCACAGTTGACCACCACCTACTTTTCAACACTCTTTTTGTTGTGTTTCTTCATGTTCTGCTTCAGAAAGTGTTTCAGTTTGTCCTCCCAATGGCACATGCTCAAAGTGGATGGCCCTTGATAAAGTCTCTCACCTGAGCCGCCACTGCCCTTTACAGTCCATTATGTCTTGTACATTTTCCTACCAGTACACCAACAGTAGGAGAGAAGTTTGGACGGGATCTCTCTCCATGCTCATTCCACGTGGACTCAGGTAGCACTCCTGAGAGAAAAGGCATGAGAGAAAAGGCAGTTGATAGCGTCGACTGGATGCTATCAACAGACAAGAACAATAACAACCAAAACAAGAACAACAATACACTTTTTCATATTATACTTAAATATCATCCAATGTCTCTATCATTTCTAGTGAGGTTGATTAGGCCTCACCAGAAAGTCAGGTCAAGACAAGGTAATTCAACACCATTAAGCATTTTCTTTCCGCTTTCTTTTCCTGTACTTCAGAAACCATTTAAAAACATTTTCATAACTCAGCCTACCCAGTTTACAACCAAATTAAAAAGACCCCACACAATAATTAAAAAGACCCCACACAATAAATCACAATAAACACCATCTAACAAATATTCATAACCGGTGGGTTGTGTGTACATGTGCTGGTGTGTGTGGTAAAACGTAGGGCAAAAACAAACAAACCAATGGCCAGGCCTTACTTATTTGGGAGCTCCTTTTACGGCCGAATCCAGATACCTACAGTGGTTCCTCCTTTAAAAGTTGCGTCATACTGCAGCACACCTTGCGTGCTGCCTAGGCATTCTGTGGCACATCGTTTAATTCTCAGCCATTTTATCTGTTACTGCAAGTTATTGCTAGTTTGACCACCAGAGGGCATCTTTGAGAAGCATTTGATAGTATTCCGTATTGGCATGATGTCACGTCTTTCGTAGGTATTGGACCAAGGCACAGCGGGTTGAGTGCTCATATTTACTTTTATTGAACAAGAAAACGTATGAACGAACAGGATGCAGGCTAAACACAAAGCTATGCAACCACAACTACCCACAATACCCCCATACAAAACAACCCCTATACATAGGACCTTCAATCAGAGGCAACAAGCAACAGCTGCCTCCAATTGAAGGTCAAATCAATAAGCTGAACATAGATGTAAACAACCTAGAACTAACATAGAATACACTAACCTAGAACCTAAACCTAAAACCCCGGTATACTCTAAACCAACACCCCTCTACAAAACACATAGCCCAAACAACCCCGAAACACTCTAAACAAATACCCCTTCTACATAAACACATAATATAACAAACCCCTAAACACTCTAAACAAATACCCCCTGCCACGTCCTGACCAAACTACAATAACAAATAAGCCCTTTACTGGTCAGGACGTGACACGTGACCAGAGAATTTAAAACCTTTTTTGTAATAACATAGTACATTGGATTGATTTTAAGAAATGTGGCTTAATTAATTAGATTCATATTATGGTGTTTCTATTCAGAGAAAAAGGAAAAATTAAACCCTCACTGTTTCTATGGCGCTGTACAACGTGACGTCGGGAGTAGGGTACAGGATCGGAGGATTCTAAATTGTTTGCCTTCATTAGACAACTTTGTTCCAATATTTCTGTAAATCAGTGATATTTATTCCCATAGTAATACGTTATTGATCCATAACTAAATCAACATCTGCATTTTGAAAGAGTATTTTTTTATCATTATTTTATTAACGAAATTTGTTTATTTGTTTATTAGGCTACTGTGCAGTTTACAATACATACTGTAGCAAACATGGGAAATTGCTTAATTCCTTACATACAGTGCCTTGCGAAAGTATTCGGCCCCCTTTAACTTTTCGACCTTTTGACACATTTCAGGCTTCAAACATAAAGATATAAAACTGTAATTTTTTGTGAAGAATCAACAACAAGTTGGACACAATTATGAAGTGGAACGAAATTTATTGGATATTTCAAACTTTTTTAACAAATAAAAAACTGAAAAATTGGCCGTGCAAAATTATTCAGCCCCTTTACTTTCAGTGCAGCAAACTCTCTCCAGAAGTTCAGTGAGGATCTCTGAATGATCCAATGTTGACCTAAATGACTAATGATGATAAATAGAATCCACCTGTGTGTAATCAAGTCTCCGTATAAATGCACCTGCTCTGTGATAGTCTCAGAGGTCCGTTTAAAGCGCAGAGAGCATCATGAAGAACAAGGAACACACCAGGCAGGTCCGAGATACTGTTGTGGAGAAGTTTAAAGCCGGGTTTGGATACAAAAGATTTCCCAAGCTTTAAACATCCCAAGGAGCACTGTGCAAGCGATAATATTGAAATGGAAGGAGTATCAGACCACTGCAAATCTGCGAAGACCCGGCCGTCCCTCTAAACTTTCAGCTCATACAAGGAGAAGACTGATCAGAGATGCAGCCAAGAGGCCCATGATCACTCTGGATGAACTGCAGAGATCTACAGCTGAGGTGGGAGACTCTGTCCATAGGACAACAATCAGTCGTATACTGCACAAATCTGGCCTTTATGGAAGAGTGGCAAGAAGAAAGCCATTTCTTAAAGATATCCATAAAAAGTGTTGTTTAAAGTTTGCCACTAGCCACCTGGGAGACACACCAAACATGTGGAAGAAGGTGCTCTGGTCAGATGAAACCAAAATCGAACTTTTTGGCAACAATGCAAAACGTTATGTTTGGCGTAAAAGCAACACAGCTCATCACCCTGAACACACCATCCCCACTGTCAAACATGGTGGTGGCAGCATCATGGTTTGGGCCTGCTTTTCTTCAGCAGGGGCAGGGAAGATGTTTAAAATTGATGGGAAGATGGATGGAGCCAAATACAGGACCATTCTGGAAGAAAACCTGATGGAGTCTGCAAAAGACCTGAGACTGGGACGGAGATTTGTCTTCCAACAAGACAATGATCCAAAACATAAAGCAAAATCTACAATGGAATGGTTCACAAATAAACATATCCAGGTGTTAGAATGGCCAAGTCAAAGTCCAGACCTGAATCCAATCGAGAATCTGTGGAAAGAACTGAAAACTGCTGTTCACAAATGCTCTCCATCCAACTTCACTGAGCTAAAGCTGTTTTGCAAGGAGGAATGGGCAAAAATTTCAGTCTCTCGATGTGCAAAACTGATAGAGACATACCCCAAGCGACTTACAGCTGTAATCGCAGCAAAAGGTGGCGCTACAAAGTATTAACTTAAGGGGGCTGAATAATTTTGCACGCCCAATTTTTCAGTTTTTTATTTGTTAAAAAAGTTTGAAATATCCAATAAATTTCGTTCCACTTCATGATTGTGTCCCACTTGTTGTTGATTCTTCACAAAAAATTACAGTTTTATATCTTTATGTTTGAAGCCTGAAATGTGTCAAAAGGTTGAAAAGTTCAAGGGGGCCGAATACTTTCGCAAGGCACTGTAAGGGAGAGCAGGCCATGTCTGTACTACAGGATGTGGGGCAAGTGGGAGACTGGGGTTCAAATCCTCATTGGGGAGGAAGGAGTAGGCTGTCCTTGCAATGTCTTCACAACATAGTTGTGATGTCTACTACAGAATTAGACATTACTCAACACTAGTGAGACTCATTTCACCTATGGTAGGCCTACAGTATATTGAAAAATATTTTTTTCAAAGACGTGACTCTCCGCCAATAATTACATTTAGAGGATTGGAGGACTCTAAATTAATATCTAAGGAGCATTTTCCGTTAGGATCTGTGAGAATATCTGAGAATATCTAAGGGGCTTTTATATAATTCTAAATTAATTAATAATAACAATCGCTTTGTTTAAAAAGTAACTATATTTTGGAGATTTCGTTTTCATTTAACCTAGAGTGAGTGAGAAAAAGGCAACTCTTGAACATGGGGTGAGACGTTCTCACTAATTTGTAAATAAAGCCAGTACAACGTGACCTCGGGAGTAGGCTACAGGATTGGAGGATTACTAAATTGTTTGCCTTCATTAGACATTACTCAACACTAGTGATACTCATTTCGCCTATGGTAGGCCTACAGTATATCGAAGAAAAAAAAATCAATGACGTGACTCTCCACCAATAATTACATTTAGAGGATTGGAGGACTCTAAATTAATATCTAAGGGGCATTTTCCTTTAGATATTCTCACAGATCCTAAGGGGCTTATATATAATTCTGAATTAATTAATAATAATAATCACTTTGTTTAAAAAGTAACAATATTTTGGAGATTTTGTTTTTATTTAACCTAGAGTGAGCGAGAAAAAGGCAAAAAAGCAGACATCACTTGCTTATATTCAGCCAACACATATCTCAAGAATATCATGGCATATTTGAACAAGTAATTCGTTATGGACATGTTGAAAGAGTATTTTTATCATTATTTTATTAACAAAAGCATAAAGATGCTGATGAAGAAATACAGTACTGTATAGTATATGCTTTTACATATGGATAATAAAGCATTCAAAGCATTTTGAAGATATAAGCCACCTGCATTTGTTTTTTAGGCTACTGTGCAGTCTGACAAGTAAACGTAGCAAAACAGTACATACTGAAGTAAACATGGGAAAGTGCCTAATTCCTTACATAAGGGAGAGCAGGCCATGTCCAGACTTTCTCGTTGACCTTTAATGTCTTTAATGCTTTTTCGGGTTGCATCAGTCATGGACGGAAACTTCTGAGACACAGTATTAATGATGAACACCCGGAGGTTCACTGGTAAGCCACATTTGCCTCGGGATCCATCCCAGTTTGTATTCTGTACCCACTCATGGTATCTCTCTTCAGTTACACATCCTTGGAATAGCAGAACAACAAAACAGTCCGGGCGGCCCATACTGTGCCTGGTGAGCAGTTGGTCAAGTTCTGTTGTCAGAAAAGGAATGGAAATGTCAGGGTGAACCGACGACCTGACGAACCCGCCACGTATGTTGACTCTGCCTGTCGGAGGTGGAGTTCCGGAGCTCACAGGTGTGCCTGACATGGATTGTGACTCCATCTCCTTCTTCGCCCTTTTCAACGCGTCATTCTCCACCTGACTCTCCGCCAATGCCGTCTGACTCTCTGCTAATGAGGAGTGACTCTCCGCCAATACCGCCTGGCTCTGGAACAATGCATCAGCTGTCGCCTGTATCTCTGCCCTCAGAGAATGTTTCGCTTTCTGATGGTCTGCCTTCAATGACTCGATCTCGGTCTTCAAAGTTTGAATCGCACCCATGAGCACCTTCATCAGATGAGCAGAATGGTACTGCCCTGAGCCCCCATCGATTGCAATGGCCTATGATAGAAAGGGTAGATCAATTAAGAATTAAAAGTGAGTCCAACACAAAAATGCTGTACACATTTTAAGAATCTAGCTTAACTAACCACTTTCTTGGCAACCATGTGTTTTTTTGGTGCGGCCCATTGTCCAGCCCTTTGTCCACTGATCTCCACGGATGGTTGTCGGCATGGTTGTAAGCTCTGCAAAAACACATTCACATTTTTAGTACACAATTATCGAGTTAAATTATACAGTATGCCTACACATTGATAGGCTATATACCTTCTCTTTTCTTTATATAAAATGCTCTGATACCAAAATACCTTTTTGTTTTGGTGATCCTCTCAGCTCCGGCTCATTTTCAAGTCCTCTGGTGGTTACAGTCCTAACCCTGGAACGGGTAGCACCGTAGAAAGAAGTTGGTTTGATGAAAACGATGCCCATTTCGTCTGTTCTCTTTGGTCGCAATGTGATTTTATTTAAATTAACAGCTCGTTTTTGAATGGTAACTGTGTTAAGGGTGGAGTTTTGGGCAGGGTGAGGAAAGGCGTGACTTTCAGGTTACAATGGGCTATAAGTACACAGCAGATTGTCGATTGTCCTCACTTTGATTATATTGTAGCACCATGAACAGGATCTCTATTCATTTAAGTGAGCAGATTAGGGCATTCAGGAGGAATGGAAAATCTACTGGAGACATTTAAAAAATACTGGTAAACTTGGGGATTTTGGTCACTGACAACGCTATTCGCAAACACTATCATCAGATGCCTGTTTTACGCCGAACTCGAAATCCCAGGAAAATGAACAGGTACAGTAGGCTACCAGACTTTAATGTAGGCCTAATAATGCTAAAAATAATGCTTAAATAAATCAACTGCTGGTCTTTACTGTACGCTGCACATTTTCACAATGTATTTCAAATTGCTCAAAATTGCAAAAAAAAAAAAAAAGGAAGATCAAGCAAGCAGAGTCCCAAGCATCCGCTCAAACTCCATGTGTGTGGGGGGCAATTTCTCGCCAGGGACCAGGCCCATATTTGATTTTTGATGGTAAGTTTGGCTATTTACAAAGCAAAAGGTAGATAAAATATTGTAGCCTACAACTCACGGACTGTTATGTGTTCCACAATAATTCACTCTTGCCTTCTTTTTCAGGTATCATGGCTCAAGATTTCTTTGAGGAAGAAATGATCAAGAGATATGCTGGACCCTATGTCAGAGAGGTGTTTCTGGGTACACATCATTTCTTTCAAGGTAGGATTATAGCAATATTTTCTTAAATTTAGGCCTATTTACATGTATATTTCTATTATTGTACCTAATTTTGGCTGTTAGGCAGACAATGACACAAAACACACTGCCGCCCGGGTTTGCATTGCAAATGAGGGCATAAACTGGGTCAAGACGCCAGCAGAGTAAGTAGGCCTTCATGTAGTAAAATTAAGGTTAAATAAATGAATAAAATACCTACAACACCTTCAGTAGGTCTACAGTATATCTAAAAAATATTGTTTTCATCTCTACATGTAGGTCTCCTGATTTAAACCGGATCAAACTTGTTTGGCATCAACTGAAAACATTCATCCGCAGCTCTGCCAAGCCGACAAGCAAAGATGAACTGGTCAAGGCCATCAAGATGTTTTGGCTAGAGAAATTGACGATACAACAATGCAACAAATACATTGATCATCTCAGCAAGGTTTTACCTGTGGTCGTGGAGCTGGGTGGAAGGGCAACTAAAATGTAGTTTATATAAACATCCGCATTTGAATGTCTTTTTTCTCGTTATTTTATTTTATTAACAAAAGCATAAAGATGTTGCTGAATAAATACTGTACTGCTGTTTTGAGTTAGAAATGTAACACTTTAGAGTACTTACGCATCATACATTGCAAGTTGGGGGATTTTCACAACAGTAGCAGGATTATAAAAAGTCTATTGTCCTGCTAATAGGAAACATTTGCATGATGGGCTACACCTGCTACATCTGCTACTGTTAATAAAAACACAGCATCTTGTTTACATCTTTTTTACATTCTTTATTGTATCTACCTTTCCAATTACTTTCAGAGTTTGGGATTTACAAATGTGCGCTTTTAATTATTAGTTACATAGTTTAGATCGAACGTGCAGACTTTTTTTCTTTAAACGATTGTTTTATGTAGGATGCTACATTTTTGACCAGTTGCAATTGTAAGTAGGCCTAATAAAGCCTCATAGCCTACCTCAGCCAGTTAAGTTATTTTATATAGGTCTTGGCTCCGAAGAAATAGACTCCAATTAAGCCCTCTTGTTGTTTGAAAAGTCAAATTAAAATGAAGATTATTGTTGAAATGAATTGCTCGACTGGTGTAGGTTTTCTCCATCTGTTGGTGTGCAACACTTGCATAACAAGCTAGCTATATTTTCAGCACCAGCCTACCCCAGCACCAGTCTACCCTGGCCAATGAAGGTCTACCCCAGCCAAACCCGCTGGGCCAATTGTGTCCCACCCTATGGCACTCCCAATCACGGTCAGATGTGATACAGCCTGAATTCGAAACGCTTAATGTTCTGAAATATATATATATTTCAGAACATGTGTAGGTAGATACGTGTGTAGGTAGACACAAATTATTTGTTGCAAGTTGGGGAGTTGGGGTTCACTTAGCTTGGCTATTAGACAATTCTTTACTAAAGGTTGAATAGTCTATTGTTCAGCTAATAGTCCATCCTGCGACGCTTGTGAAATCTAATAATTATTATTTTTCCCCTTTCCACATGTTAAAGATTCCAATAGATAAAGTGTTTTTAGCCACAATCGTCTCCAACCCCAATTAATACATTTGGGCACAGTCGATAGCGTGCTGGATTTTGGGCTAGAATGTTGAGGGTTTGAAACCTGCTCCCTGCTTGTTTCATTACATTATTATGCAGGTCTTAGAGCAAATAGCCTGGATTGTTACTCCCATCTCATTCCTCGCTCTCTTCCACGTATCATTCAGCACGCTTGTGGGCGTGATGGCAGGATGTACTGTTTTTTATTCTGTATATATATGATTTACAAAATGATGTTTCTAGTCTATTGCATAGTTACAATGTGTAATCATTGATGTCCCAGAAGCAGGAGTGGTAAACATTGTTGAAGTAAGTGTGTAATTGTAATACATACATGCAGACACAGCGCCATTCACAGAATGGAGTTTGATACACCTGGCATTGGATATGACAGAAAAAAACTTGCAAAATAGCAATTTTTCGTAAATTAACTTTATGACAAAAAAATATGCACAATCGTTTCTCTACATTAACTAACATATTCCTCTCAATTGTACATTTTTTGCTTGACTCGTTATGATGTTATAACTACTTACACTTGCCTCCCCAAAATGTTTTGTCAGCCATCTTTGCTGAAGAAAGCCACAAGGGAGGGGTGGCTCCGCGTCAAATTCGTCATTGGAACCACTCGATATGATTGGTCATATAAAAACCTTTGGACCCAAATGCATAATGAGTGCTCTAACTCCCCCTTGTGGTGGTCTGGAGCAATGAAGCCGTGACGCTGGGTACCTCTAAGTCCCGCGGTGTAAGCTCGCAACTTTTAAAGGAGGAACCACGGTATATACTTTATAAAACTGCAGAATGTCACTAACTACTCTCCCAAGGCAACAGCCTCAGGAAACATTTCAAAGGGAGAGATAGGGACATCCCATCCTCTCCTAAAAGAGAAAACAATAATTTTGTTAGTTTTCACTTTGCTAAATCTTAAACCAATTTACTTTCCAATTAATCTACATCTCTGTTTCCTTTAACTCTCAATCACCATCACCCAGTACATTTCTCTTCCACACTAACACTTGTTTCCCTCTACAATCGCTACTACACTCTACCTCTGTCTTTCCGTCTTACGTTACTTTACCAGGTGAACAAAATGTTTTAAATTACAGACAAAACAAAACATGAGAACTTATGTTCACTAGGAGGCCACTGTCCTCCCTCCACTCATTAATCGTTTGTGTTTTAACCCATCCCAACATTTATGTACCCTTTATGTAGCCTACACTATACTTAGACACAGTGGTTTTTCTCTCACCACTGAGTGTAACGGAATAAAGTGCCTCACGAGATTAAAACCCCCTCAAGGTTTTCTGGAGTGTTTGGCCTGGTCATTTTAATTGTTACCTTTCAGAATCCATTCCCCTGGCATTTCGCACAGTTTCTTCCAAACCCCAAATTTGTTCCACACCTGGTGCCATGTAGTAACATTATCAGGGAATTTTTACCGGTCCTATGGTCAGAGATATGGGTAGTAGCTGTATAGCTTTAGATTCTGCCTGTTACCTCACTAAATATAAAACTTTCCCTGTCGTAAATTTGGACAATTTCGAGCTCCCTTGCCCCGCTACACTCACTTTTCCAATGACCAACGGCCCCTCACACTACACTTCGGTAATATTCCGCTGCGCCCGCAATATCCATTTTGATAACAGGTTTCAAACCTGCCATCTAAGCATACATACACATTCTATCAACATACTCACATACCCAAGCTGTGTTCGAACACCCATACTAACATACTGTATACTACATACTTCATTTGGTGCGGCAGGTAGCCTAGTGGTTAGAGCATTGGACTAGTAACCGAAAGGTTGCAAAATCAAATCCCTGAGCCGACAAGGTACAAATATGTCGTTCTGCCCCTGAACAAGCCAGTTAACCCATTGTTCCTAGGCCGTCATTGAAAATAAGAATTTGTTTTTAACTGACTTGCCTAGTTAAATATAGATAAAAAAATAAGGATCCGCCCCTTTTTTCAATGTTCGCCTAAAATGACATACCCAAATCTAACTGCCTGTAGCTCAGGCCCTGAAGCAAGGATATGCATATTCTTGGTACCATTTGAACGGAAACACTTTGAAGTTTGTGGAAATGTGAAAGGAATGTAGGAGAATGTAACACAATAGATCTGATAAAAGATAATACAAAGAAAAAACCAACCATTCTTTTGTATTTTTTTGTACCATCATCTTTGAAATGCAAGAGAAAGGCCATCATGTATTATTCTAGCCCAGGTGCAATTTAGATTTTGGCCACTAGATGGAGGCAGGGTATGTGCAAAGTGTTAGACTCATCCAATGAACCATTGTATTTCTGTTCAAAATGTTGTATCAAGACAGCCCAAATGTGCCTAATTTGTTTCTTAATAACTTTTCATGTTCAAAATTGTGCACTCTCCTCAAACAATAGCATAGTATTCTTTCACTGTAATAGCTACTGTAAATTGGACAGTGCAGTTAGATTAACACAAATTTAAGCTTTCTGCCAATATAAGATATGTCTGTCTATGTCCTGGGAAATGTTCTTGTTAATTATAACTTCATGCTAATCGCATCAGTCTGCGTTAGCTTAATCATCCCGTGGACGGGACACCGATCCCAAAGAAGTGAGTATATACTACATACTATTAGTATTAGTTCATTTTAGTACACTGTAATCGAACAGTAACTTTTCAGATGAGCATACTAGCGCTTCACCTGCCTACCGGAAGTTGATACTGTTGCTATGCAGCATCTTGCTAGCTTGTTGGCATAACAAATTACTAGGTAGACATCTTACGACTTCAGGTGTGTTCATAAATTCAGACTTTTCAGAGCGCACACTGCCCGCTCTGGCAGAGAAGCAGGGTTGATCCGAGCGTTCTGACCTCACAACGGCAGTCAAGCACCCAAGCTAACTGGCTAAATTTGGCTAACTTGCTAGCTACTTCCAGACACAAATGAGAGAACACCTCACTCTGACCATTTTTGTAACCCTAGCTGAGCTGGTTAGGCTTTCTTCATGTAATCCAGAGCGTTGATGACCGTAACTGTGCTGATGGCAACAATTTAATTACGCTTTTTTCCCCCGACGTTTACTGACACCGGCCATATTCAACAGATGTTGACGAAAGTGCTCTGAAATCGAAGCAGATTGCCAGAGCGAATTTACAAGACACCCAATTTAACAATGTCCATTGAGAACTCACAACGACGATACCATTTAACTAAGCTAAGAATGATGTGAATAATCAAGTTAATATACATTGGGTAGTTAGATAGCATATATTTAATATACTGGCAAGTTTAATGTATTAGTAGCCAACTAACGTTAGGTAGGTACCTAACATATTACCGGTACATGATGTCAATTAAGGCAGCCCTCTCTGATTAAGACGGGTTGGGTTAAATGCCAAAGACACATTTCAGTTGAAGGCATTCAGTTGTACAACTGACATAGTATCCCTCTTTCCCTTTCCCCTTACCTTTACATACAGCTGTAATGATATGCTATGCGGTTCATAAAGATAGTGTAACTAACAAATTGTCAGCCAACATAACATATAACATCATTTACTTGAATAGTCTTTACTTTATAACATTGCTCAACATTTTCTTAACATTTGTCATAATTAGTTAAAGCAATGAATTTGTATCTATGACCAGTAACCATACTACATACTCAATTTACAACACAAATAGTACGGTTAGTGCGGTTATGCTGATATTTTCTTACTTCTATCTCAGGATTGTGCCCTGGGATCACATAGCTTGTGACCATGTCATGTCATCCCATGGCCGCTTCTCTGCTTAGAACCTTACCCTACTCCAACAGGGCAAGTCATCCCAGAATTTTTCCTTTAATTAAAGAGTTATCTCTGCTCCAACAGAGTTCCTAATGAAAAATTCTAGGACTTCCACTACTAGAAATAACTCTGTTACAACAGAGTTTCTAACTAGGGGTGTTTTTTGAAAATGACAGAATCCCCCAATGATTCCCCATGATTCCCCACTATATTTAGAAAGAGGAAGCAAAGTAATTTAAGCATACAGTATGTTTTGTTTCAGTCTCCACTAACTGAAGTTAATTGTAAGGATTTCATTTCTATTAATAATGTCAAATATTTTGTTTTGCATTGTTTGTAACTCATTTTGTACATAATGTTGCTGCTATCGTCTCTTATGACCGAAAAGAGCTTCTGGACATCAGAACAGCGATTACTCACCTCAAACGGTATAAATATTTTTTCTTTAACGAGGCAGACACGAAGGAAATACTGCTTTGTCGAGACAAGGCCCAAATCCCTGTCATCAACGTGAAGAAAAGATAGAGAAAAAGTGGGAGGAGGGCGGGGTGCCTTGTAAGAATTTACTGATGAGTAGTAAACCACCCCTCTGTATTGGCCAACGTGCAATAATTGGAAAACAGACTGGACAATCTACGATTCTGACTATCCTACCAATGGGACATTTACAACTGTAATATCTTATGTTTCACCGAGATGTGACTAAATGACGACACGGATAATATAGAGCTGGCTGGCTTCTCCGTGCATCGACAGGACAGAGCAGCTATGTCTGGTAAGACTAGGGGCAGGGGTTTGTGTCTATTTGTCAATAACTGCTGGTGCACAATGTCTAATATTAAAGAAGTCTCAAGGTATTGCTCGCCGGAGGTAGAATACCTCATGACAAGCTGTAGACCACACTATCTACCAAGAGAGTTCTCATCTACATTATTCGTAGCCGTCTATTTACCACCAGAAACCGATGCTGGCACTAAGACCGCACTCAACCAGCTGTATAAGGTCATAAGCGAACAAGAAAATGCTCATCCAGAAGTGGCACTCCTAGTGGCTGGGGACTTTAATGCAGGCAAATTTAAATCCGTTTTACCTCATTTCTATTTGCATGTCACATATGCAACCAGAGGGAAAAAACTCTAGTCCACCTTTACTCCACACACAGAGACGCATACAAAGCTCTCCCTCACCCTCCATTTGGCAAATCTGATCATAATTATATCCTCCTGATTCCTGCTTACAAGCAAAAACTAAAGCAGGAAGTGCAGATGAATGGCTCAATACGGAAGTGGTCAGATAATGCGGATGCTACGCTACAAATATTACAACAAACAATATGGTTAAACTGAAATATACTAATTGATGAAAAAACTATCTTTCAACTACAGTTTTTTTTAAACAGTCTGCTCTTTGTAAGTGATATCATAAATAGGACTGGTGGAGTTATGTCACACATGCAGCTAACAAAAATATATGGAAATGTCTGCTCTACTCAAAATTACAACAAACTACAGTGCATTTGGTAAGTATTCAGACCCCTTCCCTTTTTCCACATTTTCTTAGGTTACAGCCTTTTTCTAAAATGGATTAAATTAGCCCACTTGGAGTTTGCCAAAATGCACCTAAAGGACTCTCAGACCATGAGAAACAAGATTCTCTGGTCTGATGAATCCAAGATTGAACTCTTTCGCCTGAATGCCAAGCGTCACGTCTGGCACCATCCCTATGGGGAAGAATAGTGGTGGCAACATCATGCTGTGGGGATGTTTTTCAGCGGCAGGGACTGGGAGACTAGTCAGGATCGAGGGATAGATGAACGGAGCAAAGTACAGAAAGATCCTTGATGAAAACTTGCTCCAGAATGCTCAGGACCTCAGACTGGGGCGAAGGTTCACCTTCCAACAGGACAACAACCCTAAGCACACAGCCAAGACAATGCAGGAATGGCTTCGAGACAAGTCTCTGAATGTCCTTGAGGGGCCCAGCCAGAGCCATGACTTGAACCCAATTGATCATCTCTGGAGAGACCTTAAAATAGCTGTGCAGCGACGCTCCCCATCCCACCTGACAGAGCTTGAGAGGATATGCAGAGAAGAACGGGAGAAACTCCCCAAATACAGGTTTGGCAAGCTTGTAGTGTCATGGCCAAGAAGACTTGTGGCTGTAATCGCTGACAAAGGTGCTTCAACAAAGTACTGAGTAAAGGGTCTGAATACAATACTATGATATTACATTTTTGAATTTTTAATACCTTTGCAAATATAAAAAAAAACAGTTTTTTGCTTTGTCATTATGGGGTATTGTGTGTAGATTGATGAGGAAAAAAACAAGGTAATCAATTTTAGAATAAGGCTGTAACAAAATGTGGGAAAATGTCAAGGGGTCTGAATACCTTTCGAATGCACTGTAATTGCAGCATTACAAAAATGGAAGAGGCAAATAGAAGGGGGAGAAGGTAAGGAACTTGTCTGTCGGCCATGCATTAAAGATCAAAATTGGTTAAAGAAAATGGTGATAAATAAAAAAGTATACCCGTTTCATTTAAGGACCAAAAAATATATAGCTGTGCCATGTATACTGAACAAAAATATAAACGCAACATGTAATGTTTTGGTCCCATGTTTTATGAGCTGAAATAAAATATCCCAGAAATGTTCCACACATAAAGCGTGTGGAACACAATCCATCTGCCTGACAGGTGTGGCATATCAAGAAGCTGATTAAACAGCATGATCATTACACAAAATGTGCAGTTTTGTCACACAACACAATGCCACAAGTGTGCAGTTGGCATGCTGACTGCAGGAATGTCCATCAGAGCTGTTGCCAGAGAATTATATGTTCATTTCTCTACCATAAGCCACCTCCAACATCATTTTAGATAACTTGGCAGTACGTCCAACCGGCCTCACAACCGCAGACCACGTAACCATGCCAGCCCAGGACCTCCACATCCGGCTTAAAATAAAAAATAAAAGTGTGCTTTGCTATTTTTAGGTAGCGGAATGACTTTTGTTTCCCTCGAGGCCTGAGGGTACACACTTTCCTGTAGGTTTGAAGAGATGGCAAATAGGAGTGTCAGTATAGTCTGCTATCATACTTAGTAATTTTCCAACCAAGTTGTCAGACCCAGGTGACTTGTCATTGTTGATAGACAACCATTTTTTCACCTCTTCCACACTCACTTTACAGAATTCAAAATGACAATGCTTGTCTTTCATAATTTGGTCAGTTACGAATGGATGAGTAGGTTCAGAGATTGTTGTTGTGTCATGACTAAGTTTGCTAATCTTGCCAATTAAAAAAAATCATTAAAGTAGTTGGCAATTTCAGTGGGTTTTGTGATGATACTCCCCTAAGTGGGAAGTCAATACTGTTTTTCACCTGTTAAAGCCATAAATGCTGTAAATCCTTGTGCCATGGATCCATTTTTCTTCATTTGAGACATTGATCCATGTTGTGCTATCACCGCTCCCTCAGAGGTGTCTTATTGTGCAGGCAGATAGACCAATGGCATTTTAAGTTACCTAAAATATCAGGTCATCATTTGTGATCAGAATTAATCCAACCAAAGGAGTTGATAGAGTGAGGTCCTAATTACATTTTCATCTATGGTAATTCATCAAGGCCTTGTTGTAGGCAGACAATACCCCATGGTACAGGAGGAACCTGACAGCTGTTACAGCAAGAAACCCTTAATTTATTTAATTGTTACACATGCATGGATGTTTGTATGGAATTCACTTTGCAAACAGCAGACAACCTAATTGATAGTTGAAGGGTATGTGCAAATAGCATCATTAGCGATGATCAATACCAAGAGCCAATGTCAGGTCATTGGTGAGAATGAAGAGCTATGGGATGACTCAGAGGTATGGTATAGTGTCTTGTCTCCAAGATGATATAAGCTCAAATGGCAGAGGGAAACTTTCATCCACAAAACTAGTTTCGCCCATAAAAAAATTTTTAAAAAATGAGACAATTCAGTCAAACAGTCGCATTACACAGACTTGACAGTTAATAAGGGTTGACATTTCTTTGATAGTCAAATACGATTAGATTCATGTAATGGCTCACATGTGTGAACCACAGACTATGACCCTGGAAAAGTTCAAATCAAATCACTTATGGTGGTGCTCTACTACTGACAACCCCCACACACCCCCCAATAAATGAAAACATTTCCACAAGATTTAAGCCCCTACAACGTTCTAATCTCACCAAGGCTCATCCTCACAGTTCACCCTCAACTGGCCTGACATATCTGCTTTGTTGTGGAGGAAAGTCAAATATGAAGAGTGTGTCCTCCACCTGGTGCCTTTCCACTGTGGTATTCCCTGGTCTCCCTATGCCTCGGGGCTCCTGCATTGGCTCACTATCCAGTCGACTGCTTTTAGTCTGGCTCTTTGAACGGACTCGTGTGCTATACTGAGCTGCGGTGACATGAATACCAAAAATGTTGACACCTTTCAAGTGAGTTACCTGAACGTTAATAGGCCAGTAGCTATAGCAGGAAGTGCCAAATAAGGACGATTTTCACGCATTGCTTTACACATGATCACAGACAAATTGCTTTGTGCTAATGTACATTTATTGCTCAAATGGAGACAATAGAAATTGCTGCCATGTCTTGCTTTAGTGTGCTATTCAGAACAACACTTGAACAGAGGGGTCAAAGGATGCTTAGGTCAAGCAAATGGCATCCAGTTAACATTTTCCAAATTCATTTCAGGCAGCAATTTATTGCTTCATGGTAATGTGCAAAGTGAATTCTGTGCATTTCTCTGCAGAAGTCTACATGGTTCAGATTTTCACTTTTTCCCCTAATTAAGGAGGATAATACACCAAGGACATAATACATTAAAAGTAACTGACTGAATAAGTAAATGGATGAAGTTTCTCTTGCATTGTTTATAGAGCAGGACTTTGCTCTGGACGTAAGATGCATGTTAGTTTTTCTATTCCTAAAAAAACCCGCACCATTCAATATAGGGCATTTTTATTAAAATTGAGTAAAACAATTCAATTACAAACCATAATAAAGTGACTTTGCATAATAATAGTCACTATTCAATACAGATGAATGGGAGATAATTATTAATTTTTTCTATTCATCATGTGTTGGTAAGAGAAGTCGTGAACAACATCCTATAACTGAATAACCCACCAGAAATAAGCTTACCGTTGGATCATGTGTAAGTGTATGGAATACACATAGTGGAAGACAATTATGCCAAGAGGTAAATCAGAACAATTATAATGACAGACAAAAGGGAGGCAAATGTACACATAAATAGCAAGAGGATTTTTATATAGACTATTTATAAAATGATTCTGGAAAATAAATGTAGTGTAATGCAACATCATCCCTAGTCCCTCCTGAAAAACATACCCACTTGACAACATAAAACATTCACTTACAAAACAGCAAACAGTAGCTTTTGTTCCCCTAATCCTGATCATTTATATCAAAAAGTAAAAACATTTCAAGAGCTTTATAAAAGCTGGAAACTATAGTAAGTGAAGCCAACAGGCTTGTTCCCAAAAAACAAAGTTACACTTTTATTGGCTAATCATTCAGTGAATTATATCCCTCCACGACAAAAATACAGAAAATATGTCAGTGAATATTGTACCTATACATGTTAATCAAATGTTCCCAAATGTCTAAGACATGAGGTCAACTTGTAACATCGTAAGTAAACACAAGAGTATCCATCTTTCATTTTCCAAGTCAGACATTATCTGTATGAACTTGCGTTCATTAAACAATTACAGGATGTGCCAATCTGCAGTAACATTGCCGAGAGGTGAGCTAATTGAATTACAGTGAGTGGTGCACAGTGCAGAACAGCTTGCTGGGTTTCTCTCCTCTAAGAGTCAATCAGAACAGGTGGGATGTGGAGCGACTGAACGTGTGGTACTTCCTCTCAAACATGGACGGCAGGTTGACCATGGAGGGAGAGTGCATCACCTGGAGGGAACAGAACAGGACAGGGACATTAATTAAATTAGGAAATTGATTGGGTTCCAAAACAGAAACGACCCCTCGAGTGTTAGTTTAAGGACAATGAGTTACACTGAAGGGTTAGAGATGAGCAAATGCTCAAGTGAGCACTTAAGTCATTCAAAATGAGGGCTTTCTGATCACATGTACACGCTGGGACTCCTGGTGGACCTTTAAAAGCCACGGCACGAAGATGGATTGTCATGTGGTCCGCAAAAGCAATCTCGTGGGAAGTGCTTTGTGAAGGATACAAGGTCGTTTTATATGGAAGTCTCATTTAATTACTTTTACATTCAGCTTTCCCCAGTGCCAGTCTGCCTTCCTAGCCAAATGTTGGCATTGAACTAATCGAGCGAGTGACGCCAATACAATATTACTATACTCCCCCCAACTTCCAAAACCATTCAACATTTTGCCATGTTGTAAAGACGTGGTTTCCTCTCTCTGTCCCTGTGCTGCTCATTACTGTGGATGAATCAGATCTATTGAAAAGGAACCTTGATTATATGTTACCGGGGCAACTTGGGGAGGCCAATATGAAAGGTGCTGCTGCATAAAAGCAGGGTGATTTCTGGGGAACCACAAGGTCTGGCTGGTTAATATGCATACATATTTCACCCTCATTAAGAGTCTACCCTATGGAGACCGGAGTGTTAACGAACGTAGGAGCGTAAACAGGTGTGCGTCATGTATCCTCCTTCAGTAAAGCTGTGGCCGGCTAAAGCCAGAGTGAGAGTAAAGGCCAGCCTGAATAGCAACCCAATTTATGCACCAGCACCTTCTCACCGTTTGCTTGTTGCTATAACCACCATAACACATTCTCACTTCGACAGGGCCCAGTCAGGTTAATGAGATTTGAGGTGACATTACGGTTTAACTTTGAGGGCGTGGGATCAATAGCAGCGGCACAGCGAGGACATACAGAACAGGAGAGTCAGGACACACATGAAGCCACTGTTTCACAAATGCCCAGTGACAGATTGTCAAAAGGCCTGGCGTGTCCAACCAAACGCTAAAGCATAATGCTGCACACAATGTTGGATTTCTTTAATTAGTGGGAGAAAAATGTAAATCACTGTCACCACAACACATTTATTGTTTTAAAAGCCATAGATCATAAACAAATCATCCGCTGCTGTAAGACATTCCTCCCTATTCCAAAATGGATTGAGAGGGCTAATGTAAAAGCTAAAAGTGAGCATCTGCCCGGCGCTGCAAGCTGATGTTAGTGGAGCTGAGTGAGTGAGGTGTGCAGCAGATAAGAGACAAGAGGAGGGAGCCCACAGAGAGCCGGAGAGAGAGAGCCACCACTGCCCAGGAATGAGGAGTTAGTCAGTGAGAGAGCCACCACCTATCCCAGTGAGTGAAAAGGGGTATTAAACCCAGCATAGTGATGCTCACGTCAGTCAGCCGCCTATAGGAGGGTCTCTTTGCGGGGCCTCAAGCAGCCTGCCTTGTGGGGGTCAGAGGAGGGGACCAGCAGGTCCCTGCAGGCCCCAGGGGGAAGCCTCCCTTTGGACGGGACCCTCCAGGTAGGGGGGCCGGCAGAGTAAGGGGGCCTGGTGGGGGTGGGTTGGGGCTTAAGTGGGGTCTCCTCGGGGTAGGTTGGACTAGGGGTTGGGTCTGGGGTAAGAATACAGACAGGAACACGGAGGCGGGGACAGGGTGGGTGGTCCAGGGAGTTAGAGCGCTGCACCACAGCAGCAGCAGAGTTCTTGGTAGAACCACTGAGGTTGAATGTTGAGGTGGAGCGGGCCATCTACAGTCACAGAGCAAAGCATGAGTCACAGACCATGGGAGAGACCCTGTCAACTCATAGGTCAGACTCTGCATATCACACTACTGCATCAAGTTGCACTTAAAATCCCTTTTTAATAGCAAAGTTTGAGTGCAGTACCTTTCTTCAAATATTTAGTATTGTATGACTCATCTTTTCCATTCTAATAAAAGGAAGTATAGAAAAGGTCCGAAAAAGACTCCGAGTTAAAATAAAGCCTGACATCAATACTGACGCAGTTAGAATAACAAGAAATAAATAGCTAAACTGAATAAAAAAGGACAAAAGTTCAAAACAGTCATGTGTCATCATTAATTGAAAAACTGAAGCCGTTCCTTCAAAAAGGAAAATGGCTTGCACTGGCAGAACAACAATTTCACCATTATACGTCAACAACCACCTAATTACACAACCCTTTCAGGACCATGCTTTGGAGAGCGCAGCAAATTGATGTTCAGAGAAAAACAAGGTACATGGTGCAATTAGAGTACCCATCTCAAAATCCTAAAATGACTCAAGATTCTTCTGCCATTGCTCTTTTATCTTGCACTATGCCCCACTATGCCTCGACTTGATTAGACAAACCTCGTTCAAGGCCTGGACATTTGAAGTAGACGGGTAGATGGATGAACTTACTGACAGGGTGGCACTGCTTCCAACATGGATCATGTTCTCTGAGCTGGGGCCAGGGCTCTTGTCGTCGGAGGTGCTGTTGGCCATGAAGGCTCTCTGGATTACCCGTTTGGGTGTTTTGGTGAAGGAAAACGCTCTCGTTACCTGGGGGTTAAATAGTCAAACACTCAAAACCACCCTGAGACTCAAAATGATGTCAAGATGACAACAGTGGTAAGCCTGATGACCGACAACAACGAGACAGCCTATAGGGAGGAGGTCAGAGACCTGGCCGTGTGGTGCCAGGACAACAAACTCTCCCTCAACGTGATCAAGACAAAGGAAATTATTGTGGACTACAGGAAAAAGAAGACCAAGCACACACCCAGTCTCATCGACGGGGCTGCAGTGGAGCAGGTTGAGAGCTTCAAGTTCCTTGGTGTCCACATCACCAGCAAACTAACATGGACCAAGCACACCACGACAGTCGTGAAGCAGGCACAACAAAACCTATTCCCCCTCAGGAGACTGAAAAGATTTGGCATGGGTCCTCAGATCCTCAAAAGGTTCTACAGCTGCACTATCGAGAGCATGCTGACTGGTTGCATCACTGCCTGGTATGGCAACTGCTCAGCCTCCGACCGCATGGCACTACAGAGGGTAGTGCGAACGGCCCAGTACATCAGAGGCCAAGCTTCCTGCAATCCAGGACCTCTATACCAGGCGGTGTCAGAGGAAGGCCCTAAAAATTGTCAAGACTCCAGCCACCCTAGTCATAGACTGTTCTCGCTGCTACCACACGGCAAGCGGTACCAGAGCGCCAAGTCTAGGGTCAAGAGGCTTCTAAACAGCTTCTACCCCCAAGCCATAAGACTCCTGAACATCTAGTCAAATGGCTACCCAGACTATTCACATTTGCCCCCCCCCCCCACTCTCTATTGACATCTATGCATAGTCACTTTAACTTAACTCTACCTACATGTACATACTACCTCACCTAACCGGTGCCCCCGCACATTGACTCTGTACCGGTAACCCCCTGTATATATTGTTATTTTTTTACTGCTCCTCTTTAATTACTTGTTACTTTTATCTCTTATTCTTATCTGTATTTTTTTAAACTGCACTATCGGTTAGGGGCTCGTAAGTGAGTATTTCACTGTAAAGTCTACACCGGTTGTATTCAGTGCATGTGACTAATCAAATTTGATTTGATTTTGAAAATAGCTCTGTTTAACAGTCAGCTTGTCCAATATCCAACATGTGCTTGTGTGGAATACAGGAGAGAGATGGGCTAATTCGGAGACCATTTTACCTTCTTTGAAGTTTTCTTGATGACTCTAGAGGCTTTACTCAGCGTGCTGTCCATATCCTTTGTGCTCACTTGGACAGAGTCAGGCTCAGTGCACTGAATTAGATCTTCCTGTTTAAAATAGAAACAAGTATAAATACATTTCCAGCCCATTCTGCTTCGCTGTCAAAATGCATAGAGTGAGAAACTGTTGTCTGTTTTTACATGCAGCTGGAGCTCACTGGTTGGTATTCAGGGTGCGGAGAGAGCCAGTGAATCAATTAAGATAGCAAGGCCAGCCTGTAGTAGAGGTTTACGTCACCACCTAGTGGACAGCTCACTCCTGACAGCTGGGACTGGCTGGGCTCACCTCCGAAGCTTATTACGCCTGTTTTTAATTATTATGGGAAACACAAGTCTGTCTCCGGGCAGCCAATTACTAGTTAGCTTCCTCATTCAAGCTCTAATACTACATCAGTGAAAAGACCTGTGGAGAGATAAAACAACCCATCTATGTCTTTAGTGTTAGTTCTAGTACAATTCAACTTCTAATTACATTAATCTGTCTTCCAGTTTAACCACAGAGGACAATCTAATAGGATTGAAATTACCAAAAAGGCCACTCACGCAACGTGATATGTAAGTGTACTAAAACTGGCCTAAATAATTGCATTTGTGTCCTCATCAACCTCTAGAGTCCATACACCATGTTCTACACGAGGACAACAGACCGGTGAGGGATGCCTTGGTCGCTCCAGCCTGTCTGGCTGTGTTAATGAGAGGAGCAGACAGACAGGCAACATGTGTTCTCAGGAGGAGCCCTCCAACCCAACCCGATGAGCCTATAGCGGCTCAGTGGACCACTGTCTCACTCTGCCTCTCTCACCGCGTCAGCCTTACAGATGGTGTTGGCTACGTGGCGACAGAGCATCTTCAGCCAGGTTGACTTCACCGTATCCTCAGTGGTCAGCTGGAAGCTGAAGAGAAGATTCTCCTGTTCCGTGGGCGGGTGTACCACCAGGGCAAAGGCATTATGGCAATCTGAGAGAGAAGAGAGAAAGAGAGAGAAATGAGCAAGGTTTGAACCACTCAAAAATGTCAATAGTGTAGCTGGCAAAACTAATTGTTGAAAAACATGCATCCCATTTCTCTTTAAGACGCATAGAGGGCCATCTCTGGTGTATCAACATACACTGGTTGTAATTATAGTACATATTGACAGTGAAATTAAACCTAGGAGCTCCATTACAAGGCCAAACAAGCTGAGTCACTGCTAGTGGGAGAGAGGAGAGATGTTTGCTTGATTATGTCTGGGCTGCCATTTCAGTCAGTGTTGACTCCAAATATTAGGCTATCCAGTATGCTTATGAATAACATTTCCCGATACAGGGAAAACGGAATGGAGCAATATACCTGCTCAGGGAATGTGTATCGACCCAAAAGAAGCACAAACAAGGAGTGGTCATGTTGCTTAGTAATGGATGTTAAGCACTGAGGTAGGTAGGTAGGTAGGTAGGTAGGTAGGTAGGTAGGTGGGTAGGTAGGTAGGTAGGTAAGCAGGCCATCAGACTGCTGAACAGCTAACCCTAGCCGTCTCCCTACACAGACCTGCACCTTAGAGACTATTTCCACCTCATTATCGGCACCTTAGATTACTTGCACTGACTACCCACACATCCAATCCTTACACAAACACACGCACCCTCACACACAGACAACGCTGCTGTTCTATTATATACTATGTATTCCACAGCGTGACCAAGACACTACCCACTTTATATTTCTAAACACAGTGTAATACAGTCCATTATTACTATGTTTACAACCTCTCATTTTTGACTTGACTTTTATTATACCTTACTGTCTGATGTACTGCATTGAGGGAGCTAGCACATAGCATTTCTTAGCACCTTTTATCCCTGCTGTAAACTGTGTATGTGACTAACAGCATTTGATTTTGTAGGTAGGTAGGTAGGTAGGTAGGTAACATGCCAGGGGCTGGGGCTCACACACCCTCTGTATCCTGCAGGTCCAGGACCCTCCTGATCTGGGACAGAGGCATGAGGGTGATGTGTTTGAGTTGGGCTGCAGGTCGCGTCTGGCCCAGAGGACTCCTGAATGTGCTGATCACCTTATGTCTCTTCCGGGCAATCTGCAAATACAGACACAGTTGAAGTATGGAAGCCTCAAGCCTTCACCCCTACCTAAACTCTCTCTCAAGTGAAGTGAAGTGTATGCATGTATGCATGCATGTATGTATGCATGTCAGGGGAGGTAGTGGTTAAGCTGTGACAAATCGATAGGGCTTTTATAAAAGGTAAACGGTCCCAGTCATTAGCATGTGTTTAACTGGCCTGTGTGGGGGCTGAGGCAGGGGTTGGGTCTGTCCCATGAAGACATGGTGATATCTATTGGGGGTAGGGGAGATCTGAATACAGAGGAGCCAATCAATGAATAATTAAAGAGCGCAGCCCCTGCTCTCCCCATGCTCATTACCAGGCTGCTCTGACACTCCTGAATCAGGCCGCCTCGCCCACACCCATTCTGGGTTTGATTGCTAACCCCCATTCTAATGCAACACTTCACTAATTAGGAGCCAGATAAGAAGCTGTGTCAGCAACGATAGATTGCACACACATAAATAATCAGCCAGTGGGGCTCTTTGCTACTGAATTTGCATTTTCTTAGCATCTCAAGTCCCAAAGATTTCATAATGTGGGGGGGGGGGGGATAGAGGACGGGCAAGATTTTCTCAAATGAGCAATGGCATTAACTTGGAGGGCGTTTTGAGTGTATTGTAAAGTTATAACATCTAAAGCCATGTCTGGGCATCACTAGTCAATACGGTGAAATGTTGACCAGGGTTCAAATATTCAGCATATCATTGAGCCTGGCTGGAGTGTCAGATGAGCAGGTTTTCAATGTTGGTATTACTTCATTGATGTGGGCGTTACCTCAAGACAGTCATTGAAGAGAAAGAGTGTGACGTGCTCGCCTCGATCACAGGGTTTGTCTCCCAGGGCGATGGTCTCCACCCTGTGGACCAGGCTGCGGTGGGACGAGAGCAGGTTGGCCTGAGGAGGAGAGAGCGAGAGAGCGAGCGAGAGACGAGACGGGATGAATATCACACAACCAAAAAGACATCCACCAACCATTCGTGAATAAACAAAAACAAACACGGTCACCAGAGAGAGCTTCATGATTCAATCACAGGCCTCATTTAAAGCGCCATATTTGGTATTAATGGGTCTAACTCTACAGATTGGTCATTTCACTGCACGGCTGATGGAGGAATTTCCATTTCCAGTCCCATTATTCCTTTAAAACCCTATCATCAAACTATGTTTATTCATTTGGATGCTCTGCTTATCCAAATCAAGATAAATAGAGCTATACTCACAGCCCAGAGCCAAAGGTATACTAATTCACTCCCTCTAGTACCAACTCATCTCCACTATTATCACCTGAAAAGAGGACTTCGGCACGCAGAAAAGTCGTTTGGTTCACACATACACACAGCTCTACACAAATTCTCTCCACACACACAATATCAAGTTAACTCCAGCGCAATAATCCATGAATTACAAGCTATAAATGTGCAGTGAACAGTGCGAAAAATGCATCCTGTGGAAATTAGCTGAAATAAATAGGGATATCGGGCTGAACGCATAGGGAGAGGCCTAGCCGTTGTGGTGCTGGAGAACAGCCATTAACGCATAGGGAGAGGCCTAGCCGTTATGGTGCTGGAGAACAGCCATTAACGCATAGGGAGAGGCCTAGCCGTTGTGGTGCTGGAGAACAGCCATTAACGCATAGGGAGAGGCCTAGCCGTTGTGGTGCTGGAGAACAGCCATTAACGCATAGGGAGAGGCCTAGCCGTTGTGGTGCTGGAGAACAGCCATTAACGCATAGGGAGAGGCCTAGCCGTTGTGGTGCTGGAGAACAGCAATTAACGCATAGGGAGAGGCCTAGCCGTTGTGGTGCTGGAGAACAGCCATTAACGCATAGGGAGAGGCCTAGCCGTTGTGGTGCTGGAGAACAGCCATTAACGCCATTATGGGAGAGGCCTAGCCGTTATGGTGCTGGAGTACAGCCATTAACGCCGTTATGGGAGAGGCCTAGCCGTTATGGTGCTGGAGTACAGCCATTAACGCCGTTATGGGAGAGGCCTAGCCGTTATGGTGCTCGAGTACAGCCATTAACGCCGTTACGGGAGAGGCCTAGCCGTTATGGTGCTGGAGTACAGCCATTAACGCCGTTATGGGAGAGGCCTAGCCGTTATGGTGCTGGAGTAAAGCCATTAACGGATTAGAGGCTCAACAAAGCGTGCCACATTCCAGTGAAGAAATGCACAAACAACTTACAGGGCAGCCGTCAACTTCATAGACGACATCAAAGATCTGCTTCTGTCCCTCTATTTTCCTCTTGTCCTCGTTTATGTGACTGGGGGGTCAAATAAATTCTGTTAGCCAACTGATGCTACAATCACTTTATGTAAATGCATGGCTAATGGATGAGGCTTTAACTTAATTACAACAAAATGCTTCATGCATGGCCGGTGGTGCACAGTTGACTCACGTCATAACTTCCTTGAGTGATTCGATTGCCTTCTCCAAAGTGATTTTGTCAGGGTTGTTACAGGCAGTGTGTTTCTTAATATCTGCAAGATAGATGGGTCAATGAACATTGACAATTAATAAAACAGTGAGAAAAGCCAAGGGCAAACAACTGATATGAACAACAGATTTATAACACAACTGTGGATAAAGGCGAGGAGCATCTATCAGTATTTCCTGTGACATTTTAGTCAGAAATCAAGCACTCTCTTCATATGCAGGTGAGGAGAATGCATTACAGTTAGTACTTCTATCATGCCACATATGTACTATGTTGCTCAAGATTTGGCTGTCAAGTGTGTTTGTGTGCGCGTGGTGTAGTCTACCGTTGAGGAGTAGGGCGACGCTAGGCAGTCTCTGCACAGGGCGAATCAGCAGCTCCACCAACGTCTGTCGCCCACACTCGGGCTTCGCCTGATTGATCTGGAGGCAAGAAAAAAAAAACAAAAAAAAAACTGTTGCGGCTTACTTACACACACAGGCAATCACTCACATCCACAACACAGACATTTTCTTCAAGTTTACTGTACATAAAGAGACAAGCAATGAATGACCTTTAGCATGAGGCATATGGTAACTTCTAAACCTACACTTACATGGATGTATACACAAATGTACATCGTCTCAGAGGTCACGTACCTTGAGGAAAGCATGGAACCTTGGCTTCTGCTTCTCACACCTCACTATGGTCTCCTTGCTCATCTCAAAGAAGTTGACGAATGGCGGGTAAGCCTTCACCAGGTCTTTAGACTGACGGACAGAGAAAGGAACTGAGTGAGAATGTCCAAAATGGCTCAATACAACATTCAGAACAAAGGCCTGTTATACTCACGTATTTGAGAATGATGTCCCCGACACTCTTGTCCTCAGACCAGTCCATGACCAGCTCCTCCAGATCAGCCTGTCAAATCAACCCAATAAGCAGAGAGACACAGAGGGCGTTTAGGTGACTTCACTGCAGATTAAAGTCTTGATCAGGTAATCTTGGGACATTTCAAAGAGAGAAGTGCCCACCTTTATCCTGGTGTGTACATCGAAGATCTCTGGGATGCTGCCAAAGATAGTCTTGATTTCTTCCGGAGCCAAAATGGGTCCACCAACTTGGCCTTCCTTTTCCAGAGGGACTTTGAACAGCTAAAAGGAACAGACGTTTCAGGTGAGACTCAGACTTAGCCCACTATTCCCTTAAATCAATACATACACCCCCATTTCACCATTTCAGACTGAATATTTCTATGAGAATGTTCGTAAAAGTAGGAAGTCAAATCATTTTAGAGGGCAGGTATGTATTAATTATAAAAGACCACCCTGCCTCCCCATCATCTTATCAAAGACAGAAAACTCACAAACAGTGAAAATACATCCCCTAATAAACTACAAGAAATGATTCCCATTAAAAAGTCCTCTGATCTAGTAAAGCTCTATTCAGCTTTCCCTGTAAAAAAGTATAATCAAAAGGCTCAAAATGGCCTGGAATTACCTTCTAATAAAAATACATTTTAACAAGCGCCCAACATGTGTGAATCATAATGGGATAATTGGTATTCAAGCCCACTTCTTGGCAGGCCAGTTCATGGGCTGACTTCAGAGGGCAGTGGACATGGGGTCAGCAGTCAGTGTTAAAGACCATCCGATGTGAAGCCGGCCATCTGTCTCCTGGGCTGGCATGGTGCAATGGGCATGGGACAGAGAGAGGACACTACTGGTGACTGCATACGAGTGGGGGTGAGTGGGCATGGGTCAGGGTGAAAGAGAACAAGGTGATGTACGTGGAAAAGTAGAGTACACTGCACCGTTTAGGAAATATGGTAGTGAGGTTTGCTGAACAACTTCATTCTACTGGTATCATAGTAATGCTGTAGCGAGCAGAGGAGGGAGATGTGAGAATAGGAGCGATGAGACGAGGACAGGCCTGAGATTTGGGTCGATGAGCAGGAGAGAGCTCTGCAGTGTGAGTGGGAGCCTGGCTGGCTAACAGTCCTGATGCGCACAATCCTATTCATTTTCTCCCCCACTGGTCACTGGACTCAGGCACCAGTGAGACAGCCTGATTAGGATCCTAGCAGCCCCAGTGGTGCTAAGTGAGCCCAACATCCACAGTGACAAACCTGCAAGACTGTGGTGAGAATATCCACATAGTTGCTCTCTGTCTGGTACAACTCCTTGGAGACCTGCCATCTAGCCGACTGCTTCAGGACAGCAGGTGTAGAGCTCTTCAAGGGCCGGGAATGTTCTGGAAGAGAGCCAGGGATGGTCAAGAGGTGAATATTGATTGAGACAGTGGGGAAAAACATGTTGTTTTCTTTTGACTACCCACAACTTCTGAACTTATTTTGACTTCCTGCGTCTCTCATAGTTTAGAAAATTGAGATTCTGACATGCAAAGTGAAGGCTACTCTGCAGAAGACTTGGGGCTTTTATCTTAGCTAGTGAGAATAGTTCCAGAACGCAACCAAATGCATTTCATATAATCTCCATTCCTTCATATAATTTCATCCTCAACTCTCCAGTCAACTCTCCAGGCTTTAAGGCTCAACCTACTATTCTTGCACCACTTTGATCATCTAGACAGTTCTTATATAATTTCTAATATCATGCCAAATCGGATTTCCCCACAGTGACAGTTCAACTGAGTGACCCTTCATCTCCTGGCATTCGCTGAGACAGACTGACTCCTGTGACGAGTCCCTCCACAAACCCTCCCCAGTCTCTGTGGCTGGGGACTGGGCTGGCTGAGGACACACTCCCTGTCCTGAGGGCCCATGGGGGCCTCTGGGGTCCCTGCATCCTGCTGAGGGGTGGCGGTGCTAATGCAGTGGAAGGGCCACTCTTTGTCCCCCTACTCATCTCCCTGGCACTCATCCTCCTCTGCCTGTTGGCCTCAGCACAGCACCTCCTACGCCTGCTGCTCTCTACACTGTGCTCTGAAAGACAGGGTGTTCAGTCTCTTTAGGGGGAGTTCAAACAGAATAGCAGAGCGTGCTGGTTCTTCCTGCAACAAACAGTGACCGCCTCCTTAGTCTATGACAGGGCTCCGATTTCAGCTGACATGAGACACTAATGATGCTATAATCCCTGTCTGTTTTTGCCTCCATTAACTTTTAACGAGGCCAGAGGCGCTTATTAACCACCGTTGACAGGCTAACACCCAGTGCTACCAGCCCTGTGTCATGACATGTGTGGCTGATGAGTGACCGTGACTCCTCTCTCACCTGCCAGGGCCTTGCAGGTCTCGGGGGTGTTGGAGATGTCCAGCAGAGAGCCCATGGACATGGAGTGTTCGGCAGAAGGCCTCTTGCGGGGTGGAGGGAAGGGGGAGATCTCCGTCTCCTTGGTGAGCTGGGCCAGGGTTTCCCGCAGACGCCTCCTCTTCCGGTTACTGTTGGGTGTGTTGAGGGACAGCAGGGACACAGCCTTCTTCAGCACAGGACTGTCCATCTGAGAGGAGAAACATGTGCATGTCAGATGAGGGTGTAAGAAGAAAAATGTGTGTAAAAAGAAGGACGGCACTGTGGTGGAAAGTCATCTCTAAAATCTCACGTATTTTGGTCAGATGCTCGATTAAGTGCTGCAGGGAAGAGGTTCAGAATTGTGATGAGATTTGTGAAGCCATAATTTCACCTAGTTTATCATCCGTTTGCACATGCAAAGCAATTACACTTATAAGTGTCAATCAATCAGCGGCACGGTATCAAATACATGGTTTCCAGGTGTTTGATGCAATTCCATTTGCTCCGTTCCGGCCATTATTATGTGCCGTTCACCCCTCAGCAGCCTCCTCTGGTTTACAAGCACACAATACTGCGATTATTGTGAATACTCAGATTTATATAAGTTTGATTAAAACGTTAACATGCTTTCCAAGAACGCTTTCTCTTACAATCCAAACATGGACTTTGAAAAATGCAGAGCATTGCCAATCAAAATAAACATTCCATCACAGGGATCATCCTATTTTTGGGGAGCTTTTTTTGATTCGGACAAAGTTTGTATGTGAAAAATGTTTGAATTTTATTTCCCAAACTCACTTCACTCCCTCCAAAGAGGGAGACTCGTGAGAATGTGCGCGACACAGTTTATAGAATCTTAGCAGTGTCCATTCCACTGTATAGAGGTTTGTGTAGGGGCATTGTGAGGATGAATCTGATTGACAGACAGGACTTACCTTCTGATAGAAGTACATGGACTCTCCTGCTCGGGCATCCATCTGTATCGTTCCCCAGAACCACTTGAACAAGCAAAGAAAAATAGTATTGATACAAGGTGGGGAACACCAGTGCTCACTATCTCTGCTCAAATTGCATGTCGAGTCGAAAGGAAAATTAAATATTGATCATCCAAGTGAGGCAAGAGTTTATCAATCAATACAACCAAATACATTAAATAGAAATGCATATTTGACATACTCCTTAGAAGAAAACAACGAGGCTCATTTTCCCAGACTTGACAATGCCAATGTATTAGAAAATTCATGAATTTGAGGCACATGAATTTGAGGTATTATGCTTCAGTCAGACATACTGTTGATCTGGGAAATATTTTATCTTTATGTCTGCCTCCCACCAGTACGGTGATGTAAGCTGACACCTACTACATTGAAGTGCTCACCTCCTGCTTGACAACGTACAGTCTCTTTGATGGTACGAATGGCAGCTCCTTGACAGAGTTTTCCTCCACCACCATGTGAGTGCACTTCTGATCACCAACCTCCAGGTGGCTGCCACCTTGGAGAAACACAAAGTTCTAGAAACTCCAAAAGTACTCCATAATAGAAGTGAGGATAATGTGCTTGCAGAGTAGCTTTTGTAAAGCCTAGATATAACATATGACAGAACAAAAAATAAATACTGAAAATGTAAGACCTCAGGCTAATACCATGTTTGATTGTCCTTTCCTCCATGTTGGTCTTGTCTTCGTCTGAGAAGCCCAGGAAGCTCAGCACACAGTCTTGAAAGGGGGGAACTTTGAATTCGGTGCGGAACTCTTCATCTCCAGCATGGAAACTACTGTAAGAACAGGTGATTGTCAGCCCTCATACATGTACATAATAGTATACATTGATGTACAGACATGAACGTGAAGACCACAATGAGGACTGGGCATGCAGTTGGCTTTGGCCATTGTCTGTAGCGTGAGGAGATACTTACACATCATCTCTATGCTCCCAGGCCTTATGGATCCATGTTGGGGTGAGGATGGGTGTCCCCATACACACAGCAAGCTAGAAGAGACACAGAGAGGTATGTCATATTAGGAGGTATACCGTATATACCACATACTGGGGTATTATGAAATACAGACAGTACGATTTCCAATACAGTACCTTTTTTGTGGGGGCTCCCTAAAGCTCGGTGGATGCCACTGTTAATAACTAGAAGTCAATTTATTTGGCACATCTTAGGAAGTTATCTTCAGATCAGGGCTCCAGCTATGCATTTGGTTTGAGAACTAAGTGGCTAACTTGCAAGATCCAGCTTCTTGGTTAAAGCAGAGACAATCCCCTCCTGGATCAAGATCCATGCTGCCTACATTTGTTTTGTGCATTATTTCATTTTTTTTTTACGTCAGGAAAGAAATAGAGGCCCTTGTGTGCACTGCCGGCAATATGATATACCCCGGTATCACAGGATAATTGGGGGGCTTGTGTATGGCTTGTGGTAACGGCTGGAGAGGAATGAGTTGAATGGTATCAAATATATCAAACACATGGTTTCTATGCGTTTGATGCCATTCCATTTGCTCTGTTCCAGCCCCTCAGCAGCCTCTTATGCCCGGTATGGTACAGAAACTACTCTTTAAAAAAGAGGATTGAGGTGTTTGGCCCTCTTTTACAACAGCTGCAGGCTGTGTGCCAAGTACTGCAAGAGGTAAAACACTTCTTCAAAGCCAGGGATGAAAAAAGGCATGTGTATTGAAACGGATCTCATTCTTGTACTCTGTTAAGTACTCACTTTCCAATGTAAAATGTCTCAGTATGTCTGTTAAGAGAGCTAGGCTACTTTTCCTGTTTAAAGTGCTGGAGCAAAACATCTTAACAAGTTGAGCTTTCAACTCAGAAAACGAAGGGCTGGAGAAAAGCGAACAGAACCACTGAGAATCAATAAAACAAAAACTTCAGTCAGCAAATGAAATGTCATGTGGGGAAGAAAATAAATCACATGGATTAGGTCTATACATGAGCTCTTCCAGATGGGAGGAAAGGTTAGGGGTGTTTTACAAACCTTGTATTTCTCGCCATGAGTGGAGTATGCAATGAGATGGGTGACTTTAGTGCTGAAGTCCTTCCGAATGGTGCCTCCCATGTGATGCACCAAATTCACCAGGTTTTTCTGCAGGGGTTAAAGGCAGTGAGTGACATTTGGCACCAACACATATCTCTTACCATTAAAAAGCAAACAAAACCGACATGTTGGTACTTGGTAGTGCTACAAGTAATGACAATCAGCTTGAACGCATTCCACTTACAACTTCCTCTTTGTTGCGGAAACCAGTGAAACACAGCGACAAGTTGAGCATGGTGGTAGAGTATAGAGGACGAGAGGAAAATGGCAGGGGCTGTGGGAAACAAAAACAAGCAATATGGTTCTTATAAATCTCAGATATTGGAAACACTGCTCATGCATAATTTCCTCCACTGCTTTTATCAGTAAAAACTTTTTTTTTTGGGGGGGTTCTTTACTGGTCAGTAGCAAAGCTGTATGAAAGGCCTATGCATTTGTAAGTATGTGTGTGTTCTGTTGATCTCCAAGTTACCAGGCTCTGTAGATAAGGGGATTGATGCAGAGATCATTTCTCATTCTGAATACGGCCATATTTTAAGCCTTTTCAGTTTTTAGAGCTGTGATGCATTCCTTCATAGATCTACGTTCATCTTGGAGAGGTGACTGGTGAGGTTTGCAGTGATCTGTGGCCAAGGGTGTGTTCATCTTCCCCAGTAATCTGACTGAGTTGAGCAGGTGCTCTGCTTAGACCCAGACAACAGTGATGCATTTCTCAGGGTTCACGGGAACAATCAAAACCCATCATATAAATCTATTTAAACTTGAAAGCACAACTTTTCCGCCATATTTTACTTCATCTCCCGTTGCAGGCAGATGCTAAATTGCACCATAACAGTCAAAACCTCATATCTTGAACCGGCGAGGAGTGATCCACAGCCGAGCACTGCGAGTGCCATCCCAGAGTGAGTGAGTATATTTCAGGAGTGATTTGCTCCTGTCCTTACCTCCTCTCGTCCCGCACAGTGCAGAACAACCGGGGGGCCCACGATCCGGTTGTCATGTTTGTAAAGATAGATGTAGTCAGGAGAGGCAAAGTCTGTGAGCACGAACACCGTCTCAAACTCTGTGTTTTCTCCATCTCCAAACTCTTTGACATTGTCGGTCTTTATGCAAGGCACGTTGATATCCTGTGGATTAAAAAAGGTTGCTGTTAATGTGAGTAGGGACACACAAGCAGCCCTTTCATATCAAAGGAGTAATTTGATAATCATGATATTATATTGCAATATGAGTGATACATTTAAAGTAGGTGAGTTTAGAGCAAACGGTAAACATTGAAGTTCAGGTACTTGAAAGCCGTTCATTAATTTGCAGAGAGACAGACCGACGCTCACCATCGCATTGCTCAATGCCGCATGAAACAATTTCCAGTGCTCACTCTGATGGTGTTATTTTGATTCGATTGAACTCACTAAATTCAGTCGAGCAGAAATTGAATCAAGAACACAGCCTATATAAATCAGAGATCATTGAGCTGAAGAGAGAAATTATGTATGATACCTGTAAACCGTATTCATAAAATACATAATCCCCACAGAATTATTGGCACCATACATCAGAGGACAAAGCATTAAAGGAATAAACAGCGTGAACGTGTTAGATCATTTTGTTAGAGACATCTAAGCTTGGACACCAGGTGATAACAGTATAAATCTGTGACATTTACCGGTAATTGTGAGGATACTGCTGCAGCTACACACCAATCACCTTGAGATTGCCCATGCAAAGAGACCCCCCCTGATGGATTAAAGCATGCAACACAATCCAAGCCTGAAAAAAGACCTACCATATTGACTATAGATTTTATCAGTTTCTCTCCGGTCTCAGCACCCAGTTCTCCTCCTTTAATCTTAACCACTGGGACTTCCATTATTCTGACGGCCTGTAAAATGAAGCATTGACCTCAAGCTGGCGACACCAAACTGACAAATTCTCTGAACAACGGGCCTGTGTCATTGCAACCCAGAAGGCAAGGACTTCAAACAAATGTCAAACGCTATCCGGGGGGATAGTTCTGCTAAATTAATAAAGTTGAAAGCAGCAGGTCGACTTTTTTGTCGATTCACTCAGCAGACTTCCCCCTCTGATTAAGCTGTCAGTGAATGTGCCACTACTACAGATTGGCACACAAAATAGATAATTTAAAGCAGCCTTCAGATCGAAAAGCTTCTCGGTCGCTCGAGAGTGAACCCATTTTATTCCTACAGTTGAGCCCTGTGCCGTAGCTTCACGTTCACAGACAAAGAACCTGTTTCCTCCCCTTCATCTACACTGATTTAATAGGTGGCATCAATAAGGAATCATAGCTTTCAACTGGATTCACCTGGTCAGTGTATGTCAAGGAAAGAGCAGGTGTTCCTAATGTTTTGTATACTCACTGTACTCATTGAAAAACAAAATGAAAACAATCACACGCAACAAACCATAATGCAATGATGTTTCCACAATTACAACCCATACAACGGGGCTCAAACCATTATGGCACGGTACCTGCATTGCTTTGACAAGTGCTCCATTTTTGCCAGCTTCTCCTACAAGAACAACTCTGGTTTCGACCCGAGGTAGCATCTCTACAAGGGAATAGAGGACCAAGGGCACAGTGAATCTCAAAGGAAATGTGAATGCAATCATAAAACGAAGTCCTTCCTGTTTTGAGTGACAGCCTGAGGTAAAAAGCAGTTAATATCACACTGATTGAGAGAAGGGTGAAACTCTTACCTTCCATGTCTTCAGAGCCCAAACCCAGGAATACATCCTTAGCACTCTCAGCCATCCTGGAGTCATACACAGAGGAGTCCAGCAGCAGGCTCCGAGCCATCCCCAAAGTAACTATGCTGCTGTCAGCCATGGAAGTGTGACACGGATGGTGGCACAATCCTGTCTAAACAATCAAAAGTTAGTCAAATCAGAGCTTGAGGAGAGAGAGTGAGGTGACAAATGCCAAACCTCTTGGAAGAGAAATGATGAAAATAAAATGTGTGTAGCCCATGTTATACCCAAGTGGAATTCGGGTCTTATAACATATAGGCTACCCACCTTGCGAGTTATTTGCCAACCTGTCAATCTGCCTGGTGATACTTAAACCAGGATTGAATGTATATCCGTAATTGGTAGACGGTTGTAATTAGTAGGTTATGGTAAACGTCGCTTAGACGCAACCACCTTCCTTACAAATAAATTCCAAACATGAATTCCATGTGGTATGTTCGCTTTGAGCGTACACCTGTCTGTTTTAGCTAATCAGCCTTGCAATATGGGCACCATGCTATCGCAGACGAGAAATAGAAAGAAGCATGTGCGACCAAACATTGACATTGATGTTTAGCATTTCCCCTATGATTCTTTTTTTTTTTTTTACTTCAGTGGTGACAAAGTTAGCGTGGGGGGGCATGGCCAATGGCACAGTCTGCGACCAAAATTTGAGCCTGTCCTCTTTGCCGCTGAAACATTTTGCTGTTTTAAAGCTAATATCCTGCAATTCTACACATTTTGCCATGGCTTATGCGGTGTTCTTTTGCTATCTGAGTGACCCAAACAAATTCATAAGGGGGAGATTTGCCTCGACTGTCTAGTTTTTATTTTAGTGATTGCTAGACCTCATATTACCTTATTAAAAACATTACTCCATTATCTTTTCTACATGGTTTTAGTCGTTTATGTAGTTGATTTCTTATTATATATTTTGAAGTGGTGGCAACGAATATAGGGGAAACACTGGGAGTGGTAGTGTCTAACAATTGGATTCGATTATTTATTGGGCAAAGCTCAGTGATGCATTCAAGGTCCTCCTAATTTGAACCTTCTACTGATTATGGGCATACCGTCCAACGTTGGACACGCCCTGCTAAACAGGTACAGTCATTTTCCACATCCTTAAAAAAAGGGAAATTCTAAAAATGCTGAACTTTATATTCATCATTTCCAGCACCACCCCAACATTAACATGTGAAAATGGCACGTTTCTAGGATTTGTAGTAAAAAAGTGTGCATTGTGATTTTAACCAATTATGAGTAGGCATTGCCTACTAATTGGTTTATGTCGTCATTGGAAACACATTTTTTACTACAAAAAAGAAAAACCCCATTTTCACATACAGTTGAAGTCAGAAGTTTACATACACTTAAGTTGGAGTCATTAAAACTCGTTTTTCAACCACTCCACACATTTCTTGTTAACAAACTATAGTTTTGGCAAGTCGATTAGGACATCTACTTTGTGCATGACAAGTCATTTTTCCAACAATTGTTTACAGACAGATTATTTTACTTATAATTCACTGTATCACAATTCCAGTGGGTCAGAAGTTTACATACACTAAGTTGACTGTGCCTTTATACAGCTTGGAAAATTCCAGAAAATTATGTCATGGCTTTAGAAGCATATGATAGGCTAATTGACATCATTTGAGTCAATTGGAGATGTAGCTGTGGATGTATTTCAAGGCCTACCTTCAAACTCAGTGCCTCTTTGCTTGACATCATGGGGAAATCAAAATAAATCAGCCAAGACATCAGAAAAATAATTGTAAACATCCACAAGTCTGGTTCATGCTTGGGAGCAATTTCCAAACGCCTGAAGGTACCACGTCCATCTGTACAAACAATAGTACACAAATAAACACCATGGGACCACGCAGCCGTCATACCGCTCAGGAAGGAGACGCGTTCTGTCTCCTGGAGATGAACGTACTTTGGTGCGAAAAGTAAAACGAGTCCCTATATCGACATAACCTGAAAGGCCGCTCAGCAAAGAAGAAGCCACTGCTCCAAAACCGCCAAAAAAAAAGCCAGACTAGAGTTTGCAACTGCACACGGGGATAAAGATCATACGTTTTGGAGAAATGTCCTCTGGTCTGATGAAACAAAAATATAACTATTTGGCCATAATGACCATCGTTATGTTTGGAGGAAAAAGGGAGGCTTGCAAGCCGAAGAACACCATCCCAAACATGAAGCACGAGGGTGGCAGCATCATGTTGTGGGTGTGCTTTGCTGCAGGAGGGACTAGTGCACTTCACAAAATAGATGGCATCATGAGGTAGGAATGTTTGGTGGATATATTGAAGCAAAATCAAGACATCAGTCAGGAAGTTAAAGCTTGGCCGTAAATGGACAATAACCCCAAGCATACTTCCAAAGTTTTGGCAAAATGGCTTAAGGACAACAATGTCAAGGTATTGGAGTGGCCATCACAAAACCCTGACCTGAAACCTATAGAATGTGTGGGCAGAACTGAAAAAGTGTGTGTGAGCAAGGAAGCCTGCAAACCTGACTCAGTTACACCAGCTCTGTCAAAGAATTCACCCAACTTATTGTGGGAAGGTTGTGGAAGGCTACCCGAAACATTTGACCCAGGTTAAACAATTTAAAGACAATGCTACCAAATATTAATTGAGTGTATGTAGACTTCTGACCCACTGGGAATGTGATGAAAGAAATAAAAGCGTAAAGAAATATTTCTCTCAACTATTATTCTGACATTTCACATTCTTAAAATAAAGTGGTGATCCTAACTGACCTAAGACAGGTAATTTTTACTAGGATTAAATGTCAGGAATTGTAAAAAACGGAGTTTAAAAATGTATTTGGCTAAGGTGTATGTAAACTTCCAACTTCAAATGTATGTTGAGGTGGTGCTGGAGATGAATTTGAATTCAAAACATTTAGACATTCACCTTTAACCCTGCGAGACCCACGGTTGCAAAAATACAATGTCTCTTAAATTGCATCCTGTACAGGTCTTAAACTATAAAATGAACATTTTAGTCATTTACCAGACTCTCTTATTCAGAGCGACTTATAGGCGCAATTAGGGTTAAGTAAGTGCCTTGCTCACGTGCACAGACAGATGTTCTTACCTAGTCAGCTCGGGGATTCGAACTTGCAACCTTTTGATTACTTGCCCAACCTCTTAACCGCTAGGCTACATTGTTGTATTAGTAACCTCTGAAACGTTACAAACTTGTCTGAGACCACACTGGTACCCAAGGCAAGGATTTATTCAGGGTTTTTTTCTAGATAAGATGGGCATGGTCGGCAAGGCTTCCCATCTTGGCGGTGAAGAAAAATGTTGCATCTTTAAGCCAACTTCCTGCAATTCAACATTTTCTCAATGGAGCTTAGAGAAATGTTTGCAGTTTAAAGTTAATTTCCTGCAATTCTACACATTTTTCCATGGAGCTGAAAGAAAATGTTGCGGTTTTAAAGCTAATTTGATGCGATTCTAAGTATATATTCTGTCTTGGAACTGTGAGAATTTTGGCTTTTTAAAGCTAATTTCCTTCAATTCAACGTATTTTTCCATGGCCAATTCTTATGCTCAAAGTAGAAATTACAAAATCAATATTGCTAAATTCATTGTTTTTGGAATTTTCAGTTCTCCCAGACTGTCTATTTTCATTTTGATGTTTGTTACTTCTCAAAGACTATAGTATTGAGGTAGTTTTGGAAGTGTTGCAAAAAGGAAACATTGGGCTTAAAGGGGTGCCAAACAGACATGGTAGACAAGTCAGAGATTTGGGAAGGGAAACATTCTGCACAAATGGACAACCAAATACTTTAAATAATAACTTTGATGATGTCCCCCCCTACACATCAAAAGAAGACAAAAATAAAAAATGGCTTATGGTCTCAGAATACTGCCATTAATCTTATGGTAAAGTAAGATAAGAGGTTCTCTCTCCAAGTCTCTCCAAGAAAAAAAACAAATATTACTAAAAAGGAAGATAGATGTTCTCCATACATAGAAATGTTTTTGATAGCCAAATACTAAACCATGGATTGGTCAAGATGATAAATATAGCTATTTCTGTCAAAATATGACTTCATTTCAGATGTATATACCACTACACAATATGTTATATCACAAATCTTTATAGAATTTCAGTTCTAACGACAAAATTGTCATACCATTGAAAACCAATGTTGCATTTAAAAAACATTTCCAGAAAATGATTTTACAAACCAGACGTAACAACGTTAACGTAACAGACGTCCCGACCCCAGTTAGCAACATCTGATTAACTATGTAACGTTAACTAGCAAAACAACACAAGTTCCAGTGTATTTATGACTGCATTAACGTACAGTCAAAAACCCTCGTCAAAGACTAGCTAACTGGTTGTTTTACAAAAACGAACCAGGCTGAGTAAACGTTAGTTACTGTACATTACCCTACACAACGTGTTGTTACTAACGTTTGCTAGTTAAATGAAAAACTAGCTAGCTAGCTAAAGTTGTTAGTGTGCAAGCTAACTAACTACAGTACTTAATAAACATGGTTGCTGGAAAATAAACAAATGTTGAGACTTACATAAACCTTCGGAATTAACAAATAATAATTGCAGGTGACAGTGGTAAACTTGCTAGTCGACCAGTTCAGCTAGCTAGCTAGCGGCTGCGCTAACTGAATTGACAATGTTAGCTATCTGTAGGTTATTGCCGTCTCTAAAAAGTAAATATATATATTTGCGCGTGGATAAATCTGTCAACTCGCTCAATCTGAATTCAAAAAGCAAAGCAAACAAGGCGTCTGTAATCTGATTGGACAAGAATGGAAAAGCCTGCTGAATAAGCACTGCGCGGCTTCTGATTGGCTCGTGGATTCAAACTACAATGCCCACTGGCACTGCGCAGGGCATAGGCGCTCGGTGGGCACAGGGTTGGCTACGAAGTTATTCACACCTTTTCATCAGCTATTCTTCAAATGTATGGTCCGCTTCTATTATAGAATGCCCTCATTAAACATGGGCAAGTTAATTTAGATAAATCAACTTTCTCAGACTTGCACACAGGCAAGGCTTCAAGACAATACCTGTACAGGCCTACATCAACTGCTTTTCCCTGGTGCCATCACTGAGGGTGGGTTGCGCCAACATGGTTTAAATTAATATAGGTTTAAAGTGAAAACTAAACTTAGATTATAGGAAGGATTTAAAAATTTGGTGCAACAAGATTAATAGATAAACCTTGATAACGTCAACGGAAACCTTGATTTAACCCAATTTAAGAGTTCATCCATGTGGGTGCAACACCCTGACCGTTTGTTCAGAGTTTCTAAATCCAGAGCTACAACATCGCGAGTCTTCCGGGAATGCTTGCGAAGAGACTAAACAGACCAGGCCGATGATTTTTTATAACTAAATCAATATAGACCACTGCCTGTAGTTTCCAAAGGGAACAAATGAGTCATAGCGGGCAGAACTAGAAAGGAGATGGGCAGGGCCACGAGCTAGCGAGATCCTATTGGCCCGTTATAGCATATATCTGCATATTTCCGTTATGGAACGCCTCTGGGAAGTGCACTCGTAAATAACGAGATGTTTTTTGCTTTGGCAAAGGGTAAAGTTTTCTTAGCCTACTCTGTTCATAACATATTCTAGTTTTGGGAACAGAAAACTGTATTGAGATCAAATGTTTAATCGATGAGAAATGTAGCTTCCTCTCACTACCATATTTGGTAGTGAGTGGAAACGCCAAGTGGATGCCTCACATTTATACATCCGGTGAAATATCTGCCTCGTTGTTATATCTGTGGTTTGGGAAGTCAATGAGAGAAGAGAAAGATTCTTCCTTAGTTAATTTTATCGAACTCTAAAGAAACAACCTAGATTCGACTCAATGTCTTAAGTAGTTGAACATGTTTCTACTCCAACCTCATGAGTGACAAACTGACACGCATTAACTTTCGTCAAAAACAACATATCGAAGGAGTGTCTGATTTGACGGCTTTGACGACGACCATTAGACCCGATGACGTGTTTCGAACGCATGAGCTATCCAACGTTGCCATGACATCGCCTACACGTGTGATCGAGAAGCAGTTTAAGCTGAAATATTCATAAACTTTTCTGTCTGTGGTTTTAGCCTATCTTCATACTGTACTGTCTTTGGTTTGTTCTAGGGGCAGATGCTCATGATGGATTCCTTCTGGCAGTGGTGCAGAGTTTGTCTTCACAGAACCTCTGGAAACCTGCACCAAGCCTGAAGGACAAAGTGATGAGCTCAAACAAGTCCCTTTCATTTTTTACTGAGTCCCAGCTTCTGTATGCCTGTTACATCTCCAGCTCTTTGTGCCAGCTCTTTTCTACTTCTGTATTCCCCTCTGGAGCTTGAAAGACACCATAGAACAAAGCTCAATGAAGCCGTGCCCTCCACCTCCCTGCCATCCCCTGCACCGCACTTTAAATTTCAAATCAAATCACATTTCTACCACAGTGATGACTAAATGTTTACATTGCAGTTATGAGCACCTTTTTTTGTCACTGCACAATTCCGATTTTTTGGAAGACTTTATTGAAGTGAAGCTCAGGAATGCCATAGGGTATTATATGCCAATGGAAACTATAAAGATAGTGTAAATGATCAAATGTTAAATGTTTATTGCATTTACATCTGGGGCGGCAGGTAGCCTAGTGTTTAGAGCGTTGGGCCAGTAGCTGAAAGGTTGCTAGATCAAATCCCCGAGCTGACAAGGTAAAAATCTGTTCTTCTGTCCGTGAACAAAACAGCTAACCTGCTGTTCCTAGGCTGTCATTGTTAATAAGAATTTGTTGACTTGCCTAGTTAAATAAACATCTGTATGATACAAGGAAATATGGCCCAATGAGAAGTTCATATTTTTCAAACTTTGCATCTAAAATTGTGTTGCATAACAGTTATGTAAAGATATCCGTTGGTGCACTTAAATGGCGGGTTCATGTTTTGGATGAGGAAATAGAAGGAATTTGTCATCCTTTTCATATGCTATGAATAATGCTATTTAGAGAATATCCTACATGTCACTGGTGCCAGACACTAGATCTCTTGAGCATTTCAAATGTTATAATGTGCTTCTTTAAAATATGATTTAATATCAGTAGGAGAAAGCAGATAAAAAGTTAGTACCAGTCACCAACTGAGGGAATACATTATGCTTTAAGTCTAACATTAATGGCTTTCTTCCTTCCCTTGAGGGAGTAGCAATAGGTAGGCAGGAATTATAATGATATAGTGGGCTGGCTGTGTTCTGCTATACCTGAAACAGCATTGATCACTGACAAAAGAGCAGAAATTAACATTGGCTTTCAAGATGCATGCATTTCATCATATACTTAAAATTACAGAAAAGTAATGTACACTTATCCATAGAAAACAGTCACAGATGCATTCTGAATTCACTCAGATTGAATGACATTTCATTGTAACACAGCCTTAAATCATCTTAAATGAGTCCAGCACCTATATCTAAAAAGGCAGTCGCTTTGTGCTTCATGAGAATGAATTGCCTTTTGACTGAATTTCATAACGTCTTAGTGATATTTTTTGCAGAGGTCGGGTCTCAGAGATTAGGAACACAACATTTTTGGTTATGAAAAACAAATCCAGACCTCTTCTTTACATTCCATCGAGAGTTTCCTCTGTCTTCAGTCCCTTTGTGCATGTGCTTATACCTTTCAATGTCTTACTATTCTTAAACACCCCAAATTGTTAGAACTCCTTGACGGGCAATCGGAAGAGATTGAATTACATTGAGGTAATGCGACAAGTTCATTGAATAATATGCTATTGTGAATAATGATTTGTTCTCCAATGACTTACCCGGATATAATGGTCAAATAAATACATACAAAAAAAATTTTGCAGTAGCAATACAGCCTTTTGAAGCGCTTTATATTACAAGATTGCTATACTGTGGCCCGATACAATCTTATGTATGCTGTTATACCATATGAGTCATTTAATGCCATTATATGGCTTAGAAACAATGATATTTAAACAAAAGTCAGATGAACAGTTGAAGGATCATATGAGTCATATCACTGATGGTCAAAGCTATGTTCTTAAATATAAATAATATTAAAACATTCTATATTGTGGCTGTAGTGTATAGCAATACAACTTCCAAATAAGCTGTACAGTACTATTGGAATATTTTCTGTACAATGATATCACATTTTTAGTAGATTAATAAAATATGTTCAGTGCTATGTGCAATGCTTGTAATCACAATCGACCATAAGATGTTATTTCATGAGTGAATTCACTACCATTTAACCAGGACATACATTTGAGATTAATCCACTAGAGGCACAAGCCAAAATCTGAAAGAAGTTGGCATGAATACTTTTACAATGATCAGATGAGAATTTATAGAATAGTTATACACATATTTTACAATAGTGGAAAAATATATATATATTATGTATGTACATAAGATTAAGTAAATATCTATGTACTGTATGTTCAGGGAAAAGTATATCTCTTGCAAAATGAGAATTCCCTCAGTTATTTATAAAACAACTGAACTGGCAGACAATTCAGCAGGACAAAACAACAATGTTTCAGGAAGTTTAAATGTTAAGGTCTTAACGCAAGAATTACAATCAAGCCCGTCTCCAATTTAGTCTATGGGTCAAGCATTTTCCCCCTTGATGGAGAGAGATCCAGTTTCCATGGTAGCACTTCTTTGTCCACTATGTGTCCAGGATGACCCTCCTCACAACGGTTACATGATTAAGCCACAGGAGGGAGTATGGTGTGCAGCAAAGCCACAGCAGAGTTTCTTTGACAGCACTGACTAGCAGATCATGTTCAGGTTTTGAGACATGACAAAATGGTGGTAAAAGTAACTTTCTTTAACCTCAGCAGCTGAAGCAGGGAAAAACAGTTTGGCATTTATTCAAATTTTCACTATTGACTTGACTTCAGACTTGTAGTTTTCTGTCTGAGCACAGCAGCTGAAATCGATGCCCCACTGTGAAGATTTACCAAGTTGGGCTGCCAGCATGTTCCAGAAGTTCATCCATCGTGCCTATCTGCTGTCCTGAGATACATCTCCCCATGTAGGGTTTTCATTTTCCTCAGAGTCAGACAGAGCTGCTGTGCACATGTCACTGAAGATATCTGCAATGTAAGGAAAATCAGAGTTAAAGACGTAAAGGCACATACATGGAAGTTAGAATCTAACCTTATAGAGGCCAAGCAACAGGTGTGAAGGGAATGGTGATTTCTGGGATTTAAACACCATCCGTCTTTTTAGCGAGGGGTTGCATAGCCTGGCTACAATGACTGGCCAAACAGTGCAGTTTTAATAGCCGTGTAAAAAAGGACATTATGGTGAAACACACAATATCGATTAAGATCAATATCAGTGAAAAGTGCTTCTGTTAAACTTTATAGTAGTAACCAGTATTCTGCTGGAATGGTGTTTATAAGTGGTTTCGAGTGAGAAAGCTCTGCGCAAAAATGTCAACTGCCCAAGCATGGAACTCTGTTCTCGAAGAACTTAAGCTGGCATTCCACAGCCTGAGAGAGCCCTTGTTTTAAGAGGAAAGAGCTCCAAGACAAGCAAGGCCATGAACTGAACACTTCGGAGGGAGGGAGGGAGGGAGGGATGGAGGGAGGGAGCGAGCATGCTGAAATGGATGACATCATGCTCTGCTTGTTCACCTCACAGCCAAAAGCTTAGTTTACCATTACTCTCCTCCCAAGCATGCACCCTGCCAAATCCCTAAGCACCGAATCAAACTATCACTTTGCGCTATAGGGTGAGTGTCTTTTTGCAATGCCATGAATGCCTCATCATTTTACGGTGGATGTTGGTTAGTCAGAAATACCAGTAGTGTTACTGTATGAGTGACCACCTCCTGCTGCTGTCTGAAGTACACTGGGCGGTACCAGACCTGTCTTCTGAGGAATAAGATTCTTGACTAGCCTAAAACATGAAAGAGAATATAGGCTTTAATGGAAAGGCTGGTGCAGGGCCTCACACTGCAATCGAAATGATCAGAGAGGGACTGGGAGTTAGATTACTGTCACTAGGGAGAACTGGAGAGGCCCTGGCAGTGTAACATCTAACATATTTACAAAGTATTTGATCAGGCGTTCTCTCTGTGATCTTGTCTATGAACTGTCAAGTCCAAAGTTGTTGTTTTTTTACACCCTGCTTCATGTGATGGAAAGCTTGTGTATTCATTGCTTGCGACAGTTGATTGTGTCCAAAGCCTCTGTACTATTTCATATAGGTATTTAATATTCCCAGTGTTCTGTCTGTATACTCTACAGGCTCTGCAGCTGGAGCTCTGCCTAGCTGAAAGTAATCATTTCATTGGACGGTGTATACCATGTGTATCCCGTACCTACGACTAATACAACTTGAAACAACCACTCTCTGGCCGTGGCCTGCTGCGAACCATCCACATGCCAATGGACAATTACGTGGGAAAGTCAATCTGAGCTTCTATTTACATTACATTTTAGTCATTTAGCAGACGCCCTTATCCAGATAGTGAATTAAGGTTTAGTGCCTTGGTCAAGGACACAGACAGATTTTTCAGTTGTGGAAACTTCTGTACAATACATGTTGACTCCCTTCCATGAAAAACGTATAAAATTATTCATATCACTGACTGCTGAAGAGGAGAGGAGAGAGGGTTGTGTGAGACCAAAGATGCAAATGATTGAAGACGGTTTTAAAGAAAAGATGAGATTGAAGAAAATATGAAATATGTATGAGCTGATGAAATATAAGCATATTCAAAGAATTTTTAAGTGCAGCTTTAATCTAATGGGGTATAGTCACCCCAAAATGCACTGCGAAAGCTCGTGTGAAACCACAAATCGCTCTCTCATCCACCCTGGCTTGCGATGGATTCCGCAGGCTATTTCTGTGAGAAGACATATCTATTATTCATTTAGGCATTGTGTTTCCATTGCCACTGGGATGTACAGATCTACTCAACATGTATGCTTTAATATCCTGAATGCCCCATCGAAATAACTAATCATAAACTTAACTTTTAATCTAAAACTCCATAGCACCTACCTTTAGTCCTTAGGGAACTCTGAACAACATTGTTATTATTAGTTATACATTTTTTCAACGGTTTCAATCAGTGAAGAGATGTGGATGGGCAGTGTGTGTGTGTAAAAACAGTGCAGGAACAAGGATGAATATGGCTGTTTTATACCGTTGACTTGGGTCCCTCTCACTACAGCAGGAGAAATGGTTTCTCTCTGGGACTCTCATGGAGTGTACAAAGAATAGAGAGAGTGGGTGCTACCGTCACTCACCAGTGGCCATCCTCTGCCTCCTCCAGGAACTGTACTAAATCTCCTGACTCCAGAGACAGGTCCTGCGCTGTCCTCGACTCGTATGTCAACTGGACACGGAAGCGATCATGGTCCTTTGAGCAGAGAGTGGGGAGAGAACGAAGAAGGAGAAGTGATTTAGAGGAGATACCCTATCCTTGTAGTTGTAGTTTGTCTTTGTATGTGACAGTGTGTTACTTTAGAGTGTGTGTGTGCATAGCAGGTCCATCCATCAATCTCATGTTGGACTCAGGGAACATCAGTCTCAGGCCGGCGGAGTTGTGAGCATCAGTCTCAGGCCGGCGGAGTTGTGAGCATCAGTCTCAGGCCGGCGGAGTTGTGAGCATCAGTCTCAGGCCGGCGGAGTTGTGAGCATCAGTCTCAGGGTGGCGGAGTTGTGAGCATCAGTCTCAGGGTGGCGGAGTTGTGAGCATCAGTCTCAGGCCGGAGGAGTTGTGAGCATCAGTCTCAGGCCGGAGGAGTTGTGAGCATCAGTCTCAGGCCGGAGGAGTTGTGAGCATCAGTCTCAGGCCGGCGGAGTTGTGAGCATCAGTCTCAGGCCGGCGGAGTTGTGAGCATCAGTCTCAGGGTGGCGGAGTTGTGAGCATCAGTCTCAGGGTGGCGGAGTTGTGAGCATCAGTCTCAGGGTGGCGGAGTTGTGAGCATCAGTCTCAGGCCGGAGGAGTTGTGAGCATCAGTCTCAGGCCGGAGGAGTTGTGAGCATCAGTCTCAGGCCGGAGGAGTTGTGAGCATCAGTCTCAGGCCGGAGGAGTTGTGAGCATCAGTCTCAGGCCGGAGGAGTTGTGAGCATCAGTCTCAGGCCGGAGGAGTTGTGAGCATCAGTCTCAGGCCGGCGGAGTTGTGAGCATCAGTCTCAGGCCGGCGGAGTTGTGAGCATCAGTCTCAGGGCGGCGGAGTTGTGAGCATCAGTCTCAGGGTGGCGGAGTTGTGAGCATCAGTCTCGGGGTGGCGGAGTTGTGAGCATCAGTCTCGGGGTGTCGGAGTTGTGAGCATCAGTCTCGGGGTGGCGGAGTTGTGAGCATCAGTCTCGGGGTGGCGGAGTTGTGAGCATCAGTCTCGGGGTGGCGGAGTTGTGAGCATCAGTCTCGGGGTGGCGGAGTTGTGAGCATCAGTCTCGGGGTGGAGGAGTTGTGAGCATCAGCCTCAGGGTGGAGGAGTTGTGAGCATCAGTCACAGTGTGGCGGAGTTGTGAGCATCAGTCTCAGGGTGGAGGAGTTGTGAGCATCAGTCACAGTGTGGCGGAGTTGTGAGCATCAGTCTCAGGGTGGTGGAGCTGTGAGCATCAGTCAGTGTGGTGGAGTTGTGAGCATCAGTCTCAGGGTGGTGGAGTTGTAAGCATCAGTCTCAGGGTGGTGGAGTTGTGATGAGGCCCTCCATCTCTTATACATCAGACAGATTGTAATGGAAAGAGAAAATCCGGAGACGCTGGGGAGAACCGCACTAGGCTAATCCCCAGTCCTTTTGGTCTTTTAAATGTCAAGACGTCAGCCCGCGTTAACGAGATGTGATGGTGGGAAATAATTAAGCGGAGAGGATTTCTTTCCCGGGGATTGGAAGGATTTAAGAAGAGCAACATGATGTAGGGGGATGAAGTTACCTTTCAGGATTTTTTTTAACCCAACTTACATTTTTATTACTGGATTCATCCTCGCCATCTGAAGAGTTGGAGAGCTCCTCTGCACTCGAATGGATGGTTTCAAAGTCCTCTGTGTCCATTGAAGGCAAACACCGTTGGGTCCAGCCTGGAGAAATAGAGCACACAGAAAGAAGACAAGGTCTTGTTAACCCTTCAGTTGACGACAAGAAGTGAACATGTTCGTCTTAAGACATGGCATTACACATCCACTGCTATGGAAATCCACCCTTTAAACATAAGCATTGAACATTCTGAAACATTGATACTGACAGTCAAAGAAGGTGTGAAGAAGTTGGAAATATATAAAGGATACACACAAACGCAACAAACCAACCGAAAAATGTACCACATACCACAAGATATTCAATGCCAACAAAGACCCACACAAACTTCAAACCAAAACCGTCAAAATGGCAAAACAAGAATACAGACCATCAGTGTGACTTTTCCATTACCTGGTTGAGAAGTGGATCTAGGCACGGATGAATCTGTGCCTGTGGTGCCTTTGTGTCTGCTCGCAGCAGGGATAGCACCGCGTAATGTATCTGTGAGGAAATGAGCTCTTTACAGACCACTGGGATGCCATTCAGGGAATTGATATACGCATGCAGAAATCAATAAAGGAGTCATCATCGCTCCACAGCCACACTGACTCATTACCGGCAACAAGGCAAGCAGAGGCCTGTTAATATGAAGTAGTCTTGTTCAGCACTTGTTGTGCCACACCAATAACTAATACATACCATGCATCACAACGGAGCAGGCAATACACAATCACATACACAGACACGTACAAAGTCACAAACATGTGTGTACACACACACACACACGTACAAAGTCACAAACACGTGTGTACACACACACACACACGTACAAAGTCACAAACACGTGTGTACACACACACACACACACACACACACACACACACAATGCAAAAAAAGTCCACATTAACAAAAGCTGTACATGCACAGACCCAGTGCATACTGTGACGCTATAGCTACCTTCATAACCGAATGGTGTTGGATCACTTTTTATCTCATGTCTTTTGGTCTTTCTAACATTAGTTGAAGGAGGACCTGTCAGGGTCGAAGAATTAGTAGAAAATTAGATCTATTGAGACAGTGAACCCAAATCGATTTTATTGTACATCCTCAGTTTTCATTGATCATAAGTCGATCTACTTTTTAATGATGTTTCTAGATTTTACAGCGCTTTGAGATTTCAATATGTAATGAATAGCACTATAAAAGTAGAATAAATTATTATTACAAGTTATTGAAATGCTTGATTGTTAGGAGGGAATATAGTTAAAGGAGAACTTCATAAGTATCTTTTTTATGGGGAAATTAAGTTCCTATCTAAATTCCAACAATTGCACTTGCTTTGCAGCTCTGAATGTCACCCCACATTCCAAATGTCAGCTTTTCAAAATTTACATTTTATTACTATGCTTTCTCAAAAAAAAGACTATTCAGTGTTTTTGCTTTTCCATTTTGTTTCATTTCTGAGAGACTGATTTTATTCATGCATCTCATACATTTCATGAGTCATAAATGGGTAGAATTTGTTGAGAAAATGACTTTTTTTCCCTCTCCCTTCCTCTCTCTCAAAGAGCTCCCTCACTAACCTGTCGGTGCCTGCTCTCAGACACTTTAAAAAGTTTGATGGTGACGGGTGGAGAGAGAAAAAGAAAGAGAGAGACCGCAGGCAATCAGGTACCTTTTGTGCGGCTGGTGGCAGAGACACTGATAGAGGCTACAGAGAAGCGGCGTGTGACATCTGTCTCCTTAGATGGAGGCTCGGCTGTGAAAGGCAAGGGTTAGCAATTAGCTGGGCACAGAAGAAGAGGAGGGAGGGAGAGAGAGGGCAAGGCAATGAATGGCAAGGCTAAAGGAGCATATTGCATTGAGGATTCCTGTCTTTTCTCTGGATTGATTCCTGATCTTATACAATACTTTGTGATAACTGTCACTGTTGATTCCTCACTACACACTGTCCCGTTTATGGAGATTGGCTTAATTGCCAAAATGGCACACTTTTTTCCCACTTACCCAGAGTCAGATAAACTCATGGATACCATTTTTATGTCTATGCGTGCAGTTTGAAGGCGGTTTAAGCATGCTAACGTTATATGTTCCTGTAGACTTCCAGACATTGCGCTAATGATGGTTAGCAATGACTCCACAAACGACCTCTAACTTCCTTCAAACTGCATGCAGACATCAACATGGTATCCATTAGTTCATCTTACTATGGGTAAGGAGAGAAAGTAGAGAAACCATGGTCTGTGGGACTGAGACCGTGCAATGAGTGGAGGAGACACGAGGAAGTGCAGGGCATTGCATTGCTAGCGGGTGGCGGCATTCTCACAGGCGCAGATGAGAAATCCATGGGTGGGATATGCTAACAAGATGAAATCTATCAACAACAGGTTCACAGCGAGGCGTTACCTCGCCAGGCCAATAAGTGCAAAAACATCACCCCCTCAGTGTCTATTTCTCTTCAGCTTTAGCTAGCCTGCATCAGGGATGGCGCCAACTATACATTATTAGATTATCACCATACAAATGATGACATAGTATACACGGTAATGTTATTGCCCACTTACAAACCACAATACCCCTGTAATAGCGCCAAAGTGGTAATAAAACAATAATCAAATAAACCCATCTCCCTGTTCAATTTGTTTGTTTAACTAAAAGCAGTATAATGTTTGCTGTTAAACATCTGTGATTAAGGATGTATTCTGTGGAGAGAGAAAGAGTTCTCTGCCATCGTTCATTATGCTTTCGTGTGCCTTGAAGTGAACCCTAACCACTAAAACAAGAGAAAAACATTGAATCAAAATATCCTCTTTAAAAAGAAAAACATTTTAATGCGCATTTAAATGTCAAGAGCATAGCACATTACAGGCTGACATTTACTACAGCTGAGAATGTAGCCTTCATGTGTTTTCATTGCCTAGACGCCAAGGTTGTTCTATACTAGTGATGGGCATTTGAAATTATTTCATGATTATTCTTTTTGTAACTTTGTTTAAACTTGTTTGCTGCGCAGACTGCGCGACTCGGGAGAGATGGTGCCCCAGGGAGGGATAGAGCGAAAAAGTAGACACCGACTCGCGCTAGGCAGACAAACTTGTAAATGCCATAGGTTATCCATCATTCCATCTGGCAGCGCCGCCTGTCTTTACTGCATCAAATCGATGTAAAGAATCTAGATAAGATAGCTAGCTAGCTACACTAATTGAGGCTATTTTGCTGTGCTCCCTGTCCTTGTCAACAACAAATCCATTCGATTAAATAACAGCCTATACCTGTCGGTTGCTCGTTGCAGCCCGACCTTCTCATTTAGTAACTAAACTCCAGAAAATGTAAAATCCCTTTGTTCTAGACATACAAGTATTTGGCAAGTATTTGGCATACAAGTACTTGTGACATATACTCTCCTCCATAATTATTTGGACTGAAGCTAAAGAGAAAACGGATGAGAGAAAACGTTGCAATTATATAACAATGTCATGCAATTCTATACTCATTTTACCATGGGGCAAAGATATATATATTTTTGTAGTTTTACAGCTAATTTCTTGTAATTGTACCCATTTCGCCATGGGGTGGTGAGACATTTTTGCATTTTTAAAGTTGATTTCCTGCAATTCTACACATGTTGTAATGACTTATGTATGCCATGTTAATATGATATCTGAGTGAGAATGACTAACAAAATCAATGGGGGCCCCCTGGAGGTCAGGGCTCCTGGACAGGTTCCCTGCGTGCTTATGTAGTAGAGTGATGTTGTTCCCCTAGATTATGCACCAAGTTGCACGCAAGGACAGTTCAAGTAGGCCAGGTCAAGAGGGGATGTTAATAAGTTAATAACAATAATAATAATTCAATGTGTTTTCTTTATTTAATTACAGCAGCATAGTTAATGTTATTTTTCGGTGTACAAACATTTTTTGATATCTATATTGTAAATACACCTAATTGTAAAAGTTTGTATATTTTGGTTTGGTCCATCGCGGGTTATCCGTACTTACGGACCCTTTTATCGTTCTCTTTTGGCCGGACCTTCAGCTAGCAAGGTGCCCGAGAGCTGTGACTGCACCGAGGGCTAACATATTGTGTGTTGTCTCTTCGTGTGCAGGACCAATAAACATGATTCAACCATCATAATTCCAGTTGTGGCAGTGTCCTGATTAAAAGTACACAACGCAGAACGAACCACGCTACAAACTGGTGCCGTGACCTGCCGACTGGTCAGCTCAAGCCGACCCCCGGGAGCTGTGCATGTGGCTGAGGCGCACGACCTGCGCATGCGCATTTGTTGATGGTTTGCTGTAAGCTAATATATACTGTGAACAGTGAATGTGAGTGTAGCATACTCATTAGATACAGGTATTCGTGCTTATTTGTATGTTTTTGATGACTTTGTTTATTGCAACAAAAAAAATTGTATTTGAATGCAGTAAATTACATTGTATTTTAGTGCTCTGTTGAGCCATGGAAGACTCTCAAGTCCACAAATTTAGTTATGCTGGGGATTTTAGTGTGGGTAGAGGGAGGGGTGTCCTTGCATTTACACCACTTGTACAGTCAGCTCCTGGGAGTAGAGCGTTTGCTAGTCCTGAGTTTGCAAGCGCTGGGAGGGGTAGGCTGTTTGTTCCACCTGACCAGGGTATCCCACCTCTGTCTTTTGATGTACCGTCATCCACAGTCCTCAGTGATAATGGGACGCCTCCGAGTCAGCTTAGTGACATTATTAAGCAGATTGGTTCAGAGATAGGTGAATCTATCAGAGCGAGTTTACTGCAGTCTGGGGTTTCAAGTCTTGCTCCTGCCTGTCCCCCTCACCAACCCCAGCAGTTTCCCCTGCCTGAGCAGTGTGGGTCAACCTTTATTGATGCGTCCAAGCTGAATCTGGTTGTGAAGTCCGATGTTAGTCCTCCACCTTTCTTTAGGGGTGATGGCTCAGATAAGTACTCTGTCCTGGAGTGGGAGGAGTTAATGGGAGTCTACTTAGAGAAGAGGGGTTACACTGGGTCTGAGAATGTTGGGGAGGTGATGTCTAGGCTCATGGGGAGGGCACGGGATGTGACCAAAGTCTGGATGCGTAACAACCCTGTTGTCACAGATGTTAAGGCGGTGTTCAGTGTTCTCAAGCAACACTTTGGGGATACTGTCTGCTCAGGTATGCCATTAGCTGATTTCTATTCAATCAAACCATATGCTAATGAGGGTCCAATAGATTTCTGGATTAGGCTTAACAAAGCTGCAGAGGCAGCCAAACAGTACCTTGTGAGTGAGGGCAGGACCCTACCCAATGAGTGCTCAGAGTTGGCAGTCATGTTTGTACGCAACTGTCCTGATAAAGAGTTGGCCCAAGTGTTCAAGAGCAAACCCCTTCGTGACTGGACAGCCAGTGAGGTACAGAATCAGTTGGATGAACTGTTAAGGGAACGTAAAGCATGTAGAACACAACTTTCACAGCAGGTGGCTGCCGTCTTTGACTCCCCCCAGGAGGGAGTGGGTCCTGTGAACAGACCTAAGGTGTCATCCTTTTCTCAATGTGGCCGTGAACCAGACCAGGCACCATCTATATCTGAGGGTGAGACATTAGAGAAGGTTTTGACTTTGTTAGAGAAGGCTCTGGTCAGCAATACTCAGTCTGTGAACAGAGGGCCCCGTAAACAGTTCCACAAACGTCAGCGTGAGTGCGCCGTCTGTGGAAGCACTAATCACCGGACCAAAGCTCACTGTCAGATGCACCAGCTGTGCTTCAAGTGCTTCTCTCCGGGCCACATTAGCTTTGACTGTAGTGAGGCTGGGCAGCGACAGAGCCCTGGATGTGGACAGACTGGCAGGTCTCAGGAAAACTAGAATGCCTCCATTCTGAGGAGGGCAATGTGAGGCAGTCTTATTTTTCCTCCACTGATGATGATATCCAATCTGTTTATTCTTACTTTTGTGAGTCAGTACCCAAGAACAACACAGTCATTTTTCAGAACACAATGAGAATTACGCAGAATGACAGTTTGTTTTACACCTCCGTGCTAGTACAGGATAAAGTTGAGCTGAAGGGGATGTTAGATAGTGGGTCCATGGCTACTACTCTGCGCGCAGATATTGTACCTCGGTTGAGGGAGGCAGGAGTGGTAGAGGGGAACTTTCTAGCTCCTTCAGACATCATCCTGGTGGGTTGTGGTGGGAAGCAAACTAGCCCAGTGGGCATGTGTGATTTAAAAATTCAGCTTTATGGTTTCAGCTATGTAGTCCCAGTGCTTATTGTAGATGGGCAGGTTGATGAACTCATTGTGGGCACTAATGTGTTGAAGTCTTTGATTAGACAGTTCAAATCAAATGACAGCTACTGGCGGGTGGTGGGTACACCAGGTTCCTCTAGCCAGTGCGATGACAGCCACTTCCTGCGTCTTCTGTCAAATCTGGAGAGATGGAGAGGAGACTCTATCCCAGATAAAGTAGGCACCATTAAGTTGAAGAGGGCAGTAACACTCCAACCCATGAGTGAGCATCTGGTGTGGGGCCGCCTACCCCCAAAGACAAAACTTTCTGTGGGCAGTACTGTTGTTGTCGAGCCCAGCACATCTCGGTGTGTGAATCGACACATACTAGTGGGGAGAGTAGTTACGCCTCTGTGGGGGGATGGATGGCTACCTGTGAAGATAGTGAATCCAACAACATCACCAGTTACCCTGAGACGAAATGCTAAAGTGGCGGATGTGTATCCTTGCATTGCATTAGAGGATTTTGATGATGTCAAGCAGCAAGCAGCTTACCAGAACGTGGCTAAAGTTCAATGTGACAGCTCACACGGCAGTCTGACAGCTAAGAGTTCAGTTGGTGGCAGTGTAGTTCATGGCAACAGTACACTGAGCAATCTTGGACTTCAAGGCCTGTCTGTTGAGGAGTGTCCAGTTTCACAGTTCTGGAAGGATAAACTTGTCAATTTAATTGGGAAGTATGACACAGTGTTCTCTAGACATAGCCTAGATTGTGGTGAGGCAAAGGGGTTCTGCCATCGCATACGGCTGACTGATGACCGCCCATTTCGATTACCTTATCGTAGGCTTTCTCCAGCTCATTACCAAAAACTCAGGGAAACACTGGATGATATGGAGGAAAAGGAAATCGTCAGAAAATCCAGCAGTGAGTATGCCTCACCTTTGGTGCTGGTATGGAAAAAGAATGTGGGACTTGCGCCTATGTACTGACTTTAGGTGGTTAAATGCACGCACTGTAAAGGACGCTCATCCCCTGCCTCATCAGGCTGATGTACTGGCCGCGCTGGGAGGTAATGCTGGGAGGTAATGAGGTAGCACAGTGGACTTGACGTCAGGGTATTATAACGTGCCACTGCATGAAGAGGATAAGAAATACACTGCCTTTTCCTCTCCTTTAGGTCTGCACGAGTACAATCGGTTGCCTCAGGGCCTATGCAACAGCCCGGCTACGTTTATGAGAATGATGCTGACCATCTTTGGTGACCAAAACTTTCTAAGTCTCCTTTGTTATTTGGATGATCTGATGGTTTTTGCTAAGACTGAGGAAGAGAGTCTGCAGAGACTTGAGATGGTTTTTCAGCGGTTGCAGGAGCACAATCTTAAACTGTCTCCGTCTAAGTGCAAGTTTTTGAGGAGGTCTGTTAAGTTTTTGGGTCACATCATTTCTCAGGAGGGTGTAGCCACTGACCCTGCTAAAGTTCAAACTATTTTGAACGTGACTGAGAGCGAGATGATGGAAGCTGATGGTGTCACTCCGTCTCCTAGCAAAATCCGTTCTTTTCTTGGTATGGTAGTATACTATCAACACTACATTGAGAATTGTTCCATGGTTGCTAGGCCGTTGTTTCAGCTAACTACAGGTCAGAAGAAGCCTAGGAGAGGCAAGGGTAGGAGGAGGCCTGGTCCCTCTCGCAGGCTCACTGCTGCAGACTGGACTGCCGAATGTCAACTCGCTTTTGAAGCTTTGAAATCAGCACTAGTTGACCAGGCACTGCTGGCTCATCCAGATTTTTCTCAGCCATTTTTACTTTCTGTGGATGCATCTACTAGTGGTTTGGGAGCTGTACTATCCCAAGTGCAAGATGGGACGGCAATAGCCAGGCCAATAGCTTTTGCTAGTAAATCTCTTAATCATGCACAATCCAAGTATCCTGCTCACCGGCTGGAATTTCTAGCCATGAAATGGGCCATTCATGATAAATTCAGCCATTGGCTGCGAGGGCATAAGTTTACTGTGTGGACCGACAACAATCCACTCAAATATATTCTTACAAAGCCGAGACTTGATGCATGCGAGCAGAGATGGGTCGCAAAGCTGGCACCCTTTGACTTTGATATCCAGTACATACCAGGTCCCAAGAATGTCGTTGCTGATGCCTTGAGCAGAGAGCCATTTGTTCGCTCCACAGTTTTGCACCGACTGACAAGAATCCCATATGATGTCCTGCTGGAGGAAGCCAGAGGTCTTCGAGTGGGTGATGTTCAAGACATGTTCCGCCTCTCCTGTGAACAGCCCGAGGCTGGCTGTGGAACGTCTATGGCTCCTGGGAGTGAGTTAAGTAGAGCTGGAGACGATGTCAGTGGGTTGGTTTCCTGTGAAGAGGTGTCTGCTGTCCTCCATGCTCACCGCCGATGGGATGATGGTGCCACGGTGAGGGCCATTTCACACGCGCAGCACCTTGAGAAGTTGATGTCCATGGGTCAGAGCCCTTTACCTGTCTTTACACACAAGGAGCTGTATGATAACCAGTCACTGCATCCTGTCATCAGCAGAGTCATGTTCTTTGTAGATAGAGGCCGGCGCCCATCTAGGAGAGAGCGAGTCCTTGAAGCTAATGAAACAGTTTATACTCTAAGACAGGGGGGAAAACTCACCACACGGTTAGGGATTCTGTATCGTGTCTCAAAACACCCAGTGAGTAAGAAGAAAATATTCCAGTATGTTGTACCTGTGTCTTTGAGAGGCCTTGTGTTGAAGGGAGTTCATGATGATGCTGGTCATCAGGGTCAGCAGCGCACATTGTGGCTTACGAGACAGCGGTTTTACTGGGACTCTATGGAAAAGGATGTCAAGGAATACGTGGCCCACTGTAAGAGATGCGTGTTGAGTAAAGCACCTGAGCCTGAAGCAAGAGCTCCACTTGTCTCCATTGTGACAACGGCACCTTTGGAACTTGTGTGTATTGATTTCTGGACTGCAGAAGATTCAAACAACAAGTCTATTGATGTGTTAGTAGTGACTGATCACTTTACTAAGCTGGCATGTGCGTATCCGTGTCCAAACCAGTCTGCTAAGACTGTGGCTTGTGTTCTCTGGAATAATTTCTTCTGCGTTTATGGGTTCGCTGATTGTATCCATTCTGACAGGGGTGCTAACTTTGAAAGTTCACTTATTGCAGAATTACTTCAGTTATCTGGTGTTGGAAAGTCCCACACCACACCTTATCATCCCATGGGGAACGGTCAAGCAGAACGTCTAAATCGCACGCTGGGTGGGATGATTAGAGCTCTGCCAGCTAGATCCAAGGCTAAATGGCCTCAGATGTTGAACACATTGACATTCTCCTATAACTGCACTGTTCACGAGACTACTGGGTTTCCGCCCTTCTTCTTGATGTTTGGACGCACCCCTAGGCTGCCAGTAGATGTTATGTTTGAAAGTGTGCTGTTGGATGGGGACACGGTCGATGTGGATAAGTATGTCCAGTCTTTGGGTGAGGATCTGAGAGAAGCCATGACATTGGCTCAGCAGCATGCAAGTAAGCAACAAAAGAGACAAGCCGAGGTCTACAACAGACGGTCGAAGGGTCGTTCGGTAGAGAAGGGAGACAGAGTTCTACTTGCTAACAAGGGAGAGAGGGGCAAGAAGAAACTGGCTGATCGCTGGGACAGTGCGGTGTACATAGTTGTTGCGAAGAACAGCTCACTGAACACATATCGTATACAGCACCCTACCACTGGACGCATCAAGACGGTGCATAGGAACCTGATTATGCCAGTCAACTTTCTGCCTTTGCCTTCTTGGGAGGAACCTGAGAGTCACGGATATCTATCGAGTGGTGACGTGTTCTCTGAGATGTCTGCAGCGTCCAGCAAAATGGATGGGAGTGACGCAAGGACTGTCCACTGGGTAGCAAGCCTTCCTGAGTCTTCTGGGAGGATAGTGTAGTCCCAGTTGATGGAAGTGAAGTGGAACGGCCATATGACGTCCCCTTGAGTGAGGTGTGCTCAGTAGAAGTGGACCAGAGAGAGATCCCCAAAGCCTACAAGAGTTCTGATGGCGAAACTCCATTCAGTGGGGATGGTGCTGTAACAGATGTTGTTAACTTGGTTGAAGATGCTTTGTCAGTGTGGTCTGTGGCAATCTACCAGGATTCTGATCAGTCGTCTGACACTACTAGTGTTGAGTCTGTAACTGAAAGTGTGCTGGCTCCGGATAGGCCGAGTTGTAGTATTCCCCAACCTGAGGTTAGACCTCTGAGCACGGTTAGTGCTGTCCGTGACATTCCTGCTAGGTTTTTGGGTGAGGGTGTTCGGACTAGACTAGGTAGATTTATTAAGCCAGTGAATAGGTTAATCCAAACTATGTCTACACAGGAAATGAAACCGTTCTTGGTTTCTCAGTGACGGTAGGATATTGCCTACCTTTTCATTTTTTGGGGTGTATATGGTAATCTAACTGGGTCTTAGAGTGATTTGTGGGTTGGTCTAATATTTTTGACAATTCATGTAACTTTGTGTGTAGTTCATCAGCATAAAATGTATTTGGCATTTTTTGTATACGGTTGAATAAGGGATTAGCTACCTCTTATTTTTCCTAATCCTTCGCGGGATAGCTTTCCAGCTGATCGACCATTTGTGGGTCTAGATTTAAGGGACTACACTGGGTTACTCCGTCGCTCTGTGGGTGTGAATTTTTTTTTTTTCTTTCTTTCTTTGCTTTGTTACCTTCGAGGTAATGTGTTTTGTTTTGTGCCTATAATCTAGTGTAAAACAGTGGGGGTGAATGTAGTAGAGTGATGTTGTTCCCCTAGATTATGCACCAAGTTGCACGCAAGGACAGTTCAAGTAGGCCAGGTCAAGAGGGGATGTTAATAAGTTAATAACAATAATAATAATTCAATGTGTTTTCTTTATTTAATTACAGCAGCATAGTTAATGTTATTTTTCGGTGTACAAACATTTTTTGATATCTATATTGTAAATACACCTAATTGTAAAAGTTTGTATATTTTGGTTTGGTCCATCGCGGGTTATCCGTACTTACGGACCCTTTTATCGTTCTCTTTTGGCCGGACCTTCAGCTAGCAAGGTATGTTGTCCTTGGCGCCGTAATTTGGCAATATAAAACTGTGGTAAAGTTACATAAAGTGCTGTTACGCAATTATATGTTTTGTTACAATGTGAACAATTATAAAGATTTATGTTAACTTTCACCAAGCTCGCTAATTAGGGTATCTATTGTAACTCGGGAGTATTTGGGACCGTGTTTGAGTGAGTTGCTATGTGCTCACGCAGGTGCCCGAGAGCTGTGACTGCACCGAGGGCTAACATATTGTGTGTTGTCTCTTCGTGTGCAGGTATGTCTTTTATTTTGTTCCGAATATGTTGTATATCATTTTAATTGTATTGTATAGTGTGCTGTTGGGCACTGAATGTATGTATGCAGTTCCCGCTCTTTTGGCCGGACCTTCAGCTAGCAAGGTGCCCGAGAGCTGTGACTGCACCGAGGGCTAACATATTGTGTGTTGTCTCTTCGTGTGCAGGACCAATAAACATGATTCAACCATCATAATTCCAGTTGTGGCAGTGTCCTGATTAAAAGTACACAACGCAGAACGAACCACGCTACACTTAGTCAGTATTTGGCTATGAATACTACACGTTTAAATTGCTGGCTAGACTAACTACCAATCTACACATTTCTAGCTGACATCCCTAGCAGCCGGGGGCACTAAGCGACCGCTTATGTCGCTTATGCCTGGAACCGGCCCTGTTTGTGCCTCTAACTTTCTCACTCATCATTAGTCATGATTAATTCATGATTATCCGTAATCACGGTAGCATCCACATTCATGTAAAAGTGTTCAGAGACATATTCTTATTTACAATAAAAGTGACTCCAAAATGACACAATACATTATTTACCATTCATTTCTATTGGGTACAACATCATCCAAAACACAACCAAAACAAACTGCATATGCATCCAACAAGTTTGTAAAGTCACAAGCTTGATATAGTCATTGCATGCTATGAATATGGGACCAAATACTAAACGTTGTACTATTTTAATACACTATAGGTGAATGTGTCAAAATACTTATGACACCTACAAGTGGTGGGACTAGATACATAAAGTGCTTTCATTTCTAAACAGTAAAACAGATATGTATGAAAATACCCTCAAATAAAACGTGACTTTCTGTACAGTCGCCTCATATAAAACATTTGATCTCGAATCCAAAATGCTGGAGTATAGAGCCAAATTAAACGTTTTTGCTTCACTGTTCGAAATAAATACGGAGTGGAGTACAATAGTTCTCTGCTCTGAGCGAAAGTGCCTGTATGTATTAGCAGCACAACGACACACAGAGTAGCAGGCTAGGGATGAGATGACCAACAATGAGAATGAATGAGAGCAGGTGAAGTTCTTCACAACACAATGAGTGGGACCTCTTCAAAGAGGGGATGAAGCCAAAGTCAAGAGTTAGGATGGAGTGGTGGTGGTCAGTGGAGATGTCATGGCTTCTTTACCTGAGGGAAGAGACCTTCTGTTGGAGAGGCCCTGCAAGGTGAAACGCTTTCTAGCGAGATAACCATTGTGGTCAGGGTTATTAGTGGCAGAAGCATCAGCTAGGGAGGGAAAGGGAGAGGACAATGGTAAAGGAGGCAGAGAGTAGAGAGAAAGCCCGAGGGACGACTTCGTAAGAGTAGTATGGACACCATGACAACCCTGGACATTTTGGAGACATTGACCCCTACTCAATCACCTACATTTTAGTCTGCTTGAAAACTGATTCAAAGATCAGGGGTAGACCAACCTCAACCTATTTCTGAAAATAGATTCAGATGGTCACAAGTTTGAAGAGTGCTGACAAGGTTGTAAATAAGCATGTTTATAAGGGAGCTTCCGAGTGGCACAGCGGTCTAAGGCAAGAGGCGTCACTACAGACACCCTGGTTTGAATCCAGGATGTATTAAATTTTTAGTAGACGCTCTTATCCAGAGCGACTTACAGTAGTGAATGCATACATTTCATACATCTTTTCCCCGTACTGGTCCCCCGTGGGAATCTAACCCAAAACCCTGGCGTTGCAAACACCATGCTCTACCAACTGAGCCACACGGGACCTGTATCACAACCAGCCGTGATTGGGAGTCCCATAGGGTGGCGCACAATTGGCTCAGCATCGTCCAGGTTTGGCTGGTGTAGGCCATCGTTGTAAAAAATAATTTGTTCTTAACTGACTTGCCTAGTTAAATAAAAATAAATCAATAATAAAAAAGACCATCCCTACCAAAGGGTTCTCTCTCTGTTCTAAACACAACACTGATAGTGCTCTGAGATGCATAATAAGCTTGACATGGAATTTCCTGGAGCCTTTCACCATATGGACTAAACCTGACCCATGATTGACCCCTCTATGCTCCATCAACAACACAACATGCATTAGGAAGAGAAGAGTCCTCCACAATCATGCTGTAACTGCAACGGTATAAGGATTTAGACACCTGCCAATGCCAACCCTAGAAAACACTTTTACACAATAAATATTTTCAAAGTGGACTTGTGTGTGTTTGTGTGATTTCAAGGACACTTTAACCACCTGCCCTGGAGGGTGTTCAAAATGTCAATTTTATCTTGTACATAATTATCACCTTCTGATTGTGAGAACACAAAATAATCACAACTCCCAGCTTCACCTCCTCTCACCAACATCACACCTCTGACAAATGTGCCAAACAGAGAAATGTCAATGCTGCCGCTTCTTCTTCTTCTTACCTCAGAGGTTACTCTGGCCTTCTGGAGATCTTGAGATGAGAAAATAAATTGGAGCTTTTGGATAACTATGAGAGAGAATCTAGTAGACTGACTGAGAATGTGAGCGTGGTATATACCGTATCCTTGGTAACACAGGAGGTTGGTGGTACCTTAATTGGGGAGAACAGGCTCGTGGTAATAGCTGGAGCAGAATCAGTGGAATGGTACCAAATACATCAAACACATGGTTTCCAGGTGTTTTGGTGCCATCCCATTTGCATAGTCCCGGCCATTATTATGAGCCGTTCTCCCCTCAGCAGCCTCCACGGGTTGGCCGAATCTAACAGCTGGTCACACTAACCCCAGATGACTTGGGAGCAATGTTTCCTCTAAACAGCGCATGGGCGGCGCACGCACCTCCTCCAGGACTGCCACTCAGAAGAAATGCCATGCTGCGCAGCGATGCAAGAGATGCAACATTTCTAATGCAACAAACCAAAACAAATCTAACTTTGCAATATTGAGTCTGTGGTTTTGTTGTAGGCAGACCCAGAGCGCAACGGAGTAGAATTCCATTGGCAGTGTAGCTAGCTGACGAGCGGTAGTTCATTCACCTGCGAGTGAATGCGCTTTTCAGATCTGTTCAGATCAGAGAGCAGAGCCGTGCGTGTGCACGTTTGTTGATATTCTTTGCAAGTTAGCGAGTTATTATCCCAACTATAGATAAGTATAAGTCAGCAATGGGGAGTTACTGCTTCCTACAAGAGCACAAAACGTGTAGGCCACATTTCAAGCTGTTTTTGAAAAGCTTTTGTTTTAATTAAAGAGACAGTGTTGTATTTTGAGACAGGCTTGAATATGTAAATAAGCCAATAGGCAGTGGGGTAGCCTACATTGTCTAATTCTCTGTATGGTAATAATACATTTTATTTTGTAAAGTGGTTTCTTGCATCATTTTTATTGGCCTGGCCAAAGCTTTTGATATGGCAGACCATTCCATTCTTGTGGGCCGGCTAAGGAGTATTGGTGTCTCTGAGGCGTCTTTGGCCTGGTTTGCTAACTACCTCTCTCAAAGAGTGCAGTGTATAAAGTCAGAAAATCTGCTGTCTCAGCCACTGCCTGTCACCAAGAGAGTACCCCGAGGCTCAATCCTAGGCCCCACGCTCTTCTCAATTTACATCAACAACATAGCTCAGGCAGTAGGAAGCTCTCTCATCCATTTATATGCATGTCATGTTGTGTTGCCACCATGCTGTCTTAGCATGGCAGCAACACATGACATGTTGTTGTTTTAGGTCTCTATGTAGTGTTGTGTCTCTTGTTGTGATGTGTGTTTTGTTGTGATGTGTGTTTTGTCCCGTCGCCGCGGGAGGCCTTTTGCCTTTTGGTAGGCCGTCAATGTAAATAAGAATTTGTTCTTAACTGACTTGCCTAGTTAAATAAAGGTTAAATAAATACATTTTATAAAAATCATACAACACAATGCAATGTACAGTCACCTATCTGGCCCATGGTGTTACAGACCAAGTAAAACATAATTAATATCAAGCACTTCATAATGTAATAACATTTTTAAAAGTCTCATGCAATGTAGGCCTGCATTTAACATATAGGCTACTGTAGGATATATCATAGAAATCAAAAGCTATTTCCATGTGAACATGTTATGGGATTTGCTCCAGTGGTTTTGTTGGTAGGTCTACATTATGCTCAAATTGCCACAATAGCCTATTGGCTACTGTCTAAAACTGTAAGGGTACAGCCTCAGTGTTCACTGTAAACAACATTCAAGTTTCCGCTCACGGGACCTAAAATTTGCTCAGTGCCCCAAACAATTTGAGGGAACATTGCTTGGGAGGTATAGTGAGATGTATTATTGAAACTAAAGTATTTGGGGTCATGACCTCTGGAGTGGGTCCTGCTGACCCAAAAAGGAAACAGCTCCAATCAGGGAAATGGTTGGCATCAGCTACATATGGGTCAAAGCAAAAAATCCCACCAGATCACAGTACAAATCTCATTGTAGTCGAAACCGTACTGTACTACGGCTGCATAACTGTATGACTTTAGTGTAAGGTTGGGACTGGATTTATTTTTTGGTGGTAAAGCTCAACTCTACAACAGCGTCTGTCATACTCCTTTCCCACAGAGGAGAAGGGGAGAGATTTTCTCTGTGAGTCCGTGGTGGGGGTAATAAAGGCCCCCATGCACCCAGAACTAAGCACCTGTCAGATCCACTTACTTCTCGAGCCAGTGACGTCCAGCCACCGACTACATCCAGAGTCAAAGAGCCACTCTCCTCTCCTAACCACCACCACACGCTCCCTGGCAGACAGACTACCGTTAGCCCAGGTCTCTCTCACTGTGATGCAGCAGCACCCTGCCGCCGGGCTCTACATGGCGTGAAATCGTACCTGTTACCTCATCCTCATCTGCCAGTATAGTGAGCCAGTGTAGTGAACAATCAGAGTGGAGTGGGGGTGAGGGGTTGGCTGGGGATGATGCTGAGACAGACAGACTGAGCTAGTAATACATCCATCCTCTCATCTCTCACTAACAGAGTTAAAGCCCAGATGAAACATCCCAGCTAATTGTGCCATCAGTCTGGTGTCTTTCACAATGCCATTATGGGATAATTTGTAGATGGCAGATGCTGCCTCTTGTTTCCAGTGAACGCAGCTGAGTGGATGCTAGTTTGTCAGGGCTCGGGGGTTGGTGGTAGGGCTTTTGCGGTGTCCGTATTACCACCACACCAGCAGTCATGAGTCATGACCGCAGTAAAATTCCACGTGAGTCACGGTATTCTCCTTTTATGCACTTTGGACATGCTTTGGTAGTACCCAACTTACTGACGCCCCTCAGCTCCTAATAACGGGGTAGTCAGGGCTCTATTGTCCCTCTAACCACTCTGACATCAATGCAAAATGCAATTGAAAATCACATCAAACACATATCAACAAAACAGAAGGCCAATAGTACTTTTAAAACTCACCTCACTGCGATGATCAATTTCAAGAAAGAAATTCAACAGCAGGTTGAAACCGTGTAAAACATGGTTGTTGTGTTTCAAAGCCTAACACAACGAAATGGACAGCGTTATCTAAGGTGATGATTAATTCAAAACACCCATACCCATATAAGATCTTATGCATATGCAAGCCCCCCCCAAAAAAACCTTCAGAAAAATAATGAATATGTCATTATACAATACATAGCCTACCGCATATTACGCATAGCAGAAAAACATAAAACTAATTTAAGATGTCTTTGGTACATAATTGGTCTAGCCTATACTCCAAAATTAAACGATTCTAGTAATCGCCTTTGAGTGTGGACTGTATTATTATGCATACTGGATGGACTGGTTACCTTACGCATGCTACGCTCCAAAATGTCTATCAATGAGTCTGGGAGTGAACGTATAGCTCTAGGCGATGCTGTTGGTTCATTGATTGTGCAGTGCGGCTTACAGTTAGCCTACAATGAGTGAATTTGTATTTTGAATAGCCTAGTAATAGGGCATTTCTATATTTTCATAATTAAATCGGGTGACACAGCTATACAGAATATCTCACCAGCATGCGTTTCGATCTCCTCCCTCTCCATTATTCCTTTCTCGAGCGTGCAGACGGGCTGTCAACAAACATGTTACTATCGATGTTCGAACAGATTTCACTTGGTTTCCCGAAATAAGCACTTAGCTGCAGGAACATGGTTGGAGAAGCCATTGCATACAGAGTTTTGGCGGAATATCACCAGTGAGTGCATGCTCCTCAAACAGTGGTTGATGTGGACACCCCTTCAAATTAATGGATTCGGCTATTTCAGCCTCACCGGTTGCTGACAGGTGTATAAAATGGAGCACACAGCCATGCAATCTTCATAGATAAAACATTGGCAGTAGAATGGCCTTACTGATGAGCTCAGTGACTTTTAACATGGCATGGTCAAAGAGTGCCACCTTTCCAACAAGTCAGTTTGTCAAATTTCTGCCCTGCTAGAGCTGTCCCAGTCAATTGTAAATGATGCTATTGTGAATTGGAAATGTCTAGGAGCAATAACAGCTGAGCCGCGAAGTGGTAGTCCACACAAGCTCACAGAATGGGACTGCCAAGTGCTGAAGCGCGTAGCGTGTGAAAATTGTCTGTCCTCGGTTGCAATACTCACTACAGAGTTCCAAACTGCCTCTGGAAGCAACCTCAGCATAAGAACTGTTCGTCGGGAGCTTCATGAAATGGGTTTCCATGGCCAAGCAGCCGCACACAAGCCTAAGATCACCATGCTCAATGCCAAGAGTCGGCTCGAGTGGTGTAAAGCTCGCCACCATTGGACTCTGGAGCAGTGGAAATGCGTTCTCTGGAGTGATGAATCACACTTCACCATCTGGCAGTCCAACGGATGAATCTGGGTTTGGCGGATGCCAGGAGAATGCTACATGCCCGAATGCATAGTGCCAACTGTAAAGTTTGGTGGAGGAGGAATAATGGTCTGGGGCTGTTTTTCGTGGTTCAGGCTAGGCCCCATAGTTCCAGTGAAGGGAAATCTTAATGCTTCTGTGCTTCCAACTTTGTGGCAACAGTTTGGGGAAGGCCCTTTCCTATTTCAGCGTGACAATGCCAAGAGTGTCCAAAGCTGTCATCAAGGCAAAGGGTGGCTACTTTGAAGAATATAAAATCTAAAATATATTTTGATTTGTTTAACACTTTTTTTGGTTGCTACATGATTCCATATGTTTTATTTCATAGTTTTGATGTCTTCACTATATATTCTACAATGTAGAAAACAGTAAAAATAAAGAAAAACCCAACCCTTGAATGAGTAGGTGTCCAAAAGTTTGACTGGTACTGTATGTTTTGATTTCTAAGACATTCTAAAGTTTGTATTATTCACAACTAAAGTTGCCAAATAACTCTAAATCTAACATGTAGGACCTGTTTCAAATGATCTCTTTTACGCTCAACATGGCCACTTCATATGCGCAGTCAATCGATCCTTAATGAGAAAAATATCCTTTCTATTTTATTCAGCTAAGTTCAATGATATATTTCTTACTATAAAATCTTGTCAGCTAATTGAACAAGCCTACAGCCTATGGCATGGAGCATAGCCAGATAACATGGGCCTACAGTAGGCCAACTCATACTCTGTTCTTCTGAAATGTATTTTCTTCATATCATAATGTTTTTTAGACCTGACAACAACAACAAAAAAGATTTATTGTGATGGTGTATATTAAATTGATTTAGTAAATGTTCCAAAGACCCGCATCAGCGGCTTGTATGCTAAACGTGTTCATGTTAATTAAAGGTCAATTACCGTGAGACTGGAAGTCTTTTGCATGACAATAACCGGCTGACAAAATTTCATGACCGCCGCCCTAGTTGGCGGGGGCCGTCAGCGGCTGTGTGATCTCTCACCTCGTTTCTGTCTCATGTTGGGGCTGCTCCTCCTGAAGCCTGTCTCCGGGCTAGATGAGTCCGACTGCCTCAGGGCCATTTTGCGTATGTTTCTGAGCGGCGGAGAGGAGCGATATGGGACAGTCAATCACATAGCCACTATAGAAGCATTACATTCCCTGTACTTGAGAGCATCTATGCGCTGCCGCCATTCAATCACACGACATGATGAAAACGTTGTGAGACCAAGTACTCTACCTCATGGGAGCGTGATACACATTCTCAGTGATCTTCTGATGGAGTTGACTAGCCTCTGTGAATGGAGAAAAAAAATGGTATTGGATTAGAACATAGATTTTCAATGGAACGACATATTAGTTTAGGTTAAATTGACATAAAACGGTCAGTGAGGTGAATTCATAGGTATGCAAGTGTGTGCGTGTGTGTGTGTACATTTGTTGTTTGCATACTTGTGTACATCACACAGCATGTAGGACCATGTGAGAAACCTGCAGGCAAAAGCAGGTTGATAAAACTATATTTCAATGCCAGGCGATAAAACAGGAGAAATCCCAGGAGTTACATAAGCCACAGGAGGGTATGTGGACCAAAACAGTGTAGTCAGACCAGAAGCCGTGGGCCTAAACAGCGGTGTAGACAGAATGGAAGCCACTAATCTGTGTCTTTAACAGGAGGGACAGGACAGTTGACTGCCAAAGCCCAGGGGAGGAATCAAATCAAACAGCTGCAGTACAAGCCACTGCCTTGTCCTGCTATTACACAAACCCCATGTCGCTGGGCTTTTTAACATCTCACACTGGCTTATCTTGTGTGCTTCTCTATGCTGCTGTACGTACTCCCCTCCCACCACTTGCCAGCAGAGACAGGAGTAAATCACATCCAGCCTTCCGTCAGGCCAGAGTCACAGGCCAGAGGCCAGAGCCTCTTTCACTCTCTCTCATATGAGGGCTGCTGTGTCATTATCCAGTCCCCTCACACATACACCCTCTCTCTCACACACACACACACCGGTTGTCAGTTCAGTTGAGAGTACACAATGCACAGAGGGTCGTTTTCCTGACTGTCAGGAGCTTCGGAGCAGAACATGGGGCGATTGATGCATACTACTAGGGAGGTGGAGGGAGAGGACAGGAGGAGAGGAATGTGTGGACTGTACCATCTGGTCAGGTATGTGTTCTCAAACACTGGTCTCCCCCCCGCTTAACATTCACATCAGCATTCTGGGAGGCGTCAGGGCTGTGTCCAGGTGTCCAGTGTGGGAGCTGAGAGGGTGGTATAAATATGCCTAGACAGAGAATCCCCACACACTGCATACCTCTGCAAGCTTCGAGCTGGCCTGTCAGAACTTTCCGGATCTCTGACACCCACATGTTCTTCACATCCATGGAGGGAGCCTGGGGAGACACACAAACTAATATATATATATCCTCTGAGGTTTAACTGTACAGCCTCCCTCACACCAGACATTGGATGTTTCTGTTGTAGCGACGTCTGAGGAGCTACTCTCAGTGGGACAACACTGCCACCAAGTGGTCACAAGGAGAATATCATACAGAAAAGGCATTTGACATCTTTATGACAAATGTCTCAGGAGTGAGAGGTATGCTTCTTAGAAAAGAATGTTGCTGAATCACAGCTCTTATTACAAAGTCTGGCACCTATTTAGTATTCTTTGGAAAATAACTAGTCATTTAAATGGAAACAATTGAGTTTTATTTTTATACGCAGAAAGTTTATGGACATGTACCTGAATGATATAAACTTCCTCTCTGCCATTATACCAGATCTCAAACTTCTTAATGTCTCCTTTGACATTTTCGGTGATTCCCACAGCACTCATCTGAAACAGGGGCAAGGCTGTGGTTAACAACAATGACAGCTTCATATTTCTGATTTGTCCTGCAGCTTCACACAAACACACGTAAAGAGAATTTAAAGATAGAATCGTGCTCAGAGGCTCTTGTATTCTGCAAACTAATGTGAACTGCTACAGCTTTTTAGTTCAGCTTTAATTCCAATTGAATGGCTCTATCCTGAAACAGCCCTGGGCTGAAACATGTCTTTTCCTATTAAGTTATGAACACCATTACTCACTGACCCAATGACAGTCAGAGTGTATTACATGCAAAGCACTTTATATCAGCGAGTGAGAGAAAAAAACAAGTTCATCAAAGGTTTCCTTTAGAAAACAAAGGGTTGTCCCAGCATCCCATTGATGAAAAGAGGTCCTGTAATCTCAGGGCCCTGTTTCCTGCCCTGGCTTTTTATGCATCTAGATAAGCTTGAATTGAAATATGTGGCATGAAAGTGAATTCCAAGGTTCTCAGGGGATCGGAGAGAGCCACTGTAAAGTTTCCATATGAGAAGGGGGAAGTAAGTGGAGGATGGTGAGAATCGCAGCCCCACGGACAGTTAAAACCATTCAAATTCCAGGTGAGCAATTGTTATGTTTGTCCTACAAAGAACTGACCCCACAAGCCAACCTCACCTTTAGGGAGTGTTTGAAGCTATAGGAGGCGGACGGCTTCTCGTGTCCGTCCGTGGTCTCCTCCCGCTTCTTACAGAAAAGCAGCATCTTATTGTAGAGGAACAGGTGCCTCTGCATGGGCTTGAAGCGGGCCAGGTCCTTCACCTTGCTGTGGCCCTTCTTGTGGTCCGTCCACACGTTGAATGAGCCCTGCATCAGGAGCTTGCCCAGCTCACTAAGGTTCCCCTGGGGGTGGGAAAGGCACACAGGGGACATCAGTCCTACACCCTCACACATACAGTACACCTAGCCATAACACTCTCTCTCCACCAGATTAGTCAAACTGATTAACAGCAGGACTTCCTGGAACTTTGCCACAGCCCAACAGATCCACTCTAAGATAGGAACAGTAAGGAACAGTAATGATCTAAAATCGGACTGATTTTTCAAACCCTTTCACTCGAGCCTAGTCATACACCCCAGCCACGAGCTGTTCACTCCCTTTGCGTCAGGCAGACGGTATTGGAGCATGAGGTCTGATACCAACAGGCTCAGAGACAGTTTCTATCTTCAAGCCATCAGACTGCTGAACACTTGAACTGGACTGACCACCTGCACTGTAGCACACATGCACTCATCCACACACACGCGCACACACATTCATGATACACACACAGCACAACTCCTGCTACCATACTGCACAATTGGTAACATAATTTAAAACACATACCCAATCCCCCCTTCCCCAAATCATGCATAAATATTGGACTATAAATTGTGCCTTCCTTACTTATGCTAAAATATTTATTATATTGAGCCATTTACTATATGTTCGTATTGTTATGTTTTATTATTTCTTGTTGTTTTTGCATTGTCAAGAAGGAACCTGCAAGTAACCATTTCATTGGACGGTGTGTATACGATGCATCTCGTGTCCATTTTACGACTAATAAAACCTGAAACTACTGACCTCGAATCCCGTTATGGCAATTTGATGCATGGAGTCATTGACAGACTTGATGATGTCCAGCATGGTGGCCAGGGCCTCCTCCAACTCAGCAGTACCCTCCTGGTTCTTACTGCATTTCAGCATCTCCTAGAGAGGAAACAGAGCCGGGTCAGGACAAAGCCAAGTGGGATAAATAATGTATCTTAGCTCCTCTCACCAGCCTCCTCTGCTTGAGAGTTAAGGTCTTCCAATTAGATCAGTCTGAAGGAAGTGCTTTGCATGTTAGCCCTTGGGCAGTGAAGGAGGATGTTTGAGCAGTGAAGACATTTACATCGTATCTGTTATCTGTGTGTTGCTCTAAAATTTGAATAAGCCTGTGATTGTATAGTGCTGAAGTGAAAGATTAACCTCAGTGATAAACTTGCCTTGACCATCAACTGGTACTTGGTGATCCTCTGCACAGGCTTGAGTAAATAGGCATCCAGGGAGAGTTTGTGGTCCAGCTTCTTCTGACATTCCTGCAGTAACAAACATCATAGAATGTTTCCTGTTGCAATCATTTACAGTGCATTCAGAAAATATTAAGACCCCTTGATTCTTTCCACATTTTGGTACGTTACAGACTTGTTCTAAAATGGATTGAAAATATATATATAATTCTCATCCATCTACACACAATACCCCATAATGACAAAGCAAAACCAGGTTAAGAAATGTTTGCACATTTATTACAAATAAAAAACTGAAATACCTTATTTACATAAGTATTCAGACCCTTTGCTATGAGACTCCAAATTGAGCGTATGCTCTTTCCATTGATCATCCTTGAGATTCCACCTATGGTAAATTCAATTGATTGGACATGATTTGGAAAGGCACACACCTGTCTATATAAGGTCCCACAGTTGACAGTACATGTCAAAGCAAAAACCAAGCCATGAGGTTGAAGGAATTGTCTGTAGAGAGCCGAGACAGAATTGTGTCGAGGCACAGATCTGGGGAACGGTACCAAACAATGTCTGCGGCATTGATGGTCCCCAAGAACACGGTGGCCTCCATCATTCTTAAATGGAAGAAGTTTGGAACCACCGAGACTCTTCCTAGAGCTGGCCGTCTGGCTAAACTGAGCAATCGAGGGAGAAGGGCCTTGGTCAGGGAGGTGACCAAGAACCCGATGGTCACTCTGACAGAGCTCCAGAGTTCCTCTGTGGAGATGGGAGAACCTTCCAGAAGGACAACTATCTCTGCAGCACTCCACCAATCAGGCCTTTATGTTAGAGTGGCCAGACGGAAGCCACTCACATGACAGTCCGCTTGGAGTTTGCCAAAAGGCCCCTAAAGACTCTCAGACCATGAGAAACAAGATTATCTGGTCTGAATGCCAAGCATAAAATTTTTTAGGAAACCTGGCACCATCCCTACAGTGAAGCATGGTGGTGGCCGCATCCTGCTGAGGGGATGTTTCTCAGTTGCAGGGACTGGGAGACTAGTCATGATCGAAGGAAAGATGAACGGAGCAAAGTACAGAGAGATCCTTGATGAAAACCGGCTCCAGAGCGCTCAGGACCTCAGACTGGGGCGAAGGTTCACCTTCCAACAGGACAACAACCCTAAGCACACAGCCAAGACAATGCAGGAGTGGCTTCGGGACAAGTCTCTAAATGTCCCTGACTGGTCCAGCCAGAGCCCGGACTCGAACCCGATCGAACATCTCTGGAGAGACCTGAAAGTAGCTGTGCAGCGACGCTCCCCATCCAACCTGACAGAGCTTGAGAGGATCTGCAGAGAACAATGATCTGCAGAGAAGAAAGGTGTGCCAAGCTTGTAGTGTCATACCAAAGAAGACTCTAGGCTGTAATCGCTACCAAAGATACTTCAACAAAGTACTGAGTAAAGGGTCTGAACAATTATGTAAATGTCATTTCCGGTTTTTTTTTATACATTTGTAAAATGTTCTAAAAAACTGTTTTCATCATGGGGTATTGTGTGTGTGCATTTTAGAATAAGGCTGTAATGTAAAAACAAAAGTGGTATAAGTCAAAGGGTCTGAATACTTTCCAAATGCACTGTCTGTCAAGCCAAATCTGAACCCTAAACAACAGGAAATGTACGTTTTTCCAATGACATGTTGCTTAAAGGGATAGTTCCAGCATTTAATCTATTTACCCAGAGTCAGATGAACTTGTGGATTCCATTTGTATGTCTCTGCGTTCAGTATGAAGGAATTTAGCGATAGTTTCGAAAGCCAATGCTAACTAGCATTAGCGCAATGACTGGAAGTCTACATGTACAGTAGCGTAACTACATTTATGGTAGCGTAACTTCATACTGCATGCAGAGACATAAGAATGGTATCCACAAGTTAATCTGACTCTGGGGAAGTAAAACAAGGTTCTCACAGTATCCCTTTAATGTAAACTGACACCATTATACAGTGGAATACTATATCATAACCATGACAACACTGAGACACACAACACTTAGACACCCAAGGAATGGGAGTCACCTGGAAGAACAGGCTGTCTCCACACTGTCTCCACAGTGCCTCTGATCGAGGCTTGTTCTGACAATACTTCTCATAGATCTGCAGCTCTTCTTTCTGGAGAGAGACAGACACTTAGCAATGCAACATAACAACACAGTAACGACCTTCAGTTTCCAAATTAAATCAACACAAGGAACTCACCCTTTTCAAAAAGCAGGTCCCTACCAATTCTGGCCTTTCCATGCAATTTTCAAGCTCTTTGAAAAATGTCCTGCGAACAAGGATGAAGTCAACTCAATTAAAAAGTTCAACACATTTCCTGTTTACCCCTTACAAGGTACATAAAGTACTGTATAACATTGGATACAATTGCACATTCATCAGATTGCCATTTCCTATGCTGGTAAGTTAAGAGTATGTTGGGAAATTATAGCTGGTGGACAGTCTGTGCACTTCTGTTTGGAACGTCTATGATGTGTAAAGTTATGGAAGCCATGGATGTCTGTCTGAACAACAAGGTTGGGATTTTTGTAGGGCCCTGCAGTTGACATTGAATTAACCTACTGAACCCTGAGCCTTCCCAATGAGTGTCCCATTAGTATCATGCTTGGGGGTTTGTCCTGGGTTTTAACTCCGTAAGCATTTCCACACCAGGGAGTTAATACAGTAAGTCCTTCAGCTATGGACACTGGACAGTATTTAGCTGAGTAGAGATAAAACATTACACAACAGAAATTATCCACTGATAATCAAATGATAGTGTTAAGAGCTAAAACCCTGGCACTGAAATGTTGACATATCTGATATATATGTGTTATGGATATTGTCATTGTATTAGAAATATGGACGAACTGGAAAAGCGGGGGTGAAGGAACATGTTCAAGTGAATGTGTCTGCATAATATTGAATGCCCATGTGGCGTGGAGCTCTATGGGTCCCTGTGGAACCTTTTGTTTGCCCCTCTCACTGTAACCTAACCCCACCTGAGAGGGAGTGATCACAGGGCCTTGCAGAACAATGGGTGTCCATCACATGGGGCATCACGCCTAGAACACAAAACCCCCAAGACAATACCGAGCTCACTGTCAATTGAGTTCTCGCAGCCAATCACAATGCAGGATGTATTTTTTTATTTAATTTTTTTACTTCTTGCTCAGAGAGGTATTTTACAAAGCAAGATCAACGACTCTGCCAGTTAACTTACATAAATAACGTATGATAAAAAATAAAAAAAGATAAGCTTCAAATATGCATGGTCTGATTGACCCAACAACCAAAAGTACATATCTTAGTTTAGCTTTCCTCATAAACCAGAAAATCAATCAGTAGATATCAAAGTTAGCTGGCTAAAGGCTTCTGCATACTTCAGTTAGGCTGGCGAACTCGGCTAGGCGAACAGAACGAGTGCCCTCGCATACCTTCCACATTCGCTTGAAAAACGAGAAAAAAGCAGCAATAGTACTGTTTGTCCATGTTGAGATGCCGGAGTCAGTATTAATCTAAGATAATTCAAGACATCCGTCATTAATTTGGATGTTTTTGCCGTAGAGATCTTAGTCGTGCAGTTTTACATCTAACTAGGATGTTTGGTACAGTATTTCTCAAGTGGAAACATTTGCATGAAAACGAATCGTCTATAGTTGTATGACAACAAACACTTAACTGAAGATTCCCTACTGTTGACCAATTACCGACGAAGGGGCGTAGACTTCAGCTTCAGAACTTCGGCTTGCCTCGAGAAAAATGTTTATGCGCACGAACAGCCGAAAAAAAAACATTGCCGAAGACCGAAACAAAAGTCACAAAATCTCGTCATAATACAGTATATGCACGAACTGTTCCGGATGGGAAGAATGCGGACGCCTTAACTTATTGATTCTGCTTTGTGGCATACCGTTCTGGTGATAAGGAATGTTATTTGGAGCCTTCATAGTTGACATAGCGGTACAATGTGTTCTATATATAGCTTCCATTGAAAAATGGGGGGGGAACTTCCCAAGCTGTGAGAAAGAATAAAGTCACCAGTTGTTCCATGTGAGTGCCTGCAGCCAATGAATGCATGGTAGAAATGTGTTAAACACAGGTCAGGTTAAGAGAAGTTGTTAGCAGTGGGAGACCAGTGAGAGGAAGAAGGCTATCTCTCAGGATTGTCATGTGGCAGGGGGGATGGGGACCATGCCAATCCTTTTTTCTTTTGACGTTGCAGGCACATTTGTCAACTCACTGAATATGGAAATGTAATTTACAACGAGACGGAGGAAATTAGGTCACCTGTTGTGAAATTCATATATTTCTGGGAGATTGCCAAACAGTACATCTTTCTTGTTCTCCAGGGCTGCGGGGATGAGGGGGGAAAGCTCTGTGTTGTCCAGCTCGGCAGCATATCCCTGGAGAAGAAAATCACATTCAAAGCCAATGAGTAATGGCTCAGTGAAAACAATGATAATGTCAACGCTTCTTTGATAATCTGAACCCAATAAAATCCAGTCCTCCACATGGCTTTACACATAACACTTGAATGAACATTATATGAACTTCAATCAATCAATCAATCAATCAATCACTGACAGTTTGAGTAGCCTAATGACTCATCTAATCGATAAAGACAGCACATTTTAAGTTCAACAAAAGTTCACACGGCATTCTGAAATGGGCAGATCTAATGCAACATTTACACTGACAGTCAATTCGATTTTTAGAAAAGGGTTTTATTTTCCCTAGGTGCAGTAAGCAGAGAAAGGAGCGCTTTCTCTACTGTCTCCTTGACATTATTGCCACTAACTGGCAGCGTTTCACAGTCACGAGAGAGCCAATTAAAGTAACAAACGCACCTCCATGATGCTCTGCAGCTCCTCGACGTACAGCCTCTCAGTTTCAATAAGCTCGTTCATGATGTGTCTGGGGAGGAAAAATACAGGATCCGTCAATACACAACAATTGCAGAGAAGCCCTTTAGTCGTATTTGTCAATGCAGATAGATTAATGAAACCCATAATGAGGACATCAACTGCCTCTCACACACTAAGTGCTTTGTCAAAGTTCTAAATGATCACCAACATCATCATTAGGTTATTGTACAAACCCAAAAGAGGCTCCGCTAAAGACAACAGTACAGCACCCCAGATAGGAGGTACAAGGGGGGAAAATAAGACCTTTGGAGAATTAACCGAGGAAGTTGTCATAAAACCAACCATCTTGAGCAAAGCTAACATTTCCAGACTTTAATGGCCCCTTTAATGTGCACATTTGTATGAGTTCTGAGGTCTTGATTTTTATGTGCCATCACGAGCCCATCGAGACACTGAGTGGTGTTTGATGTATGGTCACATTTTATAGGTCAATAAAACTCCTCCAAAAGGCCCCGCCAATCTCACAGAGGCAAGCATCTGTTATATCATAGGTGACTGCCTCCTAAGTCCCAACGCAATAAGATCTGTGCATATCGATTTTGGAAGATAGGGCAGCATCATGTGAATAAATATTATGGACAGAGATGCCTTGATTGAAGCCCTGGAGGGAAACTGTTCCATGTCGCCATGTGCCTAGCCTGTTATTTGTGCTCCTAGGTAAAATCATTTTTATTGATACATACTCTGCCATCCTCCCTCATGTTGCTTAAAGCAACACCAGCTAAGGTGTTAGTGTATAAAATAGCTTAGATCTCCACACACCTCGGTGTGCCTAGAATTAAGTCAGGGAGCAAAGATAACCTCCTCCAACAGAAAAACAATGCCATAACTATATAAAACAACTAATGTATACATGTCATGTACTACAAGACAATGCCAGAGTTCGCCCCTGTGCAAACCCTCTCCTAATGTGATCCTCGGGAACACTGAATTGCCTTTATTGTGCAGAATTTGTAGTAGCTGATGCAACTCAGATGACACAAATTCCAAGCTCTGGTAATCTGGCATATGATCCAGCTTCACTCCTGCTGGTTGGCTTCACTGATATGATAACGCAGAGAGAGGATCATAGACTGATTCGGGTAAGGCAGGCTGGAAGAGGGGAGGTACAGGGGCTGAGCTTTCCCCCTCTAGCCCAGTGGTTTCCTCCCCCGCTCCCATTCTGCTCTCTCAGTCTTTCACAGTCACACAGCGTAGAGACGAACAGACAGAACAACTCAAGCAGGAAGCTGGAGGCTAATGCTGCCATTCCTTACACACAGAGGGGAAAGAGAGAGCGGGAAGGAGAGAGGGAGAGGGAGAGAGAGTGCTCGTCTACAGGAAAAGAGGGGCATGGGAGAATAGTTTGCTGTACTTTTCCCCGCAACACGTGGATGGAACTCTCACAGGCTGGTAAGTGATCTGGGAGAGGAGAGGGAGGGGGTGGGGGGAATTGTATGCGCTAGCTGAAATACTTTGTTTTTATTTTTCACTTTATTTAACCAGGTAGGCTAGTTGAGAACAAGTTCTCATTTGCAACTGCGAGATGGCCAAGATAAAGCATAGCAATTCGACACATACAACAACACAGAGTTGCACATGGAATAAACAAAACATACAGTCAATAATACAGTAGAACAAAAGAAAACAAAAAGTCTATATACAGTGAGTGCAAATGAGGTAAGTTAAGGCAATAAATAGGCCATGGTGGCGAAGTAATTACAATATAGCAATTAAACACTGGAATGGTAGATGTGCAGAAGATGAATGTGCAAGTAGAGATACTGGGGTGCAAAGGAGCAAGATAAATAAATAAATACAGTATGGGGATGAGGTAGGTAGATAGATGGGCTGTTTACAGATGGGCTATGTACAGATGCAATGATCTGTGAGCTGCTTTGACAGTTGGTGCTTAAAGCTAGTGAGGGAGATATGGGTATACAGCTTCAGAGATTTTTGCAGTTTGATCCAGTCATTGGCAGCAGAGAACTGGAAGGAAAGACAACCTAAGGAGGAATTGGCTTTGGGGGTGACCAGTGAGATATACCTGCTGGAGCGCGTGCTACGAGTGGGTGCTGCTATGGTGACCAGTGAGCTGAGATAAGGCGGGGCTTTACCTAGCAGAGACTTGTAGATAACCTGTAGCCAGTGGGTTTGGCGCACTAGCGGTTCTAGGGGGGGGGGGGGGGGTCCAGTGCCCCTGTGACAGAAATTTTGGACCCCCTTGTGGCCCCCCTAAATGTGGAGTATGAAATAATTTTTACATAACACATTTTTGCTGTTGTTCTTTTTTATCATCCGTTGTTAGACAGAAAATGCAAATAAATTGTTGAATGATTATGAACATGGTCTTTTGCCTGCTAATGCCTGCAATGCAGTGAAGAAAACGATATGTCTAATGTTACTGTCTAATGTAACTGGCCCCTCTAACAGAACAACTGACCCCAGCTTGGCCCCCCCCAGTTGAAATGGTCTAGAACTGCCACTGGTTTGGCGACGAGTATGAAGCGAGGGCCAACCAATGAGAGCGTACAGGTCGCAATGGTGGGTAGTGTATGGGGCTTTGGTGACAAAACGGATGGCACTGTGATAGACTGCATCCAATTTGTTGAGTAGAGTGTTGGAGGCTATTTTATAGACGACATCGCCGAAGTCGAGGATTGGTAGGATGGTCAGTTTTACAATGGTATGTTTGGCAGCATGAGTGAAGGATGCTTTGTTGCGATATAGGAAGCCGATTCTAGATTTAATTTTGGATTGGAAATGCTTAATGTGAGTCTGGAAGGAGAGTTTCCAGTGTAACCAGACACCCAGGTATTTCTAGTTGTCCACGTATTCTAAGTCAGAGCCGTCCAGAGTAGTCATGCCGGACGGGCGAGCAGGTGCGGGCAGTGATCGATTGAATAGCATGCATTTAGTTTTACTTGCGTTTAAGAGCAGTTGGAGGCCACGGAAGGAGAGTTGTATAGCATTGAAGCTCGTCTGGAGGTTAGTTAACACAGTGTCCAAAGAGGGGCCAGAAGTATACAGAATGGTGTCGTCTGCTTAGAGGTGGATCAGAGAATCACCAGCAGCAAGAGCAACATTATATTAACTTAAGCTGCTCAAAGCAAAAAGGTGTCGACTTTCAGTAGAGGGTTTGAGAAAGAAAAGTCAGACTGTGAAAAACTAAAAACAAATCTATGCTCATGTCGCACTCCTGAATTCACACTGCTTTTACAATTAGCTTGTGGGGAGATAACAGCTAACGGTAGCATCATCGTGGGGATGGAGGGGGAGAGGCCAACACTCTTTCATGGAATTGGAACCTAACCCTCTTGGTAGGTTTTAAAACAATAGACACAAGAAATCTAACAGAATTCAATATTTTCTTTCGACTCAACAATGATATGGAATTTATGTCATTTAAAAAAATCATAACAGCTGCTAACACAAAAAATAACTCAATTTAGGTGTTCTTATCTGCCTATTCTATTGTGTTTTAATCTATCTGAACTTACTCAGAACCCAACTTAGCACAAAACTGTAGTTCTTTATACTTCTCTATAGATGTCTACTGCATTCTCAAACCATCGTTGTTGAGCTGATGAATAATAAACCACATTCATGTCTCCAAGAGTTTACATTCCTGGACTTATATTCTGGGAGGTTGGCTCAAAGATTTTTTCCCCCTTTCAAAGGAACTGCATGGGGACAGTTGGCTTTACAAGGCATTGATCAGTGAAAAGGTTTGCATTGGTAGGGATTAATGTTTCACTAGTCTAGGGGTGGGCAATAAATTCAAGTTTTAGGTGTTCAAGATTGGCCTGTATTTTTTTAATTTTTTATAATAAATCTCCACCCTCCCCCAATTAAAAAATAAAAACCCTCCCCTGAATAAGCTCACGGGCCATATCCTACCTGCGGGCCGTTTGTTGCCCATCCCTGCACTAGGCCTATCATTTAAAATATATTACACTTTGTAGCCTATAATAACGCTATGGTGAACTTCTGTTGTAAATAGTTTTGAGAGAGAGAAAATAGAGTACATGACCAAAAGTATGTGGAGACCTGTTCGTCGAAAAGCTCATTCTAAAATCATGGGCATTAATATGGAGTTGGTCCCCCCTTTGCTGCTATAACAGCCTCCACTCTTCTGGGAAGGCTTTCCACTCAATGTTTGAACATTGCTGCAGAACTTGCTTCCATTCAGCCACAAGAGCATTAGTGAGGTCAGGCACTGATGTTGGGCAATTAGGCTTGGCTCACAGTTACATTTTTTACATTTTAGTCATTTAGCAGACGCTCTTATCCAGAGCGACTTACAGTGCATACATTTCATAAATTTTTTCCCCCCGTACTGGTCCCCCGTGGGAATCAAACCCACAACCCTGGCGTTGCAAACACCATGCTCTACCAACTGAGCCACACAGTTGGCATTCCAATTCATCCCAAAGGTGTTCGATGGGGCTGAGGTCAGAGCTCTGTGTAGGCCAGTCAAGTTCTCTTGACAAACCATTTCTGTATGGACCTCGCTTTGTGCACAGGGGCATTGTCATGCAGAAACAGGAAAGGGCCTTCCCCAAACTGTTGCCACAAAGTTGGGAGCACAGAATCGTCTAGAATGTCATTATATGCTGTAGTGTTAAGATTTCCCTTCACTGGAGCTAAGGGGCCTAGCCCACACCATACTGCAAATGTTTGTCTATGGAGATTGCATGGCTGTGTGCTCGATTTTATATACCTGTTAGCAATGGGTGTGGCTGAAATAGCCACATCTACTAATTTGAAGGGGTGTCCACATACTTTTGTATATATAGTTTATATTTTTGTTGTTTTGGTCAGGAATACTCACAATTCCTAAAATGTCAACCAAACAAATGCAACCTTTTGTGATTACAATAACCTAGAAAGTAAACAACAATCTTATTTCTACCTCTTATTGACACTCATATGTGACACCCAGACATGGGAGGAAATTCTAATTGGGAGTTGAATGTTATTTGCGTTGGGACTGTTGGATAGATGGCCATCATGGTATTGACACAAGGTTATATGATGCATGCTGTCAGGGCCGCTCATTGTTGTGGGCCACTGCCTAAATCTGCTGCTGTAATGATTTTTTTTTGTCATGATGACTGTTTTGTACAGACCTCAGCAATTCCATGCACTCTGTTAGTTTAAAGCCCCTCCATTATTGAACTTTCGCTGGGTTGGCTTATGCATTCATTCACAAAAGATTCAGCAACTACAGCTATACGGTTGAGAGGGTTAAGATACTTCACACTGTGAACAAGCACCTACAGAGGATGGACTCTGACAGAATTTTCCATCATCCTTTCAGAGATAGAGCACAATGGGATGGAGTGCCTTCAGAAAGTATTCATACCACTGGACTTATTCCACATTTTGTTGTGTTACAGCCTGAATTGAAAATGGATAACATATATATTTTTTCTCACCCATCTACACACGATACACCATAATGACAAAGTGAAAACAAGTTATGAATTTATTAATTTAATACAGAAATATCTTATTTACATAAGTATTCACTGTATCACTGAGTCAATACTTTGTAGAAGCATCATTGGCAGTGATTACAGCTGTGAATCTTCCTGGGTGAGTCTCTAAGAGCTTTCCACAACTGGATTGTGCAACATTTGCCCATTATTCTTTTCAAAATTCTTCAGGGTCTGTCAAATTGGTTGTTGGTCATTGCTAGACAACCATTTTCAGTTTTTGCCATAGATTTTCAAGTATATTTTAGTAAAAACTGTAACTCGGCCACTCAGGAACATTCACTGTTTTCTTAGTAAGCAACTTCAGTTTAGATTTGTTTTAGGTTATTGTCCTGTTGAAAGGCGACACATCTCCCAGTGTCTGGTGGAAAGCAGACAACCCGGTTTTGCCGGTGCTTACCTCCATTCTACTTCTAATTTTATCCTGAAAAACTCCCCAGTCCTCTACGATTACAAGCATAACCATAACATGATGCAGCTACCACTATGCTTGAAAATGTGTTGTATTTAATTTGCCCCAAACATAACACTTTATATTCAGGACAGAAAGTTAATTGCTTTGCCACATTGTTTTGCAATATTACTTTGGGGCCTTGTTGAAAACAGGATGCATGTTTGGAAGAATTTTTTTCTGTACAGGCTTTGTTCTTTTCACTCTGTCAATTAGGTTAGTATTGTGGAGTAACTACAAAGTTGTTGATCCATCCTTAGTTTTGTCCTATCACAGCCATTAAACTATTAAAACTGTTTTAAAGTCACCATTGGCACCATCGTGAAATCCATGAAATTCCTTCCTATCTGGCAACGAAGTTAGGAATGACGCCTGTATCTTTGTAGTGACTGGGTGTTTTGATACACCATCCAAAGTGTAATTAATAACTTCACCATGCTCAAAGGGATATTCAATGTCTGCTTCTTTTTTTCTACCAATAGGTGCCCTTCTTTGCGAGGCATTGGAAAACCTCCCTGGTCTTTATGGTTGAATCTGTGTTTGAAATTGACTGTTCGAATGTGGGACCTTATAGATAATTGTATGTGTGGGGTACAGATATGACGTAGTCATTCACAAATCATGTTAAACACTATTATTGGACACAGAGTGAGTCCTTGCAACTTATTATTTGACTTATTTAGGCTTGCCATAACAAAGGGGTTGAATACCTATTGACTCAAGACATATCAGCTTTTCATTTTAAATTCATTAGTAAAAATATAAAAATACAAAATTTCACTTTGACATTATGGGGTATTGTATGTAGGTCAGTGACATAAAAAATAAAATTAAAAACAGGCTGTAACAACAAAATGTGGAAAATGTCAAGGGGTGTGAGTACTTTGTGAAGGCACTATAGGCATGGGAAAATAACAGATACAGTGCATCCAGAAAGTATTCAAACCCCTTGACTTTTTCCACATTTTGTTACGTTACAGCCTAATTCTAAAATGTCTTAAATAGTTTATTTCCTCATCAATCTCCAATCAAATCAAATTTTACTGGTCACATACACATGGTTAGCAGATGTTATTACGAGTGTAGCGAAATGCTTGTGCTTCTAAATCCGACAGTGCAGCAGTATCTAACAGGTAATATCTAACAATTCCACAACAAAACCTAATATCTAACAAATTACACAACAAAACCTAATACACACAATCTAGTAAAGGAATGGGATGAGAAAATATATGAATAAAATATATGGATGAGCAGTGACAGAGCGGCTAAACATGCAATAAATAGTAAAGAATAGATAGTGAAGGATACAGTATACAGTATATACATATGAGATGAGTAATGCGAGATATGTAAACATTATTAAAGTGACTAGTGTTCCATTTATTAAAGTGGCCAATGATATCAAGTCTGTTGGTAGGCAGCCGCCTCTCTGTGCTAGTGGTTGCTGATGGCCTTGAGATAGAAGTTGTTTTTCAATCTCTCCCAGCTTTGATGCACCTGTACTGACCTCGCCTTCTGGATGGAAGCGGGGTGAACAGGCAGTGGCTCGGGTGGTTCTGGTCCTTGATGATCTTTTTTGCCTTCCTGTGACATCGGGTGTGTCCTGGAGGGCAGGTAGTTTGCCCCCGGTAATGAGTTATGCAGACCGCACCACCCTCTGGAGAGCCTTGCGGTTGTTGGCGGTGCAGTTGCCGACCAGGCGGTGATACAGCACGATAGGATGCTCTCAATTGTACACCTGCAAAAAGTTAGTGAGGGTTTTCGGTGACAAGCCACATTTTTCAGCCTCCTGAGGTTGAAGAGGCGCTGTTACACCTTCTTCACCAGACTGTCTGTGTGTGTGGACCATTTCAGTTTGTCGGTGATATGTACACCGAGGAATTTAAACTTTCCACCTTCTCCACTGCTGTCCCGTCGATGTTGAAAGGGGGGTGCTTCCTCTGCTGTTTCCTGAAGTCCACAATCATCTCTTTTGTTTTGCTGACATTCAGTGAGAGGTTATTTCCCTGACACCACACTCCGAGGGCCCTCACCTCCTTCCTGTAGGCTGTCTCATTGTTGTTGGTAATCAAGCCTACCACTGTTGTGTCTTCTGCAAACTTGATGATTGTGTTGGAGGTGTGCATGGCCACGCAGTCGTGGGTGAACAGGGAGTACAGGAGGGGGCTGGGAATGCACCCTTGTGTGGCCCCAGTGTTTAAGAACAGCAGAGTGGAGATGATGTTTCCTACCTTCACCACCGGAGGGCGGCCCGTCAGGAAGTCCAAGACCCAGTTGCACAGGGCGGGGTCGAGACCCAGGATCTCAAGCTTAATGATGAGTTTTGAGGGCACTATGGTGATCAATACTGAACTGTAGTCAATTAACAGCATTCTTACATAGGTATTCCTCTTGTCCAGATGGGATAGGGCAGTGTGCAGTGTGATGGCGATTGCATCATCTGTGGACCTATTGGGGCGGTAAGCAAATTGAAGTGGGTATAGGGTGACAGGTAAGGTAGAGGTGAAATGATCCTTGACTAGTCTCTCAAAGCACTTCATGATGACAGAAGTGAGTGCTACGAGGCGATAGTAATTTAGTTCAGTTACCTTAGGTTTCTTGGGAACAGGAACAATGGTGGCCATCTTGAAGCATGTGGGGACAACAGACTGGGATAGGGAATGACTGAATATTTCCATAAACACACCAGCCAGCTGGTCTGCACATGCTCTGAGGACGCGGCTAGGTATGCCGTCTGGGCCGGCAGCCTTGTGAGGGTTAACACGTTTAAATGTTTTACTCACGTCGGCCACGGAGAAGGAGAGTCCACAGTCTTTGATAGTGGGCTGCGTCTGTGCACTGTACTGTCCTTAATCTACACACAATACCCCATAATAACGACAAAGCAAAAACAGGTTTATAGAACTTTTTTCAAATGAATAAAATAAAACAGAAATATCATATTAAATAAGTATTCAGACCCTTTACTCAGTACTTTGTCGAAACACCTTTGTCAGTGATTACAGCCTTGAGTCTTGTTGGTATGACGCTACAAGCTTGGCACACCTGTACTTGGAGAGTTTATCCAATTCTTCTTTGCAGATCCTCTCAAGCTCTGTCAGCTTGGATGGGGAGCATTGCTGCTCAGCTATTTTCGGGTCTCTCCAGAGATGTTCGATCGGGTTCAAGTCCAGGCTCTAGCTGGGCCACTCAAGGACATTCAGAGATTTTGCCCGAAGCCACTCTTGCGTTGTCTTGGTTGTGTGCTTAGGGTCGTTGTCCTGTTGGAAGGTGAACCTTCACTCCAGTCTGAGGTCCTGAGCGCTCTGGAGCAGGTTTTCATCAAGGATCTCTCTGTACTTTGCTCCGTTCATATTTCTCTCGATCCTGACTAGTATCCCAGTCCCTGCCGATGAAAAACATCCCCAGAGCCTGATGCTGCCCCCACCATGCTTTACCGTGGAGATGGTGCCAGGTCTCCTGCAGGCGTGACGCTTGCCATTCTTGGTTTCATCAGACCAGAAAATCTTGTTTCTCATGGTCTGAGTACTTTAGGTGGGCTGTCATGTGCCTTCTACTGAGAATTGGTTTCCGTCTGGCCACTCTACCATAAAGGCCTGATTGGTGGAGTGCTGCAGAGATGGTTGTCCTTCTTGAAGGTTCTCCCATCTCCACAGAGGAACTCTGGAGCTCTGTCAGAGTGACCATTGGGTTCTTGGTCACCTCCCTGACCAAGACCCTTCTCCCCCGATTGCTCAGTTTGGCCCGGGTGGCCTGCTCTAGGAAGAGTCTCGGTGGTTCCAAACTTCTTCCATTTAAGAATGATGGATGCCACTGTGCTCTTGGGGACCTTCAATGCTGAAGACATTTTTTGGTACTCTTCCCCAGATCTGTGCCTACAGACAATTCCTTCGACCTCATGGCTTGGTTTTTGCTCTGACATGCACTGTCAACTGTGGGACATTATATAGACAGGTATGTGCCTAGCCAAATCATGTCCAATCAATTGAACTTACCGCAGCTGAATTCCAATCAAGTTGTAGAAACATCTCAAGGATGATCAAAGGAAACAGGATGCACCTGAGCTCAATTTTGACTCTCATAGCAAACGGTCTGAATACTTACGTAAATAAAGGTATTTCTGTTTTTAATTTAAATACATTTTCCTCAGTAATAGGCCTACATCCCATTGGGCAAAAAACTTGTTGAATCAACATGGTTTCCACGTTATTTCAACAAAAAAATGTAATGTGATGATGTTGAATCATTGTGGAAAACTGATTGGATTTGCAAAAAGTCTTCAATGAAAGGGAATTTGGTATTTTTTTCACCCAACTTTTAATCGAAATATTAACCTAAATAAAATGACATGGTGAATTTTTTTGTAGGGAGCTCTGAGCATACGCGTTTTGACAGCTTTGCTTCTTCAGTTTTGAATCGTTGGAATTTGAGAAAAGTTACAATTTCGCCTTCAGCCTTACTGTTGTTCTTTCACCCCGGTGAGTAGGTTGATTGAAAAGCCACGTTACCAGTCTGTATTTATAGGCCTTCAACCAATATTGCATTTGGACTGTCCACGCATTGTGGACTAAATGCGATTGCTCGACCCACGGCTGTTGTTGCTGTTTGGGTAGCCTACCTTGGGGACGTGAGGATGGATGCCCCGTTCCACGTTGGACAGAATAAGCACGCTTGATTGACATCGCCCTGCGGTTTTCGCACTTTAGCACTGTTGGAATAACTTCAAAAGTACTTACTGGGTTTAGCCGGCGTGATGGATCAAGCACATCTAGTGGTTTCATTCTCATCCTCAGAATGACTCAATAACATAATATTGACTCACAATTTCAAATGCATTTCCTATTAGTGCAATATGTTCATATTTTTGTCTTTCTCTTTTCAGATCCTATGATGTGGAATGCTTTGTGACTGTGGACACATAACAAAACGATGATGACTAGAGACATGATTGTCTCAACAATACAGACCCAGTAGAGAGCAGAGTGGAGAGTTGTCAGGAGGAGATGAAATTTAACTGAAGACCAACATTTCTCTGAGGAGCCTATGTCTCCCGTTGGGCAAATAGGATGGAACTCAGACACTCCCAAATCATTTGGAATAATTGTGAAAGTAGCAGCCTGTCAAACGCAACAACCTATTGGACTTGACAAAAAGATAGAAAAGGGGGGGCAAGGGTAGGAAGGATTGAAGAATGTTTTGGAATTTCAGAAGGATCAGAAAATGTCAATGTGTACAGCTGGTGATGACGTGCTTTGTCCTGTCCGTGTTGATGGTGTGCTGGGAGCAGCTGGACCACCATGTGGTGAGCCATATGAAGTCCTACTCCTACCGCTACCTGGTCAACAGCTACGACTTCATCAACAAGAGCTTTGGCATCAGCCAGAGGGAGGCTAAGAGCCAGAGCAACTTCCCGTACCTCATCAACCACCATGACAAGTGTGACAGCAATGAAGTGCTGTTGCTGCTGTTCGTCAAATCTTCCCCAGAGAACCTGGAGAGGAGGCAGGCCATCCGGGCCACCTGGGGGAATGAGTCCTACACCCAGAGGGAGTTGGGGGCCACCGTGAGGGTGGTGTTTGCCCTGGGGGTCCACCCCAACCCCCAGCAGAGGGGCCGTGTACAGAGGGGGCTGCTGGGGGAGGACCAGGTCTATGGGGACCTGGTCCAGCAGGACTTTGTCGACACCTTTCACAACCTCACCATCAAACTGCTGCTGCAGTTCCGCTGGAGCCACAACTACTGCAGCCAAGCACGTTTCCTCATGTCAGCAGATGACGACATCTTTGTCCACATGCCCAACCTGGTGCACTACCTGCAGGGCCTAATCCGTCAGGGGGCCCGGGACCTCTGGGTGGGCCACGTGCACAGGGGAGCCCCACCTAACCGCCGGAAGGACAGCAAGTACCACGTGCCTTATGAGATGTACCAGTGGCCCTCTTACCCAGACTACACGGCGGGGGCAGGGTACGTTGTCTCAGGGGACGTGGCTTCCAAAATCTACCAGGCCACTCTGTCCCTCAATGCCTCGCTGTACATTGATGATGTGTTCATGGGCATCTGTGCCAACGCCATGGGGGTGTCTCCCCAGGAACATGTTTACTTTTCAGGGGAAGGGAAGGCCCCCTATCACCCCTGCATCTACGATAAGATGATCACCTCTCACGGACACGTGGCAGATGTCCGGTACCTTTGGAAGGCAGCGACGGACCCCCAGATCCATGACATTTCCTCTGGCCTGTTGGGAAAGATGTACTGCACAGCAGTGAAAGTAATGCTCCTATGTAAACCTTACTATTTAAATACCTACCCATGCAAGGCAGCATTTTCATAGTGTACTGTAAGGCTGCACAGAATGTCACTGCAGTCTTTATTTTTTATATATATTTCAGTGTCTATAGCTGGTATCATTTTCTAAATAAAGACCAAAGCCTTGTTCTTGAGCATATATTCACCACTCCTGCCTTGGCTTGATGGATACTGCAGTTGTACTTTGTGGTTTAGCTAATTGTGTGATGGTAAACAGACTGTTTATGTTCTTGGCTGCATTCAGGAACATTTTGGCTGGCTGCATGAAGTTGTAAGGGAAGAATAATTTGAATAAATTACCTCACAGTCTCAAGAGGAAATTCTGTCCAGCGTTGATAGCTGACATTAGGGTTTTTATTCAGTTTTCTATTGCTCATTGAATTAAACTGGTTGAAAGTGTACCGTCTGTATCCTACTCATTTTACCTTCCCTCTTATCTCTATAGAGCCAACTCCTTTCTTCCCCCACCCCTGGTTTCACTTCTCCTAAAATGTCAGGCTGCAAACCATGAGCAAACACAATTTGCTTTAAACCCCATCCTGCTCACTAAATCATTCCATATGAACTTTGCTCCCCCATCTCTCCCTTTCTTACAGTCTGGGCCCCCCGATAAGGTAACATACAGCATTTAGTGACTCTGCAGAAAGGAATTCACTGTGAAACTAACTACTCTCTGAAATAAGCTAACTAACCCCACCTTCAAACATAAAGCACTTCCCAATGTTTGCTAAGGGTCTTTAACATTCTCTACAATTATAAATCTGGCATGTGTAATAAAGAAATCTGAATGTTTGGCAGTGAAAATGTGGATTTAGTATGGATCTCTAGCGGCCCTAGCCTACAGCAGGGGTTTCCCAAACTCTGTCCTTCATTTACTTCTTGCGGTTTTTATCTGTTGCTACTTTATGCTCCAAAAGAGACATTGTCAGGGACATCACAGGCTATATGTGTGTTTTATGAAAATCTTGTGTACAAAAAAAAACCTTATGCATAAATACCCAGAACTGTTACAGGACATTTTAACATATCAGGTGACATACCATATGTACATAAGCTTGTGTACGTCTCATTTCAACTTCATGCAAATACACATGGCCTACAGTGACTGCTTCTAATGCCTGTGCTTGGCAGAGGGGAGTGCAAATATCATTCACTTCCTGTGCTCATTTTATTTCCGTCTTTCAGCCACATCCCTTTGAGATTGAGGCACTATCTCACTAGTTCAGAACCTCAAAAGAGGTTTCCAAATATAAAAATGTCTGTTGAGTCAAAGATTGTACCCATGCAACAGGGAGTACACTCCTACGAACCGTAACAGTTACAATAAAGACAAGATAAATAATGTGATCGACTTATCGAGTATCAATAAACTTAGTGTGCTCCATATCAGGAGGCACTGTGCAGGTTGAAATTAGAGCAGGAGACATTCCACACAGCAGTCACACAGTGTGTGGTCACCTGGGTGCTAACAGTCAGCCGGCAGCCTTTGCCTCAATAAAAGTCTATCTTCATCATCGCTACAAGCCCTTTCTTCAGACCACTGTACTGTAAGTGCTATGATCGCCTAACCTCGTCTTTCAATTTTCACTGTCTCTCTCAGTGACCTATTTCAAAGTTTCTTCAACTAACACTAACTAATGGTTGAGGAAAAAGCAGTCCCTTGTAAAATGTCATAAACCTCATCACTAGCAACAGTGTGTGTATGCAGTGGTTTTGAAAAAGACCAGAGAGAAAGAAACAGGAAAGATACTGTATATGGGCAGAGAACGGAAAGAGACATTTACCTCCGTCTGTTTGAAAGACTCTCCTCTGTCTCGTTCGTCACCAGGACGTGGCTGGAGCCTCCCTGGCTTGCCTCATGCATTACCTCAATCTGAGGACACAAACACACATTGTTGCAGTCATAGACAGGTGAAAGGGTGACACATGCTGTATATACCTTGGAGACTCCCATTTCCTGTCAAACGTCACCCTCATGGTCATAGTGCTAACATTTAGATAAGATGAGAGGCTTATCATGCATGACTAGAACTTCATGCAAACTGGAAACCATATATCCTGAGGCTGCTGCATTTATTCTAGCTGGGGATTTTAACAAAGCTAATCTGAGAACAAGGCTACCTAAATTCTATCTGCATATCGATTGCAATACACGAGCGAGTAACACTCGACCACTGCTACTCTAACTTCCGCGATGCATACAAGTCCCTCCCCCGCCCTCCTTTTGGCAAATCTGACCATGACTCCATCTTGTTGCTCCCCTCCTATAGGCAAAAACTAAAACAGGAAGCGCCCATGCTTAGGTCTATCCAACGATGGTCTGACCAATCGGATTCCACGCTTCAAGCTTGCTTCGATCACGTGGACTGGGATATGTTCCGGGTAGCCTCAGACAATAACATTGACGTATAGGCTGACTCGGTGAGCGAGTTTATAAGGAAGTGTATAGGAGATGTTGTACCCACTGTGACTATTAAAACCTTCCTTAACCAGCATTCGCGCAAAACTGAAAGCACATACAACTGCATTTAATCATGGCAAGGCGACTGAAAACATGACCGAATACAAACAGTGTAGTTATTCCCTCCGTAAGGCAATAAAAAAGCAACGTGTCAGTATGGAGACAAAGTGAAGTTGCAATTCAACGGCTCAAACATGAGACGTTTGTGGCAGGGTCTACAGACAATCACGGATTACAAAAATAATACATTGACGTCTTGCTCCCTGACAAATTAACCAACTTCTTTACGCGCTTTGAGGACAATACAGTGCCACCGACATGGCCCACTGTGGGATCTCTGTGGGCTCTCCTTCTCCATGGCCGACGTGAGTAAAACTTTTGAACGTGTTAACCCTCTCAAGGCTGCCGGCCCAGACGGCATCCCTAGCCACGTCCACTATCACCACGTAGCACTCACTTCGGTCATCATGAAGTGCTTTGAGAGACTAGTCAAGGATCATTTCACCTCCACCTTACCTGTTACCCTCGACCCACTTCAATTTGCTTACCGCCCCAATAGGTCCACAGACGATGCAATCGCCATCACACTGCACACTGCCCTATCACATCTGGACAAGAGGAATACCTATGTAAGAATGCTGTTAATTGACTACAGCTCAGCATTCAACACCATAGTACCCTCCAAACTCATCATTAAGCTTGAGACCCTGGGTCTCGACCCCGCCCTGTGCAACTGGGTCCTGAACTTCCTGACGGACCACCCCCAGGTTGTGAAGATAGGAAACAACATCTCCACTCTGCTGATCTTCAACACTGGGGCCCCACAAGGGTGCATTCTCAGCCCTCTCCTGTACTCTGTGTTCACCCACGACTGCGTGGCCACGCACGCCTCCAACACAATCATCAAGTTTATAGAAGACACAACAGTGGTTGGCTTGATTACCAACAATGACGAGACAGCCTACAGGAAGGAGGTGAGGGCAGTGGAGTGTGGTGTCAGGGAAATAACCTCTCACTGAATGTCAGCAAAACAAAAGAGATGATTGTGGACTTCAGGAAACAGCAAAGGGAGCACCGCCCATCCACATCGACGGGACAGCAGTGGAGAAGGTGGAAAGCTTTAAGCACCTCGGTGTACATATCATTGACAAACTGAAATGGTCCCCGTACACAGACAGTCTGGTGAAGAAGAAGCAACAGCGCCTCTTCAACCTCAGGAGGCTGAAAAAATGTGGCTTGTCACCGAAAACCCTCCCTAACTTTTACAGGTGCACAATTGAGAGCATTCTATCGGGCTGTGTCACCGCCTGGTACGGCAACTACGCCGCCAACAACTGCAAGGCTCTCCAGAGGGTGGTGCGGTCTGCATAACGCATTACCGGGGTCAAACTACCTGCCCTCCAGGACACCTACAACACTCAATGTCACAGGAAGGCAAAAAAGATCATCAAATCAAATTCAAATCAAATTTATTTTTATATAGCCCTTCGTACATCAGCTGATATTCTCAAAGTGCTGTACAGAAACCCAGCCTAAAACCCCAAACAGCAAGCAAAGCATGTGAAAGAAGCATCGAGGACAATAACCACCCGAGCCACTGCCTGTTCACCCCGCTTCCATCCAGAAGGTGAGGTCAGTACAGGTGCATCGAAGCTGGAACAGAGAGATTGAAAAACAACTTCTATCTCAAGGCCATCAGATTGTTAAACAGCAACCACTAGCACAGAGAGCCGGCTGCCAACCTACAGACTTGATATCATGGCCACTTTAATAAATGGAACACTAGTCACTTTAATAATGCCACTTTAAGAATGTTTACATATCTCGCATTACTCATCTCATATGTATATACTGTATACTATTGGTCTGTGCTGGGGAATGCGGGCTGCCGTGCGTAGAGCAGGCGCAGGATAAACTGGACCGAGGAGACGCACTGGCGGCCAGATGCGCTGAGCAGGCACACTCCTTCCTGGCTGAGTGCCAACTCTAGCACGGCAACGCTGCGGAGCCCGTACCGACCGCACCGGACTGTGCGTGTGGATGGGCGAGATAGTGCGCATCACCCCGTAATGCATCGCTCGCCCCTCTGCACGTCTGCTCAGTCGTGCCCTCTCCGCCAGTTCCTCCTTCCGGAATCTCGCGTCAAGCTCCGTGCTTGACTCCGTGACTGGCACCGGTTTGCTCCACGGCTCTCTCCTGTATGCCCGTATGCCCCCCGCAAAAAAGTTTTTGGGGCTGCTTCTCAGCCTCCTCCTGACGTTCCAGCCGTTCCTCCCAGTAACACCGTTCCGCCTTCGCTGCCTCTATCTCCTCCGGCGGGCGGCAATACTCTCCAGATTGCCTCCATGGTCCTTTACCATCCAGGATTTCCTCCCAGGTCCAGGACTCCAGATACCTCTGCTGTTGCTCCCTTCCACGCTGCTTGGTCCGTCTTTGGTGGGTGGTTCTGTCACAACTGTCGAAAGGATTGGACCAAGGCGCAGCGTGTAAAGTGCTCATCTTCATTTATTAACGTGAACACTTAACCAAAATAAACAATACGACAAAACAGTTCCGTAAGGTGCACATAGACTATACGATAAACCAACCACCTACAACGCACAGGAAAAAACAGGCTGCCTAAGTATGGCTTCCAATCAGATACAACGAAAGACACCTGCCTCTGATTGGAAACCATACTCGGCCACACAGAAAATGAACATAGAAAAGAAAATGAAAACTAGAACAAATCCCCATGAAACAAACCAACCCCAAAACAACACCCCCTGCCACGCAATGTTCCTGTGCTATAACCCCCGTTCGCTAATCCTACCACTACGGAGGTGGCTCTGGGCGTAGCTCCCGTTCTGAAGGCTCTGGGCTGCAGACCACCGCTGAAGGCTCCGGGTTGCAGACCACCGCTGGAGGCTCCGGACTGGGAGGCGTCGCTGGAGGCTCCGGACTGGGAGGCGTCGCTAGAGGCTCCGGACTGGGAGGCGTCGCGAGGCTCCGGACTGGGAGGCGTCGCTGGAGGCCCCGGACTGGGAGGCGTCGCTGGAGGCCCCGGACTGAGAGGCGTCGCTGGAGGCCCCGGGCTGAGAGGTGTCGCTGGAGGCCCCGGGCTGAGAGGCGTCGCTGGAGGCCCCGGGCTGAGAGGCGTCGCTGGAGGCTCCGGGCTGAGAGGCGTCGCTGGAGGCTCCGGGCTGAGAGGCGTCGCTGGAGGCTCCGGGCTGAGGAGGCGTCGCTGGAGGCTCCGGGCTGAGGAGCGTCGCTGGAGGCTCCGGGCTGAGAAGCGTCGCTGGAGGCTCCGGGCTGAGAAGCGTCGCTGGAGGCCTCCTGCGTGGAGCTGGGACCCCCTGCCACGCCCAACACCCCCTGCCACGCCCTGACCATACTACAATGACAAATGACCCCCTTTACTGGTCAGGACGTGACAACTGTATCCTTCACTTTCTATTCTTTACTATATACTGCATCTTAGCCGATCTGTCACTGCTCATCCATATATTTTATTCATATATTTTCTCATCCCATTCCTTTACTAGATTGTGTGTATTAGGTTTTGTTGTGTAATTTGTTAGATATTAGGTTTTGTTGTGGAATTGTTAGATATTACCTGTTAGATACTGCTGCACTGTCGGATTTAGAAGCATAAGCATTTCGCTACACTCGTAATAACATCTGCTAACCATGCGTATGTGACCAATAAAATGTGATTTGATTTAGTATGGCACATTATTCCTATTTATCAGACAGACGTGATGTGGTCAGGGCAAAAGATGCGCAATTGATTTGAAACTAGGGTTTCTCATCCCCGCAGGGTTCCCTTGGGAAAGGCAGGAAACAGAAGATGTCTGAAACAGGACACCCCCATGACTTCTTCTCCCAGACTCCCATTGACCAAGAGTTATGTTCTGATGAATTATACAAGAAGGATTGGCGGAACACTGTCATACAAATGGACCAGTGGCTAGCCAACAAAAAAAACAGATGGTTGTTGTTATTGTCAATGAGGTTAAACCATTTCAGGTTCAATTGTCTAGAGGATGTCCACAGGTCTTACCTTGAGGCTCCCTTTGACTTTGCGGCTTACATTTTTCCTTTTTGCCAGCTCAGCTTCCGTGGGCTGCTTTGTGGCACTAGAGCTCTCTGAGATCCTTCGACTGAGTGCTAGAAATTGTTACAGAACAAGGATGGGAAAAGGAAGAAAGTTTTGTTTTTAATTAAGCGGAATGTTTGACATGAAGGCATAGAGATATCTAGGGATCCTGTTTGAAACATCAGGCGTTTTGCCATTCTCTCTGTGTGGAACAACAGCAGGAGGCCCTGGCCCAAAGCTATGTCCTCCTCCTGTAGTAGGAAGAGTACCACAGTGAATACAATAGACCTCCTTTAAAAGCCTCAGGATGTAAGGTTTTAAATACATACTTTGTCTTAAACTCGAAAATTACTAAACTCGAAAATTACTTTACTTCCTGGAAAGTAAAGTACAGACTATGTTTCAGTTTCAATAGCAATGAATAGGCTCTACAATGATCTTTCATTACGTGTAGGTAAAGTTTGTGGTTAGGTCATGTGGGGGGAGATCATAACGATGGAAAGAGGTTTCAACTTTGTATCTGTGCCATTATGGCATCTGTGACAGCATGGGCAGCGCCATTGAGGCTATCTCCATTTTAAAGTAGTCGGTTTTCTTCTTATTCTGTGTTTGAAAAAAGTGTTAAGCTAATATTGGTGATTTACCGCCACAAATCTTGTGTCATTAATTTACTGTGGCCGCTATATGGCAGTGATATAGCTTAAATTCATTTACAAACCATAGCACCCAATTTGAAGAAGACAATGCTCTGATCATTGGCTGATTGCTGCCAACCCATAGGAATACCCACCCAGTTGACTACTTTAAAATGGTGGATGCTCTCAATGGCAATGCCAATGCTAAAAGGGGTTATATCTAAGTTGAGTCATTTAACTATCTCTATGGGGGAGACTTACCAGGGGCAGGGCAGGTGGTCCTGGGTGTTTTGTGGGGCACAGGCCGTTTGGGAGAGGACTCAGGCCGGGGGGCCACAGGCTGGATGGGCCGGGTCTGTTTGGCTGACAGTTTCTTCAGACTAACCTGTCTCTTCTCAAACATCTCCTGTACATCGTCCAGCCTCTTTAGAGCCTTTTGTACATTAGCCTGATGGAAAGCACAGATCAGGGATCAACAAATAGGACCATTGTACTTCTGTAGGCTGACAACTCCAGGAATTAGGATTCCATGAGTGAATTAAGGGAGCACTGTACATACCTTGACTTCAACATTGAGGACTAGCTCATACTGGTTGTGGATGTTCTTGAGGTCACTCAGTTGGTTCTCCTTGGCCGTCTCCAGGAACTTCTCAATGTCCTGCAGGGCTGCCTCAGCCCCTTCCTGGGACTGGCACTTGTCCACAGCCTGAGAGGCCAGCAGGTACACCCCCGACTCACACCACTGGTTCACCTGTAAACACCCGAGGACACGTGGATGAATAAACAACTACAGTAGGTATTGTCTAGGCTCCATATCAGTAGTATATCTAGGCTCATTTGCATGGCACTAATGTATATTGTCAACTACTAATGTTATACATGGCATGTATAGTTGTTTAGGAACCAAAAACGAAGGTACTGATTACTGTATGGGACAATATACTGAACAAGTGTTTTTGAGGCAGATAATATGAAAAATACAATTTTATTGAGTAAATGGATTTATTGCTTTGCTGAAAAAGTTGAAGTACCACTGACCTAGACGGAAGAGGGAAACTTTGTGAAAGTTATTTGAATTCATGAGATAATGTGTAAATGACATGTATAATCATGCAAACAATCTCTCCCTGAGGACATTGCCTTTACTGACAGCAATATAGAGATGAGGAGCCTCTTATGTTATCCACCCCACCTTGTCTATGCCTTTGTGTATTTGGCGTGATTTGGAGAGGACGTCGTACTTCTTCTGGGCCTCGTTGGTGAAGTCATCACAGATGCGTCGGAGCTCCACACACTTGGGCCGTATGGAGTCCACAGAATAGTGGTTGCTCTGAATCAGCTGGTCCCCGTGTAGGGCATGGAGCTGGGCCTTCTCTAACGACTCCTGACATGCATCAGACAGAGAGCCATTCATCTCACATGACCACATTCGTGTTAGGCTCACATTCAATACAATGCAAGGCTGATGATCACGTGCTAAGTAAGACATAGTGGATACATTGTGCTTTGTATTGTAAGGTTAGATGTTACATCTCATATAATGTTTGTTATGTGACTGTGCTGACCTGAGCCTTCTCCTCTAAGGTCTTGAGGTCCTTCAGTAACATCTCTACCAGGGTGACACAGTCCCCAATGTCTGACAGGGCCGTCAGAGTCGCCATCAGACTGTCCAATGACACTTTCACCTGGGGAGGGGACACAGAGAGAGCAGGAGGTTAAGGACATATGTACAGTATTTCCAAACACATATTCTTGAGAGGAAGCATTATATACTGTAAGTGTGAAGTTGCAAACATAAAAAAGCATGTGTAATTGAAACTGAGAAAAGTGAAGGGTAAGCAACTATTTTTGGACAAAGTGTTACATTGTAATAGCTACTTCTAATTGCTGTCTCTGGGGGAACACAAATAGCCAGGCTGTGTTCTGTCCAGTTTTCTTTGTTAACGTGATTAAGCTAAACCTGTTGACTACAGCAGTCAGCGACTCTGTCACAGAAACATACGTACCTCTCGGAAGTCATGCTCAAAATGGCGTAACTGCAGGCACTGCTCCAGTTTGAGGTGATGTTTAGACCAGAACTGTTCAAAAGCATTTTCTGTCTCATCTAGCTGGGCCAACAACCTGAAATACAACATGGACGTATGACATGATATGCAGCATCTTTATCCACCTCTGGAATATACTCTTAGTGAGAAATTCAATAAGTTAAATCATTTGTGAACCGAACACATACAAATGATTTAATTAGGAGCTTCCATCTCCAGTAGGTCCCAGTAACCAACCTTTCCACAGTGGTGTGGTTCTCCATCTCGTCTGGGTTTAGCTGGTGGTTCTCAGACTTGGCAGCCTGCTCTTTGATACAGCCCAGTAGAGTGGTTCCCTGTTTCATCGCTAATTTCAGTTCATCCTGTCAAAATGAAAGAATTCATTAAATACCATTATAAACCAGGTGGTTCAAGCCCTGAATACTGATTGGCTGAAAGGTTGGTAACCAGTTTATAATAGCAATAAGGCACCTCAGGCCGTTTATGGTATATGCCCTATATACCACGGCTAAGGGCTGTATCTCGGCACTCCGCGTTGCGTCCTGCTTAAGAACAGCCCTTAGCTGTGGTATATCGGCCATAAACCACACCTCCTCTGGCCTTATTGCTATTATAAACTGGTTACCAACATAACCAGAACAGTAAAAATAGATGCTATACGGTCTGATATACCACGGCTTTCAGCCAATCAGCATTCAAGGCTTGAACCACCCGATTTATAATGGTATTGCTGGTTTGGGAATAGAATACTCTGGTTATTATCTAGGCCATTGATGCTTATGGTTGTGGTTAAACTACAATGCCACAGGCTATGATAGAACCCATTCCCCTGTGTATTTGATCACACTACTGTATGTGAATGTAACTAATAGTATACTAACAAATATCAATACAATCTTCAGGTGTTGAGGATGTTAGCCATGAGTACAAGTGAACCATTGTAGGAAGCCAGGTTCAGTAGTATTATGTTGATGCTGAAGCAGAGCCCCACCTTGAGTTTGTCGTGCTTCTCAGTGTGAGTAGTGAGCAGGTCTTTGGTGCACTGCACATCGTTGGGCAGCTCCGTCTCGGCCAGGTCTGTACCGAACTTCTGCAGCATTTGAGCCGTGGTCTTCACCGTCACAGCAAAGTTCTCAATGGCCTGACAGCAAAAACACACACACTTGTATTGTTTCCAGTGAGTCCAGAAAGTAACTGGTGTAAGGCCAATGTCATGGTAACTCACTGTCCGGCGGTGGATCCACTGGCTGTGACAGTAGTCCAGGTTCCCACCAAGCTCACATGTTAGCTGGCCCTTATCCACGTAGCCATATAAGTCAGATAGGGAGTTGAGCATCACAATCTGTAGGGAAACAAATTCACATACATTGCTGTGTGTTATAGATGTTAGGGCATCTTCTTCATTATCAGTCTGGGTTTTCTCATCTAATTTTAGGGTTAGACAATAATTGTCATGGCATAATGTTAAGACAGGCTTCTGTGTTTTTTGGTTTACTCCATTTCTACTTCCTCACCAGATGTCTTGAATTCTACAACACTTGAGTAAGGATGACACACACGCGCGAGGTGGTGAGGAGTCTGAGGAGGAGTTGCAACTTTTATCTTCGAAAATGTGTACAGTTACAGTATACTGTAGGTGTCAGAGCATAATGCAGGAGAATTGGCCTTCACCAAAAAATGAATGAAGTAAGGGAAATACAGGTGCATGTCGTCATATTCTACAGCTTTCCATAAACAAGGAAAACATGCAGTGAGTACATAGTCATTGTTCTAGCAGTTAGTTTACAGGTGAACATCACACTCCCATGCAACACTCCACATGACATTAGGTCAATCACTATCTCACACCCAGACACCGAGGAAAGGTTTCTAAGATGATCTACGAGTTGAACAGGGTGAGTGGTAGCGAAGCATTCTTACCGGTACCTTCATTTTAAAGTCATCCCGGTGCAGCTTAATGCCAATGTCAGCGATGGCCCTCTGGAAGAAGCGGGAGGGCCTTAGCACCAACACCAGCTGGAGGTTCCCTGGAAATGCCCCCTAGTGGACACAGGTACAAAACACAGCTTCATACCATCTCATAGCCTTGTGTGGAGGGAGCTTTGCTCAGAATTTGCAGTAGATTATACCCAAAAAAATGTTCTTCATACAAGACTTCCTGATATAGGAGCATTGGTTGCAATTATATTTTACAATGTTACATGATGCTGAAATAAAATTGTTTGGTCCCATTCTGTCTGTACTGTGGCCAATTCCTCTATTGAAGTCAAACACAGTGAGGAGTTAAAGCACAAACAGACTGGATAACCAGGCAAGAGATAAAAGCCCTGTCTGAAGTGAAAGACGGACATCTTCATACCGCTATCCGCGTCAGCGAGGCCTTCACTGAGCTCCATTTGTCACGCCTGCGGTCGATGATTATAACGAAACCGATACTGGCCGCGTCCAAACTAGACAAAGGAAACATGGAAATAAACACATGCGGTAGGTGAAGCTATCCAAGCATATCCAAGAGGGCACTAGAGTACACTGCTGTGCTCTGTCTCTGTTCAGTTTAAACAGAGTTTACATAAAATCACTTCAGCACTTTTAGAATCAGGCCAGTATAGTTAACAGTGTTAGAGGAGCTGTGTAAACTTGTGTAATGTTCGGGGTCTTTTACAGGGAAGAGGTTTTTAAGTGAGGGCCATTAACATGCTGAATGTGTTACTCTGACAAAAAAGGTGAATAAAGTTGCTCATGTCTAACATCTTAATGTGATATCTGGTCTAATATAATTCCTACTCAACTGAGCAACTTTTGTTTATTTTCCTGGTTGCGAGCAGCTGACATGAGACAAGATTAATGGTGCTCACGATGTACCATGAGAGAAAGAATGACATCCCAGATTGTGCCACAAATGTCATTGGAGGAGAGTTTTTCACAAGACACATTTCTCAGGATGTGGTAAAATTGAAACCGAATTGAAAATGCTACACCTCAAGAAATGTGTCTTGGGAAGTACCTTTGGATTTGCGGTTGGACGAGAGTTTGCCGGAACCACATCCCATACAGAGGGGAGGTAATGGCATTTCCCACTGGGCACAAACTAGTTGAATCAACATTGTTTTAACGTAATTTGTCAATGTATTGTGACATGGAACCTCCGTGGGAAATAATTACATTTGAAAAAAGTAATCAACTGTTGTTTTGAGGGTGAAATGTCAACCACAGGATTATGTCATAATCAAATTTAAACATAGACAAACCTTGTATAAAATATGTTGAATTTGTACCTTTAAGACCTCAGATCTTCAACATTATATCCACTATCAGAAGAAAAAAAATGACAGGCTGGGCATCCCCTCCTACTGGAGAATTGATCCATTGGTCTCCCATCCAGGGTTTTAACCAAGGCCAGCCATGCTTAGCTATGATATTTGTCACTGACTATTGCCAATATTAGATCATGAGAGTGATTGTTGAGAGATCTCCACTTAAAAACTAAATAGATTCACTGTTGCTATTGAAGTCATTCCAAAGAGTAGGTTTAACAGAGCAAATAAAAAGTGACCATACTTTCACTCATATATCATCATTGATGCTATTCAGGACTATATACTGTAGCATTTGCAGTCATCAACAACAGCAATTGCCTCAATTCAACCCATAATTCAACAAAAAAAAGAAAATACAATAGGCCAAGGGTTTCAAGCACCGTTTGATTTCAAATGTAATTATATTTTGTGACATTGAATTATGTTTGGTTGTCAATGCAACCAAATATTAACATTTGAAGGAGATGCATCTTCTGCTTGGATAGTTCCATCTGTGCCACTAATTCAATATTATCTTACAAACTAATGCAACATTCAACCTTAAAATAAGTAATAAATCCATGGCCACATTGAGGTTTCTCTAACTATAAAATGTGTTCTTATGTAATCATATAGAGCATGCATGTTCAAGACAGCATGCATAGGTCGTTGCAGGTCTGTGGAGATCTTCACAATTGCTGTAATAATCTGCACAGAATGTCAAATGGCATTCACCACTTGTACTTTTAATGTAATTTCAACTGCAATCCAGGTCATTTGGTTCTGCTTTTAGATGAAGCTCAGTATTCATCTGTTGTATAAATAAACAAAATATCTGATATTGTATTCACATTAGATTTTCTTTTAAATGGTTGAAAGCACATCGATAGACATTTGGGTGACAACTAAACCAAAAATCTGACGTTGTTTTTCCATTCCAAATGGTAGAAAGCACAATGATCACAAATTGGAAATTCAACTAACTTTGGGCTGTCTTTTTGAGTGGGTGACAGGTTTTAATCTCGCTGATCAACGTCTCAACCAAAGTTTAGCCAATCATCCACGTTGAAATGATGTGGTGTACCCAGTGGGTTACGTCTATATAAACCAATGTCTTTCTTCAAGCCACACTCTTTAAAAGCATTGCATCACTGTGCTGCTATAAGCATCAGTCTTTAACCTGCTATTACCAAATATATAGTAGCATTCAGTCTGGCACCTCTCAGCTTTGGACTGTTTGTTCCAGAACCCATTTGCCAGGATCCGGTACCTCTCTTGGCATACTTTTTTTTATCTATTTGCAATGTAGTAAAAGCAATCAGAGCAATCAGAGTTCGTTCAGGTTGACTCCTCTGTAATTATCCTGCCCATTAAAAATTGTAATGTGAAAACATGCCTGATATTCTAAAAATGGATTTGTGTTGTGCGAGCCCGGGTTTATGGTTTGCGCAACATTGTAGCCTATGTAGACCAACGCCTATATAGACCAGAAGCGAGCCGGTATCTCTCACAGATCTAGAATGAGATTCACTTTCTATGATCTCTCTCTAGTCTGATAGACATGATCCTGCAACTCATTTCTTCAGCGTTGCACTTCCTCATTTATTTCCTTATTGAATCATAGCCGCCGAAGTGTACTGGAGGTGCTGCAGCCCCCCTGATTAATTGAAATAGGCTACATTTGCCAAAGTTATAGAATTACTCCTGTCTGATCATAAAACAAATCAGAATGCTACACCAGGAGTAGGCCTCTAAATTTAGCAACAGAGGATCAACAGTTTATGTAAAAAAAAAAAATAAAAAAAAAGGCCTAGCTGTGGATTGTGTGTAGCCCAATCATAGGGCATAGCCTACAGTCGGGAAGGCGCAGGAAATCAGTCAGTAAACAGCATGCAACCAAAACAGGCCTTTCGCAAATATTTATAATAGGCCTACAATCACGGGTAAAACACAGGTTGTAAAGCAAATGGATCCTGCTGTAAAGAGACGTCTAATCTGTCTGTAAGCTACCAAGTGATCAACTTCCAAATAGCCCTGTTGAGCAAACAGCATTGTTTTACAAAGTCAAACAAGAGAGATAGGCTTTTGGCAGGAGCGCATCGGCCATGGCTGGTGAGTGAGCTCTGCATCATTGGGTGAGTCAGTGAAACTGTAAAGCTTTTTTAGACTATAATTTCCTCCTCTAATTGTACAATATGTGTGTCTCCAAACACCTAGGCTATTGATGGATTCGAGACAAGGTCGTTTTAATTGAGCTCAGATTCTCAGTTTGTCAGTGTTAAAGTAGCCTGTCATTTCGATCATTTGTGTCATCTAAAATGATGAAGAATTGCATGAAATACGTTTATAAAAAGGTACATTTTTTTCCCTGAACCTAGGCTACAAAATATTTGCCCAACGTGTGCAACTTAAACAAGCCCGTCTATGCAACTGCTCTATGCCAGTATGCAAAAGCTATGATAATGCATGCAATACTTTATTCTTATATTTTTTCATGCATTCTGGTCCCTCAGAGGCCCCAGATCACCCCGCTCTCGGGCTCACTTTTTGTTCTGGCACCTCCCAATTTACAAATTAAGCACTAAGCCTCTGTTCTCCACTGTGTTCTCCACTGTGGGAAAATAAAGTGCACCAAAAGTCCTGTATTGATCTGATAGCCATGGGTGAATATGCATGGTTGGAAAGAAAGCTTTAAATGCATTGCTCCTACTATACCTGGGGATGCTGGTCAGATATGTTACAACATTCTGGAAGTCCTCCGGTACGAGGTCGCTGAAGCCTGAGTACTCAGGGAAGGTGATGATTGGGGCACCATCTTTCCCTCTTCCTCCTGCACACAGAGGGGTAAAACAATTGGTTGTTATAAATGTGTCCATTTTGTTACATTCATTCGTTTACACCAGACATTGACAGGCAAATAAACATGAATTGGATGCAATCCTACATTCGGCTGTTACAGATATTATTGATGCTGTCAATAGAAAAGTTATATTTACACTAATTAACCACAAGATGGTAGCATTGGGTTAAATAATGTCAGCATTGTTTGCCAATGTTTGATAAAATTTGATAATTCTTTGACAATTAAGTCATTATTTAATTATTTGAAACATGAAACTTAACAAGTTTGATAAGTGAATATGTTGATCTAACTGAAAGAAAAGTTTCTTATTAAATCCTGAAACAAATGAAGCAGCCATATTATAATACATGATCCTATATCTCTACAATGAGAGATTGATCAGTCAAAGTGTATCACTATGAGAAAGCATAGTGGAGCAGCAAGGCCACCATTTATCTAAAGTGTTCCACATCACTCAACATCATGCCCCCAGTGCTTGCCATCATGAGTGGAGATCGGGGACTAGGGTTTGGCCTTATTATCTAGGTAGAATTCTTCTCAACGTCAAAACAGTTCCGTTTAGGATGACAGAGGGGAACTGCTGTAAATGGTATCTTTGTGCACGGCCTTTATTTGCCCGAGGCAGTCTGATTTTCTACTTAAGGCTTGTGTCTGGGCACTCGCTTTATTTGGACACATTACTCTCATTCCTGAGGAGCACGTGAAGAAACATTGCCTTTGATATTAGTGGTGAGGTAACGGTAGCTCTTTACTTTCAACACACATTGACTAACTTCTCCTCCTCTCCCTTCTCTCAGTCGGTTCCAAAAATGTACCAATCACACAGACAAGCATAACACCCTCCTCCCAAACTCCAACGCTGTCACTGTCTTTGTGCTAAAAGCAGCATTTTGTTCATTTCCTGTGCCATCTCGCCTGCCATCCATCCCACAGGGTGACATCTCACCTATCAGTCCTCCCAGCCAGACACATCCAATTACCTGCTGATGGCAGAAGAATCCATACCTGCCGCCACAGGAGATCCATACACATGTCAGAGCTTGTAGTCTACTTCTCTCACTGACAACAACACTACATCAGATAATAATCAGAGTTAGAAAATACAGCGCTGTCTGGAAAACTCCACTCAGCACCACCTCTTCAGGTATAAGTACTGCCTGAAAGTAATTTTGGAGGAAAACCCATTGAGAGACCCATTGAGAATTAAAAAAACAGCTTGCGGTGTAGGTCATAAAACATTCTTGTGTTTTTTCCACAGTAAAATTACATAAGTCTGAAAGCTAGCTTTTCTGAGCCAGGGTTTTTAGACTGAGGCATAAGCTTGGCTGAAGTGCAGCAGACCGACCCCTGGTGGTTTGACATGGGTGGGACGGAATGGAAACAATCCCTGTCGAGGCAGAGGCTTTGGTGTGGACGTCCCGCCCAATAACTACCCACAACTCTCTCTGTTATTGTCCCAGCTTAGGCCCTACACCTCTGCCACTTCTATGTCTCCAGTAACTAAAATATGGATATGCCAGAAGAATAAGACTCATTTATTTGTGCTCCAAGAAGGTTATGAGGGAAATAACGCAGAGATGGAAAATGTTTGAGAGAGTCCTCAGGGTTGATCTGTGAGCATACAGATATGATATAGGGGACTCAATGTTCTCACATACATGTTAATAAGACTATACAGTACTGTATGTACAGTTGAAGTCGGAAGTTTACATACACCTTAGCCAAATACATTTAAACTCAGTTTTTCACAATTCCTGACATTTAATCCTAGTAAAAATGTCCTGTCTTAGGTAAGTTAGGATCACCACTTTATTTTAAGAAATGTGAAATGTCAAAAATAATAGCAGAGAGAATGATTCATTTCAGCTTTTATTTCTTTCATCACATTCCCAGTGGGTCAGAAGTTTACATACACTCAATTAGTATTTGGTAGCATTGCCTTTAAATTGTTTAACTTGGGTCAAACTTTGTGATGGCCACTCCAATACCTTGACATTGTTGTCCTTAAGCCATTTTGCCACAACTTTGGAAGTATGCTTGGGGTCATTGTCCATTTGGAAGACACATTTGCGACCAAGATTTAACTTCCTCACTGATGTCTTGAGATGTTGCTTCAATATATCCACATACTTTTCCTACTGCATGATGCCATCTATTTTGTGACGTGCACCAGTCTCTCCGGCAGCAAAGCACCCCCACAACATGATGCTGCCAACCCCATGCTTCACGGTTGGGATGGTGTTATTCGGCTTGCAAGCCTCCCCGTTTTTCCTCCAAACATAACGATGGTCATTATGGCCAAACAGTTCTATTTTTGTTTCATCAGACCAGAGGACATTTCTCCAAAAAGTACGATCTTTGTCCCCGTGTGCAGTTGTAAACCATAGTCTGGCTTTTTTTGGCGGTTTTGGAGCAGTGGCTTCTTTCTTGCTGAGCGGCCTTTCAGGTTATGTCGATATAGGACTCGTTTTACTGTGGATATAGATACTTTTGTACCTGTTTCCTCCAGCATCTTCACAAGGTCCTTTGCTGTTGTTCAGGGATTGATTTGCACTTTACGCACCAAAGTACGTTCATCTCTAGGAGACAGAACACGTCTCCTTCCTGAGCGGTATGACAGCTTCGTGGTCCCATGGTGTTTATACTTGCATACTATTGTTTGTACAGAGGAACATGGTACCTTCAGGCATTTGGAAATTGCTCCCAAGGATGAACCAGACTTGTGGAGGTCTACAATTTTTTTTCTGAGGTCTTGGCTGATTTATTTAGATTTTCCAATGATATCAAACAAAGAGGCACTGAGTTTGAAGGTAGGCCTTGAAATACATGCAGGTACAAATTATTACTCAAATTATGTCAATTAGCCTATCAGAAGCTTCTAAAGCCATGACATAATTTTCTGGATTTTTCCAAGCTGTATAAAGGCACAGTCAACTTAGTGTATGTAAACTTCTGATCCACTGGAATTGTGATACAGGGAATTATAAGTGAAATAATCTATCTGTAAACAATTGTTGGAAAAATTACTTGTGTCATGCACAAAGTATATGTCCTGACCGACTTGCCAAAACTATAGTTTGTTTACAAGAAATTTGTGGAGTGGTTGAAGAACGAGTTTTAATGACTCCAACCTAAGTGTATGTAAACTTCCGACTTCAACTGTATGTATGTACACATTCACTACTTCCGGATCCCAAAAGTGGCCATTTCAGGCACTGAACAAAGCTTGTGAATACAGTCAGAGGAAATGGTTCACGGTGTAATGTGATAATGCTGTTATTGTCATGGAGCAGACCAGACAGGAGGCCGCTGAGGTGAGAACGGCTCATAACAATGGCTAGAACAGAGCAAATGGAATGAGATCAAACACCTGGAAACCATGTGTTTGATGTATTTGATACCATTCCACCGATTCCATTCCAGTCATTACCACAAGCCCGTTCTCCCCAATTAGGGTGCCACCAACCTCCTGTGACCTCTGTCCACTCTGGGACAGGAAGTCATTAAGAGGCACTCCTATCGATCAACAGTATTAAAAAGGTTCAAGTCTGCTCACAACTCAATCATGATTTAAGGTCAACACCGGAAATGGCCTTTTGACTGATAATGTGACTCGAAAGGATATGATACATTTCCTTTTTCTGTCTGCGATCCAAATGAATCATGAAACATTGCAATGTGTAGTACTATAGAAGCGATCACACCTTCTCTAAGTGAGCATAATAATAGTCATTTCCATCCTTCGGACATCCATCTTTCCTCCTTCATAAAGGGAGAGGAACTACATTATCTGCCTGTCTGTGTGTGAGGGAAGCAGGAGTAAGGAGAGGAGACAGAGCCCCTAGATACATACCTGAGAGCAGGGCAAACTGCCGGTGCAGCTGCTCTATGATGTCGACAGCCAGCAAGGGCCTGATCTCTTGCTGCATGATCTCATCTGGGGAGGGAAACAGGAGAACGCCTCCAGTCAGCAATCACAGTATCATTGGAGAAAGAGCAGTATTATTAAAACACTGGCGTACAACATGTCCCAACTAATCAAGCCCCGAGGCCATACCCTGGCCCAATCATCATCAGTGGACAAGCCATCTACATCAGTGGAGGCTGCTTAGGGGATGACGGTGCATAATAATGGCTGGAACGGAGTAAATGGAATGGCATCAAACTTCTGGAAACCATGTGTTTGATGTATTTGATGCCATTCCACCTATTCCACTCCAGCCACTACCACAAGCCCTCCCTCCCAAATGAAGCTGCCACCAACCTCCTGTGATCTACATGTCTGACTAGTCAGCTCTGTATGATCTGTGGAAAATGAGGGCAAGGCTGGGCTCTGGACCTTTCCACAGTGTCTGTTCTCTCTCCAACAGTGGTCTCCATGTGTAACGCTGCCCCTCGCAGTCAAGACCTTTAGCTGTGAATGCAGATGAGCTTAGTGTGCCTTTGTTAGATTTCCATTACAAGCTGCAGTAGCGACTGTTGCCCCCTTTCACACAGATCATTCTTTCATTGTGTTGTTCCTGTAAGACTTAGTAGCTATTCTGGATGCTTGGAGGGGAAGGAGGGTTGATGAAGCTCCATCAGTCTGCCTTAATGGTTTGGGGTCACCCTGGCCTGAAGCGCACTGCAGCTAGCTTTCACTGTGAACAAAACACCATCTGTCTGGCCATGGTATAAAGGAGTGTATTAACACAGACTGCACTTTATCCAGTTCTGGTCCTCTAGATGTTTCCCTATAGTCAGATCACGTGGTCAGGATAAACTCCAGGCCCTAGTCAGTCATATCTGCTGTATTGTTAGTTTGGTTGGTGTGTTGTCCACACGGTGTTGATTCTGTGGCAGGTTGTGCCAGCAACATGTGGAGACACCATGAAATAATGCCATGGCAACACAGAAGGGCGCTGTCCTCTGCGCTCCACCCACCTCATCCCAGTGTTCACCTCACCTTTTGCAAGGGAGCCTACAGCCTTCTCCATTTGCTCCAATGAGCAGAAACACATACATTCACTCTCAGCTACAGGAACACATCTATTGGATATGAGGACTTACAGTACATACTGTATTTTCCCCTAATCCAAGCTGTGTGGTAAACTGAATGAATTTATTATTATGACGTGCCATTAACGGGATATTCAAGATTGTTGACCGCATAAGGGTCAAAGTGCAATGCAATTTTGTCAGATATGGACGTGACGGACAACAATATAACAACCTCAAACTTGTATGATTCCCATTAGAGAGTTGAACTGTATGCACCATTTTCTCTACCTGGAAAGTACATCATTTATTTAATAAATGTTTAACGTTAGTTTACCTCAATAAACTATATGGAGGGCAAGCAGGTTTCCTTTTAATCATTAGCTATGGTGAGTTATATGATCATGTAGAAGGTCCTAGAATTCCTTAAATCAAGTAGCCTACTTCACTTTACCCTACTTTCCCTCTAAATCTATTTAAACAAAGGCGCAGTAAAGCTAAAAAAAAGCATCATTGCGTAGCTTACTAATTAACAACATTGCAGCTGTTGTGAAATATTGAGTAGAGGACTGGATAAATGACACAAAGCAATTACAACAGATGTTATATATTTGTAGCCTACATAACTTTTATCACGCAACAATCTAATTTTCACACAGTTGGCCCCCACAAGAAAAGAAAAAAGCCTGAGGCACACTGGCATCTCCCCCACAGAAAACTGCAAAACAACTGAGGCATTTTGTCCCTCAGCATTAACTATGGACAGACAGGCAAGAGTCCCTTGAGCTCCTTAGAAGAAATGCTGAAAAATATCTCAGCCTCTCTCTATACTGTTGTAATGGAAATCAAGTCTAGGACCAAGGCTAGCAACATGAGTGACAACAAACGTGTGTCTCTGTTTGGCATGTAAACACCCTATAACTCCCGACAGGGAGCCAGCCAGCGAGTGAGGGGAGTGAAAATACCTTACCTATGACAGGTCTGGTTCTCTTCATCGTAGTGCCACTATAGTTGGGTGTGAGGAGAGAGAAAAGTCACACTAATCCAGGCGACGGGGGTAAATCACACAGCCAGCAGCGGAAGTTTGTCAAAACAATTTTTTCAACCATTTTCATCCCCTTTCTCCTCTTCGGACTTCCTGAGTAAGTTACCCCAGACACACACACTCCCCCTCCCCACTTACACACACCCGAACACACACATACCCAGCTCGCAAAGTTTCTTTCTAAGGAAGGAGTGCATCTGTTTCTTTGGGCAATTTTTCCAGCCCCAGCTGTGTCTCACAGCTCCACTCTATTCTCTCACAAGGCTCTCTCAGCGCACAGCAGCCACACAAGCAACCTATCAGGACGCAGGGAGGAGGGAGAAGGAAAACACTGTTTACTGCCTCTTTAAGTGGGGGGCAGCCCCAAATGTTAACCATGCTTCTGAGAAAGAAAAAAAGAAAGAAAAAGAGAGAATCAAATCAGAGCGTTTTGTGTTGTGCTCTGGTGTTCTCCTCCCTTCAGCATCATCCCTCTTATTAAAGTTATGTGCTGACTGTGCACCCCTTTCTGATCTGACTCTGTCTCTGTCCTTTCCTGTATCTCCTCTCTTCTCCCCCCTCCCTCCATCCATCCCTCTTCTCTAAGAGCAACTGCATGGGAAGACAAGGGTGTTTATGGTCCTAGAGCAAGTATGTCCCAAAACACCAGTGGCAGCTACTGAGGCATTGTATGTTAAATAAGCAGCTTTCCTTCCTATTGTACACTGTATTCCAAAATAGTGAGATTCACTGAAACGTGCTGTCAAGTTTGCCACATGAAATGTGTTACAATCGTCGCACAAAGGACAACATGAAAACCATTCTGTTGTAAATCCAATTAAATGTTTTAGTGGACCTGAATGTATTATACAATTTCATAAATAAGTAATTAAAAAAAATGTCACTCCATGTACTTTGAATCTATGTCAGGGTTTAGACTTAAAACTCTACCCTTTATTTTGTAAACAAACAAAAACTCTTACACCCCCCCCCCCCCCCCCCCCCTCCCCCCAGGGAGAGCAGGTAACTGTGCGCCTGCATGTGGCCTAAATAAGAGCGGGAGAAAGAGAATGCAGCCAGTAGATCTGGTATTATGGGATAATTAGCTCTGTGTTTAATCAGTTGGCGGGTCAGCAGCAGTCTACAGCAGGGAGATCAGCTGTGTCTGAACGGGTAGACGGGAAGTTAGCTAGACTCCCTCTCTGCTGTGTCTGCCCTGTCGACCTGTCTGCGTGAGCCACCATGGATTTCACACACAGACAATAAGCCTACTGTTACAGGGTTACATAACAAGAAGCCATTATTGAGGACAAAATAAGGAGACAGCCAATTGTTCGGAAGGAGTGCAAATCAATATGTTGATACATTTTGCATTGTTCTCTTTCCAAACAAAAGACACACGTCACATATGCACTCAAATTTTCTGTATGAAAAACTTAGCCTACAATATCCACCACATATAGCCTAAACGCCACACATACTTGCCCTCCACACTATCCTCATGGGATATGAACCCCGTAGTTGACAAATTGAGCACTGGGCTGAGAAATTCATCCCGGTAACAATATCTGTCGTCCAGGAGAGGACAGTTGATAGGCTGGATTAGCCTCCCTAATGAGCATTTTAAAGCAGTGGACTATCTAACACAAATCATCCCCTCAGCATCAGGGACCAGCGGACCACAGCACCGTTTTTCGAGCTCCCCTCCCATCAACATGTGACTGTAAAGACACTCAGCCAACCAGCCCATGACGTTCCTCATCCAGTCTGATCCCTGCTGCATGACACCCAACCACACAGACACACACATGCGCGCCAACACATACATACAGGTGTGCGCGTATAGGGTAACACATTTAACTAAATGGACATTTTAAACAGAAGCACAATCAAATTATATGCATAAAGTATTGTATGAAAGTAGTCCAACCTTATAATTTAATAGTGGTTGATACAGCCTCTCCAGAACAAAAGCTTCTGTCTTAAAGGAAACCTCCACCCAAATAAGATATTTTGGTATTTGTTTCATAAATCCATTGTTGACATAGTCCCAAAATGTTTTGCTTGACAACTGTAGTAGGATGTCCCTTGGGGGTATCCATACCTATGTGTGACATGCGAGGGTTAGGTTAATAAACAGGCTGGAGCTAGAACCTCGTTGTCGCCGCTCCTTATTTTAGATCATACTACATGGTGTCAGAAGTGGGTTTAACATTCACATAAACGTGAAGGACGTACCAAGTAAATCATACATTCAGGCTGTTTCAAAGCAGGGAGGGCACAGTGTTGGAGATAAAACAGCGCATATCATTATTTTGCTAGCTAACGAGCAAGGACTAAGTTACTGCTAAGCAACATGTTGCAAGAGGAAGAAGCTGGCGGGATTTCAGGGTTTGCGACTCCAAGTTCAACGGGCTCTGGCGCAAACACGGACAGGCCAGTGGCTAGTGCTGACGAATTTCGCATTTGTCCCCCGGAGAATTTTGTAGGGAGGCGCTTTGAAAGGTACAGGGTAGCATCAGGCTTAAACATGAAAAATGAGGCATTTCAAGTTAATACACTGATCTACTCCATGGGTGATGAAGCCGAGGATATATTAAATGCTTCAACGTTGACTGAGGAAGAGAAACTTAACTACAGTGCCGTTAAAGACTGTTTTGAAACGCATTTTGTAGGGAGACACAACATTATATTTGAGAGAGCTAGGTTTAATATGCGCAAACAGAGAGTAGGGCACTCACAACGTTTATAACACCGTTTAGCCGTTACTGTTTTAATGTTTTGCCATTTGGAATCGCTTCCGGTCCTGAGCATTTCCAAAGACGCATGTCCCAGCTGTTGGATGGGCTGAGTGGCGTCATAGTCCACGCGGACGATGTGCTCGTGAAGGGACAGAGCAGAACATGATGTAAGGTTCACAGCAGTTCTGACCTGACTCCAGGAGACTGGCCTGACACTCAATGGAAAATGCACTTTTGCACAGTCAGAGGTCTTGTTCTTGGGACACAAAATCAGTGCAGCTGGAATAGAGCCGGACCCAGAGAAGATCAGCGCCATCACAGATATGCCCAGACCCCAGAATGTGGCTGAAGTCAGGACCTTCTTAGGCATGGCCACATATGTGGGTAAGTTCCTCCCACAGTTCTCAGATACAACCAAACCTCTGAGAGACTTACTAGCCAAAGAGAATGACTGGTCATGGGCTCACATGCAACAGGTAGCGTTTGACAAAATCAAAGGAGACCTGGCCTCACAGAGAGTGCTGGCCCAGTACCGTCCCCACGCTAAGACAAAGGTATCAGCAAATGCATCATCCTTTGGGCTAGGGGCGGTCCTCACACAGATGCAGGACAACATGGAATGGCGTCCAATAGCATACATCTCCCGAAGCTTATCCGACACAGAGCAAAGGTATGCTCAAGTGGAGAAGGAGGCATTGGCTATCACATGGGCATGTGAAAGGCTCAGCCAATACCTAATTGACCTGCAGTTTACAGCAGAGACTGACCACAAACCACTGTTGGCTCTGTTAGGGACAAAAGCACTGGACGACTTGCCTCCCAGAGTTCTGCGCTTCCACCTCAGATTACTGAGGTTCACCTACAAGATGGTGTATGTGCCAGGGAAGGCACTGATCACAGCAGACGCACTCTCCAGGGCCCCAATTAAACATCCATTATCAGAGGAGGAGCAATGTCTAGAGGGTGAGTTTTTTTTAAATGTTTATTTCACCTTTATTTAACCAGGTAGGCTAGTTGAGAACAAGTTCTCATTTACAACTGCGACCTGGCCAAGATAAAGCAAGCAGTGTGACACAGACAACAACACAGAGTTACACATGGAGTAAACAATAAACAAGCCAATAACACAATAAACAAGTCAATGACACAGTAGGAAAAAAAAGAAAGTCTATATACAGTGTGTACAAAAGGCATGAGGAGGCTGGCAATAAATAGGCCATAGGAGCGAATAATTACAATTTAGCAGATTAACACTGGAGTGATAAATGAGCATATGATGATGTGCAAGTAGAAATACTGGTGTGCAAAAGAGCAGAAAAGTAAATAAAATAAGAACTGTATGGGGATGAGGTATGTCGATTGGGTGGGCAATTTACAGATGGACTATGTACAGCTGCAGCGATCGGTTAGCAGCTCAGGTAGCTGATGTTTAAAGTTGGTGAGGGAAATAAAAGTCTCCAACTTCAGCGATTTTTGCAATTCGTTCCAGTCACTGGCAGCAGAGAACTGGAAGGAAAGGCGGCCAAATGAGGTGTTGGCTTTGGGGATGATCAGTGAGATATACCTGCTGGAATGTGTGCTACGGGTGGGTATTGTTACCGTGACCAGTGAACTGAGATAAGGCGGAGCTTTACCTAGCATAGACTTATAGATGACCTGGAGCCAGTGGGTCTGGCGACGAATATGTAGCGAGGGCCAGCCGACTAGAGCATACAGGTCGCAGTGGTGGGTGGTATAAGGTGATTTGGTAACAAAACGTATGGCACTGTGATAGACTGCATCCAGTTTGCTGAGTAGAGTAATGGAAGCTATTTTGTAGATGACATCACCGAAGTCAAGGATCGGTATGATAGTCAGTTTTACTAGGGTAAGTTTGGCGGCGTGAGTGAAGGAGGCTTTGTTGCGAAATAGAAAGCCGATTGGAGATGTTTAATATGAGTCTGGAAGGAGAGTTTACAGTCTAACCAGACACCTAGGTATTTATAGTTATCCACATATTCTAGGTCAGAACCATCCAGGGTGGTGATGTTAGTTAGGTACCGGTGTCACGTCCGTCGGATGAAGTAGACCAAGGTGCAGCGTGGTGACCGTACATTTTCCTTTTTATTGAATGTCGCCAGCAAAACCAATAAACAATACAAAACGACCGTGAAGCTTACAGGGCAAAGTGCCACAAACAAAGTTAACTACCCACAAGGACAGGTGGGAAAAAGGGCTGCCTAAGTATGGTTCCCAATCAGAGACAACGATAGACAGCTGTCCCTGATTGAGAACCATACCCGGCCAAAACAAAGAAATACAAAACATAGAAAATAGAACATAGAATGCCCAAAACCCCAAAACACACAGAAAAACACCCCCTGTCACGCCCTGACCAAACTACAATAACAAATAACCCCTTTTACGGGTCAGGACATGACAGTACTAAGGCTGGGGAGACATGCAGGAGGCCTGGCTCTGGGAGCAGGCACAGGACTTACCAGGCTGGGGAGACTTGCAGGAGACCTGGCTCTAGGAGCAGGCACAGGACTCACCCGGCTGGAGAGACATGCAGGAGGCCTGGCTCTGGGAGCAGGCACAGGACTCACCCGGCTTGAGAGACATGCAGGAGGCCAGGCTCTGGGAGCAGGCACAGGACTCGCCAGGCTGGGAGACTTGCAAAAGGCCTGGCTCTGGGAGCAGGCATCGGATAGACTGGGCCGTGGAGGCGCACTGGCGGTCTCGAGCGCAGGACTGGCACCACCCATACTGGCTGGGTGCCCGCTTTCCCCCGGCAAATGTGGGATGCTGGCACCGAGCACACCGGCCTGTGGATGCTCGGCCTCGAAACCGTGCACATCACCCCATAGCATGGGGCCTGACCAGTCAAATGCTCGCCATGGTAAGCATGGGGAGTTGGCTCAGGCCGCACTGGGTTCTCCAGGCGAACTGGGGAAACCGTGTGTGGAGCGGGCGCAGGACTCACCAGGCTGTGGAGGCGCACTGGAGGTCTGGAGCGCCAAGCTGGCACAAGACGTGCAGGGCTGGGGAGGCGCACAGGAGGCCTGGTGCGTGGGGCTGGCACAGTCTTCACCAGACGGCTAGCACGCACCTCAGGACGAGTATGGAGAGCTGACTCAGGTGACATCAATTCGAGGACACGCTCCGTAGGGCGAATGTTGTGCCTCATGCACCAACACAGCAGCTCTCTCATAGCTCTCTCCTCCAATCTCCCCATCAACTCCTTCACTGTCTCTGCTTCGCTCCCTTCGCTCACCTCCAATTTCACCCCGACTGGCTCTGGTTCCATCCTCGGCTCCGCCGACCGTCCCGTGTGCCCCCCCAAAGAAAAATCTTGGGGCTGCCTCTCCTGGCCACGCTGCTTGGTCCCTTGGTGGTGGGTAGTTCTGTCACGTCCGTCGGATGAAGTAGACCAAGGTGCAGCGTGGTGAGCGTACAGTTTCCTCTTTATTGAATGTCGCCAGCAAAACCAATAAACAATACAAAACGACCGTGAAGCTTACAGGGCAAAGTGCCACAAACAAAGTTAACTACCCACAAGGACAGGTGGCAAAAGGGCAGCCTAAGTATGGTTCCCAATCAGAGACAACGATAGACAGCTGTCCCTGATTGAGAACCATACCCGGCCAAAACAAAGAAATACAAAACATAGAAAATAGATCATAGAATGCCCAAAACCCCAAAACACACAGAAAAACACACCCTGCCACGCCCTGACCAAACTACAATAACAAATAACCCCTTTTACTGGTCAGGACGTGACAACAGGTGTCCATTAATGCAATAAGGGACAGCCTACCTGCATCTCAGACCAAACTGCAGCAGATTGCAGAGGAGCAACAACGAGACCACATCTGCAAACAGATAGTGCAGCAGTGCAAAAGGGGATGGCCCAGACAGGAGGAACTGCCTCAGCTGCTGAAGCCCTATTGGGTGCACCAAAGTGACTTCCACTGTAATGGAGACCTTCTCATGAAAGGACAACGGATAGTTATCCCAGAGACTCTACAACCAGAAATGCTAGACAGAGTGCATGATGGACACATGGGGATAACCAAATGCAGACTGAGGGCTCAACAGTCAGTGTGGTGGCTTGGTCTGAGTACTCAGATTGCCAAGCTGGTGGCCCAGTGTGAGGTCTGTACAAAATGTCAACCTTGTCATCCGGAGCCAATGATGGCAACGGAGCTGCCAAAATGGCCATGGCAAAAGGTAGGGGCAGATATGTTCTATTGGAAAAATGACACTTATCTGCTAGTGGTAGATTACTACTCAAGATACATTGAAATAGCAAAGACACCCATAACCACATCAGCTGGTGTTATCAATGGATTAAAGTAAATTTTTTCCAGGCAAGGGGTCGCTGAGGTCCTGGTTACAGATAACGCTCCCCAGTTCTCTGCAAGCTCCTTTTCTGCTTTTGCCGCAGAATATGACTTTACACATGTGACCAGTAGCCCCTACCATGCACAGAGTAATGGTGAGGCAGAGAGAGCTGTTAAAACAGTCAAGGGACTGCTGAAAAAGAACAAGGATCCATACTGGGCTCTGTTAGCTTACAGAGTTACAACACTGCATCATGGGCCGTCGCCTGCCGAGCTCCTGATGGGCAGGAGGCTGCGTTCCCCATTGCCTGTCTCGCCGGTTCAGCTTAAACCCGATGGCCTAACGGGAAGACCTTCGCTGAGAGGGACAAACGGCTGAAACAAACGCAAACAGGAGACTTTAATCAGAGACACCGTGCTACGGAGAGGCCAGAGCTGACCGAAGGTCAACGTGTGTGGATTACAAACTTAAAGACACCAGCAATAGTGCTGAGGGAAGCGGATGCCCCACGCTCCCATGTGGTGGACAGGCTCAGAAGAGGTACAAAGGAACCAAACACACCTCAGAGCTCTTCCAGATCTACCAGCCACACAGACTGAGGCCACAGAAAATGCACAAAAAGAGGGTGAAGGAGAGAGAATGCTCACAGAGCCACAAGCGCACCCAAAAAGTGATGTGAAGCCACCAGAGTGGCTGAAAGACTATGTTACGTGAAGAGAAAACATACTGTTGGGGACCATAACCAGCAAAAAGAGACTGTACCTAAGTTAATGTTCATACTGTGTGATTTAATGCTTTCATACTGTTTCAGGATGTGAAGTAGCATGTTAGAGAATAATACTGGTTTCCAAAATTGCATTTCAGTTATGCTTCAGTGGTTATGCATGTTGAGTTCTTGTTCATTGGAGAGGGGAAGATGTAGTAGGATGTCCCTTGGGGGTATCCGTACTAGAGGTCGACCGATTAATTAGGGCTGATTTCAAGTTTTTATAGCAATCGGTAATCTGTATTTTTGGCCACCAATTTGCCGATATTTTTTTGTTATTATTTTTTTTTACACCTTTATTTAACTAGGCAAGTCAGATTAAGAACACATTCTTATTTTCAATGACGGCCTAGGAACGGGGGTTAACTGCCTTGTTCAGGGGGGATTCGTTTTTGCAACCTTCCGGTTACTAGTCCAACGCTCTAACCACCTGCCTTACATTCCACTCCACAAGGAGCCTGCATGGCAGGCTGACTACCTGTTACGCGAAGGCAGCAAGAAGCCAAGGTAAATCGCTAGCTAGCATTAAACTTATCTTATAAAAAACTATCAATCTTAAGATAATCACTAGTTAACTACACATGGTTGATGATATTACTAGTTTATCTAACGTGTCCTGCGTTGCATATAATCGATGCGGTGCCTGTTAATTTATCATCGAATCATAGCCTACTTCGCCAAACGGGTGTTGATTTAACAAACGCATTTGCGAAAAAAGCACTGTCGTTGCACCAATGTACCTAATCATAAACATCAATGCCTTTCTTTAAAATCAATACACAACTATATATTTTTAAACCTGCATATTCAGTTAATATTGCCTGCTAACATGAAATTGTGTCACATCTCTAGCGTTCATTGCACGCAGAGTCAGGGTATATGCAACAGTTTGGGCCGCCTGGCTCGTTGCGAACTAATTTTCCAGAATTTTTACGTAATTATGACATAACATTGAAGGTTGGGCAATGTAACAGGAATATTTAGACTTAGGGATGCCACCCATTAGATAAAATACGGAACGGTTCCGTATTTCATTGACAGGAAAAACGTTTTGTTTTCGAGATGATAGTTCCCAGATTCGACCATATTAATGACCTAAGGCTTGTATTTCTGTGTGTTATTATGTTATAATTAAGTCTATGATTTGATAGAGCAGTCTGACTGAGCGATGGTAGGCAGCAGCAGGCTCGTAAGCATTCATTCAAAACAGCACTTTCGTGCGTTTTGCCAGCAGCTCTTCGCAATGCATTGCGCTGTTTATGACTTCAAGCCTATCAACTCCCAAGATGAGGCTGGTGTAACCGATGTGAAATGGCTAGCTAGTTAGCGGGTGCGCGCTAATAGTGTTTCAAACGTCACTCGCTCTGAGACTTGGAGTGGTTGTTCCCCTTGCTCTGCATGGGTAACGCTGCTTCGAGGGTGGCTGTTGTCGATGTGTTCCTGGTTCAAGCCCAGGTAGGAGTGAGGAGAGGGACGGAAGCTATACTGTTACACTGGCAATACTAAAGTGCCTATAAGAACATCAATAGTCAAAGGTATATGAAATACAAATCGTATAGAGAGAAATAGTCCTATAATTCCTATAATAACTACAACCTAAAACTTCTTACCTGGGAATATTGAAGACTCATGTTAAAAGGAACCACCAGCTTTCATATGTTCTCATGTTCTGAGCAAGGAAATTAAACGTTAGCTTTTTTACATGGCACATATTGCACTTTTACTTTCTTCTCCAACACTTTGTTTTTGCATTATTTAAACCAAATTGAACATGTTTCATTATTTATTTGAGGCTAAATTGATTTTATTGATGTATTATATTAAGTTAAAATAAGTGTTCATTCAGTATTGTTGTAATTGTCATTATTACAAATAAATAAATAAAAATCGGCAGATTAATCGGTATCGGATATTTTTGGGCCCCCAATAATCGGTATCTGTATCGGCGTTGAAAAATCCTAATCGGTCGACCTCTAATTCGTACCTATGTATGACATGCGAGGGTTAGGTTAATAAACAGGCTGGAGCTAGAACCTCGTTGTCGCGCGTCCTTATTTTAGATCATACTACAACAACACTCACATTTTCACTATATGTAACTTTCAATATACAGAAATCATTCCTGTGTGATGCCCTTTACATCACATGATGATGCGTTTTGCATCATATGATGCTAAATTTTATTTCTGTATTTTAAAAGTTACTTATCTTGAAAATGTAAGTGCTGACAAGCAAAACATTTAGGGACTATGTCAACAATGGACTAATGAAACCAATACCAAAAGATAGTTTTTGGGTGGAATTTTTCTTTAACTAAAGGGACATGAGAATCTGTGACCAACACTCCATGCCGAGCGCAGCAGGAGCCCATAAAACAGAGTGAGGTAGTGTTTTTTGGAAGAACTAGGTCAAGCATCTCTCCACCACCGCCCTCCACCAGTGCTTTAAGAGGAGGAGAAGCCCTCACGCTCACGCTGACATCTACACACAGGGAGAATATGACTGCTAATATTTCTCTCTGCAAGAAGATCAAATAGAAAATCGAACATCCTCTTACAATATGTGTCCAGTATTCTCCATCATTGAGTAGTAAAACTACCTTTAAAAGGTTAATCTAACTGAATACATTTGGTAGAATTGATTGTGTTTGATTTCTGTATAATGTACTCCATTTGACTTGCGTTGCTAATTTTCTCACAAAGCAGTGTCACATACAGTGGATCTATCTGTACAGTACGCAATTCCATATGTACCCAGGACATTTCTATGGTCATGGATCTACGAACAGTACTGATATAATCTCCTTCAATATTGTTGGAGAAGAAGCTTGAATATAGTAGATATTTGTTCGTAAATCCACATACGTCCAAAAGAGCACGTTTCCCATTGACACTCAGGAAAAGGGAGGTCGTGCAAGAAAACAATAAAAGGATGTGTCAGACAGGTCCATTTATCTTCCAATAACAAAACTCCCCTAGTGATGGATATCAGATGAAAGCGAAGCCAAAACTGTCTTTGGAAGTTGGACGAGCCCCAGATGTGTAATAATCTGGACTTCAGATGGAGGGAATACCAACCAACTGGATAAAAATAGGGCAACAAATTGGGATTTTGACCATGAATTTTGCCCAACATTCATGTGGAAACTTGTTCTAGGAACAGAATGAATGGACGTCATTATAATGCTGAGAGATGAAAGGACCTCTGAGGAAAAGACGTCAAAGCCATGTGATGGTCATTATGGTTTCAGCCTTACACTCAGGACATTAAGACGGATATCCCATTCTCTTATTAACAATCAAAAACTTCTTGGAATTGCGCTTGGACAGATACAGAAACTGCTTTCTGGCAATAAAATATGTCACTTTGTTCCGACTAAAGAACCTTATCTCAGATACACCTTTGAATGCAGACAGTTCAGGAAGAGCAAAACGTGACACATATCCTTACTTGAATGTACCCAAACAATTTAATTGCATTTATATCTTCAGATACACATATTTTGAACCAGATGCCCTGAAGGACATAGGCTTGGCAGCTAACTGGATACCATAGGTGATGATTTGCTTCAGTTGCAAGGGATAATCACACATAAGAAACGGTGCATGTCTAGGCATTGAGGGTTTGTGGGACCATCAACTGCTTCTGGGTAGGTTATTTTGTGATATCATTCAACTTTGCCAGCTAGTCTTTTCCCACACGTTTAAAACAGTCAGCAGGACATCTTTATCCAACCATAGACACCATGATTCAGATTATCATTCTTTTTAAACATGGAGCCATTTCTTTTCTGCTGTCATTGCCACTACTCCACAGAGAGAAACATAAAAAATTGTGCAAGCTTGCATGCATGGTATAAGACATGTTCTACTCAAGTGTTCTTTTAAAGGTTGTTGTGATGTGGAGCTTTCTATCCAGGACAATGCAAGCCATTTGACATGCAGATAGGAAAGCAACCTGGCATTTAATAAGCATGTCTGAGAAGGTGAGAACTGCCATGCCTATTCATAAATGCATCAGTCTAATATTAGAAGGAAAGGCATACCTCAGATAGCATCAGCAGCAGACTAATGAAATCTCACCAAAGCATTTACATATAGCAAGGCCATACCAGGGCCTTAGCAGCATCACATCAATCAACAAGCGCAGCCTAATGGTTAGAGCGTTGGACCAGTAACCAAAATGTAGCTAACTCGAATCCCCGAGCTGACAAGGTAAAAATCTGTCGTTCTGCCCCTGAACAAGGCAGTCATTGTAAATAAGAATTTGTTCTTAACTGACTTGCCTAGTTAAAAAAAAAACTGACAGAGGAATGGAGTGAAGGAGAGGTGCTGAGAAGGAGGTTGAAAGGGAAGAGAGGGAGGACATACTTCTCCCCGTGGCTGACTCAGTCTTCTGACACACCCCCAGAAAGCGGTGGTAGGACTCCATCTCCCCGGCAGAGATACGCACCATGGAGGAAGCGCCACGCGTGTGCCGCCCGCATGCTGAACACCGTGAGGGGATGGTCTGGTACCGCGGGGAGCCGTCCATCATCCCACCACAGCAGAGTGCCAAAATATCTGCACTACTCATCTCTGAGAGTGTGTGCGTTCGTGTTCAAGAGATGGCTTTCCTGCACACCAGCCTGTGTAGCTCCTTCCTACGCAGTGCCTAGTGTAGTCAAGGTCAGTCCAGACTCCAGCCCAGGGAGACAGGGACAGAAAGAGCTCGGAGCGGCTACCAGAGCTTCCCTCTCCTCCTCGGCTCAGTCTTCCTGAATCACCCCTGGTCTGCTTTTCAAGTCCCCTGGACGCTCTTCTCTTACAGTGCCTTCCATCTGATAGTCTGTCTCTCAGCGCAGCACATCTCACACACATACACACAAACACATACTGTACACAGTACGCACACACCCAGTCCCTGCCAGCCTCTGCCACTGCAATTATTCCTCTTCAGTCCCGGGAGCCAGTTAGCTGCTGCCTCTGACCTCTGCCTACGTCTCTTCCCTCTCTATGTCAGGCACATGCAACAGAGGATAATCAAAAACCCTCCTTATGTAACCTCTAGATAAGCTTAGGTGACTTCACACTCAGGGGAGAATCTAACAGTGAAATGCAATGTATTTCTCTGTGAAGCACAACATGTATGCACAGAAGCAACAGGTAACTATACTGTATAATACATTCCAATGTGAATTGATCAGTCATTTTGAATTCCCCAGCTCTATTTGTGACCAGGTTCCCACAAGGTGTTCACAGGGTAATCACCGGCCTCTCTGTTAGGTCACATTGCTGAACGTCTTAAGCCTGTAAGCACGCAGAGCTCCTTACTCAAGACGTCACAAGGAAACACAACTCCACTCAACCACCAGCCCCTGCCTACTGTTATCTACTGAGCTGGCTTCTCCAGTAGCACAACTTAGCTTACATCACATCTGTTTCACACCACTCGGAGGCAAAAGAGTCGTGGAAACCAGACCTGTATGAGTGTGAAAGACACAGAACATGTAAATTAAGGTTTAAAGTAGGTAATCCAGTCACTTACACATAACTGAGCCCATGGCGAGGTCTTCCTGTCTGGACCGAACCAGACCGCTGAACACGACAGTCCTGCCCTGAGGGCTCCAGCTGTGGTTATGGAAAACTGTGCAGAGCACCACGGAGCAGAGTCCTTACAATGTGTGTGTCTGTGAGTGTGTGGGTACGTGTGTGTGTGTGTGATCTGTCAGGGCTCTCGCCAGAGGTCTGAGTTCAAGTCTTGTGACCAGTGGAGCTCAGGAGACTGGCATGGTTTACACCAATATCCTCAACTATACCCCGAGGCACTGGGGCTTCCCTTTCCTCCCCCACCCAGCTCAACATTCAGCCTCTGTGATGTAGAGTGCTGTGTGGACACTGCGTCAGGAACACAGCACAAAAGGCACTGCTTTTCCTCTTTCTGGCTGTAGCTCATTTACTGTCCTTGTCTCAGAAGCACTTTCTCACCCCTCCCTCACAAGACACTCTCATTGGTAAAGGGGATGTACTTCATGAGAATAATCATGAAGAATAATCATAATGACTCAATCATACTAAGTTACACCCATGGGCATGGCACTTGGTGTAAGTTTGTAGAACTGCTATTGTAGCCTACTATCTGACATTTTTCTAACATTCATTTACAATTTATTTTAAATTTTTAAATTTTACCTTTATTTAACTAGGCAAGTCAGTTAAGAACAAATTCTTATTTTCAATGATGGCCTAGGAACAGTGGGTTAACTGCCTTGTTCAGGGGCAGAACGACAGATTTGTACCTTGTCAGCTTGGGGATTCAACTTGCAACCTTGCGGTTACTAGTCCAACGCTCCAACCACTAGGCTACCCTGCCACCCCTGTTCTGTGTCTTCAGGCTTCACCACACCGTGTGCTGTAAGAACTTAACCATTACATCATCATGTGTCCATTTAGTGTCAAAGTGATGACCAATATGTGTGATACTATAGTCTTGATGTTTGTCACATGGAATAGGAGCCAGTGGCCTTCCTGCTTTTAAAAATACATAATACACAGGTCTGTATCTTAAGCTTACCTTTCCACTGGCTGATAAACATAGATCACTCTCGCTAGCTAATCTTAGTACACTGGTCTATTCAGGTACGACTTTAATGACAGTGATCGCCGTGTGGCTCCGTGTGGCTCAGTTGGTAGCGCATGGTGTTTGCAACGCCAGGGTTGTGTGTTTGATTCCCACGGGGGACCGGTACGGAGTACAAATGTATGAAATGTATGCATTCACTACTGTAAGTCGCTCTGGATAAGAGCATCTGCTAAATGATGTAAATGTATATTTGGCTTTAGTGTTTACCTCTGCACGCACCTACAATACACATTTACTACAATAAACAGCTCAGTCCAAAAAGATCTCAAACATACAGTGCACATATCACATAATCTGATATTGCCACATTTTCCATATAATATAATAAAATATATATGTAAAAATTGAAGATGCAATGTCCCTACTTTCTTTATGGATGACTTTGAGATAAGTCTCCACAGACTATGCTCAGATAGTTGGTCTCCCAGGCAGAGAGAATGGGTGTCTACAGACAGACTCCTATTCCTAAGTGGTGTTGATGTGCAGGAGGTCACTAGTTCAGATGTACTCACAGTGATTATGTCATGTGAGAAGATCTACAGTGGCTTGCAAAAGTGTTCACCCCCTTGGCATTTTTCCTATTTTGTTGCCTTACAATCTGGAATTAAAAAGGATTTTGGGGGGGGTTGTATCATTTTATGTACACAACATGCCTACCACTTTGAAGATGCAAAATATTATTTTTTATTGTGAAACAAACAAGAAGTAAGACAAAAAAATTAAAATAAAAACTTGAGCGTGCATAACTATTCATTCCCCCCAAAGTCAATACTTTGTAGAGCCACCTTTTGCAGCAATTACAGCTGCAAGTCTCTTGGGGTATGTCTCTATAAGCTTGGCACATCTAGCCACTGGGATTTTTGCCCATTCTTCAAGGAAAAACTGCTCCAACTCCTTCAAGTTGGATGGGTTCCGCTGGTGTACAGCAATCTTTAAGTCATACCACAGATTCTCAATTGGATGGAGGTCTGGGCTTTGACTAGGCCATTCCAAGACATTTAAATGTTTCACCTTAAACCACTTGAGTGTTGCTTTAGCAGTATGCTTAGGGTCACTGTCCTGCTGGAAGGTGAACCTCCATCCCAGTCTCAAATCTCTGGAAGACTGAAACAGGTTTCCCTCAAGAATTTCCCTGTATTTAGCGTCATCCATCATTCCTTCAATTCTGACCAGTTTCCCAGTCCCTGCCGATGAAAAACATCCCCACAGCATGATGCTACCACCACCATGCTTCACTGTGGGGATGGTGTTCTCAGGTTGATGAGAGGTGTTGGGTTTGCACCAGGCATTGCGTTTTCCTTGATGCCAAAAAGCTCAATTTTAGTCTCATCTGACCAGGGTACCTTCTTCCTTATGTTTGGGGAGTCTCCCACATGCCTTTTGGTGAACACCAAACGCATTTGTTTATTTATTTCTTTAAGCAACAGCTTTTTTCTGACCACTCTTCCGTAAAGCCCATCTCTGTAGAGTGTACGATTTAAAGTGGTCCTATGGACAGATACTCCAATCTCGGCTGTGGAGCTTTGCAGCTCCTTCGGGGTTATCTTTGGTCTCTTTGTTGCCTCTCTGATTAATGCCCTCCTTGCCTGGTCTGTGGGTTTTGTTGGGCGGCCCTCTCTTGGCAGGTTTGTTGTGGTGCCATATTCTTTCCATTTTTTAATAATGATTTAATGGTGCTCCGTGGGATGTTCAAAGTTTCGGATATTTTTTTATAACCCAACCCTGATCTGTACTTCTCCACAACTTTGTCCCTGACCTGTTTGGAGAGCTCCTTGGTCTTCATGGTGCCGCTTGCTTGGTGATGCCCCTTGCTTAGTGGTGTTGCAGACTCTGGGGCCTTTCAGAACAGGTGTATATATATACTGCTATCATGTGACAGATCATGTAACACTTAGATTGCACACAGGTGGACTTTAATTAACTAATTATGTGACTTCTGAAGGTAATTGGTTGCACCAGATGTTATTTAGGGGCTTCATAGCAAAGGGGGTGAATACATATGCACGCACCACTTTTACGTTTTTTTTTTTTTTTAAATAAGTATTTTATTTTATTTCACTTAACCAATTTAGACTATTTTGTGTATGTCCATTACATAAAATCCAAATAAAAATCCATTTAAATTACAGGTTGTAATGCAACAAAATAGGAAAAACGCCAAGGGGGGTGAATACTTTTGCAAGGCACTGTATATGTTCAGTTCAACAATAAGATCTTGAATCACAGAATGGGCATTATCTATTCTAAACCACTATGCTAATTGAAACAGCATAAAAGACTAGAAAAGCAGCAACACCTGCTGTACAAGGAGAATATCAGAGTATTTCCACTGTTTGTTTTTCTACTTAAGGTCAGAGGCAGGGAGTAAATTCCATCATATGACATCACCATGTGGCTCTGTCAGCAGAAAGCTGGCCTTTGCCATTGGGACATGTGCTCTAAAAACACGAAAACAGGAACAAGACACCGCCATATAAAAATACGTACTCCTCATGTTTGAATCCGGAGATCACTATTCCTGTCGCCCTGCCCGCTTTATCCGTCCTCTCAAATGCTCCCTTCAGTTCTGAAGCCTACCCAGCCCTTACCCCCACCCTGCTCTGTCATCAACGAATGACAGAGCAGCCACATACTACAAGCCCACACTGCATAGGACCAGTGCAGTAAGGCCAGGTTCTCCTAGTGTCAGTGGCATCTGTCAGTCACTCCTCCCTCTAAAAAATACACACACACTGCACACACATAGGGAGGGTGATGAATAGTATTGTATATGTGAGCTCTGAACAGCACCGTGCTGGTAGTAACGAGGTCCAGGATCACACACACTGAGTCAGATACCCACACAGTGTCTTTTATTGCTTCCTGCTATTGTAATGGGGCTCACACATATATATCTGCATGTCAACACAAGGTCACCCTATTTTTGAAAGATACATATTGGAATGCATCTGCTAATCCTCGCAATCAATTTTTTATTCTCTCGTTATTGCAAGGACATAACCAACCAAGTCCAAATAGCATATACAGTATTTATTTCACATTTTATTTCACATAAACATGTTGATGAACAACCCTACCCTAACCATATACAATTATATACAAATCTGTGGAAAAAGCTAGTTTCAGTGCCATTTCAATTATAAATGAGTAGTATGTCGTCCCTGGTTCAGAGTTGTGATCATCTGCACTATTACATTGTGGCAGTGAGCCCCACTTATCAGTGCAGGAGCAGAGCATGCATCAAAGCTCTCAACCGTGAGAAGCACTGAGGATAGGAAATCGACTCAAAGATCAGGTATGCTGTGACTGCACACAATATACTGCAACCCCTTGAGAGATAGATTAAGGATCTGGTAAAAAAAATAAAAAAATAATCTGCAGTGCTATTGATCATGAATTGACACCGTAGCCTTGAGAGGTAATTCTTCTCACAAACAATTCCCACCCACCTTCAGAGAGGAAAGGGTTACAGAGGTCAAGGTCACAGAAGGAGAATGGGGAGTAGTAAACCCCAGTGCTCCCTCTGTGTGTCCTAGCTGGCCTGACTTCTGTCTTCCACCTACATGCCCTCTGTTTTTCCAAGCCTGCTGTGAAGCTTGACCCTGCTGATCTGAGTTGATCTGAGGGCCACCCTGAGCCCTTAAACTGGAGCAGTAAGTCCATATTAGAGTTCGAAATTAGGCCAGACTCTTAAAATAGATTTATGACTCAATGGGCTATTGTTCCATTGTGTTACTGTGAGCACCACTCAAATACTGGCCAATGCCCAAAGGGGGCTGTGCAAAATAAGACAAACGTTTTCCAAAGAGCCCCTTTCACGTAAATGAGGGACAAATGGGAAGCAGTGTGAATACAGCCTACGTCATAACAACAAGGCTGGGCTGGCTGGGTAAAGAAGAGCAGAGCTGTTATGATACCAGGAAGATCTATGGCTGGAACACCTACCTAACCTTAAGAGGTTTAAATATGTTGACAACCTCTGAGTGAAACAAAATCCAACAGTCTATGATATGTCTACAGATTAAATGCACTCAATGAATGAACATCGAATCACTGCAATCAATCATTTATGATTCCACATAATCTAAAATCCAAAAACAGAGATAAAGTTGATGGCATTGTTGTGAGGGGATATGATTTCAGAAGTCAGACGTGAGGAAGGAAGGCATCTGATCAGGACGTTTGAGATGATGAACACCAGCGCTGCTGTTCCAACAGGAGAGAGGATGACCTCCTGACCTTTCCATTGTTCACCTCTCTGCATATGGGATAGAATCTGGACTTTTTATAGATCTCCTTCTGTGCCAAGGAAGGCTTATGAATGGACTATCAGTATTACAGAATGACATGGCACAGGCGCTCATGGTGGGATCTGGTATTGATTTCGGAAGATAGCAATGGCCCTTTGGCTACTAAGAGGATGAGGGGTGGGGACATAGATAAAGGAAGGGACAAAACGATGCTGCTTTCTATTTATCCATTTAACTCTTTATGATGTCTCAATAGATTCATTGCTTACTGTAAGAGGATATAACTACTATAGTGCCAGAGTTACAACAAAATGAATGACAGACAAGTAAGCCAACATTCATCCTGAGAGAAACCATAAACATGCTCACACAAATTACATTAACGTCTAGGATCGAGGTCTGTGCTGTAGAGCCAGTGGAACATGTACATTGTCACTGATCACTTGGTGAGAATCTGCCAAGAATGGTTACTCATCTGTGGAAAGTATGTTTTAAACAAAATGCCTCTGAAAACCACAAAGTGATTACACTGACATTTTACTGCATTTTCCAGCCTTGGTGCCTTTACGATTCCCCGTCAGCTGCGTCTTTAGTCTGTGCTCATGTTTTGATGTGGTTGTATTTTCTGTTTATATAGGCCTATAGACTGTTTCATTTCCCTGTGTTAACCACATAGTATGTATCTGGGGCCAGCCTTGAGTAGCCAGACCATGCTAATCCCGTTAGTTCAATTAGCAACGGATGTCAAATGTCAGTGTGTGGCGGGTCAAATGAAGTCAGGTGCAGCACACAGAACTGAGTAAAAACGTAACTTTACTCGAAAATAAACCAACAATATATTCCACGTTGGGAAACACACCAGCTCACAGAAATACCAACCACTTAACAATGAACAAACATGCACAAAAACCAGAGGGAAAACAGAGGGTTAAATAATGAACATGTAAATGGAGAATTGAAACCAGGTGTGTAAATCAAAGACAAAACAAAAGGAAAATGAAAAGTGGATCGGCAATGGCTAGAAGGCCGGTGACGTCGACCGCTGAACGCCGCCCGAGCAAGGAGAGTGACCGACTTCGGTGGAAGTCATGACAACGGATGACCGATGCCACACATTTCCATTGTTCTACTCTACTAAATATTTCAGAAGGCAGCCTGAAATTAGGGTTACTGCTACACAGGGCAAAAATCTTTGCACACTATGAGGTTAAGAATTTAACTAATGTATACTGAGTTTATATTTCCTATATGATTTGGAGATTGAATTCTTCATATTAGATATCCTTGGGATGTGTTGTGGAGGATTGCCCAGTACACAAGAGGCATTGCACTACTGTAATTCCTCGGTTGCTAGAGGCAACAAAACATAACATACTTGAAGGTCCATTTCAAGTAGGTCATGTATTTTCCTGTAAATATAATTTGTTGGGAGGAGCTGTGAGAGGACTATGGGAGGACTATGGTCTGTATTATGATCATTCTAATAACTCTGTTTAATAGAGGAGTCAGCCGCTTGAATTCTACATCATTTCTATCATGAATTATTCATAAAATCCATACGCCGTTACCCTAAATTACACAGCCTTCACACTCCGGCAACTATGATGTCACCTGCCACCAATGAGAGCTCAGATAAGGCTTGCATCTCTCGCTTTCTTTCTCTCTGAGTCATGGAGCCTGTTACAAGGTTTAACTGCAATAATAACTCTGATGTAGTGCTGCTGACATCAGCTGCCAAGCTCACCATTTCCCACACACGGCTTTTAATGTCAAATATGTGATTGAATTTGCGCAGCTCTACATCCCTTACAGATGAACAGAGGGGTGTGTCTTTGATTTTAAATAAATCCATAGAGAATAAATGCCACTAGCAGAATAACATTACTGTTGTCAGTCTCTTGTGTAGCAAGGCAATCATCTTCAGTATAGGGAAGCTCATTATGAACCTTTAATTAAAGGACACTGTGGGGACCGTTACGTCAGATTGGTATAATAAAGTGTTATGATGACAGCAATCTATAACGCTCACCATATAACATGACACTGACAATGATTAAATTATGGTTAATGAGTAAAGGAAGAGGACCTCCAAGTCTATGGATGTGTTATTTGTAGGCCAAAGACCGCCCTACGGGTGTGATAGTGGAAATAATTGGGGGTCTCTGATAAATTGGGGGAGTGAGAGATGCGAACAGCAACACAGGAGAGAGAGGCTGTTTCCATAAATCAATAGGGCCAATGCACACAAGCCTGGGATATCTCCGTTTCTATGGTAACTGGCTGTATGGTCCCCTCCCCAATAGATGGCTGCTGCCTGACTGCCTCACTAGAGCAGTGATAGAATACACTCCGTAACAATCTCCAGCGTGGCACAATAACCTACTTCCTCTGCCCAGCCCGGAAGACCCGGATGTAGAATATGGAATGAAGGAGAACAAGAGGAAGTGAGAGAGGGGGAGATAGGAATCTAAAGAGATGTATACTAGGTTTTGCTGTCTTCTGTGGCTAATAACATTGAGTATCATAAAATATGTAATGAAACCCATAGATACGGGTAAATACTGTATATCTATCTCCATGATGATATGCATATTGGCTCTAAAATGTGGTTATAGTGATTTACAATTAAACTCATAGTAAGAATAGGATGGGATTATCAGAGAATAGAAAAGTAATTGTCAATATATGACAATCACACTTTCTGATGACACCCACTCCCTGTGATGTGCTGTGACAACTAGTTATTACACATCACACCAACCAGCATGGAATGACAAGTCTGACTGGAGTGGAACATGATGCGTCCATTATAAATCTACACAAGAATAAAATATAAATCCACAAACCACTTCCCAATTTTGGGTGTCAGGTAGCCTAGCAGTTAAGAGCATTGGGCCAGTAACCAAAAGGTCGCTGGTTCAAATCCCAGAGCAGCCTGGTGAAAAATCGGTCAATGTGCCCTTGAGCAAGGCACTTAACCCTAATTGCTACTGTAAGTCGCTCTGGATAAGAGCGTCTGCTAAATGACTCAAATGTAAAAAAATTAAATGAGTGCCGTAGTAGACAACAACATACTACATGGTTATTTGTGTAAGGCTGACTCTGACCTTGAACTGTTTAAAATGTAAATTGTGTATAAATTGCAACAATAATGATCAGCACAAACCTGACATTTCTATCTGTTTAGAGCAAATATTCACACATGTATCTCTATGGTCAAGCATTTCATATCTAGGCATCTCTAAAGATGCTGTCTGGAATAGGGAGACCATGCAGGGAGCAGCTGCTGGGTATCCCCTTGGCTGATGGCTCATGGAGGGATGAAGACAGGACACTCACCGACATGTGTGATGACACAGCCCACACGTTTCTGGAACTCCTGCAGAGACATCTCATCCTCTATCAGCCAGCAGAGCATCTTAGGGTGTGGGCAGCATCTGCTCTTCTCTTCGGTCCACTCTACTTCGTCAACACGCTCTCTCACCGGAGGCTGAAGCACCCTCCTCACACAATGCCTCCCAGTCCGCAAGCACCTCTGAGGGATGATGTGAAAGAAGGGAAGCAACTTGAGGGTCTGAGGATACCTCTAACTCCACTGAAAATATCTCTTCACGTCAAAAATGACAATACAATGTAGCATAGTACGTGTGTGTGTGTCATTAATAATGGATACTCACACACACACACACACTCACTGGGTGAGCCAATCAGGAGGATTTCACGGTGCTTTCAGGCAGATGCTCGGCTTGCTGTAATAAAGGCTGAGTCAGACACCAGGAAGCAAATCAGAGAGCCGCTACCTGCCTTGGGGAGATAGGGGGCTAATGGATTCACTAACACAAAACCTGGAGATATAGAGCCACTGGAACGGAGCTAAAGTACCTCATGGGGCATGATGAAAACTTTGTTTCAAGAAAATAATTTAATTCATTATTATTATTATTTTATTAATTATGAAAATTATTATTGTCTAAATGGCAGACAATATAACAGAAATCCAACTATGATATTCAATAATATTATAGCAATTTAAAATATAATATTGTAAGTAAAGGATTTGATTTTCAAGTCAGGCATTTTAATAATGGAAATATGTAGGCTGAAATTGGCTACTAGCATAAAAAACTAAATATGTAGATATGACTATTAATACATTTAGCATTACTATTGTAATGTCATGAAAGAAAGCATCATCAATAGGCTGTTTACCCTTCTTTTTGGTTTTGAAACCCCATCCAATAATGGCAACCCACCCCTCTACTATTCTGTCCCACATTTTGATGAAATCCAGCCAAGAGATGAAATGCAAGCCAAGAGCATTATCGTCTTACCACATGCCAGTGCTCTTGGGACCGTGGCGATTGCCTAGGAGATGAGCATTGAGAAACTGCCCAGCAGACATCTGCGCTCCCACTCCATTACCACTGGAGACAATCATGTGACGCATAGCTGGTCGTGACAGCTGGTCGTGACTGGTGATGAGAGGTATACAATAATATCAGAATGAAAATGTGTAGGCTATAGGCCTACATATTATTTTAACTTATTTCACCACTTATTTTTCATACATCATTCCTAGTACAACAGAAACGACCCTCCCTAGTGTCGATGAAGAAGAGATGGAGGAGAGGAAGCCGCTTCTGACTTTTGAAATGCTACTGTCGCTCACCTCTCTGATTGTCGATTCAGTCAAGGTGACTAGAAGCAGCCTTGTTTTGGTTAATTGTGTAAATGAAGAACAGAAGAATAGTACGATGCTGTCATGGCGAGACGGTCGATGGCGGTTGGAACAGCGCGCTTGTTTGAAATGGAAAAGTGTTGCGGTAGCTATTGATAAAGAAGATAATCTAGGCGAAGCAGCTACTTTACAAGTGGGATGCACTGTTGAGCTCTACATCCCGAGGGGTTCGTGCTGATTGTACAGAGATTGTGACAGCTGGTTCAATGGTGTCCCTTGAGAAGGCAAGAATAAGATGCATGTCAGGAGAAGTGCAGTATTATCAAAAGGAGACGTATACTTGGAATACAGGGGAGGAATGGAGGGAAAATGAGAGGCAGAGGAGGTCTAAGAGAGAGAGGGAGGAAGAGGGTGAGCTTGAGTCGGGTTAAAAATGGCATAAAAAAAGGGAGATGGTTTGTTAAAGAAGAATGGTAGAAAGTGCAAGCAGAGTGAGCAGAAGACAGGAGAAGAAATGGAAGTGAATGAGGGAAAAGTATCGGAGGTGGTAGGTGTGGTGAAGTTTTCTGAGCCTGAGGCTTGCACTGAGGGTTAGGATGAAGATGAGTCTGTGACAGTAGGAGTGAAGTTTTTGGAAAAAGTGGACCCTTGCCTTTTCGCTGATGTCACAACGTCCACAGAAGGTGGCACCTCTCCCCGGTCGGGCGGTGCTCGGCGGTCGTCGTCGCCGGCCTACTAGCTGCCACCGATCTATACTGCTCAAAAAAATAAAGGGAACACTTAAACAACACATCCTAGATCTGAATGAAAGAAATAATCTGATTAAATACTTTTTTCTTTACATAGTTGAATGTGCTGAAAACAAAATCACACAAAAATAATCAATGGAAATCCAATTTATCAACCCATGGAGGTCTGGATTTGGAGTCACACTCAAAATTAAAGTGAGAAACCACACTACAGGCTGATCCAACTTTGATGTAATGTCCTTAAAACAAGTAAAAATGAGGCTTAGTAGTGTGTGTGGCCTCCACGTGCCTGTATGACCTCCCTACAATGCCTGGGCATGCTCCTGAGGTGGCGGATGGTCTCCTGAGGGATCTCCTCCCAGACCTGGACTAAAGCATCTGCCAACTCCTGGACAGTCTGTGGTGCAACGTGGCATTGGTGGATGGAGCGAGACATGATGTCCCAGATGTGCTCAATTGGATTCAGGTCTGGGGAACGGGCGGGCCAGTCCATAGCATCAATGCCTTCCTCTTGCAGGAACTGCTGACACACACCAGCCACATGAGGTCTAGCATTGTCTTGCATTAGGAGGAACCCAGAGCCAACCGCACCAGAATATGGTCTCACAAGAGGTCTGAGGATCTCATCTCGGTACAAAAAGGCAGTCAGGCTACCTCTGGCGAGCACATGAAGGGCTGTGCGGCCCCCCAAAGAAATGCCACCCCACACCATGACTGACCCACCGCCAAACCGGTCATGCTGGAGGATGTTGCAGGCAGCAGAACGTTCTCCACGGCGTCTCCAGACTCTGTCACGTCTGTCACCTGCTCAATGTGAACCTGCTTTCATCTGTGAAGAGCACAGGGCGCCAGTGGCGAATTTGCCAATCTTGGTGTTCTCTGGCAAATGCCAAACGTCCTGCACGGTGTTGGGCTGTAAGCACAACCCCCACCTGTGGACGTTGGGCCCTCATACCACCCTCATGGAGTCTGTTTCTGACCGTTTGAGCAGACACATGCACATTTGTGGCCTGCTGGAGGTCATTTTGCAGGGCTCTGGCAGTGCTCCTTCTGCTCCTCCTTGCACAAAGGCGGAGGTAGCGGTCCTGCTGCTGGGTTGTTGCCCTCCTACAGCCTCCACCACGTCTCCTGATGTATTGGCCTGTCTCTTGGTAGCGCCTCCATGCTCTGGACACTACGCTGACAGACACAGCAAACCTTCTTGCCACAGCTCGCATTGATGTGCCATCCTGGATGAGCTGCACTACCTGAGCCACTTGTGTGGGTTGTAGACTCCGTCTCATGCTACCACTAGAGTGAAAGCACCGCCAGCATTCAAAAGTGACCAAAACATCAGCCAGCATAGGAACTGAGAAGTGGTCTGTGGTCCCCACCTGCAGAACCACTCCTTTATTGGGGGTGTCTTGCTAATTGCCTATAATTTCCACCTGTTGTCTATTCCATTTGCACAATAGCATGTGAAATGTATTGTCAATCAGTGTTGCTTCCTAAGTGGACAGTTTGATTTCAGAGAAGGGTGATTGACTTGGAGTTACATTGTGTTGTTTAAGTGTTCCATTTATTTTTTTGAGCAGTGTATGTTTCTGTGTCTTTTGGTTATGTCTGTTTAGGTCTGCACCTGTTCTGTGTTAGTTAATTAGTGGGGTATTTAGTTTGTCTGTTTTGTTTGGGATTTGTGCGGGATTGTTTATTGTCATGCCTTTTGGGCACTAGGGGAATTGTGGTTCCTTATTACGCTGCGTGTTTTAGGCATTAGGGTTGCCTGGCTGCGTCCCGTCCCTCAGTATTTTTGGAGCTGTTCTCCTATTGTGTATATTGTGCACCCTGCCTTGTTGCAGCATTTTTCAAGGATTTATTAAACGTGTGTTTCACGGACCTCAGTCTCCTGCGCCTGACTTCCCCCCTCCTGCTATTGAAGTGTTATGTGACAGCTGATCCATTTGTGGTTTCAGGGTGGGTGAAAACAGAGTTGGGTGCTGTGAAATCGGTGAGGGTAACCAGAAGTGGTCTTGTGATAATTGTTTGTGTTTCTGCTGGTTAGAGGGAGCAGGCACTCCACGTTAAACGATTGGAGGCAAGAGATTGTTTTGCTCTCAAGAAAAGGGTGCCATTGAAAGGAGTGATTACTGGTGTAGCGGTAAATGTGAAAGTTGACCAACTGAAGGAGAAGATTCCCGATGTTTGTGATGCTCGTCGTTTGGTGCGACGCAGACAGGGTGGAGTGAGTGGTGAAACAGATGAGTCGTTGTTTGTTCTTTTGAGTTTTGATGTTGAGTCTTTGCCCAACATATAAGTTATCCTATATGAGCTTTTGTGCCGAATACATTACATTGTTACACATGTCAAGCTTATGAGCATGTGGCAGCAGTGTGTAGGAGGGAGGTTCCTAGGTGTGAGAAGTGTGCAGAAGGACATGAGACAAAGGAATGTGTAGCATTGGGGAAAGTAGTGGTATGTGTTAATTGTAGAGGTGCCCATAGGGCTGGGGATCCGAAATGTCCGGTGCCAGAGAGGCAGGTTGAGGTTTCCAGGGTTAGAGTAGTGCAGAAGGTGTTGTATGCTGAAGCAGTGAAGAAAGTAGAGGAAGACGGGTCAAGGGTGAGGGATCCTGAGAGGAGTGGTGTGAGTAGTAGATCTCTACCAGTACAGAGGGATAGGCCGTCAAGTTATGTACGTTTCGTTGAGATTGGATTTTTAGCATTTATAGCAATGGTTATCAACTGTACTGCAGGGATGGAACTTAAGTCGCAGAAAATTGAGGTTGTGGTGGCAGCTGCAGAGAGGTATTTGGGTGTGCGAAGTGTGTTAAGTGGTGGTGTTCCGTCCTTTCAGACTGTTGGCCTGAAGTAGGACTAAATGGATTTAAATAGTAGGGTGGTGTTTTATTTATTAATTTCATTTTTTTGAGAGTATTCGGTGGTAGGGTATTTGTTTATTTATTTATTTTTAAATTCAATCAAAGTATAAGGGAGTTAAACTCCAGTCTTGTAGGTTGCGGTAATGCAACATTTATTGGATGCCAACCGCTGTTAAACTTCATCGAAGAAGAAGAAGAATAGCGCACTGGATCTGGCAAAAGTGACCTGAATTGGTCTTCAGAGCAGGGTGCCTGCTAAAGGAGCTATGGTGCTTTCAGAACAACTGGGAACTCAGAAAAAAAATGTCAAATCATGGCGTCAGTGATCTTTAAGTCGCTATGTCAGAGCTATAGAACAATGGTCGAGTTTCTGACATCAGAATTCAGAGTTGGATGACCATTCAAAACGATTTTGTTTGGGAAAGTTAAATGTCAGACTTGCTAATAAGTTGTAAACAGTGCAGTGTTCAACGAATCAGCAAGTCGGAAATTTCTGTGTTTCCTAGTTCCGACTGGCATGTGAACGTGACATTAGAACGCCCCCAAAAAACAATGTCAAATCATGACTTCAGTGATTTTCAGGTTGGAAAGTAGGCGCTCTAGAAATGTCGCTTTCTAAACAACTGGGAACTCAGAAAAATATGAGGTAAAATCAGGATGTCACTGATCTTCAGGTCGGAAAGTCAGAGCTCTAGAAAGAAGCCCCGAGTTCCCGAGTTGGAATTCGGAGTTGGATGACCATTGAAATAGATTTTTCCCAGTCACAGCTAGTTTTTTTCCATGAGTTCCCAGTTGTTTTGAATACTCGGAAGTCTGAGATATCCGAGTTCCCAGTTGTTTTGAACTCGGCAAAAGATGTCAGAGTTTCTGATTTGGAATTCCTTGTCGGATGACCGTTAAACGATTTTTCCCAGTTGGCCATCGTTTTTGCCGAGTTCCCAGTTATTCTGAACGCGGCATTAGCCCTTGATCATGACCCCGAGTCTTTTCACACTTGGTTCCTTTTTTTTTGTGCAGAGTGTGAAAACTCCAAAGGAACTTCCCCGAAGCGAACGGAACTGAGACCATCTGGAGAGGTGGTCTGAGTTAAGTTCACTTGAATTCTTCGGTCCGTTCCCTTTTTTAACGCAATGTGGACACAAAGCTCCCCAAGTTCGCTTGTCATTAATCCTGCGCCACACACTTGACTACTGCAACACCGTTTCCTCTGGCATAAACACCCACTTACTTTGGTGCCACAAAAGAGAGAATATGATGTGCAGGTTCGGGGGAAAAAACGTTGTTTTTGGATATTATAGATGCACAGAAAGTTTTGAGTGCAGATTATATTAGTTTGCAAAATGTGATCTATAGGCTAAGAGAGATTCGTCAGTTATTTATTCAATTGTGGGGTTTGAATAGTGTGAGAAGACAACATATTTGGTGATAATCAAAACATAGGGTACAAAATCAATACTAGCTGCTTAAAGGGGCCTACATTGGGTGTATAATTTTTAATTACAGCATTATTTAACCTGCAGTTATTCTACTGCTATTTAATCTGTTATCAATCATATTTACATGTTAATAATGTATTATTATTACAATTATTATGTCTAATCTTTTAGTTAAATGCAATCTATTATCTTCCAAAATGTAAGTAGGTATATCTAGCTGTCCGTTAACACGTTATGATGGAATGGCTTGTCCTGCACTTTGTAAAAACCCAGAGTCTATTGAGTGAATGTTGGAAAAAGTTATTGGTTCCTTTCTAAACATAGCAATGTGAATGCAAAGAGGACTTGGACCACAAAATAGGTGAAGTGAACTGGCAAAATAGTTGAATCCTCATTCAAATGCAAAGACAGTGTGAATACAAAGACAATTGAGTTATTTAGCTTTTTTCTACCCCAGAGTTCACTTTACAGTTGACTGAGATCGTTTTTTTTAAAGAGGACTATGTGAAAACACCCTCAATTCCATTACATTACACATAAGAGTCATTGGATGAAGGCGTCTTCTGTAGCGTTGAGTTTTGTTAAAATCCCTGACGCTCAACCTGAACGTTAACACGCGTCACTTGGTATTGGAAGCATAAGGACTTTATCTTTCATTTCAGCGAGAAGTAATTTTCAAAAAATGAAAGATTAAATTGATGCACACCTTGTTAGGGTTACAGTGCTTGTTTACAGAAAACAGACAGAATACAATAGGCAACCTCCTGTGCTAATTAGCTATTTAGTATGCTCTGAAACACCTGTGTATGAGCATAATAAGTGTAGCGGAAGTGTAGTTTCATCAGACGGAGGCATCCACAGCTGTATGGCTCTGCAGCCTGTGCAAAACTGCTAGAGTAAGTGTATCTTTTTTTATTTTAAGGATTCTTTCTCATTGAAGAAAGTTAAGAGCCATATGTTTTTTCGAAAGCCGTATCACGAGTGAAGATTATTGACATTTCTAAATGTTAAAACAGTGTTGGGATTGTATCCTACTTCACATTAGGCAATCGTGGGGGAAGCTAATGGCTGAGAACTATAGGGAGAAGGATTGCAAGGCAGAATGCTGCCTAGAGTTTTCGAGAGCTAGAGGAAACTTGGATATGTGAGGTGTGCATTGAGAGCATTTGCTGTGGGGATTGTAAAAGATATGGCCACTTGTCAAATGTTTGCAGACGGGAGAAGTATGTTATTAAAGAATCTGTGAATGGAAAATGTTGCAACTGTGGAGCAGATCATACTCTGGACTTCCTTGAGTCCCTTATTTGTGTGCAAGAGGTCGAGGTGTCAAGGATCAGGGCTGTACAGCAGATCTCCTATGTGGTGGCGGTGAAGGGGCAAGAGGCCACATACTGAAGAAGTGATCTGGATATACTCATTGTGAAGAAGGTGGATTTTGTAGCGTTTATAGCCACAGTTATTAATTGTACTGCACAAGAGTCCAATAAGCTGGACAAAATTGTAGGCAAAACGTTTTTGGGGCTCCAAGACTTCATGGCAGAAGCACTGCACGGACTACTGTCACCAGAAAATGTCCCGCCGTCACAGGATTCATCTGAGTCTGTGTAAGGACCTGATTTTTAATTTTAACGGAAAAACAAGTTGATTAGTTTAGCATTATTTCTGATAGTTTGTATGAATATTTTTTACCACGCGTTATTTACTTTTGGGGCTGTTTATTATCTACCCGCACAGTAGGTAGCGAACACCATTATAATTATACCAGAGAAGAACTCTCTGATTGGAGGGAAAAGATTGAAGTCCTAGACGAAAAAAGGGCGTCGCATCTTCATCAGGGCGGGAAATCTACCACACATTTGAACAACTAACACAGTTCGAATGTTAACGCATTTTATCTAGGTACAGGTAACTATTTCTTTATAACGGGGTAAAGTATTTTTTTCGAGTAACTTTATGTACGTTCATTCTTATTGCTAAAGCTTTATAGCAACTGATAATCAGTAACTAACTTACTTGCAAACTGTTCTGGGATCTCGCTAAGTGGTGGTTGTTATTGTTTAGCCAGCTAGGTAGCTAGCTTGCTTGTCAAAGAAAGAGAACGTCGCCCTCTGACACGCAAGTATTGCTCAGTGGTCTGTTTTCTAAATCCTATTTTCAAAGAAGAGCCATGCAGGCGTTTTTGAAAGGAACATTTACTCAAGGCACCAGACCTCTGAAAGAGAAAGGTGCCGGGACCAGTGGAGAGAAGAAGCAGAAGTCTGTCCCCTGGGTTGAGAAATAGTAAGTTCAATTTCTCAGCGGCTGTAATGTAAGCCCTTGTGAATCTTTCTTCATAAAATGAAAATCCGGACACACAATGAACAGTTGCTATTTTCCCTTAAACTGCCAGGTCGCAGTTGTAAATGAGAACTTGTTCTCAGCTGGCCTACCGTTACCTGGTTAAATAAAGGTGAACAAATAATAATATTATTTCATGCAGCTGCAGGCAAATATCTTGGTGATAAGTAGCTTGCTATGTTTAGTCAGAAAGAAAACCCTGCGTTAATATGATCAACTGCACACTGAAATCCATTGTTTGGCTGTTTACAGTAGACCAAAATGTATGGAAGAGGTGGCGTTTCAAGAGGAGGTGGTTGCAGTGCTGAAGAAGACTATAGAGGGCGCTGATGTAAGTACCCTCTTCAGATCCATGAGAGAGACACATGAGTAGTCAAAGGTAAATGCTGTCTGCTGGGGGTTCTGTTTGAATTTTACATATGCCCAGAGTGGATGAAAATGCATGTTTGTGATGACATTTCACTTCCTTATGTTATAAAATACATTTTACCAAGACATGGTTCTTCATGTTCTGAATCGTTCAGTGGGGTCTTTCTTTAACACATCATTACCATTATATCCAAAAAGTTGGAACCTTATACAGTTGAAGTTGGAAGTTTACATACACCTTAGCCAAATACATTTTAAACTCAGTTTTTCACAATTCCTGACATTTAATCTGACACTTATTTCAGCTTTTATTTCTTTCATCACATTCCCAGTGGGTCAGAAGTTTACATATACATAATTAGTATTTGGTAGCATTGCCTTTAAATTGTTTAACTTGGGTCAAACATTTCAGGTAGCCTTCCACAAGCTTCCCACAACAAGTTGGGTGAATTTTGGCCCATTCCTCCTGACAGCTGGTCTAACTGAGTCAGGTTTGTAGGCCTCCTTGCTCACTGTGGTGGCCAATTTCTGCATTACCAAATGAGGAGAGTTACAAACTTCACACACCAGTCAGTTATACTTAAACTACATCTTTAATAATTAAGAGCTTTGCAAAAGCCCTTGACTTTCAATGATGGGCTATCTCTAATGAATCATTGAAAGTGTCAACACAAAAGTACAAAGATCTTTTATACACCCCTCTCAACATACATGACAAACCACAGATCTTAGGAACAGTTCACAAAGGGACTTTATAATTGAGAAAGGAGTATCCCTTAGCCAGATAGCATTCGCTATAAATTATCGTTCAGTTTGGTCCCTAAGACGATGTTCTAATCTCGTTCCTGGTACTTCATAGCACAAAAAACACCATCTCATCCAATGGCATAAATCAATTGAGGACTCTAGATACTCCCATCTCAAGTAAACCCCCTCTTGATCCCACTCCTGGACAAGCTCACTGAGGGGAGTGACTTGCGCACAGACATTGTGGAGACAAATAATTGGTTCCACATTAATCACTCCATCCCTTCACATGGTTTAAGAATAGGTAAAGACACATTCACATAGGAAGACAATGTTCCATTCTGTCCTCTTCCCTTTCTGATATTCTGCATAGCACCAGGGACATGTGAAAGACAAGCCTGACCTCTCCCCTCTGGGCCCCAAGTGACTGAGCCCTAGCTAAGGGAAAAGTGCCACTGCCAACACCAGAGTCCAAAGGGATACATTCTAATGACAAGTATCTCACATAAGCATATTATGCAAATAAAACATCTTAATTATCTGTTACCCAACTAATTCTGATTCATCCGCCACACTCACACATGCTTTTTCAGTTCTGCCCACAACTTTTCTATGGGATTGAGGTCAGGGCTTTGTGATGGCCACTCCAATACCTTGACTTTGTTGTCCTTAAGCCATTTTGCCACAACTTTGGAACTATGCTTGGGGTCATTGTCCATTTGGAAGACCCTTTTGCGACCAAGCTTTAACTTCCTGACTGATGTCTTGAGATGTTGCTTCAATATGTCCACATCATTTTCCATCCTCATGATGCCATCTATTTTTTTTTGACCTGCACCTGTCCCTCCTGCAGCAAAGCACCCCCACAACATGATGCTGCCACCTCCATGCTGCATGGTTGGGATGGTGTTCTTCGGCTTGCAATCCTCCCCATTTTTTTCCCCCTACAAACATAACGATGGTCATCATGGCCAAACAGTTCTACCTTTGTTTCATCAGACCAGAGGACATTTCTCCCAAAAGTATGATCTTTGTCCCCATGTGTAGTTGCAAACCGTAGTCTGGCTTTTTATGGCGGTTTTGTAGCAGTGGCTCCTTCCTTGCTGAGCGGCCTTTCAGGTTATGTCGATATAGGACTCGTTTTACTGTGGATATAGATAATTTTGTACCTGTTTCCTCCAGAATCTTCACAAGGTCCTTTGCTGCTGTTCTGGGATTGATTTGCACTTTTCGCACCAAAGTACGTTCATCTCTAGGAGACAGAACGCGTCTCCTTCCTGAGCGGTATGACGGCTACCGTGGTCCCATGGTGTTTATACTATGTTTTGTACAGATGAACGTGGTACCTTCAGGCATTTGGAAATTGCTCCCAAGGATGAAAAAGACTTGTGGAGGTCTACAATTTTTTTTTCTGAGGTCTTGGCTGATTTCTTTTGATTTTCCCATGATGTCAAGCAAAGAGGCACTGAGTTTGAAGGTAGGCCTTGAAATGCATCCACAGGTACATCTCCTATTGACTCAAATGATGTCAAATAGCCTATCAGAAACTTCTAAAGCCATGACATCATTTTCTGGATTTTTCCAAACTGTTTAAAGGCACAGTCAACTTAGTGTATGTAAACTTCTGACCCACTGGAATTGTGATACAGCGAAATAATCTGTCTGTAAACAATTGTTGGGAAAATTATTTGTGTCATGCACAAAGTAGATGTCTTAACCGACTTGCCAAAACTATAGTTTAACAATACTTTTGTGGAGTTGTTGAAAAACTATTTTTAATGACTCCAACCTAAATGAATGTAAACTTTTTTTTTTTTTTTAAATATATATTTTTTACCTTTATTTAACTAGGCAAGTCAGTTAAGAACATTCTTATTTTCAATGACGGCCTAGGAACAATGGGTTAACTGCCTTGTTCAGGGGCAGAACGACATATTTTTACCTTGTCAGCTCGGGGATTCGATCTTGCAACCTTCCGGTTACTAGTCCAATGCTCTAACCACTAAGCTACCTGCCGCCCCAACTTCCGACTTCAACTGTACATCCGATAATAAGCGTTGAGCTTTGTTGACGGAGCATTTCAGCATAATCACAAACTTTTGATGATTTTACATTTTATGGTCGTCATCTTCAAGTTGTTTCACAAATGGCAAAATTAGCATGACATGAGCTGAATTAAATGTAAAAGGCTTTGAAAATTAAACGCTTGGGGTACACTCAGTGCTCTGACGTTTCACAGATGTTTTTGTGAGTAGTCTTCGAAAAAGAACAGGAACTTCGTATTAATATGAACTACGTATACTAAAATATGAAAATACTACATATCATGTCCTAAATCTATCTTATAGGAGTGTAACGGTACACATATTAGTACCGAACCATTCTTTTTGTGGACCTCTGTTTGGTCTGCACTGTGAACACGAATGGATGAATAAATAGATAAAACATCTAAACTGCAGTGTATGCCTCTTTTTAGTACTGTAAATCTGAGCTTAAAAAACATTGTAGGCTCTAAATATTTTAACGGAATAGCCTATGTGCACGTTGTAATTATAATCTCAATTGCTTAATTTCATACTTTCCTTTTGGGAGGCGCAGCCGGAAACTAGTTTTCTACGATGGTGAGTGGTGGGGTCGATAAACAAGAATTGGAGGATCCTCATCATTTAAATCTCCACTTTGGGAACATTTTGGCTTCCCAGTAGAGGCAAAAATGTATTTAACTTAGTAGGAAAGCAACTAAATGTATTGAATTTATTAGAACATGAATTAATTTGCTGACGATAACACATGAACAAAATGGATAAGTCATTCTTATTTTTCTTCAACTTTTTGAAGAGGCAACGGTGCTGGAATGCCCCTATCTGTGTGTTTGTCTGCCACGGTGTAGCCCTTAGCGATTATGTTAATAACAACAGTCTTCTGGTAGATGGAAAGGCTTTCCCAAAAACCTTCTCAATTAAATGTTAACTACAAAGTAGCCTATGCATACCTGACAGAATGATATCATGATTATTTGCTTCACTCCAGTGGTGATTTGCGATCACGTGTGCTACAGAAACACTGCTACCAAGCAGGGCTCTTGCTGGTGTTTACCTAAATTAAATGGTATATCTACACCCAAAAAAATGTACATTTCTTATATTTTTCCCAGACCTCAAATGGTCTCCTGATGTGGTTTAAGCATTGTGGACATAGAACCTGACATTTTGTGTTATTTCTGAGTGTGAAACCCTGACAAACAGGGAAAAACCTGGAAAAACAAAATGGAATTAGGCAAACAATATACATTTATATAATAATTTAATAAGGCCCTATGTTATATGGCTCATGATATATTCCTGTACCTGTTGGCATTTCATTTTCCTGCTAAACCGAACCACGACCCCAAAACCGCACCGTGACCCCAAAACCGCAATATGTACCAAACCGTGGGTTTGAACTGTTACTACTGTTACATTTTACATTTTTTACATTTTAGTCATTTAGCAGACGCTCTTATCCAGAGCGACTTACAAATTGGTGCATTCACCTTATAATATCCAGTGGAACAACCACTTTACAATAGTGCATCTAAATCTTTTAAGGGGGGGGTTAGAAGGATTACTTTATCCTATCCCAGGTATTCCTTGAAGAGGTGGGATTTCAGGTGTCTCCGGAAGGTGGTGATTGACTCCGCTGTCCTGGCGTCATGAGGGAGCTTGTTCCACCATTGGGGTGCCAGAGCAGCGAACAGTTTTGACTGGGCTGAGCGGGAACTGTGCTTCCTCAGAGGTAGGGAGGCGAGCAGGCCAGAGGTGGATGAACGGAGTGCCCTCGTTTGGGTGTAGGGCCTGATCAGAGCCTGAAGGTACGGAGGTGCCGTTCCCCTCACAGCTCCGTAGGCAAGCACCATGGTCTTGTAGCGGATGCGAGCTTCGACTGGAAGCCAGTGGAGAGAGCGGAGGAGCGGGGTGACGTGAGAGAACTTGGGAAGGTTGAACACCAGACGGGCTGCGGCGTTCTGGGTGAGTTGTAGGGGTTTAATGGCACAGGCAGGGAGCCCAGCCAACAGCGAGTTGCAATAATCCAGACGGGAGATGACAAGTGCCTGGATTAGGACCTGCGCCGCTTCCTGTGTGAGGCAGGGTCGTATTCTGCGAATGTTGTAGAGCATGAACCTACAGGATCGGGTCACCGCCTTGATGTTGGTGGAGAACGACAGGGTGTTGTCCAGGGTCACGCCAAGGCTCTTAGCACTCTGGGAGGAGGACACAATGGAGTTGTCAACCGTGATGGCGAGATCATGGAACGGGCAGTCCTTCCCCGGGAGGAAGAGCAGCTCCGTCTTGCCGAGGTTCAGTTTGAGGTGGTGATCCGTCATCCACACTGATATGTCTGCCAGACATGCAGAGATGCGATTCGCCACCTGGTTGTCAGAAGGGGGAAAGGAGAAGATTAATTGTGTGTCATCTGCATAGCAATGATATGAGAGACCATGTGAGGATATGACAGAGCCAAGTGACTTGGTGTATAGCGAGAATAGGAGTGGGCCAAGAACAGAGCCCTGGGGGACACCAGTGGTGAGAGCACGTGGTGCGGAGACAGATTCTCGCCACGCCACCTGGTAGGAGCGACCTGTCAGGTAGGACGCAATCCAAGCGTGCGCGGTGCTGGAGATGCCCAGCTCGGAGAGGGTGGAGAGGAGGATCTGATGGTTCACGGTATCAAAGGCAGCAGATAGGTCTAGAAGGATGAGAGCAGAGGAGAGAGAGTTAGCTTTAGCAGTGCGGAGAGCCTCCGTGACACAGAGAAGAGCAGTCTCAGTTGAATGCCCAGTCTTGAAACCTGACTGATTAGGATCAAGAAGGTCATTCTGAGAGAGATAGCAAGAGAGCTGGCCAAGGACGGCACGTTCAAGAGTTTTGGAGAGAAAGGAGAGAAGGGATACTGGTCTGTAGTTGTTGACATCGGAGGGATCGAGTGTAGGTTTTTTCAGAAGGGGTGCAACTCTCGCTCTCTTGAAGACGGAAGGGACGTAGCCAGCGGTCAAGGATGAGCGAGGTGAGGTAGGGGAGAAGGTCTCCGGAAATGGTCTGGAGAAGAGAGGAGGGGATAGGGTCAAGTGGGCAGGTTGTTGGGCGGCCGGCCGTCACAAGACGCGAGATTTCATCTGGAGAGAGAGGGGAGAAAGAGGTCAAAGCACAGGGTAGGGCAGTGTGAGCAGGACCAGCAGTGTCGTTTGACTTAGCAAACGAGGATCGGATGTCGTCAACCTTCTTTTCAAAATGGTTGACGAAGTCATCCGCAGAGAGGGAGGAGGGGGGGGATTCAGGAGGGAGAAGGTAGCAAAGAGCTTCCTAGGGTTAGAGGCAGATGCTTGGAGTTTAGAGTGGTAGAAAGTGGCTTTAGCAGCAGAGACAGAAGAGGAAAATGTAGAGAGGAGGGAGTGAAAGGATGCCAGGTCCGCAGGGAGGCGAGTTTTCCTCCATTTCCGCTCGGCTGCCCGGAGCCCTGTTCTGTGAGCTCGCAGTGAGTCGTCGAGCCACGGAGCAGGAGGGGAGGACCGAGCCGGCCTGGAGGATAGGGGACAGAGGAAATCAAAGGATGCAGAGAGGGAGGAGAGGAGGGTTGAGGAGGCAGAATCAGGAGATAGTTTGGAGAAGGTTTGAGCAGAGGGAAGAGATGATAGGATGGAAGAGGAGAGAGTAGCGGGAGAGAGAGAGCGAAGGTTGGGACGGCGCAATACCATCCGATTAGGGGCAGAGTGAGAAGTGTTGGATGAGAGCGAGAGGGAAAAGGATACAAGGTAGTGGTCGGAGACTTGGAGGGGAGTTGCAATGAGATTAGTGGAAGAACAGCATCTAGTAAAGATGAGGTCAAGCGTATTGCCTGCCTTGTGAGTAGGGGGGGAAGGTGAGAGGGTGAGGTCGAAAGAGGAGAGGAGTGGAAAGAAGGAGGCAGAGAGGAATGAGTCGAAGGTAGACGTGGGGAGGTTAAAGTCACCCAGAACTGGGAGAGGTGAGCCATCCTCAGGAAAGGAACTTATCAAGGCGTCAAGCTCATTGATGAACTCTCCAAGGGAACCTGGAGGGCGATAAATGATAAGGATGTTAAACTTGAAAGGGCTGGTAACTGTGACAGCATGGAATTCAAATGAGGAGATAGACAGATGGGTCAGGGGAGAAAGAGAGAATGTCCACTTGGGAGAGATGAGGATTCCAGTGCCACCACCCCGCTGGCTCGATGCTCTAGGGGTATGCGAGAACACGTAGTCAGTTACTATCTATTGTTTCTTGTCCTCTGGATTTGAGAAGATGAGTTCAATACTAAGTCTGTCAGGTAGCCTTAATTTAAGTCGCACTAATTTTGACCATCCTACAATGGTAAAAACTCCCCCCAAAATTGAATGGATTATGATAGAAACATGAGGTTTGGATCATTGGTTTTCTTAAAGGATTATCTTCACAATTAACATTATTTGACCCATTGCTCAAAATATACATTTTTGATTGGACACCTTATATTATTTAATCTCCGTTGCAGCTCCCCAATCTGCTGTTCTATGGACCACCTGGAACAGGAAAGACGTCCACCATCCTGGCTGCAGCCAGGGAACTTTATGGGTGAGAGTGACTCACCAGCTTTACAGATTACTGCATGCCAACTCCCAATTTATGCAAACACTGCGTTTGTGGGTTTCAGCTGTACAGTGGTTGTATACACCAGTCAGTTTTCCCTGTCTGTTCCTCTCCACAGGCCAGAGCTGTACCGACAGAGTCCTGGAGCTGAACGCCTCTGATGAGAGAGGGATTCAGGTGGTCAGAGAAAGTCAAGACATTTGCCCAGCTGACTGTAGCAGGACACCGCACTGAGCAAGTACAAGTTTCCTTAACTCTTTACACTCTCGTACCTGTATACGGGTTAAAAATGTCATATTTGGGCACTGATAAACAGCCTTAATTGAAACGCAGTCGCTGTACAGTGTTAAAAAGAAAAATGCTATTGGAACCTCTGCAATAAGGAATTGAGACTAAAAGCTTGAAGTTTCAAGTGTTTAATACCAAGGATACAGTCAAGAGTCCCTGCATTTAGAAAGTTCATAACACATTTTATATTCTTCCCTCCTTTCGGTCACCCCCCTCTTGTAGGTCTCACCTCCTCAGCTATACATTTTATGACCCCAATGAGTTTCCCTCCTGCTCCCCTGTGGAATGTCAATGGTCCGCTTTGATGTCAGAATCCCCGTCCATCTTGTGTTCTGGGCCTGACCCTGCTCTCTAATCCTGGGCAATTGCCTCTTATCTGATTAGGACAACATTTTCTAAATTAGCATACACAAAGTTTCATGGCCTAAACTCCAGTAATCATTCACTACACAAGATACAAACAAACTAGTTTAACATAAAACATGTTACATTTTGACAGAATCCATCAACAGTAACATGCTATACAACTCTGGCTCTGCGCTTCACAGCTCTGTATGGGTTTTGACGGACAGCCGTTCTGAACTTGAGCACCTCGCACGACAAGAACTTGCCCACATCCCTCCTGCTAATTTGCCAACTTTAACGAAAAATGTTTTCGTTTGAGTGTGGGAAATGCTGTAAATTTATGTATTTTGAAAGATGAGACTGAGGATTATAATAAATGTCTCTTTGATGTCAAACAAGCAAACCAAATACCAAATGTGCACTTGACACATTCCAAATCATAAAACTCATGTCATATACAATGTCAACGTTTATGATCACTGTTTGATGTACAAGATGACATGTCGTCGTACTCTGGGTTGTTCTGAACAGAATAAGCCTATGTTTCTCTATTGTGAAGAAAATCCGCACCGGAATGCACTCATGACTCCTTTCTATGCACGCCAAAATGTATGATCTGTTTTCGTGAATTGCATTGTGAACGCCTAACACTGTAATATTGTGTTTAGAACTTAGCTCAGGGATCATCAATTAGATTCAGCTGCGGGCCAATTTAAAAACAAATGTAATTTATTTATTTTTTGTTGAGGGGATTGTCAGGGGGCTGGAACATAATTACAAATCATTTGTAGACTGCAAATTGACCGAAGAAGCCCAAACAGATGACTAAAACATAATCACTTCAAACCTTGCGTACACTGTATGTAAATCTATACACATGTATCTTTCTATTATGCGTGGTAATACTTTGGAACAGTTTTTTTTTTTTAAATCAATTGGAGCTGATTTGCTGGTCTTTTTACATTTTTATTTTCAACAAATAAAAATGTAATATTTCTTTTGCTCAAATTGGGGGGCAAAATAAAAATCACCTGAAGAATTTTGGGATTTCATTATCAACTAAAAATAGATGTAAAAGGCATGAAATCAACAGTGTAATGTTTGGATTCAGTCTTGTCAGGTGAGCTGTTGTCCTCACCTTTGTCTAATAATTTTGCCATAATCTCTAAACTGTTCCCTTACAATTGCTACCATTTTATAATACATTTATTTGTTCTGTAAGAAACATTTCAATTTAGCCCTATCCATATTGGCCAATTTCCACAAGTGTAAAGGGTTACCCTTCATTCACACACACACACACACACATCGCAAGCTCAATCTACACATCAGATCATATAATGCATGACCTTTCCTTACCCCATATAACTGTCAGCATCTTGTTCATGTTAAATGATGATATTAGTTTCTTTCCCTTCCTTACCTCTGACAGTGGGAAACCATGCCCACCCATTAAGATCATCATCCTGGATGAGGCTGACTCAATGACCAACGCTGCTCAGGCTGCTTTCAGACATACCATGGAGAAGGAGTCCCGGACCACCCGCTTCTGTCTCTGTAACTATGTCAGCAGGTCAACTGGGTTTCAGACTCGAGGCACACTAGAATATGACATTAATATTGGGGGGTGGTTTGGGAGTCCATTACATAACAATACAAACTCTTAAAGACACTTTACAACATGCTGTAATAAATGTTAAATCTGTTGCTAAGCTAACTCAACTTGAATGCGATTTGATTTTCAGGATTATTGAGCCTTGACATCCAGATGCTCTAAATTCCGCTTCAAACCTCTGGCCAATCAGGTCCAAGAAGAGCGCCTGCTAGAAATCTGTTACAAGGAGAATCTCAAGTACTCGAAGGAGGTGAGGATTGCAAACTGGCAAATGTCTTTGAAATAGTATTTTTACAAAGAAATGCTCTGCGCACACCTTTTTACTTAAATGAATCATCTTCCATCGTCCTTAAATTCTGTTTTCCTGCAGGGAATTGCAGCGTTGGTGACGGTTTCAGAGGGGGATCTGAGAAAAGCCATAACCTTTCTTCAAAGTGCTGCACGGCTGAACACAGATAATGAGATCACGGAGAGCGCGGTCATAGAGATAGCAGGGGTGAGCGCTTTAGCTGTATTACACACGTGTGCAATCCTGTCAATGGAGAGGTATCAAACGTTTGCTGACCATGCTCACATTCATCTTTTTAAGGTTGTTCCCCCCAAGATGATCTACAATTTGCTTAAAATCTGTTATAAGGGCACATTTGAAAAACTAGAGATTGCTGTTTGGGTATGTACATTGGTTTTCTATTGCTCCTTCAATACATATGGATCTATACTGAGTGTGCAAAACACAAAGAACTCCTTTCCATGACAGACTGACCAGGTGAAAGCTATGATCCCTTATTGATGTCACTTGTTAAATCCACTTCAATCAGTGTAGATGAAGGTGAGGGGGACAGGTTAAAGAATGATTTTTAAGCCTTGAGACAATTGAGACATGGATTGTGTATGTATGAATGGGAAATACTAAATATTTAAGTGCCTTTGAACAGGGTATGGTAGTAGGTGCCAGGTGCACCGGTTTGTGTTAAACCCAGCAGCTTTGCAGTTCTTTTCACGCTCAACAGTTTCCCGCGTGTATCAAGAATGTTCCACCAGCCAAAGGACATCCATTTAACTTGACACAACTGTGGGAAGCATTGGAGACAACATGGGACAGCATCACTGTAGAATGCTTTCAACACCTTGTAGAGTCCATGCCCCAACGAGTTGAGGCTGTTCTGAGGGGAAAAGGGGGTGCAACTAAATATTAGGAAGGTGTTCTTAATGTTTCGTATACTGCTCTCAGACTATTCACCAGGCCATTCTGCCACTTACAGAACATGGTAGATGAAGGCTATGCCGCCACACAGATCATCAACCAGTTACACGAAGCCATCATAGAGGAAGAGCTGAATGACAATCAGAAGTCTGCCGTCACGGAAAAGATGGCAGTAGGTGTTTCAAAAGGGCATAACTTGCATTGTGGTAATAATATTCTTTCAATAATGTTGTGATTACGATGCCTACAGTAGTAGTGACTTATTGATTTTTCTTCCACTTCCAGGTGGTTGATAAGTGGATGGTGCAGATGAGTACCTGCTGAGTCTGTGATCTTGCAGCAATCCACCCAGAGTAACTGACCCTACAACCTCGCCTCTCTTTATGAACCATTCCTCTACGTATACATCCTAACCAACTGCTTTTTTTTATGTTTTTACTCATTAATCTAAATATTTTCCTTTGAATACTGTATTTGTTAATCAGTGCTGTCATACTTCAGGGGTCAGTTTCATTAAAGTACTGTGATTTCACATCTGGGTTTTTGAGTCAGTTAGGAAAAAAACACATGTAACCATATTTTATCAATAAAGATATGGATGCTTCTTTGCAGACATGCACATACTGTCCATAATATGCATCATTATATATATCTCACCAATGCATTTTAAAAGTATGATTACAGATGTAACCGATCAACATTGTCAGTTTAGTGTATTTCGTACGTTGACTGCTTCAGCACGGCGAGCGTCTGCCAGGTTTGGTGTATGTGTACTGCCCTGTTCCTGCGATTCTGGTACAGTAGCTGATGGAGGTAGTCACATTTTTGAGTCATCCAGACATGCCGCAGCTACATCGCAAGGTTGAAAAGCCTTGCCTCGTCTCTTTGAGTTACTTCTCCATACAGGGATCACTATTTATCTCACAAATAATGTGTAGGATGACTGCGGCATACCTGGGCCAGCACAGGGATCAGGGCAGTTTGGCAGTTGTTGCGCTTCAAGCACTACCAGCAGGCTTTCAGGCATGAAAAGGTAGCCTCAATAGGTGTCTGTGCTCAGATCAGCATTTAATGTTGCTGAGGTGTTCGTTGAAGTGACTGGATAACGTTTGAGCAGCCAGCTCCGTAAAAGGAAGGCTGCGTCACCCAACAGCGCATAGTCAAGAGGTTGTCCATGAGTTTGTGAGGTGTCTGTGGTGACAACCACCCTTCTCACCAACATCCATAGTTCAGAGCCCTGCAGCATGGTTGCATCATCAGTGCTGCCTGGAAAACCTACATGGAAGTCCCAGAATGGACCATGTCCATTCATAATGCACTACACCAACGTGGAGGGCTATCCTTTGCTGTTTGGCATTGATATTTCACAGAACTGTGAAGGGAGATAATGACACCCACACAATGAGGGAACCCCCACTCTGTTGAACATGGCAGCAATTTCCTCCAGCTCCTGTTCACTTGGCTGATGAATGAGTGTCTTCAGCACTGTCACAACGATATAGTATATATTGTATAAATGTGATTACTGTGGGGCTGTTCGTGCCAAGGAGGTCGCTGATAGAGTCCAAGTTGGTGGCAAACCATAACTATTGCCACACGGTTATCCAGGTAGGGTCTTTTACTTCTGGTCTGAGCTTGTCACAGAGTTGGTAGAATGTGTCGAGCCAGTCTTGAGGCTGGAACTTCACAACCCTCTCCCGCCAGTCTGACAGGATCTGCAGGTGAGTAGTCGTGAGGGAGCTTGGTGGTGGCTGAAACTAGAATAGATATATATATATAATATACATAGCAGTTAAATATTTGGATTCCCACTTTATATTTAATCACCTATTTTATTCTGCCTTTGAAATACTGAATGCATTCTCTTGATACAGACGTGATATGTCAATTTCTGACTGTACTGTATGTGGACGCCTCTTCATTTTGTTGAGGATATAGCCACATTTTATGTCTGAAGTGACATTTGATTTCCTTTTACCCATGATAGGGAAACTTTCTGAGATGTTATGATAAGGAAGGTGTGTCTCTGCTAACTTTTAGGTGGTGCAATGATGACCGTACCAAAATAATTGTTTAAAAGGGAACTGGAACACTGGTTCTCCATTTACCTGTCATGATTAATACATTACTATTATTTTAATTTGTGTCATTGCACAGAAGGTGATGCGCAACCTGATGCCCAACAACTCCCCAATGTCCTCTCCCAGCAAGCATGGTGACAGGTTCAACCCGTCCCGTGCAGGGGCCAGCTGGAGCATCAACTTTCACAGGATAAATCATTGTACAGTATGTCACTTTAACATCATACCTTGTGAATTATGATGGATAAATCCATTTGAATTCAATCACTTTTTGAAAGCACCCTTTTTGATTTGAACAAAATCTTCCATACATATTTGCCTATTGTAGAAGTGCTCAGAAAGTGACTTATTGGAACTGAATGCCAAAGCATTCAAGGGATAACGGTGCTCAAAGTTGACCTATTTTGCATACCCCACCATATTCGAAGACATATGTCTTAATCAGTGGAAAATATAAGTTAACAGTTGGGATTGATATAAACAGCGTTGTGAAACTATTTGATAATTTCTTTAAAATAATGCTTTTAATCTTAAACGTCCAACAAGGCAACAGTAAACATATTGTCCCCCCACCCCCTCCCTTGAGCCAATTGAGATATCACATGTGAGAGAGTTTCTATCTACAAGCCATCAGACTGCTGAACATTTGAACTGGACTAACCACCTGCTCTGATTCTCTGCACTTTAGCACACATGCACACAGACACACACCTGCACAGACATACACACATATATACATTCATGCTACACACACATCACAACTGCTGCTTGCTACCAGATTTATTATGCTGCTCAGTTTATACACTGTTTATATGCATTTCATTGTGTGTGACCACAGATTATCCATTATATTGACCAGATACTCAAGTCACTGCTCTATGGTAGGCAGTTAGCTTGGGTACCAGTCCAAGGTTTTAAATTCACGTAAATTTGCCATTGACACACCGAGTTAGTACCAAGTGAAAACTACTGGCCCAAATGAGAAAATTACTGGCCCGACCAAGATCACAGGAAAGGGAATTATGCACGCAAAATTTCAGTTGTGGGTGATTTAATGTTTCATTTTCAGTCTGGGCAAGTACCTTTTTATATAGCCAACCATAAAATCTGATATTTACACTGATTGTTTGGAAAACAAAACAACCATCCCTCCCCCCCTCTCAATGATGACATCGAGCCTATATTAAACCGTTTAATATGTAATATTCCCCTCAAGAAATCATCCCAATAACATATTGATGAAAAGCATTATCTTTAGGTACATGGTCCATATTATCAGGCAGGTGTGTCTGATGCAACATTTTGGCTACATGACTGAAGCATGGGGTTACTCCTTTGCATTGTTTACCACAATGGGCTTTATCTTTAGCTAGATCAGACTCTAAATATGATTTTGTTGCTTGTTTAATGTCCTAAAAAATACTCCCAATGGCACTAATAAAATCATGTGATTTATACAGTGTTTATCAATGCAGTGTAATTGTGTGAATTTTACAATGAATCGAGTATAGGCCTACCGCTTATGCCCTCGAATGGCTGATGCGCTTCACGTGGTTACTTTTTTCATATTCTCATGCCAGACACTTAATATTGTAAAACGCTGCCCTCTTGTGCAAAAATTCATGAATTGTTATTGAGAAATAAATCATTGCTCTTTTTAATAATTGTCATCAAAACTGATTTTAGCTCTGAAAGATTCCAAAAAGCGGCAAATTTATTTCAGGTCCGGTACCAACGTTAGGCCGCAGGTGTGAAAGATTCAGCAGGCTACTGGCATTACACACTTGGCTAAAAGATTAGCTCTTTTGGATTAACTTTAATAGATCACTTTGACACATTCTGGAAACAGACGATGCTCTACAGGAATGACAGAGTCCATCCAAATCATCTTGGGTCCTGGACTCTGTCTATGCATTTCAAGGCTTCATTTAGACTGACTTATCAATGGCCCAAGCCCAGCTCACATAATCCCTACCAAATGTACATTATCCCAGGGGCATTGGCAGTCACAATGTAAGTAGCTAATTTGTCCCTCTAACTCCTCTGAATGCCTCTGTCGATCCTACAGCTATTGTATGCAGTAATCATATGTATATGAACCAGAGTTACACTGTTAGCACTGAGGCAGTGCGCCTTAGTAGGAAGTCCCCTGTGTGCAGCTGAAAAATAAACATTGTCATGTCTACTTCTGATAAGCTTCCCAGTAAAGCAGTACAAAACAAAGTATCCCAGTAAAGTGCTAAAAATAGCCCACATTAACATATATAGCCTAAGAAACAAGGTTCATGAATTCGATAACTTGCTAGTAACAGATTACATTCATATTCTGACTATCTCTGAAAGTCACTTCGATAATACCTTTTAATGATAGTGGTAGAAATACATGGTTATAACATCTACAAAAAATACAGAAATTCCAAAGGGGGCAGTGTTGGGGTCTTTATGCAGAGCCACATTCCTGTAAAGCTTAGAGGATGTCATGTTATATACTATCAAATTAAATCAGATGTTATTGGTCACATACACATATTTAGCAGATGCTATTGTGGGTGTAGTGAAATGCTTGTGAAGTAACATGGCTACATGTTCACCTGCCTCACCTAAAGCCCATGCTAACAGTCAGTATCTGGATAATATGAAATTCTTGATAATGTATGCGATATCAACAGAGGGGTATATTTTCTGGGTGATCTAAGTATTGACTGGCTTTCATCAAGCTGTCCACTCAAGAAAAAGCTTCGAACTGTAACCAGTGCCTGCAACCTGGTTCAAGTTATCAGTTAACCTACCAGGGTAGTTAAACAGCACAGGAATGAAATCATCCACATGTACTGATCACATCTTTACTAATGCTGCAGAAATCTGCTTTAAAGCAGTATCCAAATCCATTGGATGTAGTGATCACAATATAGTAGCTATATCTAGGAAAACCAAAATTCCAAAGGCTGGGCCTAATATAGTGTATAAGAGGTCATACAATACGTTTTGTAGTGATTCCTTTGTTGATGGTGTAAAGAATATTTGCTGGTCTATGGTATGTAATGAGGAGCAACCAGATGCTGTACCTGACACATTTATGAAATTGCTTATTCCAGTTACTAATAAGCATGCAGTTACTAATAAGCATTAAGAAAATGACTGTAAATCCCAATCCCTGTGGATTGATGAGGTATTGAAACATGTTATGGTTGAGACGGATGAGGCAAAAGGAATGTCAAATAACTCTGGCTGCACAACTGATTGGCAAATGTACTGCAAATTGAGAAATCGTGACTAAACTGTATAAAAATAAGAAATTATACTATGATACGAAGATGAATGATAGTAAAAAGCTTTGGACCACTTTAAATACATTTTTGGACAAAAAGGCAAACTCCACTCCATCATTCATTGAATCAGATGGCTCATTCATCACAAAACCCACTGATATTGGTAACTACTAATGATATTTTCGTTGGCAAGATTAGGAAATTTAGGCATGACATGCCTAGGGCTGTGGTCGTCATGAAATTGTCAACTGGTGATTGTCAACCAAATAACTGCCGGTTTCTCGGGAATTGACCGTTTATTAACAAACACATTTAGCATCTCCTGGCTGCCACGCATAGCCTATACGCCACCGATAAAGACCTTTGGAACATCTACATTTAAAAAAAGTCTAATAAATCCATTTAATATAGCCTACACCATCCCAATAAATCCATTATTTATTTTAGACAGGTCTAAAGAAACATGATATGAAGAAAATGTAGTCTATTTCAGAAGACCAGAATAGCGTACTCTGAGTTGTCTTTATGTTAGGCCCTGATCTGGCTATGCCATTTGACTGAAGATGAATAACATCTTCAACAAGATGAGTAGGCCTAACGAACAGCAAAAGCACTAACCTATGTCAATCTACTATCCCCCATAGTACAACAGTTGACCTATTAATTTTGTCAACTTGTCCTTATGTGCAATAAATAAATATTCCAAACATAGTCTGGAACAGTTGTGGGATGCGATAGATCCTAAATTAACACAACCACTAGCATCAAAAAACCTGTTGCAAGCAATGAGGCTGACTCAACAGATCAGAACGTTTAGCTTAAAATGTTGATGTACTATTAAGCTATTTCTTCACATTATAAGCACAGCGATGCTTCTTCTTCGGTGGGGTTTATCGGCAGTTGGCATCCAACGTTATGGTGCATTACCGCCACCTGCTGTACTGGAGTGTGGGCCAGAGACGGGGAAAAACGTAATATTACCTGCCAGCCTCGTTGGTCTTAAAAAAGATAACATATTTGAGACAAAATCTAATGACGTTCTACTCAATATACTCTTTAAACAAATTTCCTGTATCCCCTTCTCCCTCTTACTAGATCTCATCCTCTCTCTTTCCCTCCAATAATGTCCACACTGTATCAATACATGCTCCACTGTCTGTTTCCTGGCAATACTCACATTTTCCTGTTGGATGCTTTCCTATCACATGTAAGGTCTTATTCTGACTGTGTCCCACCCTTATTCTTGTAAATATAGCCTTCTCTCTTCTGTCCCTTCCTGCTGTTCTCCCCTTCCCAAATTTCCTCTGTACTTGAAATAAATTCCTGTCCTTAGTATCTCTATTCCACTGCTCCTGCCATTTCTCCACCATCACTGTCCCTATCAGGCTTTTTGCCTCTGCCTTGCTCATTGAAACTACCACATCCCCACTACTTAGTGCTTGTTTAGCCAGTACATCAACTGCCTCGTTTCCCTCCACTCCCACATGAGCTAGGACCGATATAAATATTATCTGTGTACCCATTTGTTTACTCCTGCCATGGGTTTGTAGCACCTCATAAAACAGGTCTTGTCTGCTTCGTGATATAAAGGACTGGAGACTCCTTAACACTGCACATGAATCAGAGCAAATAACTATTCTTTCTGGCTTAACTTCCTCCACCCACTGCAAGGCCAACAGTATGGCCATCACCTCCGCCGTATATACATCCAGATGATCTGTAATATGTTCCCTGACTCTCACCCCACATTCCTGCACAACAAATGCTGACCCAGTACGTCCTGTCCTTGGATCTTTTGAACCATCTGTGTATATGGCCACACAATTCTGATATACATAATATCCAGATGTCTCTTAAACAAATCAGATGCGTCAACACCCTCCCTATCTTTCCCTAGTCTCTCCAATACTTCTAGATCTACTACTGGAGGTGGGAGTAGCCATGGTGGATTCACAGGGATAGCTACAGTTGGACTAAACTCCCTTCCATACAGTCCCATCTCCTTCGCCTGGGTATTACCCACCCAAAGCTCGTGTTCTGTCTTCGCTCATGTTCCCAGCATGCCTGTAAAATCCCTTTCGCAGGATGAGATACTCCATGTCCCTGTAGGCTGACCCAGTAATTCATTGCCAGCTGCTGTCTCCTAATCTGCAAAGGCATTTCCCCCATCTCCACCTGTAGTGCAGCCACTGGGGACGTCCGAAACGCCCCACTAAATATTGAGTCCTTGTCCCTGTATGACATCTAGCCTTTCCAATGATGTCCGGGCTGCTGAACCATACGCTATACTTACATAGTCTATTACAGTTCGGATCAATGCAACATAAAATCAGCAACAAAAGAAACGTCCTCTCACTGTCAACTGCGTTTATTTTCAGCAAACTTAACATGTGTAAATATTTGTATGAACATAAGATTCAACAACTGAAACATAAACTGAACAAGTTCCACAGACATGTGACTAACAGAAATGGAATAATGTGTCCCTGAACAAAGGGGGGTCAAAATCAAAAGTAACAGTCAGTATCTGGTGTGGCCACCAGCTGCATTAAGTACTGCAGTGCATCTCCTCCTCATGGACTGCACCAGATTTTCCAGTTCTTGCTGTGAGATGTTACCCCACTCTTCCAATAAGGCACCTGTGAGTTCCCGGACATTTCTGGGAGGAATGACCCTAGCCCTCACCCTCCGATCCAACAGGTCCCAGATGTGCTCAATGGGATTGAGATCCGGGCTCTTCGCTGGCCATGGCAGAACACTGACATTCCTGTCTTGCAGGAAATCATGCACAGAACAAACAATATGGCTGGTGGCATTGTCATGCTGGAGGGTCATCTCAGGATGAGCCTGCAGGAAGGGTACCACATGAGGGAGGAGGATGTCTTCCCTGTAACGCACAGAGTTGAGATTGCCTGCAATGACAACAAGCTCAGTCCGATGATGCTGTGACACACAGCCCAGACCATGACGGACCCTCCACCTCCAAATCAATCCCGCTCCAGAATAAAGGCCTCGGTGTAACGCTCATTCCTTCGGCGATAAATGCAAATCCGACCAAATCTGACTGACGGTACCATCCTGTACCTGTCCCGCAAGTGTGCTGTTCAGATGTACCGATCCTGTGCAGGTGTTGTTACATGTGGTCTGCCACTGCGAGGACGATCAGCTGTCCGTCCTGTCTCCTTGTAGCACTGTCTTAGGCGTCTCACAGTACGGACATTGCAATTTATTGCCCTGGCCACATCTGTAGTCCTCATGGCTCCTTGCAGCATGCCTAAGGCACGTTCACACAGATGAGCAGGGACCCTGGGCATCTTTCTTTTGGTGTTTTTCAGAGTCAGTAGAAAGGCCTCTTTAGTGTCCTAAGTTTTCATAACTGTGACCTTAATTGCCTACCGTCTGTAAGCTGTTAGTGTCTTAACGACCGTTCCACAGGTGCATGTTCATGAATTGTTTATGGTTCATTGAACAAGCATGTGAAACAGTGTTTAAACCCTTTACAATGAAGATCTGTAAAGTTATTTGGATTTTTATTTTTTACGTCCTGAAAAAGGGACGTTTCTTTTTTTGCTGAGTTTATATGGTCTTCAATGAAGCACGCCCAGCCCCCCACTCCTTCCCTGTCAGACAGCACATCACATTTAGTACCTTCTTACACTTTCCCACCACTCTCTCAATGTGTTCTGCCCAGGTCATTCTAGTATCAAAGTACACCCCAAGGAACCTGAAGGCCCCCACCCTCTCCAAGTTTCTCCCATATAACCTCAAGCATATCTCATCTCCCAGTTTCCTCCTGGTAAAGACAACTGTCTGAGTTTTCTCTACACATTAATGCCCACTGCTCCACCTCATCAATTGCTTGACTATATATGGCATATTTCTTCCTCTCTTCCATAAGGCTCCAACATCTGCAAATAACGACCTCCCAATATCCGGCTGTACCTGAGAGTAAACATCATTGATAATGATTGAGAACAACAGAGGACTAATCACGATCCCCTGTGGAGTACCATTATCCACCATGTAGCTGCCTGAGAAAGACTTCCCAACCCTCACCTGGATAGACCTTACAAACAGGAAATCCTTTATCCAGTTGTACGTTCTTCCTCCTACCCCCATAATATCAAGCTTGATTAACAACCCCTCCTTCCACATCATATCATACGTCTTCTCCACATCAAAAAATACAGCTACAACAGTCTCCTTGTTCACTTGAGCCTTCCTGACCTCTGCTTCTTAGCAGAGCACTGGGTCCATTGTTCCCCTACCCTTCCTGAATCCGCTCTGATGTGGCGATACTAACCCCCTGCTCTCCAGGAAGTAAGTTAGCCTCTCCGTTATCACACGCTCCATAATCTTACATACATGTGATGTTAAGGCTATTGGCCGATAGCTTGTTGGCCTCGTTGGGTCCTTCCCTAGCTTCCAGATTGGTACCACTACTGCCTCCTTCCAGCTGCCTGGTAGTTTCCCCTTCTCCCACACTCTGCTGTACAACACCAATACCTTATCCAGTGCCTCATCACTAAGTTGGGCCAACATAAGATAGCACACCTCATCTTTCCCAGGTGAAGTTAACCCAGCCTTACTTATTGCCCTTTTCACCTCTACCATTGTAAATGGTGCATTCAACGCATCATTTACATCCTCCCTCCTATCCAGCACTCCTGGATGCTCCTCTCTCGTTCTCTCTCTCCCCCTCTGCCCCTCTGACAAATTTGCCGAGCTATACACTTGGACAAACGCTTCGGCCATCATCTCTGCCATCTCCTCATCTTACTACCACATCCTCCCCAGTCGTCAACACTGGATAATCCCACTCCCTTCGGACCCCACTCATCTGCTTAATCATCCCCCACACTTCTCCCACTGGTGTCGCCCTTCCAATGGTGTCACAGAACCGACGCCAACATGACCTCTTGCCTGACGAATACTTCTCCTCACCAGAGCCTGGGCCTGCTTATACTGAATCAGATGTTTGAAGTTAGGTGTCCTTTTCAGTACTTTAAATGCCCTGTTCCTACTCCTCACCATTGTCCCACACTCCTCTGTCCACCATGGGACTGCTTTCCTCCTCCTCCCTGAACTGTTAGGTATCGCCTCAGTAGCTGCTCCCACTAACGCTGTTCTCACCCACTTATTCATACTACCCACTTCCCCTCTCAAGTCCACCCGAGCCATCACCCGCTCACTTAACTCCTGAAACTGATCCCACTTTGCCCTTTCAAACACCCACCTGCCTACTCCATCCACTGACACCTCCACCTCCCTCTGGCCTACTGTGCATACTATGGGGTAATGATCACTCCCTACTGTTGACTCCTCCCACTCCTCACACTCACAGATTCCTGCCATCACACTAGATACCAGAGTGAGGTCCATTGCAGACTCTTTCCCTGTAACTACATCAATCCTAGTCCCTCGGCCATCATTCAGGCACACCGGATCTTAAACTTCAATCAGATTTTCCATCATTTGGCCATTTCCATTCGTCCCCCGCCCCTCCCCCCAGAGCGTGTTGTGGGCATTAAAATCCACACACCACACCACAGTGCAGCAATGCGCACATGGCAGTAGGCTATAAGCATGAATGTTTCAAAATGCAATCAGTTAGTGGGAAAACACCATTCTCAAGTGGCTGCAAATGTGATTATGAATGTAATGGTTTATTATAAATGTGCATTTTTATAGTGAAATTTATCTCCCCCAAACTTCAAACTCACATGCCGCCTATGTATGCCAGTTAGGCTCTACACCGGTTGAAAATCGTATTAATGTGCTTAATTTTAAGAAGTTATACAATTGTTTGACAACCCTATTTTTAAGTTTTTAAATGATATCGAACTCAACCGTTTATCTTTTCCAGTGATAAAAACATGGATGTCGCATAATATGGTGGGGGTATGCTAAAAGGGTCTACTTTGAGCACCTTTATCTCATAAATGTTTTGGCATTCAGTTAAAAAGAAAAAGTCACTTTCTGACCACTTCTTCCATGGCCAAGCATGTGCAGTTTGGAACTTTCTTTTTTTTAAATCAAAAGGAATGCTGTCAAAAAGTAAATGAATTTAAATAGATTTCCCCTGAAACAACATTAACTCCCTATAGCTTAATTTGACACATTTAGTCAGGTCATGGATACATTTTTAAAAATGTAATTTGTGTTTTTAGGAAAATGAGAGATCACCAAGTCAGAATGGAAAAATAAAGGATGCAACGTCGGACAGCAGCCAAGGTAAGTAACATGACAAACTAAGCCTCATCATAGGAAATTACCAGCACCTAAGAAAGGCATACAGTGTACACTCCTTCGACCTCTCTCTTCAACAAGCTGTTTTTGCCCACAGGTTTGATGCTGACTGGATGTTTTTTATTTGTGGCAACATTCTCGGTAAACCCTAGACTCGGTTGTGCTTGAAAAGCCCAGGAGGACAGCAGTTTGAGATACTGGATCCGGCACGCCTGGCACCGACGATTATGTCACGTTCAAAGTCGCTTAGGTCACTGTTTTGCCAATTTTAAGGTTCAATCGAAAAGTGGATGCCTCGATGCCTGTCTGCCTGGCCAAGTGACTCACGGTTTGTAGGAGCGATTAATTTTCGTGAATGGGACGGTGTTTCTAATAAACTGGCCGATGAGTGTATAATGGCAATAATTGTGCAAGCTAAAAGGCTGGCCACAAACAAACAAATACCAGTGCAGTACAACAGTGGTGTGCCGAACGGCATCTTGGAACACACAACTCGTCCGTTCTTGCCATGGATGGCTATTGCAGCAGACGACTTGAAACGGCTCAATTGGAGGTGTTTTTGTGTGGTTTTCTGACTCCAATGCTGTGTGTTTCTGATTTAGGGGCAATCATGTGGCAGTCGGGACTCACAAAGGCTACGTACAGATCTGGGATGCAGCAGCTGGCAAAAAGCTTTTTACACGAGAGGGTCACACTGCTAGAGTTGGTGAGCATTTAGGGCGAAAAACACCCTTCTGTGGAAATGTCCATTATAGATGTCACATATTAGTTGTTCATTTCATCAGTCTCTTTCCCTCGCCATTCCAATGTCTAATCTTCCACAGGTGCACTGGCATGGAACGCAGACCAGTTGCCATCCTGCAGATGATTCGCACATCACCTCTCCAGTCTGAGCGCCGGTTGCAGGGTCACCTGCAGGAGGTGTGTGTGGTCTGAAGTGGAGTACAGAGAGCCATAGCCGCGGGAAGTAGTGGTGCTGAGGGTGCCGCAGCACCCACTGATAAATCGAAATAAATACAATTATAACCATTTCAAAAGGAATAGACTAATGATGGAATGCCTTGAATTCATCACAGGACATTCATCAACATAATGCAAAATAATGAGCCAACATGGACACGGCATCTTGTCGTAGAGGATGGAGGAGCAAAGAACTGTGTTTACTTTGTCACTTGGAAACAATTGAAACTGGACCATTAACAGATTTTACATTTTTTTATTGTCATCAACAATGTTTTTATTCGATTTTTTTTCTATTCTTGTCCAGTTCAATTTACAGCTTTGATTTTTGTATTCCATGTCTATGATGCAAATATGTGTTAAATAAGGGTTAAGATCTAAACTTTAAGTTGATGATGTTACAGTCAGGTCTTGTTTATTTGCCATTTAAAAAATATATATATTTTATTGTTGTATAGACTTGGGAAAGATGCATAATATAATGGGACAATCATGGAAGTCCAGTTTCTTTACTTTTCAAATGAAAAAATTGCTAGTAAACATGTCAAAGCACTACATTGAATATAGTATGGCGGAGAAAACAAAACTGAGTAAAATGTGAGGAATTAACAGAAAATGTATGCAACTCAAGAATAAGAAATAAGAGTATTGGCAAAACATGTCTGGTGTTTTCATTTACACACACAACTGCTTATACATATCTTTTTTTTTTATTCTGTGATTTCAAGTAAATGTCATTTGCATCTTTCTTTATGGGCCAATCTCAACAGCCATCTGCTTTTGGCCTATATAGATATTGGTTATTTGCCATAATATGTACATATTTATATGGAATGGTATAAGCAGATTTATCAAAATATATGACACTGAGTATAAGGTTTCCTTTTTATATAAGGAAGTGGAGTGGATGCAGGCTATGATCCCTTTTGCTTTGACAGTTCTGTTGTAGATCGTTGCGCGTACTATTTGTCCTATTTCGGAACAAATAGCAAACGTCACCGGATATGAGAAAAGGGCCAACTGAAGGGGAAGATTCCCGGTGTTTGTGATGTTCGTTGTTTGGTGTGATGCAGACAGGGTGGCGAGAGTGGTGAAATAAGTCATTGTCTGTAATTTTGAGTTTTGATGTTGAGTCTTTGCCCGACAAAGTGATGTTAGGATATATAAGTTATCCTGTACGAGCTTTTGTACCAAATACGTTACGTTGTTACAGGTGTCAAGCTTATGGGCATGTGGCAGCAGTGTGTAGGAGGGATGTTCCTAGGTGTGAGAAGTGTGCAGAAGGACATGAGACAAAGGACTGTATAGCATTGGGGAAAGTAGTGGTATGTGTTGATTGTAGGGGTGCCCATGGAGCTGGGGCTCAGAAATGTCCTGTGCGAGAGAGTCAGGTTGAGGTTTCCAGGGTTAGAGTAGTGCAGAAGTTGTCATATGCTGAGGCAGTGAAGAAAGTAGAGGAAGATGGGTCAAGGGTGAGGGATCCTGAGAGGAGTGGTGTGAGTAAATCTGTACCAGTACAGAGGGATAGGCCAACAAGTGATATGTTTCAATAAGATTGGATATTTAGCATTTATAGCAATGGTTATCAACTGTACTGCAGGGATGGAATGTAAGTTGCAGAAAACTGAGGTTGTGGTGGCAGCTGCAGAGAGGTATTTGGTTGTGTGAGACTTGACATCAGAAGAGTTACAGGGGGCGTTAAGTGGTGGTGTCCATCCCTTTATGTTGTTGGCATGAGGTAGTAGTAAATAGATTTAAATAAATCAAATCACATTTTATTTGTCACATACGCCGAATAAAACAGGTGTAGACCTTACAGAAAATACCTAAAAAATGAAAATTAAGAAAAAATTAAGAGATAACAAAAATAATTAAAGAGCAGCAGTGAATAACAATAGCGGGGCTATATACAGGGGGTACGGACACAGAGGCAATGTGTCAATGTGCGGGGGCACCGGTATCGAGGTAATTGAGATAATTATGTACATGCAGGTAGGGTTGTTAAAGTGGCTATGCATAGATAATAACAGAGAGTAGTAGCGGCATGGGAGGTGCAAATAGTCTGGGTAGCCATTTGACTAGCTGTTCAGGAGTATTATGTCTTGGGGATAGAAGCTGTTTAGAAGCCTCTTGGACCTAGACCTGGCACTCCTGTACCGCTTGCTGTGCGGTAGCAGAGAGAACAGTCTATGACTAGGGTGGCTGGAGTCTTTGACCATTTTTAGGGCCTTCCTCTGACACCGCCTGGTATAGAGGTCCTGGATGGCAGGAAGCTTGGCCCCGGTGATGTACTGGGCCGTACGCACTACCCTCTGTAGTGCCTTGCGGTCGGAGGCCGAGCAGTTGCCATACCAGGCTGTGATGCAACCCGTCAGGATGCTCTCGATGGTGCAGCTGTAAAATCTTTTGAGGATCTGAGGACACATGCCATATCTTTTCAGTCTCCTGAGGGGGAATAGGTTTTGTTGTGCCCTCTTCACGTCTGGGTTTGCTTGGACCATGTTAGTTTGTTGTTAATGTGGACGCCAAGGAACTTGAAGCTCTCAACCTGCTTCACTACAGCCCTGTCAATGAGAATGGAGGCGTGCTCGTTCCTCTTTCTCCTGTAGTCCACAATCATCGCCTTTGTCTTGATCACGTTGAGGGAGAGGTTGTTGTTCTTGCACCACATGGTCAGGTCTCTGACCTCCTCCCTATAGGCTGTCTCATTGTTGTCAGTGATCAGGCCTACCACTGTTGTGTCATCAGCAAACTTAATGATGGTGTTGGAGTTGTACCTGGCCGTGCAGTCATGAGTGAACAGATAGCACAGGAGGGGACTGAGCACGCACCCCTGAGAGGCCCCCGTGTTGAGGTTCAGCGTGGCGGATGTGTTGTTACTTATCCTTACCACCTGGGGGCGGCCCGTCAGGAAGTCTAGGATCCAGTTGCAGAGGGAGGTGTTTAGTCCCAGGGTCCTTAGCTTAGTGATGAGCTTTGAGGGCACTATGGTGTTGAACGCTGAGCTGTAGTCAATGAATAGCATTCTCACATAGGTGTTCCTTTTGTCCAGGTGTGAAAGGGCAGTGTGGAGTGCAATAGAGATTGCATCGTCTGTGGATCTGTTGGTGCGGTATGCAAATTGGAGTGGGTCTAGGGTTTCTGGGATAATGGTGTTGATGTGAGCCATGACCAGCCTTTCGAAGCATTTCATGCCTACAGACGTGAGTGCTACGTGTTGGTAGTCATTTAGCCAGGTTACATGAGTGTTCTTGGGCACAGGGGCTATGGTGGTCTGCTTGTTACATGTTGGCATTACAGACTCAGACAGGGAGAGGTTGAAAATGTCAGTGATGACACTTGGTCAGCGCATGCTCGGAGTACACGTCCTGGTAATTCATCTGGCCCAGCGGCCTTGTGAATGTTGACCTGTTTAAAGGTCTTACTCACATCGGCTGCGAAGAGCATGATCACACAGTCGTCCGGAACAGTTGATGCTCTCATACATGTTTCAGTGTTACTTGCCTCGAAGCAAGCATAGAAGTTATTGAGCTCGTCTGGTAGGCTTGTGTCACTAGGCAGCTCTAGGCTGTGCTTCCCTTTGTAGTCTGTAATAGTTTGCAAGCCCTGCCACATCCGACGAGCTTCGTACCCGGTGTAGTACAATTCAATCTTAGTCCTGTATTGACGCTTTGCTTGTTTGATGGTTTGTCAGAGGGCATAGCGGAATTTGTTATAAGCTTCCGGGTTAGAGTCCCGCTCCTTGAAAGCAGCAGCTCTACCCTTTAGCTCAGTGAGAATGTTGCCTGTAATCCATGGCTTCTGGTTGGGGTATGTACGTACAGTCACTGTGGGGATGACGTCCTCGATGCACTTATTGATAAAGCCAGTGACTGATGTGGTGTACTCCTCAATGCCATCGGAAGAATCCCAGAACATATTCCAGTCTGTGCTAGTAAAACAGTCCTGTAGTTTAGCATCTGCTTCATCTGACTACTTTTTTATAGACCGAGGCACTGGTGCTTCCTGCTTTAATAGTGTAGTGGGGTGGTGTTATTTTTATTTCAAAACATTTAGATTTGTTTTTTGGGGGTAATTGTTGTGTTAGATTGTAGGGTATTTGTTTATTCATTATTTTTTCAAGCAAAGTATAAGGGAGTTGTACTCCAGTCTAGTAGGTGGCGATAATGGAACACATTGGATGCCAACCGCCGTTAAACCTCATCGAAGAAGTCACCGGATATGCTACAGAGCGAGCGGGAAGTTGAACCACAAGTACTGGCAGAAAAATATTTTATGGGAAATCATAACAAATGACCAACAGAGCAAAGACTAAATTTTCTTAGGATATTTTTGACAGTCATACACTTGAAAACAAAGTACTTAGCCTGCTTACTATTTATTACAGGCACATGGCAAGCTAACACATGTACGTGATAGTATTCGTTTTTGGCGAGCTTTCTTGTAGATACAGGCAGCCAGAGCCATTTTATTTAGAATAAATAAATAGGTTACCCTTCTAACGTCGTTAGCTAGATAACCACTCGCTGGTTTCGACTAAGGTAAGGATGGGGGACAGGACCCTCCTGCGGGAACTAAAGCGGTGGGCGACTGAAGAATTTAATCTACCACCCCAAAGTCTCCCAAACGACAACTACTTTAAAACGTAGGTAACGACGTCATTCATCAATGTCCTATGCTATGCAACTTTTTTGGCCTTATTGAGCTATTCCTCTAATTGATTTTTGTTGGTAACAATTCATATAGTTGTCTAGACAATTAAACTCAATGATTTACGATTGTTCTGCGTAATTGCGGCCTATTTGGGTGCTGAAATCAGTAGTTTTTTCGGCGTTCCCGTCTGCCAACACTAGTCGCCACACTACCATCGTGAAGTTTAGTTGGTCGACTAATAGCTAGCTAGCGTTAACTAGTTCACAACTACAGTTTTCCATAGCGACCGTGGCAGAGTAAGTTAACTAATATGGACCATCAGTGAGTTAACACAAGTATATTGTTTGTTTTGATTCAGGTTATGTGTTGGCCCAAGAGCGTCAATATGGAGATATGTCACACAACATATTTTCAATCAGAGGTGGGTATGCAGACAGGTTTTTACAACATGTGTATGTATACTTCGTTGGTCAACAATGACTTTTATGTAATAATGTTACTTTTCCAATATCTTGATGTAATTACTTTCTCTTTGCAGGAATGTCAGGGTTATGCGTGGAAATCTTCAGTGGTATCCTTTGGCTTTGTTCTCTTGAGTTATGTATAACGGGTCATTTCATTGTCTCGGAGATGAAACCGACTCTATTGTCAGGGTAACTGCCTAATTTCTGACACCAATATGACACTCACAGGTTTCGTTCTATGGACATTTGTACAAGGGCATTTCCATCGAAAAGGACCCATGACCTCCAACATGTTAAGTTCAAAGGAGCATATCAAATTCGGTGTCAAAGGAAAAGCTAAGGTCTATATTTTTGGGAAATGGAGGCATAGGTACATTTTAAAATAATTTTACATCTTAAAAATTACACAAAAGACTTAGATTTCTTAATAAACATGGAAAATGGGTCTTGCAAAACATCCACCAGAAATGGCCTCAAAACTTATCAGAAATGCATAGAAACACAATGTTGAAGTAAAGACCCCTGCCAGCTAATATCAACACTTATATTTAGTTTTGGAGAAATTGTTTACCTTTAAGTTGAAGAGAAATTTCCTCGTGCTTTGTAATTCTGTCACCAAAAACCCATGCGTCTAAGTAATTTTATAATTTCTTTCCCTTATGAGGGAGGATAATGAAAGTTCACACAAGTAATGGTAGACCTGCCAATAAGTTTGTGATTTTGCTGATATTTCTTTGAATTATTAAGTGATTCAAATTTGTATTTCCTGGAATTACGCAAAAATCAGTAACGGAATGATTGCAACTGAATTGGCTACAATGGGGAAACCATAATAGTCAGAAATCACAGATGGGAATATGGCATACTGTTATGTTCAGCTGATAACTTTTCTTTCTGTTGTCTGGCATTTAAACCAAGTCTGGACAACCTTTATCTCACTCTCCAGTTAATGTCTTACTGACACCTACCCGTGATCCCCCTCTTTCCATTTACTGTAACCAGCATCCTCACCCACTGAGCACTGACTGACACCGGACGTCCATGGACATCGAAATTTGGTCAGTCCACGCTGGCCTTGATGTTAACATCCACAGATGGACTGGATGAAATCTGAACCTATCATAGACGTATGTTTCACAAGTTTGGATTGCACAGTACAGTGAGTAGAGCACAGTAGAGTACAGTATATTAAACTACTGTACTGAACTCTACTGCACGTACAGAATCCTAGTCTGCTGTACTCTGTGCTGTGCTGAGCAGCACTGTCCATACTTGTGAAACATGAGAAATGACATTCATATCTAGAAATATGCATTTCTGTGTAGTACAGACCAGGGAGTCATTATGTAATTTCATTACCGTTAACGGGTGTAAATCCACTTCACTTACTGTAGTTTAAACAAAAGCGAATTATTATTTATTTTTTACCCCCCCCCCCCATCTTTACGGTTCAATCACAATATAATTCTGGTAAAAAAAAATGTCAGTAGAAATGGTTTAAAGGTTGCATGGTTTGATTAACTTTGAAATCAGGCCTCCCGAGTGACGTAGCGGTCTAAGGCACTGCATCGCAATACTTGAGGCGTCACTACAGACCGGGTTCGTTCCCAGGCTGTGTCACAACCAGCCGTAACCGGGCGGCTCACATTTGGCCCAGCGTCGTCTGGGTTAGGGGAGGGTTTGGCGGAGGGGGGCTTTACTTGGCTCAGCGTGCTCTAGTGACTCCTTGTGGCGGGCCGAGCACCTGCAGGCTTATTTCGGTAGGCAGTTGAACAGTGTTTCCTCCAACACATTGGTGCGGCTGGCTTCCGGGTTAAGCTGGCAGGTGTTAAGGAGCATGGTTTGGCGGGTCATGTTTCGGATGACGCGTGACTCGACCTTCGCCTCTCCCGAGCCAGTTGGGGAGTTGCAGTGATGACACAAGATTGTAATTTTATCTATGAAATTGGGGTTGAAAAGGGGGTAAAATACAAACAACTTTGAAATCAATGGTTTTTGTTTGGCATACATATTAATACAAATGAGTCGATGCGTAATTCTGTTACCATGGAATTGCCCACAAGCCTTTCCTTGACATTGTGATCTCTCAGGTACAAAGTTCTACAAGATAAGGAGGTACACCAATTATTTTGAAACAATTTGCTAGATAATTTGATATACAGTGAATTCAGAAAGTATTCAGACCCCTTGACTTTCCACATGTTGGTACATTACAGCCTTATTTTACTCAATCTACACACAATACCCCATAATGACAAAGCAAAAACTGAAATATCACATTTACATAAGTATTCAAACCCTTTACTCAGTACTTTGTTTAAGCACCTTTGGCAGTGATTACAGCATCGAGTCTTCTTGGGTAAGACGCTACAAGCTTGGCACGCCTGTATTTGGGGAGTGTCTCCCATTCTTCTCTGCAGATCCATTCAAGCTCTGTCAGGTTGGATGTGGAGTGTCGCTGCACAGCTATTTTACGGTATCTCCAGAGATGTTCGATCGGGTTCAAGTCCGGGCTCTGGCTGGGCCAATCAAGGGCTTTCAGAGACTTGTCCTGAAGCCACTCTTGCATTGTCTTGGCTGTGTGTTTCGGGTCATTGTCCTGTTGGAAGGTGAACCATTGCCCCATTCTGAGGTCCTGAGCACTCTGGAGCAGGTTTTCATGAAGGATCTCTCTGTACATTGCTCTGTTCATCTTTCCCTCGATCCTGACTAGTCTCTCAGTCCCTGCCGCTGAAAAACCTCCCCACAGCATGATGCTGCAACCACCATGCTTCACTGTAGGGATGGTGCCAGGTTTCCTCCAGATGTGACGCTTGGCATTCAGGCCAAAGTGTTCAATCTTGGTTTCATTAGACCAGAGAGTCTTGTTTCTCATGGTCTGAGTCCTTTAGGTACCTTTTGGCAAACTCCAAGCGGGCGGTCATGTGCCTTTTACTGAGGAGTGGCATCTTTCTGGGCACTCTACCATAAAGGCCTTGTTGGTGGAGTGCTGCAGAGATGGTTGTTCTTCTGGAAGTTTCTTCCATCTCCACAGAAGAACTTGAGCACTGAGTGACCATCAGGTTCTTGGTCACCTCCCTGACCAAGGCCCTTCTCCCCCAATTGCTCAGTTTGGCCGGGCAGCCAGCTCTAGGAAGAGTCTAGGTGGTTCCAAAATTCGGCAATTTAAGAATGATGGAGGCCACTGTTCTTGGGAACCTTCAACGCCTCAGAATTTTTTGAGTACCCTTCCCCAGATGTGTGCCTCAACACAATCCTGTCTCGGTGCTCTACGGACAATTCCTTTGACCTCATGGCTTGATATTTGCTCTGACTTGCACTGCAAATGTGGGACATTATATAGACCGGTGTGTGCCTTTCCAAATCATGCCCAATTAAATTTACCACATGTTGACTCCAAGTTGTAGAAACATCTCAAGGATGATCAGTGGAAACGGGATGCACCTGAGCTCAATTTTGAGTCTCACAGCAAATGGTCTGAATACTTATGTAAATAAGGTATTAGGGTTTTGTTTTTTTATGCATCTGCAAAAATTTAAATATGTTTTTGTTTTGTCATTATGGGGTGTTGTGTGTCAAAATAAATATTTAATCCATTTTAGAGTAAGGCTGTAACGTAACTGTGGAAAAAGTCAAGGGGTCTGAATACTTTCCTAATGCTCTGTAGCTACAGTATCAAGATTTTAAGACTGTCAGAGTTAGCATTATGTTTTCTGTGTGAACAATGTTTTACATTACGTTATATGTATTTGTGTGCAGTTAAAAAACGTAGCGGGGCAGAGTGATGCTGCTAAGCGGCTTGAGCTTCAGGAGCAGATAGAGGAGCTGAGAGCCGAACTCAACCACCTGGACTCTCAAATCAATGGGACTGAAGCACAGCTAGCTACTGAAGGTGAGCCTTTTAACAAATAGGCCTCTGTGGGGTCTGAAATAGGCAAAGTACTGTAAAAAAAAAATTAAGTACTGAGCTATATTGTATGCTCTAAAAAAAAAAGGGGGGAAATTATACTAATACAATTGCTCAGAGAGATTTTCTAACAAGTCCTATTTTCTTTCTCAAAACGGTAGGGGTCAAAATTGACACCCCTGTTTTTAATACCTTTAAAAACCTCACCTTGTGAAGATAACGTTACTGAGCCTATTTGAATTGTTTTAGTCATTTTTGATCATCTTTATCAAGGGTGTCAATACTTTTGGACCCCACTGTATAATTTGGTTTTCCACATACCACATCCTAAGTTGTTCTAGGTCTGTATATGTTGATGCCCCATTTTGCCGTGACATGTTGTAACGTTTCTTTTGTATTGAGTAGAAGAGTCCATTAACTGGAGCTGGGGAATGGTGGAGGAGAACCAACGCAGGGAGCTGCTTTTACAGGCCTTTAAGCAACGCTGCATGAAGGAGCGCCACGTTCTCTCAGAGGATACCCGCAAGATCAGTGGACGCTCCCAGGTTCTGGAGCAGCTGTCTAGGTGTGCTTGCTAGAGCCTCTGTTTGTTTACCCTTACCATTTCTTAACACACTTCTACATACATTCTAATGCTGCAAACCCAGCCCAAATCCATTCTTTACTTTTGGTCTGTTTTGCAGGAAGGCAGAGCTGGAGGTGGTGTTTGGAAATGAAGCCTCCAATAGCAGTGGCGACTATCTCAACCCAACAGGAGCAGAGCCTCAGGTTCTGGTAAGTGCTTTTACTTAATCGTTTGTTGTTGGCGCTTTATAATCTGTGATGGTTTTGTATTGGACTAATCTTCTTTCTCTTCCTCCTTAGCGTAATGTGAGAGAGCTGTGTGATGAAAGACTCCTCTTCTTCCAGTCTTTACAAGAGAGTGAGCTGAAAACGGTGTCCTCCACTGCCACACAGTAAGAATTATAAGATGGTTTTATATAGGAACCAGAGTTATCCATGGCTTTCTTCTATTGCTAAATCAAAATTTACTCTATCTTCAGCTTGACTCGTGAACAGAGAACTGCATTATTTCAGCATTGGTTAAGTGCTGTAGAGGTAAGTTGTATTGTTGTTTGCATCTAGTTAGTGCCTTTGGAAAGTTTTCAAACCCCTAGACTTTTTCCACATTTTGTTATGTTACAGCCTTATTCTAAAATTGATAAAATAATTTTTTCCCCTCATCAATCGACGCACAATACTCCATGATGACAAAGCAAAAACATTTTTTTGTCCTAAAAACCTATCACATGTACATAAATATTTATACCCTTTACTCAGTACTTTGTTGTCTCGAAGCCACTCCTGCGTTGTCTTGGCTGTGTGCTTAGGGTTGTTGTCCTGTTGGAAGGTAAACCTTAACCCCAGTCTGAGGTCCTAACCTTCTCCAGAGCGCTTTTCATCAAGGATCTCTCTCTGTACATTGCATCTTTCATCTTTGCCTCAATCCTGACTAGTCTCCCAGTCCATGCCGCTGAAAAACATCCCCACAGCATGATGCTGCCACCATTATGCTTCACCGTAGGGATGATGCCAGGTTTCCTTCAGATCTGACGCTTGGCATTCAGGCCAAAGAGTTCAATCTTGGTTTCATCAGACCGGAGTATCTTGTTTCTCCTGGTCTGAGAGTCTTTAGGTGCATTTTGGCAAATTCGAAGCGGGCTGTCGTGTGCCTTTTTACTGAGGAGTGGCTTCTGTCTGGCCACTCTACCACAAAGCCCTGGTTGGTGAAGTGCTGTGGAGATGGTTGTTCTTCTGGAAGGTTCTCCCATTTCCAGAGGAACTTTAGAGCTCTGATAGTGTCTCAGCGCTCTACGGACAATTGCTTTGACCTCACGGCTTGGTTTTTGCTCTGACATGCACTGTCAACTGGGACCTTATATAGACAGGTGTGCCTTTCCAAATCATGTCCAATCAATTGAATTTACCACAGGTGGACTCCAATCACTTTGTAGAACCATCTCAAGGATGATCAATGGAAACAGGATGCACCTGAGATCAATTTAGTCTCATAGCAAAGGGTCTGAATACTTATGTAAATAAGGTATTTCGGTTTAGTTTTTTATAAATTTGCAAAAAATGTCAACCATTTTCGCTTTGTCATTATGGGGTATTGTGTGTAGATTGCTGAGATGTTTTATTTAATCCATTTTATAATAAGGCTTTAAAATGTGGAAAAAGTCAAGGGGTCTGAATTCTTTACCGAAGACACTGTACATCACAATCTGTTTCATATTTGCTTCAGTTGAGTGAGAATGGTATTATTATCATTTTTATCTCATCAGGACTTGTTGCGATGCTATCCTCCAAACCAAGTGCTGTCAGCCTTGCAGTACCTGGCCTTAGGACAGGAAATTACATTGGAGGAGAAGCTTGCCTCATTGGATGTGGCTCATGATGTTGCTGCATTACGGTAAATTGGTAAAATGTAGCTGGACAAAAAATCTGTGTGGATTGGAATTAAAGAGCAAATGTATCTGTTTTAGGTTTCGCTACGAGAGTAATCACCTGTTAGACATCTCGAAAGAAGAGGAAGAGTTACCACCCGTTAAGAGTCTTTTACAGGTGCTTTACACACATTTCAGTTTACACTAAAATACCAACATGGGGTAAAGACACTGCATAGGCTTGAACAGTACTGTAGTTCACTGTTGCTGTAGTTGATATCTGTCTGATCTTTTTGCAGTCAGCCTGGGAGGAGGTGGAACAGAGTCTGATGGAACTGGCTCAAACGCGTTCACAAATTCAACAGCTGAAGACCCAGCTTCATGCCCGAAAGAATGAGGCAGAGTTGGAGCTGCTTGCCGGGGAATCTCAAACCCAAGCCCTGGCACAGTAAGTCTGCACTACAGATTGGCTTTTTCCACAACATTCACGTTTTGTCATTAATAAACATGCTCAGCCTCTAATGAGGTCATGTCAATTCTTCAAAATACTCTGGTATCTTTTCTCCCATGTTTCCCTCCTGCCCAGGTCAGTGTTTGAGCTGGAGATGCAGTGTGTGATGCAGGCAGCAGTGCGAGATGGTGTGAGAAACCAGTGTGTTAAAATGGAGCAACATGCCAGGGACAGACAGGAGGCCCTTCGCAATCTGCGGAGCCAATGGCAGAGCATCACGGACTTCAGACGGCTTGTGGTGAGGAAATGTACTGTTTTTTGCAGTCTGTATTTCTACCTTTGTCTTCCACACACAACACCACAGCATTTCACCAATTGCCACATGTTAACCTAAATAAGTGTGACACACTTTTGTCATGTTTTTCTTCATAGGACGTCAGGCAGGAACAGACTAGAGGTCTGATCAAGGGGAATTCGACAGCTAAGACTGAACTGACTCGCGTGCACAAGGAGGTAGGCCCTCTATATGCTTCTGTGTACTCTAATGCATACTGTGTAAACAGTGGCCATCTAACTCAACCTGTTCCTCTCTCTTGTCTGACCCGAGATTGGCCAGTTTGTCCAGGGAAAACTGACTCCCCAGTTTGGTGAAGTTCTTTCAGCAGCCAATAGGCTTCGCAACTCTGTGTCCCAGGAGGCCAGACAGTTTGGAAACGTGTCACTAGTAACACTTGATCGCAGACTCATTGAAGGGTAAGAGCTTCCTATTTGTTGGTGTTTGATGGGTTAGTTGACATCTCCTTCTAAGGCTGACTGGCTCTCGTTCAGGCAAATGAGAAATAAGTACACTCAGGCTATCCGGAAGGCCAAAGTTAGTTATTTTAAGGAGCAGTTCTCTCTCTGTGGGTCTAACCCCAAGAAGTTCTGGAAAATGGTTAAAGACCTGGAGAATAAACCCTCCTCCTCAGCTGCCCATGTCCCTTAAAGTTGATGATGTGGTTGTTACTGACAAGAAACGCATTCATTAAGTCAGGATTCCTATTTAACTCAGCCTCCTTGCCTGTCCAACATTTCCAATGCAACTAGCCCCGATGCTCCTCCCTCTTTTTTCCCCTGCACAGCTACAAAGTTTCTCCCTGCAGGTGGTCACTGAGTCCGAGGTGCTAAAGAAGCTCCTTAAACTTGACCCCCAAAAAACACCTGGGTCAGATAGTTTAGACCACTTCTTCTTTAAGGTTGCTGCCCCTATAATCTCCAAGCCTATCTCTGACCTTTTTAACCTGTCCCTCCTCTCTGGGGAGGTTCCCATTGCTTGGAAGGCAGCCACGGTTAGTCCTTTATTTAAAGGGGGAGATCAAGCTGAACCTAACTGTTATAGGCCTATTTCTATTTTGCCCTGTTTATCAAAAGTGTTGGAAAAACTTGTCAATAATCAACTGACGGGCTTTCTTGATGTCTATAGTATTCTCTCTGGTATGCAATCTGGTTTCCGCTCAGATTATGGATGTCACTGCAACCTTAACCTGTTGAGGACAGACGTCCAACAGCCAATGGCATTGCACGGCGCGAAATACAAAACCAACTAAATTACCACAATTCAGTTTTCTCAAACAATCAACTATTTTACACCATTTTAAAGATAAGACTCTCGTTAATCTAACCACATTGTCTGATTTCAAAAAGGCTTTACAGCGGAAGCAAAACATTAGATTATGTTAGGAGAGTACATAAATGCAAATAATCACACAGCCATTTTCCAAGCAAGCATATATGTCACATAAACCCAAACCACAGCTAAATGCAGCACTAACCTTTGATCTTCATCAGATGACACTCCTAGGACATTATGTTATACAATACATGCATGTTTTGTTCAATCAAGTTCATATTTATATGAAAAAACAGCTTTTTACATTAGCATGTGATGTTCAGAACTAGCATACCCACCGAAAACTTCCGGTGAATTTACTAAATTACTCATGATAAATGTTCACAAAATACATAACAATTATTTTAATAATTATAGATACAGAACTCCTTTATGCAATCGCGGTGTCAGATTTTAAAATAGCTTTTCGGCGAAAGCACATTTTGCAATATTCTGAGTACATAGCTCGGCCATCACGGCTAGCTATTTTGACACCCACCAAGTTTGGGGCTCACTAAACTCAGAATTACTATTAGAAAAATTGGATTACCTTTGCTGTTCTTCGTCAGAATGCACTCCCAGGACTTCTACTTCAACAACAAATGTTGTTTTGGTTCCAAATAATCCATAGTTATATTCAAATAGCTCCGTTTTGTTCGTGCGTTCAGGTCACTATCCGAAGGGTGACGCGCGAGCGCATTTTGTGACAAAAAATGTCAAAATATTCCATTACCGTACTTAGAAGCATGTCAAACGATGTTTAAAATCAATTTTGATGCTATTTTTCTCGTAAAATAGCGATAATATTCCAACCGGGAAACGTTGTATTCATTCAAAGGCTGAAAGAAAAAAATGGAGTAGTCTCGTAACCGCGCATCTCCAGTCTCACTGTCCCCAGGCTGACCACTTACAAATTTTGCTGCTGTTCTTTGCCCAGAGACAGCAGACACCCCATTCCACTTTCTGGCGGCTTTAGAGAGCCAATGGAAGCCTTAGAAAATGTCTATCGAAAATACAGATGCAACAGAAGGACAACAAATTGTCAGACAGGGCACTTCCTGTATGGAATCTTCTCAGGTTTTGGCCTGCCATATGAGTTCTGTTATACACACAGACACCATTCAAACAGTTTTAGAAACTTTAGTGTTTTCTATCCAAATCTACTAATTATATGCATATTCTAGTTTCTGGGCAGGAGTAGTAACCAGATTAAATAGGTTACGTTTTTTATCCGGCCGTGAAAATACTGCCACCTATCCCAAAGAAGTTAAAGGTCCTCAATGATGTCACCATTGCCCTTGATTCTATGCAATGTTGTGCTGCTATTTTTATTGACTTGGCCAAAGCTTTTGATACGGTAGACCATTCCATTCTTGTGGGCTGGCTAAGGAGTATTGGTGTCTCTGAGGGGTCTTTGGCCTGGTTTGCTAACTACCTCTCTCAAAGAGTGCAGTGTATAACGTCAGAAAATCTGCTGTCTCAGCCACTGCCTGTCACCAAGGATGTTCCCCAAGGCTCAAACTTAGGCCCCACACTCTTCTCAATTTACATCATCAACATAGCTCAAGCTCTCTCATCCATTTATATGCAGATGATAGTCTTATACTCAGCTGGCCCCTCCCCGACAAAGCTTTCTTAGTGACCAACAAGCTTTCTCTGCCCTTAACCTTGTTCTGAACACCTGCAAAACAAAGGTCATGTGGTTTGGTAAGAAGAATGCCCCTCTTCCCACAGGTGTGATTAATACCTCTGAGGGGTTTAGGGCTTGAGGTAGTCACATCATATGCGTACTTGGGAGTATGGCTAGACGGTACACTGTCCTTCTCTCAACACATATCAAAGCTGCAGGCTAAAGTTAAATATAGACTTGGTTTCCTCTATCATAATCGCTCCTCTTTCAACCCAGCTGCCAAACTAACCCTGGTTCAGATGACCATCCTACCCATGCTATATTACGGAGACGTAATTTATAGATCGGCAGGTAAGGGTGCTCTCGTCCGGCTATATGTTCTTTACCATTCGGCCATGAGATTTGCCACCAATGCCCTTATAGGACGCATCACTGCACTCTATACTCCTCTGTAAACTGGTCATCTCTGTATATCCGTCACAAGACCCACTGGTTGTTGCTTATTTATAAAACCCTCTTAAGCCCCCCCCCCCCCCCCCCCCCCATCTGAGATATCTACTGCAGCCCTCATCCTCCACATAAAACACCCGTTCTGCCAGTCACATTCTGTTAAAGGTCCCCAAAGCACACCCATCCCTAGGTCGCTCGTCTTTTCAGTTCGCTGCAGCTAGCGACTGGAACGACCTGCAACAAACACTCAAACTGGACAGTTTTATCTCAATCTCTTCATTCAAAGACTCAATCATGGACACTCTTACTGATAGTTGTGGCTGTTTCGCGTGATGTATTGTTGTCTCTACCTTCTTGCCCTTTGTCTGTTGTCTGTGCCCAACAATGTTTTGTACTGTTTTGTGCTGCTACCATGTTGTGCTGCTGCCATGTTGTTGCTACCATGCTGTGTTGTCATGTGTTGCTGCCATGCTATATTGTCATCTTAGGTCTCTCTTTATGTAGTGTTGTGTTGTCTCTTGTCATGATGTGTGTTTTATCCTATATTTGTATTTAATTTGTTTTTAATCCCAGATCCTATCTCCGCAGGAGTCCTTTTGCCTTTTGGTAGGCCGTCATTGTAAATACAAATTTGTTCTTAGCTGACTTGCCTATTTAATAAAAATAAAACATGTTTTTATTAATTGGTCTGGCTGAGAAAAAAATGCTCAGAGGGTGATTTTTCAGATGGATAAATTCTGTCATCTGCTATATATTTCAGCGAGCAGAGAATTCCAGCTGCGTGGTTGTCTATCCATCGCTTGCATTCCTCACCCTTCCACAATCTGTGTCAAAGCATGGCTTTTCCAATGTACAGGGTGAGTCCTAACAGATTATTCCATGACCATTTATGCACCTAGAGGTTTGCTTTTTGCTCTTATCCTGTTGTTTATTTATATATTCTGTCTCTGTTTCTCTGCCAGGCCCCTGAGGAACTGTACTCACAAGCTCTATCCCAGCATTTGGAGCTTCGCTTTCTGCGTCGTTTGCGGCAATTTCACTCCTCCTCTTTAGCAAATGTAGAGAAGCAAGGAGCGCTGCTGCCTGCACCTGACCAACAAGGTACAGGTCTTCTATAGAGTTCAAAGCTGCAAACTAACAAATGGGATAGCTAGATGCCGTTCAATCAGACTCCAATCAAACTGTATCACTGCTCATTACCTGGTTAACAAAGGCAGATTATTCCGTTTTACATGTCTGACTGATATCTTCGTCTCCCTTTAATCTCCCTTTTCTTTATTTCTTCTTAGCCCTCCTGCTACGTGTCCTGGAGGAAGACAAGGAGCTGCTTCAGTCTTTGTTACCCAGGGTTTGGGAGCTCACCCAGTGGTGCTCACAGGGCCTTTCTTACGGGAATCAAGTTAAGACTGCCATTTCCTATTGGTAAGTGTTCCCATCAACTCTTTCTCACATAGAGCTCCCTTGTATTAAACCTCAATATTATTCACCAGCTAGACTATTGACAATTAATTTGTTTGTTCTGTCTGTGCAGGTGGGATCAGCCTGCTCAGTTTGCTCTGCCTGACATACGCAAGGGGGGACTGACTTTTCAGCAGTGGCTACAGAGGTGGAAATTTGCAGCCAAGGCTTCTTAATGAGTTCCATGGAAAATAGACAAGTGCATAGATGGACAACAATACTTGTCTAAAACTACAATTTTATTCCCTCTAAGGTTAATTTACTATATTGTTCGATTTTCACATCTCATTTTTGACAAACATGCCATTCAATGTACACTACATTGCCAAAAGTATGTGGACGCCCTTTCAAATTAGTGGATACGGTTATTTCAGGCACACTCGTTGCTGACATGTGTATGAAATCGAGCACACAGCCATGCAATCTCCATAGTCAAACATTGGCAGTAGAATGGCTCGTACTGAAGAGCCCTGTGACTTTCCAAAAAGTCTTTTTTTTGCCCTAGGTTGCAACACTCACTACCGATTTCCAAACTGCCTGTGGAAGCAATGTCAACACAATAACTGAGCATCGGGAGCTTCATGAAATGGGTTTCCATGGCCGAGCAGCCGCACACAACCCTAAGATCACCAAGAGCATTGCAGAGCGTCGGCTGCAGTGGTGTAAAGCTCGCCACCATTGGACTCTGGAACATTGGAAACACGTTCTCTGGCGTGATGAGTCACACTTCACCATCTGGCAGTCCGACGGATGAATCTGGGTTTAGCGGATGCCAGGACAACGCTACCTGCCTGAAAGAATAGTGTCAAATGTAAAGTTTGGTGGAGGAGGAATAATGGTCTGGGGCTGTTTTTCATGGTTCGAACTAGGCCCCATAGTTCCAGTGAAGGGAAATCTTAACGTTACAGCAAATTATTCTGTGCTTCCAACTTTGTGGCAACAGTTTGGGAAAGCCCTTTCCTGTTTCAGCATGACAATGCCCCAGTGCACAAAGAGGTGCATACAGAAGTGGTTTGTTGAGATCGGTGTGGAAGAACTTGACTGGCCTGCACAGAGCCCTGACTTCAACTCCATCGTACACCTTTGGGATGAATTTGAACGCTGACTGCGAGCCAGGCCTAATTGGCCAACATCAGCGCCCGACCTCACTAATGCTCTTGTGGCTGAATGGAAGCAAGTCCCCGCAGCAATGTTCCAACATCTAGTGGAAAGCCTTCCCAGAAGAGTGGAGGCTGTTAGAAAAAAGGATGGGACCAACTCTATTAATGCCCATGATTTTGGAATGAGATGTTTGACGAGCAGGTGTCCACATACTTTTCGCTGTGCCGTGTATATCACAAGTAAATTGCTGTTGTCTTCATGCCATTAAATCGAGTTTGACGGTTAACCTCAATCACAAATGTAATCCTATTTGAACAAGACCGTTACGTTAGTAGTTATCCATATCATCAATACATACACAAAAGTAAATAGAGTAGATTTAAATAATTTAGCTTGTTGTTCCATAAATAGGACCACTTTGTCCATAGTATGGTTTTGCTCAGTCTGGATGGTTGGAGTTGTATGAATACATCTAAAATAAAATTGTATTCATCAGGTACACACAACAGGTATAGTTTGTGCAGCGAAATGCTTGTGCTACCTCCCAACTTCACAGTGCAATAAAAAAAATAACACGTACTAGAAGAGTATCCATAGCTGATATGTATAGAGTGTGAATGTGCTATGCCAAGTATGACTGTATTTACAAATAAAGTATCTAATACAAATATCCTGTGTGTATTATTGTAGTAGGCCACTAGCTGTAGTCAGGTCTTGGTCTTCTGTGTGATGCGCATTGTTGGCACGCCCATTACTTTCCCTCCCGGTTGATTCTGTTGGTGAGTGGCAGGCAGTCAAATTCTGTGCTCACATCTTAAACTATGCAAGTAAACGCATTCGTAAAAATTCAAGTTCTGCTTGCGCGTGTATACACTTCTGTAAAAAGGTTTCCTCCAGTCAGTGTGAAAATTGAACAAGGACTGTACTGTTGTAAGGAGGATGGAGAAAAATCCCTACTTTGCTAGTGAAGCTCCACCCGTTTCTCCATGCGTCTGCGCATTGGAATTTCTCTGATCGACTGTGTTTCCGGACAAAGATGGTGGATAAATAAAGAGTTTTTACTCAGGCCGTTTGCCTATGAAAAAAATGATCAGTTCCGTTCTGCTTAATGGGGTGGTTCTTCCATAGTCAACAATGCAATAGCAGCTGTGTCTGCTCGGTTTAGTTCCTTGACGGTAATGTATCCAGAAAAAATGAGGGAGTGGGGTGTCTCGCTACTTATTCCGTCTCTGCTTCCGGACGCCAAGACTGGCTGCACAGCTGCCGCCGAATTTAAAGAGACAGGCAATAGTTTATTTAAAATATCATAATCAGCAACCATTGTCTCAAAGCTTTTTTCAGAGGCTTCACTCTGACAGCGTAACAGCAGTAGTTACTTGTTGGACCGATAATGGCTTTTAATCAAAGTCGCATCGAGTCGTAGCTTATTCCCATCATTGTTACTTGGCTGGATTTTCCTTATTTTGCTTGCTGGCTAACGTTATCTACTAGCTAGCTAGCCAACTAAGCGTTGCTAGCTAGCTTCCCGACGAAGGCAAGATTTTTGTCGGCTAGCCAACAACCAGATACCAAAGCGTATAATCAACCAAGTAGTAGTGGCTGTATGTCTGTTACTATCTCCGGGATCATGGCGAAAATTCAGGCACACAGCAACACGAAGCAAATAAACCAAATTCAAGACAAGGCCTATGTTGTACAAAAGCAAGTGCAACAACAGCACTTTCAAAAACTGAAGGTAAGAGACGGGAACAAAAAGGGAAAAGTCTTCCTCAGAACCATTTTGTGTTCGTCAGATATTGTCTTTCTCTTCATGCTCATGAGTTAACGTTAGCTAGATAATCAATCATGAAGGGGTTCTGAATAGAATGTCGCATGAACAGTACTTTAGTGTAGGTTAACTCACCAGATAACTTGGATTCCTCAATTGCATTAGACACGATTTTAATAATCATTCATTGGGTCATCCAGATACAGCACAGTATAACATATATAGCTAGGTTAGTTGCTTTGGCTGGTTAGTTAGCTACTTTCCATTGTCGGATAACTTTGGGCATCTGAAGTTCCTTGTTCACATTTTCTGCCCGCAATGCCAGAAAAAAAGTCACATTTAAGTTGTCTAGAATGGGATGGTGTTTGTTGGCACAAAATGGGAGACCTGTCTTTAAATACGCGCTATTGCTTGCTAGCTAGTTTGTAATCCGACAACTAACTAACGTTAGCCAACATACAGTAACGTTACTCGTTTGATAACTTGCCAGCTAGTTTATGAGTAGGGTTTTCTCAATACGCCATGCTAACGTTAGCTATTGTATTGTTTATTCGTATTGCTGATTTTAAAATCGATGATCATATGCCGCACAGAACCATCGGTTTTGTTAGCAAGCTAACGTTAACCATGCAGTTTAACTACGTTTACCTTGTTGACCAGATTTTAGCTAACGTTACAATGCGTCCTAGGTGTTCGGATGTGATATAGCTAAGACAGCCCCCCCAAAAATGTAATCTCTTGCTCAGGCTAGTTAACTGCTTATTGTTTGCAGTGTAACTACAAATAGTGATAGGGAGTTGGATGGATAGCTAAATGAGTTATGTTGAAGATCTCATACCATAAGTTGTTCAGCTAATGACTTCATTGAGGAGCAACATAACTCATTTGCCCCTGTTTGTGAATGTGTAATAACAGTGATACAATCACTCACACACTAGCATTCTTGTTGATGATCGGTCTTTAACCTGGACCCCTTTAAATCTAGCACCTTCTGGAAATAAAAAAACATTTTTATATCTTCTAATGAGTTTTCATTTGGTTTCACACCATTGTCTTTACCTTAAGGTTGAAGATGCACTATCATACCTGGACCAAGTGAAAATACGATTTGGGAATGACCCTGGAATATACAACAAATTTCTTGACATAATGAAAGAATTCAAATCACAAAGGTATAGCATTTCCGTTTGCCATTTCTTGATACATATATATTTTTTATACTATTGAAGTTACTCTTAAATTATGTTGAGAAGCAGATTTTCATGCATATTTTTTTTATACTGTTGAAGTTACTCTTAAATTAAGTTGGGAAGCAGATTTTCTTAATGCCATCTCATTTAAGGTCACTTCCTCTGTCCCTATGAAATTTGCCTAAAATCTTTCTCTCCTTCATAGCATTGACACACCGGGTGTTATAAATCGTGTGTCTCAGCTCTTCCACGGGCACCCGGACCTCGTCTTAGGATTCAATGCCTTCCTGCCCCCAGGGTATCGGATAGAGATTCCCAAGAATGGCATAGTTTTCCTTCAGTCCCCATTCTCTGCCCAGGTGGGTCCCTCTAAATGTGTATTGATTTGGTTTGCATAAAACTCTAATACTGGCTGCCTATGCACAACACTTGTAACCCGATTTTATTAATCAACCATTATACCAAGTGCTGGTAGTAGGCCTATATATAAGTGGAGTTTGCCACAACCTTTCCACCATAGCAGATTAAAATGGTCACACATGAAGGTGCTCTTATGATGGATGTTGTGAAGTTAATTTATGTTAATAAGTGCCCCTTTTTCTTTGGTAGGTGTCCCCAGGTCAGGGGAAGAGTATGGCAAGCCCTGCTGTGAGTGCCACAGGCTCATCTGTTGCTGAAGTTGGATCTGCCCAAAGTGAAGCTGTGGCATCACCTGAAAGCATCTACTCATCCTCAGGGCCCCCAGAGCCTCCCAGTAGACTGTCCTTGCCACTCCCCAGCAGAGAGAGCCCATCCCAACCACAGTCCTCCTCAGTGTCCCCCCCTGCCTCAGAGCCCAGCCCAGTAGAATTTGACAGTGCTATCAGCTATGTCAACAAAATCAAAAACCGCTTCCTAGACCATCCAGAGATCTACAGATCCTTCCTTGAGATACTACACACTTACCAGGTACACTGTGTCATCAATATGGTAATTGATTTGTTTTTCTGTCAATTGAAAACAATATATTAGTTTGATATAAAGTGAAGTCTGCTTAAAGTTAAGTTGTTTGCTAGCATCAAGGCTACTTTAAATTGTAGCAGATTAGTGTGTATCATATCATGGTTTCTCCGATGGAATAATTGTCTGTTTTTGTCTTTTCAGAAGGAGCAGCTTGAGGTCAAGGAGAGCCGGGGTCATGGTAGTAGTGGAATGACAGAGGATGAAGTTTTCTCAAAAGTGGCCAGCCTCTTCAAAGGCCAAGAGGACTTACTGGCTGAGTTTGGACAGTTCTTACCAGATGCTAAGAGATCACTGGTCAGTATTTTCCCCTTTCTGAGAGCATACTGCCCATGGTCATTTTCTGTGATCAGTTCACTTTCAGTGCAATTTGTGTTTCTATATTGTGTCCTTTCAGTTCACTGGCAGCCCCCTGACTGGGAAAGACCATCTGAAGAGGGCAGAGGACGAGGACATGAGCAAACAGAGCAAGAAGAGACCCAGGCCCATGCTGCTGCCTCACATGACACCACTGCTCAAGGTCTGGACTTAATCACACATTTATACACGTCACCATTTTCCTAGAAGACCTATACTGTATGTGATTGGTTATGTTTTTTTGTTTTTAGAAAAAGATGAAGTTTTCATGCTCCAAAGACCAGTCCTTTGCCTCAGTTGGGAAGCATGGAGTCTTGCGGGAGTTCACATTTTTTGACAAGGTAATGCCTAGGTGTCTGCGTTGGAATTATTCCATAATGTGTTTTGGCTGTGACAAATATCATGAAAGCCTTGGTCACCAATGACGATAATAATGTTTTGATTTGTTCCAGCTTCGCCGTTTCTTCAAGAGTCGGGAGGTATACGAGAACTTCCTCCGCTGTATTGCTTTGTTTAACCAGGAAGTGGTTTCGGGAGCAGAGCTGCTGCAGCTTGTCACTCCCTTTCTAGGGTAAGTGGATCGTGGGAGCTTGCATTGGACCATGGGAGGTTTCAGAGAGAACAGTCACTGATGTCTTTCTCAGTAAATAAATGCATAATGATATTATTGTACTGTATGGAAGGCAGTATGTTTTGCCAAGTCTCCTCTTGAGCCATTCATTAATTTGAACATGTTCATTATTTCCTCCAGGAAGTTTCCAGAGCTATATACCCAGTTCAAGTCTTTTCTGGGGGACAAAGAGCTCTCTCATTCAGTGTCTGGCCTGTCAGACCGATACATGGAAGGAGGTGGGGGCAGGGAGGTTGACTATGCCTCTTGCAAGCGCCTGGGATCCAGCTACAGAGCACTACCCAAGACTTACCAGCAGCCCAAGTGCAGCGGTCGCACTGCTATCTGCAAAGAGGTGCTCATAAATGAAAGGAGTTTTGTGTGTTTGTGTGTGTGTGTATATATATATATATATATATTTTTTTTTTTTTGCCATTCCAGCACATCTGATTTCTATTTCAAGTGTTTAGCCCTTTTTTGAATCTAGTAGGAGACACTACAAAGTTGTAACTATTTCTCCAATAGTTGTGAATCTACTTCCATGCATGTTTTGTTTGAGCTGCTGCATGCCAGGGCCTTGTGATTTTCCACATTTATTCAGAGTTAAACTTAGCTAACGCTTATTCAGTGCTTTTATCTTGATATCTGTATCAGAAGGTTGATGATGGGGTAATTATTGAAGATCAATCAGAATTTTGTGTCCTTTTTTGTTTTTCGCCCATCAACAAGTCCTGGTTGGCATCAATGATAATGTTCTCAGTTGTGTGGAAAATTAAAAGTAAAACCAAAATCGTGTATTTCCAGGTGCTGAATGACACCTGGGTTTCTTTCCCCTCGTGGTCGGAGGACTCTACGTTTGTGAGCTCAAAGAAAACCCCATACGAGGAGCAGCTTCATCGCTGTGAGGACGAAAGGTTTGAGGTAAGTAAGCCGAGATATCAAAAGTACTACTACAGCCACCAACTACATGCAAACAGACTATTCTCCCTTATCTACCCAGAGCATCACTGCAGAATCACCTTTTGAGGACCTTGTTCCAGAAACATTTTCTCAGTTATTTTCCTGTTTCCTCCAGTTGGATGTGGTCCTGGAGACTAACCTGGCCACCATCCGGGTCCTGGAGAGCGTTCAGAAGAAGCTGTCCCGTCTGTCGCCTGAGGACCAGGACCGCTTCCGTCTGGACGATTGTCTGGGAGGCACATCTGAGGTCATCCAGCGCCGAGCCATCTACCGTATCTACGGCGACAAGGCCCCTGAGATTATAGAGGGGCTGAAGAGGAGCCCTGCTACTGCCGTGCCTGTGGTGCTCAAGAGGTCAGGGTACACACACGTACACATGCAGAGATTTGACCCAAATTACTTGACCAATGACCAATGTGAATCTCTCTGTGTGTGTTAATTCTTCGATGTCCTCTCTGCTGTGTCTGTAGATTGAAAGCGAAGGAGGAGGAGTGGAGAGAAGCCCAGCAGGGCTTCAACAAGATCTGGAGGGAGCAGTATGAGAAGGCCTACCTCAAGTCCCTGGACCACCAGGGGGTCAACTTCAAGCAGAATGACATGAAGGCCCTCCGATCCAAGAGCCTGCTCAATGAGATTGAAAGTGTTTATGATGAGGTGAGTACTCCGACTCAATCTACTTCATTTGTAGTCGCCCAACCGATCCATCAAAGGTTCTTTAGAAAGAAGATGTTCTCCTGTGTTGTCTAACCTGTGCGTTTGTCCCCCTCAGCGTCAGGAGCAGAGCACAGAGGAGGGGGGCGTGGTCCAGCAGGGGCGTGACGGGAGCAGCGCGCCAGCGGTCAGCGATCCCCACATGGTGTTCACCTACGAGGACAAGCAGATCCTGGAGGACGCCGCCTCTCTCATCATCTACCACGTCAAACGCCAGCCCACCATCCACAAGGACGACAAGGACCACATCAAGCGCATCATACAGCACTTTGTCCCCGACCTCTTCTTCTCCCGCCGCGGCGAGCTTAGCGAGACGGAGGAGTGGACGGACGAGGAGGTGGAGGAGAGAGGAGACCGGGGAGGAGGATGTGGCGGTATACCAGGAGCCGTAGCAACATCAGGCAGTCAGCAACAACCTCAGCATCAGCAGCTGAACGGGGAGTCGAGGCGGCGGCGCTGCACCTCTCCTCAGACAGTGGAGCTTGGTGTAGCCTCGTCCCATAGCCTGGCTCCAGAGGGAGGGGAGAAGGTGGACCTGAGAGACCCTGAGGCAGAGCACCAGAAGGAGCTAGACGGAGTCTACAACCTGTTCTTCGTCAACAACAACTGGTACTTCTTCCTGCGGCTGCACCAGACCCTGTGCCAGCGGCTGCTGAGGGTGTACCGGCAGGCGGAGAGGCAACTGCTGGAGCACCGTGCAGAGCAGAACCGCGAGAGGCTTCTGATGGCCGAGGGCCGCGACCTGGCCATGGAGCTCCGCCTCAAACAGCCCAGTAAGAACCTCTGAGATCTAACATCCTTCATATTTAGTAGCCTGCATTTGTTTGTGTATCTGTGTACAGGAGAGGGAACATTAGGCTGTAATCAAATTTATAGTACAAAAAAAAGAGTATGAAATATATGTATTCGCTACTGTAAGTCGCTCTGGATAAGAGCGTCTGCTAAATGACTAAAATGTAAATGTAAGTTTGCCATGTTTTTTTGTAGCTAGCTAGTGTCTGTTCAATGACCTGTGAACTTGCTCTACAGGTGAGGTAGAACTGGAGGAGTACTACCCAGCGTTCCTGGATATGGTGCGCAGTCTTCTGGATGGGAACCTGGAGTCCACACAGTACGAGGACACATTGCGGGAGATGTTCACCATCCACGCCTACATTGGCTTCACCATCGACAAGCTCATCCAGAACCTCATTAGACAGGTCAGTGGTGTCTCTCGAGTTGCCAGTTTTCATTAATAATCTACAGAACCAGATGCATATCCGTTAACTACCTATTCAGTCTTTACCTCAAGAATATAGCGATCCTGAGGTGTTTTGACTGTTCTCAGAATGCATGTAGGTTTTCCCTTCGCTAGATTGACGTGTCATTTCTCTCTCTCTTCCTGCAGCTGCAGCACCTGGTGAGTGACGAGGTGTGTCTGCAGGTGGCTGAGCTGTACCTGGCCGAGAGGAAGAGGGGCGCGGCGGGGGCTAACCTGTCGTCCCAGTGTGTGAGAACGGCCTGGGAGACCAGCTACCAGTGGAAGTCGGAGAGGGTCATGGCTGAGGAGAACTGCTTTAAGGTAACGGCTTGCCCTGGGGGGACAAACGCTGAGCCTTGTATATTTGAAGAGATTTTCTATTGAATTCTGTGCTTTTTCGGGGGTGTATATTTGACTTGGTTGAAACGGGATGGTTTTGCTCATAGTTGGTAGGAGTTCAGCTGCTGCTTATTGTAACAGAGATTTTGTGCATTCTGAAACCGTTGTGTTGATCATTGATGTTTAATGGCTTGCTGGGATGTGAATTATTTTGTAGGTAATGTTCATTCAGAACCAAGGCCAGGTGACCTTGACCATTGAGCTGCTGGACACAGAGGAGGCCCAGGCTGATGATCCATTGGATGTACAGGTAAAGAATCCTACGGACAGTCGCACTGTTAGCACCTTTTAGAATGTCATAGTATTCCCTTTGGGCATGAACGTAGACTGGCCTTGTATGGCAACCTGCTGTGCCCTAAAGTAGTGGTATTCAAAGTTGGGGTTGGGAACGGCAGTGGGGTCACCCCCCCAAAAATTGACTTGATGTCTCAATAGGTCTTCAGTTGCCGGAACCAAAAATTAAGAGTACAGATTATTGTATGGGACAATATACAAATGTTTTTGAGAAAGATCATTTAAAAAATAAAATGTGATAAAGTACATTAATTGATTTATTTTGATGAGAGATTAAAATGTAATAAATTGAAGGTTATTTCTTGATGTAAAAATATACAGGTTTTAAGGATGTCATTCTGTTTTGGTGGGGTCGTGAGAAATTATAGCAAAAAAAGTAGGGTCCCCTGAAAATCTGGTGGAAAAAATTGGGGTCCCCGCTAAATAGTTTAAATACCACTGCCCTAAAGCAGGGTTTCCCAAACTCCCCCCTGGGTGCACATTTTGGTTTTTGCTCTAGAACTACACAGCTGATTTGAAATAACCAACTCATCAAGCTTAGCTTATGATTGAGTTTATGGCCTTTTGTAATTTAATCTCAGTTTAGTGCTTTGAAATGGCATTGTTTTGATATTGACACATCTCTCTCCCTGTCCAGTGCCTGTCCAGCTATATGGAACAGTTTGTAGGGACAGGGTCAACGCTTTGCTCGCAGAACGAAGGCTACTTTTTCAAACCGGTATTTTTGCCCAGGTAAGTGAGAGATTCACTCAATTAACTTTGGTTGTGATGTCCATATATTGACCATCATATGATGCCACATGAATTCCTGAGACATTACACGGCAATCCAGTGTTTTCACATTTTCTAATTTCACTGTCTTAACTAATGGCTGTCAAAAGCACTGCAGTGCAGATAGATCGTTTCTGCTTGCCATAACAGCCAAACACAAAATGAGTCCTAGCATATCAGGCTCTGATTTGAATATTACTGTCCCTTCTGAACCACAGTATTTTCCCTCTGATATACTCTGACTGTCCCGTGTGTGTGTGTGCGTGTAGGAACCTGAGGCACTTCAGACGCTGGCAGGTGCGGCAGGTGGAGGCGATGCGCTGCAGACGGGAGTGGCACAGGCAGCTGGGAGTGGAGAGTGCTGGCAGTCTGGACTGCCGCTTTAAACTCAACACCCACAAGATGGTGTTCGTCATGAACTCTGAGGACTACATGTACCGCCGGGGAGCGCTGGTTAAAGCCAGGAAGGTAGCTACGACCAATTTATGTCTGGGATTGAATGTGTGTTTTTAGTTGAAGAGAAGTTAAGGTGGGCATTGAACTAGAGGGCCAAGATGATATAAAGGTATTTATAGTTATAGCTGCTTCCAACATGTTTAAAGTGTTATGTCTTGTTTTGGCATCAGTTAGACATCGCCATGGCACTCGTCATCCAGTGCTTCCGCTGTGGAATGTTGTCCCTTTTAAGGCACTGTCTGTTGGTCTGACAGTGACTAACTCTTCCCCTCTGTCTCTCTCCCCCAGTCCCAGCACAGGGTTGCTGTGAACCAGCACGAGCGCTTTGACAAGTGGCACCAGGGCTGGCTGGTGGAGCACGTGACCCCGGCGGCCGAGCGCTCCGTCCACGACTGGCTGATAGGCGAGGAGGAGGAGGACATGATTCCGTGCAAGACCACCTGCCTCAACACACAGGTCAAAGGGCTGCCTGTCAACAGATACCAGGTGCATTACAGTAGGAAACCCCCCTCTCCGTAGAGGCCACACACACTCACTACACACACATGGAGAGAGACTGAGAGACAGGGGCATCCTGGGGGAATCCAGCACGGAACACAGGAGATCTTCACCTGACTCACCCATGTTGCTTCTCTGTTCACACAGTCAGCAGTGCAGGCAGAGGGACGGGAGATTAAAATCATTGAGTTTGTTTCAGAAATGTGAATGTCTCTTTTTATAAGTCCGTTGTAGTTTTTAGCTTCTGAAGCCAGAGGGCCTTTGTTTGTTTGTATATGTTTATACTGAAGTACTGGGAGAAATGATTAGGGAAAAAAGTGTCATACTCATGTCTTTTGTACAGTAAGCTCAACTTAAGTAATTGCATTACTGTATGTGCATATACAACTGTACACATTTTATATATGCATTTACATGAAAATGATGAATGAAATTTAACATTTACATGGATCTAAGTGTTTGCTGGCAGCCAATTCTTGACATTCTTTTTTTCGTGTCATTTTCTTTTTGTCTTGTGACTAATGTAAAAATGGATGATTGCCAGGGTGACGAGTGTGCACGATTGATTCAATTGTGTTTAATTTTACGGAACATTTGGAATTATGTATCATATTCATGATTTCACCAAATCTTGACTATCATTTTGCATACTAAAATAAACAAAATCAGTGTTAAAAAAAGAATGTATAACATTTATCCTGTCACTTATCATGAAAATAAACAACCTAGTTGTGAATTCTTAAACGGCCTGGAAAAGCCTGGTCTTTTCTTTCATTTGATTGTGTTGGGCTGAAGAAGCTACGGTATGGGAGTGCAACATTGCATCTGTACTTTACTTCCAAAGAACTTGCAAAAAAAATCCTCACCCGAGTATGTTTATGTTCAACGTTAGGAGATCTCGGTACAGACAAGTTTTTTTGTATTATTATGGAATGGAACAAATAAAAAAGCCAGAGCCAGGGTGACAGTTTTAAAAATAAACGTGGTTTATAAAACCCAGATATAACAGGATAACCAAAGTGTATACAGAAATACAAATGAGACCATCGTAGTACACCGTTATACACAACATTTACAAACTACTCTGTCAAAGGGGGATTGTAAGACGTTTCCTTTGTCTCTTTAAAACACAAGCACATCTGATCTATCGTTTTTCATAATGTAATCAAAGTACATCTAGTTACTATAGACACGTTACGGTCTTCCACTTTTAGAAAGAAAGGGTACAACATCAAGAAGGAAGTAAAGATGCAGAGATATCAAACACTTAAAATCATGGTATTTAGCAAGCAGTGAAATCAGCAAATCATTGAGTGGGAAATTGTGATGTCAGGGCTTGGTTATCATTCATGTGTTACAAAGTAACCCTCTGTCAAAGGGTTATCAATTTTTGACCATCTCTTGTCATTAGACATTGGTCAGTTGTTTATAAATTAGTGAGTAACTGTTAGTCAGTCATACAGTGCCTTCGGGACATATTCAGACCCCTTGACTTCACATTTTGTTACGTTACAGCTTTATTCTAAAATTGATAACATTTTATTTTTCCTCAATCTACACACAATACAGAAACGTAATTAATTTTTTTAATTAGCAATCACATTTACATAAGTATTAAGACCATTTACTCAGTACTTTTGAAGCACCTTTTGGCAGCGATTACAGCATTGAGTCTTCTTGGGTAAGAGATGCTACAAGCTTGGCATACCTGTATTTGGGGAATTTCTTCTCTGCAGATCCTCTCAAGCTATTTTCAGGTCTCCAGAGATGTTCGATCGGGTTCAAGACCAGGCTCTGGCTGGCCCATTCAAGGACATTCTAAGATTTGTCCTGAAGCCACTCCTGCGTTGTCTTGGCTGTGTGCTTCGGGTTGTTGTCCTGTTGGAAGGTGAACCTTCGCCTCCAGTTTGAGGTCCTGAGAGCTATGGAGCTGGTTTTCATGAAGGATCTCTCTGTACTTTGCTCCATTCATCTTTCCCTCAATCCTGACTAGTCTCCCAGTCCCTGCCGCTGAAAAACATCCCCACAGCATGATGCTGCCACCACCATGCTTCAACGTAGGGATGGTGATGCTTGGCATTCAGGCCAAAGAGTTAAATATTGATTTCATCAGACCAGAGGATCTTGTTTCTCATGGTCTGATAATCTTTAGGTGCCTTTTGGCAAACTCCAAGCGGGCTGTCGTGCCTTTTACTGAGGAGTGGCTTCAGTCTAGCCGCTCTACCATGAAGGCCTGATTGGTCTTGTGCTGCAATGATTGTCCTTCTGGAAGGTTGTCCCATCTCCACACAGGAGCTCTGTCAGAGTGACCATCGGGTTCTTGGTCACCTCCCTGACCAAGGCCCTTCTCCCCCGATTGCTCAGTTTGGCCGGGCAACTCTAGAAAGAGACTTGGTGGTTCCAAACTTCTTCCATTTAAGAATGATGGCCACTGTGTTCTTGGGGACCTTCAATGCTGCAGAAATTTGTTTGTACCCTTTCTCAGATCTGTGCCTTCGACACAATCCTGTCTCGAAGCTCTAATTCGACCTCGTGGCTTGGTTTTTGCTCTGACATGCACTGTCAATTGTGGGACCTTTATATAGGCATGTGTGTGCCTTTCCAAGTTATGTCCAATCAATTGAATTTACCACAGGTGGACTCCAATCAAGTTGTAGAAACAGCTCAAGAATGATCAATGGAAACAGGATGCACCTGAGCTCAATTTTCGAGTCTCATAGCAAAGGGTCTGAATACTTATTTACATAAGGTATTACAGTTTTAAATTTAATACATTTGCAAAAATTGCTACAAAGCTATGTTCACTTTGTTAGGTATTGTGTGTAGGTTTTAGAATAAGGCTGTAATGTAACAATGTGGGAAAAGTCAAGGGGTCTGAATACTTTCCAAAGCCACTGTATATGCATTAGAATGCTTCTAAGATAATGTCCTCCATTAGTACATTGTTAGTGTTGACTCTATGGAGTGAGGTTTGGGCCAACCCCTAGTCCCCTCCCTCCAGTAGCCCTGGATGCCAATGAACCCTGTGGAAGAGGGAGCCAGGAAAAAGTATCGAAAACCCAACAAAATACGACCAATCACAATCCAGATGAACTTCTACTGTTTCTTTTTTTACAAACACAATTCAACAGGTTTTACATTTGTTCACAATCCTGCATTCAATCAAAATGCTCCTCAGCACCTAGAATACTGCTTGTTTTAAAGCTAAATGGAAAACAAAATATGCAGTGCATTTGGAAAGTATTCAGACCCCTTCACTTTTTCCACATTTTATTACGTTTCAGCCTTGTTCTAAAATGTATTATTTTGTTTTCTCAATCTACATGCAATACCCCATAATGACGTAAAGCATCCTGTTTCCATTGATCATCCTTGATGTTTCTACAACTTGATTGGAGTCCACCTGTGGTAAATTCAATTGATTGGATATGATATGGAATGGCACACCTTGCTATATAAGGTCCCAAAAACACAGTGGCCTCCATCATTCTTAAATGGAAGAAGTTTGGAACCGTCAACTTTTCCTAGAGCTGGCTGCCCGACCAAACTGAGCAATCGTTGGGAGAAGGGACTTGGTCAGGGAGGTGACCAAGAACCCGATGGTCACTCTGACAGAGCTCCAGAGTTCCTCTGTAGAGATGGGAGAACCTTCCAGAAGGACAGCCATCTCTGCAGCACTCTGCCAATCAGGCCTTTATGGTAGAGTGGCCAGATGGAAGCCACTCTGTAAAAGACAAAAGGCACCTAAAGAACTCTGACCATGAGAAACATTATTCTCTGGTCTGATGAAACCAAGATGGAACTCTTTGCCCTGAAAGCGTTACGTCTGGAGGAAACCTGACACCATCCCTACGGTGAAGCATGGTGGTGGCAGCATCATAGTGTGGGGATGTTTTTCAGCGGCATGGACCAGGAGACTCGTCAGGATCGAGGCAAAGATGAATGGAGCAAAGTACAGAGAGATCCTTGATGAAAGCCTGCTCAGGACCTCAGACTGGGGCAATGGTTCACCTTCCAACAGGACAACGACCCTAAGCATACAGCCAAGACAACGCAGGAGTGGCTTCGGGACAAGTCTCAATGTCCTTGTGGCCCAGCCAGAGCCCGGACTTGAACCCGATCGAACATCTCTGGAGAGACCCTGAAAATAGCTGTGCAGAGATGATCCCCATCCAACCTGACAGAGCTTGAGAGGATCTGCAGAGAAGAATAGGAGAAACTCCCCAAATACAGGTGTACCAAGCTTGTAGCGTCATATCCAAGAAGACTCGAGGCTGTTATTGTTGCCAAAGGTGCTTCAACAAAGTACTGATTAAAGGGTCTGAATACTTATGTAAATGGGATTTTTAAGGTAGAATTTAAAAAAATCTATTTTCTAAAATTGATAACCTGTTTGCTTTGTCATTATGGGGTAATGTGTGTAGATTGATGAGGAAACATAACTTAATTTTAGAATAAGGCTGTAATGTAACAAAGTGGAAAATGGGAGGGGTTTGAATACTTTCTGAATGCACTGTATGTAATCAAGAATGATCAGTGTTCTTCAAATAATGAAATATAAATAAAGACATGTACAGTGGAAAACAAAACCAGCATGCAGGCAAGACAATCGGTAGAGCGATACTAAAACAATCATGAAGTTGGAGGGAGAAGTTTTTGCCCTCTGACAAAAGAGGACAGTGTTGGAGGGAGGTTTAGATGAGATTAAACAGTGTGTATTTGTGTTTTGAGGGGGTAGAAGAGCTCTCCATCGCTTTAAAAGTGCTGAAATGCAAAAGCTACAAGGAATGTAAAGGCATCCTTGCAGCAGTGTTTTTTTTTTGTTGGTGGAAAGACTGGTTGACTGGCCTGTTCTGTAGTTATAGTGAGTATGGGAACAAAGTGGGAGCAACTATACTTCCAACCAAGAGGACGCACTCCGTAGTTGGATAAATTGAATTAAATTGTGTGTTTTGTGATAGTGGTTTTAATGACGTACCAGACGCCATGGCAAGCCCTAACTGCCATATGTCTTTCTGACTACAATCCTCACCACAATATAAGAAATATATCTCAAAGGCACAAGCCATTGTATGTCATTCTGGTTGTTGATGGCACTTTTAAGCATTTGCAACACATTTTGTAGCCTATGAACTTTTCAATTTACACAAAGATTTTGTGCTGGGTCCCCAACCGTAATTTATCATTAGACACGTCAACAGTCTAAATAATAAAGACAAGCTCATGCTGATCACCTCATGGCTACTGCATCATGTAAACAGCTTAGCCACAGAGTGAGAGAGACAGGATGTCACACACTGGGAGAGGAGAGAAACAGGCAGTGACATACACTTATCCTTCCTTTGAAAAGCCAGAAAGCCCACAAAAAGGGGCTTACCCACTTTCAACGTTACAGCCGATAAAGATTGTGCTCGCAAATAATATTTGTCTACAAGTATAGCATGCATGTGACAAAATAGACAAACAAAAAGAGCGCTAACAGTTGTACAATTTCCATGGTGTTATTTTTCTAGGAAAAACCAAAATTCACTATAAAAGTTATAAAAAGTACATTAAAGCAAACATTACAGCAAAATCATGAGCTTTGTTGATGAGTGCATTGCCAAAAAAAAGCAAGACAAACCGACATGTACTGTAGAATGAGCTGGTAACAGAAATCACCCTCACCTTCAACAGAATGTTTGGCCACTGAGACTTGAAACTGTGAGCTAACCCTTAAAACCCAGTAAATACTGCAGGTCTACAACCCAAGGAGGACAGGCCCGTTTAATCATGGCTATCTGATCTGAGAACTACTGTTTCACAGCAAGGTCTTTCCAGGATTAGAGATCACCTGACACAGCAGAGATACGACTCACTCACTTGGTCCCTGTTCTAGTCAATAAGCCTGACAAACACTACCACTAGTAAACTCTAACACATGCAGAGTCCCAGGGCCTATGATACTGTACATGACGCATGCATTCTATATTCAAAAGTGGTGATGCAGCAGCTATGTTGTAAAAGTCAGAGATCTTTCAGAGAGATGACAGAGATTAGGGTGAGGACTGTTATTTGGATAGTGAGCGGGCTAGCAGACATGACAGATGATTATCTCATGTTTAACCAGGGCATTCCTCCCATGGAAAAGCCCTCTTCAGATGTCAACAGTATCCTGTGAAGATTCCACATGACCCACTTGGGCAGTATCGCAGTCAGAGGAACCCCAGTGGAAATGCTGGTCACTGTCAGCTGAACTCTCGCCACTGTTCTGAGAAGGCTGATAGCAAAACAACAACAGAACAGACACAAAGTGCCCCACACAATCAGTAGAAAACACTGCAATAGAAAAACAGTCACAGTGCCGTTTCAGTTGTTGACTGATCAAAAGAGAATGTGATAGTTTTCCTAAAGGGCAGAGAAATGGAAAAAACGCTCACTCGGTCTTCTCAACTCCACCGCCGCCCAGAACAGACCATTCTTCTCAGGCTAGCTAGATGGTTGATGCTACGCCAGCGAACGTCATTCATTAAAATAACACGTTTGGCAGAAAGGCAAAGTACAGTTTTGCACGTGAAAGGGCACTTGCCATGAGCTAATTAGATAACTTTGACGTTGTAAGGTGTTGCTGACTACCTGATCTGTGGGCCAAGCTCGTATGAGAGGGAGAATGAGCCACCTGAAGAGTTTGTACTCTTCGACAACAAAGGCTTCTAGAAAGCATGGCACAAGTCTAACAACATTCCCACCATTGAGAAACACATCAATATCATTGCACAGATGCTCAAGCTATTGTCATTCTTCTAAATAATACATTGGGTACATAATAGTTCTGACATCCAAATAACGCACATGAACAAATATACAAAGCAACTTTAACAGACTCAAATATGTTCAAATGATATTTTTGAACAAGTTGTTTTGGTTTGTTTGTATGAAATGCACTTTTCCTGCAAGTGCCGCCAGGGTTTTACACCGACTTCATTATTACAACTCAATAAACAAAACCAACCCAAAACGCAGAGTAGAAAAAGAAGCAACAGGTTGAAACCAGTTGGTGTTGTTGATATGCTGTGGTTAATGTTCCAGAGTCCATGCTCAGGTTGGTTATTATTATTACTCTTTTTCATTAATATGTCTTATCCCTGTTGATCCTGATATACTAAATGCATGTAAACAGTTGTTTATTCTCTATTATTACATCTTTAAAAATGGCAAAGAACTACAAAAACAAATATACAAACTAAAAAGTATTAACATAAAGAAAACTAAGAGCGTAAAAATAAAAGTACTCATTGGAAAACCCCAGGTCTGGGTGTTTTTTTTCTCCAATATGTGGAGTGTATCCTGTGTGTATCCCTCTTGGTCTGAACAACTCAGAACTGGGTGTGTGTAATTCCACCTCATCTATACCAATATCATATACTGAGATTGTGCTTGAGTAAGTTAAGGGGGGGGTGTGGTGTGTGTGTGTGTGTGTGTGTGTGTGTGTGTGTGTGTGTGTGTGGTGTGTGGTGTGTGTGGGAGGCAGCTCTGTGATGAAGTGATAAGATCACTGGGGGCGTCGAGCTGGTGCCCTGGGCTCAGCTGAAGGCCTCATCATCCGTATCTTCTATCAACACCTTGGTGTCCTTCTTGGATGATCTGGACGCGAGAAGGAACACACACATGGATACTGTCAGACAAACACAAGCCCACCATATACAGACTCCTGGCAATGGCCATAACCCAGAGGACCCTGAGGGTTCCCTGACCAATTGACCTGAGCGGGAAAAACTTAGGTCAAGTTTTCAGGAAATTCTCCTAGCCTTAGCCGCGCGCGCGCGTGTGTGTGTGTGTGTGTGTGTGTGTGTGTGTGTGTGTGTGTGTGTGTGTGTGTGTGTGTGTGTGTGTGTGTGTGTGTGTGTGTGAGAGAGAGAGGAGGTTCGTACTGAGAGGACATCAGAGGGCGTCGTAGAGACAGGCTGTAGCTGCGCTTCCAGCTCTTCTTGCCCTGGCGGTTCCTGACTCCGTCCTCCTGGTCCATCATCTGCTCCAGCAGTGTCTGGTCGTCAGCGTTCAGCGGAGCCACTGAGATGTCCCTCACGGCACGGAACTCACCACAGTTATTCAGATGCTCGTTCTCCAGACGGAAGAAGTTCCAGACAAAACGCCTGTGTGTGGATTCACAGTGAGGTTTATAAGAGAGAGAGCGAGAAAGAGAGCACGAGAGAGAGACTGTGATGCTCCAACCCACCTGAACACCTCTAGAGGAGCCAGCACTGTGCCCACAATGTCTCCCACAGAGGGGATGTTGGTCATGGTGGTGAGGGAGATCTGGATGGTCCAGGCGAAACGCAGGATCACGTCCTCTATGATGGCACAGTAGTAGTATGCCTGGAAAATAGAACAGTCATCAGGTCAGAGGAAGACTGTGTGTGTGTGTGTGTGTGTGTGTGTGTGTGTGTGTGTGTGTGTGTGTGTGTGTGTGTGTGTGTGTGTGTGTGTGTGTGTGTGTGTGTGTGTGTGTGTGTGTGTGTGTGAAAAATACTCACTTTCTGCGGGTAGACGATCTCCTCCCTGAGGAAGGTGTTCTCTCCTGCTCCACGGTCAAATAGGCCCCAGTCCATCTTCAGGTCCCAGATCAGAGTGTACAGGGAGCTGACGGCTGAGAACACGATCAGCAGGTAGAAGAACATGTCTGCATCAGAATGCTTTTGTTCTGTGAAGCACAAACAAGACGTTTGTCCATCATTAGTCTGTATAACGGTAGTATTTTGAACAATCGCTCTGCATACACAGTGTATAAAACATTAGGAACACCAGATCTTTCCATGACAGACTGACCAGGTGATCCCTTATTCATATCACTTGTTAAATCCACTTCAATCAATATGGATGCCATTCTGAGGGTGAATGGGCAAGACAAAATATTTAAGTTCCTGTGAACAGGGTATGGTAGTAGTTGATAGGCACACTGGTTTGAGTGTGTCAAGAACTGCAACGCTGCTGTTTTTTTCACACTCAACAGTTTCCCATGTGTATCAAGAATGGTCCACTACCCAGAGGACATCCAGCCAACTTGACACAACTGTGGGAAGCACTGGAGTCAACATGGTCCAGCATCCCTGTGGAACACTTGACACCTTGTAGAGTCCATGCCCCGACAAATTGACGCTGTTCTGAGGTCAAAAGGGTGCAACTAAATATTAGGAAGGTGTTCCTAATGTTTTGTATATAACTTGATAATTAAGAAGAAAACATAGCTAAGTTGTCTGCTTGGTACTGCAGACTTGGACAGCAGCTTGTTGATAAATGTGTCTCTGGTCTTCACTATCCCCACTAGAGGGAGAACTTGTACCATAAATAGTACATTTCCTGAGACGGATTACCACGGATGGAAAATACCATGCTAATCCTTAGGAAACTATTCAGAGGCTCTTGAAAATATATGTTGTTGTGTCCTTCAGTCTGGCAATTCACTACAAATAAAAAATATTTGTAAAAAAAAATATATATACATTAAATACTTATTAAATATACAAGTGCATTTATATTTATTTAATGATTTATTATGTTCGAATTTCTTTTTGAACATTGAGCTCATGCCAGTAACAAAGGTAACGGTGACCAACTGTGCTGCAGTGTCATGTTCATTTCCCTGTGTCATAGCTATGTGTTTTGACTAGGCCACACTCCCATGCTGCTCCACTGACAGCCTGAAATGCCTGGGGGATTATTGATGACTGAGGTATTCTAGTCTGATCTGCCTAGGCACTGGGCTGAACCCAGCGTTCACAGAGAGCTCTCTCCCGCTGTGACATAAATGAGAGTATGGCCTAACACTGTGTGACAGACTCACACACCGACACCAGCAACAGGACACCTAGGCCTGGGGAGACACATCACGACGCAATGTTACGTAACCCCTCTTATCACAACTATTCACACCAGCCAGCTTTACCCAGGTGTAGATTTCTGACTGACTGAACTGAAAATGACTATGGTAAATCCACTGGGTAAGTCTACTGTGCATCTTCAAATAGGCTGGTGTATGTTACTGTTCCCATTAACTAAGGAATGTGACAAGTAATCAAGATTCACAAGAGCTGAGACTTTGGACCTTGCTCATAAAGTGACAGTGTGTGTGTGTGTGTGTCTGTATGTGCTCACTGACAAACTGGTTAGATTCACAGTCTGACCTGACCACACAGACAGCAGACAGGGACAGTATCATCCGTCATGGTCAATGCCTCCCACTTACTGCCACCAGGGCGCCAGGAAATGAACAGGGGACATTTTTCACCAAGAATTACACTGGTCCCTCCAGCCCTGCTCTCACCCAGACAGTGGGCTCTGAATCAGACTACCTCACCCAGTAGCGTGTCCCCACATTACCCCAACATTCCCTGCTGAGATTCATCCTAAAAACGTCCATGTCGTGTATGTCCCCACCGTAATGGAATTTTAATGTTTGTGCTTTTCTTATAACTCCTTTCTGTGTTCTATTCATGTGCTGTTCTATAAACCAATTTCTGTGTTCATGCAAGTGGCTGACTGAACAAATCCTCACAATCAGTAGCTGCAATTTGGCAGCACGCCCAGACGTTGTTTTGAGAACGAACGAAAGATATCTCAGTTTCAAGGTCTCAACTTAGAGAGAAGAAGCCTCGTGAGGTGTTGGTCTGTCACAAGTTATGAAGCAGTATTGGTCAGTCACATGAATGAAACAAAACGGTAATGATTCATTCATTATGTTAAATCATGCAAATATAACTTGTCTGTGTATAAGACAACTGCTGGGTCTGCCCAGGGAGAGCTCCTGATTGACATATGTACTATAGTGCATTGAGTTGGTTGGAACCTCTCCAGCGAGCTGACAATAAACAATGATTCATATTAAGATTGACTTCGAGTGTCCCTGTGTAAGAATTTCCACGACACCCCTTTCAAAAAGTACTTCTGATGTGTACACAGTCGGCAATTGGGATTGCAAACATATAAATTACAAACTCATTGAAGTTTGTAGAACAAACCTGTGTCAAAAAACGTGTAAATGGAAGACTTACGCAAATACAAGTTCAAGGCCGTCGAATATAGTTAACAACACATCAATCCAGAAATATGAAGGAAAACTGGAGCATCTTTACAACATCAAACTACTGCATCAACAAACAATTACAAATAGATGTGAAATCAAAACGCTATAATAATGAGCATATAAGATACCGCTCCTCCATCACTAAGCCTTCTGGTTGGTCTCCAGGGCTCGGTAGAACTGATGTCCATCTGATGTCCTCAGAGGCTCTAGTGTGGGTGGCTAGTCGTTCATCTGGAGCTCAATAGAGGGTAACTAGTAACTAGTAACTTGTGTCTAGCCACCGCCTAAGCAGTTAAAAGCCATTTGAGACTGGGATGTGGCAGTGACAGGCACACTTCATAAGGCCAGAGGGCCAGGGCAGACCTCCCACTGAAGGTGTTAATAAGCACACGGGAACAGCAATCATCTGTCTTTGGGTTGTTATCTGCCACGGTGCCGCCTGCCTGGTACTGCTGTTCAGGTGATAAAGAATCTATTACCTGCCTGCCTCATCACTATCTCCACCCCCCTCTCCTCACAGAGCCTATCCAATCAGACACGGACTCCTAGCAAGACAAATAAAGGTTATTGAGTCAGGGAAGGTGACATGTTGATTTCACATGGCAGATTGGTAGTGAGTCTGTGTAGACTGATATTACTACCTGTGTGGTTGGAGTATCATTTACATTGATATGAATTTCTATTGCAGATACTGGTAGTTAGATCTGAACTCAACCTACAACTTAATATGACGCTGATCATAGTAGGCAGTATGTCCCAGAGACAGTGTGGTTGTAACAGGGTTGAGGCTGAGTTCAGTGGGAATCATGACCCCGACAGGGGGAGTGTGAGAAAAATGTTGACTTAAATCGAAGTCTTTCATATGCAGTGGTTCAGGCAGCTACCGCTGTGTGTACATAGACAATGTGTGTGTCTATGTGAGTGATAAAATCCTATTCCGTCAGCCAGCCTGGCCCTGGGTCTCATCTCCATTCCAGCAGCATCCGCCAGAGATTTGTTTCGCCGCAGGCAAGTTATTACAGCTCACTCTCCTCCAGCTAGTCTATCCTCTTCCCCCTGCCTCCACCCCTCTCTCCACCCCTCCCTCTCTGCTCTCCTTCCTCCTCTCTCAATCTCCTCTCATATCAGATTTTTCGCTGATCCTTCACACTAGTTCTACTTTTTCTTGTATCTTCATTATTGCTCGACTCTCACTTCCTCAAAAGGTCTATTATTCCTCTTTGTCTGTCTCAGTCTCACCTAGACCATGTAATCTACCCGATCCATTGTCCCTCCCACACTTTATCAGTCAGTGAGTGTCCTTCCACCAGAATTATGCTACTCGTTCCAGCTAACCTTGCAGTATTACTCTCCCCACAGCCTGGGCAGTTCATGAAAGCATTCCTAAGGGCTTACATTTGCATGACTGCTCAGCTCTCCTGCATCTAAAACAGCATTTAGTGAAGCTACTACTGTACAAGAGCAGATCCCATATTGATCCTGAATAAAGTCTTTGGCCTTACTGTCAGGCTTAATATCCTGTAGTGCTGGGGACTATAAATTCAAAAGTCTAAATCAGGAAATCCCCCATTTCTACATACCCTGGAACATCAAGTGGGACAGCATAAACACCATTGTTCTTTGATGTATTTATAGATTATTATTACTTTACTGATCTGTTCACAGGATTGCCAAATACTTCTCTGCACTAATTCAGTATTTTACCTGTATTCATTTACATGAATCCAACTCCTTTACTATATCGTAATACCTAAATAGCAGGAGGGTACATTTTACCCTCTGCATCGATTCACCTTATACATTTATTGCAACGTGAGTAGAGAACAATTATCTGTGGTAGTGGTATAATACTGGTTTCAATGAGGTCACAAACAACAACAGAAAACTACTTTGTGGATGTACAATGGAGGTGACATATCTATACACATCCTGGTAGCCCTGCCAGCATTTCCTATGCTAATTTACTACCGCTGTGCACGGCATGAACATGATTCAATACTGGCCGATGATCATTATGCGTTCTGTTCTGCTGGTGAAACAGATGCTGTGTAATTTGGGTGCTCCGGTCCAGGCCTAACTCTATGTATCCCATTTACTGTATGTCACAGCAGAACTGTCAAACTCAGGGGCCAAGATGCACCACACCTCCACATCTGGCTAGACTTCAGGCGGTAGGCCTATACAGCAGACATAACAGCATACAGTGGTCCCGTGTGGCTCAGTTGGTAGAGCATGGTGTTTGCAACGTCAGGGTTGTGGGTTCGATTCCCACGGGGGACCAGTACGGGGGAAAAAAAATGTATGGAAAATGTATGAAATGTATGCATTCACTACTGTAAGTTGCTCTGGATAAGAGCGTCTGCTAAATGACTAAAATGTACAGTATATTGTAGACTGTGACACCACCAGTCTAGCAACAATAAAGAGCACTGGACTGAACAATTCAATATGTTTTTTCATCGTTTTATTTTTTATTTTTTTATCTCTTTAGATTCAAATGACCATGGAGAACATGCTTAAAATATCTATGGCCACCCTGTGCATTCACATTCTGTAAATTCTAGATTTGGTAGCCATGCCAACGCAGTTGAAAGACAGCAGGTTAACTGGGCATTGTAGTCTGGATATTCCCTCCATCCCTTCTCATTTAACGACCCGGACTCTACCTCTTCATTCAGAAAGAGGTCTTCACACAGCATATGAAATGAAGAGTGCCCATTAGTCCAGGGTCCACAGGGCTGAAGACTAGAGGAACGGACGGAGTGACTAGAGGAGGAAAAGCCCTTAATGGTCTCATTTCCTAACAACCTAAAACCTCCTCTCTGCCTCCTCTCTGACTCCTCTCTGCCTCCTCTCTGACTCCTCTCTGCCTCCTCTCTGACTCCTCTCTGCCTCCTCTCTGACTCCTCTCTGCCTCCTCTCTGACTCCTCTCTGCCTCCTCTCTGACTCCTCTCTGACTCCTCTCTGCCTCCTCTCTGCCTCCTCTCTGACTCCTCTCTGCCTCCTCTCTGACTCCTCTCTGCCTCCTCTCTGACTCCTCTCTGACTCCTCTCTGCCTCCTCTCTGCCTCCTCTCTGACTCCTCTCTGCCTCCTCTCTGACTCCTCTCTGCCTCCTCTCTGACTCCTCTCTGCCTCCTCTCTGACTCCTCTCTGCCTCCTCTCTGACTCCTCTCTGCCTCCTCTCTGACTCCTCTCTGCCTCCTCTCTGACTCCTCTCTGACTCCTCTCTGACTCCTCTCTGCCTCCTCTCTGACTCCTCTCTGCCTCCTCTCTGCCTCCTCTCTGACTCCTCTCTGCCTCCTCTCTGACTCCTCTCTGACTCCTCTCTGCCTCCTCTCTGACTCCTCTCTGACTCCTCTCTGCCTCCTCTCTGACTCCTCTCTGCCTCCTCTCTGACTCCTCTCTGCCTCCTCTCTGACTCCTCTCTGCCTCCTCTCTGACTCCTCTCTTCCTCCTCTCTGACTCCTCTCTGCCTCCTCTCTGACTCCTTTCTGACTCCTCTCTGCCTCCTCTCTGCCTCCTCTCTGACTCCTCTCTGCCTCCTCTCTGCCTCCTCTCTGACTCCTCTCTGCCTCCTCTCTGACTCCTCTCTGCCTCCTCTCTGACTCCTCTCTGCCTCCTCTCTGACTCCTTTCTGACTCCTCTCTGCCTCCTCTCTGACTCCTCTCTGCCTCCTCTCTGACTCCTTTCTGCCTCCTCTCTGCCGCCAAACCCACAGCCAAACCAAGAGTCAGGTTACAGAAGAAACACAAATATTGATTTAAATTTATATTGAAAAATGAAGCAAAAATCATGCTGTGACATAACATTTACCATTTTCAAAGGTGGAGCTGAGGTTTAAAAGCTGGCATTTGCACAAATTAATATATTGACCGTTGATGAACATGTATATAAATAATGAAAAAAACCACTTAGCAAACTGCTTTGAGATTATCGACTTGGACAAAGATCTATGCAGCCAAGATGAGATAGCAGAAAGGCTGAATGTTGAAGGGATGTCTTTGTACACTTCCTCTTTTGTGACAACGTTTCTGAATCAGAATAATCAGCGGCTAATTGTGGAGCTGGAGAATAGTGCCTTGAATTCTAATGACAAGCTTTAACTTCCTTGATACTAAATGTTATCCTCCCTCTCTCTCGACTGAAATGTTGAACTTTGTACTTTCCCATTTGTATTATAATGAGGCATCGACTAACAGAAAATACATTTCTGTTTCTTCATACAGCTTGTGATGGTCTGAGCCTCAGCATTCAGCCTGACATTCCCCTCCCATCACAGCAAAACCCCTGTCTGTAGTCCACAGCGCAATAACACATCTGCTAAAACTCCACTTCCAATGATCCTCCCCTGACTGTCCAACTGGCTCAGAGAGTTGGTTGTCTCCTTACCTTTGTGGGTGCTGTAGAGTGCGGCGAAGGTGACCACAAAGAAAGTGGTGGAGTATTTGCCAGCGTTGACCAGGTGAGGGAAAGCTCGCTTGGTGTCTCGGTACCGACGGAGGCACTGTACGAAACGGAACCAAGCGGGCAGACACTGGATGATGGCACGGAGACCGTAGGAGTAACTATGGCACGTGTAATTACCTGGTCGGAACAGGGGAGAAAATTAACAACAACATAAACATTCAAACATTTATCAACCACATCCATATTTACATTGTGTATATGGTTCTGGTATCAACCATTCTTACAGCTAGAACTGTTGTACTGTTCTGTTGGAATGGGAGGATGCCAGGATGGACATTAATGGATTTGTTGGACTCACACAGGTTTCTCCCGTGTGGCTCTGTTGGTAGAGCATGGCACTTACAACACCAGGCTTGTGGGTTCTATTCCCATGTGGGACGAGTACAAAAAAGTATGAACAAAAATGTATGCACTCACTACTGTGAGTTGCTCTGGATAAGAGCGTCTGCTAAATGACTACATAAAAACAAATATATATATACACTGCTCAAAAAAATAAAGGGAACACTAAAATAACACATCCTAGATCTGAATGAATGAAATAATCTTATTAAATACTTTTTTATTTACATAGTTGAATGTGCTGAGAACAAAATCACACAAAAATAATCAATGGAAATCCAATTTATCAACCCATGGCGGTCTGGATTTGGAGTCACACTCAAAATTAAAGTGGAAAACCACACTACAGGCTGATCCAACTTTGATGTAATGTCCTTAAAACAAGTCAAAATGAGGCTCAGTAGTGTGTGTGGCCTCCACGTGCCTGTATGACCTCCCTACAACGCCTGGGCATGCTCCTGATGAGGTGGCGGATGGTCTCCTGAGGGATCTCCTCCCAGACCTGGACTAAAGCATCCGCCAACTCCTGGACAGTCTGGTGCAACGTGGCGTTGGTGGATGGAGCGAGACATGATGTCCCAGATGTGCTCAATTGGATTCAGGTCTGGGGAACGGGCGAGCCAGTCCATAGCATCAATGCCTTCCTCTTGCAGGAACTGCTGACACACTCCAGCCACATGAGGTCTAGCATTGTCTTGCATTAGGAGGAACCCAGGGCCAACCGCACCAGCATATGGTCTCACAAGGGGTCTGAGGATCTCATCTCGGTACCTAATGGCAGTCAGGCTACCTCTGGCGAGCACATGGAGGGCTGTGCGGCCCTCCAAAGAAATGCCACCCCACACCATGACTGACCCACCGCCAAACCGGTCATGCTGGAGGAAGTTGCAGGTAGCAGAACGTTCTCCACGGCGTCTCCAGACTCTGTCACGTCTGTCACATGTGCTCAGTGTGAACCTGCTTTCATCTGTGAAGAGCACAGGGCGCCAGTGGCGAATTTGCCAATCTTGGTGTTCTCTGGCAAATGCCAAACGTCCTGCACGGTGTTGGGCTGTAAGCACAACCCCCACCTGTGGACGTCGGGCCCTCATACCACCCTCATGGAGTCTGTTTCTGACCGTTTGAGCAGACACATGCACATTTGTGGCCTGCTGGAGGTCATTTTGCAGGGCTCTGGCAGTGTTCCTCCTGCTCCTCCTTGCACAAAGGCGGAGGTAGCGATCCTGCTGCTGGGTTGTTGCCCTCCTACAGCCTCCTCCACGTCTCCTGATGTACTGGCCTGTCTCCTGATGTACTGGCCTGTCTCCTGGTAGTGCCTCCATGCTCTGGACACTACGCTGACAGACACAGCAAACCTTCTTGCCACAGCTCGCATTGATGTGCCATCCTGGATGAGCTGCACTACCTGAGCCACTTGTGTGGGTTGTAGACTCCGTCTCATGCTACCACTAGAGTGAAAGCACCGCCAGCATTCAAAAGTGACCAAAACATCAGCCAGGAAGCATAGGAACTGAGAAGTGGTCTGTGGTCACCACCTGCAGAACCACTCCTTTATTGGGGGTGTCTTGCTAATTGCCTATAATTTCCACCTGTTGTCTATTCCATTTGCACAACAGCATGTGAAATGTATTGTCAATCAGTGTTGCTTCCTAAGTGGACAGTTTGATTTCACAGAAGTGTGATTGACTTGGAGTTACATTTATTTTTTTGAGCATTATATATATATATATATATATATATGTCTGTAGTCCCAGACTCATTGTCATTCTCTCTCCATCCCTCCCAAACACAGAGCAGTAGCAGCCCTCTCTGAGTGGACAGCTAATAAGCATGAAAGTCACATTGCTGGACCCTAATGTAACAGCTATAAAAGAAACACCTGAAACTAAATCCCCTACATCAGGGGTTCCCAACCTTTTTTCGTCCATGACCTCATTTTGATATCTGAAAATTCTCATGACCCCCAACCAAAAAATGATGTAATTAACAGACAATGTTATCTTTTTTTAATTGGGGTTATGGCAGTCAATTGCAAAAAAATCGAACAGTATTTTTGATTGTCTTCTCAACTCACGATCACATACTTTTAATTTGGGGCTAAGACAGTCAATTACAAATAAGTCTGACATAATGTCTCGTCTCACCACCACTAACGAGATGGGTGTGCTTGATGCATGTCGCGTCGGAGCTTCTCAAAGTCAGGGGGCGTGGTCAACAGTGCACACCTCCTCTCTGCTGTCACATCCAACCTGGATCAATATCTGGTTTTAATGTAGACGAGAGCACTGCTGAATCCAGCTTCACACAGATATGAGCTGGCGAAGGGTACCATGAGTTTTAATGCTCTGAGGGAGACGGCAGGGTATTCCCTTTCTGTCAGGAACCAAATCCTCTCCGTAATGACCCGTGAATGCTTTGTATTTTTTCAGAATTTTGGAAATTCTCCCGTGACCCCATTTTCATACATGCATCACTAGTTTGGGAACCGCTGCCCTAGACACTGGTCTTGACGAGAGGGGAAAAAACTGTCGGGGGAGGTTCTCTTCTGCACTGTTCAACCAATCCAGTAAATGTGGAGGAGGAGTTAAGATGGAGTGTCGCCTGAAAACCGGAACATCCTGTTGTTGGGGACTCGGCAGAGGCTTGCTGGACCCAAACGTTTCCAATCAATTACCTGGCTGCTGATTTGTCAGGCTGCAGACTACTGAGGAGAACGATGAATGACTAATTTCACAGACAGAACAGACAGACCCCACTGAACATGGACAACGGTGTCTATTGACCGGAGTCAGATCGAGCTAAACCATTTGGACTCAGAACATATCTCCCAAACAAAACACTGTTATAAATGAGTTGAAACAGAGCTGATGAACCAGCATAATATATAGGTAACATACATTCAGCTATTATCTCACCCCAGTCCTGTACTTAGACCATAACTAGTACCTACCTAAAGGGAGCCAGTGATCCAACTCACCGTTGAACATGGGCAGGAGGCCTTTGCGGTCGCTCCATTTGAGCTCGAAGCTGTAGAAGCAGATGAGATACTCCAGGTCCATCAGTACAATCACCAGAGAGTTGAGCTGGTCGGCCAGCCAGAAGTCTGCAAACTCCACGCGGTGGAACGGCGCCGTGAACACGCGGAACTGGGGAGACAGACAGATTTATTAGTCCCATACAAGACACAGGGTTAAATACATATGCTAACACTGAAAGGGGGGAGGGGGGGTGCAATGCTTATTGAAATAGTCTGAGGTTAGGAAAACTTTGACAACTCTTCTGTCTAAAGTATACCTCTGCATACTAATACTACTAGAACTCCCATGCTTGTCTCACATGAAGGCAAAACAGACATTAACAAAAGAGAAGGGACAAACGCAGAGACCTCGGCTCCAACCGTGTACACAAGACTTGAACATGGAGGAAGCTCATTGTCATGCAGCTAATGAGGCTGTCATGTACAGGGTATTAGAGCAGTGGAAGGGGAGAAGGCAGAGCAAAATGAGCTGGAACGTGTTGAGGGCATGAGCCCTGAAGCAACCAGCAGTCCTTGCGTCTCCCTACAGTAAATTAACTGGTGGATACATATGGAAAAGCCTAACGAGGCTCTAGTTGGAGTGTGTCAATCTCATTCAACAGGGCTTGTTGCCACACCAGCAATAGTATCGCTGAGACACACAGTATCCAACCTGACACACCACACATGCCCTAAACATGACAGTCTGGGATCAGCACCGGGTCAGCTGAAGAGCAGTGCCTCTGTAGCGGTTTGATTTAATATAGTCTAATAAGACTGGGTTAACTAGTGTTTTAGGTATGGTTTTTGTTGGGCCTGGATTATGTTATCTGGGGTCTGTGAATGAGACTGTGGGTGAATGGGAATGATCCTCTCACCCTCTTGCCTCCAGGTCTAGCCTGACATTTCACCAGCCCATCTCTCTGTATGCTCTGCACCCACACTATGCAGCCTCACCCAGTCCCCAGATTGTCTCAGCTGCAGTATTGATTCAACCTGTTATGTACCAAACCATTTGGAAAGTATTAAGACCACTTCCCTTTTTCCACATTTTGTTACGTTATTCTAAAATGGATTAAATACAAAAAAATCCTCATCAATCTACATACAATACCCCATAATGACAAAGCGAAAACATGTTTTTTGAATTTTTTGCAAACGTATTAATTACCTTATTTATATAAGTATTCAGACCCTTTGCTAAGAGAATCGAAATTGAGCTCAGGCGCATCCTGTTTCCATTTATCATCCTTGAGATGTTTCTACAACTTGATTGGAGTCCACCTGTGGTAAATTCAATTGATTGGACATGATTTGTAAAAGGCAACTGTCTATATAAGGTCCCACAGTCTGCAGCATTGAAGGTCCCCAAGAACACAGTGGCCTCCATCATTCTTAAATGGAAGATGTTTGGAACCACCAAGACTCTTCCTAGAGCTGGCCGCCCGGCCAAACTGAGCAATCAGGGGAGAAGGGCCTTGGTCAGGGAGGAGACCAAAAACCTGATAGTCACTCTGACAGAACTCCAGAGTTTATCTGGAGAAGGACAACAATCGCTGCAGCACTCCATCAATCAGGCCTTTAGAGTGGCCAGACGGAAGCTACTTCTCAGTAAAAAGGCACATGATAGCACGCTTGGAGTTTGCCAAAAGGCAACTAAAAGACTCTCAGACCATGAGAAACATGATTCACTGGTCTGATGAAACCAAGATTGAACTCTTTGGCTTGAATGCCAAGCATCATGTCTGGAGGAAACCTGGCACCATCCCTACGGTGAAGCATGGTGGTGGCAGCAGCATGCTGTGGGGACGTTTTTCAGAGGCAGAGACTGAGAGACTAGTCAGGATCGAGGCAAAGATGAACACAGCAAAGTACAGAGAGATCCTTGAGGAAAACCTGCTCCAGAGTGCCAGAACCTCAGCCTGGGGTGAAGGTTCACCTTCCAACAGGACAACAACCCTAAGCACACAGCCATGACAACGCAGGAGTGGCTTTGGGACAAGTCTCTGAATGTCCTTGAGTGGCCCAGCCAGAGCCCGGTCTTGAACCCGATCGAACATCATTGGAGAGACCTAAAAATAGCTGTGCAGCGACGCTCCCCATCCAACCTGACAGCTTAAGAGGATCAGCAGAGAAGAATGGAAGAAACTCCCCAAATACAGGTGTGCCAAGCTTGTAGCGTCATACCCAAGAAGACTCGAGGCTGTATTCGCTGCAAAAGGTGCTTAAACAAAGTACTGAGTGCTTTGTCATTATGGGTATTGTGTGTAGATTGATGAGGCAAAAAAACGATTTAATCCATTTTATAATAAGGCTGTAACGTAACAAAATGTGGAAAAAGTCAAGGGGTCGCAATACTTTCCGAATACACTGTATGTGTGCTAATTAAGGATTTCTACCTGTCAATCTATGTCCTTATTGATCTCCACAACATCCCAATCATACAAAGACATCCAGAGGATAACAATTATTTTAAATGTATTCATTGCATAAAACTAACACACCAGGCAATCTGTCTTGATTTGTTCCTTGATTTTGGTTAGTGCCTGTGTTCAGTGTGGGCATCTCTAGAATGGTGCACAGGCCCAAGTGGGGCCCAATCAGAGCTGGAGAGGGCTGGGGATGCTTGGGAGATGGGGAAGATTGGAGGAGCAGCATACTGATGGATCCATCCCTGTAATGATTGCACAGTCACAGTCGCCACATCCCCAGGGACATGCCTGTATCTTATTATCCCTCACCCCACTGGCCTCTCTCTCGCACACAAACATAATCCTCCTACCCCCCCCCCCCCATCACCCAAGCCAGTAAACATCAGACAAAGAAAAGATAAGCCTAATACATGGAACACAATATAGAATGTGAGATAGGTATCAAATACAGTGTTGTACACACACAAACACCAGTTGAGTCAGGTTCCATTGTACTGATATAATATCATCATTATAATGCAGTAGTTCCAGTGGAGAAGGAGCTCACCAGAAGTTTGAGCAGCCAGAAGCGGGACTTGTAGTAGCCAGTCTTGAAGGGGTTGATGAGGAAGAGGAGCATGAAGCCGTAGAGGATGAGAGGGTTGACCTGCATGGGCAGCATGGTGTACTCAGAGTACAGACAGGACAGGATGCTCATACACCACAGCACCCCCAGGAAACCGGCAATCTACAGAAGACACAGAGGCATTAAACTATCCAATTCTCAGTAAATTTCCTTTATAAAGCAGTATACACATTGTCCTTGGAAATATGATCAGAAAAAACCCCTAGTGTATGTCTTCAGATTAGTATTGATTATTGACCATTTTCTATTTCCATTATTCAGCGCATTCTCGCTCTGGTGGTCACACAAGATGATTTCTTCTCTCCATTATTTTCACTACTGTCTGACTGGATTCTTTCTCATTGTCCTTGTGCATCTCCTGGTTCTCCTTTACCTCAAACAGGTGCTGGTGGGAGAGGTTGCTGCGAGGGTTCAACTCGAAGATGAGCACGTGGTTGACCCCCGCCTGGCGCCAGCCGTAGGTGTTAATGCCCAACAGGAAGAGGAATTCAATCAGCAGGAAGCCACCGCGGTAGATACGCACCAGAGGCCACACGTTCTCATACCGGATGAGTACAGCACCTGAAAAAGAATAATAGCAATTCGATCATGTCATTCGCCTTCAAATATCTGAAGGTACAATACAGTATGCAAAACTAACTTAAGTTCCCCCTAATGCCAAGTCTAAAATGTAAGCCTCATTTCCTCTTTATCTGTTAGCTAACCCCCAGTAAAAAGGCCTTATTAGCATGGTTGTGTGTGAACATACCAGTGAGGAGGAAGGAGATAGCGAGGACTATGAAGACCCCACAGTAGAGGCCAACGCGGAAGGTAGTCCAGGCCAGAGCAGGCTGCAGGAAGGAGCAGAGAATGACAGAGATGAGCAATTGCCAGTTACTACACCTGCGTGACTGCAAGTTTTCTAGGCTCCACTGTAATGTCAGGCACACAGCTGGAGAACCGCACTAGGCATTTACTAATTCATTTAGCTTGACAGATAGACACACTTATCCAGGGAAGCAGAAACCTTTTTCTGGTTGTGCTGCAGTCAATTCAATGCACGGTATGGAAAGAGTATATTAAAGTGTGTTATCATCAAGTACTTTGGTGTGTGCTAAAAATACAAGTCATATAAAGGTGCCCACAGGGAATCTGGACAAGCCATTTGGATCTAGCACAATTCAGGCTGGGCATGACATTGATATTAATACAGCTATAAATCTGAGGGATATGTGATGAGGATGCATTTTCTCATCCCCTGTGGAAAAAGTCATTTGTCCGGCCTAGTTTGGAGAGCCTCTTACAGGATCAATACTGTGGGGATAAATAGAGTGTGTGTTTCACACACACACACACACACACACACACACACACACACACACAGCAGGAACGAGATGAAGAGTGGGAAGTGTGTCGAACTGTCATACAACGTTAATGTTGATGAGATGCTGACACGAGCTGGAATTATGGCGGGAAAGATCTAAAAGTGATTGGTTAATGGTCCACTAACTAAAATACATACTATACTGACTTGGTATCCCCCTTTCCCTTTCCCATTCTAATAAATCTATGGTGCAGTCACTCTCACCTGTGCTGCCCCCAATGGAGGCACTCTCAGCCTCTTCATGGCTTTCTGACGGTCCCCTCCCTCCAGCTCTGTGGTCACCAGAGCCTGACAAACACACAACAAAGACATGTCAAAGGGAGGTCTATTACTCAAATTTAATTTGTCACGCGCCGAATACAACAGGCGCAGAAGACCTTACAGTGAAATGTAAGATGGGGCAATGCATATAGTCTGGGTATCCATTTGATTAGCTGTTCTGGAGTCTGATGGCTTGGGGGTAGAAGCCTCTTGGACCTAGACTTGGCACTCCGGTACCGCTTGCCGTGTGGTAGCAGAGAGAACAGTCTATGACTAGGGTGGCTGGAGTCTTTTGACCATTTTTAGGGCCTGCCTCTGACACCGCCTGGTATAGAGGTCCTGGATGGCAGGAAGCTTGGCCCCGGTGATGAACTGGGCCGTACGCACTACCCTCTGTAGTGCCTTGCGGTCGGAGGCTGAGCAGTTGCCATACCAGGCTGTGATGCAACCCGTCAGGATGCTCTCGATGGTGCAGCTGTAAAATCTTTTGAGGATATGAGGACACATGCCAAATCTTGTCAGTCTCCTGAGGGGGAATAGGTTTTGTTATGCCCTCTTCACGACTGTCTTGGTGTGCTTGGACCATGTTAGTTTGTTGGTGATGTGTACACCAAGGAACTTGAAGCTCTCAACCTGCTCCACTACAGCCCTGTTGATAAAAATGGGGGCGTGCTCGGTCCTCCTTTTCCTGTAGTCCACAATCATCTCCTTTGTCTTGATCACGTTGAGGGAGAGTTTGTTGTCCTTGCACCACACGTTCAGGTCTCTGACCTCCTCCCTATAGGCTGTCTCATTTTGTCGGTGATCAGGCCTACCACTGTTGTGTCATCAGCAAACTTAATGATGGTGTTGGAGTCGTGCTTGGCTGTGCAGTCAAGTGAACAGGGAGTACAGGAGGGGACTGAGCACGCACCCCTGAGGGGCCCCCGTGTTGAGGATCAGCGTGGCAGATGTGTTGTTACTTACCCTTACCACCTGGGGGCGACCCGTCAGGAAGTCTAGGATCCAGTAGCAGAGGGAGCTGTTTAGTCCCAGGATCCTTAGCTTAGTGATGAGCTTTGAGGGCACTGTGGTGTTGAACGCTGAGCTGTAGTCAATGAATAGCATTCTCACATAGGTGTTCCTTTTGTCCAGGTGTGAAAGGGCAGTGTGGAGTGCAATAGAGATTGCATCATCTGTGGATCTGTTGGTGCAGTATGCAAATTGGAGTGGGCCTAAGGTTACTGGGATAATGGTGTTTATGTAAGCCATGACCAGCCTTTCAAAGCATTTCATGCCTACAGACGTGAGTGCTACGGGTTGGTAGTCATTTAGGCAGGTTACCTTAGTGTTCTTGGGCACAGGGACTATGGTGGTCTGCTTAAAACATGTTGGCATTACAGACTCAGACAGGGAGAGGTTGAAAATGTCAGTGAAGACACTTGCCAGTTGGTCAGTGCATGCTCGGAGTACACGTCCTGGTAATCCGTCTGGCCCTGCGGCCTAGTGAATGTTGACCTGTTTAAAGGTCTTACTCACATCGGCTGCAGAGAGCGTGATCACACAGTCGTCCAGAACAGCTGATGCTCTCACGCATGTTTCAGTGTTACTTGCCTTGAAGCGAGCATAGAAGTTATTGAGCTCGTCTGGTACGCTCGTGTCACTGGGCAGCTCTCAGCTGTGCTTCCCTTTGTAGTCTGTAATAGTTTGCAAGCCCTGCCACATCCGACGAGCGTCGGATCCGGTGTAGTACGATTCGATCTTAGTCCTGTATTGGCGCTTTGCCTGTTTGATGCTTGGGCATAGTGGGATTTCTTATAAGCTTCCAGGTTAGAGTCCCACTCCTTGAAAGTGGCAGCTCTCAGTACGAATGTTGCCTGTAATCGATGGCTTCTGGTTGGGGTATGTACGTACAGTCACTGTGGGGACGACGTCCTCGATGCACTTACTGATAAAGCCAGTGACTGATGCGGTGTACTCCTCAATGCCATCGGAAGAACCCGGAACATATTCCAGTCTGTGCTAGCAAAACAGTCCTGTAGTTTAGCATCATGCTTCATCTGACCACTTTTTTATTGGCCCGAGTCACTGGTGCTTCCTGCTTACATTTTTGCTTGTAAGCAGGAATCAGGAGGACAGAATTATGGTCAGGTTTGCAAAAAGGAGTGCGGGGGAGAGTTTTGTACGCGTCTCTGTGTGTGGAGTAAAGGTGGTCTAGAATTTTTTTCCCTCTGGTTGCACATTTAACATGCGGATAGAAATTAGGTAAAACTGATTTAAGTTTCCCTGCAGTAAAGTCCCCGGCCACTAGGAGCGCTGCCTCTGGATGAGCGTTTTCCTGTTTGCTTATGGTGGTATACAGATCATTGAGTGCGGTTTTAGTGCCAGCATCGGTCTGTGTTGGTATGTAGACAGCTACGAAAAATACAGATGAAAACTCTCTAGGTAGATTGTGTGGTCTACAGATTATCATGAGATTCTCTACCTCAGGTGAGCAAAACCTTGAGACTTCCTTAAATATCGTGCACCAGCTGTTGTTTACGTATATATGCATAGGCCCCCGCCCCGTGTCTTACCAGTGGCTGCTGTTCTATCCTGCCGATAGAGTGTATAACCTGCCAGCTGTATGTTCTTAATGTTGTCGCTCAGCCACGACTCAGTGAAACATAAGATATTACTGTTTTTAATGTCCCGTTGGTAGGATATACGTTAGTTAGCAGGACGGAAGGCAAAGGCAGATTAGCCACTCGTTTCCTGATCCTCACAAGGCACCCTGACCTTTTTCCGCGAAATCTCAGTTTCCTTCTCCAGCGAATGACGAGGATCTGGGCCTGGTCAGGTGTCTGTAGTATATCCCTCCTGTCCGACTCATTGAAGACCAACTCTTCATCTAATCTGAGGTGAGTAATTGCAGTTCTGATGTCCAGAAGCTCTTTTCGGTCATAAGAGACGGTAGCAGCAACATTATGTACAAACAAGTTACAAACAACGGCAAAGAAATAACAAAATAGCATGGTTGGTTGCATTCTAACCGTCATGAAATGGTTAGAATGCAACACAACATATTCAATGAGAGTCAAAGACCAGGATCAGACAACGCTAGAATGCGAAATTTGGCCAATCATAATTTCATGATTGTACCTAGCTAAAATAGCTGACAGAGTAAACATAGTTGGAAAATAGTTAACCTCAACAATGCCTAGACCTCCACAGCCATGGGCTTCGGTTCCATACGTACCTCTGTCTCAGAGATGAGCTGGGTGATCTTCTTACAGGTGTAGAAAGGGGCCACCTCCACATGGGCCACACGCCAGTCAGCCCCGCGGGGAGTCTCCAGGATCTTATCATGCTTCTTCAGGATTTTACGGAAACCTGTGAAGTTCAGATTCTGGGAGAAAGACCAATCCTGGGGTTAGGGTTAGGGAAATGAATTGAGCAAGAGCTGCAGAGAAACATCAACAGGAGACAATGACTGAAAGGTTATTTTGCTGAGATCAAGAGAGAAACAGAGAATGAAATTGACACCAATAAAGAGAGATGGATAGAGATGGATAGAGAGAGATTGAGCTGTAGAAAGACATGTTATGCTTATAGCAGCATCAAACAGAAAGAGAGGGTGTGGAGACAGGCTGACTGGGTCTCACTTGGTAGTTATGCAGCAGGATGAGGCGGAGCTAGTATCTAGGGGTAGAGTGCAAGGTTTAGGGTTAAGGGTACTAACTTGGTAGTTCTGTAGCAGGATGAGGCAGAGGTAGTATCTATGGTAGGTGTTTGCAACAGGCAGCCCGCGGGCCATAAACGGCCCGCAAGTCATTTTTTTTGACCCCCCCCAAAGTTTTTGGAGAATTTTTGTTTTTGGTCCAAAATACTTTCCATCAACAGGAATTCAGATATTTATTTATTTAGGAAATCTGTTCCCAAGTATTCCTACTAATAAAAAAATAGACATACATTATGTGATTATGTCTCAATGTAATCAAGGAATGAAATGATTGTTCTTTTTAAATACAATCTCTTTTTGGGCTTAGTTGTGGTCAATTTGCAGTGTACAAAGTATTATAGTTATTTACAATCCCCCGAAGCTCCAACAAAAATCAACCCGTGGCTGAATCTAGTCGTCTACCCCTGATCTAGGGTTAGTGTGTAGGGTTTACGTTTAAGGGTACTTACTTGGTAGTTCTGCAGCAGGATGAGGCTGAGGTAGAACTCGGAGAAGGCCAGCTGCAGGTCCTTGATGTTACGGTGTTTGCAGCGTTCCTCCTGGGACAGGTGGAACACTGTCTTGCGTTTGCGGAGGCCTGGGGCATTGCTCTCACGCTGCGCATCCAGAGACGATTGCAGCTCATTCTGCAGGGTGGCGAAACGCCTCTGTGCTTCAGCAAGTTTCTCTGCAGGAGGAAAAATATGGAAAACAACTGAGTGAGCAACAGTGTCATGGCTGCAGTATGCCCAAGATAGAACTCTCAACAGCCCTGCAGGAAGTCCAGCTAGAGGTAAACACTCCTCTCCATTACGGGGGAAGCGGAAGGGGAGTATTAAGTTCTTTAGACATGTAAATGCAGCCCTCAGCAAGCCCATTACCAGGGTCAGAACAATGTTAATTTCCCTCCTGAGAGAGCGAGACAGCAGGGCAGGGAGGAACCTGAGTGGATCTGGAGCATGGCCCACATTCTCCCCACCTCGCCTTGGCGTCACCCAGCCTCACTGCACCCCAGTCCCGTTCCCACTACCACATTCCTGGACTGGACTCCTCGAGCCCAGCTCTGACACATATCCTCCACTGTCCCCTCAGCCTCGGTCTGCACTCTGCAGCCCACCACACATCCTATTCATAGGCAAAGGCAGACAGATGCTGTTGGAATAGACCTCCTCAATCCTGATTCACAACTAGGCCACCTGGTCAACGCGATGGTAGTGGCCTAGCACCGTCTCATGTTGCCCACTGTCAGTGAGGACAGGGGTGTTACATTAGGTGCAGTGGGTTCAATGGTTACTTTACCGCTCAGTTGCACACACAGCCTCTGGATTTCACAGGAATGCCTGAATAGCTGTTCTTTTGATTGCTAAAATTAGAGTAATCCCTCACAGAATAACAGTAGATTATGTCACTGTCTACACTGTCCAGAGGGCCTCCTATCTGCTCTGCATGGATCAAGTCATGACATAACATGAGGCGTGAGAAAGTCAAGACTCACATACTTTACCTAAGTAGGAAGAAATGATGCCTGATTAGATGTGTGTACAAACAAAGGTGGCATATATGTATGCAGGTTGAAGAGACTAAAAGAGGCTTTAATGTCTGAGCTTTGCCAGGAAAAGCCACAGGTAAAATATTGTCTCTAGAGTCGATATTTGAGGATACATACAAATATTTTAGATATAGTGACAGCTTTTAACAGAGACTGTGTTGTGCTTCGGTTTTTCTCCCTGGAATAGAGTTAAGTCATCCTGGAGCAGTGAAATTAAGGGGGTCGATGACCCCTTTCAGAAGAGGGAAGCTGCTTGCCACAGCTCTCTGCGGAGAAGAGGAGTCTCTTATGTAAAACTCACACATTGAACACAACATGAAAAGAGGGAGATAACGCTGTCTATCCAGCAAGATTCAGTAATTGCTTGTTTCATCCCAACATCCGGCTAGGAGGATTGAGAGATTATGATGCTGCAATCTGGAGTCACGTGTGAAGTGAATGGCTGGGTTACATGACTGCTAATAAGACCCAACACTGCTGAAAACAACCTTCCCTAAAGATTTCATTATAGCCTACATCGAGCCAGACTGCATTCAATTATAATAATGCCTGGTGTCTAGCCTTGACTTACCCAGACGTCTGCTGGATATGCTTAGGAACTGTTCGCAAATTACTATGGGGTAGTGCTGAGCAATTAGCTGAACATTTGGTTATCTTCCATAAAAACATTTTGGGACCAACATTGGTTAAATTATTTGTAACCTTTATTTTAACAGGGCAAGTCAGTTAGGAACAAATTCTTATTTACAATGACGGCCTACATTTGAATTATATATATACTTTTTTATTGCAGTTTCTCTATAGATAAATCATATCATGCCCGAAATGTGTGATGTAGTAGGGAGTTGTAGTTCACAACAGGCCAATATTCTACATAGGTCATAGTGATGTGTAGTTCTTTTTGAACAACTATTTTTACTGACTCGAGAGTCATGATTTGTTTTTCTGAGTGACTCATTCACTTTAGTCGTTAGTTTGACCTGATAGTGCTGGTTGAAATGAGCCCTACAGCAGGATTAATACACGCGCCTCCACAGATATGCTCCGACCACCAACTGTCTGTCATATGCGCGCAGGAAAATAGATCATGAGCAAAGAGAAGAACAACAAACTTGAATCGTTTGGGTGGCTGCAGTTTGCGAACGACTGTGTTTATCACCCTCAGGCAGGGGCGGAAATCCCGGGGGGGACGGGGGGGACACGACCCCCCCATCCTGGGAAAATATGATTTGTCCCCCCCAATATATCACTGAAACATAACTATGTAATTTAAATAATATTAATAATACGCAATGAAAGCAATTGTGCTCATTATAGACACTTAATAGCTCGTTTTTAAGTTTCAAAAGATTGCGGCCCCCCCACCCTTTGCCTCACAATGGTTTGATCCACTGCCAGTTCCTTAGCTTGCGAGGTAACGTAGAGGTCGTATCTACTGTCTGAAAGGCACTCAATGCACGTAACTGACGTGAGGTTAATCCAGTCAATCGCGCACACACACTAGCTGAATATGCAGAGCTAGCGCGCAAATATTAACTATTAAGCTAGCTAGTACCTATTCCATTTATGTGGCGTCGTCAAAGATGGAATCTTTGCTATCGTCAATTTATTCCAAGATCAGCATGCATGTAAATTAGTGCTTCAAAGTCCCTGTGATAAGGTTAGCGATAAACTGAACAGAACTACACTCTCTTCTACCATTGTTTTAAATATATTTAATGGTCTCGTTGCAAAAGCTAAATTGTCGCAAGGGAACTTTTATTTACATATTTTATTTCACCTTTATTTAACCCGGGTAGCAAAGATTATAGCAAACACCACTGAATTGATGCTCGCTAGCTTTGCAAATTCAGCTATTGTTAGAAGCCAGCCAATATGAAACAAACGATTAAAATTACAAAAGGTTGCAGAATATGTTGTGTAAATGGTGAACTCATACAGCTGTCAACTCTTGTCACTGCAATCCGTTTCACATTTGCTAGCTACCTTTTAGATCGAAGCCCATATAGAATGATAGAAGATAAGATGATAGAAGCCCATCTCCTACTGTAAATAACCTACATACTGTGTGTGTGTAGCCAACCAGGTAGACAAATGGCAGAAAAATGGCAGATAAAAAGACGGACATCAGAGTATTTTTCAGTACACCAAAACGCAAAGTAAGAATCCTAGTAGCCTAACATCTCAAAGACTAGTTGATAAAATGTTCATAAGAAAGAAATGAAATTCTAATGGAAATGTTTCACAATGATGTCATTAGGCAGAGCAGGCAACAGATGGCACACAGACAGCAGAGTTGGGGACAGATATGCAGGGACAGACTGGCAGAGACAGGGAGTCTCAGGTAAGTTTGTTGAGTCTTTGTTTGGCAACATTATGAAAGGTTCTCAAATTTTTTGACTTGTAAAATAGGAACATAATTGGAAAATGCCATGGATACCCCCACTCTCAACTTAAACTGGTGACTGAACTAAGATTTGTTAAAGGCAATGGTATTGCTGTTGTGATTAGTTGTGTAGTTTTGGGTACCGGTAGTTAGGAGTACGGCAAACACCTTATTTCTTTGGTTCCTCAATATACATTTACCATATTAAACGTAGGCTATGTGTTACAGCACTACTTTTGGTGTCCCGCTCAGGAATTGCTCTTGAGAAAATGTAATGTAATTGTCCCCTCCAAAGTTGATATCAGATTTTCGCCCCTGCCCTCAGGGCAGTCAAGCAATGCATTCCGCCAAGAGTCATTCAAACGCCAAGACCGCATTTCAAATGTTATTTGTATACCTAACAATCAGCAAATGTAAATTGTTTAAAGCACACGTTTACAAGTCTCAGTCGCAAATGACAGCTCCAATAAGCCACCTATGGTGAACGAGAGACTCGTAGAATCATGACTCTTTCGAGTTTTCAGTTCGTCATTCGCCGGTCAGTGGTCCTGTGTGCTCTGTGCATTACTGACTCAAATGAACGAAATTCGTCAAAATATTTGTTGTTTTGACTGAACGAGTCGAAAAGATCTGAGTCAGCAAAAATAGCCTTGCTTCCCATCACCACTTTTGCCAGAAAACGTGGTTATTACCTACAATGACCATAATCCATTGCGTACCTACTTATCCATTTATTTTTTATTTTTATGCCTGCTACAGGAGTACGCACGATCAAGAGGGATAGCAGGGTATCTGTATGAAACAGAAAGTTACATTTAGGAGTTTTTAAGTCGTTTTATTGCAACTTGGAATGCAATTTAAGACCAATTTTGAGGTCTGCGAGCGCAACACACTTGCTAATGTTCCCCTTCAGAAATAAGCACAAAAACATTTGAGCAAAATATACAGCTCTGTTACTGTAAAAACATGCAGTCAACTCTCCATCTGGAGAGCTAGGCTACTGGGTGCAGGCTTTTGATCCAGCCCTCTCAAACACACCTGAGTCAGCTTCAAGGTCCTGTTGAGCAGTTGATTTGTAAAATCTGGATTGTTAGAGAAGGCTGGAACAAAAGTATGTAGTACACACCCAATAGCTCTCTTGGATGTAAATATTATATGCTATAGTCCAACATTAGAACATTAGCCCTACAACCTACATTTGATTTAAAAAAAACAAATTCCCTTATTCAGTGAATCAGGTATATAATGGCTATACTTCAAATCCAAATAATTTTATTGGTCACATACACATATTTAGCAGATGTTATTGCGGGTGAAGCGAAATGAATGCAAGGTAGCTAAAACATGTTTATTTATTTATGATCCTGCTAAAATATTTCAGTGGTCAGGGTAAGTGAGATCTATTGACTAACATGAATACAGTTGAAGTCGAAAGTTTACATACACCTTAGCCAAATACATTTAAACTCAATTTTTCACAATTCCTGACATTTAATCCTAGTAAAAATTCCCTGTCTTAGGTCAGTTAGGATCACCACTTTATTTTAAGAATGTGAAATGTCAGAATAATAGTAGAGAAAATGATTTATTTCAGCTTTTATTTCTTTCATCACATTCCCAATGGGTCAGAAGTTAACATGCACTGAATTAGTATTTGGTAGCATTGCCTTTAAATTGTTTAACTTTGGTCAAACGTTTCGGGTAGCCTTCCACAAGCTTCCCAGAAAAGGTTGGGTGAATTTTGGCCCATTCCTCCTGACAGAGCTGGTGTAACTGAGTTAGGTTTGTAGGCCTCCTTGCTCGCACACACTTTTTCAGATCTGCCCACACATTTTCTATGGGATTGAGGTCAGGGATTTGTCATGGCCACTCCAATACCTTGACTTTGTTGTCCTTAAGCCATTTTGCCACAACTTTGGAAGAATGCTTGGGGTCATTGTCCATTTGGAAGACCCATTTGCGACCAAGCTTTAACTTCCTGACTGATGTCTTGAGATTTTTCTTCAAAATATCCACAAAATGTTCCTCCCTCATGATGCCATCTATTTTGTGAAGTGCATCAGTCCCTCCTGCAGCAAAGCACCCACACAACATGATGCTGCCACCCCCGTCCTTCACGGTTGGGATGGTGTTCTTCGGCTTACAGGAATCCCCCCTTTTCCTCTAAACACAACAATGGTCATTATGGCCAAACAGTTCTATTTTTGTTTCATCAGACGAGGACATTTCTCCAAAAAGTACGATCTTTGTCCCAATGTGCAGTTGCAAACCGTAGTCTGGCTTTTTTATGGCGGTTTTGGAGCAGTGGCGTCTTCCTTGCTGAGCGGCTTTTCAGGTTATGTCGATATAGGACTCGTTTTACTGTGGATTATTATACTTTTGTACCTGTTTCCTCGAGCATCTTCACAAGGTCCTTTGCTGTTGTTCTGGGATTGATTTGCACTTTTCGCACCAAAGTACGTTCATCTCTAGGAGACAGAACGCGTCTCCTTCCTGAGCGGTATGACGGCTGCGTGGTCCCATGGTGTTTAGACTTGCGTACTATTGTTTGTACAGATGAACGTGGTACCTTCAGGCGTTTGGAAATTGCTCCCAAGGATGAACCAGACTTGTGGAGGTCTACGATTCTTTTTCTGAGGTCTTGGCTGATTTATTTTGAATTTTCCCATGATGTCAAGCAAAGAGGCACTGAGTTTGAAGGTAGGCCTTGAAATACATCCACAGGTACACCTCCAATTGACTCAAATGATGTCAATTAGCTTATCAGAAGCTTCTAAAGCCATGGCATCATTTTCTGGAATTTTCCAAGCTGTTTAAAGGTACAGTTAACTTAGTGTATGTAAACTTCTGACCCACTGGAATTGTGATACAGTGAGTTATAATTGAAATAATCTGTCTGTAAACAATTGTTGGAAAAATGACTTGTGTCATGCACAAAGTAGATGTCCTAACCGACTTGCCAAAACGATAGTTTGTTAACAAGAAATTTGTGGAGTGGTTGAAAAACGAGTTTTAATGACTCCAACCTAAGTCTATGTAAACTTCCGACTTCAAGTGTATTTATATGGTTGTCATAATGACATGGCTACATTTGAATACAGGAAAATCGGAGCTTTCCAACAATGCCAGATTTATTTCTCATATCCCAATATTGATAGATCAGGAAACCGTTACAAACAGAGTAAACATCATGGTTTAAAAACGCACCCATTCATGAGTGCGTGATGGCTATTCGCGGTTATTCGCGAGTACCACTGGAATTTTTTTAGGACACGGCAATTACATTAATACATGGTAATAATAGCTAGCCCATTCCTAGACCCTAACTACCTTTAGCATGTATTCATAAAGGTATCTTCTGGCCGGTGGAGTTTTGTTAAGAGCCCCGATGCTCGTTCTGAACGTCAACACCCATCGCTTGCGGTAGGTACGGTTTTGGAAACATAAGGAACATATCTTTTATATCAGCGAGAAATAATTATTAAAAAACAAAAGGTTAAATTACTACACACCTTTACAGTGCCTTGCAAAAGTATTCACCCCCTTGGCATTTTTCCTATATTGTTGCATTACAACCTGTAAATTAAATGGATTTTTATTTGGATTTCATGTAATGGACATACACAAAATAGTCCAAATTGTTTAAAAAAATTCAACAACAAAAAAACGGAAAAGATGTGCGTGCATATGTATTCACCCCCTTTGCTATGAAGCCCCTAAATAAGATCTGATGCAACCAATTACCTTCAGAAGTCACATAATTAGTTAAATGAAGTCCACCTGTGTGCAATCTAAGTGTCACATGATCTGTCACATGATCTCAGTATTAATACACCTGTTCTGAAAGGCCCCAGAGTCTGCAACACCACTAAGCAAGGGGCACCACCAAGCAAGCGGCACCATGAAGACCAAGGAGCTCTCCAAACAGGTCAGGGACAAAGTTGTGGAGAAGTACAGATCAGGGTTGGGTTATAAAAAAAGATCAGAAACTTTGAACATCCCACTGAGCACCATTAAATCCATTATTAAAAAATTGAAAGAATATGGCACCACAACAAACCTGCCAAGAGAGGGCCGCCCACCAAAACTCACGGACCAGGCAAGGAGGGCATTAATCAGAAGGGCAAAAGAGAGACCAAAGATAACCCTGAAGGAGCTGCAAAGCTCCACAGCGGAGATTGGAGTATCTGTCTGTAGGACCACTTTAAGCCGTACACTCCACAGAGCTGGGCTTTACAAAAGAGTGGCCAGAAAAAAGCCATTACTTAAAGAAAAAAATAAGCAAACACGTTTGGTGAAGAAGAAGAATATGAAGAAGGTACCCTGGTCAGATGAGACTAAAATTGAGCTTTTCAGCCATCAAGGATAACGCTATGTCTGGTGCAAACCCAACACCTCTCATCACCCCGAGAACACGATCCCCACAGTGAAGCATGGTGGTGGCAGCATCATGCTGTGGGGATGTTTTTCATCGGCAGTGACTGGGAAACTGAATTGAATTGAAGGAATGAATTGAAGAATTGAAGGAATGATGGAATTGAAGGAATGATGGATGGCGCTAAATACAGGGACATTCTTGAGGGAAACCTGTTTCAATCTTCCAGAGATTTGAGACTGGGATGGAGGTTCACCTTCCAGCAGGACAATGACCCTAAGCATACTGCTAAAGCAACTCTCAAGTGGTTTAAGGGGAAACATTTAAATGTCTTGGAATGGCCTAGTCAAAGCTCAGACCTCAATCCAATTGAGAATCTGTGGTATGACTTAAAGATTGCTGTACACCAGTGGAACCCATCCAACTTGAAGGAGCTGGAGCAGTTTTGCCTTGAAGAATGGGCAAAAATCCCAGTGGCTAGATGTGCCAAGCTTATAGAGACATAAATACCCCAAGAGACTTGCAGCTATAATTACTGCAAAAGGTGGCTCTACAAAGTATTGACTTTGGGGGGGTGAATAGTTATGCACGCTCAAGTTTTCCGTTTTTTTTGTCTTATTTCTTGTTTGTTTCACAATAAAACATATTTTGCATCTTCAAATTGGTAGGCATGTTGTGTAAATAAAATGATACAAACCCCCCAAAAAATCTATTTTAATTCCAGGTTGTAAGACAACAAAATAGGAAAAATGCCAAGGGGGGCTGAATACTTTCGCAAGCCACTGTATAAGGTTAGTGTTCTCACAAGGCCATCTCGCCATGTTACAGCACTTGTTTATGGAAGACAGATGGAAGACAGAGACAACCACCTGTGCTAATTAGCTATCTTCGCTATCTAGCGTGCTCAAACCCCTCTGTGTACGCGTAACTGGAGAAAGTGTAGTTCCTAGGCTGGAGGCACACAGACGTATGGATCTGGGCAAAACTGCCGCAGTAAATGTATATATTTGTTTGAAAGATTCTTTCTCTCTGATATGAAAGATAAGTTCCATATGTTTTGAAGAATGTTTCACAAGCGATGATTACTGACATTTCTAAACATTAAAACAGAGCGTAGGGATTGTAGTTAACATGGTCTTACTGGTAAACGGTGCTTATAGCTGAGAGGCCTTGGGATAAGGCAGAATGCCTTTGTTAATGCCTTGTGTCCCCGAGAGCAAACTAATGGCTAGCTAGCAAACTAACTAGTGAGCAAACAAGCTGTTTCCAATTGACTATCTAGTTAGTGTTGTTATTGCCTATCAAATTGTATAAATCAAATTCTCTCTTCCCTCCACTGGCAATGACACAACTCACACTGGTACACGACGCACACAGCCACGCACATGTAGATACCGTAGCTCTCTAGAGCTTGCATTTTGAAAGTGCGCCTCGGTAGGAGTATCATTTTATGTTTTCCTTTTTGCCGAGGTGGCAACAATTTAGCAGTGGTCCAATATAACGGAAACAACATCTTCGGTCACATTTTTTTAAGACCTTTGAAAACAGAATTTAAGACAATTTAAGACTTATCAACACCTTTACTTTAGATAAAAAGTCCTAAAAAGTCTTAAATTAATTTAAGGACCCATGGACACCCTAGGATGGAGAGCAGTTGCTTCGTGTGGTATCTCTAACTGAAAATTCATGAGTGATTGCTAGTGGGTATTCAGCAGTCATAAAATATGCCTTATTTACTTTGAAGAACTACTAAAATTGTGTTTTACTTAGATGGCATAGGCAGGTAGCCTAGTGGCTAGAGCATTGGGCCAATAACCAAAAGGTTGGTGGATCGAATCCCCGAGCTGACAAGGTAAAAATCTGATGTTTTTCCCCTGAACAAGGCAGTTAACCTGCTGTTCCTAGGCCATCATTGTAACTAAGAATTTGTTCTTAACTGACTTGCCTAGTTAAATAAAAAGATGAGATGATGACCTGGAATGACATAGTAAGGTCATCAAATAAAACAAATGTAATAATACACAACTTAAATATTCTATTAAAATGAAATAATGTGAATAAATGATGGTTAATAAGTTTTAAGCAGAAAATGGGCAGTCACTACCATCATGGGCCTTTTATTAATTGTTTTATTCTGTGTTGTTACAGTATTCAACCCACATAATGCATAGTGTATTTGTTACGGATACAGGTAGTGTGTATCCTGTATTTGTATTTCTTTTCTCTCCTTCTCCCCTCACAGGTGACAATCATCACTCCCCAATCAGTCATCAATCAGTCCCCAATCAGAAGACCCCAGATCAATCTTTGTGTTCATTCTCTCTCTCTCTCTCTCTCTCTCTCTCTCTCTCTCTCTCTCTCTGTGTCCCCCCCTCTCTCTCTCTGTGTCCCCCTCTCTCTCTCTCTGTGTCCCCCTCTCTCTCTCTCTCTCTGTGTCCCCCTCTCTCTCTCTCTCTGTGTCCCCCTCTCTCTCTCTCTCTCTCTCTCTCTCGATCTCTCTCTCTTGATCTCTTTTGTTTTTGCAACTACATGTCACATTTGTCCGGTAATCCTGAGAGTATTGTTTTGTTGTTTGATTGTTTGTTTGTTTGGTGGGAAAAGGGGGTACCAAGACAAGTCGCCCATGGGCATACATAACCCGTAGGAATACTTTGTCTAAGTACCCTAGTTAGAACTGGGCGGACCACCCACTGTATTTTTGGTTAGTTAGCTAGCTGTTCTTGAGGTAGGCTAGTCTAGCTTAGGGGTGTTTTTGGCTTATTGTTTCTTTGTTTGGGTCCAGCTCAGCCCCTTTTCTCACACTCCATTACCGTGTGTTTAGCAATAAACCTTTAGAGTTTGACGGTAAACTTAAGTTGTCTGTGGTTTTTGTTCTCACAGTTACTTGTCACTATTATAATTTGCATGATTTATGTTACGGGTCTCGTATCCATCCCCCCTAGACTGCAGGGCCAAAAGGGATTCGTAACAGTATTTCATGTACATTTAAAAAAAATAAAAAATTATAATCGACCCGAAACCGACCTCAAAAAGTACTAATTGCTCAGCAGTGCTAAAGGGGGAGGGGGGTCCAATTCCAGTTGTCACAATTTTTACAAAAAAAAATAACCCTCCCCCTTCATTGAATTACCTCAATAATAATTGTGACAGTTACTGTGGCCACTTTTTGTGGCATGCACAGTCGATGCTACACTGGGCTACGAGCCAGAAGGTTAAGGGTTCGCCGACCACCATGGACGAGCTCTCTCTTCCTGCTTGAGTCATTACAATATGTTGTTCAAAGTGGCTAGAGAGGATGCCGTAGGCTAGTAAGAGAGAAATAATAAATACCATTTTAAAATTATGACGAGCATTTGCTTCAGTTGCATCCCATTTAATAGGAGAGGAAACGCAAAACTGGCACCTGTCGTCATTCCTCGAACACATAGTATATGTTGATCATTATGACATTTGCCAAAATTGTTGTTATGTTGTTATTGTTCCTACTCTCTCATTAAAGAGATGGAGTCAAGATAGACCTATGCTATTGTAGGAAACTTTCTGAATGGACATAGAGAGAGTTAGCGAACTCACACACACACACACACACACCTATCAAAAGGATCTATCAATCAAAGCTACCAGCGCATCTCAAACACAAAAGCTAATCACATTTCTCCTTTCCAAAAAATGTAGGCCATTAAAAACCTAGGCCTAGCTTCACATCCTGACTGTTGAACAGAAAGTAGGCTACATTAGGATAATGCTAAAACAAGGCAAGTTTAAAGGGATCAGGAGAGAGAAAAATACAGTTGAAGTCAGAAGTTTACATACACTTAGGTTGGAGTCATTAAAACTCGTTCTTCAACCACTCCACAAATTTCTTGTTAACAAACTATCGTTTTGGCAAGTCGGTTAGGATATCTACTTTGTGCATGACACAAGTCATTTTTCCAACAATTGTTTACAAACACATTATTTCAATTATAATTCACTGTATCACAATTCCAGTTGGGCAGAAGTTTACATACACTAAGTTGACTGTGTCTTTAAACAGCTTGGAAAATTCCTGAAAATGATGTCATGGCTTTAGAAGCTTCTGATAGGCCAATTAACATAATTTGAGTCAATTTGAGGTGTACCTGTGGATGTATTTCAAGGCCTACCTTCAAACTCAGTGCCTCTTTTCTTGACATCATGGGAAAATCAAAAGAAATCAGTCAAGACCTCAGAAAAAAAATTGTAGACCTCCACAAGTCTGGTTCATCCTTGGGAGCAATTTCCAAACGCCTGAAGGTACCACGTTCATCTGTACAAACAATAGTACACAAGTATAAACACCATGGGACCGTCATACCACTCAGGAAGAAGACGCATTCTGTCTCCTAGAGATGAATGTACTTTGGTGCAAAAAGTGCAAATCAACCTTGTGAAGATGCTGGAGGAAACAGTTACAAAAGTATCTATAGCCACAGTAAAACGAGTCCTATATCGACATAACCTGAAAGGCCGCTCAGCAAGGAAGACGCCACTGCTCCAAAACCGCCATAAAAAAGCCAGACTACGGTTTGCAACTACACATGGGGACAAAGATCGTACTTTTTGGAGAAATGTCCTCGTCTGATGAAACAAAAATAGAACTGTTTGGCCATGATGACCATCGCTATGTTTGGAGGAAAAGGGGGGATGCTTGCAAGCCGAAGAACCCCATCCTAACCGTGAAGCACGGGGGTGGCAGCATCATGTTGTGGGGGTGCTTTGCTGCAGGAGGGACTGGTGCACTTCACAAAATAGATGGCATCACGAGGGAGGAAAATTATGTGGATATATTTAAGCAACATCTCAAGAAGTTATAGCTTGGTCGAAAATGGTTCTTCCAAATGGACAATGACCTCAAGCATACTTTAAGGACAACAAAGTCAAGGTATTGGAGTGGCCATCACAAAGCCTTGACCTCAATCCTATAGAACATTTGTGGGCAGAACTGAAAAAGTGTGTGCGAGCAAGGAGGCCTACAAACCTGACTCAGTTACACGAGCCCTGTCATGGGGGAAGCTTGTGGAAGGCTACCTGAAATGTTTGACCCAAGTTAAGCAATTTAAAGGCAATGCTACCAAATACTAATTGAGTGTATGTAAACTTCTGACCCACTGGGAATGTGATGAAAGCAATAAAAGCTGAAATAAATAGTTCTCTCTACTATTATTCTGACATTTCACATTCTTAAAATAAAGTGGTGATCCTAACTGATCTAAGACAGGGAATTTTTACTAGGATTAAATGTCAGGAATTATGAAAAACGGAGTTTAAATGTATTTGGCTAAGGTGTATGTAAATTTCCGACTTCAACTGTATCTATGCAATATGGTAGCCTAGCCTATGAAGATATTAACAAACATTAGAAAAATGGAAATAACATGCAACCTGTCCATAGGATCATTTTAGTTGAGCAATGGGTGGCTGACACTACATTTTAACTCCAGTGAGTGTAGGCCTATATGACATGTAGATCTGTGTAACCAGTTATTGATATGGTCAAACTCTGGCCAAATATACAGGTGAGCATACAAATTATGGAATAATAGGGCTACATAAATTTGCCTAACTTCTAAATTAGCCTACATCTCTTTCTGTCTTCACTGTTCCCTTCTTTCACAATTCTCCACTGGCATCACAGAATAAATGGCCTGAGTAGCCTCTCGCTCTCCTTATTTCTCTTGAACTAGCCTAGCCCATGCGAGTCCCAATAGCAATATTTGGTTGAGCAATTTGAAAAATAATTAGGAGAAGAATCACTCTTGCTTACTGAATATAACATTGGCTACACCGTTGGCAATAAACCTGCGGTGAAGTATGAATGACAAGAGTGCAGGCTACGTGTAGCTCGGATGTGAGGTGATCACATAGGCTGGTGGTGATAAATTGATACATTGCAGCACTGATGCAGTATATAAACGTAGCCTACACAGGAGAGACAGAGGGAAATCCATTAATTCATTCACATAACAAACCTGTCTTTTGTAGAACATGTGTTCCATTGGTCGAACCATAGGTTCGATAGGGGAGGCAAATGGGAAATTTGGCTAAGATGGGAAAAATAGGAAAAACTGCAAAATGGTGAATGTAATCCAGGAAACAACACACTATACCCTCCCCTGTACCCAATAAAAAAAGTACACAACCCTCCCCAAAGCAAAGAAAAAAGTTACTCCCTCCTCCCCCATTTTGGTCCCCCCCTCTCCCTAAGTAATTTTAGAACCGTCCCTTATTGAGCAACAGTGATGGGAAATCATTGTTTTTCAGAGGAAATAAAAACGAGGAGCAACAGAATTTTGGTCAGAGTCCCAGTTCTCTTTGGCAGTCCAACGTGGCCTGAGTTTATTTCAGCTTCATGCAAAGCTTCAATGGGAGGGGATGGGAGGGGATCTTTATTGGAGAAGAAAAACAAGGAAAGGCTTTAAGGAAAGGTTCATTAAAGTGGACACTAATAAATGCACCTTTTGAATACTTTGTTGGCTTCCCATCTAACTCGTATTATTACCAATAAAGTATGTGCTTTGGTACAGCATCAGCCCATTAAATGCAGTTCTACAAACAGCCTCTAGGGGCAGCAATGTTTCCTTATACCTCAGAGAAAAGGTTAATCAGCAGTACTGTATATGACATCTCATGTTACATGAGGCATATATACTCCCTCCCTGAAATGAACCAGGCCTCCTTTGCTAATTTGATCAGCCATGCTTAAATCAAAGTTCCCCACATTAGACAAAACATCACTTAGTTGACACACAAGTAAAGCTCATCACTCTACATGACACACAATGTACAACTGTATACATGTGCAAGACGTCAAGGCAATTACTAACTACTCCCAATGCATTGGAGGCTGACAGTTATGGCATTAGAAGTTAGCCTGCTGTGAGTGGGCAAACTGCAGATGCTCAGGGCCAATCAACAGGAGGGTCTTAGAGAGAATAACTCATATAGCAGCACTGCTCCATCAAATAGGCCTACCTGAATAGAATGTGTTGATCTTCAAAAGCTCTTTCTCACAATTCTGGAAAAACTTCTCCTCAAACTTGGCATAGTATCTCTTGACAGTGTCTTCATCTGTGACTGGAGAGGGAAAATAGAGACAGACAGAGACAGAGACAGAGAGAGAGACAGAGACAGAGACAGAGAGAGAGACAGAGACAGAGAGAGAGACAGAGAGAGAGAGAGAGACAGGTCAGTTTTCAGAGAAGAGGTACATTAGCTGCTTATCATAACAATATTCAACAAAAACACATTATGTAACCAATGAGAAACAATTCTATTTTTTTGGTGAGATACAAAAAAGAAACAATACAGAACATTCACAAACATCAACTACATCAGACCTGCCCAGAGCCACATGCTCACACCCTCATCTCCAGCACCCGCATCAGTCTCCGCCACATGGACTCAAACTGCACCATTTTGTTTCTCTCCGTTGCCCACGCACTATCAACATTTAGTTAATAAAGCATTTGACATTCCCATTGTGTTAACAATGGAAGATTGGTTGGTATTCAGTTTTTAAGTATACGTTAAAGTAAGATGAGTATCTCACTGCATCCTCATATGCCATGTCTTGAAATATGCAGACAGACGGGTTAAAAGTACATTTACATTGTAATACTACTTCTGACAGCCAACTTTCTAACTTCGCCCATAACTTATGGACTTTATAACATTACCAGAAGACATGGACTATTGAGTCATTGTTAGTTTTATACTTAAGACATGACTCTGCCATTGTGCTGTAGAATTTGTGAATTTTGTCTTGTATAATAAATTCTATACATATGTTTACACTGGATTAAGCATACATTTTTGTTAACTGTAATTTCGTTACTTATGTTCCAACATTCCCTCCATATTGTGCCAATATCAGGTCTTTTTAAGTCTTGGTTCCAATATATATTTTTTCTAAGAGATTGTCAGTTGGATAGGCTTTTAGATATGAGAAACAATTCATGAACACAAACCACTATTGAAACCAGCTTTTTGTGCAACAGTTCATGAATATGGTAATTGTAGACCGAGAGGAATGTGAGCATATTTTGGAGAAATACAGCTATCTGTTCCACATCCTTCAGGCTGATTCTCCTTAGACAACAATCAGTTTAAAGATTTAATGTCACTTGCACAAGTACAGTGAAATGCCTTTCTTGCGAGCTCTAACCCCAACAATGCAGTCATCAATATCAATGTAATACTGAAAATAACAAGGTAGAACAATAACACACGAGATATAAACAGAAGAAATAAGAAGTTCCAGTATTTACAATATGAAGGGATACTGGATTGATAGAGGTAGATATGTATAGGGGTTAGGCGACTAGACATTAGGATATATGATAAACAGAGTAGCAGCAGCATATATGATGATTGTTTGAGTCGGTGTGTGTAGATTCAGTATAAATGTACGTGTATATTATGTGTGTGTGAGCAAATTATGATCAATGCACTATCTTAAACAATGCTCTTTCTCATTCAGATCAGGGTAGATCAAACCAAGAGAGACAAATTAGTTCAAAAGGCCTTGATGGTGTTGTGAATCAGCATGATAACACTGAGACAAGGAAGATGAAGAAGAACATAGTAGACCTTGTCACAAACTACCCATGAAGTAGGAAGGAGTGAGCTAACCTCTGGCAGGCAGAGATAGATCAAGAGGGGTGACCCGGGTTGATAAAGTGGAGCCCAAGCCTCCTCTGCTAACTTAGCCTAAGGTAGGGAGACAGGGAGGCCCCGTCACCGGCAATGCGACTCATACCGCGGGATAATCTAAGGCTAGGACGCGCGGTGAACCTAGTAGGACCGTCTGGGAGGCGGCCCGCACTAGTCACCTCCACAATTGACAGAGTGTTTCTATTCAGCCCACAAAGGTCACCAACACGCCCCTGCCTCTCTCGTTCCTCTGATGGTACACAAGTGCTTGTTTTCCAAAGGCAGTAATTCACAGCGTATAAATAATTAAAATGTTAGGGACAAGCACAGGGCGGCAGGTAGCCTAGTGGTTAGAGCGTTGGGCCAGTATCTGAAAGGTTGCTGGATCGAATCCCTGAGCTGACAAGGTAAACATCTGTTGTTCTACCCCTGAGCAAGGCAGTTCTACCCCTGAGCAAGGCACTGTTACCTGGGTGCTGTGGATGTCAGTTATAGCAGACCCTGCACCTCTCTGATTCAGAGGGGTTGGGTTAAATGTGGAAGATGCATTCAGTTGTACAACTGACTAGGTGTCTTTCCTTTCCCACTGGCTCAGCTCAAAATAAGGGCACCTTTAATTTGGTTAAGGATTCTGGCTGAACCAGGCTGGGTCAGGAGTCTGTTCAGTAACCTCTCCTCCTGTGTTATGTTGTTTTAATCTCACAGTCATCCGCCACACAGAGTAACCCAACACCCCTGTGAGTTGCCCGGGGGATTCCTTCCTCTGTCTGCATCCCCCGCTCCCCCACCCCCTTCCCCTCCCCAATGGCAGCCAAGAGGACCAGGGCCACAGGGCGCTGTCCCAAGCCACAGGTCTACACCACAGGATTAACAGGCTATAGTTCTAATGCTTCATAGTAACCACATCCCATCAGTCTATAACAGCTGGCAATATCTGACAGTGATCCTGAGAGTAGAGAGTCACAGTGTAAGAGACAGGCCTCGCCTACTGGGACTGAGAAAGACAGAGACAAAGAGGATCTGCACACTGAGAGAATGTGCTTCTCTATATCCTCTCTCTGCTACTAAAACCCTTATTCATTTTCAATGATTATTCATCCCGATCACTCTCTTATCAATGTTAGCCTGTCCAGACTTGCGAGTTGACACCAGTACTGATGCATCATTGATGTTCTATCTAAATGTCACAGCGAGGGATACATCACACCATCCATCAGTAGGGTTATAATAGAAATGTTAGCTGGCCTATCATATGAATTGACCCTTTGATGCAAGTTGAAGCCTTTAGATGGAGAGCCATTCAATTATTTTCTCGGTAATAAGAAAAAGATGCCCAAGGCTGTAGGCTGTCGATATCCCTGCTCTATTCACCAGCAAGGAGAGCGGGAATGCAGGGAGAGACTGATTGTGTTCGGTAAAAGGCGGTGAAAATGTTCCTTAGAGCCAGCAAGGAAGTCAACGATTTACAGCTTTACAGAAAAAATGAGAAAAATATCTGTCTATTTAAAAATACAGTGCATTCAGACTCCTTGACTTTCTCCACATTTTGTTACATCACAGCCGTATTCTAAAATTGTTTTTTTCCCGTCATCAATCTACACACAATACCCCATATGACAAAGCAAAAATAGGTTTAGATTTTTCCCCCCACATTTATTAAAAATAAAAAACGTAAATATCACATTTACATAAGTATTCAGACCCTTTACTCAGTCCTTTGCTGAAGCACCTTTGGCAGCGATTACAGCCTCCATTCTTCTTGGGTATGATGCTACAAGCTTGGACCACCTGTATTTGAGGTGTTTCTCCCATTTCTTCTCTGCAGATCCTCTCAAGCTCTGTCAGGTTGGATGGGGAGCATCACTGCACAGCTATTTTCAGGTTTCTCCAGAGATGTTCGATTGGGTTCAAGTCCTGTCTCTGGCTGGGCCACTCAAGGACATTCAGAGACTTGTCCCAAAGCCACTCCTGCATTGTCTTGGCTGTGTGCTTAGGGTCATTGTCCTGTTGGAAGGTGAACCTTCGCCCCAGTCTGAGGTCCTGAGCGCTCTGGAGCATGGTTTCATCAAGGATCTCTCTGTACTTTGCCTTGATCCTGACTAGTCTCCCAGTCCCTGCCGCTGAAAAACATCTCCACAGCATGATGTTGCTACCACCACGATTCACCGTAGGGATGGTGACAGGTTTCCTCCAGACGTGAAGCTTGGCATTCAGGCCAAAGAGTTCAATCTTGATTTCATCAGACCAGAGAATCTTGTTTCTCATGGTCTGAGAGTCCTTTAGGTGCCTTTTGGCAAACTCCAAGCGGGCTGTCATGTCCCTTTTACTGAGGGGTGGCTTCCATCTGGCCACTCTACCATAAAGGCCTGATTGGTGGAGTGCTGCAGAGATGGTGGCTTTCTGGAAGGTTCTCCCATCTCCACAGAGGAACTCTGGAGCTCTGTCAAAGTGACCATCGGGTTCTTGGTTACCTCCCTGACAAAGGCTTTTCTCCCCCGATTGCTCAGTTTGGTCGGGCGACCAGCTCTGGTGGTTCCAAACTTCTTCCATTTAAGAATGATGGTGGCCACTGTCTTCTTGGTGACCTTCAATGCTGCAGACATTTTTTGGTACCCTTCCCCAGATCTGTGCCTCGACAATCCTGTCTCGGAGCTCTACAGACAATTCTTTCAACCTCATGGCCTGGTTTTTGCTCTGACATGCACTGTCAACTGTGGGACCTTAGACAGGTGTGTGCCTTTCCAAATCATGTCCAATCAAATGAATTGACCACAGGTGGATTCAATCAAGTTGTAGAAACATCTCAAGGATGATCAATGGAAACAGGATGCACCTGAGCTCAATTTTCGAGACTCACAGGAAAGGGTCTGAATACTTATGTAAGTATTTTTTATTTGTATTTTTTTTATATACATTTGCAATACATTCTTAAATCAATTTTTTTCTTTGTCATTATGGAGTATTGTGTGTAGATTGATAAGGAAAACAATTAATTGAATCAATTTTAGAATAAGGCTGTAATGTAACATGTGTGGAAAAAGTCAAGGGGTCTGAATACTTTCCAAATGCACTGTATAATACATTTCGATGTTAATAATACTCAGTGGTTGGAAATGCTTCATAATTCATTTTATGAACTGAAATAGTCCCAAGGTGCTGGCATACTAAATATGTCCTCTTTATTGAAGTTCAGCCTATCTCCATGAGAGGCATCTTGCAGTCCTGATTATGCATACAAACAACATAACCAACATAATGACTTGAACAAAGAAAAACAACTTTCAACTTTCTCAACTGAGCATGAACATAAGGACTGAGATGGACTGAGATGCCCTTTAACTTATCTTAGCTGGGTCAGAAAGAGAGAGAGAGAGAGAGAGAGAGAGAGAGAGAGAGAGAGAGAGAGAGAGAGAGGGACACAGAGAGAGAGAGAGAGAGAGGGACACAGAGAGAGAGAGAGAGAGAGAGAGAGAGAGAGAGAGAGAGAGAGAGAGAGAGAGGGACACAGAGAGAGAGAGAGAGAGAGAGAGAGAGGGGGGGCACAGAGAGAGAGAGAGAGAGAGAGAGAGAGAGAGAGAGGGACACAGAGAGAGAGAGAGAGAGAGAGAGAGAGAGAGAGAGAGAGAGAGAGAGAGAGGGGACACACAGAGAGAGAGAGAGATAGAGAGAGAGAGAGAGAGAGAGAGAGAGAGAGAGAGAGGGGGGACACACAGAGAGAGAGAGAGAGAGAGAGAGAGAGAGAGGAGAGAGAGAGAGAGGGGGGACACAGAGAGAGAGAGCGGGAGAGAGAGAGAGAGAGGCAGACAGACAGACAGACAGACAGACAGACAGACAGACAGACAGACAAGTTCAAAAGACCCCTTTCAATCACACATCTAATCGATGTACACACACTAATGCACAAACACACATAAAGTTTAATTCCATGTTTATTATAACATGTATTTCACACACATAATTCCCTTTAATGATGTACAAATATGCTATGTATAATGCAAAAGCCCTGGGAACATGTAATTATCCAGTAATACTGTCTATGGTTAGTTTGTTGTAATCATTTAGACTAATATGTGTGTTTAGTTCTATCCAGTGGTGTAGTGGAGGGTATTCGCAGGTATACGCCGTATACCCACTTATTTTTTAAGTGGGCATTGTGTATACTCACTTCTCAATCCCCACTGACACATATCAAAGTAGTGTGGTGAAAGTACATGCCGTATCAATTAATAAGGCTGATGGAACAGATTAGAATGTTAAGTTTTAAATGTTGATAAACTATTATTTGTTCACATTTTAGGCGCAACAATGAACACACGGCGGTAGGCCTACGTGTGAACATTCCAAAATGTAATTGCGGGAAAACACAGTTATAAAATTCGCATCGCACATGCAAGCGGTTTCATGGACAGAGATGGAAATATCCATTAGTAACTTAGAAAGAGGGAAGATCTAAAGATGCAACAACTATCATGGGTTGCTAATTTGACTAGGATAATTTCTTTGGCTGCTAGACAATGAGAGGAAGTTTAAAGAATTAAAGACAGGAGAACGCATATGAGTAAGTCTTTATGAAAATAATTGCCTCCACGTTTCTATGGTGGGATTTTGGCTATAGGCTACTTTGAAGCAAGGTAAGACATGCCTCAAAATATGAAGTAAAACGTCCAGGTGTCAAACAATTAAAGAACAGGAAGAATATAGCAATGCTAATGATAGGCCTAACCATCTTCTAGTAATTTGGAAAGGTTTCCCAAAAACCTTCTCTATTAAATGTTAACTAGCTATAACAGTGCTAGGTGCCTGCACACTTTAATTAAAAGGGTAACTACACTCAAAAATCTAAATATATCTTCCCATACCTCAAAAGTGGTCTCCTGATGTCGTTCAAGCATTGTTATGGACTTAGAACATAACAGACAGACAGACAGACAGACAGACAGACAGACAGACAGACAGACAGACAGACAGACAGACAGACAGACAGACAGACAGACAGACAGACAGACAGACAGACAGACAGACAGACAGACAGACAGACAGACAGACAGACAGACAGACAGACAGACAGACAGAGTGCTGTAAAACAGCTGCGATCAGTGGGAAATAGCCAGTGTTGAGTTGAGGAGGTCAGGAGGGCGTGTGAGTGCCCTACAGTGTGTATCCACACTGCACCTCTCATCCCGTCTGGAGGAGAGGAGGATGAGAGGACACAGCTACCTATCTGAGGGATGGATGTATGCTCTGCCCAAGCCTCAGAGCATTTCATGACTCACTTCCCAATGACACTGCAGTCACAATACACGTTGGGCCAGGAAACAATCAAGGGAGAGTTCAGCCATTTTACGTCGGCTGGCTGGCAAGCTATCGCTCCTCCCAGCACAGACTGGGGTAAGACTCAAGTGTAGAGAAAAATCCTGTGAGAATAGGGAACTGCAGTACTGCTGCAAAACAAGGTAAAAAACAATATCCCAAAAGAAGGGGTCATAGAACACTGGGAACCAGTCTACATAAAGGGGAGGCAGATGACAAATAAGACAGAGAAATAAGACGCATGTGGACTTTTGATGAAATGAGCCTAGAGGATGTTATGAAAAGAAATGGAGGAGATGAAAGCCTAGACAGAAGGATAGGGAGAGGGCTGTGGAGTGACCCCTCGCCCCCCTCTCTCCCCCCACTGACGCTCTACTGAGGAGCCCTGCTGGACCCCAGGAGACCGTGAGTGTGTGTGTGTGTGTGATGTGTTAGAACAAAGGAGTGAGAGGCAGCTCTGCTCTGAAACAGCCCTGTAGCTACACATTATTCACCAGGCGTCCAATGCAAAAATGTCTCTATAACCAACATTCCAGCCTCATTTTCTTCACCTCAACCTTTTCCAAAGACTCAAATCTGCATGAATTAACATAATTAGGCACCCGGAGTTAGAGGAAAGTGCAAGCTGTCTATGACTCCATGCTAATATATTTTCAATTAAAAGGACGGATATAAATGGACAGCTTAATTGCAGATAAAAAAAGACTAAAACGGGTGTGAAATAATAATGATATAGAGCATTTATTCTCATTAATCAAAGGTGTCTGTATTTGTTTGAATCCAAGCCCTTCTCTCTCACCGTATGGGGCCTCGTTATTGCACCACTGTCTGGTGAGGAGACAGCCCAGTCCACTCATACTCCAAAAGGTATCGTCCTCCCCAGTGTCCCTCTGACGGCCAATTCTGGAGGGCTTCCCCTGAGCTCATTACCCTCTGAGTGGTACTGTGGCACAGCCAACAGCCCTCAGGGTAACCCCTCCAGGCAGCCCACTGCTGCCCCCAAACAGCATTCTGCTACAAAAACCCAGAGCCACAGAGAGTAAACAAGCTGGGTCACACCAAAGCTGGCTCCACCGGCTGTCAGTAAATGGTATCCTGCAGCAGTATCGGCCCTGACATTACAGGAATGAGGGAGCGCATAGGTGGATCGGTGGTGTGTGTGTGTGTGTGTAGCGCAAGCAGTGAGACGATGATGGAATTCCTCCTGGGAGACTAATAGTTCTGTCCCTGTGGGCTCAGTGTGAAGATGGATGTTCTGGCTGACTCCTATAGTGTTTGATTGTTTTGGTTTTACATCTGCGTTTCACCTCTCTGTCAGCACAGAGCAGGGTTCTACTCTTTCTTTTGAGGTGAGCTCCTTGTTTTGTCTATATGACATGATGGAGCTGTGAGGTTTGTACCCTTTTAGTCATGACAGAGTCTCATGGAGGACAGGCTGGGTAAGTTGTTGTTTTTTCCCCCCGTTTATCTTCATGGTTTCTTAGCTCTCTTTGTTTCAGTGGATACTGGATATAGCATTTCTAAAAAGTACGAGTTCAGTTTGATTAAGACGTGTTAACAAACGCTGCATATCATGGACATTTCCTGTAAGTGCCTGATGGGGATGGGGTATATTATGCACCATAGTCCCAGTACACGGGGCTTCCCAGCCTGCATACAGCCATTACCAACATGTTTCAACTGACGCCCAAGGCAGTCACAGGAGGGAAGTGAGAAAAATGTAAGTGCTTTAGAGCAGTCAGGAAAAGAAAAACACAATTATTCTGTAGTGGAGGGATGGGTGAGTAGACTCTGAGTGTTTGCGAGTGTGTGATAGCATCTAAACCTACACAAACCATTAGCAGCCACATTTACAGAGCCGTGATGAATTCTACAGTATATTTTACTGTAGGACGAGGTTCAGCACTATGGACAGCTCCTGCTCCAGCTAAGCTGCTGTTGGTATGACCAGAGGCATTATGCCCATAGCGGGCACAGGGCAGGGGCATGTTCCCCCTGAGATTTTTTTTTACATAGAATTAAGCATAATGATTATGGTTATAGATTGCAGGAAAAAGTTGTTTCAGGTGTTTGAAAAATGCTAAATTCTCCAATTTACGAACAACCGCCCCAACCGCCCCACATACTTTGTGCCCCCTCAGATTTTTGGGGTGCATGACGCCCCTGGGTAAGACTCAGTTCGGTTGGGAACATCTCATTGGTTGTTACTGGAGGAAGCAGTACCATATTAGTCTACCTCATGAGAAACCAATACAACAATACGCCAGCAACCATAAATCCACTCTAAAGCTCTTGATATCCTGTTGACCTTTATGGAGGTCAGAAGTGAAAGAAATAAGGGGACCTGAACAAAATGTTCTATATCTGAAGACAACATGACTAGACTTACTGCCTGTTGTGTTTATTCCATACCTTCACAAAGAAAAACAATCTGGGCTTTAACAATACATTCTCTGAGAAAAACAAGTCGTGGTGTATTCCCTTGCAGGTTGCATAACGGGCGGGCAGCGCTTCCCCTTTTCTGGTTTAAATACATAATGAGGGGCACTAGCAGCTTCTCTAAACCTCACTCAATTCCCCCCCTCCTTAGATGGGTGGTCCCTAACCCACCCCATTAAACCTCCACATAAATCCTTCATGTTAACCCCCATGTGGAGATGAGCAAACATGAGCTCTCCACCATGTCAGAGGCTCTAACCCTCCCTGAGCTGTACACACACACAGAAAGAAACATGAGGTGTTGTGGGTCACAGGTAATAATGAAGGAGAGGGTTGTTTACAAAAATCATATAGCGTAATCAACTGGAAGCCTTTGTTTTCTAGTTGAAAATTGATGTATCTGTGTTACATTTTATGTCCAAGTCCACTTTTCTCTCCATTTTTACTGAACATCTTCCTAGTTTCCCGATTATCACAGGGATTGTGACAGGAACATGGAGTATGACTGGCCCAGAGGAACTGTGGGTGATGTGTTCGGACTAGAGGTCGACCGATTATGATTTTTCAACGCTGATACCGATACTGATTATTGGAGGACCAAAAAAAGCCGATACCGATTAATCGGCCAATATATATATATATAAATTGGCCGATTAATCAGCTTTTTTTGGTCCTCCAATAATCAGTATCGGTATCGGCGTTGAAAAATCAGAATCGGCCGACCTCTAGTCCGAACATATATTTGTAATAATGACAATTATAACAATACTGAATGAACACTTTTATTTTAACTTAATATAAAACATAAATAAAATCGATTTAGTCTCAAATAAATAATGAAACATGTTCAATTTGGTTAAAATAATGCTAAAACATTGTTGGAGAAGAAAGTAAAAGTGCAATATATCCCATGTAAAAAAGCTAACGTTTATGAGAACATATGAAAGCTGGTGGTTCCTTTTAACATGAGTCTTCAATATTCCCAGGTAAGAAGTTTTAGGTTGTAGTTATTATAGGAATTTATAAGACTATTTCTCTCTATACCATTTGTATTTCATATACCTTTGACTATTGGATGTTCTTATAGGCACTATAGTATTGCCAGCCTAATCTCGGGAGTTGATAAATCATAAACAGTGCTGTGCTTCAAGCAATGCGAAGAGCTGCTGGAAAACGCAGGAAAGTGCTGTTTGAATGAATGCTTATGAGCTTGCTGCTGCCTACCACCGCTCTCTACTCTATCAAATATCAAATCATAGACTTAATTATAATATAATAAACACACAGAAATACGAGCCTTAGGTCATTAATATGGTCAAATCCGGAAACTATCATTTTGAAAACAAAACGTTTATTCTTTCATCAACCATGTGTAGTTAACTAGTGATTATGTGAAGATTGATAGTATTTTATAAGATAAGTTTAACGCTAGCTAGCAACTTACCTTGGCTCCTTACTGCACTCGCGTAACAGGTGGTCAGCCTGCCACGCAGTCTCCTCGTGGAGTGCAATGTAATCGGCCATAATCACCGTCCAAAAATGCCGATTATCGATTGTTATCAAAACTTGAAATCGGCCCTAATTAATCGGCTATGCCGATTAATCGGCCGACCTCTAGTTCGGACCAGTGATATCATCATCTCTTATTGTCCAGAAGGTGTAGTCAGGGGATACAGCATGACATGGATTCCTCTTTGAGCCTCACAGACACACACAGCTATAAGATCCCCAGTCATTTTCCACTTCAGTTAAGCCATGTAATGACGCCTCATTGTTGTTTTATCACCCATGTCCTTCTGGCATCATTATTACCTTAGCTGAAAGTGCAGTTACTGACACTATATTATTTTCTCTCATCTCGTTCCCTTCAACCTGACTTCAATCATTTTAATGGAATGGAAGTGTACCAGAGGTAGCTATAAAATACAAGAAAAGCTCTATTCTTATGGGTGCTGTGAGGACTCTTCGACCTACCCAAATTAGACAGGATCCTTTTCATATCTTATCACCTAATTGTATTGAACTGAGGGAGTGGGTGGATGTTCTCCTGTGCTGCCTCAGCTGGCATTATTCTAAGGTTTCACCCTGTCTGAGGAGTTAGGAAGCCTTGTTTTTTGGGAGAAAGAAAGAAAGAAATAGAAGAGAAAAGAAAGAGAAAAGAAAGAGAGAGAAAGAGAGCACTCCCATAGAGCAGTTCTTCCTTGCAAGTTGACATTTATTTGGGATGAATCTCATCCTGGAGGCAAGATGATGGAGGGATGGCCAGCGAGAGCGAGAAAAAGAGAGCGAGAGAGAGCACTCAACACAGAGCAGTTCTTCCATTCTACCTACATCCTCTTGTTCCAGGCATACAGGATAAAAAGAACATGAAACAAAACCTGGCAGGCAGTGTCCCAACACCTCCTCCCACTCTACTTCCTTCCTCTTCCCATTCCCCCTCCAGCCACAATTAATTCCACCAATCATGCAGCTGTGGTGCCAAGAGACCATTAAGAATCCACATTAACTAGGCTAGCCTGCCAGGCCCAGAGTGGAGTAACAGCCCGAATAAGGAGGAGTATAAATAAAACAGATTGCTAAGTAAGCAACACAAACTGAATCAAACACAGTTGTAGTCGTAAGAGGCTCACCACTTTGAGAGAGGTGTTTGTTTATCCAGTGCATCGATAAGTGTGTGTGTAAGCGTGATTGCGCATGCGTGTGTGTGTCTGTGTGTGTTGAGGTGGATTGCCGGCAACCTGCAGGTATTGCACCAGTTGAATACATTAGTGGCAGGAAGGAGCCAAGACCAGATGGGATATGAAATGATCTGAGGGACCAAGAGGATTATATCATGATATACTACACCAGCTCAGTGAGACAGAGAGAGACACAGGGAGAATGAATCATGAAACATTCACCAGTTCACTACCTAATAAAACCCACTGCCACAAACTAGATTATGCTGGAGGGGTTGAATGTCTATTTATTGCCATGTCTTTAGAGAAGTGAAGAGGGAATATTTCACAAACAGTCCTAGCAGTTGTTGATTGTGCTGAAAATAATCCCTTCCTTTGAATTGACTGTAGTGAGAATGTTAGACGAAATCAGGCAATCCCTTTTGCTACAGTACTGTAGTTTGGAAGCGCTGTCCAAGGTTCTGAAACCTTCTGCATTTTGGATAAGAAACAAGCCTGACATACTGTGCAGAATAAGTTGCCTCTGATGTACTTTCAGGCAATTTCTGCACCATAATAGGAATGAACATCAAAACAATGAATTAGAGACAAATTGGCTTATCTCCTCTCAGGCATAGAAGGATCCTTGAATGTATCCCTTTAATGAAGTCTACATTCCTCAAACCACATTAAAGCTACGATACTAAACCTAAAGGGAAGTTGGTCAAACTTTGATTATAACTTCTTAAATCTTTTACCATAGTAAAACTTTCACAATAGCTTTGAACCAATTACCTTAGAGAGTATATAGCCTCTTATAGCTTATATAAGTCAAGACAATGGCTAATCAGAGTCTGACAACAAGATTCTTCTTACAATGTGGGTAATTTATTCCACATTTATCAGTACCATGTTGCTACTGTAATTGTTTGGGGGACTCCTGAAGTGGAAACATTGCACTACCATCTAATTCTGAGTGTGTAGGTCTGTGGCTCTATTCCCCACTGCCCTACTCTGCTTTGCTCTGCGTTGCCCTGGATTGTTTCCACCATCACTGTGATAAAGCCGGACAGTAACAGCATTTAAGGCACTGCAGAAGAGACTGGGACAGCCTAAAAACACGCCACTTCAATACAGCTAGTGACTTTTTCCTACCAGGTTAGGAGAACTTATGCAGCAGGTTAGGATAATTAGGTTAAGGTTAGGAAAGGGGTTAGGGAAAATGCTTTCCTAACCAGCTACGAAAATCCCTTTGGGCGAAATGGCGTGTTTTTAGGCAGTCCCAGTAGAGACTACGTAGTTTAGACCAAGGGGCTCATTGAAAAGTTGAGGTGAGGGAGAAGGATGGAGACTGAGGGAGACGGAGGGAGGAGGGAGACGGAGCTACAGTGAGGCCACAGAGGAAGTAGACCACACAATTCTCCAGCCAAACAAAGAAACCCACAGCACAGGAAGCATATTTACTATGGGCTGCTGGGAAATGTAATAATCATAGGGCTACAAGGGTCAGAGGCACTGTATAAACAGTGCCTTCGGAAAGTATTCAGATCCTTTGACTTTTTCCACATTTTTGTTACTTTACAGCCTTATTCTAAAATTGATGAAATTGTTTATTCTCTTCATCAATTTACACACAATACCCCATAATGACAAAGCAAAAACAATACATTTTTATTTTTGCTAATTTACTCAAAATAAAACACAGAAATAAACATTTACGTAAGCATTCAGACCCTTTACACAGTACTTTGTTGATGCACCTTTGGCAGCGATTACAGCCTCGAGTCTTCTTGGGTATGACGCTACAAGCTTGACACACCTGTATTTGGGGAGTTTCTCCCATTCTTCTCTGCAGATCCTCTCATGATCTGTCAGGTTGGATGGGGAGCGTCGCTGCACAGCTATTTTCAGGGTCTCTCCAGAGATGCTCGGTCGGGTTCAAGTCCGAGTTCTGGCTGGGACACTCAAGGACATTCAGAGACTTGTCCCAAAGCCACTCCTGCGTTGTCTTGGCTGTGTGCTTAGGGTCTTTGTACTGTTGGAAGGTAAACCTTCGCCCCAGTCTGAGGTCCTGAGGGCTCTGGAGCAGGTTTTCATCAAGGATCTCTCTGTACTTTGCTCCATTCATCTTTGCCTCAATCCTGACTAGTCTCCCAGTCCCTGCCGCTGAAAAACATCCCCACAGCATGATGCTGCCACCACCATGCTTCACCATAGGGATGGTGCCAAGTTTCCTCCAGACGTGAAGCTTGGCATTCAGGCCAAAGAGTTTAATCTTGGTTTCATCAGACCAGAGAATCTTGTTTCTCATGGTCTGAGAGTCTTTAGGTGCCTTTTGGAAAACTCCAAGCGGGCTGTCATGAACCTTTTACTGAAGAGTGGCTTCCGTCTGGCCACTCTACCATAAAGGCCTGATTGGTGGAGTGCTGCAGAGATGGTTCTCCTTCTGGAAGGTTCTCCCATCTCCACAGAGGAACACTTGAGCTCTGTCAGAGTGACCATCGGGTTCTTGGTCACCTCCCTGATCAAGGCCCTTCTCCCTCGATTGCTCAGTTTGACCAGGCGGCCAGCTCTAGGAAGAGTCTTGGTGGTTCCAAACTTCTTCCATTTAAGAATGATAGAGGCCACTGTGTTCTTGGGGAACTTCAATGGTGCAGAAATGTTTTGGTACCCTTCCCCAGATCTGTGCCTCGACATAATCCTGTCTTGGAGCTCTACAGACAATTCCTTCAACCTCATGGCTTGGTTTTTGCTCTGACATGCACTGTCAACTGTGGGACCTTATAAAGACAGGTGTGTGCCTTTCCAAATCATGTCCAATCAATTGAATTTACCACAGGTGGACTCCAATCAAGTTGTAGAAACATCTCAAGGATGATCAATGGAAACAGGATGCACCTGAGATCAATTTTGAGTCTCATAGCAAAGGGTCTGAATACTTATGTAAATAAGGTCATTTCAGTTATTATTTCTTTTTTTGCAAAAACAATTTAAAATCTGTTTTCACTTTCTCCTTATGGGGTATTGTGTGTAGATTGCTGAGGAAATGTTGTTATTCAATTCATTTTAGAATAAGGCTGTAACGTAACAAAATGTGGAAAAAGTAAAGTGGTCTGAATACTTTCCGAAGGCACTGTATAATATATTTGTATTATTATTCATTGGAATGGGCTCGTAAGCAAGCATTTCACAGTAAAGTCTACACCAGTTGTTCTCTCCCCTCACTGACTTAGTAGAAGTCCTTACATCTATCTTAGCCTTGATAAGATCATGCTAAAGTTGTCACCGTATCGTGATCCTTCGTTATCACAGAGACTTTTTAGAGCACATCAAACATATCAGGGTTTTGTATGTCTCCTATTTCCCTGTCTGTATCTCTTCCTCCCTCTCTCTGTGGTTCAGAGCCCTGTAGAGGCTGGCAGTGTTGATCTGCTGCTGTTGTTAAGTGTTATCTCCTGTGCTGACAGCCAGAGGAAGTTTGGCCCAGACCTCACCCTGCTTGCTCACAGCTCCACATACAGCGGCTCCTTGAAGATTAGGGCCCTCCTTTATTCCTCTCTCCCACACCTCCCCAGGTAAAGGCACAAGGAAACGTCAGGCTGATAAGAGTTGATTGAAGGGCTCACTGGCTACTGTCTGTTACTCTGTTCTCTGTCAAGCAAAGGAATGGAACTTATGAAGGAGAATGAAATGTTTACCTGCTTGGACTTTTCACAAAGTTTGTTAAGTCTTCTGGGATTTGTTTACGATTTAATATTTCAAACTGTGTAAGTCCCTCTAAACGTCGATTCTGCAACACACTCATTGAAATAGAATATTAGAACTGTTGTACACATACTAAATAGAAGTACTGAGTGTACAGTGATTATTGCGTGACTGTAAATATATTACAGGGAATCATCTACTAAGGGAATATATACTGAAACAAATGTCAGAGATCCCACAAGTGTCTGACTGTGACAGTGAAAGCAGAATGATGAAAAGACTGGGGAAATGATTCAACAACACAGATCCTGGAGGGGTAATAATCAAACCTGAACCACAACAGGTTTTGTATCATAGCATGTGTTGTAGTTTAGCTACAATATGGAATTAAAATGTAAATGCATTTCATTTGGCACAGTTCCCTTTATCATGTTAACTATTTCAGATAATATCAGCTTTTATTAGTATGGTACTGCGCCAATGAAGAAAGAAAATAAATATTATTGTCTCAGTGTCACGGAATTCTAGGACCAGTGGAGATGCGGAATCAGGCGCAGGCGACAGAGGCCCGGAGCAACAGTGTTTTAATGCCACGGTAAACAAAACACAATAGCCGAAAGGCACAGGGCGCTTAAATAAGTCCGCCAGGAAAACACATTCCCAAGAGAAAACACGAAGAAAAGCGCACGGGGCGCAGCCCGGCAATAAATCGTACACAGGCCAGCGAAACAGGCCACACACACAACTGTCCTGAGTGGACAATAAACAATCCCGCACGAGAACCCAAACTGAAAATACACACTAAATAACCCCCCACTAATGACAGACACGAAACAGGTGCGGGATAGGCAGACAAAACCAAAAGACACAGAAACATAGATCGGTGGCAGCTAATAGGCCGGCGACGACGACCGCCGAGCGCCGCCCGACCGAGGAGGGGCGCCACCTTCGTTGGATACTGTGACACTCAGCATGCACAGTCTGTCACGTCCTGACCAGTAAAAGGGGTCATTTGTAATTGTAGTTGGTCAGGGCGTGGCAGGGGGGTTGTTTGTTTTGTGTGTTTTGGTTTTTTTTGGTTCTAGGGGTTTTTGGTTCTAGTTTTCCATTTCTATGTTTCTTTTTCTATGTGTGGCCAAGTATGGCTTCCAATCAGAGGCAGGTGTCTTTCGTTGTCTCTGATTGGAAGCCATACTTAGGCAGCCTGTTTTTCCTGTGTCTTTGTGGGTGGTTGTTTTCGGTATAGCCTATGTGCCTTACGGAACTGTTTATGGTCGGTTTGTTATTTTTGTTTAAGTGTTCACTTTATTTAAATAATAAAAGAAGATGAGCACTTTACCCACTGCGTTTTGGTCCCCCTTCATCGACACTTGTGACAGTCATGGATAGCAGAGCTCTTTCACTCAAAACAAATAGGACCAAATCTAATCAAAAAGATTAAGTATTACAGGATAATCTTTTAAAGAAAAAACACTACCCTGCTGAATAAGCTAAGTCCACTCTGGGTTGCTACAGAACTAAGTCTCAGCCAGGCGGCTAGAACAGGCAGGACTGTGCTTTCAATTATTTTAGACAGAGGTATATGCTGGCATGATAATAAGACAATGAACACTTTCCCTCTCCTCCCCCGTGGAGCACTGCAACGAAGCCTGTGAATTAACAGGACTGTCACTGCATACATCAGCATATAGCACTGCACAACACTGCACTGCACTGCCAGCATGAAATCAGGTGGCCTGGTCTGCCTTTGGAAACAGTCTCATCCCTTTTGAAATGTCATGGTATAAAGAGCTGAGGGATGAGGCAGCGAGGCACGTGCTGCTCTCTTCAGGAGAGCTGGAGCTGACCCATAAACTGTACCATGCTGCACCGGCCGGCACAGACACCAGCACAGACCCCAGACAATATGGCTCCACATGCCCTACGGCACAGCTCTCTGACCCCACGTGTCACCGTAAGAGGATGCAGGAGCAGGCTGGGGCCTGGGAAATGGAGGGGAAGTAGCGAGGAGATGCCAAGACTCATCAGAAAAGTGTTCTCTCCCAGCAGATGTCCAGAGTCTGGCAGTGTTTGCCAACTCTCAACAGACACCAGCAGAGCAACAGAGAGTGGAGAGAAAGCCTGTTCTGTCCTCTATCCGCCCAGATAGGACAGCTAGCTCTTACTGATAACAACACATTTCCATATGTGGAGAAACTGCATCTATCATCAGGTCTGAGGACATTTAATGATATATCAAATGCAGGGAATAATGTCTGATAATCTTGTCAATAATTACAAATAAAAAGTAAACATTTCCACTGGCCGATGACTGAGAGCAAAGTCTAATAACTTGAACTCTAGCAAAAAATAAAGCTAAACTTTGAACTGGGCAAGATAATGGTTTGGATGTGTAGTGTGCACACTTGGAAATATCTTTCCTGCAAGTGATGGATTGACATATGAGATTAGCCCCAGTCTGTAATGAGATCAGAGTCCAGTTAGAGAGCAGTTATTCAACGGAACACAGAAGCTCTGCTGACGCTGACCGTGCTGCCAATCCCTTATGGATCAATCTCATTACTTTAGCTCCTAAATATCTCGGGATTTTTTTCTAATATTCAGTTGTAAAGCTGTCATGTTTTTATCTCCTATTTAAAGGTCCATTTAGTAGTGTGTCATTAATTAAAATGTCCCCATTACATTCTATTACTGTGTGGATCATGAGGGGGTAATCATTACCTTGGAGCAGAGAGAGGACCAGCGTGTGGAGGTCTGGGACTAGACTGATAGGACAGCCCCAAAACCTCATTCCCTCTCAATAATGCAATGTCTCACCCGCATTTCCTCTTTGTTCAGATCCCTCCTGAATGGAGGATTTCTCCCATAAACAACTGCATTAGGGGGGCAGGTCTATTTGTTCACGCCTCATTAGGGACCGCCCGCCAGGCTGACTAACACAAATCATTTTATGTTCTCATCTCATCAGACAGATTGATATTAATAACCAACCCTTTTTTAAGACACGCAGTGAGGATCAGAACCGGCTGGCTGGCTGTCCTCTTGATGTCTCATTTACCGCCCTGATGGATGTTAGACTGAGAGAAGGCTGTCTTCCCTCTCTCCCTCTCTCCTATGCTCTGCTTCTCCCCTGTACTGTGCACTCAGGTGGAAGAGATAAGGGCGGTGTTCACACAGCTCTGCATTGAATGGAAAGCATCGCTGCTACTGCCGATGCTGCTGCGATGCAGACTGAGCACAGTCAACACAGTGGACACAGTTCATTAAGCCACATCACAAGGCTGGTGATTCATTTCACTAACATATTTCATATGTCTAGAGAAGCAGCGGTCAGCGCCATTTAAGATGAGGATAGACTTTAAAAAAAAATGTTTTATGAACATGGCCTTATTTCTATTACAGCATATTGGATGACTGTCATTCATATTCCATTCACTCAGTTCAATGTAACATCGTAGTTTAGGCTACTACATGATACTTACATTTTCTCTATACCCATCATGAGGTTGCTACAACCTAGCCTATGAATGAAAGTTTACAACGTAAGTGCACACAGGTAGAGAGAAAAATTTGAGGTGACAGACAGCCTTGCACACTCTTGCCTGCATCTAGCTGATCTAGGGTGTAATCATTAGTCCAACAGTTGCAAATGAGAGTTTCTATTGGACAAATCCAGGTATGTTTATCCCCATTTCGTTCCGTTTGCTTCCATTTAAGAAACCTTTTCAACAGAATCAGCGGACTGAATACACCCCTGATCACGCATAAACACAGTTCACTTTCATATCAGCCCCATTGTATTCCTTCTTGCATCTATGCACTCTCCTCCTCTCACCCCTTCACTTGTGGACTTCAATGCACAACACATCACTATCTGACCAGGCAAAAAAACATACTTTAACCAATACACACAGCCTACATCGTTGTCACCATATTAGCTAAAGTAACGTCCCAGTCGACATAGCTAATAGAACTAACTCGTAGGTAAACCCGCTACAATCATGCAGTAATGTTACAGTCAGTAAGCAGTTTAGCACATACAGTTGAAGTCGAAAGTTTACATACACCTTAGCCAAATACATTTAAACTCAGTTTTTCACAATTCCTGACATTTAATCCTAGTAAAAATTCCCTGTCTTAGGTCAGTTAGGATCACCACTTTATTTTAAGAATCTGAAATGTCAGAATAATAGTCAAGAGAATTATTTATTTCAGATTTTATTTCTTTTATCACATTCCCAGTAGGTCAGAAGTTTACATACACTCAATTTGTATTTGGTATCATTGCCTTTAAATTGGTTAACTTGGGTCAAACGTTTCGGGTAGCCTTCCACAAGCTTCCACAATAAGTTAGGTGAATTTTGGCCCATTCCTCCTGACAGAGCTGGTGTAACTGAGTCAGGTTTGTAGGCCTCCTTGCTCGCACACACTTTTTCAGTTCTGCCCACAAATTATCTATAGGATTGAGGTCAGGGCTTTGTGATGGCCACTCCAATACCTTGACTTTGTTGTCCTTAAGCCATTTTGCCACAACATTGGAAGTATGTTTGGGGTCATTGTCCATTTGAAAGACCCATTTAAGACCAAGGTTTAACTTCCTGACTGATGTCTTGAGATGTTGCTTCAATATATCCACATAATTTTCCTACCTCATGATGCCATCTATTTTGTGAAGTGCACCAGTCCCTTCTGCAGCAAAGCACCCCCACAACATGATGCTGTCACCCCAGTGCTTCACGGTTGAGATGGTGTTCTTTGGCTTGCAAGCATCCCCCTTTTTCCTCCAAACATAACGATGGTCATTATGGCCAAACAGTTCTATTTTTGTTTCATCAGACAAGAGGACATTTCTCCAAAAAGTACAATCTTTGTCCCCATGTGCAGTTGTAAACCGTAGTCTGGCTTCTTTATGGCGGTTTTGGAGCAGTGGCTTCTTCCTTGCTGAGCGGCCTTTCAGGTTATGTCGATATAGGACTCGTTTTACTGTGGATATAGATACTTTTGTACCGGTTTCCTCCAGCATCTTCACAAGGTCCTTTGCGGTTGTTCTGGGATTGATTTGCACTTTTCGCACCAAAGTACGTTCATCTCTAGGAGACAGAACGCGTCTCCTTCCTGAGAGGTATGACGGCTGCGTGGTCCCATGGTGTTGATACTTGCATACTATAGTTTGTACAGATGAACGTGGTACCTTCAGGTGTTTGGAAATTGCTCCCAAGGATGAACCAGACTTGTGGAGGTCTACAATTCTTTTTCTGAAGTCTTGGCTGATTTCTTTAGATTTTCCCATGATGTCAAGCAGAGAGGCACTGAGTTTGAAGGTAGGCCTTGAAATGCATCCACAGGTACATCTCCTATTGACTCAAATGATGTCAATTAGCCTATCAGAAACTTCTAAAGGCACAGTCGACTTAGTGTATGTAAACTTCTGACCTGCTGGAATTGTGATACAGTGAATTATAAGTGAAATAATCTGTTTGTAAACAATTGTTGGAAAAATTACTTGTGTCATGCACAAAGTAGATGTCCTAACCGACTTGCCAAAACGATAGTTTGTTAACAAGAAATTTATGGAGTAGTTAAAAAACCTAAGTGTCCGTAAACTTCCCACGTCAACTGTGTCTAAGAATATGAACACCACATCAGTACAAACTTTGAATACAAATGCATGGAACAAATCTCAAAGTTTTTAAAAAGAAATACATGCACAGTCTACTTTGTCCTTGAATTTTATGTGAATGTGCTGAAAGAATATGTTGATTGCATTGAGTAGAACTATAACATTCTTTTCCCCTTTCTGAGAAACCGTTTTTGATGGAAATAATAATACAGCCGTCACCTGGCTGCCTGCCAGGAAATAGCTGTTCCATTTTAGTGGGTTCACTGGGTCTGACATTATCATCATCATCTTGCTCCGTGTGCTCCCTCGGATGGTGTAGCCATTAGCAACCACCTACAGGAGTGAGGCTTTTCCACCGATGCAGCCAATTGCTTTCACATGAATGTGTGCACATGCATGCGAATGAGCAGGTGTCCGTGGTGTGTTTGTGTGTCAGTGGCGTACTGCAGTGTGGCGTGGGACCCTCTGCCCAATTTTTTTCCTATATAGTTTTAAGGGGAAACAGCTAACTTCGTACAATTCTACACATTTTGCCATGTGGCAGAGAGAAAATGTTGCACATTTTAAAGCAAATTTCCTGCAATTCTACACATTTTGCAATGAGGCTGAGAGAATTTTGCATTTTAAAATTAATTTCCTGTATTCTAAAACTATTTGCCATGGTTTATGACGTGTTCATATGCTATCTGGGGAGGGGGGCCGATCCAGGATCCTGTGTGTGTGTGCACCTGCGTGTCGGTGTGTGGGTGGGTAGGGCTGAAGGAACATGATTGAGAGGGTCTGGGGGATTGTTTCAGATTGTATATGATGCGTTTCTGTTTCAGTATAACAAAAAGTCCCCAATTTGATCTGAGATAAGGCATACATCCATAATAACTACATATCTTGACAGAAAGGAGACAACAACAAAAAAATCCCTCTACTTTCAGAGGAACTCCATTGAAAAGTAATCTGCACACTGCAAGCAGTCAGCAGAAAATAGTCAATGGGCGTTGATTAGGCGAGTCAGGTACCTTGTATTGTATGGCAAGCAACACCCCTCTCAGTATGCCTCACCATCAATACAACACACTCCTATTATGGCTGGAATAGCTAATCTCACTGAGGGGTGAAAAGAGCATTACAAATGATTGCCGTAAAATGAGATTGAGAACACCCTAAAACATGACAAATACACCATTCATAGGATAGACAGACTGACAGACAAAGGGGTCCACCAGTGACCATTCCCTTTTCTTCAGGCAGAGTGTGTAGGTACAGCAGGACTACATGTTGGCACTGTTACATGAAAATCCTTTTAGACTGAGCCTTCTACTGGGGAATCATGTGTAAAAAAAACAACAACATACTTTTCCCATATCAATTGGGGATTTCAAGCAAACTGAGAAACCTGGGTGGAGTAGCTAGGAGAGCTAAAAATAAGACTGCCATTGTGCTCAATCAGACAGCTTATAGAAGGAAATTGTTGATGCAGTATAATACAGGACCATTTCCTAATGACTCTGTCTATGGGTTAACTGATCTCTAATCTCTGAGCTGTTTGTCTTTGTTTCCACCGGGAGAGGTAGAATCATGTGACACCGCATGGGCGTGCCTATGTGAATCTGTAAATTCCCTTGGGGGATGTGTGGGGGCGGGTTCGTGTGTATACAGAAGAGAGGGGGAGGTTAATAGGGTCTGCATTATTGCATTAATCATGGCAGTAATAAAAACACAGAGAGCTGATGGAAGAAGGAATCCCCCTGAGGTAGCCGGCTCTTTGTGAACCTCAATCTCCCCAGCCAGGGGGATCAGCAAGCTGCCCTCTCCACTCCTCTCCTCTCCTCAGCCAGGTCCTGGGAGATCAGCCTCCCTGCCATACCCGCTGATTGATGTGACAGACACAGCCCTTCCATTGGAGGCTGGGAGCACAATCACATCTGATCGCGAATTCATTTAAACAGTTCTAACAGTCCTGGTGGGACCCTAAAACGCCTGCATGGAGAAAACGGGACCAAGAAAAACATGTTTATCATGATGGATACTGTATTGCTGCTGCATGGATTTTATTTACAGGTATAATCTTCTACCATCCATAACCTAATTTCAGTGATTTCATGACATTGACCCGCTCAACATGTGCCCTCTGTGGATTAAATGATAGGAACTCAGGTTCTAACCTATTTTCATCACATAGCGTGGATTTGGATAGAAATGAACATATCCAAGCTACTATAACATATCCAAAATGGTTTCTCGTTGTTTTGGATGAATTGCTTGTCCAAACCTTTCATCAGTGTCAGTTGGGATTACATTCACCACATTACTAACACACAGCACTCAGAATCCATGGTGGTTTGTGGAAGGTGTGGAGGTATAGGCTTTCTGTCAGTTTGATACAGTACAGTATGATTTGATGTTTTCTTCTATTGTGCCCTCTTCATCAAACTCACTCACTACAAGAGTTCCACAGTGTGCTGTTAGTCTATTACAAACTCTCACACACACACTCCAGGACTAAAGCACATACACACACACAGCTTTCTTTTCATTCATTTTCAGGACTTTTTGGTAAGTCAATATTTATTCCCATTCCAAATGTTCCCTAACCCTAAACCTAACCCCAAAAAACTAACCCTAAACCTAACCCCAAAAAACGAACCCTAAACCTAACCCCAAAAAACTAACCCTAAACCTAACCCCAAAAAACTAACCCTAAACCTAACCCCAAAAAACTAACCCTAAACCTAACCCCAAAAAACGAACCCTAAACCTAACCCCAAAAAACTAACCCTAAACTTAACCCCAAAAAACTAACCCTAAACCTAACCCCAAAAAACTAACCCTAAACCTAACCCCAAAAAACGAACCCTAAACCTAACCCCAAAAAACGAACCCTAAACCTAACCCCAAAAAACGAACCCTAACTCCAAACCTTAACAGTAGAACTGCCATAGGCCAACGGCCACTGACTTTTGATTTTGTAAATCAGCCCCCAAAAATGTCCTGCTCCTTCCCTGACTTTTCCTAAATGTTTGTATTTTACACTGCTCATGTCAGAATGTTTTTGCACCTTTCTTCACAATTGAATTTTAATTAGGCCTAACTGAATGATGAGGAGGAAGAAGAGGTTGATTTAATTTAGAAAGACAATAGTGTAATGATGTATGCCTATTTATCAGCATTGTTAATCATTTGACTGCGCACCTTGCTGGTTGATACCATTCCCTTTTACGTTTTACTTTGTAAACATATCCTGCTACAGGACTGGTTTATTGACTGTAACTCTATTACTAATCAAATGTATTGTAAGGGAAACGAAAACATGCTAGTGTTGCAATGGGCCTTTAGAATAATGCACAACTTATCCTGGACTCTATCCAACTTGATGAGCGGGAAACAAAGCCTGCACAGTCGGCCCATCGAAACTACACCTAAACTTTCCCGAAACTAATTTCACACATAATAACAGTTAGCCTATAGACAAAATTACATTTACAATAATCTGATGAGTGACAATATCAGGTTTATCGGTTGTCAAATTGTACATGAAGAGATGGGCTCATCTTGTAATTGACAGATGCAGGGAAAGGAGCATCACTTTATCAAATCCTCCTTCAGTCACTTGCAGGTAAAACATTTTGATTTCAATATAGTATCATAAAGAGCATATTCTGCAGTTTCTATGACACTTACCTTTGTCAAATAATTCATATATCAACAGGTGCAGCTCTATTTCCAAATTTCCCTTTTTCCAAGCATATCTGTGCAGTCCATGCATTTATCACATGACCACTCTCACGGCAGCATTTATCACATGACCACTCTCACGGGCAGCATTTATCACATGACCACTCTCACGGCAGCATTTATCACATGACCACTCTCACGGCAGCATTTATCACATGACCACTCTCACGGCAGCATTTATCACATGACCACTCTCACGGCAGCATTTATCACACGACCACTCTCACGGCAGCATTTATCACATGACCACTCTCACGGCAGCATTTATCACACGACCACTCTCACGGCAGCATTTATCACATGACCACTCTCACGGCAGCATTCATCACACGACCACTCTCACGGCAGCATTCAGCACACGACCACTCTCACGGCAGCATTTATCACATGACCACTCTCACGGCAGCATTTATCACATGACCACTCTCACGGCAACATTTATCACACGACCACTCTCACGGCAGCATTTATCACATGACCACTCTCACGGCAGCATTTATCACATGACCACTCACGGCAGAATTTATCACATGACCACTCTCACGGCAGCATTTATCACACGACCACTCTCACGGCAGCATTTATCACACGACCACTCTCACGGGAGCATTTATCACATGACCACTCTCACGGCAGCATTTATCACATGGCCACTCTCACGGCAGCATTTATCACATGACCACTCTCACGGCAGCATTTATTACATGACCACTCTCACGGCAGCATTTATTACATGACCACTCGCACGGCAGCATTGCTCTCGCTACTAAGCAAAATCTATTAACATAATAAAATGTAAATATGCTATTTATTTATGCAATTGATCCTTTAGAATTGCACTGGTGGTTTAGAAATACAGCAAATCATTTCAGCCGTGCACCTGGCTGGTTATATTATTATAATCTTTTTATTTTCTACTTTGTCAAAAGAAGCTGTAACTGGTCTTTATTATTTACTATAAATCCATTACTAATCAAACCTATATATAAAGTTGATCAAATGGATTACACTGTAATGTTTTTATTGTAAGGGAAACTAAAATAGGCTACAGGCCTACATTTTTTCTAGGTCTTAGAATTATACAAAACATATGCTTGACTATTGTTGTTAGTGTTATATACATTTCCACAAATATGTATTCATGCAATTTATCCTTTATAACAGTTTATGCACTATTTATCAAGCGTTGATGCTTATGTTTGCTGCACCTTGCAGGTTGATATGCATCTGATGCATATGCTAAAGTTGATGCCCGGCAACGTTCTCTAGTGGGTACTTATAGGCTGAAAGGCCAGGCGGTTTAGTGTTAATGGAGGGGTCCATTTGAAGCTGAGGCTCTATGCTCCAGTGCACATCAATCCTGTAACTCTGAATCCTGTCAAAACCACACAGAAAAGGCCCCCCTATGCAGGTCACATGCTCTACATAACAAAGCTGGATGTTATTGTAGGGCAGTGAAACTAATAGCCGACTAATTTTAGACAATGAGGCTAAGTATGTAGGATTCCCTGACCTACAGAAGGATTAGATGGGAGCCAATATGACGGCATACAAGGTGAACACTGACAGTGATGACTTTCACGTGATCACATGTGAAGTGTTCCAAAAACACATGATCTTTTGTGAAGTTAATATGTGATGCAGACAATTACACATTGATGGAAGCTACAATCTATCTGCAATATTAAAGCCGATCTACCCCCTTAACAAAAAATATTTATGATAACATGTGACAACATGTACAGCAATATGTGATAACATGAAACTACACATGTGAAAACATGATGTGAAGTGTTCCAAAAACCCCATGTTTTCACATGAAATCCTGTGATTTGCGTTTCTCCAGTAAGGACCTACTTTGTGATCAGGGTGTCAGATTCCTGTTTACCGGAGGTGCTGGCGTGGTTCATTTGGGCTAGTTCCCCATCCCCCCTGTCTCCAGCGATCAATACTCAGAGTAGAGCTGGGGTGGATGTCAGCAAGCCTAGACACTACCACGCTATCACTCTACCACAAACTGAGGCGACCCCAGGCACTCTCAGCAGCACCACTGTGCTGGCTAAACGTCCTCTGTCTGCTCAGAGGCTAAACGTAGCCTTTAGCCTCTGGCCTCTTGCCTCTCTGTCGGGATAGACAGGCCTGCAGAAAACAACAGTGACGAGGCTGAGATACGAAGGGTCAGCCTTAACAGAGAACGCTGCTGGTTATCCCACATCTGGCACACCACTCATACATAACAAAGCAGCGATGCCCTTAAATAGCACCAGCTTCATTCTCCCCAAGAGATCGCTGTGGAACCATCCAGTTATGAGAGAGACCACAGACGGAGGCAAAAATCGCTTTATAGAGCCATGGAAGCCAAGGCCTCCGCTTTATGGAGCCATGTGTCTTCCTAAATGCTATCACACAACGGTAATGCAGCGGAGGCCTTTATTGATTTGGCCTGCTCTACTCTGTGCCTCCCACACCCTCCTCATTACAGTGCTAGCCCTCCCCGCTCTCTCCCCTCTGATTGGTCCAGCTCTGTTCTGACTGAAGGCTGCCTGCTGTCTGAATGAGGCACATACTGGAGATCAGCTTGATTTTCTGGCTTTTAGCGAAAGCACAGGAGGACAGTGTAAGTAGCGGCCCAGCAAGCGCCGAGTAGGCTGGGGATTATGGTGCATACATCTGGCTGTCAATCTCTAGAATTCAATTATTTGTGTTTTTCCCGCTGGACTCACCTTAATAAGGAAATCCTGGAGCCAATTTAACGGTTAATTAGATAAATGAGCAGCTGACAAAGAAAGAAATCCCATTTCTCTGTATTTTCTGTCATTCTGAGAAGAACTGCTACAGTATTGAGATTCATGATTTTTCTCTCATGAGATTTGACAACAATTGCATCATGTTCACAAAGTTGTCCTTTCAGAGATGCAGTGTGTGTAATTTTGTATCGCAGTGGTTATACAACCACTGCGATACAGTGGTTGACCCCCCCACCTATGTAGAACCACCAAAGCTTTGTGGTGACCTTCATCACGTTGTTTGCATACATTTCATTTTGTGGTTATGACTATTCTAACGTCAGTCACTAAGAGCAGGGTTGACTGGTGAATATGGGTCACCACGTCACTGCAGAACATCAATAGTGTTATCAGGCTGTGTGTGTCTCCCCGGGGGGGGGGGGGGACGACTAGTCATCTTCAGTGAGTAGGAAGCTAATGCACACATGATGTGCTGGCCGGCCCATGAATGACATTAAGACAATAGGTTAAATGTCAACTCAGCCATGGTCCTGTTTATGATTTCACCCACAGCTGAGCCAGCCTCACAACGCACATATTCACCAAAAAAAATCATTTTACACACACACACACACACACACACACACACACACACACACACACACACACACACACACACACACACACACACACACAGCCCATTGAAGAGAATACTAGATGAAAGTCAGTCAGGCTGTGGATGAGGATGCAAAGGGAAGGCGGGGGGGGGGGGTCAGACAGACAGACAGACAGACAGACAGACAGACAGACAGACAGACAGACAGACAGACAGACAGACAGACAGACAGACAAGTTCAAAAGACCCCTTTCAATCACACATCTAATCGATGTACACACACTAATGCACAAACACACATAAAGTTTAATTCCATGTTTATTATAACATGTATTTCACACACATAATTCCCTTTAATGATGTACAAATATGCTATGTATAATGCAAAAGCCCTGGTAACATGTAATTATCCAGTAATACTGTCTATGGTTAGTTTGTTGTAATCATTTAGACTAATATGTGTGTTTAGTTCTATCCAGTGGTGTAGTGGAGGGTATTCGCAGGTATACGCCGTATACCCACTTATTTTTTAAGTGGGCATTGTGTATACTCACTTCTCAATCCCCACTGACACATATCAAAGTAGTGTGGTGAAAGTACATGCCGTATCAATTAATAAGGCTGATGGAACAGATTAGAATGTTAAGTTTTAAATGTTGATAAACTATTATTTGTTCACATTTTAGGCGCAACAATGAACACACGGCGGTAGGCCTACGTGTGAACATTCCAAAATGTAATTGCGGGAAAACACAGTTATAAAATTCGCATCGCACATGCAAGCGGTTTCATGGACAGAGATGGAAATATCCATTAGTAACTTAGAAAGAGGGAAGATCTAAAGATGCAACAACTATCATGGGTTGCTAATTTGACTAGGATAATGTCTTTGGCTGCTAGACAATGAAAGGAAGTTTAAAGAATTAAAGACAGGAGAACGCATATGAGTAAGTCTTTATGAAAATAATTGCCTCCACGTTTCTATGGTGGGATTTTGGCTATAGGCTACTTTGAAGCAAGGTAAGACATGCCTCATAATATGAAGTAAAACGTCCAGGTGTCAAACAATTAAAGAACAGGAAAAATATAGCAATGCTAATGATAGGCCTAACCATCTTCTAGTAATTTGGAAAGGTTTCCCAAAAACCTTCTCTATTAAATGTTAACTAGCTATAACAGTGCTAGGTGCCTGCACACTTTAATTAAAAGGGTAACTACACTCAAAAATCTAAATATATCTTCGATTCTTTCCCATACCTCAAAAGTGGTCTCCTGATGTCGTTCAAGCATTGTTATGGACTTAGAACATAACATTTTGTTGTGAAAACCTGAAAAATCTGAAACCTTTGAATGTCTGACTCAGTTGACAACCTAATTTATCTGTTTCAATAGTAGGCCTACTATTAGCCTACTGCACAGTACAGCTTGGGCCGGCCTGACTGTGAAAGACCAATATGGGATTCATGATTTTAGGTCATTCAGAGTGTATGTCACTGTTTGACATATAATTGTTCACACTGGGCTTCTGTCTTTCGCCGGGCAGGCCGTCCGGATTTTTGGGGGCAAAATTAGAGTATACCCACTTCTACAGGCACCACTACAACACTGGTTCTATCCTTCCTCTGATAATAAGTGGACTATGTGTGAGGCACACGCCCAACAGACTGACTGACTGCTGTTTCATACACTAGCACTCAATGATGCTCTTTGTTTCCAAGGGCTCTCCTCGAGCACATGCAGTACAAACACCTACAAATGGTGTGTCCTCTTTAGCCGTCTGAGACTCCTCATGCACTTACAAGGTTAAACATTAGGCCTGTAGATTATTGGTCATATACCCAGGTTCCCATAGCGTTAATATCCATTACTCCAGTCTTAATCTCAGTCTCTCCATTCCTGAAGAATTTAATCTCCAACCTTTGTCTCTTATTCTGTATCACTATGCATGCATACAGCCATGGTTTGTCACTATTCTAAAACGCAATTAAATGACCTCAAACATTTTTTTATGGATTCAATTGTAAACCAAAAAAGACACATATCCATTGGATGAGAAACGAATTGGAAAAAATGTGGTCAATATAGAATTGACATCAAATCAAAAATAAATCTGGGTTAATTTTCCAGAGTGACAGGACTATAAATGTGCTATGTGCTTTGTGATCTTACGTCCTTGCTCCCTGTGTGCAGAACAATATTCTAAATGTTACCCCTGCACCACCAAAGAGTCTAGACAGACACCCCAGGTATTTGTCTTAGACTCAACAGACAGAGCCTAAGGTCTGAGTGATTGTTGATGGGAGCTATATCTGTACTCTCTCTCCTCCCTAGCTAAAATCTCCATCCTCCTAAAGGGATGAGCATGCTTCAGTTTGGCTGGCGCATAATAGGCGAACCACGAGTATGCTCGCGTACTCCCTTAAAAAGACCTTCGCTTGAAAAACAGCAACTGGACTGTTTGTCCATTTTGAGATGCCGTAGCCAGTATACACTTCCTAAAAAATTGTCCGAATTAATCTAAGAAAATTCCAGAAATGTTGACGTTTTTGCAGAGGAGATCTTGGTTGTGCAATTTTACATTACAAGATGTTTGGTGCAGTATTTCTCAATGAAAAAAAATGTGCATGAAAACAAGTCGTCTCTCATTGAATGACAACAAAGTCTATTGGAGAATCCCTACTATTGACCAATCAACGACAAAGGGGCATAGACTTTGGCTACCGACGTCTGCTTTCCTCGAGAAACGATCAAAAAATGTGTGTGCCCGAACAGCCGGAAAAAAACCTGTACCGAAGTCCAAAAGGATTTTGTTTTCTCACAAAATGTAGTCATAATATATGCAAAATCTTCTGAACTGTTTCGGCTGGGAAGCATGCGCCTTTAGTCCCATTGGAAGGGAGTGGAGAGGCTGCAGTGCTAACTCAAGCAGCCCCAGAGAGCCTGCCTCCACGGCATTGGTTATTGTTCAGAGCGAGGGAGAGGTGATGAATATTCACACAGGCAACACGTACACATGCCGTGACTAAAACACGTAATCAACCTTTTTTTGCTGTAAACAAAATCCTGAAGGGACGTGCAAGGAAATGTGAATAAAATGCATAAATTAATAAGCAGATTGAGTTAGATACTTACAAAAAGTCTCAGTATAAGGCAAGCACTGAAACTATATCAACCGTAAGCTGACAAAACAAAGCTTAAACTTGTGCAAATCCATGCCTTGAGACAACCAAGGGGTAAAATGTCACAGAGACAATAGGGAGAATGTTCTGGATAAAGGTCCAAGGCATACACATAACCCATCATGTCAAATTAACTGAACTTTGCTTTGAAACCAACTGAAACTAGGCTACATATAGAGAACAAGATACAGTATGTAATGGTTCGTCTCTGTAAATGTAAATCATTATACATACTTTCCTAAGTATGTATAATGATTTAGTGTAAGAGGATGTGAGAGAAAGAGCGATGAACGAGGGCTAGAGGATGAATAACAAAGATGAACAGCGATAGATGAGAGCACACACTTCATCTGCAACCATAACGCAGCTAGCCGTAGTGACAGTGATCGGTGATTTACAACAACACTTTGCCTGGGCAGAATTGACATAATTGCAGCACTTATCACACCATCACAGAAACGTGAATAGTTTTGCAGAGCGAGAGTAGTTGTCATGGCAACAGCGACAAGGGTTCACCAAGAGCATGTCATGGGCCTTGGGAGGGAGGAGAGGGGAGTGGAGAGAGCAGGAGAGAGATATGACATGCTAAGTGGACAGGGACGGTAAGCCAATAAGGTGTGTCCCTATGATAAAGTTAAAAGCATGTAAACAAGCAGAGACTAATCTCCAATTATGGAATTACAAATCTATAGGATAAATCGCCTCCATCTTTGTTAGCACAAATCAGGATAGGGCAATTTATAGAGTAGAGTCCTCAAACCTCTGCAGATCACCTGCAGGGTAAAAAGCTGATATATGGGCTATTTTATGTTATGGTTTGACAACAGTGGTGAAAAAGCATCAGTCAGTGTTTATTATGCACTGACCGTTACAGTGACCTTGTAGGAGATTCACTTCACGACTTAATCTGGTTTTAGATGGCTTGGATAAATGAGTGTGGAACCCTGCCACTCCCCCCCCCCCCTTTCTCTCTGTCTCCTGCGTTTTATTTGTCCCAGGGAGAAAGAGGGGTGGAATCAGATGGAGAGGGTAATAGAGAAGGCAAGAGTCATGCAGTCATTGCAGTCTTCAGTTATCTTATGATTTAGAGACATACAGTACATTTCCAAAGTGTTTATAAATAAGCATAAAGACATTGTCAGGAGGGTGAAATAGGGTTGCTGGGCCATCTGTAGCTGCACTGAACAGTGTTAGGGCGCCGTGTGTCTTTCACAGTGCTTGGAGCAACGCGTGGGCCAGTAGCAGAAGACTTTAACGGGATGACAGTATCTGTGGACGAGTTCCCAAAGAGAGAGAGACAAGCCAAGCAGCCGCTTACTGAGTCACCGTCTGAGCCTCTGAGTCAGGACTGCTACAGACACACGTCTGAGTGGGCCTGGAGAATATACAATCCTAAATTAGGATAATCCACGTCTGGGAAGTAGGCATTACACACACTAGCAGGGATACATTAGCAGGCAGATTTTGAATCCTAGTTTGAAACACAACCTGATGGATTAGATCGGCGTAGTGACCACCAAAGGTCTTAAACCAGAGTTTAGCCATCATGAACTGGGTATGGCCTTGCTTCACCAGCCATTCTTGGTGCCCCTGTTGGTATGCATGTCTGTGTTCCATCAGAGACAGCTCTGTTCTATGTCTGGACTCGCTGCATGATGTCACTGCGGTAAAAACTGAATGGTAGATAAGTGACAAAAAACAACCACTACAAAAGAGAAAAAAAGAGTCTGAATTATCATCAGTGAGGTTTATTTTTAGTCAGCTGATAACACATTTCACAAGTGTATTTACCTAGCAACCTGAAAATCACAGCACAATAACAAAATGTTTGTCGGGGGAAAAAATGTGTAGGCAGAATGCCACAGGTTACGTTCTACCAACAGACCACTTTAGAACAAAGACGTAATCATAAACACCAGGCCAGGCACAGACGCTTTAGATACCACTCTGTTTAATACAGATGTAGGATCTTGATTTGAGCCCGTTTTCTACACCAGGAAAATAATCCTGCAGCAACAGGAAATGTGAATTATTATGTGGATTATAATGAATGGACAATTTTTGTAGGGATTGATACATTTTTCGTCGTGGCGAATCAAGTCTGACAATATAAAAGTGGAAATTACTCTTTAGCAGCCTTTTTAAACCTTAAATACACAATACGTTTTCATATCCGGCTTATCAGGGAAATTCTCAGCAACAAAAGAGTGATCTAATTAGGATCTTACAGCGGTACCACATACAGTACAAACACACAGCCCGCTACTCGGACAGCCTGTAACATCCAAACAGCCAGCCTGACGCAATACAGCGGGCATCGCCTCTCCCCTTTTCACAATGCTTCTTAGCTACCTTTCCAATTAATATAATAAGACTCACTGTACTAAATAAACATAGCAGAATGAATGTGTGGACGGTGATCGGACAGTACAGTATGTTCATCTAAATAATAATTAGACAATCAGGTTTCAGCACAGATACAGAGTTGAGGGGCTTAGCAGATATATCCAATAATTAAACTATAAAATGGGAGACACATAAGTGAGTAAATGTGTGTTGTAATTACCGGGGCATTCATGCGGATTGTAAATAGCAGGGAAACAGTACTGAGAATATGAGTAGGAGGAACAGAGAGTGGATGGATGCCTCTGCAGAACACTTAGCCTTTCAGTCATTCTCAAGGCCTCACATACAATAAGGGGACGGCTGTATCCAGGCAACGTGTAGGGCTACCGCGCTCTGCATCTACCGGCCATCAGCCAATCACACATCAATTCATACATCTGCTATTCCACAGGGATCCAGTATGCTCGCTGAACCAACTCTATGTGTGTGCGTCTTATGTGACTCTACAGTGTCTGTCTTTATCCAGCTGTCACTCCTCTAGTCTTATAACAGGCTCTAGTCCACACCTAAAGAACATTGCTATTGTGATTTTTCTTTTCGTACACTAGTCTGTACTTCACCTGTAGTTTGGACTCAACTGCCAACAGGTCTCAGGATGGAAGAAAACCTTTTCAATCATTGCACTTACAAACAGCCTCAACTACACGTAGAGAGAACTATCAAAATATATATTTACGGATACATGGTACAACATCAAAATATTCTGCTTCAATCCGAAGGGACTTGAAAGGTTCGGTGAAGTGTGTCAAAAGCAATCTGTGATATTCTGGTTCAAAACACAGCTCTATTATGGCACATGCTCCAGTTCTTACATTTCCAATCCCCCGGTCAGGCACACACCAAACAGCAAGCACAGGAGGGCAGGAGGGCAGACAGGCAGACAGGCTGCAGACACCTGGCAACAGACAGCACATCAGCACAGACTGCAAAGAGACGGTACAGGGCTGCAGTAACGGAGCTCACGTCACGCACACACACACGCACGCACACACACGCACATACACGCACACAGACACACATACACGCACTCACATACATGCACACAGGCCGCCTACTCGCTCAGTGGCAGAGACAAGTTTAGGCAATCTGTTAACATAACTGCCAGTGACAGGCCCTGTGCTGTTCTCTTCAGCGTGTGTTTGATCCTTCAGGTAGAGGGGAATCAAAGCCCACAGGGGGATCCTCCTCTAACTGTTGCTGTGAAGTCACATAACAGCATGCGCGTCAGGGGACAGAAAACAGGGCTAGTTTGTTAGTGAACCATTAACAGCCAGTGGAAAACAGCCATAAAGCTGCAGAGGGGACAGTAAAGTTGTCAGGATCACAGCGCTAGGTGAAGCAGAGACCCTGCAGGGCTAAACCAAGTCAGTGTCTGATGTGACTCTAGGTCTTTATGAGGAAATATGAGGACCCCACGCAACAGTGGGCTCATAAACGCTCAGATAACTGTTGTGCCAATAGTCAAAGCTGGACCCATTAATCTTGAGGGAAGGAGAATCTTGGCTACTGTTGGGATGGAAGATGTGGTGTAAGCACAGCTAGTGAGACTGGAGGTTGCTGCTGTGTGCATTAACCTAATGTGGCCTTTCAATTAACAGAGTGCACAGGGGTTAAGACTAGCCTTCCGGAAGCTGAGGTTATCACGTTTGTTTTATGGCCATGTTCTCAGAGACCTTAGAATACACTAAAAATATAGCAGTGTTTTTTGAGTTACACTGAACAAAAATAGAAACGCAACATGCAACAATTTCAAAGGTTTTACTGAGTTACAGTTCATATAAGGAAATCTGTCAATTGAAATAAATTCATTAGGCCCTAATCTATGGAATATAGATATGGAATACCACCATTTGCCTCATGCAGCACGGCGCATCTCCTTCACATAGAGTTGATTAGGCTGTTGATTGTGGCCTGTGGAATGTTGTCCCACTCCTCTTCAATGGCTGTGCGAAGTTTCTGGATATTGGCAGGAACTGGAACACGTCAATCCAGAGCATCCCAAACAGCTCAATGAGTGACATGTCTAGTGCATATGCAGGCCATGGAAGAACTGGGACATTTTCAGCTTCCAGGAATTGCGATAAAATGTATGTAGCTTATGCCTGCCTATATCATAACCCCATCTCAACCATGGAGCCCTCTACTCACAACGTTGACATCAGCAAACCGCTTGCCCACACAACGCCATACACTCTGTCTGCCATCTGCCCGGTACAGTTGAAACCGGGATTCATCAGTGAAGAGCTCCACACTTCTCCAGTGTGCCAGTGGCCATCAAAGGTGAGCATTTACCCACTGAATTCGGTTACGACTCCGAACTGCAATCAGTTCAAGAACCTGGTGAGGACGACGAGCACCCAGATGAGCTTCTGACAGTTTGTGCAGAAATTATTTTGTTGTGCAAACCCACAGTTTCACCAGCTGGCTGGTCTCAGACGATCCCACAGGTGAAGAAGACAGATTTGGAGGTCCTGAGCTGGCGTGGTTACATGTGGTCTGCGGTTGTGAGGCCGGTTGGACGTTCTGCCAAAATATCTAAAACGACATTGGAGGCGGCTTATGGTAGAGAAATTAACAGTAAATGATCTGGCAACAGCTCTGGTGGATATACCTGCAGTCAGCATGCCAATCACACGCTCCCTCAAAACTTGAGACATCTGTGACATTGTGTTCTGTGACAAAACTGCACATTTTAGAGTGGCCTTTTATTGTCCCCAGCACAGAATGCATCTGTGTAATGATCATGCTGTTTAATCAGCTTCTTGATATGCCACACCTGTCAGTCGGATGGATTATCTTGGCAAAGGAGAAATGCTCACTTACAGGGATATGTAAGAAATAAGCTTTTTGTGCATATGGAACATTTCTGGGATCTTTTATTTCAGCTCATGAAACATGGGACCAACACTTTGTTGCTTTTTTATTTTTGTTCAGTGTAATTATCATCACCTACAGTGCGTTTTGTACTGTCTTACTGTGTGGAATCCTTGGCAAGTTTGGAGGGCAAAGTAATCAATTCAGATGGGAACTTGGTCAGGAGTACCTCAGTCAGCAGCAGGCTACAGTCAGCCAGCCAATCAGTCAGTCCTCTCAGAGGTGTGTAAACCTCTCCCTTCAGACCTGCCTGGCATTCTAACTGCAGCAGCCTGCAGCCTCTCGATAAGAACCCCGCCATAAAGCCTCTCTTTGAGGATAATAATGAGGTGAATTGCCAACATAAACACACTCAGGGTGAAGCAGGCTGCTAGCAGGAAGCTGTCCCAACAAATATTTTCACTGACAGCAACAGCTAACTTTGTGATGGTCATGGAAACTATTAGTGACATTTTATTGCAGTAAGACTTACAGCAATTAAGGAATATAAACACCTACACACCTCATTCCCCTCAGGTCTGACTCCAAGAAACCGCTTCTTAACTTTCTTATGTCTCTCGCTGATGAAACTAGTCTACTATAGATGTAACGCTCCACGTAGCGTGCACAAAATAAAAGCAACAATTTTGGATGGAGACCCTATGTGTGGCAATGATCAATCTGAAGAGGAGCACACCTCTCAAGACAAAAGGCTAACATCGCCACGGGGATCAGACAAAATGTTAATGTGAACATAATCAAATTTACATCAGGCAAGGGCGGGACCAGGACATGGACTATTCATGTTACAGTCCAGGGCTCCATGCCTGCTCCCTGTCACTATGAGTGACTGAGAGTGTGTATGTGTGTGTGTGTGTGTGTGTGTGTGTGTGTGTGTGTGTGTGTGTGTGTGTGTGTGTGTGTGTGTGTGTGTGTGTGTGTGTGTGTGTGTGTGTGTGTGTGTGTGTGTGTGTGTGTGTGTGTGTGTGTGAGCGAGAGAGAGAGAGAGAGAGGGCAGGGCAGGCTAGGCTGGATGCTCCATCTGTTTAGGGTTCCACAGTACACACAGACTCCTCCGAGGTTGTTCTACTGCTCTAGCACTCAACCCAAACCAGACCGAGCACTAGAAACAAAACCTTGGCTATCAATTATTTACTGTCCAGTGGAGGTTTCTCAGAGGAGGAAGGGGAGGATCATCCTCCTCAGTGAATTTCATAAAAATAGAAATAGTGAAACGTAAAAAAGTTGTCCTTTTTAGATAAAACTATTCTACGTCACCAAATAATTAATTTAAACACACTGTTTAGCAATGAAGGTCTACAGTAGCCTCAACGGCACTCTGTAGGGTAGCACCATGGTTTAGCCGAAGAACAGCTAGCTTCCGTCCTCCTCCGGGTACATTGACTTCAATACAAAACAATACCTAGGAGTCTAGTGGATCTCACCCCCCCAATAGACTTACACAGTAATTATAACAAATTCCGGAGGACTTCCTTTAACCTACGACAGCTCTTGCAGCATGAACTGACATGTCCACCCAATCAAAGGATCAGATAATGAATCTAGTACTGACAGCATAAGCTACAGCTAGATGGTACTGCAGTGCATAAAATGTGATGATTAGTTGACTCAGAGAGAGAAAGACAATAGTTGAACAGTTTGAACACATACATTTCTTCCAAAATTAAGGAGAAGCAAGAGAGAGAGCTATATTTCATAGAATATTTTCTTTCACTTTCACTTACTTAGCTAGTGCAGCTAGCTAGTTTAGCCTACTCAAACACCCAGCTCAAACGGAGAGGGATGCTACGTTAGCTAACTGGCTATGGCTATCCAACACTGGAACTCAAGTCAAGGTAATTTATTGCCACCAGGGCCCATGGGTTTAACTGCTAAACTGATTGCTGCCGACTACACTGTACTGCATGATTGTAGCGGGTTTACTAACTCTTGAGTCCAAGTAGCTATGTTGACTATGACGTGATAACAATTTAGGCTGTGTATTGCGGTTAGCAGTCATGATAGGAAGGTTTGGCTTGGAAAGGTTTTTTTGCCTGGTCACAGACTGCTGATGTGTTCTGCACTGAAGTCCACAAGCGAAGGAAAAAAGGTGAGAGGAGGAGAATGCAGACAGATGCGAGAAGGAATTATATATACACAATGAGATGTTTGTATGGGTCTGGTATGAAAGTGAACTCTGTTTGCGTGTGATCAGGGATGTATTTATTGCGCCAATTCTGTTGAAAAACATTTTTGAAATGGAAGCCAACGGAACGAATCGGGGATAAACACCTGAATTTGTCCAATAGAAACTCATGTTTACAACTGTTGGACTAATGATTACACCCTAGATCAGCTAGATGCAGGCAAGAGTGTGCAAGGAGGTACTGAATGTGTCACTGTCACCTAGATTACTCAAAATTCTCTCGACCTGTGCACCTACGTTGTAAAGTTTCATTCACAGGCTAGGTTGTAGCAACCGCCTGATGGGTACAGGGAAAATTTGAGTATCATGTAGTAGCTTAAACCTATTGATGTTACATTGAACTGGGTGAATAGAATATGAATGACAGTCATCCATTATGCTGTAATAGAAATAAGGCCATGTTCATTAAAAAGATAATCCCCCTCCCTCATCTTAAACGGCTCCGAACGCCACTGTTACTGTCATATCACGATTTCTAAATCTGTCATGGATGACCTACACACCAATGTTAACTGGGACTGTCTTGAGGCATTTTTGTATTTCTTACTGCAGTAGTAATACTAGGCTCCCTGGTGAGAGCTGATTCTGAGAATTGCATTGGAAAGCGCAAATAAACACATACGTCCAGCAGGCCATTCTTATTTGAGCTGCTAGCCATAATCTGGAGTTAGAGTACCAACAGCTCTCAGGCCATCTGGCCTGGTTGTGTGGGCTGTATACAGGAAATCAAGTCACCAGGGAGTCATGAAAAAATAAGACAAAAACAAACTCTGAAAATAATGGACCATTGAAGAAAGTTCATCTATGCTATTATGTTATGTTATTACGGCCACCTAAGTGATAACCAGCTGTTTTGATTTTGGTATCACTTTCCAATGCAATGCATTACACCTATAAAATGTTACCTATAAAAAGGCCAATCCAGAGGTCGTAACCATGGTAATGAACTGCTTTACAGGATATGCATCATATACAGAGGGAATGTGGCATCCAAACTTGATATTATTAGATTAGCTGCTATTTCCTGATTCAATTAAATCAGGAGGTATTGACCTTGCCTCTTGTAGTGACTCATGTTTCATCATAATCTGATTACAGTGAAGAATAAACCATTATGGTTCACACAATACAAAGTACCTGAGATCCCAACAGATATCACAAATAACCAGAACATTTTCTATTTTAGGGAACAGAATAAATCCGACGGGAGGTTTAAATGAAACCACCCCAAATTGCAGGTGATTTCATCCAACCGCAAAGCATTTACTTATGTTTTCTAATGTTCATGAGTCATTCGATCAATATGGCTTCCCAGAAACATCTGAAACAAATCCATAGCCATGGGCGAGCATTTAGGCTAACAGTGGGAAAGGAGGGAGAGAGGGAGAGAGGGAGGCTGGTTTGGGAGCTGGAGGGGGGGTGGGGGGGGGGTGGCACACTGTCAGTGGAGCAGCATGGGGCAGGGGGCTGCTGTGTTCAAAGAGCTCGGCGAGGGCAGGGGGGCTTTGTCTCTCAGTACAGAGAGCAGTGCCACTCCGTAATGTCATTCATTCAGGAGGCTGAAGAAATTCAGCTTTTTATTTATTGACCCTTATTTTACCAGGCCAGATGACTGAGAACATATTATCTTTTACAGCAATGACCTGGGGAAGAGTTACAGGGGGGTGAGAGGTGATGAATGAGCCAATTGGAAGCTGGGGATAATTAGGTGGCCATGTATCCAGGACACCAGGGTTAACACCCCTACTCTTACGATATGTTCCATGGGATCTTTAGTGACCACAGAGTCAGGACACCAATTTTAACTTCCCATCTGAAAGACAGCCCCTACACAGGGGAATATCCCCTTCAGAGGAGTGAGTGCCTTCTACTGGCCCACCAACACAACTACCAGCAGCATCTGGTCTCCCATCCAGGGACATACCAGGACCAACCCTGTTTAGCTTCAGAGCCAAGCCAGCAGTGGGGTGCAGGATGGTATGCTGCTGGCTTGGCCCCTAAGACCCTCACAAACTTCTACAGATGCACCATTGAGAGCATCCTGCCAGGCTGTATCGCCCACAGTCGCAGGGCTCTCAAGACGGTGGTGAGGACAGCTCAACGCATCATCGGGGTCACACTGCCTGCCCTCCAGGACATCTACAGCACCCGGTGTCACAGGAAGGCCAAGAAGATCAAGGACCTCAGCAATCCGAGCCAAGGCCTGTTCACCCTGCTACCATCTAGAAGGCGGAGACAGTACAGGTGCATCAAAGCTTGGACCGAGAGACTGATAGAAACTGTTTATCTCCAGGCCATCAGACTGTTAAACAGTAAATCACTAGCTGGCCTCCGCCCAGTACCCTGCCCTGAACCTTAGACAGTCACAAGCTGTTTACCACCCAGTACTCTACCCTACACATTAGAGAATGCTGCCCAATATACATAGTCATTGAACACTGGTCACTTTAATAATGTTTACATTATGTTTACCCACTTAATATGTAAATACTGTATTCAAGTCATGGCTCAGCCTATATAATTACTGCTGTACACACCATTCACATACATATACAGTGCCTTCAGAAAGTATTCATAGCCCTGGACTTATTCCACATGTTGCTGTGTTACAGTCTGTAGTCAAAATGGATTCAACAGATTTTTTTTATCTCACCCATCTACACACAATACCCTATAGACATTTTTTGCAAATGAAATACACCCCTTTGCTACGACACTCCAAATTGTGTTCAGGTGTATCCAATTTCCTTCGATTATCCTTGAGATGTCACTACAACTTGATTGGAGTCCACCTCTGCCCAACTGAATTGTTTGGACAGGGTTTAGAAAGAAAGACACCCATCTACAGTAGATAAGATCCCACAGTCTCCATGTCAGAGCAGAAACAACACAATGAAGTCCAAAGAACTGTCTGTCGATCTCTGAGATTGTGATGAGGCATATATCTGGGGAATGGTATAAAACAATTTCTAGAACGTTGAAAGTTTCCAAGAGCGCAGTGGTCTCCATCATGGGAAATTGAAAAAACAAATGGAACTATCCAGACTCTGCCTAGAGCTGGCCTTCCTGACCAAACTGAGTAACCGGGCAAGAAGGACCTTGGTCAGGGAGGTGACCAAGAATCCAATGACCAATTACAGAGTTCCTTTGCTGAGATGGGAGAACCTGACAGAAGGACAACAGTCTCTACAGCACTTCACCAATCTGGGCTTTATGGGAGAGTGGTCAGACAAAAGCCACTCCTCAAAAAAAGACGTTTGCAAAAAGGCACATGAAAGACTCAGATCATAAGGCAAATGACTGTGGTCTGATGAGACAAAAATGTAACTATTTGGCCTGAATATAAAGCGCTATGTCTGGACAAAACCAGACACAGCTCATCACCCGTCTAACACCATCCCGACCGTGACAGCATCATGCTTTTCAGCAGCAGGAACGGGGAGACTGGTAAGGATAAAGGGAACAATGAATGGGTCCAAATACAGGCAAATCCTTGATGAGAACCTGCTTCAGAGTGCAACTGACCTTAGACTAGAGGTCGACCGATTAGGATTTTTTTCAACGCCGATACCGATACCGATTATTGGAGGACCAAAAAAAAGCCGATACCGATTAATCGGCAGTTTTTTTTATTTTATTTGTAATAATGGCAATTACAACAATACTGAATTAACACTTATTTTAGCTTAATACATCAATAAAATCAATTTAGCCTCAAATAAATAATGAAACATGTTCAATTTGGTATAAATAATGCAAAAACAAAGTGTTGGAGAAGAAAGTAAAAGTGCAATATGTACCATGTAAGAAAGCTAACGTTTAAGTTCCTTGCTCAGAACATGAGAACATATGAAAGCTGGTGGTTCCTTTTAACATGAGTCTTCAATATTCCCAGGTAAGAAGTTTTAGGTTGTAGTTATTATAGGAATTATAGGACTATTTCTCTTTATACAATTTGTATTTCATATACCTTTGACTATTGGATGTTCTTATAGGCACTTTAGTATTGCCAGTGTAACAGTATAGCTTCCGTCCCTCTCCTCGCTCCTACCTGGGCTCGAACCAGGAACACATCGACAACAGCCACCCTCGAAGCAGCGTTACCCATGCAGAGCAAGGGGAACAACTACTCCAAGTCTCAGAGTGAGTGACGTTTGAAACGCTATTAGCGCACACCCCGCTAACTAGCTAGCCATTTCACATTGGTTACACCAGCCTAATCTCGGGAATTGATAGGCTTGAAGTCATAAACAGCGCAATGCTTGAAGCATTGCGAAGAGCTGCTGGCAAAACACACGAAAGTGCTGTTTGAATGAATGCTTACGAGCCTGCTGGTGCCTACCATTGCTCAGTCAGACTGCTCTATGAAATCATAGACTTAATTATAACATAATAACACACAGAAATCCGAGCCTTAGGTCATTAATATGGTCGAATCCGGAAACTATCACCTCGAAAACAAAACATTTATTCTTTCAGTGAAATATGGAACCGTTCCGTATTTTATCTAACGGGTGGCATCCCTAAGTCTAAATATTCCTGTTACATTGCACAACCTTCAATGTTATGTCATAATTATGTAAAATTCTGGCAAATTAGTTCGCAACGAGCCAGGCGGCCCAAACTGTTGCATATACCCTGACTCTGCGTGCAATGAACGCAAGAGAAGTGACACAATTTCACCTGGTTAATATTGTCTGCTAACCTGGATTTCTTTTAGCTAAATATGCAGATTTACAAATATATACTTCTGTGTATTGATTTTAAGAAAGGCATTGATGTTTAAGGTTAGGTACAGTCGTGCAACGATTGTGCTTTTTTCGCAAAGGCGCTTTTGTTAAATCATCCCCCGTTTGGCGAAGTTTGCTGTCTTTGTTAGGAAGAAATAGTCTTCACACAGTTCGCAACGAGCCAGGCGGCCCAAACTGCTGCATATACTCTGACTCTGTTGCAAGAGAAGTGACACAATTTTCCTAGTTAAAAGAAATTCATGTTAGCAGGCAATATTAACTAAATATGCAGGTTTAGAACTATATACTTGTGTATTGATTTTAAGAAAGGTATTGATATTCATGGTTAGGTACACGTTGGAGCAACGACAGTCCTTTTTCACGAATGCGCACCGCATCGATTATATGCAACGCAGGACACGCTAGATAAACTAGTAATATCATCAACCATGTGTAGTTAACTAGTGATTATGATTGATTGATTGATTGTTTTTTATAAGATAAGTTTAATGCTAGCTAGCAACTTACCTTGGCTTCTTACTGCATTCGCGTAACAGGCAGGCTCCTCGTGGAGTGCAATGTAAAGCAGGTGGTTAGAGCGTTGGACTAGTTAACCGTAAGGTTGCAAGATTGAATCCCCGAGCTGACAAGGTAAAAATCTGTCGTTCTGCCCCTGAACAAGGCAGTTAACCCACCGTTCCTAGGCCGTCATTGAAAATAAGAATGTGTTCTTAACTGACTTGCCTAGTTAAATAAAGGTGTAAAAAAAATAATAATAATCAGCCAAATCGGTGTCCAAAAATACCGAAGTCCGATTGTTATGAAAACGTGAAATCGGCCCTAATTAATCGGCCATTCCGATTAATTGGCCGACCTCTACCTTAGACTGGGGCAAAGATTTACATTCCAACAGGACAATGACCCCAAGCATACAGCCAAAGCAACGCTGGAATGGCTCCAGAACAATAATGTGAAAGTCAGACTTGAATTCCATTGAAAATCTGCAAGGAAGAATCCCCAAGTCCAGATGTGCAAAGCTGATAGACATACCCAAAGCTATAATCGCAGCTAAAGGTGCTTCTACAAAGTATTGACTCAGGTGTGTGAATACTTATGTAAATTGTGTCCTGTATATTTTATTTTCACTTTGTCATTAAATAAATCTATTTAATCCATTTTTTATTCAGGCTGCAACACAACAGCATGTGGAATAAATCATGGGGTATGAATACTTTCTAAATGGCACTGTATATTTATTTACATTCCGGACTGTGACATTGCTCATTCTGATCCGTCTTAATTTCTTGTTCTTTTTTGGGGGGGGGGTGGGGAGATAATGTGTGTATTGCTAGATATTGCTGAATTGTTGGAGCTAGAAACATAAGCATTTCGCTGCAACTGTGATAACATCCGCTGCAACTGTGTGCGCCACCAATAACCGTTGATTTGATTAATCTAGGCTCAGTCCAATTAGACCGGGAGAATGGTGTAAACATATACGGTAAGCATATATGGGGATTGAGGTTCAACGAGAGAGAGAGGTGTGAACTTGAAGTGTGTTGAACAAAAACAAAGGTGCTAGATCCCGGATATGAAAGGGTGTCTAGGCCTTGAGTCTGTGTGTGGCAGGAAAAGGAGAGATTGGCCAGGTTGTCAGAGGTTGTCTGTTAAAAATGGGTCAGTGTGTCTGACCCTGTTAATTCAAGCCTGGTATGAGCTTGTCCTTCAGAAAGCTCAGACTCTCTAATGCACTCGTAATGCACAGCCCTGACTAAGTACTTCCTGTCATGTAGAACTGCTGCCAGAAGGAAGACAAAGGCTAGCTCTGATCTAAGGTTATGCAAAGCAGACAAGCTGCTACAGTAGCTAAATAACAGATCTGGAAATCAGTAAGGCTAGGCCTATGTCAATGGACGATTCTTTAAAAAGCATTATCTTTATCCCTGTTAAGAGATCACAAGTATAACATGAGGTCTTCAATCTTTGATCTATTTTCATGGCCTAGAAATTTTGTCAGCTATCAACAGCCAAATGAAAACAGAAGGTTTTTCACCTTGAATGTCAAAGAAAACATTAAAAAAAAAGAAAAGATTTTGCTCCCTCCTGGGTGCCATGGTTACCTTTGGCTGCGAGGTCAGCTCTCCTGTTTTTGAAGAAAAAACACTTACGTAAACAGTCACTGAATCACATAACTAGACACACATCTCAAGTCATTAAAATGCCTATGAGGAAATTAAAACGAGTGCTTATAGCAAATGGCACTTTCATGCCAAGGGAACAATAGGTTATCCATGCTCAATTGAACTGCATACTAATTGGGTAATCACAGAGTCTAATTATAAGATGTTGACTGGTAGGACAACATGCATTTTGCCTGTGGGGAAAGAAATGCTAATCATAGACAAATTGTTGTTTCTTAAGCCACAATAAAATAGTTGAAGGTAACAATAGGGCAGGTCAGTTGTATAGCATATAAACAGATAGGGAAATGGTTAACCACACTGGGCAGGTGGTGGGCTGGTTAGTTTTGGTGGTGATGGTAAAAGACAGAGGACGCATAGGGGTGAGTCTCCTCAATCAGAGTTAGTACATTAGGGCTCTTCTCCACCGGTGGTATGATGCTTCTCTTCCTGGCGCCACCCAGTCGTCCCCAGGACACAGAGGCCATGTGTGAAAACTCTGATGCAGGATTAGACTCACCATACCACTGTAATTGGTTATTATTAACACTCATCACGAATACATTATCCACAAGCTGCGGATGATATGAAATATGCAATTTTCCTGAGGCCACGAAGTGTTACCAATTAAAGACGCTGACATTCTTGTCCTAGATCTACTAGCTCAACGGCAGAAATTCTTGGATGGTTTTCCAACAGCTGCACAAACGAGGCACTAGAAACTGTAACCCTGTGTATGGCGTGCCAGCAAGCGTGCGTGTGTGAATGTGTGGCAGTCCAGTGTCTCCAGGAATAAGCTGGCTGGTCAAAGATGAAAGAAAGGAATGCTGGTCCATCTCTCCAGTCTCCACAAAGAGAATATTACAAATAAAAAATGTTATATTTTAAAGGAAAACTTTCAACTGTTAGCCACATGAAGCCATCTTTAAAGTCGGTGGCTTGATTGCAACGAACAGGCAGAACTTAACACGCTCGTGCAGGTTACCACTGGATTTCCTAAAACATTACTAAACGGGAGATTACATGCACCTGCTGGCTAAACTAAGCTTGATTGCAACGAAAAACCAACAAGGGAAAACCAGCAGATTAGTTGATCTGTCTCATTGACCTCTCATCAGAAACCGTAAGCCTGATGAATGAGTATAAGAATATAGAAGTAGTAGGCCTATATTTGTTTCAAACGTTTCACCTTAATTGACAAAATAATATAATATTTAACATTCAAAATAACTTTATAGACTATATTTTCATTTGATCAAAAAACATAGATTATATAACTCAAATCACAATTTACTTGATTTAGTTACACATTTCAAGTATGGACTCTCCAGGGATTTTATACCCCCAATATTGATAAGAAATGACCATATCAGACTATTTATTTTAAAGACAGTTGTATTCAATGGATTACATAAATTGGAAATGAATAAAATAATTAGAGCATGCTACACCATCAACATCAGTTCATTTGTATTTGTCTTTATTATGGATTCTCATTAGCTGCTGCCAAAGCAGCAGCTACTCTTCCTGGGATCCAGCAAAAGTAAGGCAGTTTATACAATTTTAAAAACATTACAATGCATTCACAGATTTCACAACACACTGTGTGACCTCAGGCCCCTACTCCACCACTACCACATATCTACAGTACTAAATCCTATTGTATGTATAGTGCGTATGTTATGTGTGTGTGTGTGTGTGTGTGTGTGTGTGTGTGTGTGTGTGTGTGTGTGTGTGTGTGTGTGTGTGTGTGTGTGTATGTCTGTGTGTGTGTGTCTGTGCCAATGTTTGTGTTGCTTCACAGTCCCCGCTGTTCCATAAGGTGTTTTTTAATCTGTGTTTGAAATCAAATTTTACAGCTTGCGTTAGTTACTTGATGTGGAATAGAGTTCCATGTAGTCATGGCTCTATGTAGTGCTGTGTGCCTCCCATAGTCTGTTCTGGACTTGGGGACTGTGAAGAGACCTCTTGTGGCGGGGTCTTGCGGGGTATGCATGGGTGTCCGAGCTTTGTGCCAGTAGTTTAGACAGACAGCTCGGTGCATTCAACATGCCAATCCTCCCATAAATAAAAGTAGTGATGAAGTCAATCTCTCCTCCACTTTCAGCCAGGAGAGATTGGCATGCATATTATTAATATTAGCTCTCTGTGTACATCCAAGGACCAGCTGTGCTGCTCTGTTCTGAGCCAATTTACATTTTCCTAAGTCCTTTTTTGTGGCACCTGACCACACGACTGAACAGTAGTCAAGGTGCGACAAAACAGGGCGCCTGTGGGACCTGCCTTGTTGATATTGTTGTTAAGAAGGTAGAACATCGCTTTATTATAGACAGACTTCTCCCCATCTTAGCTACTACTACATCAATATGTTTTGACCATGACAGTTTACAATCTAGGGTTACTCCAAGCAGTTTAGTCATCTTAACTTGCTCAATTTCCACATTATTTATTACAAGATTTAGTTGAGGTTTAGGGTTTAGTGAGTGTTTTGTTCCAAATACAATGCTTTTAGTTTTAGAAATATTTAGGGCTAACTTATTCCTTGCCACCCACTCTGAAACTAATTGCAGCTCTTTGTTGAGTGTTGCAGTCATTTTAGTCGCTGTAGTAGCTGACATGTATAGTGTTGAGTTATCCGCATACATAGACACTGGCTTTACTCAAAGTCAGTGGCATGTCGTTAGTAAAAATTAAAAAAAGCAAGGGGCCTAAACAGCTACCCTGGGGAATTCCTGATTCTAACTGGATTATATTTGACAGGCTTCCATTAAAGAAAACACTCTGTGTTCTGTTAGACAAGTCTCTTTATCCGCATTATAGCAGGGGGTGTAAAGCCATAACACATACTTTTTTCCAGCAGCAGACTATGATCGATATGTCAAAAGCTGCACTGAAGTCTAACAAGACAGCCCCCACAATAATTTTATCATCAATTTCTCTCAGCGAAATCATCAGTCATTTGTGTAAGTGCTGTGCTTGTTGAGTGTCCTTCCCTATAAGCATGCTGAAATTCTGCTGTCAATTTGTTTACTGTGAAATAGCATTGTATCTGGTCAAACACAATTTTTTCCAGAAGTTTACTAATTGTTGGTAACAGGCTGATTTGTCGACTATTTGAGCCAGTAAAGCGGGCTTTACTATTCTTGGGTAGCGGAATGGCTTTAGCTTCCCTCCAGGCCTGAGAGCATATACTCTCTAGTAGGCTTAAATTGAAGATGTGGCAAATAGGAGTGGCAATATCGTCTGCTATTATCCTCAGTAATTTTCACATTCATATAATGTGTCAGGTAAATTGCCCCAGTAGATTTGCCCCGGTAAAGAAGGAAATACTTTGTTTCAGTTGGACAGAATGATTGTCAAAAAGATAAGGACTGAGTTTTTCCGATGATAATACCAACCAGAGATTGAAATGGTCTTGAAAAATGTTGGCTGCAATCAAGACTGAAAGATAACCTCGACATCCGCATTAGAGTGGTAATTCGCTGGCCAATGTTGGCTGCAATTGAGATCAGCTGTGCGGGTGATTTTAGCACGTATTGATGGTTTAACGTGAGATCAACTGCCGATAATCTGGCAGCTTTCAATGGTTGCAATTGGCCCATTCAGTTCTACTGCTACACCAGAAACATATCAGAAACTTGGATCTTTGATAATGGCATAATATGGTTTATTTCAGGATAACTGCCATATCCACTTGAGTCACAACAGCATTACTTTACTGATAATGAACATACTCAGCTTTGTGAAATATTGCTGTAGCACAAACATTTTCCTTTCCACATAATTTATCGTTTGTACTTTCTAGCTGTGTAAACCACAAACACACACTATACTGTATATCTATCCAATCCTCTAAATACACTGTATGTCTAACTTAACAGTGGCTTTCCATAACTGGGATAAATTACGAGAATCGTGAAGAGAGGCCATATTTCCAATCTAACACACAGTTAATAATTCAACATTTAATATAAAATAACAAGTTGTCCAGGAACAATATCATTGAATAATTGATTCACTGCACTCTCCTCCCATGCCACTGGATATGAATCACATTTTAAAGAATCAGAAAACCATATTACTTCCTCAATGCTTTGACCCCCTGCCCTCAAATGTGCTTCATATGGCCATCCTCTTGAAGTAAAAACAAAGTGGAGAGGTGACCCATTGCTATTCTCAGTGACATTTTGCAACATTATGTAAATACACTTCATTGTCCATCCCTGTAATGAGAGCACTTAACAGAGGAGAGAAAAGTTGGTCCCCAAGGCTCCAGCTCACCACTGTACTGTCTTCCATTCACTGTCACTGTCAATGTCACCAGTCTCTCTTCCTCTCCTAGTTTATCCCAGAGGCACAACTGAACAGGGGGAGCTCCATCTCATTGCAGAAATGGCCAATTTCTCCCTCTCTATCACTCCCGCTCTCTCTCTCTCGCTCTCTCTCACACACCCACACTAACCCCATGGGAAGACACTCAATTTAAACCAACATGGCTCTGCTAACAGAAGCACTTGGATACATTCCTAGTTCCTACTGGCCATTTGAAATAGATCCCTCTTTGATTGCTGCCAGGTAGACAGAGTAAAATAGAGCATCTAGTCCTGCCGTTGTATACAATGAATCTGTCAATAGCAGATAGGGAAGAAGCTTTACCATAATCTTCCATCTAGTTTGAGAATTTCTGAGCTATTTTCTGTCTCCAACCTCTGTGGTTCCTGTCATCACCTGCTCCCCCTGCTGAGCATTAGAATATAGATTAAAGAAAGTCAGTGTGCGAGACAGTGGGAGATGGAGGGAGGGAGGGGCCGACACAGACCTCAAGCAACAGCCACCTGACAGCAGGTTACCCAGGAGGATACCAGCAGCCAATCAGCTAACAGTCTCCAGCCATCTCTCCAGAGGGACAATGGACAGACGGGCAGATTTGAGCGCTGAAGGACACCGTCTCTCCTACACACTGCTGGCGCGTGTGCCCATGCACAAACACAAACACACACAGGGGCACAACGCTTCGTATTGTGTGTTTATACATACAGTACTGCGATAGTTTCAAAGTGAAGTGATTTGTTTGAGCCGAAAGAAGTCAATGAGGGAAAAAACGTGATTAAGAAATAGCTTTGTGCGAGTCGAACATCGTTTCCCAATTAAACTAATTGTGCTTGTAGATAATGAACAGTTTCTCATTTCCCCAGCTCAGCAGCTTTGGAAGACAAATTGTTTACCAGAAAGATTAGAAGAGCATGTAATGAATGCATTTCATTTGCCTCAACACAAATAAAAGGGACTTGAAATACCTCAGCGGATGGTACTGCCACCATCGTCCATAGTTCACCCCCTCCTACGCCTGGGTGTTTGTGCACTCTGTGAGAGAGAGATGCGATAAACTCATAGGACAGACAAGGGCATAGTAGCCTATGTCTCTATTTTTCTCAGACAGTATTTGGCTTTTTGGGCTCCACACTCATGACATATTGTGCTGTCATAATCTTAATGGATATGGATTGAATAATACACAATAATTCAATAGATTTCTTTGAAATACCATAACCATGATCAAAATTGATAATCTTGAAGAGGACGCAATACGCCACAACCCATGCAAGATTGATCATGTCCATGAATCCCAAAAAAAGGTTAAGTTTGACATAACATGACAGCGGCAGCCGCCAAGCTAACTGATTCGGCTTTGGCCTGACTAAAAATGCTACAGTAACCTGTCACGGTGAACAGAACAAGCCAACTGAGCAGAGACTATGTCTGAGAGTCTTTTAATCGTGAACAAACACTCTCACTCCTGAGACCCGCATCATCTCATTCTCATCTCAGTCTGTCTGTTGGCTATCAGCCCATCCATATGATACCCAGATTACTGCCAACACACAGCACACTAACATGCTGGTCTCCATCCATACTTCCTTTGTATGAGAGAGATGGCGCTAACCTACTGACAGACCTACTGCTCATATACCTTAAAAGGCTAAGTGCCAGTTCTCCGGAAAGACCTGGACTACTGCGAGCACCAATAACCTGGTGCGCTCCCCTGTCCCATCCCATTCTCAACACCCATTCAGGCGAGATCTAATTCACAGATGAATAATGGATGGAAAGACTTTCATCTATCAAGGTTTTTTCCCCCCCTCTTCTCTTGCACTATAGCTGCAGAGATAATGTGCTCTCTCTTATGTACATATTGTCATTTTATTCCTTTTGCCTATTTTCTGAATAACTGTAACATGTAAATATTGTGTCGTTCCTGGAAGCTGTTGCCGTAGTGATAACCAAAAGACCCCCCTCTCCTCTCTCTCTCTCTCTCTCTCTCTCCTCTCTCTCTCTCTCTCTCTCTCGAAGTTGCACACATGAGGAACCTTTTTAGTAGCCTAGGGTCTGGGAAAAATGTGGCCTTTTACAAACGCATTTCATGCAACTCTAAGTAATTTTACATGACTGGAGACTATTGGAGACGATTGTACTGTAAATATTTCAAAAGGCCTGTTTTGTCAGCATGCTGTTTTTTCACTGACAGATTTGCCACGCATTCCCAACTGTAGGCTATTCCTTGTTATATACTGGGTGGTTCAAACCCTGAATGCTGATTGGCTGAAATCCGTGGTATATCAGACCGTATAACATGGGTATGACAAAACATTTATTTTTACTGCTCTAATTATGTTGGTAACCAGTTTATAATAGCAATAAGGCACCTCGGGGTTTGTGATATATGGACAATATACCATGACTAATGTCTGTATCCTAGCATTCCACGTTGCGTCGTGTATCAGAACAGCCCTTGGACGTGGTATATTGGCCATATGCCACACCCCCCTCGGCCCTTATTGCTTAATTATTGGGCTACAATCCACAGCTAGGCTATTTTTCAAAAGAAGCTATGGATCCTCTGTGGCTAAATAACAGACCTTCTCATGGTGTAGTAGGCTATTCTGAATGACTTTATTTATTTATGAACAGACAGCAGTAATTCTATATGTTTTTTTGTCGGGGCAGGAGAATTAGCGAAGAGGCAACTCAAAAGAACTTTGATCGCTTTTGTTAAAATGTTTACATTGCAAAAAGTAGAGGATGAGAGGTACAGGATCCAGGTACACCTCATGAGGTGAGAGGTACAGGATCCAGGTACACCTCATGAGGTGAGAGGTTACAGGATCCAGGTACACCTCATGAGGTGAGAGGTACAGGATCCAGGTACACCTCATGAGGTGAGAGGTACAGGATCCAGCCAAATAGGTTCCGGTACAAAACGGAGAGGTGCCGGATACTGTTCAAATTAAGCACTGTTTTAAACTTAACCCTAACCTTAACTGTAACCTTAACCACACTGCTAACCTTATGCCTAACCCTAAAATAAAAGCCCATTTTGACTTTGCAGCTGGCCCATATAGTGGAAACCTTAGCTCTACCCCAGGACAAGATTCATCCCAATAAAGGGCAACTTGTAAGGAGAGGGAGCGAAAAGGCCACATCTCCCCACTCCTTCATCCAATTAGTCCCCTGCTTTTTCGTTGTTCATTACCCTGATTCGATTAATCTATAACCTTGAGTTTCCTCTCAGCTCTTTATTGACCCTCCCCATCCTCCCATCTCCCTCTCTGGAGCACCAGTCAGTATGTTGATTATCCTAGTAGACTTCCCTCAACTCCTTGATATCTTTAACAATCTCCACTTTGATAAATGCCCCCAGGCTTCTTCCTCCTCTCCTCCTCCTGTAAAAGCAGTAGCACGCGAGGCTTTTTCTACAGATGCACGGCCAGAAAACGGAGATACGGGTGGCACCAGGCAGCTAGCGCTGCTAAGGAGGAATAAACCCACAAACACTGAGCAATTAGCATTTTCATCCAAATCAGAGAGGCAGCTTGTGAAGCTGCCCATCAATAATGCAGGCTGGTGGGAGACCCTGGCTGCTAGGCTACTGGCCCACAGAACGTACAGGGCTGTGTCCTTGGGCTACTGAGACTGGGGAAGGCTCCAGCTCAGAGCTCCTGCTTAGATCCACACAGGGGCCTCTCCTATTGCCGGGCCCACTGTAATAACAGCTGCTAGACCTAGACACACGTGAGTGGAATAACAATCACTAAAATAATACCACCACCAGGCTTCAAATAGCCAGCCATGTCCTTTAGCAACCAACAGCAACAGACAAAATGGAAGGCCGCCGATCGCAGAAGACGGAGAGCTGCGAGTGGAAAGCAGCCTGGAAGGTGGAGGTCTCTGGGAGTGTGATTCATGTTAGCGCTTTCATTAAGTGGATTACGTACTTATCTCACATCAATATTCCTCCTCGTACGAATTAATTGGCACTAAAAGGGGAGTGGCAGCGATGAGGCAACAGGAGCCATTGTGATGACGTTTTTACTACCATGTTTATTTTCCTTAATTAATGCAATGGTGGTTTTGAAGTGCAATAGTAAATGTGTCCAGTTGAGGTACGTGAACAAAAGACTGCCATATTGAGGATGAAAGAGATCGAGCATAGTGTTGTTCAGTGGTCTTTGACCAGAGAAAAGCAGGCAGGCTAATTGCTAGTGCCTGCTCTCTCAGCAGGCATCAAGCTTGTCCCCCTCTCCTTTGTGATAACAGCTCTGCTTACTGCTCCACTCTGGACGACCTTCACCAATGCAGACTGGGGAGTCTGTCTGTGGCTGAAGCCAAACCCACCCACCCACACACACACACACACAACTATCTCACACATTTTACAACCAACAAGATAACTTCTAATATTGTCTCCCTCCATGTCAAGTTTCCTACATAATAATCTGATTGGTGGGCTCTTTGGTCTGAGTTACCTGAAGTATGCTGGAGCCCATCTGCTGGTATTGAACCTGAGGGCTGAAGTTGAGACACAATTGCTTTTCTGCTGTTATTGATTCAGCTGCATAAAACATTAAACGGTTTTGAGGTTTCAGGAGACACCCCTGGATTTCTATGAGGAGCTACACAGGAAGAAAAACTCCACATGACAAAGGGGCTGAAGTTGGTTGGCTGAGCCAATAGCTAGCAGTATAGTATAAACACATACTTTATAACATCTATTGTATTCCATACAAAACACAAAGGCTAGCTGTGTAATCAAGGTATGAACAGTCCAGAGGAGGCTGGTGGGAGGAGCTATAGGAGGACGGGCACATTGTAATGGTTGTAATGGAATAAACGGAACGTAGTCAAACGTGGTTTGCATGTGTTTGAGACCGTTCCATATTTTCCATTCCAGCCATTACAATGAGCCCTTCCTCCTATAGCTCATCCCACCAGCCTCCTCTGGAACAGTCATTTAATACTCCACTGCAATAACAGTGTAATCAGGCTGCACTGAGGGCCATGTTGCCTGCTGGGTCAGAAACAGTGGTCAGTGGGACTGCTGTGAGGAGAGAGGGGGGAGGGCTCAGCCTGTCCAGAAGGCTGCTCTTCTGCCCAACTGAACCATCATTCTTTATTATGGTGCTTTATCCTTTTACAGTCCGTCTCAAACTGCTGCTGCTCCATACAGTAATAACACTGAACCACACAGATACAGAGGCATCATGCATCAAACATCAACAACGACTGTACTCAGCGGAAGACACGGAAAGACTCCCCTCATTCCATTCAAACTGCCATTTCACGCCTGGCTTTCAGTCCTCCAAGCTACGTATTATAGAGCAACCTAGAGAGACTATAAAACATTTTACTGCCAGTTTGTGATAAAGACAGCTAACTTAGTGTACGTGCTTGGCTGTGGGAAATCATCTTTATGGTGTCCTCCTGTGAGCAGTCAACATCACAACCCTCCCCCCACATTCCCCCTCTACCTTGGTCAAGCTGTGGGGGGAGGGGGGTGGACCCCGCCCTTCCCCATGTGAATCATCCTAGAACCCCCCTGATGTAACTCTGCCAATAGACTAGGCCACTAAGGCATGTAACAATACTGACAAATAGTTCCGGAGGCACACTAATTCCTCCCATTGCTGAGTTCATCTGCAGTTATCGTTTTAAAATCTCATAATCGGCAGGCTAATTGAATTGGACTTGATCTAATTTAGGGAGACCTCCGTTTGTAGGCCCGCGGATCAATTTCCAAAAACGGGGCCTTTTTCTTTTGAACTCAGTCAGGGTCTCATTGTTGACAGTTAGAAGAGTAGAAAACACAAGGTGCCGTTTCGAAACTTGGTTGTGCATCAGCAGCTTTCTTCTTGTTATGTCACTCACTGTTTTGATTGATAAATTAGTCTAGACAACTATCTAACCTTGTAATAACCATGAACGAATACCGACCGGTCAAGCTGGGCACCTCCAGGTGGTCCCCATTGAATTTGTTATTGCAGGAAATTAACCAAATCTGGTACAACACATTTAGTTAAGAGAGTTAAGTAGTAGATTGTTTGCACAAATCAGTTGACTGCATGTGTGTGTATGAATGTGGGTTAGCAGACCCGCGAGCCACTTCAGCCCCTCATGATGAGTTCAGATTCTTCGCGGCCCCCAACCCCCATCAAAGTTGCCCATCCCTGATCTAATTCAATCTTACTGGAGAGAGACAGAGAGGAGGAGCCTGAGCTCAGGCCAGATGCTCCTCAGTTCATTCTCCTGGACTGAGCTGCAGTGCAAACGCTGTTCTAATTAAAACTAGGGAGCAAGAACAAAGGATCTCCCAAGAGGTTAAATGCCATAGAGGACACTACAAGCACTCTGATGCTGTATGGAACTAGAACAAGCTCTCTTAATTACTGAACATTTATCCGAGGCAGGTAGGTAGCGCTGATCAATGCATTTCTGTCCAAATTAAAAATGACTTTCCTCATCAGTCCTGAAAACAGGTTTATGTTTACTCTTTATAGAGAAGGTCACAGTGTAGCAATTGTTTGGGAATTGATTACAGACTAAAACCTTCATCAACACAACAGGTAGTATTGTATGGACAATACAGTATTGAGTCAGGAGTTGTATCATTCATATCTTTCTAAAATGTCTCTCACATCCAAACCATCCAAACCATGTCCTCAGCCTGACCACAGGAAAGCCTACGGTGTTGAGAACAGTGGACACACAACCCACTGTGCTGCTACCCCTGCCGCTACCCATCAATGTCTTGGGGTGCTTGTTGACAAGATTCTTTGTGGAGCTCAACTTGTGGAGCTGAACTTCATATCCCCTTAGGCTTCCAATGCCCTGTTCACAGTGCTCATCATACACATACTGTAGGGCATATCCTACCTTAATCATTGAAAAGGCATGTATAAAACATAGAAAGAATCTCAAACCCTAAGGGACTACAACTGCCCAATTTCCTTGTTGGTTCGAGTAACATGCACTTCTGGGGTATCTGATAGAAGCCTGGATGAAGAGAAGGCCCTTACAGAGGCTTTTGAAGTGCTGTATTCCTTCATGTTGAATCTCTACTATAACTATTTCAGGTAGCGGGGTCAGCTCGAGGGTGCGGTAATAACCCAGTAAATTGTCTCCCGGAGGCACCAGTACTCTCACAGAATACCAAACCTGACTCAGACACGGCAGGCCTCGCCGTCGAGAGAGAGAAAAACTTCTCAGAAATCACATTCCCGTAATTACTCTTTCTTTGAGGGGTGATATAATAAAATCATCCCTTTTTTTAACTCAATCCGATTTGAAACAGGGTCTGTGTGACGAGAAATGCTGTGCTAAGCGTGTATTTCACGGGAAGCCTGTTAATCTCGTTCCTCATATGAAAAGTAAAGTGTCTGGCGCTGAAGTACAGGGGTTCAAAATCAAATCAAACTGTATTGGTCACAGGGCCTTCCGAGTGGCGCAGCGGTCTAAGGCGCTGCATCACAGTGCTAGCTGTGTCACCACAGATCCTGGTTCGATCCCAGGCCGGGAGACCCATGAGGCGGCGCACAATTAGCCCAGCGTCGTCCGGGTTTGGAGAGGTTTTGGCCGGCCGGGTTGTCCTTGTCCCATCGCGCTCTAGCGACTCCTGTGGTGGGCCGGGCACATGCCAGCTGACACGGTCGCCAGTTGTACAGTGTTTCCTCCGACACATTGGTGCAGCTGGCTTCCAGGTTAAGTGGGCAGTGCGACTTGGTTGGGTCGTGTTTTGGAAGAAGCACAGCTCTCGACCTTCGCCTCTCCCGTGTCCGTACGGGAGTTGCAGCGATGGGACAAGACTGTAACTACCAATTGAATATCACAAAAATGGGGTAAAGAAATGAAATAATAATATATTGTATTGCTTACATACACATTTAGCAGATGTTACAGTGGGTGTAGCGAAATGCTGGTGTTCCTAGCTCCAACAGTGCATTAGTGTCTAACAATTCAACAACCTTCAATATGTGTTTCAGTACAGTAGCTGGTCCCATGTATTCCTTCTCCTATTTCTCTGTTTTTCCATTATTTTACTCTTCATGGTGGCTTCAGGAGTGACCTACATATGGCAGCTCTGACAGGGGGCAGACAGGATGTGATTCATCAGCCATCTTGGGGACAACCTCACACCCCCAGGAGAATGTTTAAAGGAGACAGCTCATATGTTATCACCAAACTAGACACACAGACAACTCTGTCATTTAGGCTTCACATGCCATCATTGGTTGAAATATGAGGTGAAAGTTTGGCTGATTAATCGTACTGTCAACGGCCGTTCACTAGGCTTTTCTCCTCTCACCACGATGCGACTAGAGACTATAAACACAGACTGACAGTGTGGTCTTTGTCAGATTATTCCATGCTTCATGAGTGGTGAGTGAGTCTTCTTTTGGAGTCGTATAGCGTAAACCGACCATTCCTTCAACTTGTCAACATGGACAGAGTCAGAGTGGGTCCCGGGCAGCATTGAGCAAATTCTCAGTTCTGCTTCTTTTTCCTGCATGCTCGTTCCAGCCCTGTTCATCTCCTAGCCTGTCAACCGCACCTGCCAACTTCCTCTTTTCCATTCCACCAGAACTTTGGTTTTGGAAACATAAAAGTCAGACCAGAGGAGGCTTGGACACACCACTCTCTCCACACACACACACACACACACACACACACACACACACACACACACACACACACACACAGAACCACTGACTGGAAATAATGTCTCTCTCACACCTTAACAGAAAGGCCCGGCCCGTCGGCCCAGTCTCCTGGAAGTAGAACCTTCAGAGAGATGCAGCTCCCCAGTGAACTAGAACTAGACACTGTTCACAGCTCAGTGGCAGACCGTTCAACCATCACATCTGGGGAGAGTCCTCACGCAGTCCTCCACACAGAGCAGCACTTCTGTGTATGATGTAAGTAGGATATGCATTCTGCCATGTAAACCAATTCTAGCGTGACAACTCAGGCATTCATCTAAATATTGTTGTTGGATGTTGAGCATGTATTATGCAACCATTGTATTTAGAGGACTTCTATAAGAGGACTCTTTCCACTCACAATGAACTCTGTTGTGGTCATCCAGTGACTAACTGCACTGCAACTGAAGAACTCTTAACTCCCATCACTCTGCATCTAAAAACAAACCATTACGCTGGTCCCTGTCACGCCTCGCTAGCAGCCTGACGTTGTATATTAATTATAGCCAAAGGCCTTATTTCAGCACTGCACAGCGGCGGGGAAGTCACTGCACCCAGTGGCTGCTGGGTCGTGTGAGGGGTGGCTGGATGATCACTGGAATTGTCTCTATTTTTAGCAGGGCCTGTTATTTTGGGTTGTCAGTACGGGTGCGGCAGCGAGCTCATTCTGCCCGTGGACCAGGAGTTGACTTACCTTCTATGGATGGGGCCTGGTCCTGGGCAGCATACAGCATATTCTTGAACGCCTGGAAAGGGAAAAAACAGAGGGATAATCACTCATCAGTTTCTCTACTGTACAAGCAATGACCTGTTGATGTTTAATCAAATCAATCAACGCCTTTTCATATGAGTAAATGATTGCAATAATTAGTGGGGTGATCGTAATGAACACGATATTATTGATTGATAAATTCAAGTAATCTACTTACATAGCCATTCTCATGAATATTTTGATAAGTCAATTACTTCACACAAATGAAGAAAGAAGACAAAGAAAACTATGTAGTATATTGATAGTATATCTGAAATTTCCAAACTCAGTACATTTTATTTCACCTTTATTTAACCAGGTAGGCTAGTTGAGAACAAGTTCACATAATGTCTACAGGGAAAAATAACCATCTTTCGGCAACAATCCGCAAGATGTGTGAAGATAATGATTCCAGACGGAGTTATAGGACATCAATGTCGCTGTATTTAACCATGATGTCTGATGGACACAATTTCCCTGTCACATTTCACATCTCTCAAATGAAACAGAGATAGAGGCTAGTTCTTATCAGTTCTTACAGTTGTTATCACACCCAAAGATTGTGTCTGTGGTTGAAAAGGGACCACAGATGTGCAGGGCAAGTTTTTTTTCATGACATTGTTGATGGTGCTCTTCTAAAATCACATCCCTTATTTTCAGAGAAACCAAATGCATTGCAGATTGTTCTGTACACGGATGAAATAGAGTTCTGTAATCCACTAGGATCGTTTGCATCAAAAAACAAGTTGTTAATGGTGTACTACACCCTAGGAAATATAAATCCAAAATACAGGTCTAAACTGGCTGCTATCAGGCTACCTGCCATGGCTAGATCAGCAGACCTCTGTCAATCTGGTGTAGATGTAAAATTGAATAGAATCAAGGAAGACATGGATGCATTGTACAGTGGAGTTAAAATGCAAACTATTAACGATATATGGTGCCATGGTCTCTCTCTGTGGAGACACCCTGGCACAACATAAACTGGCAGGGTTCAAAGAGGGTGTGGGCTTTGCCTACAGTAAGTGCAGACACTGAGTGTTCTTTTGAGGACATGCAGTGACACTTCAACGAGGACGCATATACTAAAAGGACATTGGAGAAGCATGTCAGACAGTGTGATGAAATAGAAAAGGCACAGACGGACTTGCTTCGCAACAGCCTGAGAACAACATATGGGATCAATAGAAGGAGCAAGTTAGTTGAGTTCCCTGCCTTTGATATCATACAACAAACTCTGCAAGACATTATGCATGTAATTCTGGAGGGCATAGCCCCATTGGAAATCAAATGTGTTTTGAATCATCTTGTTGTGTCAGGACAGATTGATTGATTCCCTTATTCCCCTCTAGATGTTAGAGATCGGCCATCCCCAATTTCTGTTTGTACATTAACGTCAAGTGATGGTAAACTAAAACAGTCATCTGGGCAAATGCTTGTCCTGCTAAGGATAATGCCATTTGTTTTGGAGACTTTGGAAGTCAGTGCATATATACAACTGATAATTGAGCTAATAGAGATTGTGCAGATGGTATTTGCACCTGTTCTTTCCATTGTGATTGTGTCTAGGTTGAAGTTACTCATTGAAAATCATTTGAAGCATTGGAAGGAGCTTTTTCCAGACCGCAATGTTACACCTAAACAGCATTATATGATACATTTGCCATCACAGATAAAGTCATTGGGTCCAATGGTTAGACATATGTATATGCGGTTCGAGTCTAAACATTGTTTCTTTAAACAATGGGCTTCCAAGCTCAATTTTAAAAAGATTTGTATTTGACTAATCAGAACCAAATATATGAAAGCTGCCAAAATGTTGACAGTTCAATGCACCCAATTCTTTCAAATGAAAGGTAGATGGGACCTGTATCAGAGGTTAAAGATCAACAATATTTACGTGGAAAATTGAGGGACTTCCTAGGGTTCAATGAAGTAAACCAAATCAACTGTATTAAATACATAACTCAGAAGTCCATGATCTTTGCCAAAGTACTGAATGGTAATATGCCAGAATTTGGACTGGTCAAAAACATATTTCTTGTTGATTCTAGGCTTTATTGTTTGGAATATTAACCACTTCAAACTATATGCTTTCATAGAAACATCATGGCTTATCAAGTTGAGGTCCCACACCTTGCACAGGCCACTGAGTTAGTGGATGCTGAAAAGCTGGTATATTTAACTCTTATTACACAATTAGCAACAAGAGCCAAACGTATGTACAAGTCAAATACCATCTTGGGGATGTAATAGAATTGTACAACAGTTCAAATGACTCATAGTGTGTTCCCAAGATATGAAAAGTGTACTGTCTTTACATGATGTTTTTATTGAACCTTTATTTAACTAGGCAAGTCAGTTAAGAACAAATTCTTATTTTCAAGGACGGCCTACCAGGGAACAGTGGGTTAACTGCCTTGTTAAGGGGCAGAACGACAGATTATTACCTTGTCAGCTCGGGGATTCGATATTGCAACCTTCCGGTTACTAATCCAACACTCTAACCACTAGGCTACCTGCTGCCCCATAATGATTGCTGTGCTGTGTGTAAGACTGACAATAAAACAGTGAATTCCATTTGGCCATTATCTGTTCTTAATGTGAAGAGATGAAAAGGATAGGATGCTTGAAATAAGACATTCGGACTTTGACAAAGCAGTTTTGTACTTGTCAGTGTTGATCAAACAGCTTTATAATTCTGGTAATTCTAGTTTCAAGCATTAAGTTACTCAGAACCAGTAATACAGTCTCAGTAACAAGTTATATTATCTTATTAAGATCATTAAGGACAAAAAAGCTCGAAACAAGTGAAATGCTCTAACATAAAAACTGCCTGGCAAGAAGAAATATCTTGTCAGATAAAAAACAAGCATATATTGCCTTGATTTAAGATATTTAATCTTACTTAGATTTCAATTTTTTCAGTGTAGCCTATACTACAAACACCTCTTTCTACAGAATGTGGGTATTTCCTTCGATCACTCTGACCTTGCAGATAATGGATACGGACAGATAATTACAAGATACGTCTTAACATGACTTTATTCTGTGAGGCCTAGACCTGAATATATCACTATTCCTCCCTACCAATCTAACTCTGGGGCAATTGCAGTAATTGTGAACACGTTTCTTGGACGTCCAAAAAATGAGGCTTGGGCCTTCAGTGGGATAGACACATACCCGCATGATCAACTTTGTGTCTTGTGCAACAGTGTACAACCAATATTGCTTTGATTCAAAGCTTAGATGTGACAAAGAATAATTTAAATAATGACGCATAATGAAGAGAAAAGTATCTTCTTGACAACCATATGTGTAGTTTATGTTCCGTTCCCCCATTCTCTGGAACCGTTTATTCGATGTTTGGATAACGTGGATATATGAGAGGAAAGGATGATGATTAATCATACAATGTGGGAGGAACCTACTTAGAAACTCTGTTTGCTCATTTTCCAACCTGAACACCAACACTGCAGTCAGATATTACTCTATGCTCATATCGAACACTTAATTTGTTCTTAACATTCTTCGCAGGAGACCACCTGTGGTTCATGTAGCAGGGCTTACCATACAGACTAATAGTTGGAAGAGACAGAGGGGACGCATTCATCAAGATGTAGGCATATTGCCATGGCAATAGCACCGATGGTAAAGGGGGCAGGGCGGCTCTTTTTAGCATGCTCCGACTGTAGCATAGTACACCAGCTTACAGAGATCAACCTGCAGGTCTCCCCACACCTAATTGGGCTGACAGTCTTCTGTTGAGATGTACAGTAGTAAAAAATAACTATATCAACTACAATACTGCAGGTGCTGGGTGGTCTGAGATCTGAAACGCTGATGATTCTCATCATCACTTTAACTGAGTGGATCTCTGAGTGCAGGACTGACCGAGACCAGATGCCTTCTCAGTAGGGGATAGAGGATGAGGTGTGGGAAGCTCGCCATGCCATCTCTGTTGTCTAAGTAAGATGCATACATTACACCAGAAGTGTGTCGTTTTGTGTTGGCCATAGGCTAGCATGATCATATTCATCATGTCATGTGCAATGATTTCTGTTCTCATTTTAACCATGCATCTTTTGTTAATGTCAGTGGCTGGAATAGTGAAAACGTTTATATGAACCAATCATTTGTATTTATGGTTCACATTATCCAGTTTATGCAGTGAGTCATCTTGCAATGTGTGCCACTGGCAGCGCTCAAAAACCTGCATATAGGCCTACCTGACAGTTGAAACACTGCACAGAGAGGCTAGAGTGGGAAATGAGCCCCACACAGTAACCACTGCATGTAATTAACATGTGTACCTGCTTATGATAATAATTTCATGTCCCTTAGGAATAGGAACGTCGCTTACACAAGCATTCTCCTGAACATATAAACCCACGCAAGTGGTTCGATTGCAGAGGTAAAAGCACAAGAGGCTTCCTTCTGTCGCCCACCCACGCTGCCTCATTACCCTCTCCACCTTGCTCATGTTACGGCTTCTGTTACTTTACCACACTCACACAGAACAGACCAGGAACCAGACCAAGGGCCAGCCTAGATGGAACCAAGAACCAAGACCATGTACCAACTGCACTAGCCAAAAGGAAAATGTCCATGAGATAAAACAAAAAGGACAAAGGACAAAGGGAGCAGTTTAATGTTGTTTGTTTTCATATTATCTAGAAGAGTGAGATTACTCTGTAATAATGCCAGCATATCACACAGGAATGAGCTCTGCTTTCCTAATGAGCAGCAGCGGACCGCAACGCTAAACAGGTGTTTAAAATGGACAGTCTCATAGGATGAGCAGACCTCATTACTTTATCACCTTGTCAATTCCTCAATTCCCATGCAAGCGTTTTAGTGATTAGAGGCATCTTTTCTCCCAAGCAGCCTACCCAGCTGTCCTGTTGTAGCCAAAGGCATTTAGAAGAATCCAGACAATGTTGCTTTGGAAAAATAAAAGAAAGAGTAAGGTCATTGATGGATGGTAATAATGCTTGAAAGACCAAACTAAAGGGTGGGGATAACAGGGAGAAGAGTTGTTGCTGATGTTTCCTCCACAAAGCCTTGTTGAAGAAATGTCTCAAGGACAGAGTGATCTCTACTCTGTTTTGGCAATAAACAGACATGTACATGTAAAACGACCATGAGCTCCAACGTGAAGTTCATAGAAGCATGTCAAATCTGGTGTCAAATGAAAGCTAAGAGTATTATTGGGAAATGAAGGCATTTATAACATTTCCAACCATTTTCTATCCTAAATACTAGGATTAAGCGAAGGCTTTGATTAGTGGTCAAACAGATGGAAAAAGGGGTCTTAAAAAACATCTACCAGGAAAAGTCTTAAAAAGGTATTAGAAATACATCAACACATAATAATGTTGAAGACCCCTGACAACTAATATCAACACTTATATTTAGTTTGGATAAATGATGTTCCTTACGTAAGTTTAAGAAACATTGCCCTGTGTCTTGAAATTCTGTTACCAAAAATCCACATTATATTTTCTAATTTCTCTCCCTCATGAATAGGGAGGATAATGAAAGTTCACAGAAGTAACAAGTAAATCTAGACCTACCAGTTAGTTAGTGTTTTTACTGATACCTATTTGATTTATGAATTATTAACTGATTCAAACTTGAAATGTTGTTACCAAATTGTTAACGAAATTTCCAGAATAATCTTTAACGGAATTAATGCAATTGAATTGGCTACAATGGGAAATCATAGTAGTCCCAGACCACAGATGGGTCACCTGCTACCGTCCTCTCTTCCAACGGAATGCTGTTATGTTCAACTCATTACCATTTTCTTTCTCTTTCTGTCGTCTGGTGGTCAAAGCAAGTGTGAAAACAGTCTGGACAACCCCTCCCTCTCTCTCTCTCTCAATCCCTCTCTCGCTCTGCTTTTCTGTCTTTTCTCTCTAGTCTCTCACCTGTCCCGACTCTTACTGAACCCTACCCATGAGCCCCCTCTCTTTCCATTTACTGTAACCAGCATCCTTACCCACTGAGCACCGACACCGGACGTCCATGGACGTTGAAAAGTAGTTAAAATTTGGTCAGTCCGTCCTGGCCTTGATTTCAACGTCCACAGACATCGTTTTTGGTTTTTGAAAACGTGGTCACATATAAAAACGTAGGGAGATTTTACCGAAATTCTGTTACCAAACTTTGCATCTACACAGTTCTTCCAGTGAATTTGTTTTTGTAAAATGTTCAGTGTAAATTGTTAAAAGTAGTCCTTGTGCATAGAGTTGTATGTGTTTTATTTGTATTTTTTAAGTCTCAGCGCAATTCCATTACCCTCGAATTGCCCATAACCTTATCCCCTTAATATTTCCAGGGGATAAAATTAAGTTATCCATCTTCTCTAAGATTCAGAGGCTCTTAACTTAATGTAAAGTGCTATATTTTTTTATCAGAATATTTCTGACCAGTTCCCATCAATCCAGCACACAAGCCTAATTAATGCAAGACCAAACAATACCTCCCTCACACTCAGAGAAAAAAGACAAGGTCCACTCATCAACCACTACTTCACAAAGCAAAGTGATTTAGTTAGTAATACTGATTATTTATCCATGGCATAGCAATTGATGGTATGCCAATCTATGCCAGAGAATCCGTCATCCATCTCAGGTCATCCATCTCAGAGCTGACTGAGGTGTAAAATGGCTGATATGGCCATGTATTGGTCCTTGTATTACATGCGTCAGGCTGCAAGTATAGACAAAGACTATTATGGTGTTTTACCTTCACCACATCCAAGTGAACGCATAGAGCTTCCTGTACCTACTTAACGAGTTAGGTAGATCAATAAAAGTATTTATAAGATGTACATAAACTTATATTTTTTATAGTATGGTATATGGCCACATAGTGAGGCATGCAAGTTGGATCCTGGAATGCAGACTCAGACTCTTCCAGAGGCTTGCATCAGCATCTTTGTCTATAATTCATAGAACAAAATGGAATGGGGCAGCCTTGTCAGAGCCTGTCCTCACTCAGGCTCTTAATGTGAACCAAGAAGATGTGGGGTGTGACCTTGAAAATGCTCATACATATCCCAACAAAGACCTTGTCCTGGATGTACCCTTTCTCTGATTTCTCCAAACCATAGATACAACCAAACATGGCCAGTTTTAGACTTTGTGATTTTGGTCCGTTCAATTAATGCTTGTCAAACAAAGCAAGGCATAATATCTCATTTACAAAAATTGCAATTAACAAAATAACTTACATAATAGCATTATTCAATCAAATATGTTGTTTCACAAGGCAAAATGTTTCAGGACAGTTACATTTTATGAATTATAATGAAAACATTGTATTGAGATTTTACCCATTCACAGAGAATATCCTATGCATAATCATGTATATATATATATATATATAGTTATATGTTTTAAAATAATATTTAAAAGAGTGACATTTCTCATTCTAAAAAATATTGGAGGTATGGTTTCCAACACTGGAAAACAATAACGGACTAAGCCACACAAATACTATCCTAATTGTTCAGCGTTCCAATGTAATGTAGGATGTAGCGCACGCGATGGCGACCTGAGCAGGTCACAGATATATGTCAACATCAACAAATATAGAGAAAGATAATAATGTATCCCGTAATAATCATCACTAACCTTGTAAATAAAATAACAATTAACAAAATGAATAAATGCTTAGGGTCTATGAATAGCAAGTATCTTATCTATGAACAAAAGGCTACTACAATTAAAGTGACAGCTTCAGGAATGGTTGCACAAAGATAACTAGGATGCATAAAATCATTACCTAAAATGACAAAACAACACTAAATTAAACACAAACAAAAAAATACTGAGACAGCACGGTTTACCAAAAGGAAAGTTACGCAACAGCCAACTATAAACTATAGACTATTCTTATCTAGTAGCCTATCCAAGCAATCTTTTGTTACACAATTCAAGAAGTAGGCTAAAAGTTAAAGTGACAGCTGTAACAAAAACACAAATCAAGATTAATAAAATGTACCAAGACTAATAGCAATACCATATTATGCTATTAATTCAGTAGGTATTCATTAAACTATGGATTCGAGGGACTTTTCTCACTTTAAATCAGAAAGCATTACTTCTAAAAACAATCGTGTGACATTACCTCATATTGAAGGTACTGTTTCCTCCATTCCGGAGTAATATGAGACGAAAGGTGCTCCGCGAATTTCATTTTGTCGGAGCAGCTATATCTTCAACCTCCGTAATTCCTTTTAGGACTGTCCCCTGTTGACTCGAGTTTTGCTATATCTGTCAACTTCCTGGCTCGCATGCGGCAGCCTGCACTAGCGCACTGTGTCTTGTCCAAAATAACGTACTCCAAATAAACTCTGTCCCATACTATTCTTAAGAGGGATGGCGGAACAGAATCCTCCCGCCCTATAACAGGTGGTTTGATTACGATATAACGGTTCCGGTGCAAATTCAATGACTTTCTCCCTTCGATCTCTGGTAAGGTCTGGGGACATAGCAGTCCGCCATCGCATTCAGCCAACAACGTGGTTGCGTCACTCCTCAGTGACAGCCGGCGCGGTGTGTATCCTATGTGAAGATGTTTTTAATGTCTGTGATCTGACGACTGTAGGCTATTCAAATATAGAAAATTATTGGTAGATTATTTGTAGAAAAGCTATCCACATGTAGGCTACAGCCCATGTTCTGCATGCATTAGAGGTGTGAGACCATCTGTTGACAGACTTTCTGGGAATATGATCCCCAACTTTTACAAGGCCACATAATCACATTCATTGGCTACTCAAATTCCATACCCTATCGTATAATGAGAGAAAAAATATGTATGCAGTACCAGTCAAAAGTTTGGACACACCTACTCATTCAAGGGGTTTTCTTTATTTTTTATATTTTCTACATTGTAGAATAATAGTGAAGACATTAAAACTATGAAATAACACATATGGAATCATGTAGTAGCCCAAAAAGTGTTAAACAAATCAACATATATTATAGATTTTAGATTCTTCAAAGTAGCCACTCTTTGCCTTGATGACAGCTTTGCACACTCTTGGAGTTCCATTCCATCATGCTGATTACACATTCGCGTTCTTCGCGTTCTTCATCGCTGAGACTTGCTTGCTAGTTGAGATTTCTGCTCTTCACTCCGTTGTCAGTTTAGCCTACATTTCACTGATCTTAGTAGCAGAAAGCATTTTTGTCTGCAGTTTTCGGTTTGGCTATTTGTTTCAAGTGTATGTGGTGGTTTTAGCTTGTATGGCGCCCTGTGCGAACCCCCCCTTCAGCGCCCGCGCCCGCCCGCCAGCTCCCGGGGGCTCCGGGTGCCGCCCCGGCAAGATGCCAATGTCGCCCACGTCGCCTGTACCTAAATCCGCTACTGATTTTTATTAGTTAATAAATACATCTCTTTGCCAAAATGTGTCATCGCTCCCATGTCTTATTCGACTTGTATTTTTGAAAGTGTAAGGATAATAATTTAGCCATAGTTGTTCTGAAATGTTTATTGCTTGCCAACATTTTACTCCCTCCTCTATGTTTAATATAACACACGTACATTCATTATTAATTTCGGTTGCCTATCCTGACATGAAGTTTGTTCTATATAAAGTATTTGACTCTGATGTGTGCCATATAAAGTATTTGACTCTAGCCACAAAATTAAGGAAATTAGAAGGGGTGGGGGGATTCTGGCAGGGGGAGATTTTCGGCCAACAGCGGTGTTTGGTGCGTGCGGTTTATTGTCGCTACCTGCAATAACAGATCAACATATTGTAAATACTACCACCTGCTGGACAACATTTGCTAATATAGCAGGCTACTGTTACATAGTTTGAAATTGCAGTTTGGTTATTTTTGATTCTGTCTTTTCTGTTTCATTTAACCAGATAATGATAATAAAGCTGCTTTTGTCAGAGCAACAAGTAGGCTAGAATCAGTTATATTGGGTAGCCTGGCGCCGTGCGTGGTCACTTTCTCGACAAAGGATGCTACAGTTTTGGGGCAGAAAAACAAATGATGGTGCGCATTATAGGCTAAACGAAAAATATATTAAATAGATTTTACAAAAATGTATCATGTGACTGACTTTCCCAACCAAGGTACTTTTTCTATATTGGCATTTCGGTAGAACATATTTAAAAACAGAGGTTAAAGAACTAAGGAACACCAACGCTTTCCGGCTTGGTACAGGCCTTTATCAGGGCTTTTTATGATACTTATATAGTATCCACATATATAGGTACACCACGGTTATTTTTGTGTCTTTAAAAAAAAAAAACAGTACTCTGTACTTGTCATAGACAGTACCTGTCTGTACCACTAGAAGCATGGATTTCTGTCCGGATTTTAGGCTAAAAATATTTGTTCCTAGTCTAAGTTCTACCCGAGGCTTTTAGTGGGGTGTACCACAGACGGACCATTCGTGCAAAGTCCAAACAAGTCCGTCTCAGCGATAACGGATTAAATCATAGCCTGTATGAACTACTGAAAGCGACAATATAAGGTTGTCACAGATTTTTTTTAACCGTCTTTATTTTCGACAATGGCTTCACGCACGCCATCGTCTTCCCCTGATTCTGCCACAGGCTCAGGTACCGATCCAGCTCGGCCTGATACAGGAGATCCTCTCGGCGGAGGATCGGACTCCGACTCAGATCTAGGATTAGGGAAATTCGACTGTGGTGCAGGTGACCCTGGTCATCGACTGGAAGGGGAGGAATTGGAACACGAATTTGAGGCAGCAGCAGACCGTCTTCGAGATCTACTTCAGACGGCCAGCAGGGAACAACTGTTGTACCTGTATGCTAGGTATAAACAGGTGACTATCAGATAGCAGCACATCCCAATGGTCCCATGTGTTATTTAGATACTTTTGTGTATATATACTGTATGTGGAGACCCCTTCAAATTAGTGGATTTGACTATTTCAGCCCCACCCGTTGCTGACATTTTATATAAAATCATCACACAGCCATGCGATCTCCATAGACAAACATTGGCCGTAGAATGGCCTTACTGAAGAGCTCAATGACTTTCAACGTGGCACCGTCATAGGATGCCACCATTCCAACAAGTCAGTTTGTAAAATGTCTGCCCTGCTAGAGCTGCCACGGTCAACTAAGTGTAAAAGTTGTTATAACAATGGCTCTGCCGCGAAGTGGTAGGCCACACATGCTCACCGAATGGGAGCGCGGAGGGCTGAAGCGCATAAAAATCGTCTGTCCTCAGTTGCAACACTCACTACCGAGTTCCAAACTTTTTCTGGAAGCAATGTCAGCACAAGAACTGTTAGTGGGGAGCTTCATGAAATAGCTGGCTGAGCAGCCGCACACAAGCCAAAGATCACCATGTGCAATGTCAAGCGTTAGCTAGAGTGGTAAAGCACGCCACCATTGGACTCTGGAGCAGTGGAAAGCATTCTCTGGAGTGATGAATCACCCTTCGGCATCTGGCAGTCCGATGGACGAATCAGGGTTTGGCGGATACCAGGAGAGCGCTACCTGCCTCAATGCATAGTGCAAACTGTAAAGTTATGTGGAGGAGGAATAGTGGTCTGCGGCTGATTTTCATGGTTCGGGCTAGGCCCCTTAGTTCCAGTAAAGGGAAATGTTAACGCTACAGCATACAATTACATTCTAGACGATTCTGTGCTTGGAGCAGTTTGGGGAAGGCTCTTTCCTGTTTCAGCATGACAATGCCCCGTGCACAAAGCGAGGTCCATACAGAAGTGGTTTGTTAAGATCGGTGTGGAAGAACTTGACTGCCCTGCACAGAGCCCTGACCTCAACCCCATCGAACACCTTCAGGATGAATTGGAACGCCAACTCCGAGCCAGGTCTTATCACCCAACATCAATGCCCGACCTCACTAATGCTCTTGTGGCTGAATGGAAGAAAGTCCCTGCAGCAATGTTCCAACATCTAGTGGAAAGCCTTCCCAGAAGAGTGGAGGCTGTTATAGCAGCAAAGGGGGGACCAACTCCATATTAATGCCAATGATTTTGGAATGAGATGTTCGATGAGCAGGTGTCCACATACCTTTGATCATGTAGTTTAACTAGCAAATGGCATAAATATTCAGTCTACATTCACGTCTGTTATGTTCTAGCTATTGGTGCCACTAAATGTTGTTCATCATGCCCTTGCATCCATAATAATATCATTGTTACGCTATTTTGTTGACTTGTGGTGGGGTGGGAGTTTTACCACAGGTATGTACGCAAATTGCAAACAGGTGTAGAATCGATGTCAATCTATTGTTTGCCATTGAATTGCTAGTGATGGTTCTGCTGAGAGCTGTCAAACAGGTGGTTAGGCTATTTATTCCATTCCTGAGTCACCTGTATTTCATATGTTCACAGGTCAAGGTTGGGAAGTGCAATACAGCAAAGCCTGGGTTTTTCGATTTTGAAGGTCAAAGAAAATGGTATGTTTGGAATTTGTTAATCATTGTGCTGATATTATGTGTGTATTCAATTCCTGGAATGGATTTGCGTGGGTGAATCAGACTATGCCCTGGAGTAAGTGGTGAGTGGTCCTGTAGCTCAGTTGGTAGAGCATGGTGTTTGCAACGCCAGGGTTGTGGGTTCGATTCCCACGGGGGGCCAGCAAAAAAAAAAATGTATGAAATGTATGCATTCACTACTGTAAGTCGCTCTGGATAAGAGCGTCTGCTAAATGACTAAAATGTAAAATGTAAATGTATCTACATGACATTTTTTTCTTGTTCCAAACTGAAACTCACCTACTGTGTGGTCCTGTCCTCTTTAATGCTTTTGTGAGGGAGAGAAACTACCTGCTGAATGTTTTTGTTATGTTTTGATACAGGACGGCATGGAAGCAGCTTGAGGACATGAGCGCAGAACAGGCCATGCAGGAGTATGTTTCGTGTGTAACTTCACTAGACCCAGACAGCAGTCAGAAGGTAAAAAGCCCTCACAAATCCAAATACTACACTACATTTGATCTCACAAATGTACATAATACAATCTCCACATGCAGGAAACTCTGCAATGTGGGAACTGAAACAAATGTCTTTCTCATGTTTGAACCATTCTAAAAAAAGATAACTAACTTTGACAGATCCACCTGCACCTAAGAATGCAGTATGGGGCATTGACCAGCAGGGGACACTGACTGACTATGCAACTTGTTAGACAAATGCTTAGTATTTCTGCCATTTATTTATTTAACCTTTATTTAACTAGACAAAAGTCAGTTAAGAACAAATTCATATTTACAATGACGGCCTACCAAAAGGCAAAAGGACTCCTACGGGGACTGGGATTAAAAATAAATTAAATTAAAAAAAATATAGGACAAAACACACATGACGACAAGAGAGACAACACTACATAAAGAGAGACCTACGACAACATAGCATGGCAGCAACACATGACAACACAGCATGGTAGCAGCACAACATGGTAGCAGAACAACATGGTAGCAGCACAACATGGTAGCAGCACAACATGGTAGCAGCACAAAACGTACAAACATTATTGGGCACAGACAACAGCACAAAGGGCAAGAAGGTAGAGACAACAATACATCATGCAAAGCAGCCACAGCTGTCAGTAAGAGTGTCCATGATTGAGTCTTTGAATGAAGAGATTGAGATAAAACTGTCCAGTTTGAGTGTTTGTTGCAGGTCGTTCGAGTCACTAGCTGCAGCGAACTGAAAAGACGAGCGACCTAGGGATGGGTGTGCTTTGGGGACCTTTAACAGAATGTGACTGGCAGAACGGGTGTTGGTTGTGGAGGATGAGGGCTGCAGTAGATATCTCAGATAGGGGGGAGTGAGGCCTAAGAGGGTTTTATAAATTAGCATCAACCAGTGGGTCTTATGACTGGTACACAGAGATGACCAGTTTACAGAGGAGTATAGAGTGCAGTGATGCGTCCTATAAGGAGCATTGGTGGCAAATCTGATGGCCGAATGGTAAAGAACATCTAGCCGCTTGAGAGCACCCTTACCTGCCGATCTATAAATTACGTCTCCGTAATCTAGCATGGGTAGGATGGTCATCTGAATCAGGTTTAGTTTGGCAGCTGGGGTGAAAGAGGAGCGATTATGATAGAGGGAACCAAGTCTAGATTTACCTTTAGCCTGCAGCTTTGATATATGCTGAGAGAAGGACAGTGTACCATCTAGCCATCTTGTATGAGATGACTACCTCAAGTTCTAAACCCTCAGAGGTAGTAATCACACCTGTGGGGAGAGGGGCATTCTTCTTACCAAACCACATGACCTTTGTTTTGGAGGTGTTCAGGACAAGGTTACAAGCAGAGAAAGCGTGTTAGAGACTACGAAATCTTTGTTGTAGAGTATTTAACATAAAATCTGGGGAGGGGCCAGCTGAGTATAAGACTGTATCTGCATATAAATGGATAAGAGAGCTTCCTACTGCCTGAGCTATGTTGGTGATGTAAATTGAGAAGAGCGTGGGACTTAGGATCGAGCCTTGGGGTACACCCTTGGTGACAGGCAGTGGCTGAGACAGCAGATGTAACATTACCTGAGACTGTTTTAGCTTTGCATGCCGTCATCTCTTTAATGTTTACAGATTACACTCAAACCAACTCCAAGAAATGATTTAGTTTTCATGCTCTTAGGACTTTTTTTTTTACATTATTGAGAGGGTTTTTGATCTAGCCTAAATAAAATGCGTTTACTGTGCTCAAATTGTTTATCTGGTGTGGTGTGTCTGCCTGCCTGCATCAGAAGGCTAGTGTTATGCAGACTTGGGCCTGTTTTCTCAGGGAGTAGGGCAATGGAATCATTCACTCACTAAGTTCTACCCCATTACAGTAACAGGCCAAGCACACTGTCACAGCTGACAAAGACACCCTGCCTGGAGTGAAACGATGGGGAGGGGGCTGCAAAGAGGCTGAATGAAACACAACATTTTTGGATACAGTACTATCAATAGACCAGTCCCTCATTGTGTCCTTTCCAGCATGGGTATGGTTTGATAAAATGGATGCAGGGAAAAATGTATGTTGTTTGTTCTATTCTGACCTCTATTCAACATTGCTGAGGAAAGTACCAACATGAGACAAACCCAAATGCACTTTTCTTCCCGAATGAAAATTCAGCACAAAGAAATGTCCCCTTCGCTAACCTCCATCCCCAAAGGAGAGATTTAGAGTGATGTTTAGCGGTGTGACATAAAAGCCTGTCACCGGTCCTGTTTGAGTTAGTGCCTTCCACCCGCCTCTCTCTCCTTTCCCTTCTGTCCCCTCCACAATATGAGTGTCAGCAGGCATCAGTGGCCTGCAGACCAGCCTGACACATCCCTTTCTCTGGCTCTGCCATCGGGGCCAATACATGCTGACATGGCCCCTAGCTTGGCACAATGCCAGGGGAAGGCAAATGCACAAATGCCCCTCTGAAAAGGATGTGATTGTATTAGTGTTAACAAAGCACAGGGAGTCTATTCTTACCAGGGTCCAGACAAACAGATTTAGGAGAGGCTGGATGGGGATAAAGGCAGCAGAAACAATAGTCAGTTCTTGACCTATTTGTATTGTTGGTTGCGCTATCTTTACATTAGAAAAGGAAATGCATTAGCGAATATTCTGAGTTTAGAAGGGAATTGCACTCCTAAAAGTGCATGTGCTGTTATTTTTTTGTTTTTTTCCCCATGACCCCCTCGGAATTTAAATCTAATTTGCTTGTTGTCTTGTGTGAGTCATTGTGAAAGAGATTATAGAACATAGGCTAGACTGAGGACCTAAAAAACGGTTGTATACATGTTTATCATTACAGCATGTATTAGCGGTTCAGAAAATGCAAAACAAAATGATTTCAGCAATTTTATTTGAACAGTTAAAATATACTCCTCAAAACAGACTTTATGCATGTCACTTTTGTACCCACGTTTTGGAGTCGCCTCTTAACAATGTGTGAGAGAATCGTGACGAGGTGAACCTATTGCTGTCTGTCAATAAGGAAACTAATTCTCTCAGTGGCTCTTGTTTTTCATTGTATGGCACAGTTGGCTTGTTTTAGGTGGGGAGAACAGTGTTCACTGGATAACTAGTTAGGGGAATACTGAACTGTCCTTAGATCACAATAGTGTGGCACACACCACTACAGACTCACTGTTATTACAAGAGGTGAGGGGAGCGTTATGGAACCAGAATTATGCTTTTGAATGAATGTCAGGATATAATGTTTTGCTTCTTGTTCCAGGAGAGAAGAGAGCGTAGGACAGGATTTGGAGGCCCAACAGTCAGTTCCCTCTACCAAGAAGAAATGATCAGGTACGTCACAGTTTCTGTCTGTCCTATATCAGAGACAAACTTTCTCTGCACTGAGCTCTGAGTGTCAGAAGTTCTTCTGCAGATTGTAAACCAGGGTTTCCCGAACTCGGTCCTCGGGTTTTTGCCCTAGCACTACACGGTTGATTCAAATAAACTAATTAGCAAGCTTTGATCATTTGAATCAGCTGTGTAGTGTGAGGGCAAAAACCAAAACGTGCACCCCTTGAGGTCCCGAGGACCGAGTTTGTGAAACGCTGCTGAAAACTGTTTTGGGAACATGAGACAGTCCTGATTTTATGTTAATTATATTCACTCTCCTTATGGGAACCCTCAGAAGCTTGATCAAGCGTACACACCACCTCGTTTCTGGGAAAAAAGGCTCTTTTGGAAATTAAAATGACAGCTGAATCAGGCAGGTTTTCCCCTAAATTATCCTCATTAGTATGCATGCGCTGAGGAGAGGTGGCCTGAAAATGCCCGCCTTTAATTACTTTTTCGATAACGTGTTGAAATGAGAGAGCGTTGGGTATAGAACGCTGCCACGTGGCACGGGCTCCCCTGGCGACGACCCTCTTGGTGATAGCCAATGGGGATGCCCCGTGGGGACAGAAAGTCATTAACATTCCCCTTCGGCGAGGTCTACCTCGGGCGTGTCCCGCTCCAAACTGTTACACTCACTGGTTCGCTGAATATCCAATTTTCCCCTCTCAGTACAGGAAGCCCCACTCCATATTACATAGTCTGCCTCTTCAAGCAAGGGCTTGTTACTGAGTTAATTGCATCCTCTTTGCTCATTTTCTGCTCCGGTTCGGGTAGCTATGTGTGGAATGTGTATTGACAAATGCAGGATTGATTGGCTATACCCCTCAGATGTCTGCTGTTTGTGATGGAATAGATTTGTGTGAGCTACACTTTTGTAAAAGGCTCTGATGAACATCAGACTTATGGTTAGCTGACGTTCTAGACCACTTGGCTGGAAAGTCACAGCAAGTGTGAGTTCTCTCATTGCCACTCATAGCTCTTTGTTGTTGTTGTTGTTGTTGTTGTTGTGTGTGTGTGTGTGTGTGTGTGTGTGTGTGTGTGTGTGTGTGTGTGTGTGTGTGTGTGTGTGTGTGTGTGTGTGTGTGTGTGTGTGTGTGTGTGTGTGTGTGTGTGTGTGTGTGTGTGTGTGACCTCCCTATAAGAATGTGTGTGATTGATGGTGGAGCTGTTGAAGTCATCAGTAGCCGCCTGGCTATGTTGGGAGATGAGTGTTCTCCTGAAGGGCTGGCATGCAGGCTGATGGATGAGGGGGATATCTGTCAGTATGCTGGACTGGGTTGCGGAGCAGAACTGTGTGTTTTATGAGGCTGGTGTGTGTGTGTCGGTGAACTGGGCTAGGTATTAGGGTGATGTGGGTTTTACTCTTGCAGGGTGGTGTTCTGGATGCAGGGTGGTGTTCTGGATGCAGGGTGGTGTTCTGGATGCAGGGTGGTGTTCTGGATGCAGGGTGGTGTTCTGTATGCAGGGTGGTGTTCTGTATGCAGGGTGGTGTTCTGTATGCAGGATGGTGTTATGGATGCAGGGTGGTGTTCTGGATGCAGGGTGGTGTTCATGGGTCATGACACCAAATCCACATTTTACAGTGACTGATTAGTTACACAGTAGTTACAACATGCAAATGATATCACAGTTGCACATACACTGCCATACACTTAGGCCACTCACACACATCAGGGTCTCTCTCTCTCTCTCCTACTCCCTCCCTCCCCCCCTCGCTGGTAGTCAGTTGTGGTTAACCAGGCGGTGGGGATGACAGAGTAGCCTGTGACCTTCCCAGCATGCCGTGCGGCGGGTCATTTATCAGGGCGCCATTAATCGCGTGCGTGCTGTCAGGCGGCCGGCCGCCGTGAGGCCAAACCCTCGCCGGCCAGCGCAGCCTGACTGATGAGCTCCGCCATTGATTAGTTGCCGTGGGAGACGGATGGTGCCCACGTGGCAGGGACACTCGGGGTCAGCGTGGCGATCACCAGAGGGGGAGGGGCCAGCCCCCCACTTATGAATAAACATGATTCTCATGAGCATGTAAATGAATGTACCCTCACATGTAACCTTATTCTGTTCACCTGGAATGAGCTGTTTATAAATCAACTGGTGATTGAGGGCTCCACAGTGCTCTGTTTAACACTGTTGCTATTTTGGGCTCCATTTTGAGGTTCCCTCGGTTCTTTGCGGATACGTAGATCCTAACCGAGGGTACCTCTTATTCAGATACTGCCGAACACTAAGCAGAACCACTGCTGCACTGTATCCTAATCATTTCTCATTTCCCCTCCAGTTAGGTAGCTCTTAGCCCCGCTAACCACTGTTAACGAATACTGTAACGCTACCCTCCCCAACTTGGTGGTGAGGGGCCCCTGCCAGCCTGTCCTGTCCTCCGCTGGGGCTGGGACTGGGTTGCTCTCTGTCAGACAATGGCCCACTAAATGCAATTAATCAGGAGCCCTGGGTAAGAGAGGGAAGGCGTAAAGCTCTAAATGAGATATGGCCCCTTCCCCTCTGTCCCCGTGCGTCCCCCACCCCAACAGCCCTGCCTGGCGTGGCCCTAATGCCAGGAGGTGATTAGGGGGGTGGGGGGGATAATTAGAGCTAGTGTGGCGTACCTTGCTGCTTCCCCAGGGATGACTCACCAGGGATGAGTAGGAGGGTATGTTATGTTTATCCCATCCACCCTGTCATAGCGTGAATGTGTGTGGGGGGGGGGGGTACTATTTCCAGTGGTGTTAACCTCATCCACACCTATAGAATATATTGGGATGTGTATTCATATTAAGATTTGTTAATGACAGAGAAATAAATGTATAATTTCACTATGATTAATCAATCTCATTTTATTCCGATCTAGATTTGTATGAGGTGTGTATGGTGGTGTTGTTATTGGTGTTGATTGTTTTTGCTGAGATGGAGAATTCCCAGAAGAACAGATGTCTCTTCTCATCTGATGCCAGACGGTTCCTTCACTTCCATGCACTGGTACATTGACTGATGCTTCCTCTCTTCCTATCCCCTCACAGGGAAGAAGACAAGAACATCTTTGACTACTGCAGAGAGAACAACATCGAACACATTACCACAGCTATCAGTTCCAAGGAAGTGGATGTCAACGCAAAAGATGAAGAGGTAAGTGGCATCCTATCTTCAAAGAGCCCTCTTGTTAAACAATACATGTTATTAATTCCAACGGTAAAATCAGCTCATTTGCAATATCGTTCATTATTACCCCCGTAACTCCATTGTGTTTGGCCTCAAATTGACTATTAGTCCATGGGAACTCTTCACTCTAATATATCTCCGATCTAAGGGAGAAGCTTAAGGCGTTAAGGTCATTAGATGTTTTTCACTTTGACCTCAAATCTATTCATCTGCTTTATTCGCTTATCACAGAGGGAAAATGGCTTAGTCCCTCTCATCACAGCAATTCTTCAAATAAGGAACCCGTTGGTGTATGACTAGCCAGGCCAGATGGTGGAGGTCTGTGTGTGGTCACTCCAGTGTTGTTTACCAGTGTACTGCAGGTCTCCGGTCTGACCAGCAGAGGGCAGTAGTGAAGTTCCATCCACAGCCCCTGATGTGGTCCATCCATAGACTTAGATAGATGTTGTCTGTGAGAGCACGGGCAGCGCCATTGAGGCCATCTCCATTTTGAAGTAGTACATTTTCTTCTACTACTTCTATGAGTTGATAAACAAACTGAAAGGGTGCACACTGCCACCTGGAGTGTGTTTGAACAGGTCAAGGTTGGCGATTTACTGTCACCTGCAGTTATGGAATGTTTCCTCTCGAGTATAATTAATTGGCTGAACCCTCCTGATGACCCAGAATCATGTGATCCTTCCTTAACCCATAGGAAGTCCCACCCAGTTGACTTCTTCAAAATAGCTGCCCATGCTAAAACTGGCTTTTGGGCACTAGAGTCCTCTATCTATCTTTATGGGTCCATCTCAGATAGGCCCCCAGCTGAGAGAGATGGGAAGGGAATGTCTCTGGTATCCATTCATAAAGAGACAGACAGCCATGTCTGATGAAATAGATGAACATATCCCACCATATTCTCTCTTTGCAGATGTTTTTGGAAGATTTGGTGAGTGTGGATGAGTGAAATGGAGGTATATCTCACTAGGTGAAACTATAGAGCAGCGACATGGTCAGTTTGAACGGGTAAACTACATTCTGGAGTCGACAGTAACAGCCACTGACTGACTGTTCTTTGAAGTATAGATTCATATTTTGCTATTTAAATCATTCAGGTTTTGATCTACCAAGGAGCCTGTGTTCGCCACTTGCAGTAGCGACTATCCCACTAATTGGAATGTGCCTACAATTGAATGTCCCGCTAGTAATCTAGAGACTGTATAAATGACTCTTGTTTCCACTGATAACCAAAGCCTTCAGTATTAATGACTCAGACTGTTCTTCTGCAGAATGTTCTACTTGATGTTTTCACCAGTTGGGGATATTGGCACTTTAATTCAGGGTGATATGAGCTGGGTGGTGGCCTCTGACCCCTGGGGTGGCTGGTCCCTTGACTCCCCTTCAGAGGCCAAAGGCATTAGCTGTAATGTACAGTGCAGGCGTGGGGCGAATGGGGAAATAATCCTAATGATGGGGAGAATAGATCAGGGTGTCCAGCCGCCCGCCTCAGTCTTTATGACTCATTGAGGCTGCCTCATTACTGTTGGGGAGACGGGGGCCTGGGGGCCACACTGCAGGTATACATCATCCACACACACCAGCCATGAGCATGGGATCAATCACACATGCTGTGAGTCATGGCCCATGCAGAAGCTTGACAAACGTTTGTGTGTGTGTGTGTGTGTGTGTGTGTGTGTGTGTGTGTGTGTGTGTGTGTGTGTGTGTGTGTGTGTGTGTGTGTGTGTGTGTGTGTGTGTGTGTGTGTTCACTTCACACACACAGGAACCGACTGGTGTTTTACAGTACTTTAGCTGCTTCTCACTATTCTTAATCAGTTGGGAGGTCTGTTTGGATAGTGCTGTTATGCTGCACTGAGACACTATACCCTATCTCTATTACACTACCCAGAGCTGAAGTCAAGGCACTGATTCTAGACAATACTGTGACTAATATACTGGAGAGTATGAATACAGTCTAGTCAGAGTTCACTAATCGAATCCCCCTCAGCCCTCATGAAGTTGTCTCTTTCAATCTCTGAATAATCATGAGATTTTGTGTTTTTGCCTATTCCTGCTATGCAGCTGTATAGTGTACGAGCGTCTGTCCCAGTAGACGCTCTATGGGTGAAGTGTTCACACAGGTCCCCACATGCCACTGAGAGACCACACAACCACCACTAACCACCATGTATCCCAACAATGGAGGGCGGGATTTCATGTTGTAATACCACCCAAGGAACTCCTCTTTTCTCTCTCTCTTTCTGGAACAAAGTCCCACCCCATTCAATTAGAGCCAATTGAGCTGACAGGTCCCCTCCCACTGAGACTGAGGAGCAGGCAGCGGCTGAGGAGAGTGCCCTTTCAGCCCCTTTTAGACGCGTCTGTTGTGTGTTACCGTGGGTGCGAGTCAAAGAGCCTGTCATTGGCTAATCCCCCACAACACTCTGACAGGGAGGTAGCTTAACCTTCTATGACAGAAAGTGCCGCCAGCGCTGCTTCCTGATGGATGATTTTCAGTAGCGTTTCCTTTTGTTGTCATCTCAGACAAACGAGAGTGCTACTGTGAAGTTATGTTCTCCTTACGATGAATGGTTATTTCAAGGTATTTTTTTTTTCCCTTGTGAAAATGTTTTTTTTTATCCAACCAGACATCCCGATGGAGTATTTATGAGTGTGCTGTCTTTAGTCTGAGAAGACCAATTCAGTAGAGAGGTTATAGTGAACTTCACTAGTTCCCAAAACATAGTTCTCTTGAGAGTATATCCAGAACGTTCCAAAGTGGAATTAACGTATTAGAAGAAAAGGGCAGTGACAATGTAGTGATGGAAATGTGACAAACAATCAAAGGGGCACATCAAAAACCGAGAGAAAGCACATCAGTATTTAGGCTGCGGCCTCTCTCATAAATATCAATTTTAACATACAGCCGTGGTGATCAATAGAATTTGAGCAATAGAATAGGACTTAGGGAGTTTGCTTGATCTAATTGGCCAAAGTGAAAAATGAGCTCACTGTGGCAGTTGTATCAGAATGAGGTGATTGGAGCTAGGGGGGGGGGGGGGGGTCGTTTTGTCCGCAGCATCCCATCTATCAACTCTTAAGGACTCTGCCGGCCCTCTGCAATTTGTCCCTGAGCTCCTGGATGAGCCCTGACCCAACCCTTTACACACATACACACCCCTCCTGCTGGCAAGGAGACAGGGCAGAGCTCATCCTGTCACCACCTCGTTTTATAGTTGGGATCTGAAGGCTCTTGAGTTATAAATTGTACTGCATAATAAATGTTTTCTTAAGGGGAGAAGTCTATTGGGAAGTTAACTTTGTGGAGCCGGTGCATAACAGAAGAGAATAGATGGTTCTATTAGAGGTGAGGAGGGGTTGGGGCCTCCATGTTACTGAACGCTCCAGCAGGTCCCCTCACTGCATTTTCATATATGTGTGTGGTCAGACAGCCGCACACACACTGTCACTATCCATAACAGCTATAGTCCACTCACTAGACTAGGCAACCTTACGAAGTACCTACCGGTAGCGCCAGATTTTTGTTTGCCTCGCGAGAAAAAGTATTGTTGATCAAGAGATCTGATTTATAATAGATAGTGTTTCGGTGTGTAAACAAGTACTGACATTTACTTTGAGGGTTTTACCTAAAAAAAAGATTCACATATTTGATTCAGTATCTTGACTCCAACTCATTAGCTGCTACTGCAATGATGGCAATCAATACCTATTGTTCCTTGAATTACCTGATCATGTATGGTAGATGGTAGAGTCTGTTTATGCAAGAGTAAAGAGGCACACCTTTTATGTGTTTCAGGGCAGGAATTTGCTACACTGGGCCTGTGACAGAGGACACAAATACCTGGTGTCTGTGTTACTGCAGAACAGCGCTGACATAAACAGCCAGGTGAGTCACACACATACCAGGGCAGGACCGTTTTTTTTTTATAAATGTGTGTGTATTTATTTATTTATTATTATTATTATTACACACACACACGCTGTTTATATATATATAAATAAATAAAATAAAAATTACTTTTCCAAAAGTTCAAGTCACCCCCTCCCCCCATTTATTTTACTTCATTATATGATGCAAGGAACCACTTTACAAAATAAAATGCATTACCATCTTCTTTACCATAGAGAATCAGACAAAAAATGTAGGCAACATTCTGCCTATTGGCTTCTTTGCATATTCAAGCCTGTCTCTAAATACAACACTGTCCCTTTAAGGCTGTCCTGGAGGATGGTTGGCCATCCTTGGTAGCCTATAATAAAATATTGCAACATTACAATTACAACCAAATAATTGCACGTGTGTTTTATATGACAGATGAAAATATCTGTTAGAAATTTAGAAAGAGGGGAGATCTAAAGATGCATCAACTGGCATGAGTTAATCATGACTAGGATTGTGCCTTTTGCTGCTGGACAATTTAAAGTAAAGCTGTTTTGAAAAAATGCTAGTTTCAATGGCATTAGGTGTTTCTATAAAATAATTCCCTCAACATTTCTGAAGTTGTATTTTAGCAAGGGTACTTTGAAACAAGGTAAGACATGCTTCATAAAATTACATAAAACGTCCAGGTTTTAAACAATTAAGTTTGTCGTTAAATAGTTTCAAAATGCTATCCGCCTCCACTCAGATTCAAGGTGGGTGATATGCAAGGCACTGTCCTTCACTCTCTGTTGTGACCATTTGATCTGAACGTGCCTCGAGTATGTTGACAGAATCAAGTCTTTAGACGTTAATGTTAATGATCCTTCATTATATTTGTCAAACATGACTGCCTTTTAGCCTATATTTATGTAACTAATTAAAATTCTCAAAGTTTGGCTACTTTTTCTGGCACCTCCCTCATGTTGGCATCGGTTTGGACATGAGGCTGTAGCCAATATGCGTATCACCTACACTTTGACATGTAAACTTTTTTATTGATTTAAACGAAAAATAGATTTGAATATTATTCCAATGTTGGCCTCTGATCAAATTTTGATCAGAGTATTTCTATGATATTGGGAATTATTATTTTGTATTTTATCTTGTCTGTTCAGACAACTTAAATCTATATTCTTCTTGTCCTACTATTTTTTTTTAATACTTGTCCCGGAGAAGAGGACAAGCGTTAATGTTGAGCCCTGCACACACACCAAAAAACTGGGGTTAGGGGTCAAGTGGTGCTCGACGCAGATGTCACAGGGACAGATATTTTGGGGGATTTAAAAGATTTCTGTGAGATTCACAATTGTGTTAAAAGGCGCATGACACAGAATTCTCTGTCACTCACTAGCCTTCAACAGCCAAGCACACATCCTAAACACACCTACAGTCGACATCGCTAACACACCACATAGCCAATCCTTCTGTATCCGTGGGGGCTCAGTACCTGTGGCTGATGAGAGTAGGCTATAGGCCCAGTGACACACTTCCTATCCCACGATCCCTCTGAGCAGGTCTACTTTAATTCGTTTTGTGATATCGACAAATCCCATTGGGTTTATCCGACACAGTAAGCAGGTATACTTTGTTTAGTGACCTGGCTGTGGAGAAAAACCCTGAACACCATTCCGCTTTAGAGGCAGGCAGGCAGCTTTGGCTTTGTCTTAAGCTGGCTGAGTGATGCATCGGGAAATGAATGCTGTTGTGCATACAGTTGTGGAGCCAGGGGCTTTACCACCCCACAGTAAAACGAGTAATCAGGCAAATTGTTTGCATTATACAACCCATATAATCAGAACACTTGCAAATGACTTTCTTTTTGTGGCCCTGAACCTTTTTGGTGTGGATGAAAACCAGAGCGCTGGCTTAAAATAATAATCTAGGTCTGTCTAGCGGTGGCTATGGTCATGGTTTAACAAGACAAAATGACTACTTATATGGAGGCGTGTTAAATGCTGCGTTGTAATTACAGAGAAGTGAAGCCTCTCTCTAAAGCCCCCATGTACTGTATTTAGCCTACATTTATGAACCGTAACAGTAGTTACAGTAACAGCACACGGATGTAAAAAAAAATACAATTTTAATAAGTGGTTGAAGGTGGTCAAATCTAATCCCTGTACATCTCTGGCATCTCAGATTAATTTCAGATACTTGCTCCAGGAGAGTGTGTACAATATAGCTATTCACATCCATGTACTATTTCTGAGTGTAGGTACCAGTAACTGCAGTTGAATGGCAGACAGTTCTCGTTAAGGCCAAGTGTGAGAGGTCACTCGGCAGTCCCTCTCAGGTCATCGGAAACCCCTACAGCCCATCTCCTTCTCTGCCTATGTTTTGCGGTACCCAGTCAGCTGCCTGAGGGAGGGTAAAAATAATTGGACTTTTGCACAATAATTATTGAGAACAGATTTACGAGATGGCATGGGTGTCCGAAAGGAAATACGGCTAGCTAAATCATGCAACAGTCTCTGCATAATTATTATACAATGTAAGCCCCACAGAACTGGGAATTGATAGAGATATGAAGCCTGCTACTTCTCATTAGATTCTATTAGTTTGCTGTTTTCAGTCACTTTCTGGCCATGCTGAACTAGACTAAATGCCTTAGATGCTATGCTTTTTAACCTTTTAGGCTCAGGGGAATTGGCCTACTGTAAAAGGATAGAGTTAAATTGAAATGTTTTTTACAGATGAAATAGGAAAAGCATATGCATAACAATGGTTGCAATTGAAAGGGAACAGTTTTAACAGTATTGGAAAATGGGCAGCAGGTAGCCTAGCTGTTAGAGCATTGGGCCAGTAACTGAAATATGCCCATGAACAAGCTTAACCCTAATTGTTCCTGTAAAGCCTTGTTCACACTGCAGGTTTTAATGCTCAAATCAGTTTTGTACTACTGACTGTCCAAACAGCAAGTTATAAGTGACCAAATTGGATTGGTGCGTGTTCAGACAGCAGTCATTTGCTGACATGGCTACGCTAGTTGTCATAGTAACGACGGGTGTTTGCACAATGGTGTAGGCTGATTGCTGGTGGTGCTCGTGCTTCCTATCACTCAGAAGTTATGTCGCAAGCTGAGGTGACAACAATGGCTGCCATTGAAGTTTCCCAGTTGCCTTGAATGTTCAAAATCATAGTGTAAGAACACTTTTAATACCTCAAAGGATAAGATGATGCAACTTTCAAAATAAGTGATTTTTTTGGGGGCTAGCCACAGCAGTCAACTAACTAGCTAGCTAGGTAGCTATTTGGCTTTCTAGCACATTCGCTAATTTGTTTGTAAACTATTAACAAGATGGTTAGCTACCACATGTTATTGTCAAACTGTCAACAGAGTATCTAGCAAATCAAAGTTTATTTGTCACGTGCGCCGAATACAAGCAGGTGTAGACCTTACAGTGAAATGCTTACTTACAGGCTCTAACCAAAAGTGCAAAAAAAGTATTAGGTGAACAATAGGTAAGTAAAGAAATAAAACAACAGTAAAAAGACAGTGATAATTAACAGTAGCGAGGCTACATACAGACACCGGTTAGTCAGGCTGATTGAGGTTGTATGTGCATGTAGATATGGTTAAAGTGACTAAGCAACAAGATATGCCCAATAATAGTCCAAAAACCACCACAATCAATCAGATTTGACTGTTAAGACACAAGTCGCATGGCCAGGAATTAGATTTGTATCTGATTTCAAACCACCTTCGTAGGTGGTTTGGAATGTGGCTTGAAATATGACTTTTGGCTGTTCATACTGCAAGAAAAATAACAGATTCAAATCGGATATGCCAAAAATGGGATTTCAGTCATTTCAAACTGCCAATGTGTACATGGCTTAAGTCGCTCTGATGAAGACTGTCGGCTGAATGACAAAAATGTCTATGCAGAATTATTATACCAAAGGTGAGGACACAACAGTTCACCTGACACAAGACTGGATACAATATCTGAAAATACTCTGGATACATTCAGTAACATGATAAGAATATTCCTGGAAAATGTATTGTAGGTGCAACATAAAACCCCCAAAAGGTACTAAGGTTTGATTGAGAGGTCTAACTGGTCTCTCCAAGTGGCCACACACCACTCCAAAGTGTGCACAAATTTCAATCCACTTTTATGGCTCAAAGAAGTATTCAACGATAAGGTGCTTTTGTAACAGTGTATCCTAGATGTGCCGTTGAGGAACTAGAGCAAGGACACTTGTAATTGTTTTGTTTGGAGGACAACCCTGTATCCCCGCCTTCACACAATTACTGTTGTTCATTACGCAATCCAAAAACAGTCCATTATAAATCACATTCGGGGTCAGGTGGGAATCATTTGGAAGCTTGTTCTATTGCCAACATGACTAGCTAGGTTAGTAAATACGATATTACAGTGTTACGCTTTCAAAATGCAATTTAGGTAAACCGATCAGGGGTTGTAACCAAAATAATTTCCCAATTGTTTCGTTCTGAACAGAACAATGTTTTTTGTTTCGTTCCACTGTTCCGACCAGCAAAAGAAAGTTCTTTACCAGTTCCAACCCCCCAAAATTACCGGTTTATATTGTTCCTTTTTTTTAACCTTTAAAATCAACTGTTTTTTTTTACCTTGAGCTCATTTTAATGACTTTACCAGTCCGTGTGGATAGAGCAGGCAAGCTAGTTGTTTACATGCGTGATGGACAGATAAGTGTAGCCCATGGTGCAAGATGCGACTGAAATTGTGTCGGTGGGGAGAGGCTTGAAGCATGGGCATCTTGTTATGACATGCAGGATCTAAATTAGGTCCACAGAATTATACCTAGGAGGAGCGGCTTCTATGGAGGAACTTTGAATGTCCTTTGAGCTAGCTAGCTAACACGTTTGAGCTAGCTAACAAGCTTGTGTGTGCACAGTGGCACCAGAATTAAAAACACGTCTTTGTACTTAATAAATCCAACATGAAACGTGATAACTAGGCCTATAGTACCCTTAACTAGCATTGAAAAAGTTAATCCAAAATCTCTCTCCCAATCAAGTATCCTAGGGGAGGGACAGGTAGCCTGCACAGGCAAAGATTTTTAGCTTGCAGGCAGACAGTGGAAAAAGTTTCTGAGTGACAGAGGGCTTGGTATAGGCGCTATGTTGCGTTTTGTTGTTGGACTACAAATAAATGCCTGTAATGTAAATAACTATTAACCATGCTTTTAAAATAATGGTTATGTTCTGCAACAGTATAGATCACTTTTGTTTCTGTTCCCTGAAAAATGTTATTTGACTGTTTTTGGTTCTGTTCCCTGAACCGATTCCAACCCCTGAAACAGATTGTTGGTTTTTGGTGCACATAGAAAGGAGTCATGGGTGCATTCAGGTGTTCTGCTGCACTGCGCTTTCTCTACAGTAGACAAACGAGCTCATTCTGTTCAGAATAACCCAAGGTATGATGCCATGTCATCTTGTAACTACATCAAACATAGTGATCATAAACGTTGACACTGTATATTACATCAGTTTTATGATATGTAAATGTAAAGTGCACATTTGGACTCATGGGTGTTTGGCTTGCTTGTATGACATCAAAAAGGTATTTTATTATAATCCTCAACGTCTCATCCTTCAAAATACATAAAGTCCTATTAATTTACAGCATTTCCCTGACTCGCTTAAACAAAAAAACGGATTGTCACTCAGGCAACTTCCTGTCGCGTACGGTGCTCAAGTTCAGAATGGCTGGTTGTCAAAACCAATGCAGCACTGTGAAGCTCAGAGCCTGAGGTCTAACGTCATATGTAGCATGTTACTATACAGCCACTGCATTACAATTAAGGAGTTTATCAGTGTCCAAATCTGCCATTTTCAAACAGTGTACGGGATGACGGGCTGTGAGTGGAAAGGGCTACAGAATGGAAATTGTAAATGGTCACATGAATGTGAAAACTCCATTTTACCTCCTCACATTTCTTTTGTCTGTGTATGAGGAGGGGTTTTGGGTTTGTTGTGTATTTGATGTCCCGGTAATCTGCCTTGACCTTTGCCAACTGCCGTTTAAATAAAGATAAAAATGATTTATGTTTAATTTGTTGATGAAAAAAATATATATAGTATTTGCTCAGTGAAAATTGTTGGAAATTAATCAACTGATTGTTTCAGTGGATGTCCAAACCCGGTAACCTGCATTATGGGCTGTTTGATTCTAATCCAGGATCAGAATAGACTACAATAGGTAGCTCTGGCCATGAATACCCAGATCAACGATATACCACCTGTCAACTGCAGAATGGCATGCCAGACACTGGCCCATAACCACCATTTCACTGCTTCTCTACTGCTCTTTATCAAATTAACCCCAGAAACTGGGCCGGATGGGAAAACTGGAGCTTTGTGTGAAGTAGGGCCATGTTTGTAGTCAGAAGCATCACTCAGTTATTTCATGTGAGCTGACAGTGCACAGCATTGTAATAAAGGAACATATCCTCAAAATTACATTTATGTGAGGAGAGATAAACATGATGATTATTATTCAGATATTATATGGGGCACTGCTTAATCCATTTACAAAAAGAATTTTATTTCAAATCCATTCACAGCTGTGTGTGTGTGTGTGTTATTGAGTCAGTGTTTCCACCATAAGACTGTGACCAAGGCCTTTGTCCAGACAAGAGCACCAGTTTCACCTGCAGGCCCCCCCCGGCTGTGACCTACGCAATCCCCTACCACCCTGAGGTCATGACCCTGCCTCCGGCTCCTCACACTTCCCAGTCCCTACCTCCCTCTCCCTCCCCATGGACACTGTGTGTGTCCAGAGTCCAGACCCAATAATCCACAATTACACCCACCGCTAAATGCACAGTAAATAAGACCCTGAGAGGACTTTTCATTGGTGAAATCTCAGACATCCTGGCCTCCTTGTTGGGAATTTGTGTCAAACAAACAAGCAGCAATCTGGCTGGGGGCTGGCCGGCTGGGGAATGGGCTGTGATGGGATTTGCAGGTAGCAACAAAAACACAATTTAAGACTTAGGTTAGGCTGATTGCAGAGCGGAAACATGTAAACAATGTGGGAGGTTCGCAATTGGGCGGATGTAATCTCAGAGAAAGGGTGCGAAGGTGCAGGTAAAGCAAAAGACAATCACAGAAAGAAACAATTTGAAGAGAAAAGAGCCAAAAAGGTAGAGGGAGGTGGAGAAGAGGCAGGAGGAAGAGCACAGTGCGATGAAGCGGACGAAGCTGCAGTTGATATTGGCAGGGAGTAAATTCAGTTTGTGTTTGTTAAATAATCTCCAGACAGAATCTCCTCCTGTCGTGTCCTCGGCATGTGCTTTGTGACAGTGGCTGTCCCTGTCACTATATGCCTGTGTGTGTGGCTCTTTACTTTGTATTAAAACAACATGATCCATGAGGCGCAGAGGGTGACTCCCAGCACCGCTGATTCTAATTAATCCACTCCCGGCCTCGGCCACGCCGGGCTAAAATGCTTGCAGTCTATCAGATTGAAATTCATAACTTAATTGAGGTCAGAGCCGAGAGCTGAGAGAACAGAAGTCTCTGGCTGGGACCAGGTAGATCAATAGTAATAAATATCTGGCTGGGCTACAACTAGTTCATGGCCACGCATTATGTGGGACAGACAGACAGGCATCACAGGGCAGAGGGGACCGAGGAACGGCGGGGCGACTCCATGTTGGTGTCCTGTCTCTTAGAGGGGGGGGGGGGGGTTTCTCCACTGTTGACTGCAACTGCCTGGGAGAGACTATGGAACTAGTTTAGTTAGTTGTTACTGTGAAATATAGACATTCACATTAGACTACTCTACTACAACTCTCTATTTGATTTTGTATTGACTGCTGAGTGGCAGGTTAGCGTGAACGTTGACAACAAGGGCCGTGTGTTTTGATTTGTGATACCATAAGTATATATATATATTTTTTTTTTTATGAACGACCTCTTAGAAAATAAACACATTGATTTGATATTGATGTGAGGAGAAATGACATCTTTGCTAAGTGCTTAAGTGCCCCCATGGCCTGGGTGTTTAGTGTCTATGTGGGTGATTGTTTCTATGTTTAAATTGGGACCATGGCAGTTTGTTGGGTTGTGTGAAGACAAGAAAAACCTTCTCAGACAATATCGGGACAGAGACATGTTATGCTATAGCTGTTGTGAGATGCAGTGTTATCTACAGTGCCTTCAGAAAGTATTCACACCCCTTGACTTATTCCATATTTTGCCTAAATTAAAAATGGATTCAATATTTTTTTCTCACCCATTTACACACAATACCCCATAATGACAGTGAAAACATATTTTTAGAAATTTTAGCAAATGTATTGAAAATGAATTACAGATATCTCATTCACACCCCTGACCTAATACATGTAAGAATAATCTTTGGCAGCGATTTGGAGCTGTGAGTCTTTCTTGGTAAGTCTCTAAGAGCTTTGCACATCTGGATTGTACAATATTTGCACATTATTTTTAATAATCTTCAAGCTCTGTCAAGTTGGTTGTTAATCATTGCTAGACAGTAATTTTCAGTTCTTGCCATAGATTTTCAAGACAATTTAAGTCAAAACTGTGAATAGGCCACTAAGGAACATTTAATGATGTTTTGGTAAGCAAGTGTACGAAACATTACAGACACCTGTTCTTTCCATAACATAGATTGACCAGGTGAAAGCTATGATCCCTTATTGATGTCACTTGTTAAATCCACTTCAATCAGTGTAGCTGAAGGGGAGGAGACGTGTTAAAGACAATTGATATATGGGTTGTGTATATGTGCCATTCAGAGGGTGAATGGGCAAGACAAAAGATTTAAGTGCCTTTGAACAGCGTATGATAGTAGGTTCCAGGCGCACCGGTTTGACTGTGTCAAGAACTGCAACACTGCTGGGTTTTTCACGCTCAACCGTTTCCCATGTGTATCAAGACATCCAGTCAACTTGACACAACTGTGGGAAGCATTGGAGTCAACATGGGACAGCATCCCTGTAGAATGCTTTTGACACCTTGTAGAGTCCATGCCCCGACAAATTGGGGCTCTTCTGAGAGCAAAAGGGGGAGCAACTATTAGGAAGGTGTTTCTAATGTTTTGTTCACTCAGTGTATATTTGGCCTTGTGTTTTAGGTTATTGTCCTGCTACCAGGGGAATTTGCCTCCCTTGTCTGTTGGAAAGCAGACTGAACCAGGTTTTCCTCTCGAATTTTGCCTGTGCTTAGCTCTATTCCGTTTCTTTTTATCCCAAAAAACTCCCTAGTCCTTGCCGATGACAAACATACCTATAACATGATGCAGCCACCACCATGCTTGAAAATATGAAGAGTGGTACTCAGTGATGTGTTGTGTTGGATTTGCCCCAAACATAACGCTTTGTATTAAGGACATAAAGTTAATTTCTTTGCCACATTTTTTGCAGTTTTACTTTAGTGCCTTGTTGCAAACAGGATGTATGTTTTTGAAATATTTATTTTCTGTACAGGCTTCCTTCTTTTACTCTGTCAATTAGGTTAGTATAGTGGAGTAACTTCAATGTTGTTAATCCATCCTCAGTTTTCTCCTATCGCAGCCATTAAACTCTAACTATTTTAAAGTCACCGTTGGCTTTCATGGTGAAATGCCTGAGTGGTTTCCTTCCTCTCTGGCAACGGAGTTAGGAAGGACACCTGTATCTTTAGTGGCTAGGTTTATTGATACACCATCCAAAGTTTAATTAATTAAGAACCGCCATGCTCAAAGGGATGTTCAGTGTCTTTTTAGTTTTACCCATCTACCAATAGGTGGCCTTCTTTGCAAGGCATTGGATAACCTCCCTGGTCTTTGTGGTTGAATCTGTGTTTGAAATTCACTGCTCGAGGGATCTCACAGATAATTGTATGTCTGGGGTACAGAGATGAGGTAGTCATTCAAAAATGCTAAACACTATTATTGCACACAGAGCGAGTCTATGCAACTTATTATGTGACTTGTTAAGCACATTTGTACTCCTGAAATTATTTTGGCTTTTTATAACAAAGGGGTTGAATACTTATTGACTCAAGACATTTCAACTTTTTATTATTTTTAAACATAATTCCACTTTGACATAATGGGGTATTAAATGTAGGCCAGTGACACAAAGTCTGAATTTAATCCATTTTAAATTCTAACTATAACATAACAAAATGTGGAAAAGTCAAGTGCTGTGAATACTTTTCTGAAGGCACTGTATATGGCTATCCTTTGTAGGTTCCTGATGTCAGTGGTCTCTTTACAGTATAGACTAAATCCAGTTTAATTCAAGGCTCTAAGACAAGGGATTATGTCTTGCACAGAAGCCTCAGGCAGTGGCTGTAAGTACTGTATGATGGCAATATTGACATTCTCCTAGTGTCTTATTGTGAACAAGTCTTCTCTCCCACTAAGTCAACTGTGTTTTACTATTTAGCTTATTAAATGTTTGCTGCATCGTCCTAGTTAGTGGCAATGCCATCCTGTGTGGATTTGATATTTTAATGTGTTGCGAATAGAAATGTCACAGCTTTGTACCCTTAGCTGTGTTTGGCTGAACTGTAGAGTATCGACGTGAGATTGGAGCTGTGTTCCTGGTCTGTCCAAAGCCAGGGTCTGTTTTATCAGAGCAATACAGGCCAGTGTACTGCACATTCTCATCTCTGTCCTCCACCTCTGTGTCAACTGCCTTGGTTATTAAACTAGTAAACGCGCGCGCACACACTATCACACACACACACACACACACACACACAGGAACAGGAACAACAGCAGCTGATTGAAATTCTACGGTAGGAGCATTATTACAGGTTTGTATCCCTCCCCCTTCCCAGCACGGCCTCCCATAACAAATGGCTCAGTCATCGGAGTCATAACAAATATCTAACGGAATTCGTCATAAGTTTAACGGTGTGTGTGTGTGTGGGGGGGGGAAGAGGCCCGTTGCCTGCTGTGTGAGAATGGCAGTGTTCCCGCATAGGCAGGAATAAATCTCGTCTGCACTGCCCAGCTACAGCACACAGGTCACACACCCACGGCTCAGTGCACACATTAATACAGATATTTCAGAAAGCCAGCCCTGCTTCCTCTCTTTTAATAGGGCCATTGACAAACTGTAATGAATCGCCCCAGCGTTTCCAATCTGCACCCAAGCCACTGCTCAGTACTCACTCACGCCTTTTTTAGTGGCTGGGGGTGGGTATGTTTTCTTTACCTTGGCGAAAGGTAATTGCCCTGTTTTGTGGAAGCACAGGTTTTTGTGTGTGTGTGTGCTTTTTTTTTTGTAAAAGAGGAGAGGTCTACAGAAAGTCAGTTTGACAGAAGGGAATCATAGGAGTTTTAATAAGCAACCGTTTACTTTTGATAGGGTATTACAATGTTATTTCTAATATGACTTATGCATTAGCAACCCTTCTACAGAACGTCTCTGCTCAGCCACACAGACGAGTGGTGAAATTACACCGCTCATACAGTACATTTGACATTTATACCTGCTGGCAGAGGTTATATGGCACATGTTTAAATGAAAGTAAAACGGCCGCACGACCATTTTTAAAAGTCCCAATAGGATCATGCACAGATGTGGATTTATTGTATGAAGCACCGTGTAAAGAAGTAGCTACGTGACTCATATTCCTGCTGCAGGTAAGAAGAAAAGTCCCTCTTTGCAGTTAGTGTTGTAACTACCTTTCTTATTGGCTTCTCACAATTTGTACAGTCAACAATTTATTTAATCCACATAAATTGCGCTGAGCATTAAAGCTGTCCTCAGCTGCTTACTGATGGAGAGCGAGAGAACAAAGTGACTGTTTTCCTCTTCGGGGTCCAGTTAGTTCTCAACCCCACTTTATGGGCCTCTCTCCCAAATGCATGCTGCCTGGCCATTGATTTTCATATTACACTCTTATGTATTTATTTATTTTCTATATTTCTTTTTAAACATCATTGATGATCCACTCGACTTGGAGCACACCAATGTTAATTCCCTGCCACTCTCCCCCATGCTAATGGATTCTGCGGAGTCCCTCGGGAGCAAGCAAGAGCAGTGGGAGAGGAGGAGGGGGAGGGTGAGAGAGAGACGAGAAAGCGGAAGAGGTGCCGGGGGAGGGAGAGAAGTACAGTATACACGAGGAGGAAAAGAAGAAGGGGGAGAGTTCTCCTTTCCCATCCTCCAAAATCACAGAACCGGTGGAGAACAATGTGCTATAATATATTGATCCTCTGACACTAAAGCATGGTAAACATACATGTGTGTCTGCGTTCTTGCAGGGTGCATACTGTGGTTGTGTTCCTTTAAAAATCAACCCCAGACTATAGTTTTAATCAACCTCAATCTGAATACCAAAACACAGACAGGTCTTGGTTTCAGAAACCCAATAGTTCCCAGCAGACATTGTTGGAAGAATCCATTTCCAAACGGTTTCAGTTGATTAGGACGTTGAGAAGAGCGTCAGACCTCTTGGAGTGGTCTTGGCCATTTGCTTCAGGCCCCTGAGCTCTCTGGTTCCTCTTCTCCAGGAATTGTATAAAATATTACAGTGTGCTTTAGAGAGCATGTGAGGCGGTTTATTGGCACACGGGGTGACCTGCTGTGGAGCCCGGAGGCAGGCGAGGGGCAGCCCAGGCACCTCAAGGACACTTTGGGGAAGTGCTAATTTGCACCAGCATGGCAGAGCTCACACGCTGAATGGCAAGGTTAACACTCACTGCACAGATTCAATTAGGGGTGCCACTGTCTTCTGATCCCTTTACCTCTGGATACCCAGCTCCCTCACACACACACACACACACAGAGTCACAGATGCACACAACCAGATAAACAAAAGCTGCTGTCTCTTTACAAGAAAATCACGGATATTCGGATTTAAAAAAATTACATTTCCAGTTCATGTGCTCCGTAACATAAAAAGATCACTGGCAGTACAGAACGCCACTCCTGTGATGAACTTCAAACAGACGGGAACAGTAGAGTGTCTGTATTTGATCTGGAGACATCTGTTCAGCCTGTCAGTGTGCTGTGTGTGTCCTGTGGTCTACTTTTAATGGAACACAGTAACATAGAGACCACAGGCAGTACCATAGAGTACCCAGCAGCAGGTCTTCAGAGACCTGGAATAACCCGGGATCAGCCTGTTCTCCTCTGTCTTTCTGAGACTCTGATTAATGGCACCTGCTCATCGTAATGGTATCTGCATATGAATGGTGGAGGGTTCTATCCATGCTCCCTTTACAAGTCCCACTGCAAGCCCTGGAGACTGCCGAGCCTTTCTCCCCTCTCTCTCCCTTCTCCTCAGCGCCATTGTCATTATACAAGTCAGCTGCAGCTGCATGCATTGATCATAAATCATAATTGCTTGTCAATTTTTCCCACTTGTTTAATGTGGCTGTCAGGGACAGTGGAGCGAGAGAGAGGGGGAGGGAGGGAGAGAGAATGGGGGCGTCGGTTAGAGAGTAAGATGTAGCTGGAATAGAGAATGGTGTTAAAGGATAAAAATCCCACAATGGCTTTCAGCACACCTACCATATGACATGGGCAGTTGCAGGATTGCTGTGGTATGAAAAGAAGAAAGCTTTTAATTGCTGGCCATGAAGAGCACAAACCCAAGCCCTGCCTGTTGCCTCATGCTGCAGCAGGTTCTACAGATGGCAATGGATTTGAGAGAGCATATTTCTCTACGGAATATGTCTGGCTCATGTAGACAAACCTACTTTTTCTGTGGTGTACTGGAAAGACCTTGTTCTGTAACCGTTTTGTTCCCTATCTCTTTCTCTCTCACTTTTTTTCATGTTTCTTTCTCTCTATCCATCTTTATCTCTGTTTTATGGTCCCGTTTACTCTCTTCATGTCTATCAATGTTATTTCACTCTCTCTCTCTGTCTGCAGCCTCTTTCCTCCCATGCTACTAGGAAGGCAAATTCCACCACTCCCCTCCAAGGGTGTTGGCTTCTACAAACAAATAGAGAAACAGGGATGGACATATTGATAGACTCAGTCACAAACATACAGATGTAAGATTTAAATTTGACCTATATTGTCTCAGTAAAATAATCCTAGGGCAACAGGATTTGAATGTTTAGTCCATAATGTTGCTTGATCGTTGGTTAGGCTATTAGCATGTCAAAATGAGGCTATATGAAAAGTGGAATACTGTTAATATAACAGTGTGTTAGTGCAGGTTTTCAGTGAATTTATGTAAATCATGACGCTCATCCGCATTTCCTGCGTCGCAGGGAAATTCTCAGCAACAAAAGAGTGATCAAATTAGGATCCTATATCTGTACACACAGAAAAAAAGGCAGCCAGACAAAAATATATAGTTTGATTCGCTTGTGCAGACCTCTTCAAATAACGTTGCATAACATTCTCAATCTGAAAAAACGGAATGATAGATTTGTGTAAGTAGTCTTTTTGCAGTACTGCCATCACACACACAGACCAATCAATTTCCATGGTGAAACTCTCCAAACCATATTGTCAATTGTGCCATTAGATCCAGTCCCCCTACTTCTCATTCCTCTCATCTGTTGTATGGAACCTGCTTCATTAAGCTGTATGCTGACATCCATCGAGGCATTTTTGCAAAGCAAGGAAAACTTTGGTGACATTTAAAAAAAGAGCTTTGCTGTGATGTGCTTCTGTAATGGGATGGAGAGCTACATAGAAAACTGCTACCTCCAGCTAGGAAGTCTCCTCCTTTTTCCAAAAGCAAATGGGAGACAATCCAATTTCTCCTGATTCCATCAAGCCCCTCTTGGAGCATTAGTAAATGCTGAGAGGAGAGGCGAGAGGACCCCCCCCCCTGGCTCCCAGACAAACAGGACCAGCCAGATTCCACACTGCAGCACTTTAAAGAGCCCAGTAAAGGGCAGAGCCCTCACCTCCACTAACATATATGGACCCTTTAGTCAGTCACAGTAGTGCACCAACCTGCAGGCTCCTACTTCTGGATTCTGCTGCCACATAGGCTATATACAATATATACCTTTAAAGGAAACCTGGTGCTTTTGGTTTCATAATTTTACTAAGATGTACAAACATGCTTTTTGTCTGTTTTTAAGTTAATATATTTTGAATACAAACTTATGTTTACATGTTTGGTTTGGCATTAGTTACTTCGGGTTGCCCACTTATTTTATACACTTTTAATCTGTGTTAATTGGTGTGTGTGTGTGTGTGTGTTGTGTCAAGTACTGTATGAGGCAACTTTTGCGTGTGTCATACCCTGGGAGTGTCCCTGCACACACCGTGCTGTCCCAGCCGTCCGGCACTAACACCAGATTAGTTGGAGGAAGCAGATTAAGACCTAAACCCCTTACAGTTTAATTATTCCTGTATGTATTTGTGTGCATCAAGGTCCCACTCGCTGCCTCTGCACTAAACATCTGCCACTCTGCCTCTATCGCATAGGGCAATAGACCAACTATATTGTGTGTGTGTGAGAGCGTCTGCCCACTGACATGCTTTTATTGTCCAGATTTGTACTTTTGTGTATTTTATATTTATACTTTGTACATCAAGTGGGATTAAACCTAACACTAACATTGTACTGAATACTCAACATTACCGTAGAGGCAGACCACAGGAAAATACTGTGTCTCTCCCGATCCATTTATGGTTGAGGACATTTGCATCAGTATTCTATCCATCTTGGGGGAATTGAACTCTCTAATGGAATCAGCAGGCCCCTGAAGTGGTGCTGCTCAGGGTAAACAATAGGATCTCACTCTGGGATCGTTGGAGAGAGCCTTTATCAAGCAGCGTAGGTGATCTCCCTCCCCCTTGTGCTCTGGGATGATTCCACAGTCTTTGTCTGACACTGGGTTGGTTCCACTAATGGTTGTCTTCACTGGTTAATAGGCTAGGGCCAAAGGCTAAGAAAAAGAGGATTTACTGATGTTCAAATCAAATCAAGCTTTATTCATACAGCAAATTTCCGACATGGAATGCAACAATGTGCTTCACAGAAGAAGAAAAAACAGGCTATTCCAGAGACTGGGGGCATAGTAACTAAAGGCTTCTCTCCATACCTCTTGATCCTAGGCTTAGGGATATTTAAAAGTCCAGTGCCGGAGGACCTGAGGGACCTACTAGGTACATACAGTTGATTCGGAAAGTATTCAGACCCCTTGACTTTTTCCACATTTTGTTACATTACAGCCTTATTCTAAAATGGATTAAATAAATACAAATCCTTAGCAGTCTGCACACAATATCCCACAATGACGAAATGAAAACAGGTGTTTAGACATTTTTGCTAATTTTGTTAATAATAAAAAACAGACCTTATTTACATAAGTATTCAGACACTTTGCTATGAGACTCGAAATTGATCTCAGGTTTCCTGTTTCCATTGATCATCCTTGAGATGTTTCTACAACTTGATTGGAGTCCACCTGTGGTAAATTCAATTGATTGGACATGATTTGGAAAGGTATACACCTGTCTATATAAGGTCCCACAGTTGACAGTGCATGTCAGAGCAAAACCAAGCCATGAAGTCGAAGGAATAGAGCTCCGAGATAGGATTGTGTCGAGGCACAGATCTACCAAAAAAATGTCTCTATCATTCTTAAATGGAAGAAGTTTGGAACCACCAAGACTCTCCCTAGAGCTGGCCGCCTGGCCAAGCTGAGCAATCGGGGGAGAAGGGCCTTGGTCAGGGAGGTGACCAAGAACCCGATGGTCACTCTGACAGAACTCCATAGTTCCTCTGTGGAGAAGGGAGAACCTTCCAGAAGGACAACCATCTCTGCAGCACTCCACCAATCAGGCCTTTATGGTAGTGTGGCCAGATGGAAGCCACTCCTTTGAGTTTGCCAAAGGCACCTAAAGACTCTCAGACCATGAGAAACAAGATTCTCTGGTCTGATGTAACCAGGATTGAACTCTTTGGCCTAAATGCCAAGCGTCACTTCTGGAGGAAATCTGGGGCCATCCTTACAGTGAAGCATGGTGGTGGCACCATCATGCTGTGGGGATGTTTTTCAGTGGCAGGGTCTGGGAGGTTAGTCAGGATCAAGCAAAGTACAGAGAGATCCTTGATGAAAACCTGCTCCAGAGTGCTTAGGACCTTAGACTGGGGCGAAGGTTCACCTTCCAACAGGAGCACGACCCTAAGCACACAGCCAAGACAACGTAGGAGTGGCTTGGACACACTTACTCATTCAAGGGCAAAGGGTGTGCAATGCTGTCATCAAGGCAAAGGGTGGCTACTTTGAAGAATCTCAAATATAAAATATACTGCTCAAAAATAATAAAGGGAACACTTAAACAACACATCCTAGATCTGAATGAAAGAAATAATCTTATTAAATACTTTTTTCTTTACATAGTTGAATGTGCTGACAACAAAATCACACAAAAATAATCAATGGAAATCCAATTTATCAACCCATGGAGGTCTGGATTTGGAGTCACACTCAAAATTAAAGTGGAAAACCACACTACAGGCTGATCCAACTTTGATGTAATGTCCTTAAAACAAGTAAAAATGAGGCTCAGTAGTGTGTGTGGCCTCCACGTGCCTGTATGACCTCCCTACAATGCCTGGGCATGCTCCTGATGAGGTGGCGGATGGTCTCCTGAGGGATCTCCTCCCAGAACTGGACTAAAGCATCCGCCAACTCCTGGACAGTCTGTGGTGCAACGTGGCGTTGGTGGATGGAGCGAGACATGATGTCCCAGATGTGCTCAATTCGATTCAGGTCTGGGGAACAGGCGGGCCAGTCCATAGCATCAATGCCTTCCTCTTGCAGGAACTGCTGACACATTCCAGCCACTTGAGGTCTTGCATTAGGAGGAACCCAGGGCCAACCGCACCAGCATATGGTCTCACAAGGGGTCTGAGGATCTCATCTCGGTACCTAATGGCAGTCAGGCTACCTCTGGCGAGCACATGGAGGGCTGTGCGTCCCCCAAAGAAATGCCACCCCACACCATGACTGACCCACCGCCAAACCGGTCATGCTGGAGGATGTTGCAGGCAGCAGAACGTTCTCCACGGCATCTCCAGACTCTGTCACGTGCTCAGTGTGAACCTGCTTTCATCTGTGAAGAGCACAGGGCGCCAGTGGCGAATTTGCCAATCTTGGTGTTCTCTGGCAAATGCCAAACGTCCTGCACGGTGTTGGGCTGTAAGCACAACCCCCACCTCTGGACGTCGGGCCCTCATACCACCCTCATGGAGTCTGTTTCTGACCGTTTGAGCAGACACATGCACATTTGTGGCCTGCTGGAGGTCATTTTGCAGGGCTCTGGCAGTGTTCCTCCTGCTCCTCCTTGCACAAAGGCGGAGGTAGCGGTCCTGCTGCTGGGTTGTTGCCCTCCTACGGCCTCCTCCACGTCTCCTGATGTACTGGCCTGTCTCCTGGTAGGGCCTCCATGCTCTGGACACTACGCTGACAGACACAGCAAACCTTCTTGCCACAGCTCGCATTGATGTGCCATCCTGGATGAGCTGCACTACCTGAGCCACTTGTGTGGGTTGTAGACTCCGTCTCATGCTACCACTAGAGTGACAGCACCGCCAGCATTCAAAAGTGACCAAAACATCAGCTAGGAACTGAGAAGTGGTCTGTGGTCCCCACCTGCAGAACCACTCCTTTATTGGGGGTGTCTTGCTAATTGCCTATCATTTCCACCTGTTGTCTATTCCATTTGCACAACAGCATGTGAAATTTATTGTCAATCAGTGTTGCTTCCTAAGTGGACAGTTTGATTTCACAGAAGTGGGATTGACTTGGAGTTACATTGTGTTTAAGTGTTCCCTTAATTTTTTGGAGCAGTGTATATTTTTATTTGTTTAACACTTTTTTGGTTACTATATGATTCCATATGTGTTATTTCTCTTCACTTTCTTCACTATTATTCTACAATGTAGAAAATAGTAAACAAATTAAAAAAATAACCCTGGAATGAGTAGGTGTGTCCCAACTATTGTATGCTGGATGCTGATAGTCAGGTTTTGACAGCCTTAGACCTTATCTCGCAACAACCTGGAACTCAACACAGTAAACACCGTGGAGATGGTGGTTGACTTCAGGAAATGCCCCCCGCCATCTCTCCCCCTCGAGATTGATGGCTCAGCCGTCAGCACGGCCAAGTCAATCAAATTCCTGGGAACCATCATATGCAACAACCTCAAGTGGGAGGACAACATCACAGTGGTGACCAAGGAGGCTCAACAGAGGATGATGTACTATCTGCGCCAGCTGTGGAAACTCAAACTCACTTGGACAATTCTGGTTCGGTTCTACACGTCTTCATTGGGTCCATCCTCACCTCTTCTATCACCGTTTGGGTCTGCGTCTGCCCTCTGCAAGGGCAAACTGCAGCGCATCGTCTGGTCTGTGAAGAAGGTCATCGGCTGTCAAGGACCTGCACGCCTTCAGGACAAGGAAGCGTGCAGGTAAGACCATCGCCCGCTCTTATATTTAAAAGATTCCACTCTGGCAGACAGTTCAGGTCATCATGATGAAAACCGCCCGTCACCTGAACAGTTGATGAAGTGACTTTTCATTAGTGATTAAGTGACTATTGGGATAAAAGTTTAGTACTTGGTCCCATATTTCTAGCATACAATGATTACATCAAGCTTGTGACTCTACAAACTTGTTTGATGCATTCGCTGTTTGTTTCAGAATATTTTGTGCCCAATAGAAAGTATTGGTAAATAATGTATTGTGTCATTCTGGAGTCACTTTTATTGTAAATAAGAATAGCATATGTTTCTGAAGACCTTAATGTCGACGCTACCATGATTACGGATAGTCCTGAATGAATCATGAATAATGATAAGTGAGAAAGTTAGACACAATTATCATACCGCCAAGACATGCTAACCTCTCACCATTACAATAACAGGGGAGGTTAGCATTTTTGGGGGGTAATGATATTTGTGCGTCTAACTTTCTCCCTCATCATTATTCACAATTAAGTTGTATATTCCCACTGTAATCAGACTATACTCCAGAGTTTTATGTTTACTGTATTTATATTGTATATTCTGTATGTTGATGTCTGTATTCTAACATTTAAGTCATTTAGCAGACGCTCTTATCCAAAGCGACTTACGGTAGTGAGTGCATACATTTTCATACTTTTTTTTCTCTGTACTGGTCCCCCGTGGGAATTGATCCCACAACCCTGGTGTTGCAAGCTCCATGCTCTGCCAACTGAGCCACATGGGACCCTGTTTGTACAATGGCTGTTGCTGACAGCACCTATTCTCTAAGTCAAATTCAGGGTATGTACATTTATTGGCGAGTAAAGGTGATTCTGATTCTAAAGAAGCAGCCAGTTAGCTCAGTGACTGGAGGTATTCTAGTAGTTTCCATCTGAACAGCGGCTAGCTGGTGACAACAATATTGCAGTTTGTCATCGTTAGGGGGTGAAAAGGCACGCTGGAGACGAATCCGCCTTGATGATGCGTGTCGTACACTGTCAGAGTTACACCAACCTCCTCACTCTTGGCCTCATGCCGCCTGCATACACAGCCCACAGGATTTACACCCCCGCTGACCTCTGTCCTAAATATTGTCTTTCTTCATATCAGCTCAGCTCCGGTCACAGACCATAGACACCACTTCAATTTGTCCCAAACGGTGGCGGTGCTCAGGGCAGACTGCTCCTTTGTACCAAGACCATTGTGTGATGGGACAGCCTCCATGGGTAATGCGTTTAGCACGTTCTCACCCCAGGACAATGACGAGAGACGCCTAGGCTTTGTTCCCTCCCTCTGAGCCTTTTGAGCACGGAGGTCTGCCTGGCCCATTGGCCACAGTGTGTTAACCTGTGGCAGAGGGCTCAGCTAGGGCTCAGGGGTAGATACTGGGCTGATGCCATTGCTTCCCCTGGTTCAGGCTGCTATAGAGTCTCAAGTTGAAAGGTTTAATCGTTCGCTCAGGTTGAGATCAATATTTAATATTTTCACATAATCCCCTTTATGGGGAAATCATTGGGTTTTTGATTTAGTCGAGAGGTAAAAGCAGTTTTCTCAACTGCAAAGTTTGCAAGCCACAACTTTACAACTGACAAGGTTACGTTTTTTTCATTGTTCTATGAGCAATGGTTGTCTCTATGATTAAGCTTGTTTTATATACCCTATTACTGTGTTATGGGTCTGCAAGTTAGACCTGTTTGTCTGGAACTCTTCTCAGGTTTCTTAACATTTCTCTCTCCTTTCACAGGATGACGAGGGCCAGACAGCACTGCATTATGGTAATCTTCCGGATATCACAGATTTTAATTTGGAATTCTGGGTGAATATGTCTCTAGGCTATGTTTGAGTGTGTATGTATGTATGTATGTATGTATGTATGTATGTATGTATGTATGTATGTATGTATGTATGTATGTATGTATGTATGTATGTATGTATGTATGTATGTATGTATGTATGTATGTACATGTAATGTAAATTGAATCTGTTTATGAGTGTGAACAGTTGTATGGGGATGGATGGGAAACCATGAACCATCTGCTCTCTTGGCCCTGCATATGTCCCCCTCTGCCTCTCTCTCATCCCCCTCTCTTCTCCCTCTTTTACTGCTGTTGCTATCTCAGGTGCCTTTCATCCATCAGCGTCTCTTTCATCCCTCCTCCTTGCCATCTCTCTCTGTCAGTGTGAGAGGGTGTGTGTTTGTGTGTGTGTTTGTCTGTATCTGTACGTATGGAGGGGCTGTGTGTAATAATCACCAGGTCTCCCCAAGGAAATCAACAGTGCTCCTCGGACTCTCAAGACCCCCTCCCATGGGCGGTCCCCATGTCCTCTGAGCCCTTGGTGTGTGTGTGTGTGGGGGGGACACACCATCTGGCCCTGGGCTGAGTGGGCGCTTGGCGGCTGCAGTGTGGGGACTGGTCACGTGGCTGGCGTACAGTAGACCACCACCACTGCCACCAAACCAGGCAGGGACAGGAGGATGGGGCATAAAAAAATGACTAATAAACATAAGCGATGAACTCCAGGAGACAAATAGCAGAGAATGAAAATTCATTTCCACCTCTATTTACACTGGGCCACAGTGGCTGGCAAATGATTAATTGAGGGTTTACTGCACACTATAAATTGTTCTCCTTCTCAACGACTCCCGGGGGGGGATGAGGGTTTTTACAGCCCAAGGCCCCGCACGGCGCACGCAGCCCGGAAAATAAAATAACATTTAGAAGGAGAAGAAAAATCTCGAACCTGACATAACCAAGCCTCTTGTTTTCTCCCTGCTAAGAACGGGTGGCACTTTAGCAACCTCTGGGCTGGAGGTTTAAAAGGGCCTGCTGTCAATCAGCCATTCCCGCTGACATCAGCCTATCACACAGGAGCAGGATAGCTCTCTATAAGAGGAGAGAGTGATTGAAAACACTCAGAGCGCGGAGGAATCTCAGTGCATCAGCGCTGTGACTCGCTAACTGGTTTAAGAAAATGCAAGCACTCTCCTCATATCTTAGCCTAGCTTGCAAGTCCTTTTAGTGGGAAACCAATTGCAAATCGGCACAAATTCAGTGTTTCAGCCAACCACAGGTTCAGGGCAATGTCAATGGGCATCCATATGACCTTTTCATTGACTCCTGCACTCAGGTTAAAAACGTAAGGAATATTAACACCAATGAGCTGTGCTTAGAGGCTGTGTTCAGACGTAGCTGTGTGCATCATGTCTCCAGTGACCTTGAAGCCTTTTGAAGGTGATCCTATCCTTTTCAATTTGTGATTTGGGTACTGTTAGATATACAGATAAGTGTATATTCTTGTCATACCGCCCAAAATGATATATGGAAATGGCTGCTTTCATGGCATGTCACCTGTAGTCAACCCTGGATCCTTTTACCTCTGAAGTGCATCACAATTATATCTCTTTCCTCTCTCTCTCTCATTCTCTCTTACCCTACTGTGTTACTCTGCTCCCTCCTCCCCTCACCCTCTCTGTCCTGCAGCGTCTGCGTGTGAGTTTGCTGACATAGTGGAGCTGCTCCTACAGGCTGGGGCAGACCCGTCCATTAAGGACCAGGAGGGCTCTCTGCCCGAGGAGGTCACTGAATCCAGCTCCATCTCCTCACTGCTGCGCCAGTACACCGCCTCCAAGGGCTAGGCCCAGCTACGCCATCCCCTCCTCTCCCTCTCCTCCCCTCCAGCCTGTGCCCATCCCAGACCTAGCATCCAGCCCTCTCAGTAATGATGATGATGTTTTTTTATTGTCACATACACCGGATAGGTGCAATGGTCATCCCACTCTGGCAGTGCAACCCGCCACCACTTCATCATCTCTCATGTCACATTCCAAGGAATCCATTCGTCATCATTGCTATTTAAAAAAAAAAATAAAGAAATGTCAACCAAAAAGAGGTTCCTTCTGTTTCGGATATTGTGTGTTACCTTTGGTTGTCTTGTGTTTGCTGATTAAAAATCTTTCAAATACATTTGGACAGCGTATGGACATTTTACCCTAGTAGTAAGTCAAACTTATTATTCAGAATAATGTTTTTAAGCATTTTTGTTGGCATCATTCTTGACAAGCAGAAGACAATGTAACTGTATTTAAATGTATCCTAAAAATAAACATCTAATTTGCAATTTTATATTCAGATGGAGCATGGAGAACTAAATGTTCAACCTTATCCCATGATGACTAACAACTATGTAACACACACACCGCCTGGCTAGGCCTCTTCATTTAAGTGAACTGTTCACCTAGCACATTCTGTCTCCCTTGGCCCACCCCACATACCCACACCCTCTGTTATGTCACTTAAAATATATTTGGATGTTCTCCAAATAGCCAACACATGGGCTGCCTCCAAATCTGCTTTAGTTTTTTGTAAGCCCTTCTGATCAGAGCAGTCTCTCTGGCACCCCCTCCCTCCCACCAGATGAGAATACTAAATCTGGAATCTCAGCTCTTAACCACCGCTTGATAAAGAAGCTAATGCACATTTGAACAAACAATGGGGACAAGCTGTAATCCCTCTTTCTCTCAATCTCCCTGAACACGAGGCATTAAATAACAGTCACCAAAAAGAGTCCTGCTGCGGCTGACTGCTGTCTGTCTGTCAGTCAGTCACCATGGCCCCAGTATACAGAACAGAGACGGCCCAGCCCAGACAGTCTGCTCTCTTACAGTATCACTGAGAGGGAGAGCTCTTATGACCCTCGGCTTGTTACAGAATGCATCCCTACACAACCAGGAATTATGCTGTTGGTATATTTGAAAAAGCTGTTTCGCCCATGTACCAGTAATTTCCTGAATCTGGATTGGGTTGGGTTAGGAGTCGGTGACGTCATACTCCCCGGGCATGTCTGCACAACTGTGACACTAAGCCCATTATGTTTCCATTATGGGCTTCAATTTTCTCTGAGCTTTTCACTTTTGACAGTGCCTCCTCTCAAACCTTCTTTACTTAACGTTTATGCATTTTTACAAGTCGCCTCTCTAACACCATTAGTGACAGATGGCCAAGGTTTGTTACGGGGATGAGCTGGAGCACTTTCCTCTCCCTCTCTTACTCTCCCCAGTCTGGGGGCTAAAAGCAATGGCATGTTGTTGTACTGGCTAACTCTTAATGCAATCTGCTCGCTAGTCCCCAGAACAGTATTGCTTGGAATTCAACAGTAAGCAAAATCCCAGCTCTGCTGTCTCTGCTGTTGAAAAGCATCCCTCTAATATCTTCACCAGAACTCGATAAGTCTCTGTTGCAAAGCTGTGTGTTTAGTGCATGATAAACAAGCGTTGCCGTCTGCTGCTACTCGAGGCGATAGTGATCCAAGCTGCTCCATAGACAAGTGTCTATATGGTTCTTCTCACCAGAATGTTCTAATAAGCAACATCTCACCAGGCACTGAAGCCAATATCCTGTTAACGACCCTCTCTCGCTTTAAATATATGTGAACTATCTAATTTCTGCTATATGATGACCCAGTGAAAATAACCTAATTTCACTTAAAACAGAAGAACAACCTTGAAGTTGTCATTGAGAAGCCTCTCTGTGACTCAAACCCCTTTAAAGCTACACTGTCATGGCAGCCATTGCTCATTATTAAAATAAGGCATAATTTGAGGAAAATATCCTGTCTTGATGTCCAAGATGAAGTTCAGTCTAAACCAAATATCTATTTACATGTTAATAAAATTGTTGCCTTCAGGAAGTTTGTAATAGAAGCCTCAGATCGATGATAATGGCATTTGTGCTTGTGTTTGTCATCTTTGCAAAAGCAACAGTGCAGGAATTTCCCAGATTTATTTGTATACTAGTGCTGTAAGTGCCGTGTAAATTATCCGAACTGTCTTTGTTGCTGTTTATCTTTGTATGGCAGCACTATTAAAGGGTATCCATTAATGGTCATGGCTTGTCATCGGCTGAATAAAATCAGCTTGTTTTGTGGCGTTTTATGCAAACGTGCTTGTTCTGCTAGACCGATCTTTTCTTCTTGTTACACAACCAAATCGATAATACTTACGTTTAGGATGGACCTGGTAAGACTCCGAAAAGGGCTGGATAACGGTTGTGTTGTATATTATTGAGTTTTACATTTGTTTTAATTTTACTATGAATATGTAGCCAGTCTAGGCCTGTTTCAGATGTCTATCCAACAACACTCCTTTAGCGCATGGGTTATAGTGATGCTGAATTGTAAGGAACTTCAGATAGAGCCTGGTCGTATTTGGTTCATTTACTATGATGTGTGGTTGTAAACACTCCTGTATTAACGCTGCTCTACTGTCTTGCCTGACCACAAATCATATTTATCCATATTTCACAAGGCAGTTTACAATTAGTTAACAGTGTGGGGATTAAGGAAAGATTTGACTGTGCAAAACTGCAATCTGGTGCAGTCTTTAGTAGCAGAGGGATCAGTGTTCGCAGCAGCTGAGCAGATGTGCTGCTTCGTCCTGGGACGGGGGTTAGTGTATTGGTTTATGAATAAAGATACAGAAAACCAACACCCACCCATGGTTACTACAGTCTGTTTGATTGACTGACTGGATCTCCATAATTGAATGTGTAATATGTGTATCAGTTCATCCTTAAAGGGATAGTTCATTCAAAGTAAGATTATAGTGAAAATAATATTCTCTACATTTTCAATAAACACATAGCTACAATCCTATGGGATTACTATACTGAAGTGAGTGATATTTGGTAATTGATGCTATTCTTATCCAGTGGTGCATGGACATTAGCTTCACGAGCCAGCCTGTTCTCGCAAGCTTGCATGAATGGTTTGCTACCAGGCTGCATGGCCATAGCTAAGAAATAACAGATGAATCATAGATGGCAGTCACTCCTGGCCCATATAGTACTTCCAAGGTAAGAACAAGATTGACAAATGATGGAATTTGTGTGAACAATCCCTAGGGCATTGCTTTGCCTGTCTGATGCACCTTTCCCTGTGTGAAGGAAACACTAATCATGGTCCCTCCTCTTCTCTCCTGGCTCCTAAGTGGTGAGCCATAGCTACTGTACCGCCTTCCTACTGCTGAGTTGTTGCTCGTCTTCTTCTTCTTCAGTCAGAAGACATGTCTCCTTTAACTGTATCTGCTATTTGCTTTATAATGAGAAAGTTCATGTAAACATTAAAGAGAAATACAGCACTAATCCAAAGACAATTCAGCTTTATTTCCTCGTATAGTTTTTACTGTACACAGTTCATACCATCGCACAGAAGGCTTATATGAATAGATTCAGTGCTCTCTGTTTCATCTTTTTCAAAGACACATGGAAATAAATAGAGCTCATGAAATAAGACTGTCAACACCTTTTGAAACTGTACAAAATGTTCAACAATTAAGAAGCAAAGTTCTGAGGCAACATAGATTGAACAAAAATGATATTAGCGTGTGTGTACATTTACATGTGTTGTTTTACTGTTTGTTGATTTGCTTTCTGGTTGGCATAATGTATGCTCTTTTCAGCTGGTTCCACATTTGGCAATTGACACAAAAATAAATATAAATGAACAGACATTGAGATATTTTTACAGGAATTGTTCCGTCAGCATCTCATTTTGTTACCTCAGTTTATTTCATGGTATCTTAGATCATTTATTTTTTCTCAAAGAAGTGCCTCCTTGTACAGTTACTCTAGTGGTCTTTAGACACTACATGAAAGCCTTGAAACCAATCAGACAAGACAGATTTTGTAAAAAGAAAAACTCTCCTCTCACCCAGTGGGGGTCATGTGAGATGCACGACACGACAGCATATTCCGATACCATGGTAATCAGGCCATCAGCTGCTTTACAGTGGCTCTAAGTATTACGTTTGATAATCCCTTTTGCTTGTGTTTACTTTGAGGAGTGATGCTACAGCTGTTGACAGAGAAGAGCAGCTTCTAAGCAGGATCAGTACTGGCTTTTCAGCATTAACAGTGAATGATCCTCAGTCAAGATTAGGTTGGTGTGTGTGTTTTTTTTTAGATAAATAAATATACTGTATTAATGAAACATTTAGTAAAACCATTATTCTGTTCCTGTATCTGTCATAATGAGATAGGAATCCCCATGTTGTCAGCTGCACCAATAAAAGAGGATATCAAATGTGACTTCCCACATTCTTGTTGAATTGACTTTGCACTTCTCTCTACCCTACTGTCATTTGATGACAATGACTTCTAGCAGAGAGCCTATCCACTATTAGCAGAGAGCATATCCTGGGAGAATGGACAACAGAGAAATAAATACTGACAAAATCCCCAGGACTAGAGATCATTCACAGACGAGAACAAGTCAAGCACCTACATTACAGAAGAGAATGGGTTTTTAGCAAGCAACTTCCCCCTCGCAACATCCCCATTTTGCACACAGAAGAATCTGTGGCTCCCAGACTGTACAGACAGCTGGACCAACATGGACTAATTCCTAAATACCCAGTGCTGTTAGTTTCAGAATTTCATCAAAAAACTTAGCATGGGAATTGTGATACTGTTTGAAAAAAAGTACCTAATATGGAAACACTGCTGGGTTGTATTGTGCATTCATCTCTCCTCTGTTTGTTGCTGTCCATGTACAAAGAGAAGTGTAAAGTGCATTGCCAATGTAAAATGTTTTTCAACAGTGATCCTCCTCATTCAGAAGCATGCAGGAAGCTTCTTTTTTAGGGATTCCATTTAGATTGTGGCCCTAAAGCATGAAACTCACAGAGAATCTCACTGTTGATAGGAGTGGGAGGCCGTTCCTTCTCTTGCTAGAACAAAAGCGGCACCTGCTGCGTGCTGACCCGGTAGTGAATAACCTACCGTTTCTACTTGTAGAATCGCAATGCTCGTCAATGGCCAATAACTTGACTTTGAGCCATTCAGAGTGCACGAAACACATGTGGGGGAGTCCCCCCCCCCAAAAAAAGAATAAATAGGTAACTTTCTCCGTACATCCACGGATGAGCCAGTCACACTTCATATGCAATGTAAGCTATGGGACGGTAGCTAGCTAAGTGCATAGACGCAATGCGCACAACACTAAATACTTCCTCTAAGCTAGCTAACCACTGTACATTGCTGATAGCTGTTTGGGCTTGCCTCAAGGTTTAATGACAAACACCATCCCAATGCACAAACTCATGCTGGAAATTTCAAATCCAGTTTTTTCAAAGAATGAAAAAAAATCCATCCATAGAAAAAGTAGAATACAGTGTAAGTTCAACATTCAGTAGTGTTTCGTCCTTCCGTTCTGTTCTGTGTGGCGCCACTGCTCTGCTCTGGTCAGTGGTGGGTCTCCACACATCCTTTACTCTGTTGTGGTGGGAGGGTAGCTGACGTGTAGCATGTCTACCACTTCCACATCCATTATTGGACAACAAACTATATCAGTTTCAGGGAAATAGAAATGTAAAAAGCCTGCTTCGTCTGTCTCTGTTCCCCAGTCAGTCTGCTGTGTTCATGGTGGAGCTCAGAACTGGGAGTGGTCCATCTCGTCCAGCCATGAGGCAGGGCTGGTGGGGAAGTCTGGGTAGCCCGTGCTGCTCCCTGTGGAGAGGTCAGAGGTGGGGCCTCCTGCCATGGCCCTGAGAGCCTGTCCCACGCCACCCTGCCCCCCCTGGATCATGATGCTGTCCATGGTGAAGCCCAGGTTGTTGAGCAGCGGGGTGTGGCCAGACAGCGAGGCGATGGACGAGGGCGACTGGGGGAGGCCGTAGGGACTGCCCGGCCGAATGTCATGATAGGGTTGTCCAGCAGCGTCCAGAGAGAAGCCTCCGTTCAACAAGCCTCCGTTGGCCACGTCGCCGACACTCCCATACAGACCGTTGGTGTGGCCCAGGTCTGACAGGATCTGGTCGTCTGGTGGAAGAGAGGAGGGAGTTAGCTACTATTAATTAGCCACACAGTGGTGTTTTAACACTTCTATGGAGTTGTCATCAACTATATCAACATTATACAGCTGTTATCTTTAAATAGAATTAAGTGCCTTTATGAAACCATTTTATTGAGGCAACATAATCTGGATTTCATCTAGGTAAATGGCATAGGTGTGTAGTACTTAATAGTGTTCCCCCGGCGCTTAGTAAGAGACGAAAGAGTCATGATGTACCTTAAGCTCAAACAAAGGGGGTCTGTTCGTGCAATACAAAATATTTGTCTCCAACAGTCCCTCCAGTGCTGTTTCAATAACAACAATGCCCCAGAGCACTTTCCCTCTAATTGACTAAAAGCTTCACCTACTTTATAGAGTTTCTGCTACGGTGTTTTCATTTCTCGTAAAAACGGCCTCCTTTTAAAAGTGGCTTGAGACTTTTATGAGTCCCCAAAACGTCTCACAAACATCAAATAACCATAAAAACATGGGGATGTGTAAAATGTAATTTGCATGGCCAAAGCTTCTCTTTTCATGTAGGTTCCATGGAGATATGTGAAAAGGAAGAAAAGAAAAGGAGGAGGAGTTGAGGAAGCGAGAGAGAGAGAGAGAGATGAAGGAGGTTTGGGGTTGGGTTAGCCATACTGACCTCTGAAGCTGAGCTCACTGTCACTCAGTCCCGCATCGTCTGCTGAACTCTCCTTCTCCACTTTGTTGCCCCCTCGGTTACGTTTGACGCTTTTGTAAAACTGACCCCAACGGTGCCGCCCTGCGTCCTTCTTCAGACGCTTCTCTTTTGCGCGACGATTCTGGAACCACACCTGCCATTGGGTGATGAGAGACATTTCTCAGTAAATACAGAAGAGAGGTTTTACTCTTCTAATTTGTGTTCATATCTACATATTATCACTAGGATGTTCTCTTAAACTAGTCCAAACTAGAAAACTGCTCCGCTTGGTAATAGAGATCCTGTTGTGAGGCACACACCTGCACTACTCTCATGTCCAGCCCCGTCTCTGAGGAGAGCTGCTCGCGGACGTGGCGTGCTGGCTTGGGAGAGTTCTTGTAGGCGATTTTAAGGGTCTCCAGCTGTTTGGCTGTGATGGTGGTTCGTGGTCGCTTTGCACCTGCCTCTGAATCATCTGAGAAAGACATGCAAGGATTATAGAATACCCTTTAGATATTTAGCTATATTTGTGACTAACATTTTTTATTGTAATTAACCTGTGGGTTTTCGATTTTGTATATCGACTAGTAAATACAGGTGAAGAACTTGCTTGAATGAACTGAGGTGCCATGTATGGCAAGTTGATACCCTTCTGAAACTGTCCCACTCTAGCTGTAGGGGACATAAATCTCCCAGGAGAATTCCAGAAGAAGGGAGTTATTGGGGACCCACCATAAAAGTGCATTGCATCACTTAAGATAAACAATCAGTGGGCCATGTAAATCTCCATATATGCACAGGCAGAGCTTTCAAAATCAGATCCAGAAAAGGTCACAGCAACTGGAGATTTAATGCCCAGGCAGGACACTGAGAGACACTGGGACCCCATCCGGCTGGGTTTATGATGATTCTGTCTCTTCACTATCCCTTTGTCTCTTGTGATCTCTCAATTCTTCAGTATTATTGTACATAAAGGAGTTAATGCAGGCTGGTCTCATAGACTTGACGTAACATAGTAAATTTAAATCCGGGACACTACAATTAGTATGATATGTTATGTTTGGTATGGTTACATAAGACAGAAGGTTACTTAAGGCAAAAATGAAAGGAGGGTGATTGTTCGTTCAAGGTGAATGGGTAGGCGTATGACACGAACGTCTAGCAACCCAAAGGATGCGTTTTCAAATCTTATCACAGACAACTTTGCAACTTCTTACTACTTTTTAGCTACACCTAGCATAGCTAACATTAGCCACCTAGCTAACGTTAGCGTTAGCCAACTAACCACCTAGCTAACGTTAGCCACCTAGCTAATGTTAGCCACAACAAATTGGAATTCGTAACATATCAAAGGTATGGCAACTGCGTAACATATTGTACGAATTGCAATATGTAACATATCATACAAATTGTAATTCGTAACATACCATACAAATTGTAATTCGGAACGTATCATTCGAAATGGATGATGAAAATCGACAAATAAATACATACCATACCAAAGATAACATATCATACTAATTTGAGTCTCACGGATTTTTGTTGATTATGTTACATCTACCCATGAATCCAGGTTGGTTAACTGCACCTTGCTGTCTGCTGAACTAACTGTCTCCTAATTCCTGCACCTTTCTCCACAGCTCCCCTGCAGAAGCCAGCAGAGATTTAGAGCACCATGCCACACAGGTGAACCAGCTTGAGGCTGCTAGTCTCAAGTCTATTTGGTGAGAATGTTCTAAATATAACAGGTTACCAAGGAGACAAGACTGAATTATTCACACAAAATATTACTCACACAAAACAATGGCCAAAGCAATAGGAGGATGACCCAGTCAGACACCTACCATTCTGTTTGGCCGTCTCGTAGTCCTCCTTGCACACCAGCCTGCCATCTTCCATGAGGTAAAACTCATCCCCAGTGGCCAGCTGCCGGCTGCACATGACACAGGCGAAGCAGTGCAGGTGGTACACAAAGTCCTGGGCCTTCCGCACCACCTGGGTCGGCGGTATCCCCTGTTGGCATGACGCACACTTTGTTCCAAACCGCCTGCAAGTAAACACACACACATACACACCTGCCGTCAGATACTCAAACCCCACCCAGAACAGGTAGATCCAGCCGTAGTCAGTTCAGACAGAGGCGGATGATAACAAAGAAGGTCTATAACATAGTTATAACATAGCATGCATAGTTTTTGCCTCTATTTACACTAATAATAGTATTAATAGCTGTATAAGTTGTAGAGGGGGAAAGCATCAGTGGTGGAATGCATTTGTGTTGGTGGTAGTCTGGTCCTTAGGTTGACAAATGGCCTGGATCAATGTAGTGGTATAGTGGGGGCTGAGAGATCCAATAGAGAGAGCTCTGAGTAAACACACTGAAGAGAACCAATAAAGCACTGACTCAGGAGGGGCTGTAAATCACACAGCCTATACAGAGAAATAAACCCTTCCTTCAGACCAAGGTGAAGTTTCTTCATCACTGCTGGGAATCCAGCACTATACTCCAGTTCCAAGCCCCCGCCTCAGCCCCCTCCCCATCCTCATCCTCCCTCTCCTCTTCCTCTCTCCGGTCCCTCTAGTGCACAGCACCACTGCAGTTTTAACATTTTAAAAATCCCCCCTATTGTCCCCAGGGCCGCCTAATAAAGTTAGCCTCCACTCTCTGACTTGCACGCTTTTTAGGTCTCATTGAAGCTTCTGACATTAAAACCTCTCAAACATGATTTAGTAAAAGCCTGTACGGATCCTGTTTTGGATAAAAGTCAAACTTAATTTTCTTCTTTAATGCCTCAGAAATTCAATCGTAAAAAGATGGAAGCAAAAGGGGGAGAAAGAGGGAAGAGAAGAAATTCAAAGTTGCTGTTTTGTGTGTGCAGCTAGGGCTGGTAGAGCAGTAATAAATTGAATTTGTATAGAGTGTCTTTGGAGTTGAAAGTTTGAGTGTTATGTGTTCTGTCTTATGGACAGAAAGGTAGGAGGATGTTGTAGGATGCTGAGCTTGATTTACCTCATTGTGTTGGTCATGTCACTAAGTCTTGACACAAGCCTTTACGCTAACATTATGAAAGTTAACAATGTAAAGAGGAAAGTCCTCACTGACCAGGGGCACAGGCACAGGTGTGCCTGGGTGGGCACATGCCACCCTCTGTGGAGTCAAGCCCACCCAATCCGATTGTCAGTGTTCCAAACAGGACATTATTTGTATTTTTACCTAAGCACAGTACTTGACTTCGGCAGGAGCTCACTGGAACTGAGTACTTGCACCTCAATTTTTCTTCTGCTAGAGTTCCTGCACCTCCTATAGAATATTAGCTCAAAAGAATTGAGGAGTTCCTGCACCTAAATATAAATGGTACTGGGACCCAAAATGAGTACCGGCACCTATTTCAATCCAGATCAAGCACTGGCCTAAACATACATACACCATCAGATGAAATTCATAGTACGCAGTACGGGGTGGGAAAATGAAAAGGATATATAGACAATAATAATAATACATTTTAGTTTGGCAGATGCCTTCAGGACACCTTACATAAAATCTAGTGCTATGCGTAAAATACATTTTATTTAGACCTATGTAATTAATTTGAATTATGCTTGCTTTTTTTACCTGAAAAAAAACGAATAAAAAAACGAATAAAACAAATACTATTTCAAAATAATGGGGGGGTTCTGGCACGTGTCATTTCGCACTGATACCATGTGAAGTAAACAGTAGCTATCGCTGTGTAGGCTACTCACCGCAGGCTACTCACCGTTACCTAGCTAGCTAAGACTCAAGTAAAATGGCCAAACAAAGCTAACATTTTTTCAAGAGATCGTGCATAGAAGAGGATGTTGAAGCATTTGCCAAGTTATTTGATGTCAGTGTTTTCGCCATGAAGGGCCTCCAGTCCCTCTCTAAATCAGTCATTGATTGCATTGATCTAACCGAGGGTCTTAAAGACAGTTCCAGTACATTCAGAGACAATGATCAACACTACAACGCTGTTTTTATTCAAAACTTTTAGAAATCACGAAAAACGCTTCACCACTTCGACTCGCACTCTCTCCCACCCTCCGATTAGACGTCACCATCAGTCCAGTGAAATAAAAAAAACAAGTTATTTCAATTTATGCTCCGATGTACCTCGCAAGTAATTGGCTACAGCAACTGACCCATTACCAGTGTTATCATGTAGCCTAGCTTGAGACTCGAGTTTTGAAATATAAGGGACACTACGTTATTTATAATAAGGGGAAGGCCTACATGGAGAAAATCAGACCTCTCTTATTATATATGAAAATAGGAAAATGAATGAAACAATAGTTATTTCCAGTCCTTTTTAGGAATTTAATTGAATTGAAAATATAACTTTACCCTGTGTTCCCCGCCCATGCACTATAGTTAGGCCCTATATGCTATTGATAATGTAGTTGATATCACACAATATATTGTAGGAGCACTTGATCTCTCGTTCCGAGCAGAGAATTGCATTCGGCTTGCATTGTTAATCATAAAGTGATCTCGACTAAGAAAGGTTGGAGACCTCTATAAGCTGTGGATGCCCATTGTGAATATTACTGTTATATCAGGGCATTATGTTCTAGTCTCATAGTATATTAATTATAGGCCTATGGTTTATTATGTGTAGGTCTATGTGAGTCGCATGTTAAACGCAAGAGTCGTGGATTTACGTAGGCCTACAAGACAATTTGGTTTGTAATGCCAAATCACGTAAGATGGTTTGTTTTGAGCGATCAATTACAGTTGGGTATAGGATAGGCTAATTTTGATAATTGTATGATGATTTGAGTGATTTCACAAGATTTCACAAGTCAAAGCCAGTGCAATCATGTTGGCATTTTTTAGCTCACTTGAATATAGGCAATTAAATATAATGCTAGCTTTGCTTAAAAGTACATCACTTTTACATATAATTCCATTAAGCTTGCTATAATCAAATGTTCCTAATTCCCATTCAATACGTTTATAAATGAAGAAGTTAAACTCACTTGAAAAAGTCCTCTTTGCAGTACACATTTCCCGCCCGCGAGAAACACTTGTCTGCCAGCAACGCTTGACAATCGGCGCACTTGAGGCACTTGGAGTGCCAGTGGCGGTCCAGCACCTTCAGGATGAACTTGTCGAGGATGTGTTGACTACAGCCCGCACACTGGGGGATTTCTGGAGGGAGAGAGAGACAGAATACACAGCATGCGTTAAGACAATAATATCCTGGCCCTGGAATACTGCAAGGAGACAGGTGAGCAGAACATTGCCGAGAACGGTTTACAAGATCAGAGCCGGGTAAAATTATGTAAAAAAAAAATAAAAAACAGTAACGTAATCATTATATTCGACCTCGATAAAAACATAACCTGACAGAGTAAATGGTGTCATCATGACATTCATTCGACTTAGGTTGAGATTGATCCCATTCCTTTACTCTGCTTTTGTAAATCAAGTGCCTGTGCAAGTGACACAATATTTAGCCTTGAAGTGGACTTGATTGGACCCCACTGATTCGATTTGTATTATCTTAAACCGAGTAATAATGGCATGAATGAAGAAAACTAGGCTATAAGTAGGAGCATTAATAGTGTTAAAAACCATTCACCATTATCACCACAATACACATTTAATTATCACCATCAACATTACCAGTAGGCCTAACACCAGAACAGCGTCACTATTGCTGTGATAAGATTAGGCTATGCAAAACCAAATAATCAGATGTATTATTAGATTTATACAAATATATAGAGATAAATATTACAATGTGATATAACAATACACATTATTATTATTATTATTATAATACAGCCTTATTTTTTTCATTTGAGAATATGAAACCTCGGGAAGTAATTTCCCTGCATTGGTAGTTTATGTTTACCATGTGAACAATGGCCAGGTGAAGAGGCATCTCATAAAAAAAGAGTATTTTCAATATCTTAGAATAGTGGCAAGAACATAAGGAGATCGAAATGAGAACGGACCACTCAAACTCATTCAAATTGATGCAATATAGGGATAAGCAGCGTCTGTGCGCAAAATAATTATCCAGGTGATTTTTTTCTGTGCTCGAGTAGTTTAATAATTTCACTGTATCTAAGGTCTGCAATTCGCCTATCCCAAACTAGTTGTTTTAAATAAATGACACATTAAATCACACTGTCTAATCATGAATCTAATCACACCCATACCAAGCTGTTTAAACGTGCGCTTTAGAGGTCACGATAGGTAATCCTACCTGTGCTTCTTCACTCTGTACGTTGGGAGACATTTTGGAGGAGTACAATTTTAATATGTATATTTATTTATTTATTTCTGTAAGGCTGCTCAATCAACAACCTTCATACATAAGCCGCATAGAATAGAGGGATACATTTTACAGTACACTTATAAAGGTGTAGGCCTAAGTAAATGAAAAGATGCTGCAAAGCTCAATATCTTGTATTTTACTATTGTGTTGTGGCATTATGCCTACAGTCATTTGCATAACAGGTATTTCCCAATCAACTTCCCAATCAAATACGATAACTATGGAGTGCATGTATTTTCAATACGAGTTAAAATACAAAACTGAAATTAAAGATAGGTGTATTTTACATCCACAAAATATGAAATAATTCCTCTGATTTGTGGTGCTTTTGTTCATTAGATTTTGGCGGCAGTGGTGGTGCTGAAAGGATAGCTCAAGGGCCTCCAGCATGCAGCCAATCTTGGCAGTAGGCCTATTCACGCTCGATGTCTAATAGCCTCTACACCCCCCCCCCCCCCCCCCCCCCCCCCCTCTCTCTCTGCTTGACTTATAAATCACACGATTATACCACTTAAGATCTCTTGTGTGCCTCAAGAGGGGTCCTCAAATCTAAGAAAATGTGATCCTATACCCTTCCTTTCCTCTTTTAGGCGGCTGTATTTCGATAGCTGCTAATTTCTCACCAGTCTGACAGGGATACTGATTTTGTTTTTTAACAGGACTTAAAAAGGGTTTCATATCAACCAAGGCATGTGCTTATTAGCTACAGCATCGGAATGACTGTACTGTAACACCTTTATACGAAGCCCAAGGTATTAGGGAACGAGCTCATAGCCTATAGTTGATATGTTTTGTAGATTGCAAGACCTACAGTTCAAAGCAAGCAGACTGTAAACTCTATTCAGGAAGTAATCTTCTTCTTCTTGGGGCCTTGTGCCAAAAACGGTTTAAGAATAATTACCCTTATTCGTAAGAGCATGCTAACAGCCATATTCATCATGATAATAATGTTTAGATACATAATACTAAAATGTTTTTATTCGTAGAGTAATCCGGTATTAAATCCAGCATGTATGCACCAAGGGGGGTTGAGTGGCAAGATCTTTACCCAATCTTTTAATCTCCCTCGATTTACAAAATTAAAGAGCATACGCCGCCAATATATAGGCTATTTGTACAGGTTAAACAAATTATATTTCACAATTCTGCGTTATGTTTCACTTTGTGCATTATGCATTATGTTTCACTACCTTTATCAATAATGTAGGCTAGCCTAAATGAAGGTCGCATTGACTAATACAATAGACCGTTTTTGACAGTCTCTCTTTTAAATGAGTTAAATGGGTTAACTGTTGTGCACGCTATAAATAAAACTGAATACAATCATGTACTAAATCGTAAGAAATTAGTCTAGATTTTGAACAAAAATGATCATGATATATCTATATTTCTTTGTTTATACTCTCCAGCGCTGAAAGAAGCAACGGCTCGTTTGGATCTGCGATATAAAGGAGTATTTAATTGTGGATTAAGAGCAACATTAGAGGTAAAACCATAATAGGTCCATCTGTACATTTCAGTGGCTCGCACATGAATAATTAGGTCAGGAATTTATCCAATTCCAGTTCTTTCTTGATAGCATGATCAGATTATATAGGCCTGGAGATTAACATGACGACGATAAAGAGCAGATGCGAAGATATGCAATTCTTTTCTTTGATGCTGAGGTAGGCTAGTTATTGCACACACAATGCAGTGAAATATTTCATGTTTTTCATGTTTTAATAGAAATGACGACAAAACCACCTGTTTTAGTAGGCTATAATATCATATATGTGTCAAACAATAATAAAACAGACATAATTGTACAATTATGTAGCCTACAATAGTGCAAAAACACAGCTAGAACAGAAACATTAAAGCATACATTAACATATATAGCCTGAATCATTCAGATATGACTCAGTAATAGCTGTCAGTCAAACCAGCTGGGTATGGAGAGTAGGTGATGACGTCTGATCTCTCGTACGTGGCCAGACTCGTTTGCAAATAAACAGCTGTCTAGCATGTCTCTGATTGTAAACCAGAGGCAAACCTATCATACAGCTCGAGGGAATAGAATACAAAAAGCGCTGGAGGTAGAAAATATAAATATTCCTGTGCTAATAAATAAAAAAAACTTAAAGTGTGTCTATGTCTTGTTGAGTAAACTATTATGCACGTCAAAACCTAGGCCCATGCACATGGGGCTTCTAAAATAGAGTAAAACCTGCACGTACAACTCGTGCAAAGGGCTGGAGTTTGGAAACAACACTGTGAGCAGTTTAAACAATACATACTTGTGATAAAGAATCTCTATCTATACAGCATTCCACTAAATTCCATATGAGGACCAGAAGATCAAAATGAGATGCAACTAATATCCTCACTTCAATGAATAATATGAAACACAAGTCATATGAGTCCGTGGAGTAAGAGTCATAATAATATGTATACATATCAGCCAGTAGAATAATATCACTTTCTTCATTAGCCTGTCTGTCCCTCAACCCAGTGTAATTAACCGCTACATCTTTTCTACGGCAGTGCCCTGCAGCATTTCAGAGCTCACCTGCCAATGTCCTTATGATATAATCAATAGAAAAGGAAATGGAAAAGCCTTACGTTGCATTGGCACTCCGAGTATCTCCGGTAGACCCTTCACAGGACTCTCTGTTGGTAGAACAGCCGCACTTTGCATCATTGTGATCCAAAACCGGGAATGAACACACACATATACACGGTGGGCTGAAGCTCCCGTCTATTTAGTGAAAGGGGTAGAATATATCAAATAGAAACTGGGTATTGACCCTTCTGTAGATCTAGCTGTCCCGTTAAAGTCCGGTTTGTTTTATTATTCTGGAATATTGTCCTGTGCGTGCCGGATTTCGCTGTGCTCTTTTGGTGTGATCATACAGGCTGCTTGATTCATTCACACTGCAGGGGCAACCGTGACGTCACCCGTGCATGGGCACCGCCCGGGACCAATGGGATCCTCGGACTAGCCTCAAATGGGCGGAAGAATTCTGCTTGTGAGAACAGGTGAGAAGAAGGAAGAAGTAGTGACGAGACAGAATGCCACCAGAAAGGCGGGACCTTCTTTAGGATAGTATCAATAAATACAGGCTTGCTTTGCTCGTAGCATTGTCTCTCTGTCGGTATAACTGAAAGGGTAAAACGTTGGTCAATTGAAAATGACAATATGCTTTGATAGACTTTGCTCTAGTCAGGTATGCCAAATCACTCTTCAGAGACGTGGAATGTGACATTGAGCAACCGCTAGCCTATACTTTAACTAGTCTATACAGCCGAATCCATAGCCTACCTGCTCTTATATGAAAGAGATGTGAAATTAATCAGTTTCCTCATATTGTCAACGATTTCACAATTAGGCTATCTGTAAATTGCATGTGGGTAAATGCTTTTTTCTGCTCTAAACCTTCAGGCAAAGTAAGTTCTATTTCTTAGGTCCCGTGTGGCTCAGTTGGTAGAGCATGGTGTTTGTAACGCCAGGGTTGTGGGTTCGATTCCCATGGGGGACCAGTACGGAGAAAAAACATGTATGACAAGTTTGAAATGTATACATTCGCCACTGTAAGTCGCTCTGGATAAGAGCGTCTACTAAAATGTAAATGATACGAGTTATTGAATCTGGTTACCGATAGCATACAAAAAAAGCATCGTTGGTGTGTAGGCTAAAACAGCATTTGAATTACATTTTGTTGATTGGACAAAATCACAATATTTGTGTCTGATCTCTATGAATAGGATGTAACCTGACTGTAATGAAGACCTGTTGTCAGAGAGCCTTGACAGGTATTAGAAGTCCAAGCACAATCCTTCTGACAGTGTTCATTTCAATTCCGCGTTTGAGAGACTGCTCTCGGATAAAATATTCCCTCCGGAGAGTTCGTAGTTCAAGCTAGATGAACTCAATCTTCGCTTCCAATTTTCTTCAAGCATAAAATGAAATGCACAGTTTGCTCGGTCTGCGTCCCACGCGTTCAGATAAACAATAGCCTGCAGTCCTATTTCACTCAGGTTGAACGAAATTGTACAAGCAGCCGACCATCTGAATCTCGGAATATCTGAATACAAAATACCTAGCATGTAGGCAGGCTTATGTCTGCTATTACCCTAACCCGTACCACCATTACTAACAAGTGTTTACAATAATGATCATGAACATTTCTAACATTAAAATAATATATTTAGCCTATTAATCATAATAGAATTAGGCAATTACAATAATAATAACAACAATAATAGGAATATGAATAATAAGAAGAACCTATAAAATCAACATAATTTTGATAATGAACACAATAACGGTAGAATATTTTGTCCCGATACAACAATTACATAAGATTATAACAGACATTTGGGGCATAAGGAATATATGTTTTTTTTCTATTCACCTTGCGTCCACCATAGCCTGTGTCATTTCGAGTGAATCAGAATGAAACTGACAAAACGTTATATCTAATTACAACTAAATTACTGCCATCGTTATCTCGTTACTTGGTGGATATTCACTTCAAATGGACTAAGATACCCCTCTCAAAAACATGCTTTAACCATTAACCACCTTTGGGGTTTATCTAAAATCAACTAAAACATCCATCTTTATTGGATTTAAACACACTTCCAATTTCTGGATATAAAGGGAGTCAATTCCAAAGGGTATTGTGTCGACCGCCAAGGAGGCTTATACAGCTATTGTTGGTAACCTTAACACTATCCTGCCCCAAAGGTACACGAACAGTCACGTGTTTCTACACACCTGTCTAGGATATTTTCTTTGGTTTTCTGTTTTTGTACAACTACAAACTCGTTTTCGCAGCTGTAAAAAAAAATGTAGCCTACTACCCACATGACTCAACCCAGTTGGCCTATCTATCACTTGCAGACTGACAATATAGGCCTACTGGGTTATAGGTGAACCAATGTCTAAAAAAGAGGATATATTCTGTTAAATTTGCATAATGGTAACATGATATTTCAGCTAAAGCTATAGGATATTTAAAATGTAGCGGATGATTCCATTGTTTCACATTGTATTGCTATATGGCCTACAAACCACATACGCCGTTGAGTGTTTAACGTTTGAAATGTAGTTTAGTCAAATGAAAACACTCATCAAATTGATTAAATGGGAGCAGCAGGGATATTCTGGGAATAGGCTACACCCCACACCAGCCCCACAAGCGCTAAACCCGTCTTTATGCCAGGTGTCCCAGTTATACCCACCCCCTTCATCCCTCCATCCCTCCATCCATCCTCTCACCCAGGCCGGTGTGGCAAGGGACTCATCCCGTCAAACACTTTCATTTTCATTACACTTTCCCCACCAAGATTATTCAATTACTCTGATTGTCGAGTGCATCGAAAACATACATTTTAAATACAGTGTGGAGAAAATGTTTTTACTTAGACTGTCAACATTAGGTCATACAATTAGATTAATTGATGGATGTAGGTCTACAGTGGATTAATGCACATTTGATAGAAACTGAGGGACACAATTAGGATGTTATTTATTTGTATTCATATACATTGCCTAGTAACGAAAGTAAAAATATCCAGAAAAAATATATAATAAAGCAGATCAAAATATCTCAAGTGAAGTATAACTATTGAAATAGTATAAACTGTGGAATTTGCGTAATCGAGTGGTTGATCCCCTGCTAGAACGTAGTCTACAAATAAAATGAGTAAGCAGGAAGCTATAACTCAAGTAAATTGCGATTTTTCTGCCACCGCTGTTGACCCAGTCACCTCTAATTAGATATAATATTTCAGTGTACGAGTTCATTGACATCTGCGATTCACAAATCCATCTTATAGGTAAAGCACAAGGACCAAGAGATCTCAGAATACAACTATTAATTCTCACCACTGGACCGCTATTGTTCATAGGCTAACCAGGCCTTCCCCAATACCTTTGTGTGGATGTTAAACGTTTACACCCAAAAGGCTAGCTAGCCATCATGATTACCTTTAACGAAATTAAGCGTCATCGATGCTTATTATTAAAACCAAGACACACTAAGGGAAGTGGTTTGGTGATTTACAAGAAGAACAAATAACTTGAGGATCTAGGCTATTATCTTACTTGAAATACAGTTGATAGTTGTGGGTCATTAACCAGGTTTCCATCCAACCATTTCACGCGGATGAATTACCTGACGCATAAAACAAGAACAGGCTGAACCTAACCTAAATACACCGTAAATGTATATAAACCCTGGATTGCTTTTACTATATATTGACCATTGAGAGGCATTGAAGCGGTCGGCCATATTGGGACTCCCGAGTAGGAGCAGCCCTCCATAGGAACGAATGGAATTATACAGTATTTCAATTAAATGTTTCAAAGAAAAAATAACCTATATTTAAGTATTTTTGTTGTTGTAGTGGGGACAGTAACATTAGTACTCTCTAAAAAATAATGTTTTACTATATTATTTAATATAATTTTTTTTATGTTTAGCTCACATAATATCATTTAAAAGCATGCATTAAGGTGTCTGTAATATAATAAACGTGTCAAAACGTAGATGTAGACATTTATAAATGCATTTCTATGGATTGAAACATATTTTGGGAGGAGGAGTACCAAGATGGCTGCGTGATGTCTTAATTACTGCTCCCCCTGTTTGTCATCCAGGGGTTATACACATCATTGAAATACACATAGGTTTTCCAGTAAGCCAGTAGATCAGTAACTAAACACACTCACGCACAAACGGTTGAGAGAGCAGAACTGTACAGTGTAGGCTATACCATCACTATAACCATCCCTATAAGCAGCCAATATGCAGACGAAAACAGTAAATTGTGATTGGGAAAAACATGATTCAAAATATAAATAGAAAATTCAATGGTCAATTTATGCTCTCTATTGTATCTTCTTCATAAAATAGCAATAATATCCTGGTAAATAATGAGTAATAATCCAAATTCAAGGAGTAATAATATTTAATCTGTTGGAAATTGTGATGAATTTATACTTTTATTTCATTTGTGATTCTGGAATTTAGCCTATTATAGCGATACACGTCACTCGTATTGAACCTGGAACAGAGCACTGTGTCTAGGAGAAATCTCAAAATCGCTCTCTTCTACTTATCGAGTTACTTTCGATAAGCCTACGTAGCCTACTTGACACAGACACGGAAATCGCAATGAATGGACCAAGTCAAGCCCAAGACCAGAAAAATGCAAGTCCTATTCAAGACCAACAACCTCTCCCTCAATGTGATCAAGACAAAGGAGATGATTGTGGACAATAGGAAAAGGAGGACCGAGCACGCCCCCATTCTCATCGACGGGGCTGTAGTGGAGCAGGTTGAGAGCTTCAAGTTCCTTGGTGTCCACATCACCAACAAACTAACATGGTCCAAGCACACCAAGACAGTCGTGAAGACGGCATGACAAAACCTATTCCCCCTCAGGAGACATTTGGCATGGGTCCTCAGATCTTCAAAAGCTTCTACAGCAGCACCATCAAGAACATCCTGACTGGTTGCATCACTGCCTGGTATGGCAACTGCTCGGCCTCCGACCGCAAGGGACTACAGAGGGTAGTGCGTACGGCCCAGTACATCACTGGGGCCAAGTTTCCTGCCATCCAGGACCTCTATACCAGGAGGTGTCAGAGGAAGGCCCTAAAAATTGTCAAAGACTCCAGCCACCCTTTTCATAGACTGTTCTCTCTGCTAAGCGGTACCGGAGCGCCAAGTCTAGGTCCAAGAGGCTTCTAAACAGCTTCTGCCCCCAAGTCATTTAAAAAAATGTACTATCCCAGACTATTTGCATTGCCCCCCCCCCCCCCCCCCCCCCCCACCTCTTTTACACCACTGCTAATCTCTGTTATTATCTATGCATAGACACTTTAATAACTCTACCTACATGTACATATTACCTCAATTACCTCGACTAACCGGGGACTCTGTACCGGTACGTTCTAAATGTCCAGTATTTCTGTGTTCATATTTCAGAACAACATATGGATTCTTTAGACATTCAGAAGAGTGAATAAATGCATGCTGAGGGAAAATAGAGCCACTCTACAAATTATTACTAACCCAAACACAGTAGGGAAAAATGGGGCTTCTATACCTTCAGAGAAGGGCTAAGGATTTAAAAAATAATGATTATTATAATATAATGATAATGATTATTATATTATTATTTTAAAAGATGTTCTGATTTAATCTCTTCTGTTTTTGTTGGAAAGGAAAGGGTTAAAACTGAAGCTAAAAATATATATATATGCTGGTCTCTGGCTGGCTAAATCAGCCATTGGCTAGGCCATCAGAAGCCAGATGAAGACATCTGCCATTCAACCACATTAGGGCACACTTCTGGAGTGACAGTGGAATCGACCAATCACATTTTAACTCAATGGGTGAGACCGTTTTTACAATAACTAACTGAAACTCCTGCCTTATTGAAGGCCAACAGATCATTGAGCAATAGCGAGCAGTAGTTTCCCAAGGTCTAGCTAGCTAGCTAGCTTTTGTTGTTGGCTAGTTTGCAGCAGCTGCATGCAGGAGGTGTTATCAAAGAGGCTGTATTTGCACATTTTTTAGCTTCTCCCTTTTCAATAATAACTTTCAACAAGTAGTTAAGTTTCAAATTATCATCATCTGGTGAGTGGAACTGTGTTATTTATTGCAGCATGATTGCTGTTGTTAGCCATCTCTTTGAAAATAACTTATGTGTGTGAAACATTGTTGCATTTAAAGGGGAACTGACAGCATTTTAGCAACATGAAATCATATTCAAATCTGTTCATATACATCCCCAGATAGAATATGACACTTATGGGAAAAAAAATATTAGACAAGCGACCACTTAAATATGGTCATTTTCACATTTTCATAGATTCTAAGAATGTTTGGGAATTATGTATACTAAGGCATTTGTGAAAATCCTACAGCAATATAGAGTGATAAAGCCGCTGTGCGTTTGGACAATTAATAGACAATACAGTAAATAAAACCGAATAAAAACATCTGTCTTGTCCAGGACCAGAGTCTACACAGACCGGTGCGCTATAGCCAGTCAGAGCTACAGCAGACCTTTTTACAAACAAGCCATTTGCCACACAGGCCTGTCATTCACTTTGAACCTTACTGTGTGTTTACAGGCAGTTGCAATAGCGTGACATTAGATCATTAGAACATATTCGCCAAAAGCGACAAAATACACTGGAATGGATTTCTGCAAACATGGAAACACCACGGGAGTTCTCTTACATTCGGGAACTTTACAGTCCTATTGATTAAACAACCATGAAAAGGTAGGCTCTCTCTTCCTCAGTTATGCACATCAACAACAACAAGATCAACAACTAATGCTAGCCAGAGCAAGATGAGCTAAAATCTAACGAAGGAACATTAGATAAATCCTCTCAAACTTTTTTAGCTAGTTGCGTTCAAAATTACACTGATAAACGATGAGGAATTGTAGCCTCCTCGTCCTTCTGCAGCTTGCCTGCCAATGCATGCTTGTCCCAACCAAGCACCCACGCTAACTAGCTAAAGTTGGCTAGATTGCTAGCTAGCTACTTCCAGACACAAACAAATGACAGAACATCTCATTCTGAGCATTTTACTCACCGTAGCAGAGCTTGTTAGGCTGTTTACATGTTATCTAGAGCATTCTTGACTAACTATTGTTTTTTTTGCCTACGTTTACTAACACCAGTCATATTCAGCGGGTGTTGCGCATTTGTACATTCATCAGTTGTTCTGCGCTCTGGCACACTCGGTCGAGAGTGCTCTGAAATCAAAGATAGCCAGAGTGAATTTTCGAACGCAAGAGATATGCTAACTGGATAACAGTTGTTCAGGTTCTTGCTAGCTAATCAAATGACACCTGCATCTCTAGCTGTGTATAGCCGCAGAAAAACGATATGAGGAGAAAAGTCAGTCACTCACCCACTCCTCCAATGGCATGACATGACATCCTCCTAGCAGCTAGCTAGCTATCTAGCTAACGTTAGGCTCAGTGTTTGACTGACTTATGATCATTGCCCTTGCTAGTTTGATTGTGTTGACATTCCCAGCCTTAGTTATATTTGTCTGTTGTTGTCCAGAATATTGAGTCATTGAAACTGAAACAGTGCGTCTCGAATGGAGGCTGCAAACAATGTACCAGGTCAGCTGTGATTTACAACCTGATAGTAATATTGTTGGGACTACCAGGAAATGTATTGGTAAATTAAATTCATCATGCATTGAACTGCATTTGACGGATATTATGATTGTCTGTTTCCTTCATATCTGCAATTAGTTTAAAACGCTGTCAGTTCCACTTTAAACTTTAGGTCACTGGTTACTTTGTGTGCTAAACGTGAAAGGTTTTTTTCAATGGGAAGTAATACTTGTAAATTTCGATTGGGAAATGTTTAATGGTTTTGTTTTTGTATTCTTATGATTGTGACCTACTGGCATATTATGTCTGAGTTTGTGGACTGCATATCCTTTAACATCATGCTGTGTGACTGCTGTCTTTCCATCAGCCCTATGCAGTGGTGTAGTAGTGCCTGGAGAAATGGGTATACTCTATTTTTGCCATAAAGTTCCCAAATGGCCCACCAGGTGAAGGAAAGGCACCCTGTGTGAAAAATCCTATATTTTCCAATAGATTTTTTCAGTGGTGTAAAGTACTTAAGTAAAAATACTTGAAAGTACTACTTAAGTAGTAATTTTGGGTATCTGTCCCATTGGATTTTTTTGATTTTCACTCTCAAAGCCACATTATTTAATTTAAAAAAAACTTTTTACCCCTTTTTCTCCCCAATGTCCAATTGGTAGTTACAGTCTTGTGCCATCGCTGCAACTCCCGTACGGACTCGGGAGAGGTGAAGGTCGAGAGCCATGCGTCCTCCCCAAAACACAACCCTGCCAAGCTGCACTGTTTCTTGACACAATGCTCGCTTAACCTGGAAGCCAGCTGCACCAATGTGTCGGAGGAAACACTGTACAACTGGTGACGGTCGCGGCAGGCCCGGCCCGCCACATGAGTCGCTAGAGGGCAATGGGACAAGGACAACCCGGCCGGCCAAACCCTCCCCTAACCCGGACGACACTGGGCCAATTGTGCGCCACCTCATGAGTCTCCCTGTTGGGATCAGCTGCAACACAGCCCGGGATCGAGCCCGGATCTGTAGCGATGCAGTGCCTTAGACCACTGCTCCACTCGGGAGGCCCACACTTTTTGTTGATATAGAAAAATACAAAGATTTGATGGTCTAAGTCCACAACAATGCTTAAACCACATCAATCTGATTGGGTGGGCCTGTCAAGACCTGGCTCCCCAGTGGGTGGGCCTTTGTCCACCCAGGCCCATCCATGTTTACGCCACTGATGCAAACAGAACATGATGACAATTGTGCATCACAAATTGTCTACTAACCAACACTTCAGACTAAACTTTTACAATATCTGGTTTGGTACCCATTGTTACCTTAGTTAGCATTTACTGGTATATATCATAAATTGAAATGTCTTTCCTACCCTAATGGCAACCGAAGTCATTCATCTGTGAGCTGCTCCATGCCAAAACCAGTTGAGAGCTGCACACTCTTGCTGCCTGCAGGTGATATTCCGCTGAAACTAGGCTGTGTTCAGAGCACATGTGAATATATTTAATTTGCTTTGCGATTGTGTAGGCTACTTTTCATGATTTCTCTATTGTACTACATAATTGTTAAATCCTATACCACCACTACACTACTTTGATGCGCATCCGTAGGGATTAAGAAGTGAGTATACGCAATGCCTACTGAAGAAAAAAAAAGTGGGTATACGATTTATACCTGCGTATACACTACACCACTGGCCCTTTGTGTTCTACAAAAAGTGCACTCTCCTACATGAGTGCGCTGGTATTATGGTTGCTGTCCTTTCAGAATCACAAATCTGTGACACTGAAGGCCTATAAATTCGCCACTGCGCAAACATGTCTATAACAGATATAAAGGCTGTTAAGAATTTTTTTCAAGAAAGGAGTGTATATATTTGGCCTGGCGAATCGTTTTTTTTTGCGCTGACTGAATGGAAGCTGATAATTATTCGAGTTTTACTCCGCTGGTCTCGGCTGGTCTCGGGAAGAAATTACGAGTCCTCACTGTCTGAGACCTAGTCAAGACCGAGTACAAATGTATCCGAGACAAGATCGATACACTCAATATGTGGACCGAGACACATACAACACTGACTATAGGTACAGGTTTGAACATCACATTTAATGAATGAACTTCCTACATTTAAAGCGGAAATGATGTGGCGGGTGACACTTTGCTTCTTTAAAGTCCAATATCTTGAAAACTTGACTGCTGTGACATGCAAAACATTTTGGGCCAGTTTCAACTGTGGCCTAATGAAAAAAATATCGTTTTGGAGTGGATTTTCCCTTTAATTAAGAGGAATACTAACCACAGGGAGCATCACTACTGCCCATCGTTTTGACAAAACACGTACAACGTCATTCAAACATACCTACTCAGGTGGATTTCAGGCGTCATGTTCATTTCAGCACCACTCCTTCTGATCAGCGCTCAACCTGGCGGAAGCGGGTGCAGGGTGGGGCTTTCTCTCTTCTTGTTTACTCCAGCTAGGTTCTTCTGTAAGCACGAGGAGAAAGCAGTAGCATTTTGCTCAAATCTTATTTTTTTCCGTTTCACTAAAAATAGAAACATAAATAGAGAACCACCATGGCCGAGGCATCATGTCAGAACGCGCTCCCCATTTCTTTGTCAGAAAAAGACACAGAGAAAGATAGGGGACCTCAGGCGAGGGCAGGGAGAACATTTAATTGCACTTGTGAGCAAATTCTATTAGGGAATAGTTGTCTCCTGACAGGTCCTGTCCATTTAGGTAATTAGTAGAAGAGATTGTTCGAACAAACGAGCTGTATTCCACAGCGACCTGATTGACTACTATTCTGTTGCTTAGTAAGTTATATTTTCCATTTGATTTCGTTATCTGTAGGCTAATGTAATCAACCAGTTTAGTCGTTATTATTAGACCACAACAAGAGGTAGGCTATGTATGGTTCTATGCGTAACAAGAAGTCCTCATACAATAACTGATCATCTGTGTTGTAATGTCTGATGACGCATTTTAAAAATGTAATGTGACGTTTAATTTGAAAACATTAAAAAGGCTTATATTTTGTTTAAATGCTATAGGATAATCAGAATTTCCTTGTTGACAAATGAGAACACGTAGCCTTGACACTGATGATCTACAGTACATCTTGTAATAAACGCGGGAATACTTGGGAAACAGAAAATATTCCCTGATGAGTGACAAGGCATGGGTGTTTGAGTGCATTATTAAACCAATGTGATTGACACATCCGGGAATTTGTCCAGGTTTATCATCCATGTACCCAATGTTAGGCAGACACTGAGGGTTACGAAACTTTCTGTTCTTTCAAGTTGGCATGGTCCCTATTTAAACTCCAAAAAGTAGAGAACAGTATCAGGGCCTGATTAGATTCTGAAATGTATTGATCAATTGTTCCTCCACTCCACTCCACTCCCCCCAACCCAGCCCACTCCTTTATCAAACAGCAGCACACTAAGGTACACTGGAGATGGACTGAGAAATATAAAGCAACTGCTCCTAACATTGTCTTCTCTGGCTAAACACAAGTAGAGCTGTACAGCAAAAAAATACGTATTCCCTGCTTCTATTCTGCCAATCAACCTGCTCCCCTGGGTTAAGAAAAACGACACACCGACCAGCAGCCCCATAAATAACAGTCACAGGAGAGTTGAAGGTCTGAGTGCAAACAGTAGAACTGCAGTCAGAGGGCTGTGGACTGAGATATAGGCATGCAGGTATAAAGTATCTATCTACACATCTTCAAACAACTCTTTATCATGCATGACTGAATAATTACACTCAATAATATTCACGTGAAGAACAAGTGGAATTATTGTCAAATGGATTCTGCTGTGTATGTATAGTCCATCCTCCCAAGTATGCATGGGTACACTATTTTGACTGCTATAGCGATATCTGTGATATCTTCTGTACTCTCATGGAGGTATGTATCCTCTGCTATGCCTGCTCCTGGGATGATCTGGTGCCCATGGTGGGGATGGGATGGTGAAGATGAGATGAGAGATGGGTCCAAGAGGAGGGGGTGGAGCCACAGCAGTAAAAGGAGATGAATCTGACCCTGCTTGACTCCTATTTTAGGGGCAAATGTAAAAACGGGGTGAATGAGATGTGATGAGGGTATCATATACAATTGAAGTCAGAAGTTTACATACACCTTAGCCAAATAGATTTAAACTCAGTTTTTTAACAATTACTGACATTTAATCCTAGTAAAAATTCCCTGTCCAAGGTCAGTTAGGATCACCACTTTATTTTAAGAATGTGAAATGTCAGAATAATAGTAGAGAGAATGATTTATTTCAGCTTTTATTTCTTTCATCACATTCCCAGTGGGTCAGAAGTTTACAGACACTCAACTAGTATTTGCTAGCATTGCCTTTAAATTGTTTAACTTGGGTCAAACGTTTCGGGTAGCCTTCCACAAGCTTCCCACAATAAGGTGGGTGAATTTTGTCCCATTCCTCCTGACAGAGCTGGTGTAACTGAGTCAAGTTTGAAGGCCTCCTTGCTCGCACACACTTTTTGAGTTCTGCCCACACATTTTCTATGGGATTGAGGTCAGGGCTTTGTGATGGCCACTCCAATACCTTGACATGGTTGTACTTAAGCCATTTTGCCACAACGTTGGAAGTATGCTTGGGGTCATTGTCCATTTGGAAGATCCCATTTGCCACCACTCTTTAACTTCCTGACTGATGTCTTGAGATGTTGCTTCAATATATCCACATAATTTCCTACCTCGTGGTGCCATCTATTTTGTGAAGCACCCCCACAACATGATGCTGCCACCCCCGTGCTTCACGGTTGAGATGGTGTTCTTCGGCTTGCAAGCCTCCCCCTTTTTCCTCCAAACATAACGATGGTCATTATGGCCAAAAAGTTATATTTTTGTTTCATCAGACCAGAGGACATTTCTCCAAAAAGTACAATATTTGTCCCCATGTGCAGTTGCAAACCGTAGTCTGGCTTTTTTATGGAGGTTTTGGAGCAGTGGCTTCTTCCTTGCTGAGCGGCCTTTCAGGTTATGTTGATATATGACTCGTTTTACTGTGGATATAGATACTTTTGTACCTGTTACCTCCAGCATCTTCACAAGGTCCTTTGCTGTTGTTCTGGGATTGATTTGCACTTTTCGCACCAAAGTACGTTCATCCCTAGGAGACAGAACATGTCTCCCTCCTGAGCGGTATGACGGCTGCGTGGTCCCATGGTGTTTATACTTGCGTAATATTGTTTGTATAGATGAATGTGGTACCTTCAGGCATTTGGAAATTGCTCACAAGAATGAACCAGACTTGTGGAGGTCTAGAATTTTTTTTCTGAGCTCTTGGCTGATTTTCCCATGATGTCATACAAAGAGACACTGAGTTTGAAGGTAGGCCTTGAAATACATCCACAGGTACACCTCCAATTGACTCAAATTATGTCAATTAGCCTATTAGAAGCTTCTAAAGCCATGACATAATTTTCTGGAATTTTCCAAGCTGTTTAAAGTCACAGTCAACTTAGTATATGTAAACTTCTGACCCACTAGAATTGTAATACAGTGAATTATAAGTGAAATAATCTGTCTGTAAACAATTGTTGGGAAAATTACTTGTCATGCACAAAGTATATGTCCTAACCGACTTGCCAAAACTATAGTTTGTTAACAAGAAATGTGTGGAGTGGTTGAAAAATGAGTTTTAATGACTCCAACTTAAGTGTATGTAAATTTCCGACTTCAACTGTACGAACCTCTTTTTTTCTCTCCATTGTAAATGATTCACTATTTCCACATGCTGGAGCACTATAGGGGAACAGCCTCATAGTATTGTTAAAGTCAGATAGAGATGACAGAAAATGCATCAAACCTGTCCTTCATTTTAATATCAACACATTGGTAGTAAACATGCAGGCTGTGAATACAGGAAAGGCTGACAATAAAACTGTGCATTGTCCAATTTATGGAAGACAACACCATACAGAGCAGCAAGGTGATTTTTTTTGCCCTTGAGTTTCGAGCTTCCATAACATTACATTTTAAATTCTGGTATAGCGCTATAGTCATTGCCTGACGACTCAAACGGAATTCTTCCACTGCTCTATCGTTCACTACATACGTCAGTCTGAAACTGCCATCATTGAAGTCGTTTGTGGTGACGTCATAATGAGGGGTGTTGTACAAAGCAAAGTCATCGGCGATTGGATGATCTCTAACCAATCAGAGTATCAAAGCCAATGCCCCCAAAAAATGTAAAGCCGCTTTACCCACCACGTGTGTACTGGCTCTGGCCCAACTCATCTGTCTCTGGGGCCAATCAGAATGGTTAGAAGGTGTTTGAGTTCTAGAAATTGTCAGGAAGGCACTCAGATTCAGACTCATTGTGGTTACCTATCGCAGCGGGCGCAAAATAAACTCCTGAAACAAGATCCCCTACATATTGGTCTTCATGAGAATACATTTTTTTTCAGGGGGAGGTTCTCTTCTGCACTGTTCAACCAATCCAGTAAATGTGGAGGAGAAGTTAAGATGGAGTTAAGCAGAAGTCATTATTTTTCCATTTCCTCTAAAAACTGGACCATCCGGTAGTTGGGGACTCGGCAGAGGCTACATTGCGGAGAAGAAATCTAACGTCCGTGGGAGTGGCGTGGCATTTGGCCGGACCAAGTTTGGGTAGCCAGGCAACTACAGACACAGACCTCCCTGCCTGAGTCTCTCCACATTTTAGGATCAGTGCAATGAGCAAGGATTTCTCAGTTTCTAAAAGATGTTAAAGTAGTAGAAGAGTGTCCCTGTGTCATCTCAATTCATGAGCAGGGATATCAAGTGGATGACTGAGAGTCTACGATTGGATTAGAAACCCTTGTCCTCAGTGCGCACTTTTCACCTCCCATATTGGCAAAGCCAAAGACGTATATTGCACTGCAGCCAACTTCCTCATTAACTTGCATTAGTCTCAACCCACATAATACCCTGGGCTTCAGGGCTTAGAGCACCGGAGGGTTGCCATGAGCAGCAGGGAATGGGTCAAAAAGCACCTTTACTGCTCACAATCCAATAGCAACGCATGTAAACAAATAAACAAGTCAATTGAGAAGGATAAGTAGGTAAGTTGGACCAAAGCAAGTAAATAAGTACTGTTTACAAGTTTGTGTATGTCATCGTTCTTATTACAGTTTGACGAGCCAAAGAAAGAGCACTCGATCAGAGAGATAAACCTCTCCGGAATGAGTTTTATAGATGATACATCGGAGGCAATCAGTAAAACGTCTAAACCTCGCAGTAATTTCACCATGACAAACTATGCTTTTCTCAGTCCATTCTACAGATCATAAACTGTCATTTGGCTCAATTCACAATTCTGAAAGGTTTGATTTAGTCCGAGATCACAGCTGCTCAGGCTTGGCGCTCCACTCCTTTAATGTAGGGCCATTAATCATGTTGTGTTTTTGTGGAGAATTGAGAGCTCCACCACCATACTGCTGGCTACTGTTACTGCTGCCACCATGCCCTGTTCTGCTCAGCCAATGTGAAAGCCAGGAGACAGGGAGGGCTTGGTGTAGAGGGGGCAGCGACATGGGATCGATTTAGTTCAATGTTCCAGGAAAACACAAAGCTCAAGATCAAGCGTTAGTGTCCTTCAAATGAGCTTGTAACCTGGACCACATCAAAACTGTCCTATCCCCCAAGGTACCCATCCGGCCTCCACATCCACCCCCCCCCCCCACGATTGAAAAAACACCCCCAACGGAGCTCACTTCCAAGTGTGAAGGAAGAGACCCTGAAAGCCGATTGCGTTTTAATAAAGTTTATTATCGGGTGGGAGCTAATCCTCACGGTAATCTCCTACAGTCCAAAGGAAAGCTGGATTACTCACTTGCTATAATCCCAATGAAATTGTTAGGATTTAGCTAGAGCAACAGACCAGATGGCAACAGGCTTTTTCCTTTAACCTACAGCCACCCCCACAACCACCACTCCTTACCCCGCCACCTTACGAAAAACAAAACATCTCAATGTTATTCATCTGAACTGATGCAAAACATCAAGTGGTAAAATGTAGAGGGACAGAGAAAGCATAATCTGACATCTCAGGTACTTTGGATATTGATGATAAATGTACATGTGGTTTCCATTCATCTATAGATGTAGAACCCCAGAACAGCAGTTAGAATATACTGTAACAGTGTCCCTTTCCCCAAGGAAAACTATCAACGTCAACAAGTGACCAATCGTGACAATGCACAATTTTAACAAAAATAATTTTATTGATTGAGATAAGCAAAGCAAAACACAGCATCTCGAGTTGATTGAGACCAGTAAGTTTTATGTAATGGGCACCAGCCAAAACCCCAATCCTCCTTATTTTGTATCCTGTTAACTAGTGCTGCTCCAAAACATTTAATTCATGTCTAAACTCTATTGTGTAAAGCTAATTGGGACATGTAAGATGTCCTAGCCAATCAGACAATAGCATAGCATAGTCAGTCAACATAGACCACTGTGGAACGGAATGTGTGTGAACCATAGAATTAGCTCTAATTCTATAGTGTGAACACTGAGCACTACAATTCTGACCACAGACTATCTGAACAGGGCTTATGTATTTGTTATCATATGGCATCTTTGTTTATTTGGAAACATTCACTTGCTTAATGCTAAAATTAATATGGATAATCATCTTTCGGGCACTGTTAATCCAAAATTTCATTCGAGGCACATTTCTCATTGTAAAAACCACATTTTTGAATAGAAGATTGATTTCATTCTAAGAATATAAAATGGTTCTCTACAGTTGTTAGAGTACACAGCTGGAAGTAACAGTAAGAGAAAGAGCTTTGTCTTTTATATTAAAACTATATAGTGATTCCTTTTCACATGAATTCATTTATAATATGGCTTTATACATAGCCTAAAAATTACAATAAATATTAAAAACAAAATCATCAAAATCACATTAATTTCCTCGAGTTTTAATTAATCCTTCACAAGTGGTCAAAAAAGGCACAAATAAAATGCAGAAATCGTCATAAATTATTATCCCGGAAGCATGCACCACAAAGCGATCCATTAATGCGGAACATTACGGACCCTTCACTTGGATGGTTTAAGAACTGACCACAGCATCACTGTCACATGTATGGGTAAATCTACAGTAGCACAGCAAGGCAGAGTTAACTCAGGGCAGAGCCACCTTGGCCCGGTGCAGCCACAGGCAGAATTAACTCAGGGCAGAGCCACCTTGGCCCGGCGCAGCCGCAGACGGTTCTTGAAGAAGAGGTACATGGCCAGCAGACACATGGAGGACAGGAAGTAGAGGAGCACACACAGGCTGATGTCCAGTCTGGAGAAGCCAACGCTCAGGAAGGACATCCAGCGCCTCTTGTTAGGGTGCGGGTACATCTCCAGAGCCCCCTCCTCTTCTGACCCAGTGTACTGGCCCGTCAGGATCCTCTTCTGCAGAGTGTTGCGCTGCCCCAACAAGTCCTCCGGCTCCACGGGCTGCACCCCCAGCCCCAGCCCTGGCCCCTTTTCCAGACCGGCTCCAGGCTGCAGCTCCTCCTGCCTCTGCAGGGTCCTGCGTTTGACGCGGGAGGACCCTGCGGCTGCAGCGCGGAGGGCATTGGCTTTGTAGTGCTGGTTGACGAAGGAGTCCAGGTCCACAATCTCCTCCTGGGGTGGCCTGAGCTTCAGCCCCACAATGCTGGGCCTGCGCTGGGACTGGCGGAACACGTCTGCCTCGGGCTTTACCCAGGTGGGGGGTTCAGAGGTCTTACCCCCCTGCTGCTCTCCTCTTGCCCTCTGATCCACCTCCTCTTCTGCTGCTGCTGGCTCTTCTTGAGCCTCTTCCTCATCTTCTTCCTCCTCCTCCTCCTCTTCCTGGCCTGGAGGTGGTTCGACCAAGGCCTCCCTGGCCCTCCTCTCTACTCCTCTCTTGGCCTCCTGCTCCTTCTCCTGCTGCCTGGCAACCAGGCTCTCCTTCTGCCTGCTGAAGAGCTGGGCCTCCTTCTCCAGGTAGTCAGAGAGGAGGTGTTCAGAGGAGAAGTGGGATCGGAGAAAGGTGAGCAGCTCTTCCTGGTTCCAGGTGTGTTCTCCATTCTTAACCCCATGGCAGCTGGGACACAGCTCTGGGGACGGCCACTGGATCTTAGGGAAGTGGGGATCCTCACTCAGAGCACCTGGTCAGAAGGAACATGACAGTTAGGATGGGTGTGTGTGATTACTCATCTGAGATGATATTACAGACAACAGTTTGCCCTCTCTACATGACTGGGTTTCGGTGGAAATTGAAATGTATTAGGTAAAACAGATTGGTTCCATATAAGGACACAATGATGACATACTGGATCGCCCACAATAAAACCAAACTGATACCAATACATATTTTTGTATGCAGAATCTGTGTTGCTGCTTGAATACATTAGATCCATTCCCCCCACATGGCTCATAATAAGCAATAAGTGCAGTGTGCGATGTCTAGGTGTGAGTATGTGACAGTGTGACAGGGTCTAACAATGATCAATGGGCTTCTGGGATGTCCCAGAGGCCAGATAATAGATGTGGTCCATGCGGACAGCTCCCCCTCCCCCCGAACCTCTCCCAGACCCCCAACCCCTTACCTCCACACCCCTTTGAAGATGGCCCAATCGCTAAATTGAATATGAAAGCGGGCACCTCCAGAGGGGAGCTCTCCTTTTAAGGAATTACAATTGTTTTGCTTTACATGTTTTCTTCAGCCCCCCAAATGGAGGCATCTGCTAATAAATTGCTTGGCGACGCCCATGCGGAAGGAAAGTCAAAGCTGCAGCAGTTCTGTCACTTTACAGCGCTGTCAATTTACATCTACCGTCTCTCCCCCAGATTCATCTCAGTCATATGCATGTGTGCATGTAATCTGCATACAGCACTTTACATAAAAGATACATCAATTTTACCCTGTCCTGCTGGGATTGGGCCCTTTTGTATACATTCTACCAGCGTGACAGCTTTCATATCCCGTCCCCTTGTGATGACATGCCTCTGATGTGTCTACTCTCATCACCTTGCCTTTCATTTTCAGAGGTGACTTTAGCAATAGTACCAATACTGATACTGTAACAAAGGCTTGTTAGGAAATGTCATTTATAGCGCTGAATAAATACTCGAGAGTATAAATAAATACTGTTTAAACTAGCTTCTTCGCCACTAATTGTGAATGTGGAGATCTACACTACAGGACATAAAGGAGCAGTGGCAGTGTAGACGGACTGGTAGATCAGCATAGTGATGCTCTGAAGCACACAGTACATTTCAAGCATTCAGCACACGCTCTTATCCAGAGTAATGTACAGTAGTGAGTCATTTAGCACATGCTCTTATCCAGAGTAATGTACAGTAGTGAGTCATTCAGCACATGCTCTTATCCAGAGTAACGTACAGTAGTGAGTCATTCAGCACACGCTCTTATCCAGAGTAACGTACAGTAGTGAGTCATTCAGCACACGATCTTATCCAGAGTAACTTACAGTAGTGAGTCATTCAGCACACGCTCTTATCCAGAGTAACGTACAGTAGTGAGTCATTCAGCACACGCTCTTATCCAGAGTAACGTACAGTAGTGAGTCATTCAGCACACGCTCTTATCCAGAGTAACGTACAGTAGTGAGTCATTCAGCACACGATCTTATCCAGAGTAACTTACAGGACTTTTGATTTTTCACCTAGTCGGCTCCGAGATTCGAACCAGCAATCTTTCGGTTACCGGCCCAACGCTCTTAACCGCTAGGCTACCTGCCGCCCTATAGAGCTGCTCCAGTCTCCAGCAGCACTACTGTGATATCCTCCATACAGCATCTCCGAGCCCTGGCAGGCCCGTGGCTCTGTCGTCTTTAGACATGAGTCTCTATCTCACCCTGTTGACAACAGGACAGGTCTGCGGTTGCGCCGGGCTTGGCTCGGGGACCTTTTGTGCCAGCTAAATTAATTGTGTTGCTGCTTTACAAATTGGGCCTACTTCATGCATGGCTGCCTCTGAAAGGACGATGGGGGGAGCTGCTAAAGAGCCCCACTTTAGGGAGGAGGAGGGGAGGATGTTCCCCCTGGGGAAGACTGGGATGCGAAGCAGAGGCGTGAGGGGTCACTGAGGGGGGTGGGCCGACAGAGGTACTGCTACACATTGCTACCAACAGTCCTGCCCCCTCCCCTCCCCTCCCCCCACAGCTCAGCCCACCCCACACCCTGAGGTACTTGCCCCCAAAACTTGAACCACCCTGGTGAGGGATTACAAAACAGAGGGAGGCGTGATGCCGGTGACATGGCGTGTGCCACCAGCTGTCACAAGCATCTTGGGAATTGAGGCGGGGCCTCTGGGCTCCTCCTGGGCTGGTGGTCCCCGTTCTGGGAGATTGTTGCCATATCAGTTGTCAAGCGGAGGATATGACTCTCTGGGGAGGGACAGACAGTCAGTCCTAATAGGGAGGAGTGTCTGGGGACCAGGGACAGGCCCAGAAGGGGATGCACCCTGTTATTCAGGACACAGGCTGTCCAGGAGATTGAGGATGGGGGAGCCACCCCCACCACCATAGAGAAAAGTGACTAAACAAAGTGAGGCAGTAATGACAGGCTTGTGCCTAATAAACTCAAATGATTGCCCAAACAGAGGGAGGCCAACGCAGCAGCCATATAGCCCTCATTAAAATGACACAGACGTCAAAACGTTAAGTACCACAGATGGGCTTGACCATCTTCACAAAATATGAATGGATAAAACATTTGACATTAAAACATTGCCAAAGGATAGAAACAAATAATTGCCAAAATTGAACGAACAAGACTGTAGTCTTTGCTGTTTTGTAGTCTTTAGCACTACTGTTAAGCGCACAGATTGAGTATTTACGGCTGACCTGTAATGAGCTGAAGACAGGCTGGGGCAGGGAATCTCAGTCTCCTGGAAGGAGGGCTAATCTCAGTGGAGGAAGAGACAGGGGAGAGAAGCGAGGGGGGACAGCTGGTGTCTGCCCAGAGGATCTCCGGGGGTATTATAGGGATTTAGGGGCGAGGAGCAGGGTCGGGACACTTGGGGGAGGAATCCACCAAAAAAGTAAGGTGTGGTCCTTGTGTAAAGGAGAGACCTGTGTAAAGGAGTGAGAGGCTGAAAGAGATCCTCTAGGGGGGAAAGTAGGAGAGGGAGAAGTAGTGGCCTGCGAGGGCCACATTTATCTCCTGTATGGACAATGGTGACCACTAAGGGTAGTGGCCTGTGAGGGCCACATTTATCTCCTGTATGGACAATGGTGACCACTAAGAGTAGTGGCCTGTGAGGGCCACATTTATCTCCTGTATGGACAATGGTGACCACTAAGAGTAGTGGCCTGTGAGGGCCACATTTATCTCCTGTATGGACAATGGTGACCACTAAGGGAGACGTTTCTATTTTTCTTCTAGATATTTCATATATTAATATGATATTATATGCATATTCTATACTGATATAATTAGCATATGATGTATGTGTTGGAGGTTCAGTCTTATAGACAGCTGATCAATCATCCTCTATGGAAGTAACAGTAACATTTGTCATGTGTCCTTACCTGCCAGTCTGTTGTTGACGTGGTTATGTCTGGACCAGAGCCACAGCATGGCTGTGGACAGCGTCCCCACATGGGACATGCTATCCTTTACCATGTTCTCAAAGTGGGTGGCACATGGCCGACATCCAAAAAAACTGTGGACGTAGGACCTCATTGCCTGTAGCACCTCCTGGGGATCTGGGGAGAAGAACGCACAGGAGGATGACGTCATCAACAAGATGAACCATACTTGTTATGCACTTCAGCGTGATGTGTACTATTGAAAAGTAGTCTAATATTGTACATTATAAAATCGCAGCAAGCAATGTCTGTATATAGTTTTTTTTATATACATTTAGTATGGGCTATTGGTTTGGCACACTAAAAAAGGTGCAACGCTCCCTTACATTTTGTTGCCCGTTGTTATTAAAGGTGTAGGCTTAAAGGTAAAAACATTTTTTACAATGGAGTGATTGCTTTTCCAGTATTAAAGCATGGGTGGTTAATAACAGGGCAATAAGGCCAATCAAACAATCTCCTTTGCATTCTTACGGTGCTGTGATGTACCATGAATAACAGTATTTAGTCGACACGGTCAGTAACAGCACAGTACCAGTGCAGATATTGTTGATGCAGGTTGTTGTGTTTCATGCCCTGCTAAAGTAAAGCCTTATTTTGCTCAAAGATGAGCCGTGGTGGAGCTCTAATCCAGAGGTCCATCCGCGGGGGGCCAGATGGACACCCCTGGTCCCCTGGTGGCCCATCTGCAGGTTATGTGAACCCTCCTCCCCTACCCATAAGCCCTGGGATTAACCCCTCCAGGAGAGGAGTGCTGGTCAGCTGCCTCTTTTTCTAACCACTAATCTAAAGAAATCCCTTTTTACCCACCCATAATTAGGGACTGTTTCAGCTGGTGGTGTGACAAGAAAACAAACCTAATAACAAAACCAAAAAAATAACAATGCTTTGTATAGGCTACTAATGGAATTTAACACTGAACGTACTTGTGTGTGTGTGTGTGTGTGAGTCTAAATGTTGTGCTTGTGCAAGTGTGTGCGGTCACATCAGGTGAATGCAAAACATTCCACTAAACATTCCAGGCAAATTTGTTTACAAAGCACTTGTCCCCAGTCGCCCCCCCCCCCTCCCTGCTACCATCCGCTAGCTGCCCCATATCCCTGCATTGAAAGCAGCAGCCCCTGTGTAAATGCTGCACGCGCTTCTGACTGGCTCAATGCACTACGAGGATTTGTCCCCAGAGAGCCATAGGAGTTCTAACAGACTGGAAACACTTGTGTCATGGTTCATCGCCTGGGCACACCCACTCCTCCAAGACTGGATGGCTGCTGACTTCTGGCCAATTTCCTACCCGACGATAGGCTCTACAGGCCACAGCAACGGGCTAACAAGGCAGGAGGGTTTGTTTTAGAATCTAGCAACACTTTCTCACTTATTACCATTGTCCCAGGAACATTCATACTGAATGAACAGTTTACTGATAGTGTGATGATAAAGACATAAACAGCCGTTACTTAGTGAGTTTCTTTCTACCTTTGCCAGCAGCTTCCTCGGCCTGTACAGTGAGGACATGGAAAAGGATCCACATGCCACAGGGATACCTTCTGAAGTGGGGCTTGGAGCCCTGGCAGCCCACCCACCTCACCCCATCAGGCAGAGCAGCATCAGGGACCTGATCACACACAAACATGTATTGACACTTAAACACTGCTCAAGATATGGCCACATTGATCACTCTTCTCACAGAGCAGGTTACATGGAAAACGGATGTATCTGAGAATTCTTAGAGGTTGGTTACATTCATGTAAACAACAAGATTAGCATGTACATGGAAGAGAATTCATCTGCAATCTACTTTACTGCAACATTTCATGTTACATTTTTACATTTTAGTTATTTAGCAGACGCTCTTATCCAGAGCGACTTACAGTAGTGAATGCATACATTTAATACATTTTTTTCCCGTACTGGTCCCCCGTGGGAATCGAACCCACAACCCTGGCGTTGCAAACACCATGCTCTACCAACTGAGCCACACGTGACCACGGGACCATGTTAAGTGGTAGAGCATTCTGTGCCTTACTATTCTCATTCCATATCATGTCAATTCCAGGTAATGGATTGCCTCAATGGAGAGAGTGTATTCAGGTCAGAAGGAGGAAACACTGGTTAAACGTGGTTTGATCCAACAGCATATTTCTCCTGACATAGTCCCTGTCACTGGCCAGGATTGCTGAGTCTATGATTGACAGAATTACTCTGAAGTCAATAGTAAAGATTCAGTGTGTATATACTGTTAGACATCAGTCCATTTCCTTAGGGGAGCTGGTTCATACCTCCTCATTGATTCATTGATTTGGCTGCTAAAAGCTAATGATGCCACTAAGTGACTGGTCCAATTTGTGAACCTATAGGCATGCAAGCTTTCATCCAAAGACAACTTCGCATACATTTTCCAGTTATGCATAAGACTGTGAGCAAAGATTCATATCAAGACATATCTGAATATACAGCATTACATAAACCTAATTCCCTGTGTGCCTGTAATATTTCAGTAATTATTATAAAAACTCTGGCTCATTGACAATATGGTGGGTGGTTCTGCCTCAAGCTTGTCTGATTGGCTGGTGGCTTTGGGTTGACCCCTCACCTCTGCTGTGTTGTCCAGGGCGTCCCTCAGAGAGCTGTAAGAGAGCTCTGTGTCGTTCTGACCCTTCAGCCACGTGTCCACTGACTTCAGCAGGTTCCTCACCACAGGTCGACCAGGGAAGTACTGCCCAAGACAACATTACAGTTAAACATCATCATTAACTCTCCTCACATTTAATACAATAGACTCTTCAACAGCATATTTTTGACCATGTGGTAATAGGTTATTATCACTAGGAGTTCCAAATCCATCTGTTATGTCATCTGTCTGAGGGTCGAAGTTGAACCTAAAACTGCTTTTGCAGTTCTTAACGTGTAATAAAGTCACTGTTGAATTTTTCAGGATTGTCTCTCGTACTGTTTGTTTCCATTCTCTAACCTCTGAAGTTGTCAAGACAACATGGCGTGTGTAGAAATGACACTGCAACCAACAGTGGGCCACTATGGAAGGCAGGGAGGAAATCCCAGTGCCTTGTGTTTCAGACGGTGGTGACAGAAGACTGTCAGCTGAATGGAGGTGTAAAGTCACTTCCTATCCTTAAAGAACTCCTAAAAACGGCCACCCTGGAGGACACACTATTATACTGTGAAGACTAGATCCTACAGGTTGGCCTGGATATCACCCTAACGGCTGAGTTACGACCAAATAAACAGCAGGTGGTCATGGCAACCTCATCCCATTCAAAACAGAGGTAAGATGTCTCAGTCACGAAGGACCATTTAAGTTCATTAGCATTTTCTGGCATTGAGTCATGAAAAAGTGACTACCTATGAGGAGACAGTATATAACAATGAAATCACATGTACACACATGCCCACAGTTGCATAAAGCACACGAGGAAAGAAACAGTCAGTGTAGTAACATCCAGCAGTGTTAATATGGTGGACCTGAAAGTGGGCCAGTGCTGACCTTTCGCTTCCTTGGGCGGCACAGGGGCATAAACCCATCAGTGAGACACAGAGGCAGGGGCCCGGCCCAGCCCGGCCGGGGCGCCAGCATCCCAGAAGTGCACCTTTTTTGATTTGTGCTGCAGAGTCTTTTCAATTTGCCCTGGCCATCTGTTCAGCAGCGTTTGGGTGCCTGGCGCAGGATTCTATTCATCACTCTAACTGGATCTCCATTACACCAGGCCCACTTAAAAAGGCTCCTGGAGATGTACTTAACCCCTGCGCCCCACACAGGCTTTGATTTGCTCCCCTTAATCTTAGACATTCAGCCAAAAATATGGTGTTTGGGTATTCACAGACACAGATACCCAATCACGTACTACAGGTGGGGTTTTAACAAGATTCAAAAGGAGGTCCCCCGGCTGCTGCTGCTACTGAGGAGGACGACAAATGGTTTAGCGACCATCCGGCCCAGACGCCCAGGTCTGGGGACTACTGGGCATTAACCAGGGTGAAAAGCTCATTAACACACATTTGAATCTAAGAGGGAGGAAATTGGGGATGGAGATACTAATGCGCTTTGCTCACCAGAGCTAAACGTTTAGCATGTTTGGCTTTCCACCTGTGTGTCTATTTCCCGAATCATAAGCAAAGGCCAACATATTTGGCTTGGAAATCAGTAGTACATTGTCTGATGTATTGGCGAGGTCACTGATGGGCAGAAGTTTCATGAACATATCAAGTGTGATGAACCAACGCTACAGTATCCCCATTATGAAGGATTTCTCTGGTAGTGTACCCCTAACCACTATCAGAGCCCCCACCTTACACACCCCCTCCCCCGTCTCTCGGAGGACCATGACAATTCACTTCACCACGGCAATATGTCATCTTAAATCCGATTAGTATCAGCACTTGAGAAACCGCAGTCTCCTCTGAGAGACGTTCAAAAGAGAATGCATCTGTCGGCCTGGCCCGGGGAAGCCCTTTTAATCCTGCCTCATTTGACCTCCGGGACCAATATACATGCCACTGAGTAAAATCTGCCTAACTGCTCCCCTGCTCCCACTGTGGCAGCAGCCGAGTGGACCTATGTGTCATACCCACAGCCCAGCCAAAGCCTGACAAACAAAGACCTGTGTTCTACTGTGGAGTTGGTGGGCTACCTATACAGTATCATTGATGTCAAGCAGCTGCCACAGCCACATTCCACCACCATGCACCTCCGATAACTGCTAATCTTTGCATGGGCACACTGAGGCAGGCGCCACAGGAGAGCGATGGAGGACAGCTGGATTTGGGATGGAGGACAGCAAGATTTGGGCTCAAGTTCCCCTAATTCCCTGGCCCTCCCTCCATCACTGCTGGAGGCTTCTTTCAAGAAAGCAGGATAGAAACGGTAATCCGAGAACCTCTTTGTAATGCTCTCATGCGTCCCAGATCCACTTTTTTTTAATCCTCATATACATATAAGGATTCATAAATCCGGATTCTGGTTGATAAGACAGTAAATCTAGTAATATTACGGTGCAGGAAAATATAACTTGTTTACATCCTGTCTGGGACGGAGATGCACTGATGTGGGTGCAGCACTGCACAGCACACCACAGATTTTATTGACAACGGAGTGTGTCAAGGTGTGTCATCGGTGTGACACCAGCTGTAGGTTCTGTACACAGTTACTCATTCTCAGGATGATCCAATTACAGTCACTCTAGAAGTTAAGGATCTTAGTTTGTTGTGACATACCATCGTCCTGGGCCTAATCAAAAGGATCCCTGGCACACTTCTGGGTAGGCTAAGCGCCGGGAAGGGAAGAGATGGGAGGGGAGGAGGGAGGAGAGGAGGGGACCCAGTCCAAAGAAATCCTAATCACGGTATGTCTGCATACAAAAAAAAATTGTAGGGGGTATTGGCATGCTCTAGTCACCAGGGAAGCAAATTAAGTATTTAAATGATACCCAAGAAAGCCTTTTGTGTCCTGTCAAGTCAATGGCCTCAAAATATGGGTTTGACATTGAAGGTGTCATTCCTACTCTGCCCAAATAATTGTGAACGTCTTCTTCTGTAATAAATATGTAACATTGTAGTTATTACATAGTTGTACCATTATTAATATTGTATATATCTAAGTACTAAGAGAGCAATTGTTAATTATCATGATGCATTATAGGGACCATATTTTCAGCTATATTTTTCAAAGCGAAGTTACATTTTAGAACTGTACAGCTAAATCATGCAGAAAAATGTGCATTTTCCAACTGATATCCGACACTCTCACTCTCCCTCTAGTGGCGTGTCACCCTAACTACACAGCCCTTTCCTCAGGGTGTTCGATATGAACAGAGGATGAATGTATGTGAGGTGAGTGTTCAGTATGGGTAGGGTTTGTCTCAGGGGGTGAGTAGACCTGCCCAATCACCTTGGCCAGTACTGAGATGTAACGCTGTAGAGCGCTCAGAGCCTCTCCTTTGATGACAGGGTGAGCTGCCAGCTCCAAGCGCAGAGAGTAGTGCAGAGTAGACTCCAGGTCTGCCATATACACACCAGACCTGACACACAGAATTTAATATTTTTGTCATGGAATCACTGGGGTTACATTGGTAAGGCTTATACACCCCCCCCCCCCCCCCCCTCCAAAATAGGAACTTTTTTACAGCTTTGTTGAGTTAAAGTGGTTTACCTGTTGAACGGTCTCCATTGGTCCTCTGTTGTGTTTTTCAAGAGGTCAGAGGTCACTGGTGGTGGATTTCCGGCCCGCAGTACCCCAGGAAGCCTCTGCAGGGCGTAGGTGTAGAAGGTCCGGGCCTCATTTTGTCTGGAAGACAGCCAAGCAGATAGTTTCACAGGTAGGACTGATGCATTTCCATTGAACTGGCATCCAGCAACATGATGATTTTAACCATGGAAACAGGTGAAAAATCTTTCCCACTAGAACACAAACCTCACTATTCTAGCTACAGTGATAAGCTTTTTTAGCTTCTCTGTCTAGGAAAAGGATACAAGTGGTTGCCTCTGCCAGGGCCTGCCCTCATCAGACCACAGTAGAGTGTGGAACTGGAGCCACAGGTGGGCCCCTGGTCCCCTCACTAAGCCCTTATGGCCTCCTCTCTCCTCTGCTGAACAGATGGTGCTGAGATACCATAGTTGATAATTTCCCTCTCCACTAACCCTGGCAATGGAACAAAAACACTGCTACCCCTCCCACTGTCCCCATCAGCCAGCCAACCCCCCAGAGCACATGAGAGCAGGAGGAAGATGCTGCTCCAGGCCTGAGCTCATCCAGCCCACCCCAGAGCACAGAGTGGGTTCCCCAGAGCACAGAGGCGCGTCGAAGAGAGGAGGGGCTGCGTTCACCTGGGAGAGGCACACGCATGACGGATGTGCGACTGCATTTCCCCACCCCTCCTGGATCAATCGCGCATTCAGCTGTGATGGGCGACCATCTGTCGCAGCGCGAGGCGAGGCTGGGGTGGCTTGGCAGGTGAACCGCAGGAAAAGAACGCCATTGTTTTCATGCAAGAAATTAAAAACCCCTCTGTATGCTCGGGAAGAGGAGGGGGAATAAATAAATTAGCAATAAATAATTTCCTTTTTGCATTTGTCAACTAAAAAGACTCCTCTTGCGTGCCAAGTTATTGAAATAAGCAAAACAAAGCGAAAGAAAACGCAGATTAATTCACGGGGTGAGCAATCATCATACAAAGCACTATGATATTGAATAATGACTTATTTTAATTCCATGATCCCATTAAGAGGCCAGATGTTAAAAGACATCCTATCATAGCTGTGGATAACACAACTGAAATAAAGCGCTTCGCAACAAGATTGTTGCGTGTTGAACCGTGAAAATTGAAGAAGAAGAAAAACACTTGACGAGTTGGTACATTAGTATCCAGACTGAAGATGGCTAAAGTGATCTGCACTTCTGTCATATATTGTGATGGTATTCAAACAGCCACTCACACATGGAGCCTGGTGAAGTTCCCACTAGGATAGTACAGGTAACAGGATGGGAAGTCAGTCACACCCAGTTTAGCCACCAGGGCTTCCTCAGTTCTCAGGACCCTCCGCACGGCTATGTTCTCATACTGCAGTAGGTCCAGAGTCACCTGTTGAGGAAGAACAAACCAACACATTAATGATCCACTGTCTGTATGTTGTTTACAACTGGTTGTACTAAACATGCCAGTACACTGTTGACATAGTGACACACTCTTGTTGATACAGTCCCACATTCAACAAATTGTTTGCATGGTACTATAGAGCACCACAGTATGAGTCATAACACACATAAACCCTAGCGGTCAAAGAGGGAAATGGTTCCAATTGTTTTTCCACTATTCATTTATCCCATAGGGGATTTTAGAAGCACTTAAAATAAGGGCTGTGCTTCGTGTAGGTTTACCCTGGAGTGACGTTTTGATAACCATGTAAATCTCTCTAGGACACGGTGACTTTTAGCAATATATTTGTCTGTATTTACCCCACAAAAATGAAATGCTAATTAGCTGCTAATGTGGCTGTTATAAAGATCAAGAAATGCCATGATGATCTGGACGGGACTGCCGAATCGAGGCAAAGGTAAAAATCCTCTGGATTAACCATTTCATGTTACAATGATAACATGGTTAATAAAAAAATGATATAACAAACATACTGTTGACACGTAGGCTATAGTGTAATGGAATGTTTTGCCTTGTGTGCTAGGTTTTGTGGGATTTCACCCTTACGTAGGTGTCATCACTAGCCATAAAATAAGGTAATATATGTCACAACAGGTCTAAATATATGTCATGACAGTGTTATGATCATATTATAACAGGTTATGACAAGTTATGTAAAGTAAAGTGTAAAGTGTTACCAAACACAGCCCTTATTTTAAGTGTTTCTAAAATCCCCTATGGGAAAAATGATTGGAACCATTTCCCTGTTTGACCGCTAGGCTTTATGGGTATTATGACACCTCCACTGTGTAGCTTTATACACGGTAAACATGTCCATTAAAAAACATTTTCTATTGGATCACCCCCAGGATTTTTTCTCCTCCATTTCCCTCATGTAGCTTGACTGATGATAATAAATTCTTACCTCTCTGCCCACATATGAGTTAGAGGTCTCAAAGATCAAGGCCAGGTGTTCCACACCGTTAGTCTCAAAGAAGTTGTCAATCTCTGCTTTGCTGTTCAGAGAAGAGAATAACACATTCTACAGAGTGACCACAACATTTCCATAAAAGCTGACGTTTGAAACATCAACTACATTTCTATTAAGACTATGAAGTGAACAGCAGCACAATCTGGGCATTGACACGTAACACAAATGACACATGGGATAGGGCCTTAAAGGGATATTTCTCCCAAATGGCATGTTGGTTTCCTTACCCTGTAAGCAGTCTATGGACAAGGTATCTATGCTTTGGTTTTGTTTACCTGGCCATTGTTTCAAACGCTAACCTTTTAGGATTTATGGCACAGATTTGCTCCAAACCATCGTTTAAACTCACATTTCACGATAAGTGCTTGACTTGGGCAGGACCTCCTGGGTGCTGAGTACCAGCACCTCAAATGTTCTACTGCTTGAGCTCCTGTTCTTCTTATAGAATATTAGCTAAGAAGTATTGTGGAGCTCCTGCACCTGAATATAAACAGTACCTGCACCCAAAATGGGTACCGGCATCTATTTCAATCGGCACAGTCAAGCACTGACTACTGGTTACACACAAAGTGATAGACAAACGCCCACACCACACAGCACAAAATGGGCAATATTGCTGGAAATGTATTGGCAGTTATTGTGTTAGATTTGGTAGTGTATTGGCTTACACACTTTGTGTGTAACCAGTAGTCAGTGCTTGACTGTGCTGATTGAAATAGATGCCGGTACCCATTTTGGGTGGCATAAATTGGCATATAATGCCAGTGTTGCATGGATTAGGTAGTAGCTGGGAGTTTACTGTGTCTGATACTTGTGAGATATATTTATGACAGCGTACAGTGGAACATGTGCATCTACTTTTAGAATTGTTTGGCGAGCTACTCATAGGTGGTCTGCTAGCTACTTGGATCTCGCGATTGAGCTGCTGGAGACCGGTACTGTCTGTATGTGTGAGCTCTGGGGGGTGTTTGACATGATCAGAAGAGGCTGCCTCACCTAGCGGTCTCCAGAGGGGGGCAGGCAGGGGGCCAAGGCTCCTCATGTGTCTCCATCTTCTCTATGATCTTATGGCGTAAGCCCCTCACATCACGAGGACCCTCTGGGAGGATTCAAGTACACAGGATTAATAAGAGGATATGGATCACATTGTTTGTTTGAACTTCTCATACTAACCATTCATATCATCACCATCTGCCCTAGGAATTATCGGAACATTTGCATTACCTCTGAAACCTTGTCCCTTGGAGTCAGGTTTGGAGTAAGCGTGGAAGAACTGTCAGAGAGAGAGAGAGGATCAGATGACAGGTGGCCACATGTTGACCACTGGGAGGAACTGGGGACACCCCTTCCCCCACAACCCCTTCATACTTTAAATCAACTGCAGATGTTGCAGCTCTCTCATTCATTCAGACAAATGATCTCTTTCATTTGACTTTCACCGGATGACAGAAAGGGAGAAAAATAACGGACTTATTGCTGACTAATCTAAAGCGAGTGCATTGCTGACTGAAATGTAACATGACTGAAATGTAACACTGTTAGGGGTTATGAGTTTATATATGGAAAAGATTCAGAGTAAAAATAGCTGATAATGACTCACGGTCATTGTGAGATACGGTTCATTTCTAAACATTGGATACATGTTTCCGGTGAGGTAAGACTGAAAATCCACAAGGCTTGTGGAATATTACAGTTGAAGTACCTTCAGTGTTGGGTACCCCTTGACACCAAAACGGGAACAAATCGGCCTATTATCTTCATTAGCACAGTCTATGGCAGCTAAATCCACAGCAGGTTTCCACTCTGGGGAGAGAGATAATTAGTGTCAAAGTCAATGCACCAAAAGTGCATTACTCTACACAGTAAGGGTTATATGCAGGAATTCAAAAGTCAAAACAGCTTTTGATCTTTGTAGCAAATATCCCTCTTATTATTACTGCTCTTAAGCATTTTCAAGTATTCTGTACGGTCAGCTTGAAAGCAGGCCTGAGGCTGGTGGGTCATGCTCTCTCTAGATCTGAGGCCTTAAAACCTTTCTGTGTTCGGGCCTGCTGCCAATAGGAAACTATGTCAATTTCAAACTAATTGTATGGAATTCTTTTCCTGTTATAGTTAACTGGATCCTGCTTATAGACCGAGGCCTGAAATGTCAGATCGTATTCTCATTTGAGATTCCAAAGGATGGTGTTTGAACAAGAGTAGCAATGAAACATGGACAGAATGTGAACTCCTAAATCACATCATATGCTCCAATAATCACATGTAGAGGTTGCTTTCTGGAAGGGGGGGGGGGGGGGGGGGGGCTGAGAAACTGTCTGTCCTGTGGGAAACAACAAGGTGTGTTCTCAATTCACCAGTCAGAATCACACAGCTTGTTAAAGTGGAATACAGGAGTAAATTAAAATAATTATTTTATTTTAAAAGTCTATAATTAATTTTAAGTCTACGTAATCAATTATTCTATTTTTGAACTGGTTACTACACACTGCCTCAATTTGCACTGAAGTTCGATGGGCATACAACAAAACATGCAAAATGAAGACAAATTTAGGGATACACATGGCAAGAACATATGTATTGTTTTAACCCATGCACTTATGCATACCACGACCAGTCAATTATGATTGGTTTACTAACAACCCGTTCAATTTACATTGAAAATGTTTATTATGTTAAAATGCATACCAACCTTTAATATCTCTTGCGAGACGTTTCCATTCGGGAGAAAATGCAATACAATGCCCGCACCAAGAGGCATAAAACTCGACCACCAGTGCGGCGGTGGAATTGACCAAAACGCTGTCCACATTATCCGGGGATAAGATTACTATCTGATCAGAAGCGGTGTACAAGCCAGCTTCGGTGGTAAAAGGAAAAGTTAAACACACAAATATGACAATCGTCGATATGAATGACTCTCTCAAATGTGTATGTATTTCCCCTGTAAACCGAGACGTGGCACGGCAGCAGCGCCGCGCCATCTTCGAGTGTTTTCTTTCTGACAGCCAGCAACTCAAAGGCAACCACTGTATAAGAAAGTGATAAACTTTTCACTTTTGTCACTCGTCCAACTCCCTCCCCCAACCTCTCGCCGCCAGCCGAAGCAGGGCTAAATCATAGTCATTTTGCTAAATTCATAAAGTAAGACAGAGTAATTCCATTGACTATAGTTGTTCTTTAACCTCAATTATGGAACGAAATGTATTTTAATCAGCATCCTGATTTTGGAGGACGCCAACAGACAGTAGATATACATTGTAACGTCCTCAAGAATTGTGGCGTCCAAAGTACATCCATTGGCCTATATTTGATACAATGTATTCATTTGTAACCTCCCACATCATGTTCAGATAGCTGATACAGCCTGACTTGCTAGTTCTGTTTTCTATCAAGAATAACCCTCTTGTTAAATATTTACTTTGTGCCTATTCAATACTGTCTGGCCAATCAACCACTACCAGCTGCATCTGTCTTTATCACGTGACTTGACATATCAGGCAGTTTTTTCCAATCCAGGATTTGAACAAACCAATTTGTAACCCAAGATCACAGAAATGTTCCATTCACACAAAAAGTTTATTTCTCTCAAATGTTGTGCACAAATTTGTTTACATCCCTGTTGGTGAGCATTTCTCCTTTGCCAATATCCACCGGACAGGTTTGGCATATCAAGAAGCTGATTAAACAGCATGATCATTACACAGGTGCACCTTGTGCTGGGGACAATAAAAGGCCACTTAAACTTGCCGTTTTGTCACACAACACAATGCCACAGACGTCTCAAGTTTTGAGGGAGCGTGCAATTGGCATGCTGACTGCAGGAATGTTCACCATAGCAGTTGCCAGAGAATGTAATGTTCATTTCTCTACCATAAGCCACCTCCAACGGCATTTTAGATAATTTTGTAGTACGTCCAACCACCCGTACAACAGCAGACCACGTGTAACCACACCAGCCCAGGACTTCCACATCTGGCTTCTTCACCTGCGGGATCGTCTGGGGGGAGGGGATGCTGAGGAGTATTTCTGTCTGTAACAAAGCCTATTTGTGGGGAAAAAAACTCATTCTAATTGGCTGGGCCTGGCTCCCCCGTGGGTGGGTCTAAGCCCTCCCAGGCCCACACCCCTGCCCAATCATGTTAAATCTATAGATTAGATTTAACATGAATTTATTTCAATTGACTGATCTCCTTATATACACTGTAACTCAGTAATATTGAGTTATATTTTGGTTCTGAACAGTTTTATAAAAGTAAATTGTATGGGTTACATTTTCAATGTATGAGCTTTCCTGTATGCTTGTCATATTCTACTTCCACAAGCTAATGACAATCAAAGGCTGAGGTGATGAGTCAGCGTTGTGATAACGTGTGGGGTATAACTCAGGGTGTAACAGGACACAGTGAGGATGTCCTGCAGTTTTGTTTATAATAATACACTTATGCAAATCACTCAAATTGGGAAAAATAATAAGGCAAAAAAAATGAAAAGGAAAACCACATTTGGCCAAACATACTTGAGGCACTGTGCTGGGCATGATTTTTGCAGGTTATAGCAGACATTTAATATTTGGAAATAAAGCTTTATTTACAATTTCAAAGTTCAATTTAGTTAAAATATATGTATACTATATACATATCTGCAATGTGAACAATGTTTATTTTACAAAAATCTTCCAGGTTCAGTGAGTCAGATCCAACAGAACTGTTCTAGTATATTTACACCCCATAAAACAATTTACAAGTCTAGTGTACCTGCATCTCTGACAGTACTACATTCTAAATATTCACTTTAAAAGATGCAAAAAGATCTCTAGTGTACTCAATTTCATTATCAAACCATTTTTGCATAATATACATTTTTGCTTTGGAGTTAAAATACCCATCTTTACAGCAAGGGCCAACACAAACCTACTACAGACAGCAGTCTGAAAACTGTCTGGAGGCGTATTGGTTACATTGCAACTCAATGTTTTTCCACAAGACTACAAAGCTGGCTTGTATGATCCAAACATAAAACAATGTACCCAACGAACAAATACTGCATATTTATAAATGGGACATTACATCCACCAGCTACAATCAATTCATATTTCTCCACAGGTCCAATCAATTCAGATTTTTCTCACCATTCTAGGGGAAGGTGTTGCAATACAGCCTTGTGGAAATTAATTTACTAGGTATTAAATCACATCACTATTTTCTCATTCCACACAAAATTAGGCATATCATGGAGAACTGGGTATCAAAGGGAAATGTACAGTCCGACGTCTCACAATAGACAGTTTATCTACTCCTTCTGGTAAAATAACAGCGGTGGTAAAATGCAAATTCATAATAGACAGTTAACAGTTTATTCACTCCTTCTGGTAAAATAATAGTGGTTGTAAAATGCAAATTGGCATGGAAACTACTTTCATTCGACCATTAAGGTCACTTGTCTAACCAAAATTACAATTGACAAGCATCGCCGTGCATGGTAAATTAATTTGTACATCACAGCATTCTTGGACTAAAGTATCTACTGATGAGAGGACAGAATAAGCCCTTGGACATTGTTGTTGAATGCTAGGACCCACACAAATTAATCAATGACTCACACTTGCTACCATGCTGCTAAAGCCATTGTGTACGTGACGAATGGAGAGAACACTAGGTTCCATTGCAGTAAATCAGAAGTGCATCATCAGTGACATACTATATTTACCTACTATAAATGGCATTTGAGTCATGCTACCTTAGAACCATTGGATATGCAATACTGACAGTCTGTGAGCAAAAGGCAAATGGGGGATTTGAAAAAGGTGTTCTCTGGTTAGAACTATGCTTAGGTAGACACTGAACAAGGCAGAGACTGAAGTTTAACCCAGTTGGAAATATACTTTTCCTTTAGGTATTTATGAAAAGGTATGTACTGTATATGTAAATATCATTCAAAGAAAGGAGGTACATAAGAGTAGAGACATCAACTAAGGCCTGTAATTTGTGTTGTTGCTTTTGAGTGCGGCAATTCATAATCATACAGAACAAAAAAAGAGGCACTTTAACCGAATCAGGTAAAAGGCTAATTTTAAGGCTTGAATCCAGCGTGACAGGCTGGTTTCCAATCTAACCAGGTAGAACCTCTAGGCATCTGTTTTCATTGCCAATACACTAGTTACTAGGCAAAAACATGGAAGAAAAAGGACAGTGTTTAAACCCATCAATTACTAATATTTGGATTCTTAAATATTAAATACAAAAAGGTAGATTTTAATTTATTTTTCACTCACTCCCTATACAATGTATTGCCATTTCTACATTCACATTTCTTTTTGTGCTTTGTTATTTCATCATTCTTTTACAAAATGCTAAAATAATCTTTGTTTCGAAACCTGTTAACAGCAAGTTTGCTTTCAACAACAAAACCATAATAAAATAATTTACATACAATAAATAGCACAATACAAAAGGCAAAATATTTCATTTTTATACAATCTGATAACCCCAATGACTTCCACACTTTATATATAATCTTCTCATCTTCACCTGTTATTAGTTGAACCAGAATGCTCCTCAATACTGTCTTGAGTTCATGAGCCATGGAACAGTCAATTTAGCAGCATTGATGGATTTAATGGGAAACGAGATCCACTCCATCTTTGACTGGACATGAACAGGGGAGCCAGCATGGGAGGCTTTACGTGTTGGTTGTAGGCTGGATCAAAGATGTTTGGTGTAAGACGTGGTAGATCCACAATTAGCTAGTCCAAAGCTGTGTTGCAGAGGGGTACCAGTTTGACTGAAATGAAGGCATCTGGAGATCATTGGCACGTTGGCTGTGGGAGGGACTGTCTGGTGGAAGATGGGTTTACAATGGAGGCTTAAAAGCTCAGGAAAGGGCTCTTTTCAATCTCTTCTCCTGAATTTGTGTGAGAACTTCTGCTGTGTCTTTTATCAACGCATCAAAGATACCGTCAGCCAACTGCATCTTGACATAGAGCTCATCCTCATCATAGTTCACCCACTGAGACTCTTCCTCATGAAGCTCCTGGACCTGAAAATGCACACAAGACATCTCACTACTAGAAAATACATTTTACATTAGTTGGGTAATTCATAAAATAAAAGGACCTCTTGAATTCAGAACGAGTCACTCCTAAAGCTTCACTGTTTAATGCTCTTACCAGAATATGATCTACTCGATCCCGTTTTTTCCTTCCGAATTTCAGCATCTTCTGCCAATCTGTTTTCTGGTTCAGGTCTTTCTTCAGGCTATACAGTTTCAACACCTCTGTGGTGATGAACGCCTGGAAGACGAGAATTTACTTTAGATGGCACCATAAGCATGGCATATGTAACAAGAGTTAAGAATGTGGCGTAAGCTCACTCCACAGCTAGCTTGAAATGTTGCCAATGGAGCCATCGATAGAGCTTTTTCTATAGCTCAATTGCTTGGTACGTTGTCAAGGAGGGCGGTCACGTGTGTTGCGAGCAGAACATCACTCGTTTGAGCCTGGTATGGAACAGGGACAGTGGAGGAAGCTGTTAGCAGCACACTGACGTCGGTTTCACATACACACCTGAACTCTGGTGATGTCGCCAGGGCTCTTTACTCTATGGAAGTAGGAGGAGTTCATGCGTCGAGGCTTGACCCACTGAGGCTGATGGGCGTTAGGATCCTCCGCAAAGATCTCCTGGATGATCTCCCATGTTAAGTCATAGACAGCCTGCAGATAGTAAGCAAATGTCAGTGGATACATTTCAATACATGAAATGGGTCATCTCTTTTCAATGTGTCCTTACCTGTCTGTAGCTGCGAACACATTGACTTTCTTGATCCTTGCCCTCGCCATCGCATCCCAGGAACTCCTCTGAAGGCTTAGGGACTGGGAGCCCAGTGAGGGTCTGTGTGCCCTGGCCCAGTTTACATTGGTTCCAGATCTCCTGGGTGGCAGTGTCGACCAGCTTCTCCACCTTCGGGGCGGAGTGGGGCACCACCATGGCAGGCTGCTCAGGGAGCTTGGGCTGCCGGGGCAGCTCTGGTCTGGGTGGGGTCTTCACCTGGTCAGCCAGGCTTACTGACAGCCCCCCCTCCTGCTGTTGTTTCCGTTTTTGCTGCTCTCTACGGGAGCTGAGGCCATAGTCCTCATCGAACCAGTCCTGCTCATCCCCTAGTTCATCCAGCAGCTCCCGGTTCAACTCCAGCTCAGCCAGACGCTTGGTCAACTCTTCCTGACCACTAGCCCCCAACACTGGACTCTCCTATGGATACAGAGTAAGGACAAGAGTCACTAAGTGAAAACCCTAAGAAAATCTAAGAAAGTTTTTAATTCTACTGACATAAATATTTATAGAACAGAAGAAAACAGAGCACCAAATTCAATTGGATATACACAGAGTGTACAAAACATTAAGAACACCTTCCTAATACTGAGTTGCACAACCTTTTGTCTTCAGAACAGCCTCAATTCGTCAGGGCATGGACTCTACAATGTGTCCCACAGGGATACTGGCCCATGTCGACTCCAATGCTTCCCACAGTTGTGTCAAGTTGGCTGGATGTCCTTTGGGTGGTGGACCATTCTTGATACACACGGGAAACTGTTGAGCGCGAAAAACCCTGCAGCGTTGCAGTTCTTGATACAAACCAGTGCGCCTGCCACCTACTATCATACCCCCTTTCAAAGGCACTTAAATATTTTATCTTGCCCAGCCACCCTCTGAATGGCACATATACACAATCCATGTCTCAATTATCTCAAGGCATAAAAATACTTCTTTAACCCATATCCTCCCCTTCATCTACATTTAACAAGTGACATCAATAATGGATTATAGCCTTCACCAGGTCAGTCTGTCATGGAAAGTGCAGGTTTTCATAATGTTTTATACACTCAGCGTAGTTACATGTTGGTCAAAGTTGTTGTTTGACCTTTGGACTCAAACAAATCCACAAAAAGGGTATTTTGAGGTCAAATCAACTCTGGATGGTTATCAGCAGTGCTGCTAAGCTCAATTATTGCTCCATTCCCCTACAGCAATGTCATCAGTTCTGTTTAATCATTTACTAAGACAAATCAGCTCTTTGAAGTACTTTAGCTGAAAATATCATCATTTATAAATGAAATGCATTACACATGATGTGATTGCAGGTTATCACATTATCTGAAGAAAATACTGTATGTTTAAACACTTCGAACATTTACTCTATAACGGTCTTAAAATGGGATCAAAACTCACCGGCCGGTTACAGAGTTCTGGAGACGACACTTGCTCCTCTTGGTCTCCATCTAGGAAGAAGGGCAGACCATCTCTCTGTGCCACAACGTGAGCTTGGGAGACCGTTTCCCTACCCTCTTCATTAAAAAGGTCATCTTTCATTTGATTAACAGCTGATATCTTCTCTTCTTTGGCCTTTTTGATCTGTGCGAATTGCTTCACAGCGTCTTTCATGAAGTTGTTGAGGAGCTTATCTGCAAAAGCACTGAGGGTGTCTTTCCCCACGGTCTGCTCTGGAGTAGATTTCTGATGGGCATCTAGGCCATTGCTCTCAATGATGGTAGAGGTCTCATCAATAGTTATCTTACGGTCTATGTCAGTGATGAAGAGACTGGTAGGTACATCTTCAAAGTCCAGAATGATGGTCTTGGTTCTTTCATTGGACATTGAATATTCTCCCTCTTTGAACTCATGTAAGTTGATCAAGTTTGTCTGGTGTTCAGCTGAATCATCATTCACATCAGTAGGTCCGTTGTCTCCAGAACGATAACTCTGAGATACACCCCCTCTTTTATTTTGCAGACTGCTTTCATGCATTTTCTCCTCAAAGTTGCATTTCTTTGGCTCGTTTTCAGATTGGTCGTCAAGGAACGAGTCCTCGTCCTCTGTGGTGTCCACGTCGATCTCAAACTTCTCTGGCATACAGGAGATCTTGTCCGGAGGAGCGAAGATGCCATGGTCGTCCTCACACTCAAAGTACACCACCCCATCGTAGGTGCCATTGTTGCTTCCTTCAGACTTGTCCAGCTCCACTCCAGCCCAGAAGCCGTTGGCAAAGCTGGTGTGGCCCTTGAATCTAAGCGTACCAGGCTGGACGTTGCTCACTAAAACCCTGTCTCCAATGGTGAAGTTAGGCATTTCATCCAGTGCTGGTGAAGGTAGGGTCTGGGAAGGGGAGATAGTTGGGGAGCGGTTTGAACTAATGACCTGGGAATCCTTGGTTTGGCTCTGCAGGTCAAGAAGTCTTTCAGAGCGAGGACTGCCACCAGTAGCTCCAGATCTTCCACTCAGCTCCTCACCGATCTCCTCCTCACTACTGCAGAAGGGTGACCTGCTGTGGGAAGCCTCTCTGGTCTCTTGGCGGGATGGTGAGGTAGGTTTGGAGCCTTGGTTGTCCTCCCTGAGTGACGACTCCACAGAGACCCCAAAGTCTTCATGGTAACCATCAGCTGAAGGAGGAGAGGCATCCTTACCCTTGGCTGAAAAGTCACCCTTTGATGACAAGACATCAGACTCAGGGGTGTAGGATCGCTCTTTGATGGGGGATGGTGACTTAGCAGATTTCTCATCAACATCAAGACTGCTTATCAGGGAAATCCCTTGTTCTCCTTTCTCTGAGGAAACATGTTCTGACAGAGAATGGTGCTGCTGGGAAGCTGGGCTGTGCCCTAGGTCAAGTTTGAGTAGATGGTCAAAGTGACGGTCTTCAGAAAGTGACTGAGTGTGCTCAGATCCTTCAGACTTTACAGAGTCCAGCTCCTCCATGACCTCTGACCGGTGGCTAGAGACGACACGCTCATCCCCAGAGTCAGTAGCCTGTGGCCTGGCTGGCTCCCTCAGGGGGAGTGCCCCCTCAGAGGGCTGCCTGGGGAGAGGCTCGGGGGACAGCAGGCCTCTCAGACCGTTGGTGTGCTCTGGACTCCCATACACTGGAGTTGGGGTGACAGTAGGGGGGTCCTCGTCTGAGGACTCCTCATGCCATGCTGAATATTTACTGAGCCCAGATGTTGTGAGGTCATCTGACAACAAAACATGGAACAACTTGTGTTATCATCACAGTATGGGCACAAATGTCAACGTGGAGAAATATACACTTCTTGACATGCACAACCCACCTTGTTCAACTGGAGAATGTGGAAGTGTCTTCTCAGCTTTCTCTGAGTCAGAGACAACCGTCCAGTTTATGCCGGTTTCAGGTCTGGAGAGGAAAAAAACATGTTTAGATGAAGATGGACCAATTCATCAGTTTGTGCAACATACACATAGTTAGTGCGCTAGTGTACCTGTAAGGAGGTGGTGGTTTAATCTTGGGCTTCTCTGTGGCTGAGGTGGGGGCCTTGATCTGAGGCTTGGCAGCAGGTGTCGAGTCCGGTTCCTTATTCAACTCAGTCTCGGTCTTCTCAATGAAGTCATTGTAGGACTAGACATAAGGAAAGAAACAAAGCCCAAAGTAAGTCACTGTTCTTGTTATTGCTCATTGAATGGAGCAGGGCAGGCGAGGATTCTGATATACACTGACCTCTAGCTGCTTCAGTAGGCTGGCCTCCTGGGCTTTCAGACGCTCTTTGTGCCTCTTCTTCTGCTCCTTCTTCAGCTGGTACACCACAGACTTGCGTTTGCGCAGCTCCTCTTTGAGGGCACGGATACGGCTCTCGATGTCGCTCTGATCCGACATCGGCTCTGTGTGACACAATAAGTATGGTTAGAATGCTAAATCCATGCCAGACTGATTAGTATAAAGTAATCCAACTTAGAACTACTGTACTCAAATTCTCAGAAAGGGGAGTAAATATTTATTTATTTGCGGTTTGTCCATACGGACATTCATATGCTACTCCAAAAATGCATGCACATGTTATGTTAGTGATAAAACCTGATGATTGAAATGTCCACTATAATAGCACAACAGAACCAGCAACGACAGTTTAAGGACTATGACTGTAGCTCAGTGACGGCTGGGAAGCTTCCATACTCCCATAACACAACTAAGCAGGTTGAGTGTCAGGGAACTGCACGCATAATCCTTTTCTTACGGCATCACATTATGCCTGCAGTCAGTCCTCTTTCGACTCTGCTTTTCAACAGCTCTAACAGGAAATAAAAATGATGTCCCGTTTTGGAGGCCCTACTGCTCCAAAGAGGGGACCAACTCACCTGTGTGTGTGCTAGAGGGAGTGTCAGCGGCCTTGGGGTCGTGGCTGGAGGTCCTGGAGGAGGAGCAGAGCTGCATCTTGCTGCTGCTGCCCTCTGGGTGTGTGTTAGTGCTGAGGCTGGCTTTTGGTGAAGGAGACTGTACAACAGAGGAAAAGGATAGGGCCCAAGGGGAATTCAGGACAGTCTCACATTCACCACAACAGCATGCCACAAACTAACTAACTAACCAAGACACACCAAAACTCACACACACACACAAAAACAAACACACTCAAAAGGCAGTGTCTCTAATGGTACATGCACAGATGCCTTTCTATGACATTTAGACTTGAGTGTTTCTGCTTACATCTCATTTGCATGTGGCGTCTAAATTCCTGAGACGATTTAAATAACCCCAAATAACTATAGTGACATCTAGCTCCATATAATGAGCTCACAGGAGTAAATGAAAGAAGTGATTTTTTTAAAGTGTTTTCTTCTTCACCCAATAGGGCAGTTAATTAATAATACTCAATGTCTCAAATAACAATCAAGTAACACATGAACTTTGCACAAGGAAAGTGACAATTCCCTGAAAGAAGCAACTGAGTCCGGACCCTGGACAAAGGCCTATACTCACTGAGCTGCCTAAAGCCTCTTCCCCCTCTGGAGGCTGAAAAGATTTGGCACGAGCCCCCAGATCCTCAAAAAGTTCTACAGCTGCACTACTGAGAGCATCTTGACTGGCTGCGTTACCGCTTGTTATGGCAACTGCTCGGCATCCGACCGTATCGCGCTACAGAGGGTAGTACGTGCGGCCCAGTACATCACTGAAGCCGAGCTCTCTGTCATCCAGGACCTCTTAACCAGGCGGTCAGAGGAAAGCCCTAAAAATAATCAATGACTCCAGCCAACCAAGTCATAGTCTGTTCTCTCTGCTACTGCACGGCAAGTGTTACCACAGTGCCAAGTCTGGGACCAAAAGGCTCCTGAACAGCTTCTACCCCCGAGCCATAAGACTGCTCAACAATTCATTAAATGGCGACAGGGATTTTTTCCTTTTCACCCCCTACCCACATGTACATAGTACTTCAATCACCTAACCAAACCTACAATTCCCCTCAATCTATCACTCCAATTACCTCGTACTCCAGCACACTGATTCATTACCGATACGGCTTATATTTTATTGTGTTACCATTTTCTTTTTATCTATTTGTTAGTTTTCTTACTGCATTGTTGGGAAAGGGCATCGTAAGTAAGCACTTCACGGTAAAGTGTACACTTGTTGTATTCGGCGCACGTCACAAATTCAATTTGATGGGAAGAGCGCTAACCAAGTCTCACTTTGTTCTCAGGAGGGATAATACTTGGAGCATGCTCGTTGACAGATTCTGTTAACTCATAAAATTCCCTGCACAGCCCCTCCATCTACACTCAGGACTTAGACTCCCCTCTGCGAGCAAGGGAGTAAGGCCCTGTGCATGTTGCTTTTTTTGTGGGGGGGGACAATAAAATGATCTAATCTTTTTGAAGGGTTCATAAACAAATGTAATCAATGTATTTCTACTGTAGTAATAGATAACATGACATCACAACATGCACAGGGCCTTACTCTCTTGCTCACAGAGGGGGAGTCTAAGTCCTGGGTGTAGATGGAGGGGCTGTGCTGGGTGGAGGGCAGCTCAGAGACAGAGCCAGGCTGATCAGTGGAGGGGATGTCTGGCTGCTGGGACCCAGACAGATCTGTGTGCACGCTGGAGCCAGTCACTACTGGGGAGTAGTCGCCCTCACTCACAGAGTCTGAGGAGAGACACACACAAAGGTCAAGGGGTAAGAGCAGATGAATACACCTGCAGCCTCAAACATGGCTATACAGCTAGCTGTACGATGTTCTCTCACTCATAAAAAGTATACGACACAAGGCAAGCAAACTCATACCTGATAACAGGCAATAAACAGAAACTACTGCATACTACAGCATGTGCTTATTTCATCTCATACAATAGGCCTAGAGCTCAGTGTCTGTCAACAGTGGTCTCTCACCTCTGTCAGTCTTTCCCTCAGGGTCGTGCTGGCCGGAGCTGGCATTGGGGCCGGAGCTGGCATAGTCTCTGTGATCTGACCTCTGGTCTCCGTCTCTAGGACGCTCTCTGTCCCAGGCAGCCAGGGCCTGCTTCTCCATCCGCCTCACCTCAGCCTCCTCAGCATCCAGCCTCTGCTTCCACTCCAGCAGCTCCTCCGCGTGCCTCCGCCGATGCATCAGACCCTGCTCCCGCTTGGTCAGGAACCTGGTGGTGGGGAGGACAGGAGGAAGGGAGAGAAAGCACAAAGAATGGTAGGTGCAGTTGGTGTGAGAAGCAGTGAAATGATTGCAACGTCGCAGAAGCTAGTGGAGTCATCAGCAGTCCAACCATCAACCCAACCACCCCCTGCCCATCTTCCCTGCAAACTCAAAACCTCCGGGATGGTCCACACACACAAACCATCCGAACCATGCTTACCTCAACAGACATGGTTTCATTTTGACCCCATAGTGCACAAGTCATCCAAACTCTTCCCCCAACAACAGAGTACAAACATTTGATCAAAATGGATAAAACAGGCACAAAGTGTGGTAGTCAGGTTCAATCAGTTGGTTTGACCCCAGGGCTTAACATCACTGTAGGACACCCCTCAAAACATCAGTCAAAGACCACCAAGGGTTAAAAAAAAACACATTGCAGAATATAGGTCAAAATGTCTATGGGTGTAACTTCGACATGAATTCTACACAACACAAGAGTCAAAATGCATTTCCCATGTATACTGCTGACAGAAAATACTTTCAAAATTGTTTCTCCATTGCTTTGATTTATAATGTACATTGAAAAGAACTGGTTCCTTATGCACTGCAAGTTAATCAGCTATTTTGCATGTTGACTATAATTAGTAGAAGTGCCAGACAGTACTGTGTTTGCTTGTCTCTCTTTCGCGCACTAGTACTGCTTTGGGTTAGACTGTGCTCCCAATTCTATTAAGCCCACTTGCAATACATACTCATTAGCCCATCACAAGCAACAGTTTTACTGGGCTCATTGAACAGATTTAAAACCCTCTATCACTGCTAAAGCACCGGCCAAAGGCACTGCCTCTTTTTCATGGACGGTGTGTAGCCTAATAACTTATAATTTACTCTTATGGACTTTTCTTCAACAAAAGTAGTGAGCGGCATGAATATGAGAAAGTCATGCAGATCCTGATTCAGTCACTCTGAATGAGAGTTAAATGAGCACCTCAAAGCAACACCACAGAGATCGGAGAGCTCTCGCTGTTCAATGAGAGTCTCGTTCAAATCAGGCCAACTGTATTAAAAGGAATATGACCTTTGACCTTAGCAGACCAAAGTGAGGTCATATCATTTCTGGCAAAAATGCCTAGTTTTTTTCACTTGTTGTTGAATTTCTGTGCCCCTTCATGCATACGGTAGTGAATGTACATGCAATGCCTGATGACTGGTTTGTGTTGCCAACAGGATGGCATTGGGTGTTATTCAAGCTTTCACTTCACACTTCCTGGAAAAAAAAGGAAATGGGGAGGCGGGAGCTGAACATAAGCATGGTCCTTGGGACAGAGGGCAGAGAAGGATAGGCAGCAGTGAGAGGCGAGAGCAGCACTGTACCTGACCAACTGGATGTAGATAAACAGCTGGAGGTAGGGGAAACAGAAACTGCAAGATGCCCAGTGGTGGGCCATAAATGGAGAGAAGTAGTAGTGAACAGGAGAGCAGTGTCTACAACCAAACAAAGCAAGGACACGACACAGGAAATACCGCACAAAATATGAGTTGGAGAATGAGAAAACAGCCAAATAGAGAGAGAATAGTGATTAAGCATGTGCTTTATTGCACTGGATGTTTCATGGGTTCATTCAAAGAGAAGTGATGTAGTTAATCTGCCAGGGTTTTGTGTTGGTGGCAGAGCTTAGAGGGGTATTAAAACTCAGTCCTTTTCATCAGGAGTTGGCCAGGGCATGGCAAGATGTGCATGTTCGTCTTTGGAGCCGGACTCCAATAAAGAGCAGGTGTGTAGGAATGTGCAGCCATGTGTGAATGTGTGCGGCGGTGCCAGAGAAGAGCTAGGCGTGACTGATCAATTATAATCCTAAAAGGTTAAGAGAGAGGCCTTTGTCTCATGTTGCACCTCAGTAGACATAATGCTTCTCCTTAATTAAATGCAATGGGTGGAGGAATTTGCAAGATTAGGTTATTTTAGCAAAAAGTTGCAAATGTAGTGGTGGGTGATAATTGTTCATGTTTTTAAGTACTGGTAACTAAAACCTGATTTAGGCTTTATTAGACTAAAACACTGGCTAAATCACACATTAACCTTCACTATGATCCACAACAACAACACTAGAGCATTATTAAAAGAGACCGTGTTAACATATTGAAATGGCAGGTTGTTAGAAGACCAATGCAAGCAAGCAGACAGAGGCGTAGCTCCAAGCAGCTTGTTAATTCCCTACAAAAAATAAAGTCTAGGCTCAAATTGACATTGACCTCCCACTTTAAGCTGTGATATTGGGTACATTCAGTTTGTGTTTTTTTGGTAGATTATTCAATTTAAAGAATCATTCGCTCTCGGCCTACAATTAGTACTGATCACGTTGCTACTGAACGAAAGTTACAAATCCTTAAACACCACAACAACTGAACGTTTGTTAGGACCTGTACTGCAGAATGTACAAGCATAAGAATGAGGTCAGTCGGTGTGCAGGTCTGGCTGTTCAACCATCGTGAGAGTCCCCCTCCAGTCACATGACCACATTGTTAAAAGACTAAAACCTGCCCTCGCTGCTTGTATGAGACACCAGACAGACATTTTACACTACATATTTGCTCTGGTTCATATCGTACATTTTGGAATGAGTACAGAGATCGGAGCAGGTGCAGTCTGAACAACTAACATGCATGTATAGCAGGGTTCCCCAACTGGCGGTTCGCGAGGTGGTTTTATATGGCCGGTCCCCCCAAAATGTTCTGCGCAAACGAAAACAATCTGCCCGCGGCTGAATCTAGTTGATGATCCCTGATCTATAGAGGACGTGGAGCATGCTTATATTCATATCCACACCACAGAAGAATGAAGGTTTCTAGTCATGCCAATCCCTCACTTTCACAAGGCAACAGCAACTTCTATCAAATGATTTTCAAGAACAGAAGCTCTGAAGCTGGTACATAATTCATTGTGATTAACAAAGCAAACAGTCTTAATGATTGATATGCCCAATATGGTTTTGTTAGATCGTCAGTCTAAGACAAGTTAACAAATCACACCCATAAAGATAAAGCTATCAAATATGGTAATTTCAGCTGTTTAAAAGTTGGTATAAATTGTGTCCATCTTAGTGAATCCTGTTATAAGCCCTGAAGTAGAGAAAAAAAGAGCCCTTGACAAAAACTTCCAATAAGACATTTTAGTTGTCATTAGAAATTTGGACAGTGTAGTTAATAGGTTAATTGAAGTTTAAATTACTTCTTATCCGTGTGAGAGCGCATCTTCTTGAGCTTCTGCATGATGCTGCTGGTCTCACTGCCAGACACTGAGAGGGGAGAGGCGCTGCGCACGTCCCCGTCAGTCATCGCAGCACTGGGGGATGTTGCCCCTTCGACGTGCTCCGACACTGGAGTCTCCTGTAGGACATAGATGGTTACACACACACACACACACACACACACACACACACACACACACACACACACACACACACACACCACACACACACACACACACACACCAGAAATGAAGAAGAGCGCAAGACCATTTTAAATCTTAATGGAACCATGCAGTATTATTTTAGACATATGCATAACACAAAGCATCTCTGAGGATTAGCTCAATATGTCCATAAATAAGACATTCCCAGATATGAATATGACGTAAGAAGGTGGTAGTACTGACCGGTGGGGTGTCACCGGTGCCGGCACACTTGAGGCGCTCCTTCAGCTTGAGGGTGGTGTATCTCATCCTCTCTATCTCCTCCTGCTGTTTGAGCAGCAGCTGCCTCTCCTTCCTGGCTGCCCTGTTGGCCTCCTGCAGACGCTTGATCTCCGCCTGGACAAACACAGACACCGACAGGGTCAAAGGTCATGGTCACTCAGCATTACAGATGGGCAGTGATGGGAGCAGGTGAGATGGGCAGAGATTTTGTTGGTTAGTTACCTGTTCCTGTTGGAGTTTCATCAGTAGGCCTCTCTGCTTCTTTCTGATGGGTGGCATCTTGTCATCCTCACCCTTGTCTCTGAGGCGCCTATGAGATCAGAAAGGAGAATCAGTGAGAACATGAATGCAAAATGAGGACAGAAGTGCCTCATGCGAAAGAAATTCAACAGAACACATTGACCAAAACTAGATTCATAGTTTTGGTCAATGTGTTCTGCTGAATTCCAATCGCACGTTTTCGTATGATGGAAACCCAAAAAAACTTTGGCGTTAGCGGGGAATGAGACAATATTCATTCAGAAAACATGGATCCTAATAAAAGTAAACCAGTGCCTTTTCTGATGCTCCAGCCAAGCGAGCTCGGCCTTGGTTTTCTCCTTAAGGGCCTTCTGTCGCAGGCGCAGCAGGGAGCTCTGGTGGTGGGCGCGCACCTCCTCCTCCTTCATGTACTGACGCACCATGTCCATGGTGAACCTGGAGAAGCTGTCCTGTCCGCTGGAGAAGGGCATGCTGCCGTCCTGCTGCCGGGAGCGGAGCGGGGACAAAGAGTCACTAACACATAACAAAGCCTTATCAGTCAGGAAACCAGGCACACACAGAGAGCAAACAGTGGTAGATGGAAGATCACTCTGGCCACTGGTTACATGCTCCCTCCAGCTGGCAAACAAATTGAGGCGAGGGAGAGGCTGCTGGCCTTGGTGGTTGCGATATAGAATCAGTGTTGTAAATGCCAAAGTCTATCCAGAGCGCTGTCAAAACACCTGGGGCCAATGAAGGCCAAGGTATGTACAAAATCATCCCTACATGTGGCAGCCAGGTGTGACCACAACCCCTCCTAGCCGCGCCACAACCCCTCCTAGCCGCGCCACAACCTCTCCACAACCTCTCCTAGCCGCGCCACAACCTCTCCTAGCCGCGCCACAACCTCTCCACAACAACCTCTCCACAACCTCTCTTAGCCGCGCCACAACCTCTCCTAGCCGCGCCACAACCTCGCCACAGCCGCGCCCTAGCCGCGCCACAACCCCTCCTAGCCGCGCCACAACCCCTCCTAGCCGCGCCACAACCCCTCCTAGCCGCGTCACAACCCCTCCTAGCCGCGCCACAACCCCTCCTAGCCGCGCCACAACCCCTCCTAGCCGCGCCACAATCCCTCCTAGCCGCGCCACAACCCCTCCTAGCCGCGCCACAACCCCTCCTAGCCGCGCCACAACCCCTCCTAGCCGCGCCACAACCTCTCCTAGCCGCGCCACAACCTCTCCTAGCCGCACCACAACCTCTCCTAGCCGCACCACAACCTCTCCTAGCCGCACCACAACCTCTCCTCCACCTGTTGTGTTTGAAGGGACCAGGTATGGGTCGGGTCGGGAACGATACAGCCAGGCAGGGAATCACCCAGAACCCAGTTAAGTGGGGCCGGGGCACACAGAACGTTTATTGTGCCCAGGGTAGTAATGAATTGAGCAGGCTTTCCCAGTCTTTCTGATGCCATGGCCAGTGGAGCCCTTTCCAGGCGTCAGTATGGCTAGGCACAATCCCGCATACTGAACCCTTCCGAGAGGCAGGGGGCTACCACTGTGGCTTGACATTAAGAGCTAAGACAGATGCTGCTGCCAACATATTAGAGAGAAGCTATAATTTCACCATTACTGCGGTCAAAATCGGGCTAAATGTGGATAAGCATTATGCGCTGGTTACTTTAAGGAGAAACCTCCCAAAGTAAACTAGTACATTTAAGCTTTTGGATAAGTGCTAAGATTTCAGCAGTCTTGCTACTTTGCCAGCATTACAGTTATTGAGATGAGGTGGCAAACTAACCTTGGAGCTGTCCTGTGCTGTGGGGTTCTCCTGACTGGGCTCGTCATCCGACTCCTCGTGAGGAACTCTCTTCTTCTCCAACACTCCACGCCGGTGAGACTCGGAGGGCAGCAGCGAGCGGAACGAACGCTCCTCAATTTCATCCTCCGTCATGGACTCGTCAAACTTCAGAGAGTACTCTGTAGCCACTGAGGCGCTGTCTGTATGGGGACAGATTGTTGGGGACAGGAACATTGTTCTCTCTTTCTAAGAGACTTCAGGCTATTTATGCATCGTAAACGATTATTATGCATTGCCTGTTTGTGATAACGGCTCCCTTCCAATCCCACAATGAGTGCTATGAACCCCTGGCCTCACCTTTCTCATCCAGTAGGGACTGAACACTGTCACTGGGGATGGAGTCTTCAGCTGCTGTATGGGCCACTGCCTCCACCACTGAGCTGTTACCCGTCTCCACCTTCCTCCTCTGTCTCTTCTCAGAGGAGGCCAGGGAGGGACTCCGGTGGCTGCTTTCTCCACCACTGGGGGGGGTACAACGCAGAGAGGACAGGGGAGGGAGAAAACCAATTGCTTATCTAGCCATGCCTATAAAGTTTAACCTGACCAAACCAATTATGCTGACAAGGAGAAACATCTCCCGGGGTCTGTGAGGCGCACCACTGTGTGAATTCCAGTACCTGATGTTGGGTCTCCTGGAGGGGGTGGAGTCAGAGCGGCTGTCCAGGGAGAAGGGCTCCTCGGTCCTGTTCTTGGCAGCAGACATATCACCCATGAAGCTCTGGTGATGCTGCCTCTGCTGGTCAAACAGGGTGCTGATGGGAGTAGCAGCAGGGTCACCGATCTGACAACAGGCCAGCTCCGTCATCTGAGGAGAGAGCAACTAAGTCAGCAATATATCAACTGAAAGAAACTGTGTCGAGAAGCAAGAGTCAGACATTTGCAAATACATGCAACAGTGAGGAAACAAACCAAGCTCAGTGACTGGCTGTAGGGACAAGAGTGGAGAGGGAGAGCGAGAGTGTTCGGACCTCTTTGAACTGGTGGGAAGCTACGGCTGTATAGCGTACAGACTCGGCCGGTTGGCTGATCATCTTAGCGGTGGCCTCCTGCATGCCTCCCAGAGACTGCTGCTGGGTCTGAGCCATGTCCTCCTGCAGCTCCACGTGAGCCTGCAACGACACACACACAGTTCTGTTACTGAACCACTCTACAGCCTACACACGTCTAGTAAAATACCTTTCTCACACCACATGCAGTGAAGTTAGATTGAGTTCTATAAATATTCAAGGGGTTGGCAAATATGAAGCCACCCTCGAGAGGATCAACAATCTACCAAGTTGGTGCATGGTTCTAACTCTAGGTGAGAAGTATGTGGATTCTGCAGAGTTGCCCGTTCTAAATGCCAGTGCTGTGTGCAGTACCCTGGCTGCTTTCTGCCGTGTCTCCTCCAGCTGCCATTGGGTCTCCAGCGCCTCCTGCTCTGCCTTCACCTTCAACTCATGAAGGTCACGCTCGTGCCGCTGCTGCTGCGCCTGAAAAGGTTAGAGGTCAAAGGTCAGGACCTATGGAAAAAGGTGAATGAAAACCACCAGAACATGACTACATGCCAATAGCTAAGGTTTCAAGAGTGGAGTAGTGCCTATACTAAGCATTCATATACATAAGCGAGCACTCTCAGGTGCTCTGACTGGTGGGTTGGGCCTCCCTCACCTTGAGTATCTGGGCAAGCGAGACACTTTCCTGCTGCGCCAGAGACACGCCCCTTAACCGCTCCACGTCGCCCAGCTGGCGCACAGACTCCTCTATAGACTCCAGGTAGTGGAGCTCTGCAGACATATGCTGCTGCAACCCCCCTGGGGTGTAGTGGAGCTCACCTGGACAACAGAGAGACGGATAGAAACAAAGGAAGTTGTAGATAGGCAATAGAGTATGTATCAAAACGACTGAGCGGTTGTTTCTAGATGGTATACCTGCAGCCGTGGGCTCTGCTCTGCCCCCCAGTGTAGCGGACAGGGATGAGGAGGAGCTGGGGCGGGCTGAGGAGTGAGGGCAGCCGGACCCAAGACCAAGGATGTCTGCCCCGGCTAGGGAGGCGCTGCCTGGAGACACACGAGGAGAACTAGAGTCTGTTGGAGAGCCAGCTGGAGACGGGCTAGGGCTTCTGGGGGACTTCTTACTGTCCAAGCCCAAACTGGAACCAAGGGAAGGAAAAATAAACAATTGATTCATATGCATGCTTTCTGAAAACGTACAAACTCCCATTTGTAACTGTCAACTTAAAGAAGGCTGGATTATCGTTTGAAAAAGTGGTGGGGGAGGGGTTTGGGATTATACTTTAAACCAAGGGTGTCAAACATATTTTACCCCGCGGGTTTCATTCAGTCTTAACCAAGGGCCGAGCTTAAAATTTCTTATATTATTTAGTCGCCGTCAAATTTGCTAAATATAGTCCCACATCCATCGCTTTTAGAATTTCCGATGCTCCCTGACTGTCTGGCATTCGAAGACTTAACAAGCTGGACAGAGTGACGAGACTATAAAATATTAAGTTCATTATCATTCCTACACAGGTTTGATTAGGTTTTGGTCATTTCAATGTCAGTTGACATCGTTTTTAGTATACGGGCTGTATAGTATACGTTAAACATAACACATGGAACATTAACAACTTTGATTCAGTTCAGGTATGTGTGCTATACTGCCAGAACACTAAATTAACAAGGTGAAATGGAGAACCAGGAACTAACAGAATTAAGAAAAGGGGGCCCCAGGAAAGCCATCCTAAGACCTACAGTAGGTGAAGAAAATAACTTTCAATGAACATAGTGCTGCTTTGAGCCAAACAAAAATGGGCAAAGTCATCTAATCATGATGATACAGTATAATGTGCTTCTGGTTCCTATCTAGGAACAGTATGGTAGACAGCGGTGCATCTCTCCTGCTCCAACTGCCATTGTACACAGGGTTTTACCTTACCAGAGAACAACTGCAGCATTAAGGACGTGATCCTGAATGTAATCGCTATCACATCAAGCAGACAAAGGTATGGAGAGAATCTACCACCTGGGCAAAAAAAAAACAATAAACACCATTGGGGAGGCTCAAATGTCCCAGGAGAAGGAGGAAAAAAACTCCCTGGCAACATGCCCATTTTGCAGTGAGGAGATTTAACAACCTCGCTGCCCAAACAAAAGAGTCAGTGTTAGGCTGCCATGAGGCAGGCTGCTGTAGACCCTTCAGCCACAACCAGAGCAACAGCCAAAATACTATTTTTCCCTGGCACTCTCCACTAGACTTCCTAAACACATTTGAATCATTAGCTCTTAGCCTCGATGCCCAGATCTATAGCCACAGCAAAATAAGCATCCTAGAGTGTTGAGTAAGCTAAGGCCATACGATGTGCAATTGGCGCGTCAATTTTACTTCAGGATTCCTTCTTATGTAGGCTAAGAATGAGCCTGAAATGTGCATTATCAGTCATGAAAACCACAGCCATATTATATTGTATACGTGTTTCCGACTGAATAAAAAAATGTATGTATTTGATGGCGAAGAAGAAGCATGAAGCCAAAAACTTGTTGACAGAGGCAGCTCTAGCAGGGCAGTAATTCGCCGAACGGACTTGTTGGAAAGGTGGCATCCTATGACGGTGCCACGTTGAAAATCACCGAGCTCTTCAGTAAGGCCATTCTACTGCCAACGTTTGTCTATGGCGATTGCATGGCTGTGTGCTCGATTTTACACACTTGTCAGCAATGGGTGCGGCTGAAATAGCCGAATCCATTAATTTGAAGGGGTGTGTCCATATACTTTTGGTGATGTAGTGAATTTTGATAAAATGCATTGGGTATGACTAAATCCATTCACAAAAATAAATATAATTGTGTACAAAACATTAGGAACACCTTCCTAATATTGAGTTGCACCCTCTTTGGCCCTCAAAACAGACTCAATTCTTTGAGACATGGACTCTACAAGGTGTTGAAAGCATTCCACAGGGATGCTGGCCCATGTTGACTCCAATGTTCCCCCACAGTTGTGTCAAGTTGGCTTGATGTCCTTTGGGTGGTGGGCCATTCTTGATATGTGCGGGAAACTGTCGAGCAAGAAAAACCCAGAAGCGTTGCAGTTCTTGACAAACCAGTGAGTCTGGCACCTACTACCATAACCCGTTCAAAGTGAATGGCACACATACCATCCATATCTCAATTGTCTCAAGGCAACAAAAAAAACCTCTTTAACCGGTCTACTCCCCTTTATCGACACTGATTAAAGTAGATTTAACAAGTGACATCAATAAGGGATCACTGCCTTCACCTGGTCAGTCTGTCATGGAAAGTGTTCATAATGTTTTGTACACTCAGTGTATATAATGGGCCCCCCATTATATTGGGAAGTGAACTGAAAAGACGCCATTCATTCGCTGCTCAGGCCTGACAGAGAGTGAGATGCATCTTAATGTTGGCAAAGAGACCCTGTAGAGAGAACACTGTGGCTGATGTGGTGTCCAAGTTCACTCCAATATTCTCTCCAGTCACTTGGAAATGTGTAAATATTATGAGTGGTGGTCTTTGGAAGCCAGGGACCACTTAATAATTTATTTATTTTACCCTTATTTTACCAGGCAAGTTGACTGAGAACAGCAACGACCTGGGGAATATTTACAGGGGAAAGGGGGGGATGAATGAACCAATTGGAGGCTGGGGATAACTAGGTGGCTATGATGGTGGGGTCAGATTTGGAATTTAGCCAGGACACCGGGGTTAACACCACTACTCTTATGATAAGTGCCATGGGATCTTTCGTGACCACAGAGAATCAGGACACCCATTTAATGTCCAAACCGAAAGACAGCACCCTACACAGGGCAATGTCCCCAATCACTGCTCTGGGGCATTGGGATATTTGTTTTTTGTCCAGAGGCCCTCCTACTGGCCCTCAAACACCGCTCCAGCAGCATCTGGTCTCCCACCCAGGGACCGACCAGGACCACCCCTGCTTAGCTTCAGAGGCAAGCCAGCAGTGGATGCAGGGTGGTATGCTGCTGGCTAACAAGGAAATTGTGTCGCATACATGAAGTGAGACTGTACAGTGAAACAAATAGACCAGAAACTCATGTAATTGAAAGAGGCATTGTGCCCATATGCCAGCAATAATATCTCCACACAAATGTGCTCAGAGATTGTAAGACAACCAAGAAGCTCAGGAAGGAAGGAACTACCAGTAATCACTGAAGGTCAGGGAGGATATTCAAGCTCTTGGGAATTCCCCTGGGCCCCTCAGAAGTGGTCTGGGCTGGAACGCCTTACCTGCAGTGTAAGTAGCCCGAGGCGCCCCCTAGTGTACTGTCAGTGTACACGCTCTTCACCAGGCTGTGGATGGAGCTTCTCTCAGAGGCTGAGCCTCCTCGTCTTGAGTCTCTAGACAGGCTCTCCGACCCCGGAGAGCAGGGGCTCCTCTGCTCTTCCACCAGAGTGGCATCACTCTTGTCTGAAGCAGCGCCTAAAGAGATGGGAGACACTTCCACTAGTAAGAAATTGTCACTTGGCTGCATGATTTCAGGGGAAGTGGTTCTTTTATTTTGTGGGGAGAGTCTCACCCTTTTTCACTGAGCCCTTTGAGTGAGGTGAAGATACTGGAGTGGAGCCTGAGGAGTGATGGGATGGCAGGTCTATAGTCCGGGTGTCATAAGGGGACCTGCGACTCATCAACTCGTCATAGTGACTGTTCCCACTGGTGATGCTGCAATGAGACGTCGAGATAAAAGATGGTTTAAGACCCACATCACGTGCATCAAACCACCACAGACTACTAAAACAACAACTCACATCTGTTGAGGTGAACTCCTAGCCAGCCATGTGACGACAGTGCCACCTTGTGGTCGGGTTCCGTCATTTTTACAGGATTTTCAAATGTTTTAATTGCATGAGAGGTATTCAGATAGCAACACCCAGTCATGTGACAGTGTACAAACCACTTTACCTGCATCCGTTGTATCCTTTCTTAGACAGGCTGCTCCCGCCACCGCTGCTACGGGACGACACAAAGTCATCCTCATACACTGGTGCCACATCCACCGAGCTGGCTGCAGACAGGCCACAACGCACAGCAGGGGAGCTCCTGTCTGCTCGCTCCTCTCCTCCAACTGCAGGGAGAAGCCAGAGGAATAGACGATGGGTTAAACATTCGTTCTTCATTCAAAACACTTCTATGGATAGGGTTGGGTGTGTAAATGTGTTGGCTAACCCTTGGTGTGGTTGTGCAGGTGGTTCTTCGTGAAGATGTTGATGACGCTATGAGGACTTCCCTTGGTCAGTTCCTCCCATGGGCCTCGGCTGCGGTCCCGTGTCTGAGAGAAGGGGAGGGTGCTGAGGGCTGGGTACTTCTCTGCCGCTCTCTGGAAGTGAGAGATGGGCTGGAAGCCCTCCCTCTGGCCCGCACAGAAGTCCAGTGACCCGAGACGCTCTGCTGGTTTGGGGACCCTCTTTATGGGCGTGCGGGGGCTCTCGTTGCCCTCCGACAGGCTGCCCTCGCTCAGCAGTGGGCCCTCACTGATGGAGTCACCGCTGGAGTCATGGAGCTTTGTCTTCCACGGTGCCTCAGGGTGCTCCTCCGGCCTCTTATGAGAGCCGAGGCCTGGGGATGTGTGGGGCCTGCTGCCTGAAGCAGAGGCCCCGCCTCTCTGTTCCCTGAAGCTGTGCAGGTTGCCCACCCCTGGGAGAGCTCCGTTGTATGCGCTCTGGCCAGCACTCAGGAGCCTCTGGATTCTCAGGGACAGCTCGTCAGCAGCATCAGCGCTCTCTCTGACCGATGGGCTCACAGGCTTGGCCCAGCAGCCGTCGTCTTGAGGCTGAAGATGGGTCAGACCGGTAAGATCCATGTCCTTCGCACAGCCATAGTTGATCCCTGCGCCGGCCAGTTTCCGCGCTTCACTCTCTATGTGGGTAGACAGGGATGCGGCTGTGGCTTTCATGGCCTCAATGCGGTTCATCTTGGTCTTGTTGGCTGCTCCTGTGGAGTGCTGAGGCCTGGTTCCCCTCACCCCAGAGTCCCCTCCCGTTTCCAGGCCCAGGGAGAAAAGCTTGTCGTCTGTGGGGGGAGCCAGAGCACTGGAGGGTCTGACTGCAGGACTCAGACGGTCTGGCTGCAGCCACGATGGAACTCCCAGTCCCAGCTCATTCCTAAAGGAGAGAGAGTGGAGGATTATTATTCAAATACACCATTTTTTTAAACATAGGGCTCAGAAACACTCAAAATATTGTTTTGGGGATTTACAAAGTTCTTTAGTATTATGGACCCATAAAATACTTTTAGTACAGAGCAACATTGTCCATAGGATACTATGCCAAAGGTTTAAGACACCTAAATATGCATGAAGCCATTAAAATATGTGACTTGTACAGTCTAAATAGGACTTTCTGAGAACCACCTTTGTGTTCATTGTATAAGCAAAAATTGTTCAGGGCCGAGGATCAACTCAACAAGATTCCAAGAACTGCATAGCAACTCATGAGTTTATGAACATATGCAGATGACAGTTACATACCATAATGTTTACCCTATGTGAGGACCAGACAGATATTTACAGTATCTGAAGTTACTGTTGCATCTAAACTATCACTAGAAGTACCCTATTTTATGGTTCACCGAGCATACTAGGGAAATGAGTTCTCTTGCACCTTATTTGCTGAACGATCTTCAAAATGTTCTTAAAATTTGATGTTCTGGTGCCTCTAGGGTAATTCAGAAAGCTGATTGAGGAACTTGATGAATGTGTTAGTTTTTAATGGCCGTGTTTTTCTTTCCGCGTTTATATTTAGATGTGTGTATTTTCTGTAATTCAGGGCTCATCTGTAAAAGAGACCTTGGTCTCAGTAGGACTCCCTGATAAAATAACGGTTAAACAAACAAATAAAATACTGCACTATGTTCTGAAATGCTGCAATGGAAACCCGTGAAAACAGACCGTTCAGAAACAAAAAAAATCCTTATTGGCTCTGTTCCTTCGCCATGAGGAGGTAATATGGCTCTATGCTTTGGGCCTCTACACTAGCCAGTGCTAATGAAAAAGGTAACATACAGTGCCTTCGGGAAAGTATTCAGACCCTTGACTCTTTCAACATTTTGTTACGTTACAGGCTTATTCTAAAATTGATTAAATAAAACTAAATCCTCAGCAATCCACACATAATACCCCATAACGACAAAGCGAAAACAGGTTTTTAGAAACGTTTGAATATTTATTAAACAGAAAAAACAGAAGTAACTTATTTACGTAAGTACTCAGACCCCTTTGCTATGAGACACGAAATTGAGCTCAGGTGCATCCTGTTCCCATTGATCATCCTTGAGATGCAACTAAAACTTGATTGGAGTCCACCTGTGGTAAATTCAATTGATTGGACATGATTTGGAAAGGCACACACCTGTCTATATAAGGTCCCACAGTTGACAGTGCATGTCAGAGCAAAAACCAAGCCATGAGGTTGAAGGAATTGTCTGTAGAGCTCCGAGACAGGATTATGTAGAGGTACAGATATGGGTAAGGGTACCAAAAATGTCTGCAGCATTGAAGGTCCTCAAGAACACAATGGCCTCCATCATTCATATATGGATGAAGTTTGGAACCACCAAGACTCTTCCTAGAGCTGGCCGCCCGGGCAAACTGAGCAATCGGGGAGAAAGGCCTTGGTCAGGGAGGTGACCAAGAACCCGTTTGGAGTTTGCCAAAAGGAACCTAAAGGACTCTCAGACCATGAGAAAGAAGAATCTCTGGTCTGACGAAACCAAGATTGAACTATTTGGCCTGGAGGAAACCTGGCACGATGTCCTACAGTGATGCATTGTGGTGGCAGCATTAAGCTGTGGGGATTTTTTTCAGCAGAAGGGACTTAGAGACTTCTCAGGATCAAGGAAAAGATGAACAGAGCAAAGTACAGAGAGATCCTTGATGAAAACCTGCTCCATAGAGCTCAGGACCTCAGACTGGGATGAAGGTTCACCTTCTAGGACAAAAACCCTAAGCACACAGCCAAGACAACGCAGGAGTGGCCCAGCCAGAGCCCGGACTTGAACCCGATCCAACCTGACAGAGCTTGAGAGGATATGCAGAGAACAAATGGGAGAAACTCCACAAATACAGGTGTGCCAAGCTTGTAGCATCATACCCAAGAAGACTCGAGGCTGTAATCGCTGCCAAAGGTGCTTCAACAAAGTACTGAGTAAAGGGTCTGAATACTTACGTAAATGTGATTTCAGTTTTATATTCGTAATAAATTTGCTAAACCTGTTTTTGCTTTGTCATGGTGAGGTATTGTGTGTAGACTGATGAGGAAAAAAACAATTTAAATACATTTTAGAATAAGGCTGTAACCTAACAAAATGTGGAAAAAGTCCAGGGGTCTTAATACTTTCTGAAAGCACTGTATAAGCTGTAATTAGTGTTTTAGTGAGGTGTGTGCTGACCTGGAGAGTGGAGGAGGCTGTAGCTCAGATGGAGACAGGTCACTGCTAGAGGAGGCACTCTGGGGTCTCTCCTGCCTCTTGTTCTCCTTGTCCGACTCCCCGGATGGCTGGTACAAGGGCCTCTGCTAAAGGAGAACACACACACCACAAATAACACAGCTAGTTTAACTCACCACAGGATGAGTCATTTCCTACAGGCCACTTGACTACATGAAATATGAGCAATAGCATTATATGTCCAGAGTTATACTGAGGGTAATTCTACATGTCATCATTTCACATATTGGCTCTTAATGTAACAAGGGCAGCTATAAATATGCATTTGACACGCCATACATACCATGCTCTATACCCACATTTTCACTAAAGCTTGTCGTGTGAGTAAAGGGACAGTGAGGGCTTCATCCCCATTACAACTAAAGATGCCTTTACCTGGTGGATGACTGTGGTAGAGGCTGGCTGAGTCTGGTCAGGCAGAGGCTCCTGTTCTAACTCAGCCTGTTCCAGTAGTAGTTTGGTGTAGGTCTCCTGCAGGCGTTTCTGTACTGGACTCTCCAGTACCGCAGGGCCCTTATTGGCTACCCCCGCTCTCTGTTTCCTGTATAGCTCCTGAAGACGTTGGCTCCTGCTCTCCGCCTCCTCCCTCTGGGCCCGTCGCTCCTCCACTAGACGTCTCTTACGCTCCTCTTGTTGCCGGGTGATGTACTGGCGCACTGAGTCGGCGTCATAGTGCCTCTTTTTGGGCCCTGGTTCTGATGGCTCTGGCTTGTTGCGCTTGGCGGGGCTGGCACTGCGGGAGCCCCGTAAGGATGAGCAACCAGCCGTCCATGCTGTGGTTCTGGCCCCGGACACTGAACCTGTCCTGGGCTCCACTGGAGCTCGCTCCTCTGCTCTGTGCTCCAGCTGCAGGTCGTCCAGGATGCCCTGGATGTCTACAGACAGGAGGTCTGTGTTGAGGGCCCTGTCCTCGGCTGGGCCTGCAGAGAAAGGGTCTGGGGTGGGCTGGGTGGTCCTGTCCCGGCTGCAGGGTCTCTCTGAGCTGCTGGGTCTGGACCGACAATTCAGCTCCGGACAGGGTTCCGAATTTGACCGAGGATGGGATGCTGGAAAAGATGTATAAAAGACACAAGGGGTATTGTATTGATTTGTGACTAAATGTTATTGTGAATTGAAAGGAACATGTGTTTTGTGTGCATGATTAGGGGAACAATCGTGGTAGCTATTAGGGCTGTCAGAGTTAAAGCGTTACAATTAAACGGCAATCTTTGCTACGCATTTAATTTTTGTCAGCCAAGTCCGTTTCCTCACAGACCCTTTAAGCGCAACACTCTGTGCTGTTGGTCTACTAACAGCTGCTACCAACAGCAGCAGCAGAGCGGTCTGCCTCTCTTGTAGTGCTAAAACAACTAGACGCGCAGCTTTGAGCAACAATTCTGAAAGAAAACTTACAGAAAGTTCAACCGTACACTTTCTCAGGCGTTTCTTTAAATAACAGCAGACACTTAATTTGCACAGAAGTAGCTAGGTTGTTATGCTAACGTTAGCTAGTTAGCCAAACGAGAATGTTTAGAATGTAATAGCAGAATGCCTCTAGATTAAACTCCGATTTTAAAAACAGAACAGGACAGCCATTCCATTTAGCTATGTTTTTTGTTAATAGTCCTCAGGTCAAAAGATAACCAAATGATCCCAATTGTTGTAGTAGCAGCTTGTAACTAGTTCATGTTGAAGAACATGGATAAGAAGTAGGCTAGATCTAATAGCTGTATGATATTTTACATCAACTCAAGACTTGACTGATCTGTTATTATTCAATTGTCTTAAATAGTTTATTTTGCGTTTTCGTCCCCTATAATCAAAATATATTATTCCTACAACCCAATGTGTGTTTTAATTGAAACATCTTCAATAAATTTGAGATTAACCGCAGTGAACAACAGAAAACCATGCGATTAACTTGATAAATGTTTGTAATGGTTTGACAGCCCTAGTAGCTATATCCAGATAAGACATCTACAATTATTTAAGTAAACGTTCTGTCTGGAGTTCAAGTTTTAATGTCACTTGCAGAAGTACAGTGAAATGCCTTTCTTGCAAAGTCTAACCCCAACAATGCAGAAATTAATATATCAGTAAAAAAAAAGACAGACTGGCAGTACAACCCTTTAAGCAGCTTCATGCTTCACCCTCACCCCCCAGATATGAGTCTACCACCAGCACAACCCATGGAAACCAGACCATGCTGAATTGCGCAGTCAGTCAGAAACGGCTAGTCAATCTTAATTCATTCCGGTCACTGACAGACAAAGTTGGCTAATGTAGGGAGACTGCCTGTGCTAGAAGAGACGACAAACTCTTTATTTATTGATATTCCTTTAGCCGTGCACTGTACGCCTTTTAACATGCAATAAACAAAAAAAACATGAACACCACATATACCGTAACATGAATGCAATTTTCTGCATTTATGAGAGTGCAATTAGGTGTCACTGTAAACATGATTATTAGGGGAATCGTTCTTCTTGCATAGTATGTAAACGTTTTAATCAAACTATTATATGAATCTGACTATCCACAAGAATCTCATTATTGTGTGCATGTAGCCGTACACATTACTGTGTGATTTAGTGGAGGGGGTGAGAGGGATAGAGGAGAGAAGGCCAAGTAGAGCAGAGATTGGTGAGGGTAGTAGATAGTGCCTTCAGAAAGTATTCAGACCCCTTGACCTTTTCCACTTTGTTACGTTACAGCCTTACTCTAAAACGGATTAAATTAGGGGGGGGGGGGGTTTCCCATCAATCTACACACAATACCCCATAATGACAAAGCAAAAACAGGTTTAGAAAATGTTGCACATTTAAAAATAAACTGAACTATCACATTTACCTAAGTATTCAGACCCATTACTCAGTACTTTGTAGAAACATCTCAAGAATGATCAATGGAAACAGGATGCACCTGAGCTTAATTTTGAATCTCATAGCAAAGGGTCTGAATACTTACGTAAATAAGTTCTGTTTAATAAATATGCAATAATTTCTAAAAACCTGTTTTCGCTTTGTCATTTTGGGATAATGTGTAGATTGCTGAGGATTCTTTTTTAATCAATTTTAGAATAAGGCTGTAACGTAACAAAATGTAGAAAAAGTCAAGGGGTCTGAATACTTTCCGAAGGCACTGTATGTCTCCCAACCCACCTGTCCTGGCCAGTCTGTCTGTGGGCTCTGGCCTTTGCTCTTGAGGCAGACGTGGAGCGGTGCCCAGTACCATCTTCACCAGCTTCTGGCCCTCCCGCCATGACGTGGTGCTGATCACTGCAGCAACAGGGAGCACACCACAAAAACACACAGAAAGGTCATGATCGGTGTAGAGTTCAGCAGTAATGACTTATGGCAGGAATGTTTATCAGAAAGCAAAGACTTACAACTTAGAATCCTTAATTGAAACAAAGTGGTCAACCCGCCTCGGTTTTGGTAAAAAGCTGGAGGGATATACCTGACATTTTTGCCACTCAGTAAGACAGAGCTATGGATACAAGGACTGACCATCCATGATATCAAAATTACAGTTAACTATGTTTTGAGGCTATACAGTGTTTGTTTACATTTACATAGTTACAAACATTGGAGTAAAACTAGCTTCTATTTTGGTTATGATGGGGTACAACAGTTGAACTCATGAGGCATTTATAAGTTATATCCTTCAAGATTTAATTGGTACATATAATTCATTTCTAAATGCAAAAATTGATGTTGCAACAGCTTATTGCGCCTTGAAAATGTATCAAATAAAACCTAATGCTGTTTTACTGAAGTGATACTCATGTGCACAAAAGAGACATAATGATGTCGTCTCGCTCTTCTATGAAGTCTTTGGAGAGAAATTATTTTAGAGCTGCATTATGCAAATGTGATGAGTATGGGTCAATTATGCACCATCTGCTAAACCAACGCTGAAAATAATAAAACTTTCTTCATAAAAAGATGTCAGCACTGCAGTGAACTCAAGGGATCTAACACAAAGCACAGAGTTGCTGGATTCATTTTGAACAAATGGAACATTACCATTTCTCAATTCTTCCATTACTTTGAACAATATAGCCTACTGATTTGCTCTACAAAGCAGGGGCTGACGTTCGGAAAGCAGCTGTTCCTGTTTGGTAAAGGAGCTGAACTTGATCATAGATTTCAGGGGGCTATTTTTGGTGAGCGGGCTGGGAGCAGAAGTCCAGCAGCGGGATGACAGGGTAAGACTACGCTATACCACACTCATCTCACTTTCCACTGCACTGGGAAGAACAGCGAGAGCGAGTGAGAGAGGGGCAAAGAAAGAGGGAGGGAGGCTGGTATGGGCCCAGTACAGGGTGGCGGTCAGAGAGCTGGTATGGGCCCGGTACAGGGTGGCTGTCAGAGAGCTGGTATGGGCCCAGTACAGGGTGGCTGTCAGAGAGCTGGTATGCCCAGCCCAGCAGAACTGCGCCGCATCTGCATTCCAACTATAGTGTGCATCTACACTGCGGCTTGCTTGCAATCAGCATGCGATACATTCTGGACATTTCTTTGTGGATAAGTGACTTAAATGGTGCCACTGACAAACAGGCCTGTTTAATTGCACACAGTTAAGGCCTTATGTGGTACAGGCCTGCCAGATGTATTCACTGTGATACACCTGCTCAGGTTCAGTGTGCATGCTGTACAGTAACTGATGAACCAAAACAAATGAGGAGATTCCCCCTGTTTGTGAAAGACCCCTTGGCTTTGTGATGAATTATCACCTACACACACAATATTGGAGGAGCTTTCACATCTTCTATTGAACGCATAGACCCAGGATAAGTAAGCACGAGAGACAAATCAAAAGCGAGAGACGGGGAGAAATGAAAAGAGATCCAACCTAGCTTGGTTTCCGGGTCGGGAACAGAAGCTGATTTATGGATTTTCCTCACAGGCTTGGACGGCTTCCTTTCCTTAGCCTTCTCTGTGGGTCGCTGCTTGGGCTTGGTGCTCTCTAAGACGGGGATAAAGGATATGACAGTTTGAACACAAAAGAGGGAAAAATAACAGAACTATCACATTTCTAAAAAGTTTGTAGCTTCCTGAGAAATATCTGAATGCAAAACAAAGCAATTGAATATGAAGCTGGTGTACTGTATCAGTGTAAGAGGAGGAAGTATAGAACTTTGGCATGAAAACCTGTGAGGAAGCCCAGGAATCAGCAGGAGCCAGGGAGGACAAAGAAAATCCTTTTTTTTTTTTCTTCAAACAGTCGTACAAAACGGTAGGGAAGCGAGCAGTGCTGCGGTTGTGGCAAAATGCCTGGAAAATCTGCTGCCGCAAAAACCTCACCGTATTCATCAAGTTAACCTAAATTTAGAGGACACTCATTTCATTGGTGGAAATGTTTTCTTTCAAAATCATTCTTGTCCGAAATAGGACAGTTGCTTTATTTCTTAAAGGAACCAGTTGACTGGGATAGGTAAAATAGCTCTTAGTCTTTCTGAAAATACTGGAGCGTATTTTATGCCATCTCTTTTCCAGGGCAGTTTGAATGGCAGAGCTGCATTTAAGCACAGGAGCTTGAAAACGGAACATCAGATAAGATAGATATATACACACATTTCCATTTTTTTTTTCCCGGATCGAACTGGGAGCTTAGGTATTGGGCGTGGCAATAGGTCTGGTCAGCTAATCTGAATGGCCCTGGACAATAATATTTTAGAGCCCTCCATCTTGGTGATGTAGAGAATATTTTCTTTTTTTGCCAATTTCTTACAATTCCACAGATTTCTCCATGGAGCTGAGAGAAAATGTAGCAATTTTAAAGCAAGTTTCCTGTGATTCCACATATTGTGCATTAGAGCTGAGAGGATTTTGCAGTTTTAAAGTTAATTTCCTGCAATCATATGCATTTTGCCATGGCTAATGCTGTGTTCTTATGCTCAAACAAAATAAATCCTCTCGAATTCAGTTCTCAGAATTGTTAGTTCTCAAAGATTATATAGGTCCATCATCTTTTCTACATACTTTATATCCGGTTTTAGTCATTCAAGTAAAACAAAGCTTTTTTCCATCCCAAAGATTGGACAGGTGGCTCAAAAAGAAAAACACTTAAAGACTTTGCAGACTACGATTTTAGCTATCTTTTGCCACGATTTTGTCGTACCAGACAAAATGTTCACGTTGTAGGCAAATCCTTAGGTCGTAAACGATTGTCGGGACGTCTAGCGTCATTCAGCGTGACAGGGTCTAGGTCTGACGATTAAGTACCACTACGTTAAGTCGTAGGCTCTGACAAAGTTCTGGCAGCATCAGAATTTCTGTTGCCATTATCGTGTAGTGTGGCTGGTGTTTACGAGACGATCCCGGTGACTGACCAAGTGGAACATGGCCAGCACTGAGTATGCACACAATAATACTATTATTGTGAACAGCAGATTAATATAATAGCTTGATTTAAATGTTCACGATTTCCCTAATAATCTTGTTTACATGACACATTTGAAATCAGGCTATCTTGATAAATGCACAAAATCGCCAATCAAAATAAATGTTCTACTACAGAGACCAAGTTATTTTGGGGAAGCTTTGACCCCTGTATCATAGAAACACGTAATGAATGGGAAAATGTGTACAATTGCAGGAAATGAGCATTAAAACTGCTAAAAATTCTCCGCCAACAAAAGGTGTGAACAAGGGATCGCATGGGTTGCGAGGTGGGGGTTTGTTATTATGCCAATAAACAACAATAACCATTCAGACCTGTGCCACCATGAAATGTGTGTGATCAGATGTTCTCAAATAGTACTTGAGCAGCCCTGGACTACACTGTCCACCTGATGCCCTTTTCCATTGTAGATCCACTGAGACGTCAACAGCCCATTGATTCTATTGAGCGGTGATGAGCTGGCAGTTCATCTCCACAGTCCTTTTAGTCACTCCCCACAACTATCAATAACACCTGTTAACTACAGGGGTCATTATGTAAGCATAGCTAATAGCATAGGGTGTGTCCTTTGATTGGTCATCTACCACTCAGTGCTCACCTGACAGCTGGCGAGACAGGTCTCTGTAGATCTCTCGCCACACTTTACCGTCAGGAGTGCAGATCTTGGTCTCACTCCTGTTGAAACCTGATAAGAACAAATGACTGTGTTACATAAGATTTGGTTTGAAGGAATGATGTAAATCAGATTTTTACATCCAGTGCAACTGGAGACCAACTTTCTCTATCCAGTGGGCTTTACCTTTGTATATAGGTGCCGGAGGTGCGGCTGCCACTTTGCGTATCTTAGCCGTGGGTATGGTGGTGGTCTCCACAGCTCCACTGATGCCCACAGGCTGCTCCAGCAGCCCATCTCTGTCAGCAGCCTCCAGGTGCTCTCTCTGTCTGCGGATCGTCTCCTTCAGCTTCTCCAGCTTGTCGTCAGGCTTCCTCCGCCTCAGGTTCTCCAGCCTCTGGGAGGCCGAACCAGGGCTTGAGGAAACAGTCTCTGCTGGGGGTGGGGCCGGGCCCTCCAGGGTGTGTGCTCTGTCCTCCGGGCCCCCCTCCTTGTTAGCGTTTCTGGCTGTAGCAGCGTGGCCTCGCGGCCGCAGGGCTTCCAGCATGGGACGGTGGTTGAGGTAGCGCACCACAGTGCTGTCCAGAGCAGACGAGTGTGTGCTGTCCAGGTCTCCGCGAGTCTGCTGGTCTCGCGTGTCGCTCTGGTAGACCAGCTGGCTGAGACAGGAGTCCGGGGGAGGGGGGGTGGCAACCTCCGACTGCAGACTGTGGGCCTCCAGCTGGGAGGAGGTCAGGGGGGGTGTTGGGGTTGCTTCCCTGGGGGGGGGGGGGGGGGGGGGGGGGGGGTCACTTAAGCATTCAGGCTATTTGAATGGGATGTGTCAAGATCACATGGCTTTGAATGGCAGCCTTATGTGCAAAGACCTACACATGTACATGTGGCTGTAAAAGTAGCGACTTAACGTCCATCTCTGACTGCAGGACTTATAGGATTACAGTCAGGGACTAAAAACACAACCTTTTGCACTGTATCGTCGCACAACCTCAGCATACATTAGTAAACATGGTAGAAATACACTTCAAATGTTTTTACATCTCATTAACAGTGCATACCTATAAGAGGTCAGAGGCTCTTTAAACTCAACACAGTTGTTCCTGTGGACGTTGCTGTCCTGTGTGGTGTTCCTCAGGGGGCTGCGGGAACTCTTGTCTGGGCTCCGATGACTCCTCCTTCTGGACTTGGAGGTTCCGCCTGCCTGAGAGCAGTCCTCTGTGCGCCGCCCATCTGAGTCAGGAGATATGGTTAGAATTCCTTGTAACCTTGCAATGCAAAACAACGCAGAGTAATGACGATGCCTGCTGCTAAGTCCAGTTTGAGAACCTTGTTCTGTAAATAGTAACCATGGCTTACAAGGATGAGATATACCATTGTGCGCCTCACCTCTGCGGCTCACTTTCCTGGTGGCGCCCCCAGAGCTTTTCTTTGTATCCATGACGGAATCCAGCAGAACTCCAGAGCCAGGAGCTGCCTCCTGGCGGTTCTCAATGTGCTGCAATTGCAAGGAAAACAAAAGCGCCTGACTCAGACAAAGAATGCAGAACAAAAACTCAAGTAAGAGCCCAGACAGACACTTCAAATACCACAGCCCATGTGTCATTGCATTAAGTGGTGAGTCTACAAAAATAGAAAAACTGTGAAACCATGAGACAACATTGTTAATATGGGTTTACTTACAGCAGCTTTGGTCTGATTCAGACTTTTCCATGCAGCTGACAGCTCTGAGGGGAGAAAGGCATTAAAAAAAAGAAAAAAAAGAAAAACCCCCACCAAAAACAAAAAGGTAAACAAAGCCTTTGCAGCCCCATAGACACATTTGAGGTAACATGAAGAGCTTTCCCACGTCCTTCTTCCTTCAGTGTGACAGACAGAATGTTGCCACTGATAGAAGAATGGTAATAGAAGAACGGGCTCCCGAGTGGCGCAGCCGGTCTAAGGCACTGCATCTCAGTGCTTGAGGCGTCACTACAGACACCCTGGTTCAAATCCAGGCTGTATCACAACTGGCCGTGATTGGGAGTCCCATAGGGCAGCGCACAATTGGCCCAGCGTCGTCCGGGGTTTGGCCGGTGTAGGTCGTCATTGTAAATAACAATTTGTTCTTAACTTTACTTGCCTAGTTAAATAAAAAATAAAAAAATTGCATCAGAGACATTAAGAAGCTGACCTCTCCTGTTGTCCTGCCCAGTAGTCTGCGCCGGGGCAGTCAGGGATGGCTCATTCCGCTTGGAGCTCCACATCACTCCTGTTCACCTTCCATTAGAATAATACAAGACAGTAATTAAGTTAGAAAAAAGAAAAATTGCTAAAGTTCAGAGTGACTGTACAGTGCCTTTGGGAAAGTATTCAGACCACGTTACAGCCTTATCCTAAATTTGACTAAATTAAATAAAAATTAGCACTCTAAAAGAGAAATACCTTATTTACTTAATAAGTATTCAGACCCTTTGCAATGAGCCTCGAAATTGAGCTCAGGTGCATCCTGTTCCCATTGATCATCCTTGAGATGCAACTAAAACTTGGAGTCCACCTGTGGTAAATTCAATTGATTGAACATGATTTGGAAAGGCACACACCTGTCTATATAAACGTTGTAGAGTTGACAGTGCATGTCAGAGCAAAAACCAAGCCATGAGGTCGAAGGAATTGTCCGTAGAATTTCAAGACAGGATTGTGTCGAGGCACAGATCTGGAGAAGGGGACCAAAAAAAATGTCTGCAGCATTGAAGGCCCCCAAGAACACAGTGGCCACCATCATTCTTAAATGGAAGATGTTTGGAACCACCAAGACTCTTCCTAGAGCTGGCCGCCCAGCCAAACTGAGCAATCGGAGGAGAAGGGTCTTGGTCAGGGAGGTAACCAAGAACCCGATGGTTACTCTGACAGAGCTCCAGAGTTCCTCTGTGGAGATGGGAGAACCTTCCAGAAGGACAACCATCTCTGCAGCACTCCACCAATCAGGCCTTTATGGTAGATTGGCCAGACTGAAGCCACTCCTCAGAAAAAAGCCCAACAGCCTGCTTGGAGTTTGCCAAAAGGCACCTAAAGACTCTCAGACCATGAAAAACAAGATTCTCTGGTCTGATGAAACCAAAATTGAACTCTCTGGCCTGAATGCCAAGCATCACGTCTGGAGGAAACTTGGCACCATACCTACGGTGAAGCATGGTGGTGGCAGCATCATGCTGTGGAGATGTTTTTCAGTGGCAGGGACTGGGAGACTAGTCAGGATCGAGGGAAAGATGAACGGAGCAAAGTACAGAAAGATCCTTGATGAAAACATGCTCCAGAGCGCTCAAGACCACAGACTGGGGAGAAGGTTCACCTTCCAACAGGACAACGACCCTAAGCACACAGCCAAGACAAAGCAGGAGTGGCTTTGGGACAAGTCTCTGAATGTCCTTGAGTGGCCCAGCCAGATCCCGGACTTGAACCCGATCGTACATCTCTGGAGAGACCTGAAAATAGCTGTGCAGCAACACTCCCCATCCAACCTGACAGAGCTTGAGAGGATCTGCTGAGAAGAATGGGAGAAACTCCCAAGTACAGGTGTGCCAAGCTTGTAGCGTCATATCCAAGACTCAAGGCTGTAATCGCTGCCAAAGGTACTTCAACAAAGTACTGAGTAAAGGGTCTGAATACTTATGTAAATGTAATAATTGCACATATATAAAAACATGTTTTTGCTTTGTCATTATGGGGTATTGGGTGTAAATGGAGGGGGAAAAGTATTTAAATACATTTTAGAATAAGGCTGTAACAAAATGTGGAAAAAGTCAAGGGGTCTGAATACTTTCCGAAGGCACTGTATGTGAGAAAAAGGAACCTAAGGTCAGCAGCAGTACTTTTATGCTGCCATCTATCCAGGAAAACAGAGTACGAACCACCTGAGCAGACACACATTGAAGCCAAACACTGCATTAATGCTACTTGCAGGCAGGCTAAAAAATCTAAGTGACTGGGACAAGAACCTCTTACCCAGCATCTGCAGAGGTTCAAAACAGGATTGATTATACATACGTATGGATGTATGAAGGAAATAAATAGCCAATGTATCATTAATGACAGACTGCTGACTCAAGAGCTGTTGCACTTCCATTTAAAGAGCTGTTCTATTTCCATTCCAACCGGTTCTACAGCAAATACCTAACAAGGTTTCCTTATGACGAGATAGGAACATAAGAAAGAAGATGACTTGGCTTTGGGTGTATTATTTCACATTTTTTGAGAAAAAAATAAAATAAAAAAAACTCTTCAAGTAGGGTGACAGTAGAACCAACGCATTTCCCTCCAATGTTGAAATGTGCTTAAATTAATGAAATCACAATTGTATGTCACATGCTCTGAATACAACAGGTGCAGACCTTACTGTGAAATGCTTACTTACAAGCCCTTAACCAACAACGCAATTCAAGAAATAAAGTAAAAAATTAAATTAAAAAGTAACAAATAAAATAACGAGGGTATATACAGGGAAGACCAGTAACGAGTCAATGTGTGGTGGTACAGGTTAGTCGAGGTCATTAGTACATCTAGGTAGGGATAAAGTGACTATGCACATAAACAGCGAGTAGCAGCAGAGTTAAAACAAAGGAGGGGGTGTCAATGTAAATAGTACAGGTGGCCATTTGATTAATTGTTCAGCAGTCTTATGGCTTGGGGGTAGAAGCTGTTAAGGAGCTTTTTGGAACTAGACTTGGCGCTCCGTTACTGCTTGCCATGTGGTAGCAGAGAGAACAGTCTATGACTTGGGTGACTGGAGTCTGACAATTTTTTAAGCCTTCTGACACCGTATAGTATATAGGTCCTGGATGGCAGGAAGCTTGGCCCCAGTGATGTACTGGGTCGTATGCACTACCCTCTGTAGCGCCTTACGGTTGAAACCCGAACAGTTGCCATACCAGGCGGTGATGTAACCGGTCAGGATGCTCTCGATGATGCTGCTGTAGAACTTTTTGATTATCTAGGGACCTATGCTAAAACTTTTCAGTCTCCTGAAGGGGAAAAGGTGTTGTCGTGCCCTCTTCACGACTGTCTTGGTGTGCTTGGTGTGCTTGGACCATGTTAGTTTGTTGGTAATGTGGACACCAAGGAACTTGAAGCTCTCGACCCGCTCCACAACAGCCACGTCGATGTTAATGGGGGCCTGTTCAGCCCCCTCTCCTTTGACTTGCTCACGTTGAGGGAGAGGTTGTTGTCCTGCGCCCTCCTCCCTGTAGGCGGTCTAATTTTTTACATTACATTTTAGTCATTTAGCAGATGCTCTTATCTAGAGCGACTTACAGTAGTGAATGCATACATTTCATTTAAAAAATGATCCGTACTGGTCCCCCGTGGGAATCGAACCCACAACCCTGGCGTTGCAAACACCATGCTCTACCAACTGAGCCACACGGCTCAGTTAAGCCTAACACTTGTGTCGTCAGCAAACTTGATGATGTTGGAGTCGTGCTTGGCCACGCAGTCGTGGGTGAACAGGGAGTACAGGAGCGGACTAAGCACGCACACGTGAGGGGCCCCAGTGTTGAGGATCAGCATGGCAGATGTTGTGTACCCTTACCACCTGGGGGCGGCCTGTCAAGAAGTCCAGGATCCAGTTGCAGAGGGAAGTGTTTAGTCCCAGGGTCCTTAGCTTAGTGATGAGCTTTGTGGGCACAATGGTGTTGAACGCTGAGCTGTAGTCAATGAACAGCATTCTCACATAGGGGTTCATTTTGTCCAGGTGGAAAAGGGCAGTGTGGAATGAGATTGAGATTATGTCATCTGTGGATCTGTTGGGACGGTATGCGAATTGGAGTGGGTCCAGGGTTTCCGGGATGGTGTTGATGTGAGCCACGACCAGCCTCGAAGCACTTCATGGCTACCGAGGTGAATGCTACAGGGCGGTAGTTATTGAGGCAGGTTACCTTTGCTTTCTTTCAGAGCCGGTGTACTAGGATCCAATCTTAGTCCTGTATTGACACTTTGCCTGTGATGGTTCATCTGAGGGCATATGGGGATTTCTGATGTCCATGTATCTAGCTATGCGTTCTTTGAAAAAAACAGGGCCTTCTGGAATCTCATATTTCACACTCCATGCATTCCTCTCATGTCACTGCAGTTTACCCATAATAAACGACATAATTAGGTTTAATAGGCTCTCTGTGATAAACAACAGCTCAGGCTGACATGGATGACTATTTCAAATGGTGTTTTAATATTCAAGATCCAGCCTACAGCCCATCTACTCACAGCAACCACTTTTGACAGTCTGGCTGCAAACCCAGTGATAGCCACAAATCAGTGTGTTCAATAAAACATGAGGTCTAAAACAACATGTACTGGAAAATATGTCCCACTGGAGATCAATATTCACTACAGACATAGCAAATTATCAGATAGTGCAGGCAAAAATAAAGGCTTGAAATGTATCAATTTGTCAAAACTAAGTGTAAAATGACAGCTACAATCTACAGTTTCAGTGTTATTAACGTTACATTATAAAATACAGTCATAAACAGTTACTACTATAAATCTTCCAAATATTTTTCAACAAAGGCAGAACAGCTGAGGTGTGGCTCCCAACAAAGTTAAAGCAACTTCGTTAGTTAGCTAGTAGGCGATTAAACCCAACTCCACGATACATTTGGTGAATAATTATGCACAGAAACTGTCGCGTATTACAGTTTGAAGCACAACATAACATCGGTCGGCTGCAAGTCGTTCTCATTGTCACTGCAAAGGAGAGGTGAGAATTTCTAACTAATCTAGAAAAGCTTACTATCCAGTTTTTTATTGAATATTAAAAACATACAATATACTTACAATGAAGCCGCTCAACAACTACATCACATTATTAGTCATCTAAGTGAATTGTTAGTTAGCCTGGCTAGTTTACTAATTGTAGCTAGCTAACGTAAGTTAACGTTAACTATTTTTTAAGATTGCTAACTAGTTAACGTTACCTAACTAATTATTTGCCAATCGGGGATTTACATCACATATAGTATAGAACATTTTATATGTAATCATAACTCTCTTCGGTAACTATGGGGATGATTGGGCTATGGGCTGGATAACATTAGCAAGCCAACAACCCCCGTTACAAGCTAAAACAGTGACACCAAGCTAAAACAGTGTCACCAAGCTAAAACAGTGACACCAAGCTAAAACAGTGACACCAAGCTAAAACAGTGACACCAAGCTAACACAGTTAGCTAGCTATCAAACTTTACTAACGCAATGTTCGCTAGTAAGTGGCGTAATATTAGTTAACGTTGTAGTTAGAACGCTAACGATAGTTTAGGGCTTCGTTTAGAGGTAATTTTGCACAACTTCTAAAATATGCCAATCGTGGCTACATACCAGTCCGGGTGACGCCAAACTAGATGTCCATAGCTCGTGATGATGGTAATTTCATAATGATGGACATAAAATCAGGCAACTTTTCCAAAACCGACCAAAAAGGCCGCTGCTAAGCCTACTGTCAGATTTTTGCCAGCTATTAAGCTAATTAGCTGCCGCCTCTTGTCAATGCCACAGGCTTGGAGAGTTTGGTTTTAGCTTCTATTAATAAGTAGCTAACCTCCTTCCAGGTTGTCTTTTCCTGGTTACAGTGTTGATATTCCCCGACATTTACGAGTAAGTTAGACTGTCCACCATTGACAAAATAACAACAGGAAACTGGTGACGTGTAAACTCGCGGGAGGTGGAAACGTGACTTCACAAAACAAGACTGGAGCCACAGGTTTAGTTTTACAAATCTTTGCTGGAGCCGTCCTCAGTGGGTGGAGTCCAGAGGGGTTGCGTCACTAGTTACTGCAAACACAAAATAGAAATTGGCAATATATAATTTATTTCGCTTTTTAGTCTTAAAGTAAGGTTAGGATTAGGCAAAGGTTAGCAGTGTTATTAAGGTACGGAGTAGCTTTAAAATCAGAGTTTAAGAAAATAAATTGTAGAAACAGGCGGAGTTTAGCCATTTATGAATGTGTGGCTGTGATAACTAGTGACGATTAATGGCCGTGTTCCTTTGCATTCCCAGTCTGGAAACTTCAGAAATGGTCCCCGTTTTTAGTATTTTATTTTGTATTTTTTTATTCAACCTTTATTTCACTAGGCAAGTCAGTTAAGAACAAATTATTATTTACAATGACGGCCCACCAAAAGGAAAAATACCTCCTGCGGGGATGGGGGCTGGGATTAAAAATAAAAATAAATTAAATAAAAATATAGGACAAAACACACATCATGACAAGAGAGTCAGCACAACACTACATAAAGAGAGACGTGAGACGACAACATAGCATGGTAGCAACACAACATGACAATAACATGGTAGCAGCACAACATGGCAGCACAACATGGTACAAACATTGTTGGGCACAGACAACAGCACAAAGGGAAAGAAGGTAGAGACAACAATACATCACGCAAAGCAGCCACAGCTGTCAGTAAGAGTGTCCATGATTGAGTATTTGAATTTAGAGATTGAGATAAAACTGTCCAGTTTGATTGTTTTTTGCAGCTCGTTCCAGTCGCTAGCTGCAGCGAACTGAAAAGACGAGTGACCCAGGGGTGTGTGTGCTTTGGGGACCTTTAACAGAATGTGACTGGCAGAACAGGTGTTGTGTGTGGAGGATGAGGGCTGCAGTAGATATCTCAGATAGGGGGGAGTGAGGCTTAAGAGGGTTTTATAAATAAGCAACAACCAGTAGGTCTTGCGGCAGGTATACAGAGATGACCAGTTTACAGAAGAGTATAGAGTGCAGTGATGTGTCCTATAAGGAGCATTGGTGGCAAATCTGTGGCTGAATGGTAAAGAACATCTAGCCACTCGAGAGCATTCTTACCTGCCAATCTGTAAATTACATCTCCATAATCTAACAAGGTCATCTGAATCAGGGTTAGTTTGGCAGCTGGGGTGAAAAAGGAATGATTACGATAGAGGAAACCAAGTCTAGATTTAACTTTAGCCTGTAGCTTTGATATGTGCTGAGAGAAGGACAATGTACTGTCTAGCCATACACCCAAGTACTTGTATGAGGTGACTACCTCAAGCTCTAAACCCTCAGAGGTAGTAATCACACCTGTGGGGAGAGGGGCATTCTTCTTACCAAACCACATGACCTTTGTTTTGGAGGTGTTCCGAACAAGGTTAAGTGCAGAGAAAGCTTGTTGGACACTAAGAAAGCTTTTTTGGAGAGCGTTTAACACAAAATCCGGGGAGGGGCCAGTTGATTATAAGACTGTATCATCTGCATATAAATGGATGAGAGAGCATCCAATTGCCTGGGCTATGTTGTTGATGTAACTTGAGAAGAGAGTGGGGCCTAGGATCGAGTCTTGGGGTACACCCTTGGTGACAGGCAGTGGCTTAGACAGCAGATGTTCTGACTTTATACACTGCACTCTTTGAGAGAAGTAGTTAGCAAACCAGGCCAAAGACCCCTCAGAGACACCAATACTTCTTAGCCGGCCCACAGTCAAAAGACTACAATAGCCACAAGGCTGTTGACAATCCAAGCAGCCATGACTGCAGTTGTTAAATTAACATAGCAGTCAACCTATTTCCTGTAGTCTCAAAATGATTAGGCCTGAAAGTTTTTTCCTTGTAATAACGTTTACTTTCAATTTCTACCTCAAATGGAGCACACTTTGTTAATAACATGTATTAAATCCTATGAAAATGTAATTCAAATAAGTTGACTCATCCACATAAGTATACCTAATGCACATGCATCATGCCACGTTTACATCATGTTCACATAAAGTATGACCTTCCTATTAGGAAAAATACATGTGAATGCCCCTCCAACTCGTAATTATAACCAGGAAACTCGGGTATGATCTCTGGACCCTGATCTTTCCCACATGCGGAAATCTGATGTCACGCACCACTGAAAAGGGCAAAAAACAATGCCGCGATTTTGGCTGTTAATGGTGAGACTGGTTCTTGCATTTCTTCCGAGCCCCTGAGCATGTGAACACTCCAAGTCTTTCCTCCGATGTAGACAAGCAATTCCTCCGATCACTCCTACATGACATAAATGTGGCATCAACTTTGAAACATGGTTTACTTTGTTTGGGTTAATGGCTAGGCTAATGGCTTCTACCTGAGCACATGGCACATGGTAATAACCTGCAATTCACACCTCCCATGTAGATGGTGAAAATTAGCATAACTGCTTGGCCCCTCTTTCCCTCCACAAACATTCCTTTGTTCACTGAGCAGTGTTGCTGCATGAGCTAGGTGGTGGAGAACAATTACAGTGCAGGAGGTGATCACTTCCATCAGTGGTTTCATTTATACTTGTAACGGCTGTCTTCTGTAGAAATGGACCAAGGCGCAGCAGGTATGTGAATACTCATCTTTAATTAAAATAAAGGAGTAGAGCATCCACTTAACAATTCAAACAATATATACAACAGGAACAGTTTTGCAGGCACACAACACGCAGTGCAAAAACAACTACCCACGAAAACCAAACAAACACACACCTACTTATGGGACTCCCAATCAGAGGCAACTAGAAACACCTGCCTCCAATTGAGAGTCCAGCACCCAAAACTACACATAGAAAAACAAACCTAGAACCTATACCAAACTAATACACCCCACTACACCACACACAAAACCCCATAATACAAAACAAATATACCTCTGCCACGTCCTGACCAAATATAATAGAAATAATACCTAAATATTGGTCAGGACGTGACAATACTTAGCAAAAATATAAACACAACAATTTCTACAATTTTACTGAGTTACAATTCATATAAGGAAATCAGTCAATTAAAATGAATTCATTAGGCCCTAATGAAGGCCCTAATCTATGGATTTCACATGACTGGGAAGGGGCGCAGCCATAGGTGGGCCTGGGAGGGCATAGACCCACCCACTTGGGAGCCATTCCCACCCACTAGGGAGCAGGCCTAGCAAATCAGAATGAGTTTTTCCCCACAAATGGGCTTTATTACAGACAGAAATACTCCTCAGTTTCCTCAGCTGTCCCGGATGTGGAAGCCTTGGGCTGGCGTGGTTACACGTGGTCTGCGCTTGTGAGGCCGGTTGGACGCACTGCCAAATTCTCTAAAACAACGTTGCAGGCTGAAAAGATTTGGCATGGGCCCTCAGATCCTCAAAAAGTTATTCAGCTGCACCATCAAGAGCATCTTGACTGGCTGCATCCCCGCTTGGTTTGGAACTGCTTGGCATCCAACTGCAAGGCGCTACAGAATATAGTGCGTATGTACTGGGCTGAGCTTCCTACCATCCAGGACCTCTATACCAGGCGGTGTCAGAGAAAGGACCAACATTTTTTCAAAGACTCCAGCCACCCAAGCCACAGACTGTTCTCTCTGCTACCACATGGCAAGCGGTACCAATGCACCAACTCTGGAACCAACAGGACCCTGAACAACTTCTACTCCCAAGCCATATGACTTCTAAACAAGACTGCTAGATAGATAATCAAATGGCTACCCGGAATACCTGCAATGACCCTTTTTTGGACTAACTCTCTTGCACTGACTCTGCACACTCAAACATACTTACAATGACACCCCAACACACACACACACACACACACACACACACACACACACACACACACACACACACACACACACACACACACACACACACACACACACACACACACTACTGCTAGTCACTTTACCCCTACCTATATGTACAGTACATAGCTACCTCAATTACCTCGTAACCCTGCACATCGACTCAGTACTGGTACTATATATAGCCATGTTATTTTCTACTCCTTATAAATAGCCATGTTATTTTTACTCTTTATTGTTATTCGTTATTCACTGTTTCACTATTTCGATTTTCTTCTTATTTTTTAAAATTATATCTTCAACTAAGCATTTTTAAAATGTAATTAATTTCTCTCCAATTTTTTCAATCTTGTCTCATCGCTGCAACGGGCTCAGGAGAGGCAAAGGTGGAGTCATTCGTCCTCCTTAACACCCGTCAGCTTAACCCGGAAGCCAGCCGCACCAATGTGTCAGAGGAAACACCATTCAACTGGCGACTGGGGTCAGCCTGCATGCACCCGGCCCGCCACAAGGAGTCGCGAGAACACGGTAAGTCAAGTAAAGCCCCACTGGCCAAACCCTCCCCTAACCCGGACAACTGTGCACCTTCCTATGGAACTGCCGGCCACGGCTGGTTGTGGCACAGCCCGGGAATGAACCCGGGTCTGTAGTAACGCCTCTAACACTGTGATGCAGTGTCTGAGACCACTGTGCCACTCGGGAGGACAGTAAGTAAGCATTTTGTTAGCATGCTCTGATGTCATGAGCCCTTCTAGCCAGGGTAAGTCCCCGTTGGTTTGTTTAGCTGTCCACATGCTTGGCAGAGTTCCAGGAGCATGTTCACGCAATACTGCTGTCTGTCCAGTGTGCACTGAGTGCCAATGCGTAGGCGTAGGTATCCCAGTAAAACCGAATATAGAAAGATGGCACAACCACGAAACAGTGTATGTTAACGTGAGTAGATTACGTTGAAAACAACGGGCGTCCATCTTGGATGCTGTCTATAGTTCATATAAACTTCAGTGGCAGCGCCATTGAGGCTATCTGAACTTTAAAGTAGTCAATTTTCTTCTTATTTTGTGTTTTAAAAAAGTGTAAAGTGAATATTGGTGGTTTAGTGCCACCTGCAGTGCTGGAGTCCTGAACCAAATATTGTGTGTCATTAATTTATTGTAGCCACAAGATAGTGGTGATATAGCTTAAAGCCATTTACAAACCATAGCACCTTATTTCAAGTTTTATTTGTCACATCCACAAGGTCAGTAAAATGCTTGAAGAAGAAGACAATGCTCTGATCATTGGCTGATCGCCCCCAACCCATAGGAATCCCCACCCAGTTGACTAGTTCTTAGGGATAGGGGGCAGTATTTTCATGTCCGGATGAAAAGCGTGCCCAACGTAAACTGCCTGTTACTCAGGCCCAGAAGCTAAGATATACATATAATTGGTAGATTTGGATAGAAACACTCTAACGTTTCTAAAACTGTTAAAATAATGTCTGTGAGTATAACAGAACTGATTTGGCAGGCGAAACCCCAAGGACAAACCATCCAGGGGGAAGGAAATTGAGGTCATAGTATTTCCATTGGTTTTCTATTGAAAGCCCTATTTAATAGGAACCTGGTTGCAGTTCCTATGGCTTCCACTAGATGTCAACAGTCTTTAGAAATTGGTTGATGTTTTTCTTTTGAGAAATGAAGAAGTACGGCTGTTCTTTGTAAGTGTCACTCCAGATGGATTCTACTGTTTGGTGGCGTGAACTGGAACGCGCTTCACGTTGTTTTTATCCGGCATTAAAAACAGTTTATCCCGTCTTAAATTTGATCGATTATTTACGTTTTAGGATACCTGAGGTTGGATTAGGAACGTTGTTTGAAATGTTTGGACCAAGTTTACAGGTAACTTATTAGATACTTTGTAGTCATGTTGGGCGAGTTGGAACCGGTGTATTTCTGAATCAAATGCGCCAAATAAATGGACATTTTGGGGACATAAAGAAGGACATTATCGAACAAAAGGACCATTTGTGATGTTTCTGGGACATTTTGGAGTGCCAACAGAAGAAGATCTTCAAAGGTAAGGCATTTATTATATTGTTATTTCTGACTTTTGTGTCGCCACCTGCCTGGTTGAAAATGATTTTCATGTGTTTGTATGCGGTGTGCTGTCCTCAGATAATCGCATGGTCTGCTTTCGCCGTAAAGCCTTTTTGAAATCTGACACTGCGGCTGGATTAACAAGAAGTTAAGCTTTATTTTAATGTATTACACTTATAGTTTAGTGAATCTTGAATATTGATATTTCTGTAGTTTGAATTTGGCGCTCTGCAATTTCACTGGCTGTTGTCAAATCGATCCCGCTAACGGGATTGGTGCGGGAAGGGATCACTAACAGGTTAAAAACTCACTGATTTGGCCTGGCTTTTTAACTTGCTCATTAAGAAATGTAAAGAAGCCATGACTGAGAGCTGTTTTGGGGGTGTGGTTTGATATGGGTGTGATATCGCAACAGCCACCATGCCAACCGTGTGATGCAGCATGATAACGTGAACATGATTGGTCAAGAATCCCAAGCGCAGAGTGTTATGAATTTCCTCATTTCTAGAGTAGTATCACAGATAGAACAATTTTGGCCCACCTACATTTTAGCTGGCCCTGCCATCAAAAGATTTCCGCCTATGCCACTGACTCAGAGCTGACCAAAGTTACCTTGCTAACTCCTCAAACTAAGTACATAGACGAGGGCTCTGGCCCAGAGACATATCTACAAGGCTCTGCCTCTGCAATCTCCTATCTCAGGTCACTCTGAGAAAGTAAGGGAAACGGCACACATTTAGAACAGACACACAAACGACAGAATGGTTAGATACAGTGGTTAGGTACTGACATATATCAGAGAGGAAAGGCAAAATATTATCTATATATAGATCATCTTTGTATATACTAAGATTTCATTTGAGAAAAGTCCAACTACAGTAGTTCGGCAATTTTAAAGAAAGAGTTATAGCACCCTCTGCTGGATGGTCTCCTCGAACATCCATCATCCCACCCACCCTTCCTTTCTTCAAACAAGGAAATTATTCATGTTGTATAGATAAAACCTTATGCCAGAGCAGCAAAAAAGGATGAACAGAGTAGGTAACAGTAGTTTAATCCTACAGGGCACTTCTAGAGCAATGTGACATTTGAAATCAAATATGTTTGTTAATATGGGTGATTGTTAATGGGACAGTTGATAGTTACAACATTCAAAGTAGTATTAGTAGTTTAAAGGATAATATAAGCAAACATAACTCGTGCACATTAATGTTATAAACTTATCGTTGTATTTAGTTTTAGTTTAAATTAGTTTCACATTTCATTAGTCGTACGTACAAGATACAAATAGTATACACCATCCAACGAAATGCTTACTTGCAGGTTCCTTCTCGAAAAATCAAATCAAATTGTATTAGTCACATACACGTGTCTAGCAGATGTTATTGCGGGTGTAGCGAAATGCTTGTGTTTCTAGCTCCAACACTGCAGTAATATCTAATAAGTAATATCTAACAATTTCATAACATATACCCAATACACACAAATCTAAGTAAAGGAATGGAAGTAAGAATATATAAATATATGGACGAGCAATGTCAGGCAACAACGATAATTGTTTAAATTGTGCAGTATTTAGCAATAAAAATAAGAGTCTGGTAGCAGCAGTTGTGATGTGTGGATGAGTGAATGTCTGTGTGGGTGTGTGCGTGAGTGAGTGCATGTGCGCTAAGGTCCGGAGAGTCAGTGCAGGTGTTCAGTCCACTGCAGGTGTTCAGTCCGGGACTCATAGCTACAGTTGAAGTCGGAAGTTTAAATACACTTAGGTTGGAGTCATTAAAACTCGTTTGTACCCCACTCCACAAATTTCTTGTTAACAAACTATAATTTTGGCAAGTCGGTTAGAACATCTACTTTATACATGACACAAGTAATTGTTCCAGCAATTGTTTACAGACAGATTATTTCACTTATAACTCACTGTATCACAATTCCAGTGGGTCAGAAGTTTACATACACTAAGTTGACTGTGCCTTTAAACAGCTTGGAAAATTCCAGAAAATGATGCCATGGCTTTAGAAGCTTCTGATAGGCTAATTGATATAATTTGAGTCAATTGGAGGTGTACCTGTGGATGTATTTCAAGGCCTGCCTTCAAACTCAGTGCCTCTTTGCTTGACATCATGGGAAAATCAAAAGAAATCAGCCAAGACCTCAGGAAAAAAAAAAAGACACATGAAAAACAGGCTGCCTAAAGTATGGCTTCCAATCAGAGACAACGATAGACAGCTGCCTCTGATTGGAAACCATACCTGGCCAAAACATAGAAAACAAAAACATAGAAATAGAAATCTAGAAAACCCCCACATAGAAACAGAAACCCAAAACCACCCAAAACAACCACCTGTCACGCCCTGACCACTCTACTACGGAAAATGACCTCTTACAAGGGTCAGGACGTGACAGATGGTGTATCAATACACCCAGTCACAACAAAGATACAGGCATCGTTACCAACTCTTTTGCCAGAGAGGAAGGAAACCGCTCAGGGATTACACCATGAGGCCAATGGTGACTTTAAAACATTTACAGAGTTTAATTGCTGCGATAGGAGAAAACTGAGGATGGATAACAACATTGTAGTTACTCCACAATACTAACCTAATAGACAGAGTGAAAAGAAGGAAGCCTGTACAGAATATAAATATTCCAAAACATGCATCCTGTTTGCAACAATGCACTAAAGTAATACTGCAAAAAATGTGTCAAAGCAATTAACTTTATGTCCTGAATACAAAATGTTATGTTTGGGGCAAAACCAATGCAACACATTACTGAGTAACACTCTCCATATCTTCAAGCATAATGGTGGCTGCATCATGTTATGGGTATGCTTGTAATCGTTAAGGACTGGGGAGTTTTTCAGGATAAAAAGAAACGGAATGGAGCTAAGCACAGGCAAAATCCTAGAGGAAAACCTGGTTCAGTCTGCTTTCCACCATACTCTGGGAGATTATTTCACCTTTCAGCAGGACAGTGAACTTAAACAAGGCCAAATCTACACTGGAGTTGCTTACCAAACATTTTCCCGAGTGGCCAAGTTACAATTGATTAGACATTATTTGGAAAGGAACACACCTGTCTATATAAGGTCCCACAGTTGACAGATACCTTATTTACATAAGTATTTAGCTATGAGACTCGAAATTGAGCTCAGGTGCATCCTGTTTCCATTGATCATCCTTGATGTTTCTACAACTTCATTGGAGTCCACCTGTGGTAAATTCAATTGATTGGACATGAAAGGCACACACCAGTCCATATAAGGTCCCACAGTTGACAGTGCATGTCAGAGCAAAAACCAAGCAATGAGGTCGAAGGAATTGTCCGTAGAATTCCAAGACAGGATTGTGTCGAGGCACAGATCTGGGGAAGGCTCCCAAAACATTTCGGCAGCATTGAAGGACCCCAAGAACACAGTGGCCTCCATCATTCTTAAATGGAAGATGTTTGGAACCACCAAGACTCTTCCTAGAGCTGGCTGCCCAGCCAAACTGAGCAATCGGAGGAGAAGGGTCTTGGTCAGGGAGGTAACCAAGAACCCGATGGTCACTCTGACAGAGCTCCAGAGTTCCTCTGTGGAGATGGGAGAACCTTCCAGATGGACAACCATCTCTGCAGCACTTCACCAATTAGGTCTTTATGGTAGAGTGGTCAGAGGGAAGCCCCCCCTCAGTAAAAGGCACATGATAGTCTGCTTGGAGTTTGCCAAAAGGCCCCTAATGGACTCTCAGACCATGAGAAAAAAGATTCTCTGGTCTGATAAAACCAAGATTGAACTTTTTGGCCTGAATGCCAAGTGTCACGTCTGGAGGAAACCTGGCACCATCCCTACTGTGAAGCATGGTAGTGGCAGCATCAGTTTTTCAGCGGCAGAGACTGGGAGACTAGTCAGGATCGAAGGAAAGATGAACGGAGCAAAGTACAGAGAGATCCTTGATGAAAACCTGCTCCAGAGCACTCAGGACCTCAGACTGGGACTAAGGTTCACCTTCCAACAGGACAATGATCCCAAGCACACAGCCAAAACAACGCAGGAGTGGCTTCGGGATAAGTCTCTGAATGTCATTGAGTGGCCCAGCCAGAGTCCAGAATTGAATCTGATCTAACATCTCTGGAGAGACCTGAAAATAGCCCTCCATCCAACCTGACAGAGCTTGAAAGGATCTGAAGAGAAGAATGGGAGAAACTCCCCAAATACAGGTGTGCCAAGCTTGTAGCGTCATACCCAAGAAGAATTGAGGCTGTAATCGCTGCCAAAGTTGCTTCAATAAAGTTCTGAGTAAATGGTCTGAATACTTATGTAAATGAGATTCTAAAAACCTGATTTTGCTATGTCATTATGGGGTATTGTGTGTGAAATGATGAGGGGGAAAAAACTATTGAAATCAATTTAGAATAAGGCTGTAATGTAACAAAATGGTGAAAAAGTCAAGGGGTCTGAGTACTTTCCGAATGCACTGTACTCTATTGTCCCGGAAGAGAAATTTGACATGGACAATAAAGAATGCTGCTGCTTCCGCACAAATACATAAATACATAGAGTCAATTAAGAATAATACCCCATCATGCACCCCCCTCCCTATCCACACAAAAGGTTAATAAGTTCACGTCAGGCGGCAGGTAACCCAGCGGTTAAGAGCGTTGGGCAAATAACTGAAAAGTTGATGGTTCAAATCCCAGAGACGACTAGGTAAAAAGATCTGTGAATGTGCCCTTGAGCAAGGCACTTAACCCTAATTGCTCCTGTAAGTCACTCTAGATAAAAGTGTCTCCTAAAATGTAAACATTTCAGGCAAGGCTGTGACTAAGTGGCAGTTCCACATGATGAAGTCCCACAGGCCAGGCTCCAGTCCATTATTGCCATCGCTATGTCTGCCCTGATGTTAAGCAGTTTTATTGACAGGGGTAAATGATAATGTTTATACAGTTTATACAGTTCATCACACCATCTGACGAATCCTTCAATCTCTGCCTTGTAACCGTTGGTGTCAGAACCTTTGTTTAAGAGCCAGAGGACAGCGATGTTTTCCAAAAACTTAACCACGTAGTTGTTGGGGTGCCTGCAGATGCAGTCATTTGTATACAGCATGAAGAGGATAGGGGAACTAGGTGGAAGCAGCATTGGCAGCCATTACAGGTGTGAATAATTTTGAATAAGATGAGTATTATGGTGGCAGCCTCATGTTATGGATATGACTGTTACCGGCAGGGACTGAGGAGTATGTTAGGATCAAAATAAATATTAAAGGAGGAAAGGTCAGGTTAAAAGTATTCTGAAAACCTAGCTCTGTTTGTTTTATTTTTCAGCGGAACAATTACACAAATTGTAAAGCCAAAGTTACTCCAGAATGGCTTTCCAAGAGGTTTTGAGTGTTCCTGAATGGTCTAATAGTCTCAGTCCTGACCTAAATCTGCTTGAAAATCAGTGACAAACATTGAATACTGTAGTCCAACAATGATTCCCAAACAAATGTATTGAGCTTGAGTAATTTTGACAAAACAATGGATATGTTGCCCTAAGAGTTGTGCAAGGTTAGTATAATCTTATTCAAAATGATTCACAGCTGTAATGGCTGCCAAAGGTGCTTCCACCAAGTATTAACTCTGGGGTGTGAAGACATACGCAATTAATACATTTTCTTATTAATTAGAACAAATTTCTATAATTTTTCTTTCTTTTTAAAAAAGAGGAGGAAATTGTGTAGATCTATAGGTAAAAATCTTATTTTATCCCTTTTTTCATTTCATTTTAAGGCAGCAAAATGTGAAGATTGTTAATTAAAGGGGTGTTTGAACTTTCACTAGTAACTGTATGAAGGAGCATGCAAATGCAATCCCGACCCCATGAAGGTCATTATCATACATTTTTTTATATAAAAAATGTAATGATCATATCAACATTCTAAATATTGATATCGATAATAAAAATGTATATCAGCAATTCAAATTCTTGATATACATGTTTCTATTATTGATATACAAAATACAATTATTTATTTACAAAATTCAATGAATATATGTTAAAACGTCTTTCCATACCAGTATAACCTACTGCTAAATGTCTGGTATTACGTGACATGTGTTCATTTCACTCTTTGGTCCCTATGGCATTGGAGTGCAGACTGAGAAAATATGAGAAATTGTTTAAACATGAGAGAATTGCTCACAGGGGAGTCATGAATTGAACATATAAACTAATGACTAAGAATTATAAGCTCCTTTTAAAATCAGAAACAACTGGGCAAAACAGGTTGAATCAAAGTTGTTCACGTCATTTCAACCAACAACAACAAAACATCTATATGATGACGTTGAATCAACATGGAAAACTGATTGGATTTGCAAAAAGGCATCAACATAAGGGCATTTAATAGTTTTATTTTTAATTTACCTAAATACAATGACATGGTGACATTTTTTTATGATTTCACCTTGAATTCACGTTAATTGTTAACTCAACCAAATGTAAATCAAAACTAGACGTTGAACTGACGTCTGTGCCCAGTGGGAAGCTTATGTTTTTACCTGCATTTTCTATAGGCTACACTCCGTTGCTTGTTCATAGGGAAGGTCTAATGCACACAGGACAATTACAAAAAGTGAATTATATTGAATCTTGAATTACAAATAATGTTTAAATATAATAATTAATAACTTGTCCATGGGCACTATTGTATGCCTATTACATTTGGTTATATGAACAATGTGTTGACAGTAAATTATTCATATGCTTAAATTGCCAAATACACTGACTCTTGCGGTCCCCTTGTGGTGAACAAACCTGAATGACTCCGTGAAACTCAGCAGACAGTCAATCTCTCATACAGTATCTCCGCCAGGCTCTCTTTCCACCTCCTCTCAATCACAACAAGGAAATTATTCGATGAACATGAACGTTACCAAAGAACACTTTGTTTTTTAAGGAATCGAAGAAAAAATGGAGAGACAGCCATTATCATTAGGTAAAATTGTATTATAATTGTTTCTTTCAAAACTGTCTTTTCAGTTAGAATGAATGGGAAGGCAAATAACCTGTTCGAATGTTGTACTTGTAGCTCTATCGACTGCCAATTTCACAGCTGTTTTCGGAAGTCATAACATATTTTTAGCTTTGTGCATTTTTCCCCATCTGAAACCATAGGAAATATACGTTTTTATAATGGTGAGTCTAAACAGACAACTTTTGCGTTGCGTAGACAGTCGGCTAAAAGGATGAGTCCAGGCACGTTTTTCATGGATTCATATTTAATTTCTTAGTTTACAATCAAAATTGAATAGCCCTGGCTGTATCACTTCGGTGAGGTTTCAGGGCTTGATGTGTTGCCAGAGGGAATTGTGTAATGCTTTTGGTTGGCAACCACTAGACATTCTAATAACATTGTATGAGGTTTGCAATTGTAAGTCTTTGCCAGGGTATGTTGGGGCATTTTTGGCCTCTAATGGATTGGACAAAATACATGTCATGAGATGCATCCAATAAATAACTGCGCCTGATTACGTATTGGCGGCAAGCGCAATATAAACATCTGGGCTACACCTCTATGGATCTGCCAAATTGTTGGCTACCCTACCCTCCCATTCCCTTAATGGACGTCATCTCACTAGCTTTAGTTTAGATCCCTTTAATATGTGGTCACATGGATATGTTCCATACGGGGTTCTAGCGCGATGAGCCCAGAAGAGTGTACCGCACCCAAATAAAATCTCGCAGTTACACAGGACAAACATAGGTACAAGGAAATCATTAAAGAATGGACATTTTAACAAGTATCAAGTAAGTGTAGTCGGAGGTACAGTCAGCCCACTCCAAACTCAACTAAGACCTCACATGAACAAGACAACAAGTGTAAACTTTATGTTAAACAGAAATTGCCCCTAAAAAAACAACTTCTCATTTAGAAAACAGCATCGATATCAGTAAGAAACATTTATTCCACTGTCAAAATTTACTACAAATTATAAATAGGTTATTTTGTGAGACTTGTGGCTGTGATTGCATCACAACATAAATTAAGGTTGGGTTAGTTTAAATTCTGCCCACAGCTGGCTGCACACAAGTAATCATCAATTTGGAGTGCAGCTGCACATGACCTGATCATGAACTGAAACAAAATATAAACGCAACCATTTCAAAGATTTTACTGAGTTACAGTTCATATAAGGAAATCAGTCTATTGAAATAAACACAGTAGACCCTAATCTATGGATTTCACATGACTGGGAATAGAGATGTGCATCTGTTGGTCACAGATACCTTAAAAAAAATGTTGGGGTGTGCATTAGAAAACCAGTCAGTGTCTAGTGTATCAGAAAACCAGTTTGTGTCTAGTGTGACCACCATTTGCCTCATGCAACACAACACATCTCCTTCGCATAGAGTTGATGAGGCTGTTGATTGTGTCTTGTGGAATGTTGTCCCACTCCTGTTCAATGTCTGTGTGAAGTTGCTGGATATTGTCGGGAACTGGAATGCACTGTCGTACATGTCGATCCAGAGCATCCCAAACATGCTCAATGGGTGACATGTCTAGTGAGTATGAAGGCCATGGAAGAACTGGGACATTTTCAGCCTCCAGGGATTGTGTACAGATCCTTGCAACATGGGGCCATGCATTATCATGCTAAAACATGAGGTGATGACAGCAGATGAATGGCACGACAATGGGCCTCAGGATCTCGTCACATTATATCTGTGCATTCAAATTGTCATCGCTAAAATGCAATTGTGTTCATTGTCCGTAGCTTATTCCTGCCCATACCATGACCCACCGCCACCATAGGGCCCTCTGTTCACAACGTTGACATCAGCAAACCGTTCCCCCACACGACCCCATACACGCGGTCTGGTTGTGAGGCCAGTTGGACATCCTGCCAAATTCTCTAAAATTATGTTGGAGGTGGCTTATGTTTGGGAAATTAACATTCAACTCTCTGGCAACAGCTCTGGTGGACATTCCTGCAGTCAGCATGCCAATTGCACGCTCCCTCAAAACGTGAGACATCTGTGGAATTGTGTTGAGTGACAAAACTGCACATTTTAGAGTGGCCTTTAATTGTCCCCAGCACAAGTTGCACCTATGTAATGATCCGTCAGTTTAATCAGCTTATTCATATGCCACACCTGTCAGCTGGATGGATGGATTATCTTGGCAAATGGGAAATGTTCACTAACAGGGATGTAAACAGAGAAATAACCTTAAATAATGTTTTTTTGTGCATATATGGAACATTTCTGGGATCTTATATTTTAGCTCATGAAACATGGAACAACCACAGTTATAGGAGGAGACAAGAATCAACATAACCACTCTTTATCCCTATTTTTAAAGTTTGAAGTTATGCATCATTACAGATCGGTTTGCTTGTATTTTAGGCAAGGGAGAGAATGGAGGGTAGTTGAGATAAGATTGGACAGTGGAGTAGTCTAAGAATCCTGTCTGAATCCAATGAGCAGTGAGTCACCTGCTTCCATTCACTTCACTTTGCACCTAGTGCTTCTTCAGGTTCTGAAGTTATTATGTAGAAATGGCCTTGTACTAGCTCCACTGTCCAATCCAGCTTGGGTGCTCTCAAAAGTACAACCTATTTTAGTAAGGTTCCAAACATGGCCAAGTGCTTATGTAACTGTCTGTGTTTTTAAAGGTACTTTGTTTTGGTCATGCTTTTCAAAGGACTTCATGTTTCAGTGAGTAGAGTGTTTCATGATGAGTGCATTAACCCAGGCTTTACCCATATGAATTCAATAGTCTTCATAACGAAGGAGGCACAGACTAGATAATCGGAAATGCCAGAGTGTGGGAAGAGAACCATTCCAACACAATAAGAGAGGTGAGTAAAAGCAATGATTACCACAGCTAGACAGAGGAGGATAAATCCTTTAAAGACAATACAATGAAATGAGCTAGGACTTCTAATAAGTCAATCTAATAACTTTATAAAGTCCCATCTAAAGCACTGAAAATCCAATAGAGTGCAGGCCATTTTTTTTTTTAAGTCACTGTCGTAGACATTATTCAGACTTTGCATTATCCGTTTCAAAATATGATATGTGTGTAGTGATGTGGTAATTAAATTCAGAATTTTAGCTATAGCATGTTTACTTTGAGGTCTGCTGAGATTGACAGCGAAGCAGCAGCTAGAATAATTTGTGTTTGGATGGAAGATGACAGTCCTTTAGGCTCAGTGTGCTTATTGAGTAAGCTTCATCACTGCACAGCCCTCTCTTCTGAACCTGGGGTCAAACCTTCCACTTCTCCTGATTGTTGCAAGATTAAATAAAATAGACTGCTCTTAGGTGTTTAAGGCCGTGTCTAGATTTGACAGTTCATGCAGCTTTAGTATTCAAGTTTTGATCATGGGATTGACGAACGCGCCACGCGTCTACCGTATCCACAGTGGGTCCAGATTCCCTTTTCCGCGCTGTATTCAAATGCCAGTATGCATTCTACAAACGGTGGAATAGGCAAAATATGATTTACATTTACATTTAAGTCATTTAGCAGACGCTCTTATCCAGAGCGACTTACAAATTGGTGCATTCACCTTATGATATCCAGTGGAACAACCACTTTACAATAGTGCATCTAAATCTTTTAAGGGGGGGGGGGTTAGAAGAATTACTTTATCCTATCCTAGGTATTCCTTAAAGAGGTGGGGTTTCAGGTGTCTCCGGAAGGTGGTGATTGACTCCGCTGTCCTGACGTCGTGAGGGAGCTTGTTCCACCATTGGGGTGCCAGAGCAGCGAACAGTTTTGACTGGGCTGAGCGGGAACTGTGCTTCCTCAGAGGTAGGGGGGCCAGCAGGCCAGAGGTGGATGAACGCAGTGCCCTTGTTTGGGTGTAGGGCCTGATCAGAGCCTGAAGGTATGGAGGTGCCGTTCCCTTCACAGCTCCGTAGGCAATCACCATGGTCTTGTAGCGGATGCGAGCTTCAACTGGAAGCCAGTGGAGAGAGCGGAGGAGCGGGGTGACGTGAGAGAACTTGGGAAGGTTGAACACCAGACGGGCTGCGGCGTTCTGGATGAGTTGTAGGGGTTTAATGGCACAGGCAGGGAGCCCAGCCAACAGCGAGTTGCAGTAATCCAGACGGGAGATGACAAGTGCCTGGATTAGGACCTGCGCCGCTTCCTGTGTGAGGCAGGGTCGTACTCTGCGAATGTTGTAGAGCATGAACCTACAGGATCGGGTCACCGCCTTGATGTTAGTGGAGAACGACAGGGTGTTGTCCAGGATCACGCCAAGGTTCTTAGCACTCTGGGAGGAGGACACAAGGGAGTTGTCAACCGTGATGGCGAGATCATGGAACGGGCAGTCCTTCCCCGGGAGGAAGAGCAGCTCCGTCTTGCCGAGTTTCTGCTTGAGCTGGTGATCCGTCATCCACACTGATATGTCTGACAGACATGCAGAGATGCGATTCGCCGCCTGGTTATCAGAAGGGGGAAAGGAGAAGATTAATTGTGTGTCGTCTGCATAGCAATGATAGGAGAGACCATGTGAGGATATGACAGAGCCAAGTGACTTGGTGTATAGCGAGAATAGGAGAGGGCCTAGAACAGAGCCCTGGGGGACACCAGTGGTGAGAGCGCATGGTGCGGAGACAGATTCTCGCCACGCCACCTGGTAGGAGCGACCTGTCAGGTAGGACGCAATCCAAGCGTGGGCCGCGCCGGAGATGCCCAACTTGGAGAGTTGATAACACAACAACTGAGCGCAGTAGCAAACTACTGTAGCTAACTAGCCAGCTAACCTCTGTAGCTAGCCATCAAGCTAGCAAGCAACGCTAAAGGGATCGCAAACTGGTTAGCATAACTCTAGCCAAACAAAAAATAGTTTTTCGAAATACTAGCTAGCTGGCTAGCATTTATGAGGCCAGCAAACACGTTCCTCACACGCTAGGAACGTATTTCCTCCAACGTCATAATGAAAAGTTGCATGTCGGTCCCAAAACACAAGTTTTCTAGAGCACTGATGACATTGCCCATTGTATGCACTTTCGATAGCCTGATTGAGTCCAGACTGAGGAGAAATCCTCACACAGACAATGCATCCCTGACCACCTCCTGAATTGGTCAGCCAGATCTGAACACAATCAGACCAGAAAGCAACTTTTCAATGCTATCTTCGTATTCTGATTGCAGAAGTCGTATGTAAGAGTCAAGTGTAAACAACTTAATTCTAATGCATTTAGGAAGGAGAACAGAAGACCAATGTCTTCACATTAACAACAATGAGAATATCGCACTTTGTGATTATTGGATTTGATTATTATGTTTGTCCTGGAGATAATCAGAATCTCTAAATGTGCAAATTAAAGTCACTTGTGATGAGAGAAGACATCCGGAAGTTGAGCAATGTGTTTTCACCCTACCAGTTATGTTGCTAAACAAAGTTTGTGAGATCAGACAGATGGATTTGTCAGAGGCCATTTCCATGGTCCCTTCAATCCAAGGACAAACCTAAGCACAGTCTCTTTGAGTCCTGACTCAAAAAGTATAAACAGTTGCACTCTTTCATTCAAGTTATAACATTCTACTTTATTAGATTAGGCTGTTTTTATTCAAGAGTGTACTTTAGTAGGCCATTTTTCAAAAATGTGACCTATGCATTTCTTAGTGGAAGACATTTGACAAACAGATATGTTTACAGACAGTATTTCATTGATACAGTTCTTCACTCTTCTATCCCCGAAGCAATACTGAAAAATGACTTATTTTACAAGCACAGCATGCTGCTTTTGGCTCGTGTTTGCCTGATTCTGTAGCTTAGCCAGTTCACAGTCGCCATTTTTATATAATAAGAGCCTCCCCATGCCTCCTCCCTTCACCACTCCCCATGGCTCCTCCCTTCACCACTCCCCATGGCTAAGCTAACTGACATTTTCACTGTGTCGCCATCCATATGTGTGAACCCTGACAGATGTGGGATTAGGGGTGTAAAACATAAATCAGAAATCCAATTGAGTACTTATTAATTTGAGTATTTTTTGCCTTAGAGCAGTAAAGCAAGACATCTGACCTTAGTGTGAGAACTCCTAGACAGAAAGAGCTTGTGTTTTATTGAAGGTTTGATTGCATCAGGACCTACTGGTCCTGTAACGTGATTTGTCATGGTGTTATAAGAAACCGGGTGTGTATACAGTGCATTCGGAAATTATTCAGACCCATTACCTTCTTCCACATTTGGTTACGTTACAGCCTTATTCCAAAATGAATTAAATTATATTTTTTACTAATCAATCTACATACAATATGCCTTAATGACAAAGTGAAAACAGGTTTTTAGAAATGTTTCCAAATTTCAAAACAGAAATACCTTATTTACATAAGTATTCAGACCCTTTGCTATGAGACTCGACATTTAGTTCAGGTGCATCCTCTTTCCATTGATCATCCTTGAGATGTTTCTACAACTTGATTGGAGTCCGCATGTGGTAAATTCTATTGAATGGACATGATTTGGAAAGGCACACACCTGTCTATATAAGGTCCCACAGTTGACAGTGGATGTCAGAGCAAAAACCAAGCAATGAGGTTGAAGGAATTGTCCGTAGAGCTCCGAGACAAGATTGTGTCAAGGCACAGATCTGGGGAAGGCTCCCAAAACATTTCTGCAGCGCACCATTGAAGGTCCCCAAGAACACAGTGGCCTCCATCATTCTTAAATGGAAGAAGTTTGGAACCACCAAGACTCTTCCTAGAGCTGGCTGCCCAGCCAAACTGAGCAATCATGGAAGAAGGGCCTTGGTCAAGGAGGTGACCAAGAACCCGATTGTCAATCTGACAGAGCTCCAGAGTTCCTCTGTGAAGATGGGAGAACCTTCCAGATGGACAACCATCTCTGCAGCACTCCACCAATACGGCCTTTATGGTAGAGTGGCCAGACGGACGCCAATTCTCAGTAAAAGGCACATGAACACCCATTTGGAGTTTGCCAAAAGGTACCTAAAGGACTCAGACCATGAAAAACAAGACTCTCTGGTCTGATTAAACCGATATTGAACACTTTGGCCTGAATGCCAAGCATCACGTCTGGAGGAAACCTGGCACGATCCCTACGGTGAAGCATGGTGGTGGCAGCATCATGCTGTGGGGATGTTTTTACGCGGCAGGGACTGGGAGACTATTCAGGATCGAGTGAAAGATGACCGGAGCAAAGTACAGAGAGATCCTTGATGAAAACCTGTTCCAGAGCGCTCAGGACCTCAGACTGGGGCGACGGTTACCTTTCAACAGGACAACGACCCTAAGCACACAGCCAAGACAACACAAGAGTGGCTTAGGGACAAGTCTCTGAATATCCTTGAGTGGCCCAGCCGGAGGCCGGATTAGAACCCGATCTAACATCTCTAGAGAGACCTGAAAATAGCTGTGCAGCGATGCTCCCCATCCAACCTGACAGACCTTGAGAGGATCTGCAGAGAAGAATGTGAGAAACTCCCCAAATACAGGTGTGCCAAGCTTGCAGCCACAAACCCAAGAAGAATCAAGGCTGTAATCACTACCAAAGATGCTTCAACAAAGTACTGTGTAAAGGTTCTGAATACTTATGTAAATGTGATATTTCCATTTTCTCCTAAAAAACAGTTTTTGCTTTGACATTATGGGGTATTGTGTGTTGATTGATGGTGAAAAAAACAATTTAATACATTTTAGAATACGGCGTAAGGTAACATAATGTGGAAAAATTCTAAGGGCCTGAATACTTTCTGAATGCACTGTATGTTCGCTTCGTTTCAGATGTGATAGTTTTAAAGTCAGTTCAAATTGAAGGTAGTCAATGAAAAGCTCAGCATCCGCATCTTACAATACCACATACAACCTTATTTTCCAGTATGTTCTATGATGAGAATTATGGAGGTATGATACTTTTTGTGAATCCACAGTATATGTTGTGTAGATAATGTTGCTATAACATGTACATTCACTAACCTGATGCTCGATGCTCTTCACATTTCCTATAATTATTTGGACCTAATCATTATTGTTTTTCTGTGGGTTTTATTGCCTACTGGTCATCGTGTTATGTGCCATGCTGTCAAACAAACAGCAGTATCTGAGTGGGGGCACAGACCTTTTCTGTTCATCCTCTGTAGAAAGACTGGCAGAAACATTTTATTAAAAAAAGTATATATTTCTTTATATTGAGACCTTTCACTGTAAGAGAGTTAACCTTCTGAGTCTGGTTGTAAAAGAACTAAACCGCATTGGTGATATAGCTGAACCTTGTTCACCTTTGATCACAATACGCCTAGGGAGCTGAAAGATACATTTGCAGTCAATTCACTGTGTGTGTCAGGGGCATTGCAATGATCTGACTGAGTTCATCAGGGAGTGTATAGGGGATATTGTTCCCACTGACTATTAAAACCTACCCAAACCAAATGTGGGTAGATGGCAGCATTCGCGCGAAGCTAAAAGCGTGAACCATCGCATTTAATATGGTTGAATACAAACAATGCAGTTATGCCCTCCATAAGGCAATCAAACAGGCAAAACGTCAGTACAGAAGTGGAGTCGCAATTCAACGGCTCAGACACGAGACGTATGTAGCAGGGACTCCAGACAATCAGTGACTACAAAGGTAAAACCTACCATGTTGCGGACACCGACATCTTGCTACTGGACAAGCTAAACACCTTTTTCGCCCGCTTTGAGGATAACACTGTGCCACCGACGCAGGCCGCTCCCGAGGATTGTGGGCTCTCATTCTCCGTGGCTAACGTGAGTAAGACATTTAAGCGTGTTAACCCTCGCAAGGCTGCCAGCCCAGACAGCATCCCTAGCCGCGTCCTCAGAGCATGCGCAGTCCAGCTGGCTGGAGTGTTTACGGACATATTCAATCTCTCCCTATCCCAGTCTGCTGTACCCACTTGCTTCAAGATGTCCACCATTGTTCCTGTACCCAAGAAAGCAAAGGTAACTGAACTAAATCGCCCCATAGCACTCACTTCTGTCATCATGAAGTGAGAGGCTAGTTAAGGATCATATCACCTCCAACTTACCAGATCCCCTAGACACACTTAAATTTGCATACTGCCCCAATAGATCCACAGACGATGCAATCGCCATCGCACTGCCCACTGCCCTATCCCATCTGAACAAGAAGAATACCTATGTAAGAATGCTGTTCATTGACTACAGCTCAGCCTTCAACACCATAGTACCTTCCAAGCTCATCATTAAGTTCAGGGCCTTGGGTCTGAACCCCGCCCTGTGCAACTGGGTCCTGGACTTCCTGATGGGTTGCCCCCAGGTGGTGAAGATAGGAAACATCCCCTCCACTATGCAGATCCTCAACACAGCGGCCCTGCAAGGGTGCATGCTCAGCCCCCTCCTGTACTCCCTGTTCACCCATGACTGTGTGGCCACGCACGCCTCCAACTCAATCATCAAGTTTGCAGACGACACAACAGTAGTAGGCCTGATTACCAACAATGACGAGACAGCCTACAGGGAGGAGGTTAAGGCCGTGGCAGAGTGGTGCCAGGAAAATAACCTCTCCCTCAACGTCAACAAAACAAAGGAGCTGATCGTGGACTTCAGGAGACAGCAGAGGGAGCATCCCTCTATCCACATCGACGGGGCCGCAATGGAGAAGGTGGAAAGCTTCAAGTTCCTCGGCGTACACATCACTGACAATCTGAAATGGTCCACCCACAGAGACAGTGTGGTGAAGAAGGCGCAACAGCGCCTCTTCAACCTCAGGAGGGTGAAGAAATTTGGCTTGGCCACTAAGACCCTCACAAACTTTTACAGATACACCATTGAGAGTATCGTGTTGGGCTGTATCACCGACTGGTACGGCAACTGCACCGCCCGCAACCGCAATGCTCTCCAGATTGTGGTGCGGTCTGCACAACGCTTCACCAGGGGCACACTGCCTGCCCTCCAGGACACCTACAGCACCCGATGTCACAGGAAGGCCAAAAAGATCATCAAGGACATCAACCACCCGAGCACCGGCCTGTTCACCCCGCTATCATCCAGAAGTTGAGGTCGGTACAGGTGCATCAAAGCTGGGATCGAGAGACTTAAAAACGGCTTTTATGTCCATCAGACTGTTAAATAGCCATCACTAGCTGGCCCTGAACTTAAGTCACTGTCACTAACCGGCTACCCTGCACCTTAGAGGCTGCTGCCCTATGTACATAGACATCACTGGTCACTTTTATAATGGAACACGGGTCACTTTAATGTTTATATACAGTTTTACTAATTTCATATGTAAATACTGTATTCTAGTAAATGCCATCCTATTCAACTATTACTGTATTTAGCTACTATTCTATCCTACTTATTCTACAGATATACTAAATATTCTATCCACATACTGTCCATACTGTCTATACATCCCCTCACATATACTATATATATTTGTACTCCGAACTCTGACATTGCTTGTCCTACTATTGATATATTTCTTAATTCCATTATTTTACTTTGAAATTTGTGTATTGTTGTGAATTGTTAGATATTACTGCACTGTCGGAGCTTGGAACACAAGCATTTTGCCACACCCACAATAACATCTGCTAAATATGTGTATGCGACCAACTTTTTTTAATTTGATCTATTTACTTAATGTGTTTTCATCCTGAAACAAGATGTGAGTCATGTCTGTGGCAAGTCCCTCAGTAGGTATAGCCTACTCTGAATCAAATTGCACATGCGGTTCGTTCATTGCAACGTAATGCTGAGGATTTGTTGTGGCACAAGGACAGGGACTGGGTGCCAAGTGCAAAATTGTGCTTTGCAAGAAGAGCATCCACAAAATGTAGTTCAATTGGACGACCCACACAGCAGTCCAATAATAATTGTCATCTCAGTGAATCTCTGAGTACACTTAGTATACCAAACATGATTTATTATTTACTATTTATTGCCTTACCTCCCTTATCTCACCTCATTTGCACATGCTGTATATAGACCTTTTCTACTATATTATTGATTGTATGTTTGTTTATTCCATGTGTAATTCTGTGTTGTTGTATATGTCGAACTGCTTTGCTTTATCTTGGCCAGGTCACAGTTGCAAATGAGAACTTGTTCTCAACTAGCCTACCTGGTTAAATAAAGGTGAAATAAAAAATTAAATTAAATTAGGAACACCCGGGGGCATGGACTCTAGAAGGTGTCGAAAGCATTCCACAGAGATGCTAGCCCATGTTGACTACAATGCTTCCCACAGTTGTGTCAAGTTGGCTGGAGACTGTTGAGCATGAAAAACCCAGCGGTGTTGCAGTTCTTGACAGAAACTGCCTGGCACCTAATACCATACCCCGTTTAAAGGCACTTTCATTTTTTGTCACACATACACAATCCATGTCTTAAATATTTCAAGGCTTAAAAATACTTATTTAACCTGTCTCCACCCCTTCATCTACAGAGATTGAAGTGGATTTAACAAGTGACATCAATAAGGGGTCATAGCTTTACCCTGGATTCACCTGGTCACTCTATGTCATTGAAAGAGTAGGTGTTCTTAATGTTGTGTATACAGCACCTGCTTTTAATCTTCAAGAGGGGATGTCAATAGCACTCAAATATTTCCCCTCTGATGCCTTTTCTGGAAATTACATCTCTTAACATCAGTGTTTTTTTGTTTTTGTGGTAAATAACAGGAATAACCACTCATAAACAATAACCACTCATAAACAATGACCACTTATAAACAATAACCACTTATCAAGATCTATATACAGAATTTGCATATTGGCTGTTTATGTATGCCCATCAGTGTTGTAGTAGTCAAGACCTGTCTCGAGACCACATATTGAGTGTATCGGTCTTGTCTCCGTGTTGGATACATTTGTACTCGGTCTTGACTCGGTCTCAGACAGTGAGGACTCGTAATTTCGAGACCAACGGAGTAAAAATGTCATAATTGTCAGCTTCCATTCAGTCAGGGCATACAACCGCTTCGCCAGGCCAAATATATACACTCCTTTCTTGAAACATTAACAGCCTTTATATATATTATAGACATGTTTACGCAGTTGCGAACCTACAGGCCTTCAGTGTGTGATAGGTTCGTGATTCTGAAAGAACAGTGTTACCAGCGCACTCATGTAGGAGAGTGCACTTTTTGTAAAACAAAGGGCCAGTGGTGTAGTGGAGGGTATCAAAGTAGTGTAGTGGAGGTATAAGACTTAACAATTATGTAGTACAATAGAAAAATCATGAAAAGTAGCCTACACAATCGCAAGCACGTGAAATATATTCACATGTGCTCTGAACACAGCCTAGTTTCAGCGGAATATCACCTGCAGGCAGCAAGAGTGTGCAGCTCTCAACTGGTTTTGGCATGGAGCAGCTCACAGATGAATGACTTCGGTTGCCATTAGGGTAGGAAAGACGTTTCAATTTATGATATATACCAGTAAATGCTAACTAAGGTAACAATGGGTACCAAACTAGATATTGTAAAGGTTTAGTCTGAAGTGTTGGTTAGTAGACAATTTGTGATGCACAATTGTCATCATGTTCTGTTTGCATCAGTGGCGTAAACATGGATGGGCCTGGGTGGACAGAGGCCCACCCACTGGGGAGCCAGGTCCTGACAGCCAACCCAGTCAGATTGATGTGGTTTAAGCATTGTTGTGGACTTACACCATCACATTTTTACACACACAGCAAGATGTTAAAGGATAAGCAGTCCATAAACTCGGGCATAATAAGCCTGTAGGTCCCAATTATAAGAATACAAAAACACAACCGTTAAGCATTTCCCAATCGAAATGAACACCCATTACTTCCCATTGCAAAAAACATTTCACATTTAGCACACAAAGTAAAGTTTAAAGTGGAACTGACATCGTTTTAAGTACTTTGCATATATTAAACAAACAGAAAATCATAATATCAGTAAAAAATATAAAATTCCCAGTTTATGCTACAAAACAAACTTTATAAGAGGTTTTAAAAATAGGTTATATTTGACTCAATGTTCCATGATGTACACTAATGTAACCGGTGTGAAATGGCTAGCTAGTTAGCGGGGTGCGCGGTAATAGCGTTTCAATCGGTGACGTCACTCGCTCTGAGACCTTGAAGTAGTTGTTTCCCTTGCTCTGCAATGGCTGAGGCTTTTGTGGAGCGATAGGTAATGATTCTTCGTGGGAGGCAGTTGATGATGTGTGCAGAGGGCCCCTGGTTCAAGCCCAGGTAGAGGCGAGGAGAGGGACGGAAGCAACACTGTTAAATTGATGCTGTTGACCCGGATCACTGGTTGCTGCGGAAAAGGAGGAGTTCAAAAGGGGGGTGAGTGTAACCAATGTGAAATGGCTAGCTAGTTAGTGGGGTGCGTGCTAATATCGTTTCAATCGGTGACGTCACTCGCTCTGAGACCTTGAAGTAGTTGTTTCCCTTGCTCTGCAATGGCTGAGGCTTTTGTGAAGCGATAGGTAACGATGCTTCGTGGGAGGCAGTTGTTTATGTTTGCAGAGGGTCCCTGGTTTGAGCCCAGGTTGGGGCAATGAGAGGGACGGAAGCAAAACTGTTAAACTAAGGAATTTTTGGCAGAATATATGGATGCAGTTTAATGCATTGATATAATTCACCAATACATTTCCTGGTAGTCCAAAAAATATTACTATCAGGTTGTAAATCACAGCTGGCCTGGTACATTGTTTGCTGCCTCCATTCGAGACGCACTGTTTCAGTTTCAATGACTCAATATTCTGGACAAAAACAGACAAATGTAACTTAGGCTGGGAATGTCAATACAATCAAACTAGCAAGGGGCAATGATCACACATCAGTCATAACGTGGCTAATAGGCCAGTGTATCTATTTATGTAGCATGCTAAAAACACTGTAACGGCCGGCGTAGTGAATGGACCAAGGCGCAGCGGGTTGAGTGCTCATTTTTTACTTTTATTGAACACTTAAACAAAAATAAGAAACCGAACGACAGCTAGACAGTTTTGCAGGCTAACACACAGCAATGCAAAAACAACTTCCCACAAAAGACAGGTGGAAAAAGGGCTACCTAAGTATGGCTCCCAATCAGCGACAACGATGTACAGCTGTCCCTGATTGAGAGCCATACCAGGCCAACACAAAGAAATACACAACATAGATAGGAACATAGAAATAGAAAATATAGAACATACATAAAACCCTGAAACACACAAAACAAACACACCCTTGCCACGTCCTGACCAAACTACAATAACAAAATGACCCCTTTACTGGTCAGGACGTGACACACTGAGCCTAACGTTAGCTAGATAGCTAGCTAGCTGCTAGGAGGATGACATGTCATGCCGTTGGATGAGTGGGTGAGTGACTGAATTTTCCCCTCATATTGTTTTTCGGTGGCTAAACACAGCTAGAGATACAGTTGTCATTTGGTTAGCTAGCAAGAACTTGAACGCCTGTAATACAGTTAGCATATCTCTTGCATTCACAAAGTTACTCTGGCTACTCCGATTTAAGAGCAATCTCGTCAGAGTGTGCCAGAGCGCAGAGCAACTGATGAATTTACGAACGTGCAACACCTGCTGAATATGACCGGTATCATTAAACATAGCCAAAAAAAGTAATAGTTAGTTATGAACGCTCTAGATAACATGTAAACAGCCTAACCAGATCTGCTACGTTGAGTAAAATGATCAGAGTATGGTGTTCTCTCATTTTTGTCAAAAAGTAGCTAGCTAGCAAGCTAGCCAACTTTAGCCAGTTAGCTTGGGTGCTTGGTTGAGACAAGCATGCATCATTGGCAGGCAAGCTGCTGAAGGATGAGGAGGTTACAATTCCCCATTGTTTATCAGTACAATTTTGACTGCCAACTAGCTGAACAAGTTTTAGAGGGTTTATCTAATGTCCTTTCGTTTAGATTTTAGCTCATCTTGCTCTGGCTGGAATTAGTTATTGATCTTGTTGTTGTTGATGTGATTCTAAGCAATGTTATGCTGCTATTTTTATTGAATTGGCCAAAGCTTTTGATACGGTAGACCATTCCATTCTTGTGGGTGGCTAGGAGTATTGGTGTCTCTGAGGGGTCTTTGGCCTGGCTTGCAAACTACCTCTCTCAAAGAGTGCAGCGTATAAAGTCAGAACATCTGCTGTCTCAGTCACTGCCTGTCACCAAGGGAGTACCCCAAGGCTCAATCCTATGCCCCACAGTCTTCTCAATTTACATCAACAACATTGCCCAGGCAGTAGAAAGCTCTCTCATCCATTTATATACAGATGATACAGTCTTATACTCAACGGGCCCCTCCCCGGATTTTGTGTTAAATGCTCTACAACAAAGCTTTCTTAGTGTCCAACAAGCTTTCTCTACCCTTAACCTTGTTCTGAACACCTCCAAAACAAAGGTCATGTGGTTTGGTAAGAAGAATGCCCCTCTCCCCACAGGTGTGATTACTACCTCTGAGGGTTTAGAGCTTGAGGTAGTCACCTCATACAAGTACTTGGGAGTATGGCTAGACGGTACGCTGTCCTTCTCTATGCACATATCAAAGCTGCAGATCTAGACTTGGTTTCCTCTATCGTAATCGTTCCTTTTTCACCCCAGCTGCCAAACTAATCCTGATTCAGATGACCATCCTACCCATGCTAGATTATGGAGGCGTAATTTATAGATCGGCAGGTAAGGGTGCTCTCGAGTGGCTAGATGTTCTTTACCATTCGGCCATCAGATTTGCCACCAATGCTCCTTATAGGACACATCACTGCACTCTATACTCCTCTGTAAACTGGTCATCTCTGTATACCCGTCGCAAGACCCACTAGTTGATGCTAATTTATAAAACCCTCTTAGGCCTCACTCCCCCCCTATCTGAGATATCTACTGCTATCCTCATCTTCCACATACAAGACCTATTCTGCCAGTCACATTCTGTTAAAGGACCCAAAGCACACACATCCCTGGGTCGCTCCTCTTTTCAGTTCGCTGCAGCTAGTGACTGGAACGAGCTGCAACAAACACTCAAACTGGACAGTTTTATCTCAATCTCTTAATTCAAAGACTCAATCATGGACACTCTTACTGACAGTTGTGGCTGCTTTGCGTGATGTATTGTTGTCTCTACCTTCTTGCCCTTTGTGCTGTTGTCTGTGCCCAATAATGTTGTACCATGTTTTGTGCTGCTACCATGTTGTGATGCTACCATGTTGTTGTCATCTTGTGTCACTACCATGCTGTGTTGTCATGTGTTTCTGCCTTGCTATGTTGTTGTCTTAGGTCTCTCTTTATGTAGTGTTGTCTCTCTTGTCGTGATGTGTGTTTTGTCCTATATTTATATACACATACAGTTGAAGTCGTAAGTTTACATACAACTTAGCCAAATACATTTAAACTCAGATTTTCACAATTCCTGACATTTAATCCTGGTAAAAATTCCCTGTGTTAGGTCAGTTAGGATCACCACTTTATTTAAAAAAAATTGAAATGTCAGAATAATAGCAGAGAGAATGATTTATTTCAGCTTTTATTTCTTTCATCACATTCCCAGTGGGTCATACGTTTACATACACTCAATTTGTATTTGGTAGCATTGCCTTTAAATTGTTTAACTTGGGTCAAATGTTTCGGGTAGCCTTCCACAAGCTTTCCAAAATAAGTTGGGTGAATTTTGGCCCATTCCTCCTGACAGAGCTGGTGTAACTGAGTCAGGTTTGTAGGCCTCCTTGCTCGCACACACTTTTTCAGTTCTGCCCACAAATTTTCTATCTGATTGAGGTCAGGGCTTTGTGTTGGCCACTCCAATACCTTGACTTTGTTGTCCTTAAGCCATTTTGCCACAACTTTGGAAGTATGCTTGGGGTCATTGTCCATTTGGAAGACCCATTTGCGACCAAGCTTTAACTTCCTAACTGATGTCTTGAGATGTTTCTTCAATATATCCATATCATTTTCCTCCCTCATGATGCCATCTATTTTGTGAAGTGCACCAGTCCCTCCTGCAGCAAAGCACCCCCACAACATGATGCTCCCACCCCCGTGCTTCACCGTTGGGATGGTGTTCTTCGGCTTGCAAGCTCCCCCTTTTTCCTCCAAATATAATGATGGTCATTATGGCCAAACGGTTCTATTTTTGTTTCATCAGACCAGAGGACATTTCTCCAAAAAGTACGATCTTTGTCCCCATGTGCAGTTGCAAACCGTAGTCTGGCTTTTTTATGGCGGTTTTGGAGCAGTGGCTTCTTCCTTGCTGAGTGGCCTTTCAGGTTATGTCGATATAGGACTCGTTTTACTGTGGATATACATACTTTTGTACCTGTTTCCTCCAGCATCTTCACAAGGTCTTTTGCTGTCGTTCTGGGATTGATTTGCACTTTTCGCACCAAAGTACGTTTATCTCTCGGAGACAGAACATGTCTCCTTCCTGAGCGGTATGACGGCTGCGTGGTCCCATGGTGTTTATACATGTGTACTATTGTTTGTACATATGAATGTGGTACCTTCAGGCGTTTGGAAATTGCTCCCAAGGATTAACCAGACTTGTGGAGGTCTGCAATTATTTTTCAAATGTCTTAGCTGATTTATTTAGATTTTCCCATGATATCAAGCAAAGAGTCACTGGGTTTGAAGGTAGGCCTTGAAATACATCCACAGGTACACCTCCAATTGACTCAAATGATGTCAATTAGCTTATCAGAAGCTTCTAAAGCCATGACATAATTTTCTGGAATGTTCCAAGCTGTTTAAAGGCAATTGAATCTATGTAAACTTCTGAACCACGAATTGTGATACAGCGAATGATAAGTGAAATAATCTGTCTGTAAACAATTGTTGGAAAAATTACTTGTGTCATGCACAAAGTAGATGTCCTAACCGACTTGCCAAAAATATAGTTTGTTAACAAGAAATTTGTGGAGTGGTTGGAAAATGAGTTTTAATGACTCCAACCTAAGTGTATGTAAACTTCCGACATATATATATATATATATATATATATATATATATATATATATATATATATATGATTTTTTTTTTGTCCCCACAGGAGGCCTTTTGGTAGGCCGTCATTGTAAATAAGAATTTGTTCTTAACTGACTTACCTAGTTAAATAAAGGTTAAATATATATTTTTAAACGTGCATAAAAATATATATTTTTAAATGTGCATAACTGAGGGAGAGAACCTACCTTTTCATGGTTGTTTGATCAATAGGACTGTAAAGTTCCCAAATGTAAGAGGACTTCTGTGTTGGTTACAAAATTGTATTTATTTATTTATTGATATTTCACCTTTATTTAACTAGGCAAGTCAGTTAAGAACAAATTCTTATTTCCAATGACGGCCTTCCCCGGCCTAACCTGGACGACACTGGGCCAATTGTGCACCACCCTATGTGACTCCCAATCACAGCCGGATGTGATACAGCCTGGATTCAAACCAGGGACTGTAATGACACCTCTTGCACTGAGATGCAGTGCCTTAGACCGCTTCGCCACTCGGGTGCCCTATTTTGCAGAAATCCATTCAGGTGTATTTTGTGGCTTTTGGCGAATGCCTTCTAATGATCTAATGTCGCGCAGTTGCAACTGCCTGTAAACACACAGTCCAGTTCAAAGTGAATGACAAATGGCTTGTATATATTAAGGTCTACTGTAGCTCTGACTGGCTATAGTGTACCGGTCTGTGTAGACTCCATTCCTGGACAAGACATATGTTTTAATTCCGTTTTATTTACTGCAGTGTCTATTAATTGTCCAAACGCACGCCCGCTTTCCTGCTCTATATTGCTATAGAATTATCCCAAACATTCTAAGAATTTATAAAAATGTGAAAATGACCATATTTAAGTGGTCACTTGTGAGATTTTTTTTTAAGTGTCATATTTTTCCTGGGGGTGTAAATTAACAGATTTTACCTTGTCAGCTAGGGGATTCAATCTAGCAGCCTTTCGGTTACTGGCCCAATGCTCTAACCACTAGGCTACCTGCCCCCCAAAGAGATGGCTAACAACAGGAAGTGCCCTGTATTTAAAATCACAGTTCCACTCACCAGATGATCATTTGAAACTTAACTTCTTGTTGAAAGTTATTCTTGAAAAGGGAGAAGCTAACAAATTAGCAACATCCGCTTTGATAAAACCTGCTGCAGCTGCTGCAAACTAGCCAACAACAAAAGCTAGTTAGCTAGACTGTGGGAAAACTACTGCTCGATTTGCGCAGTGACCTGTTGGCCTTCAAAAGGGCAGAAGTTCACTCTTCTGAATGTCTAAAGAATCCATATGTTGTTCTGAAATATGAACACATAAATACTGGACATTTTGAACTCTTATTATCGTGGTGATTTGACAAAATTACAATCATGGTTTTGAATTGGTCTTGAATTTTTCTGGTCTCGGTCTTGACTCGGACTCGATTTGCTCCTGTCTTGGTCTTGAATCGGTCTTGCTTTAGGTGGTCTCTAACACAACACCGCCAATAGAAAGTTGTACCTTTAACCTATAGATGTCGGTGACAGGTCAAGCTCCCTGTCACCGATTATAAACAACTGTAATATTGTCGAGAAATTCTGTTAGTGTGGCAATGGAGGGACCCAGAAGAGAACATTTATATCCGAAGCACGGCGATATTGCAATATAAGTAAGAATATGCAATTTTATACGTGCAATTCACAAAGGCTTGCTCATTGCATTTATTTTCCTTACATTGCTTCCCTAATGTTGAAATGCTGAAAGAAGTCTACGTATTTGATCATGTCCAGCATTTCCTCTCAGTGTGTTGACTTGGCTAACATTTCCGGACAGCCTTTGGCCACATCGGAGGGAGGTGAATCAACAGTGGAGAGGAAGAGATGAGACAGACACCATGGTTAATCAGGCTCTGTCGTAGGCAGCAGGTGTTTCAAGAGGTTTCTCTCCTCAGATCTTTTCTTTTCACTCCTAATAATCAGTCACTCTAGGATTTAATTTAAAATCTTCTGATGAGCATAAAAGATGATTTTTATCTCTGAGAGTTAATATTTCCTTTTGAATGTTTCAGATCTCACCCAGTTGGATGTTGTCAGTTGGTTGTTGGTTTGGAAAGCAAAGTGACTGGTGTGAGACTAGGGCTAAGGGCTGGGGCTTTCATAGTAATGACCATGGTCATGAGCAGAGGGTAATGAGAGGTGGTTGTTACACAGCTGTTAAGCTATGATACACACACACACACAACACCTTTCTGTCTGTCTGATGGTCCGTACACCCATTCACATCCAGCTTTACAAGCCTAGGATTATATGATCCATGAAGAATATGTTTCACACAGTGACTCAAATAAAGTGGACTGGATAATATACACTGCCTTCAAAATAAAGTGAGATATTTCAGTAAACATATCTGGTGGTTGTTAACCAGTTTTGTGTTCTCAACCTGCTTGTCTTTATAATATGCATTACCTACCCGTGGACAGCAGTCAGATTTCTATTTTCAAATACAGTTTTTTGTTGGTAATGACTCTGTTATTGCAGTAACCTGTTGCAGCGTATTGATCTCCACACGGTTTCCCTTCTTCTGCTGACAATTTATCATAATTCTTTCTGTGTTGTTTCTCAGGGGGGGAATGTTCATATCATCAGTGAACTGTATTGGCTCGGGTCTATCAAGTCAAGAGATTGAATTTGCACAGCTATTTCTTTCTGCCAGTTGAGCTAGCTTTCTCAAGGCCACTTTGAAACATAATTTGCAAATGGATTCATTACGCCTGAGATGAATGTACGACTCTGCCCTTTTCGACAGAGCCCCTGTGCCAGAAACCTGAATAGCTCCATTGTTTAAACAAATTCATATTTATTTTACTAGGGTTTTCTTCATTCTGTTCTAGCCAAACACCAGTGCAGCTATTGAGTCTAATTAGACCCCTGGGAGGAGACTTGGCAGCGGCAGGTGTGCGTTTTTCTGACTCTGTTGGAAGCCCATTCATTACTATGCCGCTGCAAATAATCTGGTTGATTTCGCATCCCTTGAAATCTGGCGCTAGCGTCACCAATCGGCCTGTCAATATCTCTCAGTGGGTGGGAGCAAAATACAGTAGGATTAGATACAGTAGGACCAGATAGAATAGGGTCAGATAGAATAGGACAACTCCTTTCACTGCTCGGAGTCCCTTTATACAGCTATCAAGTAGGAGTAATTTAGATGGGAATGACTGTTGTGAAAATGTCAACATTTTGTGGGTAATTTCTACCATACATCCTTTGTAATGGTTGCTGATGTGTGACTGACAGGGTAAACATTGTGTATCTCTCCATTTGACAGGTTTTCAAATAGGATACCATGGCATACAGTATTTGGTTTTCATCATTTTTAGGTGGATGGAATTGTTGGCTGTTCAGAATACTTTTTTGCCACAGGGGCTCAGGCATTTTGCCTATCTACCTGTTCTCTGGTTTGTACTAGAAAGAATCTAGGAGATCTAGACCATGGTAATTATAGGAACGTAAAACAAAACACCATACTAGCACTGTCACCCACTGTCCCACTTTCAGTTGTTTTAATGAGCTGCAATGCGAGCTGCATTGTGAATCAGAGTGATGGATTTGCTTAATCTTCATAATTTATGTAGTGTCAGTGTGTGCTTCATTCTGTTAACAGTTTTCAAAAAAATTATACTGAACAACATTTACTTAAATTAACCCTCCTCATGGAAGAAAATAAATCAACTTGTCCAAAATGTTAGTTATCCATGGATTGTTCTGATACAGTGAGAAATTAGACAAAGTGAACAGTATTCTCCTGACAAGCCTGTGTTATTAGAACTGTCCCTTTGGTTGATCAAATTACTGTGTAGAACTCAAAATGACAATACCATCCTATCATGACACAAGGCGAGACGCAGATGCAGACACAGGAAGCAGATTGTTTGAGTCTTAAAATGTTTATTCATCCAAAGGGGTAGGCAAGAGAATGGTCGTGGACAGGCAAAAAGGTCAAAACCAGATCAGAGTCCAGGGGGTACAAAGTGGCAGACAGGCTCGTGGTCAAGGCGGGTACAAAGTTAAGAAAACAGGCAAGGGCCAAAACCGGGAAGACTAGAAAAAGGAGAATAGCAAAAGGAGTACGGGAAAAACACACTGGTTGACTTGACTTAAACATACAAGACGAACTGGCACAGAGAGACAGGAAACACAGGGATAAATACACTGGGGAAAATAAGTGACACCTGGAGGGGGTGGAGACAATCACAGGAACAGGTGAAACAGATCAGGGAGTGACACCATCCTTAGCTCAAGTGGGTCAGAGCAATTGACTGGTGCTTTTTCCCAGCCTGGTTGATGGAGGTTTCTATGTTATTCTCATTAAGGTAGCACAGATGGTAATGGTTATTTCCACTCTTGTGGATGTCTGAAGGCCAGCTGCCTTCAGAAAGTATTCACACCCCTTGACTTTTTCAAAATGTTGTTATGTTACAGCCTGAATTCAAAATGGTTTACATTGAGATGTTGTGCCACTGATCTACACACAATAGCCCATAATGTAATTTGGAATTATGTTTACAAGTTAGTAAAAAATTCAAAGCTGAAATGTTTTGAATTAATAACTATTCAACCCTTTTGTTATGGCAAGCCTAATTAAAGTTAGCTTGACAAGTAAAAATTAGCTTGACAAGTCAAATACTAAGTTGCATGGACTCTGTGTGCAATAATAGTGTTTAACATGATTTTTAAATGACTACCTCATCTCTGTACCCCACACATGCAATTATCTGTAAGGTCCCTCACTGAATTTCAAGCAAAGATTCAACCACAGAGACCAGGGAGGTTTTCCTATGGTTCGCATAGAAGGGCACCATTTGGTAGATGGGTAAAAAAAAATGAACATCCCTTTGATCATGGTTTAGTTATTCATTTTACGCTTTGAATGGTGTATCAATATACACAGTCACTACAGAGATACAGGCGCCCTTCCTAAATCAGTAGCCGGAGAGGAAGGAAACCACTCAGGGATTTCACCATGAGGCCAATGGGGATTTTAAAACAAAGACAGAGTTTAATGGCTGTGATAGGAGACAACTGAGGATGGATCAACAATACTAACATAAATCCACAATACGAACATGAATGACAGACTGTACAGAATAAAAATGTTTAAAAAATATTCCTAGCCTCCTGAGTGGTGCAGCGGTCTAAGTCACTGCGTTGCAGTGTTAGTGTAACTATAGACCTGGGTTTGATCCCAGGCTTTGACACAGCCTACCGTGACCAGGAGACCCAAGAGGCGGTGCACAAGTGGCCCAGTGTTGTCTGGGTTAGGGGAGGATTTGGCCGGCCTTGATGTCCTTGGGCATTATTAAAGTGACTAGTCATCCATTTATTAAAGTGGCCAATGATTTCAAGTCTGTATGTGGGCAGCATCCTCTCTGTGTTAGTGATGGCTGTTTAACAGTCTGATGGCCTTGAGATAGAAGCTGTTTTTCAGTCTCTCGGTCCCAGATTTGATGGACCTGTACTGACCTCGCCTTCTGGATAGTAGCAGGGTGAACAGGCAGTGGCTCCGGTGGTTGTCCTTGATGAACTTTTTGGCCTTCCAGTGATATTGGGTGCTGTAGGTGTCCTGGAGGGCAGGTAGTTTGCCCCCGGTGATGCGTTGTGCAGACCACACCACCCTCTGGAGAGCCTTGCGGTTGTGGGCAGTGCAGTTACCGTACCAGGAGGTGATGCAGCCAGACAGGATGCTCTCAATTCTACATCTATAAAAGTTTGTGAGGGTTTTAGGTGACAGGCCAGATTTCTTCAGCCTCCTGAGGTCTGTGTGGGTGGACCATTTCAGTTTGTCTGTGATGTGTATACAGAGGAACTTAAAACTTTCCACCTTTTCCACTGCTGTCCCATCGATAGGGGGGTACTCCCTCTGCTGTTTCCTGAAGTCCACGATAATCTCCTTTGTTTTGCTGACACCACACTCCGAGTGCCCACACCTCCTCCCTGTAGGCTGTCTCATCGTTGTTGGTAATCAAGCCTACTAGTGTTGTGTTGTCTTGGTAAGCATAGATTTGGCCGTGTGGATGCATGGCTCTCAACCATCGCCTCTCCTGAGTCCATACGGGAATGGCAGTGATGAGACAAGACTGTAACTACCAATTGTGCGCCGCCCCCATGGGTCTCCCGGTCACAGCCGGCTGCGAGAGAGCCTGGACTCGGACCAGGATCTCTAGTGGCACAGCTTGCACTGTCCTGCAGTGCCTTAGACCACTGCACCACTCGGGAGGCCTCACTCTTCATATTTTCAAGCATGGTGGTGGCTGCATCATGTTATTGGAAAGGACTAGGATGTTTTTTAGGATACAAAATGAACGGAATATATGCACAATCCTAGAAGAACCTGGTTCAGTCTCCTTTCCAATAGACACTGGGAGACAAATTCACCTTTCAGCAAGACAATAACCTAAAACACACGGCCAAATCTACACTGGAGTTGCTTACCAAGACAACACTGAATGTTCCTGAGTGGTCTAGTTACAGTTTTGACTTAAATTGGCTTGAAAATCTATGGCAAGACTTGAAGATGGCTGTCTAGCAATGATCAACAATCAACTTGACAGAGCTTGATGATTTTTTAAAAGAATAATGGGCAAATATTGCACAATCCAGGTGTGCAAATTTAGAGACTTACCCAAAAAGACTGAAAATGACAACCCTTACTGTGTGAACTATTTTAAATTGTACAAAATTGGAATGGGGGTCTGTTGATCTCAAGCAATTAGTGTGTGTATGTGAGAATAGACCTGTGCCTTTCCTCTGGGAGTTCCTGTATAAACCCCACCACCTTCCCCAGTGTGATGTGTTAACTGTCTGTCTCACCCTCTCTCCACAGCATTATGCTGAGAGCCTGGCCCCACAATGTTGGAATTGGGCTCCTGTTCAGTCAGCGCTCAGACCCTGGCGGAACACAATGCTCTTGGGATGCCCCAGCTGGCCAGGGTGGGGGTGTCAGGGAGCAGCACCCCACATCGCTACGTTCTCCACCCCGAGTCAGAGAACTGGCACAAAGACCGTCTTGGCCTGGCCACCGGCTCCCACTCCTGCTCCCTAATGGAACCCCAGAGCCTGTCAGACAGCCTGCTCTCCCACACAGCCATCATCGACACTCTCTACCTCCCCCACAATGCCCATGCCCCCCGTGGCCTCTCCCTGGATGTGGACAGCTCCTACAACGGGGTCGAGGGAGTGCTGGGGATGGACCCCGACCGGCCCGTCAGTCCCATCGTCATTAAGCGCCGCCGGGGGGGCCTCATCGAGCAGCGGGACATCGTTAAGGCCCACCAGGCTCACAAGATCCAGAGCACCCCACAGGCCCTGCGCAAGGAATGGGAGTAAGTACAACATACCTCCTCTCTAAGCTAGCAAGCTAACACGTGTTAGGACCATTACCTGTGGCAGGAGATGTATGGGTTTAATTCTAGCTGGAGAGTATATACAGGAATGAGTCTGTGAAATAGACAGACTGTGAAACATCTTTCTATTATTTATTCTAACTTCTATTCACTGATTTAAGGCTAGCTTCACCATGGAACATGGTTTCACAGTGACTTTCATCTTTAATGAAATCATAGAGGGAACATTTTTCTAAGTTCTTTCTCATAAGCAATTACAGTGTACAGAGAAACATTTGTCCACATGAATTAAACAAATCAATGAAAGAAGTGTTTAATAGATTATTATAAAAGAAAGGAGAGCCGCACACTCTAGGAGCTCAGATGCAATAATTTAAAACCAACGTTTCGACAGCTAAGCTGTCTTCATAAGGGTATATACTGATGAAGACAGCTTGGCTGTCGAAATGTTGGAATTACATTTTTGATTCTGAGCTCCTAGTGTGGGCGACTCTCCTTTTCTTTTTCAAGTGTTCTACTCTGCTAGCCAGCACCTCGCCTAACCAGGTGTGCGTTTCTTTCGCCTCCAGATTGATAATAGATTATTATAAACATCTCTTGCTATGGCTTTGAACCAACAATGGACTGGATTTGTGTGTATTTGCGGTTGTTCCTTTTTACTTGTGATATGATTACCAAGGACTCTGTTTAATGATACTACTGCAGTGGTGTAAAGTACTTAAGTAAAAATACTTTAAAGTACTACTTAAGTAGTTTTTTGGGGTATCTGTACTTTACTTTACTATTTAGATTTTTGACTACTTTTACTTTTACTTCACTACATTCCTTAAGAAAATATTGTACTTTTTACTCCATACATTTACCTTGACACCCAAAAGTACTTGTTACATTTTGAATGCTTAGCAGGACAGGAAAATGGTCCAATTCATGCACTTATCAACCGAACATCCCTGGTCATCCCTACTGCCTCTGATCTGGCGGACTCACTAAACACAAATGCTTTGTTTGTAAATTATGTATGTGTGTTGGTGTGCCCCCCTGGCTTTCCGTAAATTGAAAAAACCATAAGATTCTGCCATCTGGTTTGCTTAATTTGAAATGATTAATACTTTTACTTTTGATACTTAAGTATATTTTAAACCAAATACTTTTAGACTTTTACTCAAGTAGAATTTTACTGGGTGACTTACTTTTACTTGAGTCATTTTCTATTAAGGTATCTTTACTTTTACTCAAGTATGACAGGTACTTTTTCCACAACTGTACTACTGTGAAGTCAGCAGGAATGCTAGGTTTTTTCATTGTTAAAGGGATTTTGGCAATGGGGCCTTTTATGTACTTCCGCAGATGAACTCGTGGATACTGTTTGAAGAAAGTTGCTAGCTAGCACTAGTGCAATTGCTAACTAGCATTAGCACAATGACTGGAAGTCTATGGGTATCTGCTAGCATGCTAGTAGATACCCATAGACTTATATTTGAGAGAATGTGAAGAGTGTGCAAAGCTGTCATCAAGACAAAGGCTGGCTACTTTGAAGAATCTCAAATCTCAAATACATTTTGATTTGTTTTACACTTTTTTTGGTTACTACATGACTCCATATGTATTATTTCATAGTTTTGATGTCTCCACTATTATTCTACAATGTATAAATATTAAAAATAAAGAAAAACCCTAGAATGAAACTTTTGACTGGTCCTGTAAGCTGGTACAGCTTCTTCTGCCAACCTCTGTCTATTGCGTCGTACACGTACATGTCAGCTTTAGGATGCGCACAGCTATGGGAAGAAAAAACATGAACTGATCAAAATAACAAAAATCACCCTACGGTTATTTTGTCTAAAATAATCTATTTTGTAAAATTATATTTTCAGATAAGATGCTTTCAAATATATTTACAAACTTGTTTTATTCTAAATGACTTTAGTATTTTATATTCCGTAGATATCACACTGAGCAATAGTATTAGGTTTAACATAACACCCCCCCCCCCCCCCCCCTCCATCAGCCCCAGTCAAAGACCCCTATCTTCCCCTCCCCTTCAGCCAGGCAAGTCTTCCTGTACCTGGGGTGCTGAGCAGGGTTGCAGGGACATTGAAGGGCTGCTCACTGTCAGCAATCCCCACAGGGAGGTAAAAATCCTGTCTCCCCTCCTCTATAGCTGGGTTGGGTATTGGCATGGTGGTGAGAGAGTGCAGTCTGCAGCATACTGCCTCCAACCTGATTTGTCTGTTGATATTGATTTTAGGAATAGGGGGGGCTTAATTGCTACTTTAGTTCTCTGCCCTGACCCTTCCCCTTGGTTTTCATTAACAAGGCATTGTCAGGGGAGTAGGAGGGGTACAGAAGGATGTCCTGACATGCTTTAAGCAGCTGATAGCGTTTCTTATGTGTTGTGAAATATGAAAACAGAGCGTGTGTGACAAAGGGATAGTTGGTTCATTTCTGTGTCAGCTGGCCTGTTCAAATGATTTTCACAGTTTGGGTTGTCCCACTATGGCCTAGATAATTGATGTTATTCTATTTGGGACAATAATCCATCCCAGTCAGGTTGTGTTATTACCATGGCCTTTACCTCTCACTGTCATTTAGGATGATTCTGTCAGCTGCTAGTAGGAAAATAGAGAGGTACACACAAGCACGTAATAGGATTTTTAATGACGCTCCAATTTGAATGCATTATCAGCAGGGATGAGGGGGACAATTTTGAATGTGCAGCTGCATGGAAACGTAGATCTTCTTGGATGGGTTGGCTCCCACAAACAACAGTTCTGTGCACAAGGTTGCAGAAGGTGAAGACATGGAAGAGGGTGGTAGTGAGGGAGGAAGAAAGCAGTGAAATGCTGACTGTTTGTCCCTGCCATTGGTGGGAAGGAACTGTGTTAGCAGAGCCAGAGGCAGCTGCAGAGGGATGTGACCATCAATCTCAGCCTTGTGGATAATTCATACTTTTGAGCTTAGAGTTTGGTTAGAGGGCATACAGGAAGGCTATTGGCAGGACACGGTAAATCACAACTCTATCAGATCCAATATCTATGGCTTTTAATGGAGGAGGAAAATGCATGCTGCTTATTACATTTTCTCCCTCACAGTTACTTGACGATACTTAAATGGTGTTGCATAACAGTTACATAATCATTTAAGTATTTACCTCATAATGACTCAACCATGGAAGATTGAGTTTAGTATTCAGGCATGGTAAGGATCTTAGTTTTGTAGATGTATTTTCTAATTCACTGGGTATGTGGATGAGGAATAGTTTGAGAGGCTCCCAGGATCCCATAATAATATTTGTAATGCTACATCAAGTTATGGATCTGTTGTTTGCTATCAGTCAGCCAAGCCGAGAGGCATAATAATCTCACCACATCATCACTTACAGTGCCTTCGGATACTATTCAGACCCCTTGACTTCTACCACATTTTGTTAAGTTACAGCCTTATTCTAAAATGGATTCTTTTTTTCTACACAAAATACATCATAATGACAAAGCAAAAACAGGTTTTTAGACATTTCTGCTAATTTATTCAAAATAAAAAAACTTAAATATTACATGTACATATGTAATGCGATGCTACTGGCGGCAGTGAAGTCAGGCGCAGGAGAGCGGAAACTGATTTATAACGGTTATGTTTAATAACCATAAACCACCGTCAACAGAACAATACAATAAATGGGTCAAACAAAACCCGGTAAATACCAGCATACCGTGCACAAGCACTACAACAAAATTACGGACAAGGACATAGGGGGGAACAGAGGGTTAAATACACAACATGTAATTGATGGAATTGGAACCAGGTGTGATGGAAGACAAGACAAAACCAATAGAAAATGAAAAGTGGATCGGCGATGGCTAGAAGGTTGGTGATGTCGACCGCCAAACGCCGCCCAAACAAGGAGAGGGCCCGACTTCGGCGGAAGTCGTGACATAAGTATTGAGACCCATTACTCAGTACTTTGTTGAAGCACCTTTGGCAGCGATTACAGCCTCGATTCTTATTGGGTATGACGCTACAAGCTTGGCACACCTGATCCTTTCAAGCTCTGTCAGGTTGGATGGGGAGCGTTCTTGCACAGCTATTTCAAGGTCTCTACAGAGATATTCGATTAGGTTTAAGTCTGGGCTCAGGCCGGGGCACTCAAGAACATTCAGAGACTTGTCCCAAAGCCACTCCTGCGTTGTCTTGACTGTGTGCTTAGGGTTGTTGTCCTGTTGGAAAGTGAATCTTCTGCCCAATCTGAGGTCCTGAGAGCTGTGGAGCAGGTTTTCATCAAGGATCTCTCTGTACAATGCTCCGTTCATCTTTGCCTTGATCCTGACTAGTCTCCCAGTCTCTGCCGCTGAAAAACATCCCCACAGCATGATTCTGCCTCCACCATGATTCACCATAGGGATGGTGCATAGTTTCCTCCAGACGTGACGCTTGGCATTCAGGCCAGAGAGTTCAATATTGGTTTCCTCAGACCAGAGAGTCTTGTTTCTCATGGTCTGAGAGTCTTTAGGGGCCTTTTGGCAAACTCCAAGTGGGCTGTCACGTGCCTTTTACTGAGGAGTGGCTTCCATCTGTCCACTCTACCATAAAGGCCTGATTGGTGGAGTGCTACAGAGATGGTTGTCCTTCTGGAAGGTTCTCCCATCTTTACAGAGGGACTCTAGAGCTCTGTCAGAGTAACCATCGGGTTTTGGTCACTTCCCTGACCAAGGCCCTTCTCCCCCGATTGCTCAGTTTGGCCCGGGTGGCCAGCTCTAGGAAGAGTCTTGGTGGTTCCAAACTTCTTCCATTTAAGAATGATGGAGGCCACTGTGTTCTTGGGGTCCTTCAATCCTGCAGAAATGTTTTGGTACCCTTCCCCAGATCTGTGTCTCGACACAATCCTGTCTCGGAGCTCTACGGACAATTCCTTCGACCACATTGCTTGGTTTTTGCTCTGACATGCACCGTCAACTGTGGGACCTTATATAGACAGGTGTGTGCCTTTCCAAATCATGTCCAATCAATTAAATGTACCACAGGTGGACTCCAATCAAGTTGCAGAAACATCTCAAGGATGATCAATGGAAACAGGATGCACCTGAGCTCAATTTCGAGTCTCATAGCAAAGGGTCTGAATACTTATTTTAATAAGATTTTTATATACATTTTTTTATTATACATTTGCCAAAATTTCGAAAAATCTGTTTTCGCTTTGTCATTATGGGTGGTATTGTGTGTAGATTGCTGAGCATTTTTTTATTTAATTAATCAATTTTAGAATAAGGCTGTGTGTGGAAAAAGTAAAGGGGTCTGAATACTTTCCGAAGGTGCTGTATCTGTAATGACTTTTATGGTGGGACTCAATGAGGGGCTGCTCACTGGGAGGGAAATGCACTTTCCTCATCAAACCCAAACCAAATAGAGAAGATAGGAATTCAAGTGTAGTAGCTCTACAATCTTTCTGCCTTCTACCTGAACACATACAAGGTGTCCTTTCAGTCAGGAACCCAAGCGTACGGCCTCTATTATTATGTTCACTCTGCACCTCTCAAGTTATTTCTATACTCAGAAGGTATGAGTGATTGTTGCTCAAGAGTGGCAGTGATTCACCTTTCTAGTTCCCTTTCTTCTCGACACAAACACAGGTAAACATTGTTATAGACTCAAACAACACTAGAGCAAGGGTGTCAAACATCCAGAATTTTTTGTTGTTGTTGTTGTTTTTTTTCAGGGGAAAACGATCGAAAAAACGACATTGAAATAACTCAAACCAAATCGAAACTGTGTAGAAACGATAATGAACCTATATTTTATAGTCTCTTCACTCTGTCCAGCTTGTTAACAGTAATCGAAACGAAAGCTAGACAGCCAGGGAGCATAGCAAATTCCAAAAGCGATGGATAGAGGACTATTTGACGGCATGGAAATATAATCATTTTTAAGTGTGGCTCATTGGACCTTGGTGAAGACCAAATGCGCTTTGACACCCCTGCCCTAGAGGTTATTCAGTCTTCTTAAAAGATATATGTGTGTTATTTCTCACTTTGCTGGGCCTATGCCTAACAAATGCTGTATAAGGGAACATCATTGATTTGCTAACTTGCAGCTCTTCATGTACAACATGTAGAAAGACCAGAGCAACGAAATTAGAGAAGTAAGAGGTGGCAAATATCACATAAAATCTGGTGAGGCGTCAGTTTGTCTTATACTTCCTCATTCAATCAGATGATTCACATTCATTGGCTCCAAAAACTGTATTTGAATTGCCCCTGTCGGGTGTGGTGACGGCGCGACAGTGTGTGGGAGTTACTCACAGAGTGATGAGTCTGGCGTTTTCATCATCTCAACACCGTCCCTCATATGTGTCATAAAGATGATTGATCTAATGTTCTACTACAACAAAACATGCCGTCTGATGTCATTGTCTTCCGGTTACAGTGCTAGACATGCGTATGTTGGCGGTTGCACAGAAGACATTTTAAGGGAAGTTGAATCAACATTCTAGAGAGGAGCAGGAAGGCAGGAAGGCTCAGCTGCCGTACATGAAACATTAGATCAGCATCAGTACACGATCTCGCATGTGTTTACACATTACACCATTTTCAATTATGTTCAATACCTGACTGCAAATTACCATGGCTGTGTCCATAACTATATCTCCATAGAAACCACCACGTTTTCGAAACAGTTTAAAAAAACAAAAACAGTTAACTCATTAAAACATAATAACTTGTGTCAGAACCTGTAGCTATGGTTACCTGGCACAGGTATAAAGGTAAGGGGCCTGTTCTAGTAACCACAGCAACTCCACTATTCTAATGCCTTCCTCATAACAGTCTACTGAGAGATAACAAGTTTGTGAGACTGCTGCCATGTGACCATGAGATTGTGATTGAGAATGGCACATGGGGGTTCAACTCAAACACAGGGTTCTGGTTGGCTGTGGTGGTGGTATGGAGAGGATTAGGGTAGGGATGAGAGCATTGTGCAGTGTGCTGGAAGGTGGAGGTGTTCCTGTGTGCGTAGGATTTGGGTTGACTGGATCCTGACACAGGGAAACTGAAACCCCTCTGGTTGTTTTCTGTCACATTTTCTCAGTGTGTCTCTGCCCATCGACGCGCTTATAGAAATGGCTGCACTTTGTATCTGTAAATGCAACTCTCAGTTTAGGTTATCCTCTAATCGCTTTGTTTTGAGCCGGTCGTACATGCTTGATTACACCAGTCAACAGCCGACCCTGAAAGTTAGGCACAGAGGTCCTCTATAAACCTGTGAACAGGATGTAAGACTGAGAGGTCATGGAAGGTCATATAAAAAGCTTTCACACAATAGGTGTGGCCTTTATACGGCTGCATCCGATACACAGCTAAAATAATTTGTAGCGCAATTGTTCTCATCAGCCTATAAATATATCAAGCTGCCTCAGACAAGAAGCACAGTGTAAATGTCAGAGTGGTTTGTCACAGCTTCATTATTTATGTTGACTTATTGAGAAGGCCTATTCATCAGCCCTATCTAATGTGTCTGTCAGCCAGCACTTCTATGTCATAGAAAAGTGCAGGAACGCAGTTCCACTGTATGTAGCACAGTAATGTTTTCCCTTATTGTGTTTAAAGTCTTCAATTACAACAACAACAGACTTGTTGTTGGGGTGAGGAGGGCGAAGAAGACTTTCAGTGTGATGGACTACTCTCATAAACTGTATTCATCTCTGCCGTGGTGGTAATGCAGTAGTGTTGTGTTGGAGCAAGTTGCATACTGCCATGTTAAATGAATATGACACTAGCTAGGAGAGAGTGTGTAGTGGTGGTGTAGTGTATGTAGAGCTGTCAGAAGACAGGTCCCAGTCTCTTTATGGGGTGTCAGGAACCTGGGAGGAGTGGCAGGGTTTCTTGGCCTGAATGGACAGATTCCCTTACTCATCAAAACATGCCCGGAGGAGGGGTAGATAGTGGTGATTCAGTCCCCTGAGACGTGGTAATGACATTCAGACAGCTAGGGTTTTGAAGTGTCAGTGTATAACAGTGCTGTTTCTGTCTGGTGCACTAGGTTGCCATTGGATTATTACCTTGCAATATGAGGGAGGGTTTATGAAAACAACAGTATATAAAATCATATGTGATATACACACGTGTGACATAAAAGACTAGTATGTATAGCTTTAGATGTTTATAATAGCTGTATCTGAGTTGAGTCCATATTCTGCCTTGAAAACAGGAAGTGGTAGATTTCTTGAATGTGCTTCACATCATGACTACGCTCTCTCTGTTCAGAGGTGATGCATTATCAAATTGGAGAAACCTGAGGGGCCCAGACAAAGAAAGGCTTTTGATAGACACAGTCATTAACTACCACTGCAAGGCATTTACAAAGCCTTTAACAATAGTAGTGAGTGAAGGCATAGCACACGCTATCTCTATAACTTGTCAACGTCAGTCGTAATGGCAATGTGAAGTGGATCTGATTATAGACCCATTTTTTAGATGAGTCTGATTCATTTGTTCTTTTTTTGCTGTAGTAACAAAGAGAGGTTGGAAAAAAAGGACTAATTATTCCATTCAGACATATACATTGAATTATCATATAGCAACCACCTCAGCCATTAGATTAATTGAAAACAAATGTGACAGACAGATGTGTGTAGAGGTATAGAAAATGAAGACAACTCTTTATGGCCTACAGTATACTATAGCATGATCATTTTCTCTGCGTGTTTCTACCCACCCAACCCCTCTTACAGAGCAGAATATTACCACCATGCCCCTCAGGCCTCTGCCCCAACAGCAAAGCACAGCGTCTCCGGAGACCAATCTGTGAAATATGGCCCTGGTTCTCTCCTATGTGTGTGTTTTAATTATGAAAGGGTACCAATTTATTGATATCTCTATGAATGCAGGCAATATCTTGAAATAACATGTCAAACCACACTGTTTGGTGGTGAGATTTGATTCAGTTGTATTTACATCAGTTTGTCAACATCTATGTGTTGAACTGCTAAGACTGCTCTCAGACACATTTTATCATTAAGAATCTTCTCAGATGAGTTCAAAGCGTACTGTAAACACTTTTCTGAATTATTCCAGTCATTCCATTAGTCCCCAACCCTCACAAAATTAGGCGTGCATATATTTTCTGCATACAGGTGGTCCTGGGAATCGAACCTACAATTTAATTTTTTTTAACCTTTATTTAACTAGGCAAGTCAGTTAAGAACAAATTCTTATTTTCAATGACAGCTTAGGAACGGCGGGTTAACTGTTTTGTTCAGGGGCAGAACGACAGATTTGTACTTTGTCAGCTCGGGGATTCAATCTTGCAACCTTTCGGTTACAAGTCCAACACTCTAGCTACTAGGCTACCTGCCACCCCACTAGCCATTACATACCTCCTTGATCTGCTAAACGCTCCCTTTCTCAGAGGATAGAGATGCAGTGACTGCACTCCAGATATCAGCAGGCAGCAACGAGTAGTTAGGAGACCTGTACTCCACTAATGAACTCACACGTGTGATATTAAACCATCCAACCACCACTGATGAATTTGCTGTCACAAAAGGGGTCCCCAACCACAACAGTCTTGAGAACTCTACGCTAGAGGGTCTGTCATGTGTCTGTGATGAAAATGCAGGGTGGATGAATACATGCTCTGTCCTTTGCTGTGGAATCACTCCCCTGCATATTTATATAGCAGATTTACAGTAAATATCAAAGGTGAAGCTGTGTTCATTGCTGTTGGCATGCAGGGAAATGCCTCTTGCCTTTGTTGAGGGAGAATTATTTCATTTGGGCAGGAGCTCTCCATGAAATGGTTCGCTCTGTGGGGCCATCTGTATTGGTTGGGTTTTATGGTATGATTTCCTAGCCTTCCTTGTCTTCCTTATGTTCTCAACATCCAGGATCTCCTCTACCTGGTGAACAAGCTTGATGCTAATGCCCCATTTGGGACTGAAGATCTTGTAAACTCAAATGTATTGTCTTTGCACTCTCCCTCCCTCTTTCTCTCTTTCCCTCTCCCTCCCTCTCTTTCCCTCTCTCTCTTGTTCTCTCTTTCTCTCTCTGCATGTGGGTAATCCATCATTTAGATTCCCCAAATCACTAACAAACAAACCCAAATGTTCTGGGTCTGGTGACTAATGTTGATCTTGGGAGCTGTTTGACAAATGGCTGACGCACATAAGTGTCATTCCCAGCATGTCTTTATCAGCCGACTGGCATCGCTCTATATCTCTACTCCCTCTTGTGGATCTTTGAGGAATTGCATGGTATAAGAGGCTCACAGAAGCATGTTCTCCTGTTGCAGGAGCATTTTAGGTAATATACTTACCCAAATCAATTGATAATGTGTTGTACAAACACACGCATGCACATTTTACTAGATTCTGACAGCATTCATAATAAGCCGCATTCATCGCATTATTTCATCAGAAGAGAATGGCAGCTACTTGAAAATCCATTGGAGGTATTTGCTATTTCCCCTGGACTGCTGACACATATACAATCCCCTTCCTATGTTAGAGAATATGCAGAGTTTATTCTGTTTTATCAACCCCAAAACATTCTGATGACTTTACTTTGATTGCTTCAGCTAAGGAGGGGATTGTAATTTGATATCATTATGTTGGAGTGCGGTCCACCGCTCTGTTGAAGATAGTACTTACGTGGACAGAACAAGCCTAGCACAAACCCAGATCACTTTCATTACCGGGTGTTCATACACTCTCCCCTGCTCAAGGATTTCAATCACGCTGGGAGATGGAGATGGATAGATTTCTGTGGGTTTATTTATGGGTGCTAGTACATTTGTGAGGTGGGTGGAGTGGGAGAGACCCTGAACCCTGGCCAGGACAGACAGAGTACTGGGTGAGAAGTAGTTAGTACCATCCACAGAAGTTTCCTTTTCTCTCTGCCAGTCCAGTCTTAACAATAATAATCATTTGGTGGGTGCTTCTGTTTCTTAAGAAACATGAGAAATGGACATTAGACTGGTGGAAATCTGTTCTTTGGTCTGATGAGTCCAAATGTGAGATTTTTTTTCTTCCAACCGCCGTGTCTTTGTGAGATGCAGAGTAGGTGAACGGATGATCTCTGTATGTGTGGTTCCCACCGTGAAGCATGGAGGAGGAGGTGTGATGTGTGGGGGTGCTTTGCAGGTGACACTGTCGGTGACTTATTTAGAATTCAAGGCACACTTAACTAGCATGGCTACCACAGCATTCTGCAGCAATACGCCATCCCATCTGGTTTGCATTTAATGGGACTATAATTTGTTTTTCAACAGGACAATGACCCAACACACCTCCAGCCTGTGTAAGGGTAATTTTACCAAGAAGGAGAGTGATGGAGTGCTGCATCAGATGACCTGGCATCCACAATCACCTGACCTCAACCCAATTGAGATGGTTTGGGATGAGTTGGACCCCAGAGTGAAGGAAAAGCAGCCAACAAGTGCTCAGCATATGTGAGAACTCCTTCAAGACTGTTGGAAAAGCATTCCAGGTGAAGCTGGTTGAGAGAATGCCAAGTGTACAAAGCTGTCATCAAGGCAAAGGGTGGCTACTTTGAAGAATCTAAAATCTATTTTGATTTGTATAACACTTTTTTGGTTACTACATGATTCCATATGTTATTTCATAGTTTTGATGTCTTAACTATTATTCTACAATGTAGAAAATGTTAAAAAATAAAGAAAAACCCTTGAATGAATAGGTGTGTCCAAACTTTTGACTGGTACTTTATACAAATGAATGTGATATGTGATGCTCTCGCTCACTGATTGATTGTACAACGTACACAAATATGATTTCAGTGTGATATGGGGGTTGGAGCCATGTTTATTTCTACATTGTAAAGAAAAACTTGTAGAAATGGTCTGAGTCTTGCTGCTGGAAAACTCATTAGTGTAACATTCAGCTGTCACAGATGCAGTGCCTTGTGGCTCAGTTGGTAGAGCATGGCACTTAGAACACCAGGGTTGTGGGTTTAATTCCCACGGAGAACTGGTATGAAAAATATAGAAGTGCATGCACTCACTACTCTAAGTCATTCTGGATAAGAGTGTCTCCTTAAATGTAAATGCACCCCCCCCAACTTTTGTCTACAGTCTGTTTCATTCCTTACCACTCAAACACACCCATTATCAACAGTGACGCTGGAGCAATTAGGGTTAAGAGGCTTGCTGAAAGGCACATCAACGTATTTTTCGGCTTGAACTAGCAACCTTTCAGTTACTGGCCCAAAGCTCTAACCGCTAGGCTACCTCCTTCCTTGCCTACTCTTCTCCTCCTCAGTAACAGTGAGTAGCAGCACTGTCTATCAGGCCATCTGCTGCCTATCCCCTGTCTCAGCTGTGGAGTTGTCCTTTGCTGGCGTATGTAGGGAGGGTGCAAAGCGGGCACCAACACCCTCCCGCCCTGTTCCTGGTACCGTGGCTCTGTGCCACTCGTAAACCTGGCAGGGAGGGCTCAGGGTAACAGCTTCTGATTAGCAGACTACTGTACACTGAAGGAAATGTACAGCCCACTCTGGACAATATTGATCTGTTGTGCTGCCAGCATGAATATTAATATAGCATTCCTTTCATTCATTTTAGTATTCCGTCAGATAGAGATACATGAACAGATGGATTGTAAGAACGTCCCACTGGGCACAGACATCAGTTCAACGTCTAGTTTTGATTTACATTTGGTTGAGTTTCCAAATAACGTGAATTTAACGTGAAATCAACAAAAAATGTCACCATGCCATTGAATTTAAGTTAAACGTTTCTATAGAAAAAATACGAAATTCCCTTACGTTGATGACATTTTGCAATCCAATCAGTTTTCTACGTTGATAAAAAAATGTTTGGTTACCTCCCTACTTTTGAGCAGAAAGACTCGCCCTTTATTTTGCCGCAAACATTTCTCTTTGATTCATTCCTTCTCCAAGTGACATTGAAATAGAGAGGTTGATTCGTTGTGGATATAATCTGTGTATAATCTCACAGCTGTGTATAACTGGCTTGATTATTGGGTTTATACATCATGTCAAAGAAGACAGGACTCTTAGTTAAATACATATTTTTGAAAGTTGTCATCTCTGGTATGAATCGATGTTTGTGTTGACCATTTTAGAGACAGTACCTACAATACTCCACCAGAGGGAGGTAAAAGCTCAGAGGGCACCTTCTCACAAGAATTCCACACCCACATCCCATGACAGCCACAGCACAGATGCTGATATTGCCACACAAGTGCCTATAATCTCATGTGAGAAGGCCAATCTGATATCTTGTGCACGCACACACTTTAAAAGAGATGAGTAAATAAGTAATTCACTTAAAACAGGAGATTCATAGTAAGGCCAGGGCTGTTCTATAGATAAGTGCTTGATTTTGTGCTTCATTAGATCATTAATGGTTTATATGAATTTGAGAATCCAGGCCACACGTTGCGTATCTATTCTGTAAGCCTTTCTTGCAGGTAGTATGCTATCAGATAGGATGGTTTGAGTTGTTGAGGATGCCTGACAAGCTACCGAGCACAAGCTTATGTTTTCCCAAAGACCTTGCGATACCTGTGAGAGCGGGGTGTTTATGAAATATTAAACTTATTTGTTCAAATGAAAGTGATTTATAGTGTTATTGAGGATATCATTTTTCTGTCTAGGAAAAATGATTGATAATATATTTCAAATGTACAGTCAATTGTGTGTTAAATTCTAACAATGCATGTACCTACAATGTTTTTATTTTTTTATTATTCAACTACTTTTGGTATTCCTCTTCTGTAATGGCAATAGTCAATATTTACAACCCTGCTGGAAAATCCATCTTAGACCAGCTTGGTGTATGAGCTGGTCAGTTGCTGGTCAAACTGGTAATAAGCTGGTAGGTACGAGTTTGGACAAACTCGTAAGGACATGGTTGAGCTGGTAGACCAGTTTGGACAAACTCGTAAGGACATGGTTGAGCTGGTAGACCAGTTTGGACAAACTTGTAAGGACATGGTTGAGATGGTAGACCAGTTTGGACAAACTCGTAAGGACATGGTTGAGCTGGTAGACCAGTTTGTACAAACTCGTAAGGACATGGTTGAGCTGGTAGACCAGTTTGGACAAACTCGTAAGGACATGGTTGAGCTGGTAGATCAGTTTGGACAAACTTGTAAGGACATGGTTGAGCTGGTAGACCAGTTTGGACAAACTCGTAAGGACATGGTTGAGCTGGTAGATCAGTTTGGACAAACTCGTAAGGACATGGTTGAGCTGGTAGACCAGTTTGGACAAACTCGTAAGGACATGGTTGAGCTGGTAGACCAGTTTGGACAAACTTGTAAGGACATGGTTGAGCTGGTAGACCAGTTTGGACAAACTCGTACGGACATGGTTGAGCTGGTAGACCAGTTTGTACAAACTCGTAAGGACATGGTTGAGATGGTAGCTGGATTTTCCAGCAGGGACTACATTTCTGTTTTGATCAACTAACCATTTTACCACTTGTTGAATTGTTACTTAATTCAGCTCTATCTGGATCCATACAAAATGTGACAGAAAACATGTTTGTTGTTTCACACAGCACCAATATTGTTGAAGAAATATTATGATCGATATGATTTGTATATGCTATGAAGGGTTATGGTTACTGCCATTCTAGTAAAGGCTGAGAATAGAACACGTTGGGTGCTAGGTAACAGTGAAAAAAAAAAAAAAAAACACTTAACCGCTCAAATTAAGGCCAGGGTTGAAATCCTGGAGCAATGCCATACGAACTCTTCAGAGTTCTGATGAAGTGCAAAGATGAACTTCCGGCGCCGACAGAGATGGCCGCCTCACTTCGCGTTCCTAGGAAACTATGCAGTATTTTGTTTTTTTTATGTGTTATTTCTTACATTGTTACCCCAGGAAATATTAGGCTTTATTACATGCAGTCGGGAGGAACTATTGGATATAAGAGCAACGTCAACTCACCAACATTACGACCAGGAATACGACTTTCCCGAAGCGGATCCTGTTTGGACCAGCACCCAGGACAATGGATCAGATCCCAGCCGGCAACCCAAAACAACGGCGCCGTAGAAGGGGCAGACGGAGCGGTCTTCTGGTCAGGCTCCGTAGACGGGCACATCGCACACCGCTCCCGAGCATACTACTCGCCAATGTCCAGTCTCTTGACAACAAGGTAGACGAAATCCAAGCAAGAGTTGCCTTCCAGAGAGACATCAGAAACTGTAACGTTCTTTATTTCACGGAAACATGGCTCACTCGAGACACGCTATCGGAGTCGGTACAGCCACCTGGTTTCTTCACGCATCGCGCCGACAGAAACAAGCATCTCTCTGGTAAGAAGAAGGGCGGGGGTGTATGCCTTATGATTAACGGGACGTGGTGTGATCATAACAACATACAAGAACTCAAGTCCTTTTGTTCACCTGACTTAGAATTCCTCACAATCAAATGCCGACCGCATTATCTACCAAGAGAATTCTCTTCGATCATAATCACAGTCGTGTATATTCCCCCCCAAGCAGACACATCGACGGCCCTGAAAGAACTTCATTCAACTCTATGTAAACTGGAAACCACATATCTGAGGCTGCATTTATTGGAGCTGGGGATTTTAACAAGGCTAATCTGAAAACAAGGCTTCCTAAATTCTATCAGCACATCGATTGCGCATCCCGGGCTGGCAAAACCCTAGATCATTGTTATTCTAACTTCCGCAACGCATATAAGGCCCTCCCCTGCCCTCCTTTTGGAAAAGCTGACCACGACTCCATTTTGTTGCTCCCAGCCTATAGACAGAAACTAAAACAGGAAGCACCCGCGCTCAGGTCTGTTCAACGCTGGTCCGACCAATCGGATTCCACGCTTCAAAATTGCTTCGATCACGTGGACTGGGATATTTTTTATTTATTTATTTTATTTTACCGTTATTTTACCAGGTTTTGGGTAAACTGGGATATGGGACTGGAGTATGTTCCGCATAATGTCGAACAACAACATTGATGAATACGCTGATTCGGTGAGCGAGTTTATTAGCAAGTGCATCGGTGATGTTGTACCCACATCGTCTATTAAAACATTCCCCAACCAGAAACCGTGGATTGATGGCAGAATTCGCGCAAAACTGAAAGCACGAACCACTGCTTTTAATCAGGGCAAGGTGACCAGAAACATGACCGAATACAAACAGTGTTGCTTTTCCCTCTGCAAGGCAATCAAACAAGCTAAGCCTCAGTATAGAGACAAAGTGGAGTCGCAATTCAACGGCTCAGACACGAGAGGTATGTGGCAGGGTCTACAGTCAATCATGGACTACAAAAGAAAAAACAGCTCCGTCGCGGACCACGATGTCTTGCTCCCAGACAGACTAAACAACTTCTTTGCTCACTTTAGGGACAATACAGTGCCACTGACACGGCCTGCTACCAAAACCTGTGGGCTCTCCTTCACTGCAGCCAACGTGAGTAAAACATTTAAACGTGTTAACCCTCACAAGGCTGCAGGCCCAGACGGCATCCCCGGCCGCGTCCTCAGAGCATGCGCAGACCAGCTGGCTGGTGTGTTTACGGACATATTCAATCAATCCTTATCCCAGTCTGCTGTTCCCACATGCTTCAAGAGGGCCACCATTGTTCCTGTTCCCAAGAAAGCTAAGGTAACTGAGCTAAATGACTACCGTCCTGTAGCACTCACTTCCATCACCATGAAGTGCTTTGAAAGACTAGTCAAGGACCATATCACCTCCACCCTACCTGACACCCTAGACTCACTCCAATTTGCTTACCGCCCCAATAGGTCCACAGACGACGCAATCACACTGCACACTGCCCTAACCCATCTGGACAAGAGGAATACCTATGTAAGAATGCTGTTCCTCGATTACAGCTTAGCATTTAACACCATAGTACCCTCCAAACTCGTCATTAAGCTCGAGACCCTGGGTCTCGACCCTGCCCTGTGCAACTGGGTCCTGGACTTCCTGACGGGCTGCCCCCAGGTGGTGAGGGTAGGTAACAACATCTCCACCCCGCTGATCCTCAACACAGGGGCCCCACAAGGGTGCGATCTCAGCCCTCTCCTGTACTCCCTGTTCACCCACGACTGCGTGGCCATGCACGCCTCCAACTCAATCATGAAGTTTGCAGACGACACTACAGTGGTAGGCTTGATTACCAACAACGACGAGACGGCCTACAGGGAGGAGGTGAGGGCCCTTGGAGTGTGGTGTCAGGAAAATAACCTCACACTCAATGTCAACAAAGCAAAGGAGATGATCGTGGACTTCACGAAACAGCAGAGGGAGCAGCCCCCTATCTACATTGACTGGACAGTAGTGGAGAGGGTGGAAAGTTTTAAGTTCCTCGGCGTACACATCACGGACAAACTGAACTGGTCCACCCACACAGACAGCGTGGTGAAGAAGGCGCAGCAGCGCCTCTTCAACATCAGGGGGCTGAAGAAATTCGGCTTGGCACCAAAAACACTCACAAACTTTTACAGATGCACAATCGAGAGCATCCTGTCGGGCTCTATCACCGCCTGGTACGGCAACTGCTCCGCCCATAACTGTAAGACTCTCCAGAGGGTAGTGAGGTCTGCACAACGCATCACCGGGGGCAAACTACCTGCCCTCCAGGACACCTACACCAACCGATGTCACAGGAAGGCCAAAAAGATCATCAAGGACAACAACCACCCGAGCCACTGCCTGTTCACCCCGCTATCATCCAGAAGGCGAGGTCAGTACAGGTGCATCAAAGCGGGGACCGGGAGACTGAAAAACAGCTTCCATCTCAAGGCTATCAGACTGTTAAACAGCCATCACTAACATTGAGTGGCTGCTGCCAACATACTGACTCAACTCTAGCAACTTTAATAATGGAAAAATGTATGTAATAAATGTATCACTAGCCACTTTAAACAATGCCAATAATGTTTACATACCCTACATTACTCATCTCATATGTATATACTGTACTCTATACCATCTACTGCATTTTGCCATCTTGATGTAATAAATGTATCACTAGCCACTTTAAACAATGGCACTTTATATAATGTTTACATACCCTACATTACTCATCTCATATGTATATACTGTACTCTATACCATCTACTGCATCTTGCCTATGCCGTTCGGCCATCACTCATTCATATATTTTTCTGTACATATTCTTATTCATTCCTTTACACTTGATGTATAAAGTAGTTGTTGTGAAATTGTTAGGTTAGATTACTTGTTAGATATTACTGCATGGTCGGAACTAGAAGCACAAGCATTTCGCTACACTCGCATTAACATCTGCTAACCATGTGTATGTGACGAATAAAATTTGATTTGATTTGGCATGATTTTCACAAGGACTGTTAACATTGTTCTGTAGAAAACACTCAAAATCAATGAAGGTCTTCTGATGATCCAATCATTAACAACTCAATGGTGCTAAAAAAAATAAACTTGCTAACATCAATAGCTTGGTTGCCAGATGTTGCATCATGCAATCGAAACTGTTAAAATGAAGTGCTTTGTAACACCAAAACGAGTGGGAGCTGAGCTGCCACCAACGCAAAGGAGACAACCTTAACTTTGATGGACTATTGAAACACATCATCCTGTTTTGAGGCATGACACTGTGTTGTTACACCATTTAATCAAGGGTTGCGCAACACCTTGCCAGGGACTGGGAGCACTATTTGAAAAGTTTGAAAACAAGTAGAAAAAAAATGTTGAAAAAAGAATTACATACCTTCTCTTTTGGTGTCGTTTTCTCTCTCTAAAGCTTCTAAACAGTGTTATGGTGTTTCACATCCTGTCTAGTGCAGAATTAGATCACTTCTTCTAGAGCAGGGGTCTCCAACCGTTTCTAACATGAGAGCTACTTAAAAAAATGAAACATGCTGTGAGCTACTAATTTTTTTCTAGATTTCAAGTAGGCAAATTCTTCTCTTCTACTCTCCCCTGCAACTCTTCCCCAGATCCTTAGTGTAAAATAGAAAGTAGTGCACTGTTTTTTCTGTTAACATACCTGGTATAATAATGATTAAAAAACAACTTGAATAGGAGGCAATATAAAATCAGGTGCTTCTCCAAATTATGTTTTATATTTTCTCTAATTATTTTTAGTTTTTCACTCTACAATTGATCATAGAGAAACAACGAAATTCCATGCTCTGAGTTTATGTCAATGATTAAATCACATCAGAAGACCATTTTTTTGGGGGGGTCAGGAAGAAAACAAACAGATTTAGCTTTTTTAATGTAATTCCCATTTAATTGCACATCTGACCCCACCTACACCAGAAGTACACTCATTTTTTTATTGAATTGAGCATTTTGTCTTGCAGCATTGCGTTACAAAGGCGGTTGCAGTGCGTTCTGTGTCGTGCGTACTTTGGATTTATCTAACATATGCATTCAATTGTATGTGTAGACGGCTAACAGAAATGGTAGCAGAAGGTGAATGTTGAACTTTGCTGCACACATATACAGATGATGCTGCGTACCATTTCAAATCAAATTGTATTGGTAACATACACATGGTTAGCAGATGTTATTGCAAGTGTAGCGAAATGCTTGTGCTTCTAGGTCCGACAGTGCAGCAAAATCTAACAAGTAATATCTAACGATTCCACAACAGATACCTAATACACACAAATCTAAGTAAAGGAATGGAATATATAATATAAATATATGAATGATCAATGACAGAGCGGCATAGGCTAAGATATGATAGATAGTATAGAATACAGTATATACAGTTGAAGTTGGAAGTTTACATACACTTAGGTTGGAGTCATTAAAACTTGTATTTCAACCACTCCACGAATTTCTTGTTAATAAACTATAGTTTTGGCTAGTCGGTTAGGACATCTACTTTGTGCATGACACAAGTAATTTTTCCAACAATTGTTTACAGACAAATTATTTCACTTATAATTCACTGTATCACAATTCCAGCAAGTCAGAAGTTTACATACACTAAGTTGACTGTGCCTTTAAACAGCTTGGAAAATTCCAGAAAATGATGTCATGGCTTTAGAAGCTTCTGATAAGCTAATTGACATCATTTGAGTCAATTGGAGGTGTACCTGTAGATGTATTTCAAGGCCTACCTTCAAACTCAGTGCCTCTTTGCTTGACATCATGGGAAAATTCAAAAGAAATCAGCCAAGACATTTGAAAAAAATGGTAGACCTCCACAAGTCTGGTTCATCCTTGGGAGCAATTTCTAAACGCCTGAAGGTACCACGTTCAAACAATACATACAATAGTACGCAAGTATCAACACCATGGGACCACGTAGCTGTCATACCGCTCAGGAAGGAGACGTGTTCTGTCTCCTAGAGATGAACGCACTTTGGTGCGAAAAGTGCAAATCAATCCCAGAACAGCAGCAAAGGACCTTGTGAAGATGCTGGAGGAAACAGGTACAAAAGTATCTATATCCACAGTAAAATGAGTCCTATATCGACATAACCTGAAAGGCCGCTCAGCAAGGAAGAAGCCACTGCTCCCAAACCGCCATAAAAATCCAGACTACGGTTTGCAACTGCACATGAGGGCAAAGATCTTACTTTTTGGAGAAATGTCCTCTGATCTGATGAAACAAAAATAGAACTGTTTGGCCATAATGACCATCGTTATGTTTGGACGAAAAAGGGAGAAGCTTGCAAGCTGAAGAAGACCATCCCAACCATGAAGCATGGGGGTGGCAGCATCATGTTGTGGGGGTGCTTTGCTGCAGGTGGGACTGGTGCACTTCACAAAATAGATGGCAGCATGAGGAGGGAAAATTATGTGGATATATTGAAGCAACATCTCAAGATATTAGTCAGGAAATTAAAGCTTGGTCGCAAATTGGTCTTCCAAATGGACAATGACGCCAAGCATACTTCCAAAGTTCTGGCAAAATGGCTTAAGGACAACCAAGTCAAGGTATTGGAGTGGCCATCACAATATCCTGACCTCAATCCTATAGAAAATGTGTGGGCAGAACTGAGAAAGCTTGTGTGAGCAAGGAGGCCTACAAACCTGACTCAGTTACCCCAGCTCTGTCAGGAGGAATGGGCCAAAATTCACCCAACTTATTGTGGGAAGCTTGTGGAAGGCTACCCGAAACGTTTGACCCAAGTTAAACAATTTAAAGGCAATGCTAGCAAATACTAGTTGAGTGTCTGTAAACTTCTGACCCACTGGGAATGTGCTGAAAGAAATAAAAGCTGAAATAAATCATTCTCTCTACTATTATTCTGACATTTCACATTCTTAAAATAAAGTGGTGATCCTAACTGACCTAAGACAGGGGCTTTTTACTAGGATTAAATGTCAGGAATTGTGAAAAACTGAGTTTAAATGTATTTGGCTAAGGTGTATGTAAACTTCCGACTTCAACTGTACATATGAGATGAGTAATGCAAGATATGTAAACATTAATAAAATGGCATTATTATTTTGTGTAATGACAATGCAGGCGTGTTCAAGGAGGCACTCAGAGGCCAAATTGAACTTTGCAACAACGTGGAGGGCTCTGTATAGCTCTGCATTGACATGATTGGTTGCCGGTAGGTGAGGGCGGGAGGCCCTGTATAAACACAAACTCACTTCCTTGACAACTTAATTCACAACAGCGCTGCGCTACTTTGCAAATTGCACGAAGTATGAATGCCCTGACTTCTGCATTAAATGCTGCACGACCAATGCAGACGGCGGATTGACCATGTAGCAATAGCCGTGTAGCGCCTTTAATGTGCTGGTCTAGAGATGCTACTACTGCTAATTTCATAGCAAAGTTTGCAAATTACAAATAATAGATACAAACTATATACTTTCTCATTATATACTAATGCCATGTAAACCTACTTTGCAGTTAACATTTAATCGAGGAGGTTTTCAGTAAAGTATTTCTGTCAATCCACAAGAAGGTTGTCACATCAACTGGCTACACACAGAGTAATGGACAAATACACACACCATGCAAAATTGATGGAAATTAATTGGCAGTTATTGTGTTAAGTTTAGATTTTTAAGCCAATAGTGTCTAACCAGTGGTGGCATAATGTCAACGTTGCATTGATTAGGTAGTAGCTGGGAGTTTATGGTGTCTGATTCTTGTGAGATTTGTTTATGACAGTTTACAGTGTAACACGTGAAAATTACAATAACTTTCAGAATTGTTTGGTGAGCTACTCATAGGTGGGATGTGAGCTACTGGTAGCTTGCGATCGTCCTGTTGGAGACCCCTGTTCTCAAGTATTTTCATTGATTGATATATCTGATCATTTGCCAGTTTAACCCCTTTGTCAGGCATTGTTGAGCAAAGTGCTCAATCCACCAGAAGGAACTGATGGTTTCACAGCAAGCATTGCAGGATACTGTATTTAGCTCTACCATTAAAAGATTGAAATGTGGGAATGGGTTGTCTCATCACTGAACGTTATTTTGGCTGAAAGTTTTCATGTCCGTTCATCATGATCCATTACACCTCATGGCACAACAAGCTTCTTAATATTAATATAGAAGTATACTTTTCTATCTTCAAACATGCATGCATTGTATAAAATTATCATAAAATCTAAAAATGTATTTTTTTTTCTTCGAACTAGGCAAGTCCGTTATGAACAAATTCTTATTTACAACGACAGCCTACCGGGGAACAGTGGGTTAACTGCCTTGTCCAGGGGAAGAACGACATATTTTTACCTTCTCAGCTCGGGGATTTGAGCCAGCAACCTTTCAGTTACTGGCTCAACGCTCTAACCACTAGGCTACCTGCAGTCCTCTAAAAACAGAGCCTGGTTGACAAATAATTTAAACGACTTGCATTCGTTTTTATTATGTATATGTTTTTTGTTGTCTTTTTCAAGTTCCTTGGTGTCCACATCACCAACAAATTATCATGGTCCAAACACCTGATGCAACCTGCATCCTGACTGATTGCATCACTGGCTGGTATGGCAATTGCTCAGCATTCACCTGCAAAGCACTACAGAGTGTCGTGCATACGGCCCAGTACATCACTGGGGCCAAGCATCCTGCCATCTAGGACCTCTATACCAGGCAGTGTCAAAGGAAGGCCCTTGAAATTGTCAAAGACTCCAGCCACCCTAGTCATTGACTGTTCTCTCTGCTACCGCACGGCAAGCGGTACCGGAGCGCCAAGTCTAGGTCCAAAACGCTCCTAAACAGCTTCTACCCCCAAGCCATAAGACTACTGAACAGTTAATCAAATGGCTACCCGGACTATTTACTGCTGCTACTCCCTGTTTATTATCTATGCATAGTCCCTTTACCCCTACTTACATGTACATATTATCTCAATTACCTCGACTAACCTGTACCCCCGCACATTGACTCAGCACAGTTACCCCCTGTATATATAGCCTCGTTATTGTTATCATTTTGTGTAACTTTTTTTTACTTTAGTTTATTTAGTAAATATTTTCTTAACTAACATTTTTCTTAAATCTGCATTGTTTGTTAAGGGCTTGTAAGTAAGCATTTCACAGTAAGTGTAACGGCTGTCGTAGTAATGAAACCAAGGTGCAGCGGAGGATGTGTCTCAACAGAAAACAATCACCCACAAACCCCAAAGGAAAAACAGGCTGCCTATGTGTGACTCCCAATCAGCAACAACGAACTACAGCTGTTCCTGATTGGGAGCCACACACGGCCAACCAAAGAAACAAACCAACATAGAAAAATAAACATAGAACGCCCACCCATGTAACACCCTGGCCTAACCAAAATAGAGAACAAAAACCCCTCTCTATGGCCAGGGCGTTACAGTACCCCCCCCCCCCCCCCCCCCCCAAAGGTGCGGACTCCGGCCGCAAAACCTGACTCTGAAGGGGAGGGTCTGGGTGGGCCCTCCTACAGCGGCGGCTCTGGTGCGGGACGTGGACCCCGCTCCACCCTTGGCTTAGCCCACTTAGGTGGCGCCCCTAGCTGCGCCAGAGGACTGGAGGGCGACCCTGGCTGCGCCCGGCTGGCGAGCGACCCTGGCGGCTCCGGACAGGTGGGCGTCCCTGGCGGCTCCGGACTGGCGGGCGGCTCTGGCGGCTCTGGCCCAGGATTCACCAGGCTGGGGAGACATGCAGGAGGCCTGGCTTTGGGCGCAGGCACAGGACTCACCAGGCTGGGGAGACCCACAGGAGGCCTGGTCCTGGGAGGAGGCACAGGATAGACCAGGCTGGAGAGACTCACTGGAGGCCTGTTCCTGGGAGGAGGCACAGGATAAACCAGGCTGGAGCAACCCACTGGAGGCCTGGTCCTGGGAGGAGGCACAGGATAGACCAGGCTGGAGAGACCCACTGGAGGCCTGGTCCGAGGAGGAGGCACAGGATAAACCGGGCTGTGGGGGAGCACTGGAGTTCTGGTACGTAGGCTTGCCACCCAAACTCCAGGCTGAATGCCCACTTTTGCCCGGCACGGGCGGAGCGCAGGCATAGGCCGAACTGAGCCCTCCCAGTGCCCCGGAGACACAGTGCGCAGCGCAGGATAGCCTGGACCGAGACAGCACACCGGAGACCAGATGCGCTGAGCGGGAACACTCCGACCTACTCTCGCATGGCACTTGCGGGGGGCTGGCCTATAGCGCACCGGGCTATGAACACTCACTGGAGACACCGTGCGCTTCACAGCATAACACGGTGCCTGACCAGTACCACGCTGCTTCCGGTAAGCACGGGGAGTTGGCTCAGGTCTCCAACCTGACTCTGCCACACTCCCCGTGTGCCCCCCCAAAACATTTTTTGGGGGCTGCCTCTCGTGCCTGTTGCGCTCCCTTGCCTCATACCAGCGCCTCTCAGCTATCGCTGCCTCGATCTCCCACTGCGGGCGGCAATACTCCCCAGCTTGAGCCCATGGTCCTTTACCATCCAGTAATTCCTCCCATCTCCACGAGTCCATACTGCCCCTCTCCTGGTGCTTCTCCTTCCTCCGCTGCTTGGTCCGCTTCTTGGTGGGTGATTCTGTAACGGCTGTCGTAGTAATGAAACCAAGGTGCAGCGGAGGATGTGTGTTCATCTTAGAAATGTTATATGAAAAAGAGAACACTTTACAAAAATAAACCAAAGATGACAGCAAAACAGTCCTGTCAGGAAAAACTCTCAACAGAAAACAATCACCCACAAACCCCAAAGGAAAAACAGGCTGCCTATGTATGACTCCCAATCAGCAACAACGAACTACAGCTGTTCCTGATTGGGAGCCACACACGGCCAACCAAAGAAACAAACCAACATAGAAAAATAAACATAGAACGCCCACCCATGTAACACCCTGGCCTAACCAAAATAGAGAACAAAAACCCCTCTCTATGGCCAGGGCGTTACAGTAAGGTCTACCTCCACCTGTTGTATCTTGCGCATGTGACAAATACAATTTGATTTGATGATTTGAAATTACGGTGGAATCCCATAAAAGATATTCTCCATTGGGCCTTATCATCAATCAATATTTAAGCTATAAACCATTTGCATGTCTTAACCATTTCATTGTATGAGAGACACGGTCTGCCCCAAAATATTTTGTGTGTTTTGATGCTGCCTTTTACATGCACTGAAACCACCAAAACATTTTGTTTTTAAAACAACAGTCTTAAAAACACAAATTATTCAGATTGAAGAACCACTTTGGGTGTTTCAGAGTACTTCTATTCTGTTTTAAAACACTTTCAGTGTATCATGACGCTTACATTGGGTTTACATTCAAACTACCTCCGAACACCAGAACTCAGGTTAGATGCACTACTTTTTATGGTTTCATTACACAATCATGGTGTTTTGTGTCTTTCTATTTTCCCTCCACTGTACTTTTGGTGCTAACAGCACTATAACGACAGACAGTATCATTATAACGACAGACAGTATCACTATAATGACAGACAGTATCACTATAACGACAGACAGTATCATTAGACAGTATCACTATAACGACAGACAGTATCACTATAACAACAGACAGTATCACTATAATGTCAGACAGTACCACTATAATGACAGATAGTATCACTATAACGACAGACGGTATCATCAGACAGTATCACTATAACGACAGACAGTATCACTATAATGACAGACAGTATCACTATAATGACAGACAGTATCACTATAATGTGCAAGAAAATAGAGTAGTAAGGGACAGGTGTCGTGTGTCAAGTACTGGCTTGAATTAAAATGTGTACAGTTACACACTGACTGGACTTCGAAATTATTGATATACACCCATTGTAACGGCTGTCGGGAGAGAGAGTAGACCAAGGCGCAGCGGAGTTAGTGTTCATCATGATTTTAATAACAGAAGAACACTACACAAAACAAAACGAGAAAACTGACAGCCAAACAGCCCTGTCAGGTGCAAAACACTCAACAGAAACAATTACCCACAAAACCCCAACGGAAAAACAGGCACTTATGTGTGACTCCCAATCAGCAACAACACTCTACAGCTGTGCCTGATTGGAAGCCACACGGCCAAAATCAATTAAACAAACCAACATAGAAAAATGCACATAGAACGCCCACCCAATGTAACCCCCTGGCCTAACCAAAATAAAGAACAAAAAAACCCTCTCTATGGCCAGGGCGTTACAGTACCCCCCCCCCCCCCAAGGTGCGGACTCCGGCCGCAAAACCTGACTCTGAAGGGGAGGGTCTGGGTGGGCCTTCTACGGCGGCGGCTCAGGTGCGGGACGTGGCCTCTGCTCTACCCTCGGTGTCGCCCTCTTAGGCTGCGCACCTGGCCGCGCCGAAGGTCTGGTGGGCGACCCTGACTGCGCCCGGCTGGCGGGCGGTGATAGCTGCGCCCGGCTGGCGGGCGGTGATGGTTGTGCCCGGCTGGCGGGCGACCCTGGTTGCGCCCGGCTGGCGGGCGGCGATGGCTGCGCCCGGCTGGCGGGCGGCGATGGCTGCGCCCGGCTGGTGGGCGGCGATGGCTGCGCCTGGCTGGCGGGCGACCCTGGTTGCCCCCGGCTGGCGGGCTTCCCTGGCTGTGCCCGGCTGGCGGGCGTCCGTGGCCCAGGATTCACCAGGCTGAGGAGACATGTAAGAGACCTGGCCCTAGGCGCAGGCACAGGACTCACCGGGCTGGCGGGCGGCTCTGACTGCTCTGGACAGGCGGGCGGCTCTGGCGGCTCCGGACAGGCGGGCAGCTCTGGCGGCTCTGGACTGGCAAGACCCACTGGAGGCCTAGTCCTAGGAGGCGGCACAGGAGAGACCAGGATGGGGAGACCCACTGGAGGCCTGGTCCGTGGAGACGGCACAGGAGAGACCAGGATGGGGAGACCCACTGGAGGCCTGGTCCGTGGAGGCGGCACAGGAGAGACCAGGATGGGGAGACCCACTGGAGGCCTGGTCCGTGGAGGAGGCACAGGCTTAACCAGGATGGGGAGACCCACTGGAGGCCTGGTCCGTGGAGGCGACACAGGAGAGACCAGGATGGGGAGACCCACTGGAGGCCTGGTCCGTGGAGCAGGCACAGGACTGACCAGGATGGGGAGACCCACTGGAGGCCTGGTCCGTGGAAGCGGCACAGGACTGACCAGGATGGGGAGACCCACTAGAGGCCTGGTCCGTGGAGGAGGCACAGGCTTAACCAGGATGGGGAGACCCACTGGAGGCCTGGTCCGTGGAGGCGGCACAGGATTCACCAGGCTGGGGAGACATGCAGGAGGCCTGGTTCTGGGCGCAGGCACAGGATAAACCAGGTCCTGAAGACGCACTGGAGGTCTAGAGCGCACGGCCTGCACAACCCGTCCTGGCTCGATGCCCAATCTCCCCCGGCAGATGTTAGGAGCTGGGATGTAACGCACCGGGCTCTCCACGCGTACTGGGGACACCGTGCGCTTTACTGCATAACACGGTGCCTGACCAGTACTACGTTGTCTCCTGTAAGCACGGGGAGCTGGCTCAGGTCTCCAACCTGACTCTGCCACACTCCCCGTGTGCCCCCCCAAAAAATGTTTGGGGGGGGCTGCCTCTCGGGCTCTCCACGCGTTTCCCCGGCAGGTTGCTGCAATGGTCAAATAGCTGTTCCCAAGTCCAGTCTATTCTTGCCTCCAATACTTCCAGCGACCAGGATGCCATCTCCTCCAGAGCGCGCTGCTTCCTATAGTCCTCCTTGACTTCCATCTGCCCTCTTCTCTGCTGCTTGGTCTTCTTGTGGTGGGTAATTCTGTAACGGCTGTCGGGAGAGAGAGTAGACCAAGGCGCAGCGAGTTAGTGTTCATCATGATTTTTAATAACAGAAGAACACTACACAAAACAAAACGAGAAAACTGACAGCCAAACAGCCCTGTCAGGTGCAAAACACTCAACAGAAACAATTACCCACAAAACCCCAACGGAAAAACAGGCACTTATGTGTGACTCCCAATCAGCAACAACACTCTACAGCTGTGCCTGATTGGAAGTCACACGGCCAAAATCAATTAAACAAACCAACATAGAAAAATGCACATAGAACGCCCACCCAATGTAACACCCTGGCCTAACCAAAATAAAGAACAAAAAAACCCTCTCTATGGCCAGGGCGTTACACCCATTGATTCTTGATATTGATATTGATATTGTAACTTATAAATCGCTCATGAGCTTAGTTCAAATGGTGTACCCCATCAGAACCCAAAAGAAAAGCTTGTTTTATTCCAATGTTTGGAAGCAATGTCATTGTAAATCCTCAAAACTATAGTTTTGATCTCATCAGTGGTCAGTCCTTGCATCCACAGCTGTGTTTATGAATTTGAGAGGGATTACATTTCACCAGCCCCATCCCTCAGCTGTTTACTGCAGATTTCCCCTTTAAAATTTGAATGATGTGACTGTCTAAGTTATTGTCTCAGTGCATGCACTTGAACAGTTAGCGTAGAAGTTCGGTGCCAAGGCCTGCTGATACAAGCTGTGGACCCTTTTGACTACATAATCATGTTTCTAACCTTACAGATAACTAACTACCTTACCTGAAACTCACAATGTTATTTCCTAGCTATTCATGACTGAAATGGCAGAGACAATGGGTGAAAATAAGACTGAAAAATATCTTTCTTTCCTTTGTTTATTGAGCTATGTTTACATAGGCTACTACTCTAAATACATGTCATACTACACTCTAAAGTTTAAACCATACCTGATGAAACAGTAGATAATAATGTCCTTTGGGGGATGAAGCATTGTGACGTGTGCTTGACAATATAATTGTGTGGCTCTTGGGGAGAAACAGGCTCTGTGGTGGAGGTTGGGGGAAAAGGAGAAGGTGTCTTTTGTGCACAAAGCACAGTGTTGGCAAGTAGGAGGACAAATCAGACATTCAAGGGTGTACTGTCGCTATGGCAACTACTGTTAAGATGACAAGGATGCAGTAGCAACGGAATGATTTCAGGCTGATACTCCTTGGCTAGCTGCTTTAATTAACAGGGCTTACGAAGGGAAGCAGAGACAGTTGCGCTCAACTTTGATCCACCCGGGGGGGATTAACATCAGGTATCCTGACACTGGCCGGCTCGTCTGGGGCACACTCTCTCTTTGCATGTCTAACACTATACACGTCAGCTACTACAGCGAGTGAAATCACTGCAACACTGAACAAAGAGCTGCAGTTAGTTTCAGAATGGGTGGCAAGGAATAAGTTAGTCCTAAATATTTCAAAAACTGAAAGCATTGTATTTGGGACAAATCATTCACTAAAGCATAAACCTCAACTATATCTTGTAATACATAATGAGGAAATTGAGCAAGTTGAGGTGACTATACTGCTTGGAGTAACCCTGCATTGTTAACTGTTATGATCAAAACATGTTGATTCAACAGTAGTTAAGATGGGGAGAAGTCTGTCCATAATAAAATGCTGCTCTACCTTCTTAACAGTTCTATCAACAAGGCAGGTCCTACAGGCTCTAGTTTTGTCACACCTGGACTACTGTTCAGTCGTGTGGTCTGAACAGGTGCCACAAAGAGGGACCTCGGAAAATTATAATTGGCTCAGAACAGGGCAGCACAGCTGGCCTTTAAATGTACAAGGAGAGTTAACATAAATAATATGCATGTACATCTCTCATGGCTCAAAGTGGAGGAGAGATTGACTTCATCATTTACTTGTCTTTTGTAAGAAGTGTTGACATGCTGAATGTACCAAGCTGTCTGTTTAAACTACTAGCACACAGCTCAGACACCCCACAAAACATGCCACCAAAGGTCTCTTCACAATTCCTAAGTCAAGAACAGACTATGGGAGGCACACAGTACTACATCGAGCCATGACAACATGGAACTCTATTCCACATAAGGTAACTGATGCAAGCAGTAGAATCGGTTTGAAAGAACTGATGGAACAGCAGGGACTGTGAAGAAACACACACAGGCACACATACACATGATAAAACCTGCACTCTACACACACGTACACATGGATGATTTATTGTAAATATGTGATAGTGGAGCAGTGGCCTGAGGGAACACACTTAATGTATTGGGTAAAGTGTTATGAAATGTAATGTCATGTAATATTTTAAACTGCATATAACTGTCTTAATGTTGCCGGACCCCAGGAAGAATAGCTGCTGCCTTGGCAACAGCTAATGGGGATTCTTAATAAATACAAATACAAAACAGAGCTGCTTTGCTTTTGAGAGTGTACACAGTGCATATAGAAAGTATTCAGACCCCTTGATTTTTTAAAAACATTTTGTTACGTTACAGCCTTATTCTAAAATGGATAACTTTTTTCCCCCTCCTCAATCCACACACAATACCACAGAAATACAAATCAAAAACAGATTTTTAGATTTTTTTGCAAATTCATAAAAAAAAAAAAAATCTAATATTACATTTACATAAGTATTCAGACCCTTTACTCAGTACTTTGTTGAAGCACCTTTGGCAGCGATTACAGCCTTGAGTCTTGGATATGACGCTACAAGCTTGGCACACCTGTACTTGGGGAGTTTCTCCCATTCTTCTCTGCAGATCCTCTCAAGCTCTGTCAGAGTGGATGGGGAGCATCGCTGCACAGTTTTCAGGTCTCTCCAGATATGTTCAATCAGGTTCAAGTCCGGGCTCTGGCTGGGCCACTCAAGGATATTCAGAGACTTGTCCCGAAGCCACTCGTGCATTGTCTTGGCTGTGTGCTTAGAGTTGTTGTCCTGTTGGAAGGTGAACCTTCGCCCCAGTCTGAGGTCCTGAGCTCTCTGGAGCATGTTTTCATCAAGGATCTCTCTGTACTTTGCTCCGTTCATCTTTCCCTTGATCCCAACTAGTCTCCCAGTTGCTGCCGCTGAAAACATCCCACAGCATGATGCTGCCACCACCATGCTTCACCGTAGGGATGGTGCCAGGTTTTCTCCAGATGTGACGCTTGGCATTCAGACCAAAGAGTTCAATCTTGGTTTCATCAGACCAGAGAATCTTGTTTCTCCTGGTCTGAGAGTCTTTAGGTGCATTTTGGCAACCTCCAAGCAGGCTGACGTGCCTTTTACTGAGGAGTGGCTTCAGTCTGGCCACTCTACCATAAAGGCCTGATTGGTGGAGTGCTGCAGAGATGGTTGTCCTTCTGGAAGGTTCTCCCATCTCCACAGAGAAACTCTGGAGCTCTGTCAGTGACCATCGGGTTCTTGGTCACCTCCCTGACCAAGGCCCTTCCACGATTGCTCAGTTCTGCCAGGCGGCCAGAACTAGGAAGAGTCGTAGTGGTTCCAAACTTCTTCCATTTAAGAATGATTGAGGCCACTGTGTTCTTGGGGACCTTCAATGCTGCAGAAATGTTTTGGGACCCTTCCCCAGATCTGTGCCTCGACACAATCTTGTCTCGGAGCTCTACGGACAATTCCTTCAACCTCATTGCTGTGTTTTTGCTCTGACATGCACTGTCAACTGTGGGACCTTATATAGAGAGGTGTGTGCCTTTCCAAATCATGTCCAATCAATTGAATTTACCACAGGTGGACTCCAATCAAGTTGTAGAAACATCAAGGATGATCAATGGAAACAGGATGCACCTGAGCTCAATTTCGAGTCTCATAGCAAAGGGGTCTGAGTACTTATGTAAATAAGGTATTTCTGTTTTTTTCTAAAAACCTGTTTTCACTTTGTCATTATGGTGTGTTGTGTGTAGATTAATGAGGACATTTTTTTATTTCATCCATTTTATAATAAGGCTGTAACGTTACAAAACGTGGAAATAGTCAAGGGGTCTGAATACTTTCCGAATGCACTGTAGATCAGTAGGAAAAGTGTGTTTGTTACTTTAATACACCATGTTATGACATTATGTCCAAGCCGGTGTCAGAACCTTTTATCGATTTTGTGTTATTGAAGCAGCTCCCATGCTCTTCATCACATGCATTCAATACATTATGAAAATGTGTTGACATGTCATACACAAACACACATGCTCATAGGCACGCTTGTGGCACACACACACACACAAACACACACCTTGTGTTTACTCGTTCCCCACCCTGGTGCACTTTTGTTTCTACAGAGACGTCCTTTGCCGTTTAAAAAAATAAATAATTATTGGCTTTTGAGAGAAAGCTCTGACAGCTTGGGGAGGCTGGGGCCTTTGTGTTAGGATGGCACTGTGGTTAGAGGGGCTCTCTGCAGAGAATACCTTATTTACACAGCAGGTCTATTCTGTTCTATTCACGGAGCCTGTCTGCATCATTCAACACAATCTTTAGGTGTCCCCAACAGAGACTTGTTTAGTTCAAGACTAATCTAGACAAACATCAGTCTCATAATCAGGTTTCAGACAAGAGCCGAGCAGCTCCTTTAAAACCTCAATGCCGACAGGTGCTTCCAGAAATAGCAGCTATTCTCTGAAGAGTCTCATGTCAGTTAATTTGTTCTGTAGGTCTGTGATCCTTTCCTCTTATACTAATGGAGATGTCAGGACCAATATTGAAAACAAATCACATAGAACTGATAACACACAGCCAATGTGTATTTTTTTTTTGGGGGGGGGGGTTAAATCAGCTTTAATATTTCTGATAGATTGTAGGTTCTATCAATTGAATTGTTTGTATCATTTCTAATGTATCTTTAATCTGAAACATTAAACACACCTTCTTTCTCTTGTTTTACCTTTGCACTACTCATTTCATGGACACTGTACAAGTCTACATGATTAACCTTTATTGTCTCTATATAATATCAATTTTTCTTGTGTTTTTTGGGCTTTACAGAAATGAAAATCAAGCTTTGTAATGTCTCTTCACCTTGGACAAAGTAAAGCATGATTTCCCCGTTGTTCTATTTTGGCCTTCCATGCAGTGCAGCTGTCTATCTAATGACCTCGAGATGATACTGGGTCACTGGATCACTGCCCGCTTCGTAATCATTCATACTACCAGGGCCTATTGGTTTCACTGTGCTAGTTTAACTCGGCAATAGATCCTTATTAGCGCCTATCTTTTATACCCACATCATCATCGTTTTAATCTCTCAGTTTCAGAAATTATATGACTATGGGTAATGATTTCACACTCCGAGCACACAGTTTTCTGTGGGCTGTGGTTAGTCTAGCAAGTATTAGAATCATTTCCCTCCTCAGTGTGAAATCTTTGAAGGTTTTTTTCTTGGCTCCCAATTTGAGTTTCTATGTTAGTTTTGGAATAAAACTGCAAGTTTACTCCACATTTATGAAATGTTTTACAGATGTTGTATCCACGTTTAATGTGAGATTCTTGAGTCGTTTTGGAACTGGGGAATCCGCCAGTGTTTCGGTGAAGTAGACTAGCAGTTTCCTCTGTCTTGTGCTCACTCCACATATCCATTTCCCGTTCAGAGCACACAGCAGCAATACGCCCACTCACTAGGAGATCATGCCCTAAAACAGTGACTTTTACCCAGCAATTACCTTTTATCTCCATACAGACTGTCTCATAGTGGAGAACTGCTAAAAAGAGAACCTACTCTTAAAATGTCTCATGCCTCCTCTGCAATGAATTTCTAACATGTGTTTACTCTACATTTTGGTGCTGAACAGATTCCACATTATTCATTAAATATGTTATCTTGATAATATTGACCTATTTATCAATATGGATTTTGTCTTTTTACTTGCATTCAAATACTTTCATTACTAGGTTGGAGGCTTACTTTTAGGGCAGCTAGTTCAAAAATGATGACTAAACTTTTGAATTATCACCATGGCTATATGAAATATATTTTTTCTTTATCTCATGGGATTGAATTTGAGGCACATCTGAAATGTAAGGACTAAAGATAAAGGCAAACATAGGGCAAAACATGGAAACGCGTTTTCTGTGCGTAATGTGGAGCCTCGCTTCGCATAACAGGGGCCACCTCATTGCGGATACGCCTGCTGAAAAGACAGCACAAACATAGTGCTTGTACCTTTGTGACTACCAGTTTAGCTTGTTGCGCATCGAAGGCTTGAGAAGTGGTGTGGTCCGTGTGGTAGCGAAAAGCAAGCAAGATTTTTGAAAAGGAAAAAAGTTTGCGCAGTGCTTTATTGTTTTTTGGCGGTGGGAATATGTTTACGGCAGATGTGCAAGAGAAGATGAGAGAGTGAGGACAGGTGGTGTAATTAGAAGCTCGGATGTCGGTTTATCGATGGAACCGTACAAAATGCTCTTGTTCTTTTCTGTCATGCGGACAAACCTTCGGGAGACGTGACTTATGGTGGCTTTTGTGCTGAGAACAGTTTCGGTGGTGTCTGGATGCACCGCCCCTCCACAGTGGATCTTATGGAGATTTATTTAAGGGAATATGTTTAGCCTCGATTTGACATTTTGAGTCTCGAATTATATATTTTTATTTTTGCTTAATGGGTTTGAATGCGGTCTCTTGGACAATTGATGTGTTTCTTTGTAACCTACCCACTCGTTGAAGACATGCGTCGACTTTGATTTATTCACAAGAAGTTGAAAGCCCACCGTCAAAGAAGTAAAGGCTTGAATTCAAACTGTGAACTTCAAAACGGAGGAATATTTATTTGTGAACTACTCCACATGCGGATATGAATATTTATCATCACTTGTTGCCTTGGCTAAGGACATTATGATGGACTAAAACGAGTTTTTTTTCTCGATCAAATCACTTGCTCTACCCCACCCTGCTTCCCAGGGGCTAACACTCTCTCCTCTCTCCTGTTTTTCTTGCTCCTCGCAGAATGTCCCGGTTCGGAGACAACGTTCCCGTCTTGTTGGGCTCTGGGGAAGGGGGCTCCGAGCGCAACAGGACCCGGGATGGAGCGGCTGTGTCTACAGGTGGTGGAGTTTCCCCAGCCTTTAAACAGACCAAAGCGCAGAGAGCTCGCACCATGGCCCTCTACAACCCCATCCCTGTCAGACAGAACTGTTTCACAGTCAATAGATCACTCTTCATTTTCGGGGAGGACAACATTGTTCGGAAGTACGCAAAGAAGGTCATAGAGTGGCCATATCCTTTTGGTTAAGTGTAAACACACACACACACACACACACACACACACACACACACACACACACACACACACACACACACACACACACACACACACACACTTTGAAAGAAAGTTCTTATCTATATAGAATTGTCTATCATATTAATGTTTTTCTTATCATCATGAAGAAGAGCATAATTCAGCACCAGGGACAGCACCAGCAGCAGTTGTATAACTGGTATTTATAGGAGGGTAGGGATTTTATTCCACAAAGCCAATGATTTGATTTATCTGCCTATTTCCATCTTTAACATATTGATTTCCAACATTTATTAACCCTCTCCAGCCTCCCAAACACACACACACACACACACACACACACACACACACACACACACACACACACACACACACACACACACACACACACACACACACACACACACACTTTGAAAGAAAGTTCTTATCTATATAGAATTGTCTATCATATTAATGTTTTTCTTATCATCATGAAGAAGAGCATAATTCAGCACCAGGGACAGCACCAGCAGCAGTTGTATAACTGGTATTTATAGGAGGGTAGGGATTTTATTCCACAAAGCCAATGATTTGATTTATCTGCCTATTTCCATCTTTAACATATTGATTTCCAACATTTATTAACCCTCTCCAGCCTCCCAAACACACACACACACACACACACACACACACACACACACACACACACACACACACACACACACACACACACACACACACACACACACTGAGGTTCACTTCACTGACCACTGACAATCCACTCGAAGTAAAAGCAGACATGTTTTAACCATTGATCACGTTTCCAACTGAGTGAAAGTGCTGTCCATGCAACGCTTTCCGAATGGTTAAAACTTTAGGGCTTCATCTGTGTGTCATTGATTAAAAGTCCTACAGACATTGAGTCAAGAGATATGGCTAGTATAACAATACAGTGGCATCTCTTTGTGGTGCTAGATTCACATTATTAACCTGTTGAGATTCAAGCCTCTACTGATGTTTTTCAATCAGCATGATGGAGCTGTTATTGACTGCCAGAAATGACTAACAGTCATGATCAAGTGTTTGAGACTGAAACCTGGTTAGTTGGACAGTGTTTTACTCGATGGTTTATGGTTTTCTTGTAGCATTGCAATGCTGTAGGTATAGATCTATTTTATCAGCGAATTTCAGATTCCTTGTTATTCTACATGTTATGTTAACAGTATAGCTTTTGGCCTTCTTACACACCCCTCTCTCTGGTGTTTCCATCAATGTATGGTTAATTCACATTGTTGAATTGATTTTCCTAAATTGGATCAATATCTGAAGGCACTCTTGAATATAATTTAATGCCACCTTTTTCACTTGATTTTACTATGAAAATGTAATATGGTCTAAGTATTATTCAGGATATCATAGGGAAATCTGCATTAGACAAGCAATGGATGTTATTTGTATGATGGTCAAAACAAACAAAATAATGTGTGTTATCTTTAGAAAACTCCAGTACTGTATATTATATATTGTTATAAACTGGGTGGTTCGAGCCCTGAATGCTGATTGGATGACAGCTGTGGTATATCAGACCGTATACCACAGGTATGACCCAAAAAATATTTTTACTGCTCTAATTACGTTGGTAACTAGTTTATAATAGCAATAAGTCACCTCTGGGATTTGTGATATATGGCCTTCGTGTTGCATTGTTCATAAGAACAGCCCTTAGCCGTGGTATATTGGTCATATACCACACCCCTTCGGGCCTTATTGCTTAAATTGACATGCAAGATTGTCTTTGCCTTTGACTCAGTGGGAGAGTGTGACTCGCATGTCAGTCAGTGGAAACTGAATTAGACACGTAGATCTCCATTTTCCTCCATGCAGCGAATGACTTTCTGTCAACAAGGTGCAGGTGTTGCCGACCGTAATGATCACTGGCTGTAGATTTGAGGCATATCACCACATTTTCACGTCACGGAGGAGAGGAGATGGAGAGGAGATGGAGGGATGGAAAGCTGAGAGGGGCACTAATAGCCCTGAAATGACTTGGCACTACACCAAAGCAAATGGATTGCCTTTCTCTTAAAGTAAACACAATGCCCTTATGTTGGTCAGTTACTGTTTATCTACAGTAGGCCTACACCAGGTGTCCCACGTGTGTTATTACTGTCCTGCCCAGCTGAATGGCTTTCTGATATACTATTATAACATAATAGTCCTTACACTATAATTTTAAAGGCCCAGTGCAGTCAAAAGTGTGATTTCCTGTGTTTTATATACAGTACCAGTCAAAGTCATTCAAGGGTTTTTCTTTATTTTTACTATTTTCTACATTGTAGAATAATAGTGAAGACATCAAAACTATGAAATAACACATATGGAATCATGTAGTAACCAATAAAGTATTAAACAAATAAAAAAATATATTTGAGATTTGAGATTCTTCAAAGTAGCCACCCTTTGCCTTGATGACAGCTTTGCACATTCTTGGCATTGTGAAAATTATCATAATGCCCTTACAGTGTAAGAGCTGTTTGAAAAGACCTGAAATTTCAGCCTGTTTAGGTGTGAGGGAGTTTTAGCCTGCCTGGTGATATCACCAGATGGTAAATGAGTTAATAGACCAATAAGAGAGTTCCAAACCTCAATCCATCTATTGTTCTGTTCCTTGCAAACATATCGTTGTCTATGCAGTTCCTGACTGATTCTCGGCAGTTTGTGGCTATCTTTCTGTTTTGTTGGGTGGAAAGTGCAGAAACTAACCCCAAGGTTAATGTGGCATTGTGTAGGGAGTGTCTCATTTCATCTAATTAACTTTGTCAAATTAATGAACAATCATTACGTCTAATGACGTCTGATCAGTCTGCTGTATCATTTAGTATAAAGTGATTAGAACTGTAACTGATGATCTCATTCAGAGTCATTTCCTATCATGATGTGACACAGCACAGGCTGCTCTTCATAAGCTTGAGCTTTAGCATTTAGAGAGCTCTGGTAAAATAACCACGTGAACTTCGTAAGACACAAACAGACACACACAAACACACAACACACAATACGCTCTCTATGCATGACAGCCCCCCGCACCTCTCTCATTCAGAGGGTTGGGTTAAATGCTGAAGACACCTTTCGGTTGAATGCATTCAGTTGTGCAACTTTCTAGGTAACCCGTTTCCCTTATTAAAAGGTCATAGGCATTTCATTCATTTAGCTAGCTAGTTAGCTGACGTTAGCCAGCTATAGGAAATCATTTGAACAGTTTTTTGGTAGTAGCTATCAAAAAACATTAGCTACTGTAGCTAACGCATATGCTTCCTGGTATAAGCAGCTCTTTTTTTCAACTGCTCAATTAAAAGCAGTGATCGATGAGGGGTTTATTTCCAGGCATCTGTGATTGGCATGATGCAGGAGCAGCAGGTGTGTCGGGTCGATGTGGAGACTGGCAGGGGCTGGGTGGAGGAGCTAGGCAGGCCTAAGGAAACACGTTGCCCACTCTGGTGCAGGGAGCCTGGGGAGGAAGAGCTCCTGCTCTCCCTGTCTGATGAACACTGGGAGGCTGCTACAGGAAGTGCCCTGGGGTGTAGGTACTTCTTTAATAATGGATCCTGTCCATGCAGAGCAGGTCTGAGGGACGGGGTGCTGACTGACGCCACCCTCTAGAGCCCCCACCCTCCCCCAGCAGCAGGAGTGGCAAATCAGCTTCATTCAATTTCAGATGGCACAACTGATCTGGCAATGGCATATCCCTACATTTACATTTACTCTTGGTTCCAGTATTCTTGGTTGATCTGTGCGTAATTGTATTGCGATCATTGAAAATGATGTTATCTCATTTCTAAAGACAGCCTTGCTACTCTAGATCTAATTATCTCAACAAGTTGCCTTCCATCAATCCATTCTCTTATGAATGAATGTAACCCGGACATTCATTCATAAGAGAATGTCAATATTTGTTCAACCAGAAATGTACTTAAACAGTTTTAAAAATGGCCACCTGTTGTGTTTGAATGTCTTTGTTTACTATTGTAATCCATCTACAAGCACTATTTGGCTTTTCCTCATGCTTGTTTAAAATCATCCTGTATGTAATATACACAGTTGGGTCCATAATTATTGGCATCCTTGATAAAGATATGCAAAAAAAAACTATTCTCTGGGTTCGAGCCCAGGCTCTGTTGCAGCCGGCCGCGACCGGGAGGCTCATGGAGCGACGCACAATTGGCCTAGGTCGTCCGGGTTAAGGAGGGTTTGACCGGCAGGGATATCCTTGTTTCATTGCGCACTAGCGACTCCTGTGGCGGGCCGGGCGCAGTGCATGCTGACCAGGTCGCTAGGTGTACTGTGTTTCCTCCGACACATTGGTGTGGCTGGCTTCCGGGTTGGATGTGCGCTGTGTTAAGAAGCAGTGCGGCTTGGTTGGGTTGTGTTTCAGAGGACGCATGGCTCTCGACCTTCGCCTCTCCCGAGTCCATGCGGGAGTTGTAGCGATGAGACAAGACAGTAACTACTACCAATTGGATACCACGAAATTGGGGAGAAATAGGGGGTAAAACATTTTTTATAAAAAAACATAAAAACTGTATTCTATAAATAATACAAATACTGAGCTATATTGTATGCAAACAAATGGGGTAATTATTGAGACCCCTGTTTTCAATACTCTAGCACCATCCCCTAGCGAGGATACCAATACTGAACCTTTTTCTAAAATGTTCTATGAGATTGGAGATCTTAGACCATTTCTCCATACAGATCTTAGACCATTCCTCCTTGATATCCTTTGTCTGCGCTTATGGACTGCCTTTTTCAATTCAAACCACAGGCTTTCAATGGGGTCCAGAGAATGCCAGGGGCCATTTCAAAATGTAGTTTTTTTTGGTCAATTAACAATTTCTTTGAGGAATTTGATTAGTGCTTGGGATTATTGGATTATTGGCTTGCTGGAAGATCTACTTGCGGCCAAGTGTCAGCCTCCTGGCAGAGGCAACCAGGTTTTGGGCTAAAATGTCCTGGTACTTGCGACATCGCAAATCTCCTATAAGGTGCCCTTGATCAGTGTACAAGAGGTAACCATACCTCTGGTGGATGGAGCCCTCAGACCCTTCAGAGGCTGTAACCACTTGCTATTATAGGCCAATATAATATCTTCCACAATCCAATGTGATAACCATTGACGAGAGAGGGGCCTCCCCTTGCAGAGGGCAGGCGTGTGGCTCCTTATCATGAGGGGAGAGGCTCACCTCATTTGCAACTCGACCTGTCTGTCTCTGACAGATGTGTGCAATTGGTTTTTCAAGCTTCTGATATTCAGGTGAATCCCACATGTGAGATATTGAAAGGAGTAATTGAAAGAGAACCCAGACTCAGCCACAGCGATTCATTATTTTACCCTGTGTGTGTGTAATAAGATTTGAAGCCAATCTAAGAACATGTGCACAGATGCACCCTGTATCACATTCCATCTCCACTGCTATTTTTAACCTGTTTTAGAGCGGGAGCCAGCGCAAACTTGTCAATGTGACTCACACGTCCCCACGAGCCCTCATTACAAAGCCCCTTCGTGGATAAATGACAGTTTTCTCAGAAGGCATTTCATGAATGATAAAACAGAATTATACATATATTGGGATAAAAAAAAAAACAGAAGTTTCTCCGCAGCCCCATACCTCCTCAATATAGGCCAATTATAAGACAATACTGTAGATACACCTGTTCCTGGAGAAATCACACTTCTCACATTGGATGATATAAACACACATGGCTTTGTGTAAATGACTGTTGACTGAGTGAAGAAGAGATTTTATACACAAATTAAATGAATAAGGCAGGAGTTGGTATTGATTGTCAGCAGGGCTGTTGCAACATGTGGGGTGTCGCGATAGCTCTGACTGCCGCCAATTAAATGTGAGCGCTGACTTTTGGCTGAGAGGAGCCTGTTGCCGTGGATACCTCTCTCTATCCTCCCCCCTATCTCTCTCTCTCTCTGAGTGCAGTGTCAATGGTCTTCTTGCAGCTGCTCTTTGTGTCTGAGGGGATGGAGGTACAGTAGGGTGTGGTTGTGGAGGAGGGCCCTGACAGAGAGGATCATGGTAGGTTGTCCTCTAGCACATGTAAAAGGACAGGAGTTTTCTATAAATCCTGGTTGAATATAGTTTGATCTGTGCTCCCATTAGAGCAGGCCAGGAAGTATTTAATCCCAGCAGAATGTTAGAAGTGTTACTGTATTGGAGCTTTTGTTTATTTAGTTATTTAATGCTCAGAAGATAAGGGGCGCCCCTGTGTGACCCTCCAGGCAGCAACTCCAGCTGCCAGCTCTGTTTGCATTGATCTCCCCCCCCCCCCCCCCCCCCCCCCCTCTTCACTGAGGAGATTTAGGCTCCCTCATTCTCTACCTCATTTTTCCACACAGCCAAAATAAATCCAGTGCCCACGCACAGAATTAGAGAAATGTGCAACGTTCGCTCATCCCTGTGGCACATTTAAACCTACAATCACCAGGGGTTCCTTGGCAAGCTTGTAGTAAAGTGCCCTTTTTTGTAGGATCAGCCTCCTGTTCTTCCCACACACCCCCAGCATGCCCAGACTTGCCTCTTCTCCAGCTCTCCCTCCAGCTTTCAGGGTTATGGCCTGTCTCCTGCTACTGTCCTCAGCTACTGTGGACAACAGTCTCCTGGCCCTCTCCTCTCCATGGCTGGCTAGATGGACAGCATCAGGGCATTGTGAGGAGCTGACAGTCAGGTTCTCTGTGAGTCAGCCAGCTGTATGGAGGAGAGGAGGAGGCAGCAACAGCACTGCCAGGTGCTCAGCAGCAGGCTGGATTAACACTGTTCTGCCTGCCAACAGAGAAGTCAGAAGAATAGATGCATCCTGACATTTAATCAATGAGAGGGATTTTCGTCAAATGTCTTAGGAATGTGAGGCAGTAGGAAGGGGGTGTTTTAGATAGGTGTGATGATACTGTCATCCTTGTCATTCTGATTGGGGATTATTCGGCCTCAGCACACTCTATGATATCTCTCTCATTTTGGGATGGAAATTCTGCATTATGTCTTTGTTTTGTAATCTCACAGGTTACCAAAATTAGAATAGAGTTTATGTTAAGTATATTGTGACAAAGTATTCTTCCTTAACTTGTTGCTTCACTCCGTTTGAGTACATGATCCTCGCCACCATCATCGCCAACTGTATCGTCCTGGCCCTGGAGCAGCACCTGCCTGGAGAGGACAAGACCCCCATGTCTAAGAGACTGGTGAGTAAACCATCTACCAATACACTGTGTCTTAAGTCAGTCATCATCAGTGGGGTTCTCCATCCATGCAGAAGCTTATTTCAAAAACACAATTTCCCTCCCAATTCCTTATTCATGAAATTTGGTATGTAATTGTAATCTGACATTTTCTCCAAAGATGGGAGAGAATTGGATAGTTGCAGCAAAACGAGAACACTCAATCTTGTTGTATGACTTTCGAGTACATTGTTAGCTTGGACATTAGTTGTATTTTATTTTTTATTGTAGTGTTTGTTGTTATTATTTGATTTGTTTTTGTTATTTTATATTATGTGTTGACTAAGATTGGGGATGGGGTGGTGTGCCAGGGGTATGTTTGGGATGGGGTAGGGCTCCAGGGGTATGTTTGGGATGGGGTGGTGTGCCAGGGGTATGTTTGGGATGGGGTAGGGCTCCAGGGGTATGTTTGGGATGGGGTAGGGTGCCAGGGGTATGTTTTGGATGGGGTAGGGCTCCAGAGGTATGTTTGGGATGGGGTAGGGTGCCAGGGGTATGTTTGGGATGGGGTAGGGCTCCAGGGGTATGCTTGGGATGGGGTAGGGCTCCAGGGGTATGTTTGGGATGGGGTAGGGTGCCAGGGGTATGTTTGGGATGGGGTAGGGCTCCAGGGGTATGTTTGGGATGGGGTGGTGTGCCAGGGGTATGTTTGGGATGGGGTAGGGCTCCAGGGGTATGTTTGGGATGGGGTAGGGTGCCAGGGGTATGTTTGGGATGGGGTAGGGCTCCAGAGGTATGTTTGGGATGGGGTAGGGTGCCAGGGGTATGTTTGGGATGGGGTAGAGCTCCAGGGGTATGCTTGGGATGGGGTAGGGCTCCAGGGGTATGTTTGGGATGGGGTAGGGTGCCAGGGGTATGTTTGGGATGGGGTAGGGCTCCAGAGGTATGTTTGGGATGGGGTAGGGCTCCAGGGGTATGCTTGGGATGGGGTAGGGCTCCAGGGGTATGTTTGGGATGGGGTAGGGTGCCAGGGGTATGTTTGGGATGGGGTAGGGCTCCAGAGGTATGTTTGGGATGGGGTAGGGTGCCAGGGGTATGTTTGGGATGGGGTAGGGCTCCAGGGGTATGTTTGGGATGGGGTAGGGCTCCAGGGCTATGTTTGGGATGGGGTAGGGTGCCAGGGGTATGTTTGGGATGGGGTAAGGCTCCAGAGGTATGTTTGGGATGGAGTAGGGCGCCAGGGGTATGTTTGGGATGGGGTAGGGCTGCAGGGGTATGTTTGGGATGGGGTAGGGTATATAATATATATATATATATATATATATATATATATATATATATATATATATATATATATATATATACTGCTCAAAAAAATAAAGGGAACACTTAAACAACACAATGTAACTCCAAGTCAATCACACTTCTGTGAAATCAAACTGTCCACTTAGGAAGCAACACTGATTGACAATACATTTCACATGCTGTTGTGCAAATGGAATAGACAACAGGTGGAAATTATAGGCAATTAGCAAGACACCCCCAATAAAGGAGTGGTTCTGCAGGTGGGGACCACAGACAACTTCTCAGTTCCTATGCTTCCTGGCTGATGTTTTGGTCACTTTTGAATGCTGGCGGTGCTTTCACTCTAGTGGTAGCATGAGATGGAGTCTACAACCCACACAAGTGGCTCAGGTAGTGCAGCTCATCCAGGATGGCACATCAATGCGAGCTATGGCAAGAAGGTTTGCTGTGTCTGTCAGCGTAGTGTCCAGAGCATGGAGGCGCTACCAGGAGACAGGCCAGTACATCAGGAGACGTGGAGGAGGCCGTAGGAGGGCAACAACCCAGCAGCAGGACCGCTACCTCCGCCTTTGTGCAAGGAGGAGCAGGAGGAGCACTGCCAGAGCCCTGCAAAATGACCTCCAGCAGGCCACAAATGTGCATGTGTCTGCTCAAACGGTCAGAAACAGACTCCATGAGGGTGGTATGAGGGCCCAACGTCCACAGGTGGGGGTTGTGCTTACAGCCCAACACCGTGCAGGACGTTTGGCATTTGCCAGAGAACACCAAGATTGGCAAATTCGCCACTGGAGCCCTGTGCTCTTCACAGATGAAAGCAGGTTCACACTGAGCACATGTGACAGACGTGACAGAGTCTGGAGACGCCGTGGAGAACGTTCTGCTGCCTGCAACATCCTCCAGCATGACCGGTTTGGCGGTGGGTCAGTCATGGTGTGGGGTGGCATTTCTTTGGGGGGGCCGCACAGCCCTCCATGTGCTCGCCAGAGGTAGCCTGACTGCCATTAGGTACCGAGATGAGATCCTCAGACCCCTTGTGAGACCATATGCTGGTGCAGTTGGCCCTGGGTTCCTCCTAATGCAAGACAATGCTAGACCTCATGTGGCTGGAGTGTGTCAGCAGTTCCTGCAAGAGGAAGGCATTGATGCTATGGACTGGCCCGCCCGTTCCCCAGACCTGAATCCAATTGAGCACATCTGGGACATCATGTCTCGCTCCAGGCACGTGGAGGCCACACACACTACTGAGCCTCATTTTGACTTGTTTTAAGGACATTACATCAAAGTTGGATCAGCCTGTAGTGTGGTTTTCCACTTTAATTTTGAGTGTGACTCCAAATCCAGACCTCCATGGGTTGATAAATTGGATTTCCATTGATTATTTTTGTGTGATTTTGTTGTCAGCACATTCAACTATGTAAAGAAAAAAGTATTTAATAAGATTATTTATTTCATTCAGATCTAGGATGTGTTGTTTAAGTGTTCACTTTATTTTTTTGAGCAGTATATATATATATATACACACACAGTTGAAGTCGGAAGTTTATATACACTTTAGCCAAATACATTTAAACTCAGTTTTCACAATTCCTGACATTTAATCCTAGTAAAAGTTCCCTGTCTTAGGTCAGTTAGGATCACCACTTTATTTTAAGAATGTGAAACGTCAGAGTAATATTAGAGAGAATGATTTATTTAAGCTTTTATTTCTTTCATCACATTCCCAGTGGGTCAGAAGTTTACATACACTCAGTTAGTATTTGGTACCATTGCCTTTAAATTGTTTAACTTGGGTCAAACGTTAGCCTTCCACAAGCTTCCCACAATAAGTTGGGTGAATTTTGGCCCATTCCTCCTGACAGAGCTGATGTAACTGAGTCAGGTTTTTAGGCTTCCTTGCTCGCATACGCTTTTTCAGTTCTGCCCACAAATTTTCTATAGGATTGAGGTAAGGGCTTTGTGATGGCCACTCCAACACCTTGACTTTGTTGTCCTTAAGCCATTTTACCACAACTTTGGAAGTATGCTTGGGGTCATTGTCCATTTGGAAGACCCATTTGTGACCAAGCTTTAACTTCCTGACTGATGTCTTGAGATGTTGCTTCAATATATCCACATCATTTTCCCACCTCATGATGTCATCTATTTTGTGAGGTGCACCAGTCCCTCCTGCAGCAAACCACCCCCACAACATGATGCTGCCACCCCATGCTTCACGGTTGGGATGGTGTTATTCGGCTTGCAAGCCTCCCCGTTTTTCCTCCAAACATAACGATGGTCATTATGGCCAAACAGTTCTATTTTTGTTTCATCAGACCAGAGGACATTTCTCCAAAAAGTACGATCTTTGTCACTATGTGCAGTTGCAAACCGTAGTGTGGCTTTTTTATGGTGGTTATGGAGCAGTGGCTTCTTCCTTGCTGAGTAGCCTTTCAGGTTATGTCGATATAGGACTCATTTTACTGTGGATATAGATACTTTTGTACCTGTTTCCTCCAGCATCTTCACAAGGTCCTTTGCTGTTGTTCTGGGATTGGTTTGCACTTTTCGCACCAAAGTGCGTTCATCTCTAGGAGACAGAACACATCTCCTTCCTGAGCGGTATGATGGCTGCGTGGTCCCATGGTGTTTATACTTGCGTACTATTGGTTGTACAGATGAACGCGGTACCTTCAGGCATTTGGAAATTGCTCCCAAGGATGAACCAGACTTGTGGAGGTCTACAATTATTTTCTGAGGTCTTGGCTGATTTATTTTGATTTTCCAATGATGTCAAGCAGACGTTCTGAGTTTGAAGGTAGGCTTTGAAATACATCCACAGGTACACCTCCAATTGACTCAAATTATGTCAATTAGCCTATCAGAAGCTTCTAAAGCCATGACATCATTTTCTGGAATTTTCCAAGCTGTTTGAAGGCACAGTCATCTCGATGTATGTAAACTTCTGACCCACTAGAGTTACGATTCAAGAATTATAAGAGAAATATTCTGTTTGTAAACAATTGTTGGAAAAATGACTTGTGTCATGCACAAAGTAGATGTCTTAACCGACTTGCCAAAACTATAGTTTGTTAACAAGAAATTTGTGGAGTGGTTGAAAAACGAGTTTTAATGACTCCAACCTAAGTGTACGTAAACTTCTGACTTCAACTGTATATATATATATATATATATATATATATATACTTTTATGTATATGATCATGCTAATTGTACCTCTGTGAGCACATGAGAGTGCTTACCTGCCTGCTGAGAGAAAAATGTAATGAACCCTTTCTTGAGCACGTTTAAGAGTCTGAGAGAAGCCTTTGAAATGGGCAAAACAGAAAGGATTGGAAAATAATTGCTTGTTATGACCTGTAGTATATGGCTTCTTCAGGGGAATATCTCATTATTTTTGTATTTAATTTTCAACAGATTTAAGTGTTTTTCCATGAACCTAAATCGTGATAAATGCCCACACAAATACTGTTACTGCATATGCTTTATTCTTTAACCTTTCATGTTAACATGACCACTTTGTACTGTAATTGTATGATATGTCCATTTTCTATTCACAGGAAAAGACAGAGCCTTACTTCATTGGGATGTTCTGCTTTGAAGCTGGGATTAAAGTGGTGGCATTGGGATTTGTATTCCATAAAGGCTCCTACCTGAGAAACGGCTGGAACGTCATGGATTTCATTGTGGTTCTGAGTGGGTGAGTACAGTCAGTCAGTTGAAACAGTACAGGACTTTTAACTACTACTGCTGAATAACACCCTCCTGTTTTAACACCCTGTTCATGGCTGCTTGCTCAAATAAGACTGGTGTATTGCACTAGCCTAGTTCATTTGATTGATTTTTGAAAGGTTTTATTACAATCAAATCAAATCGTATTGGTCACATACACGTGTTTAGCAGATGTTATCGCGGGTGTAGCGAAATGCTTGTGTTTCTAGTTCTGAAAGTGCAGTAATATCTAACAAGTAATATCTAACAATTTCACAACCCAATACACACAAATCTAAGAATGAACTTCTTGCGGATCAAATCCCTTTAGCGGGATCGATTTGACAACAGCCAGTGAAAGTGCAGGGCGCCAAATTCAAAACAACAAAAATCTCATAATTAACATTCCTCAAACATACAAGTATTATACACCATTTTAAAGATAAGATTCTCGTTAATCCAACCACAGTGTCCGATTTCAAAAAGGCTTCACAGCGAAAGCACACCAAACGATGATGTTAGGTCAGCACCTAGTCACAAAAAAACATACAGCCATTTTCCAGCCGAAGAGAGGAGTCACAAAAACCAGAAATAGAGATAAAATGAATCACTAACCTTTGATGATCTTCATCAGATAGCACTCATAGGACTTCATGTTACACAATACATGTATGTTTTGTTTGATAAAGTTCATATTTATATCCAAAAATCTCAGTTTACATTGGCGTGTTATGTTCAGTAATGTTTTGCCTCCAAAACCCCGGTGATTTTGCAGAGAGCCACATCAATTTACAGAAATACTTATCATAAACTTTGATAAAAATATACAAGTGTTATGCACAGAATTGAAGATACACTTCTCCTTAACTTCTCAAGGGTAAGGGGCAGTATTTTGACGTCCGGTTGAAAGGCGTGCCCAAATTAAACTGCCTGCTACTCAGGCTCAGAAGGTAGATATGCATATTATTAGTAGATTTGGATAGAAAACACTCTGAAGTTTCTAAAACTGTTTGAATGATGTCTCAGGTTTTTGCCTGCCATATGAGTTCTGTTATACTCACCGACATCATTCAAACAGTTTTAGAAACTTCAGAGTGTTTTCTATCCAAATCTACTAATAATATGCATATCCTAGCTTCTGGGCCTGAGTAGCAGGCAGTTTACTCTGGGCACGCTTTTCATCCAGACGTGAAAATACTGCCCCCTAGCCCAAAGAGGTTTTAAGAATATATAAATATATGGACGAGCAAAGTTAGAGCGGCATAGACTAAGATACAGTAGAATAGTATAGAATACAATATATATGAGATGAGTAATGCAAAATATCTAAACATTATTAAAGTGACATTATTAAAGTGACTAGTGTTCCATTTATTAAAGTGGCCAGTGATTTCAAGTCTATGTATATAGGCAGCAGCCTCTAATGTGCTAGTGGTGGCTATTTAACAGTCTGAAAGTCTTGAGAAAAAGTTGTTTTTCAGTCTCTCGGTCCCAGCTTTGATGCACCTGTACTGACCTCGCCTTCTGGATGATAGCGGGGTGAACAGGCATTGGCTCAGGTGGTTGTTGTCCTTGATGATCTTTTTGGCCTTCCTGTGACATCGGGTGCTGTAGGTGTCCTCTATGGCAGGTAGTTTGCCCCCTCTGGAGAGCCCTGCGGTTGCGGGCGGCGCAGTTGCCGTACCATGCAGTGATACAGCCCGACAGGATGCTCTCAATTGTGCATCTGTAAAAGGTTGTGAGGGTTTTAGGTGCCAACATTATTGAATGTTTGTCAATGTTATTGGCATGTTTAATGGACTATTTCACATGTATCAGACTTCATCAGATGGATGGTTATCTATTGTTCATTTCCTGGAAGGAGTTAATTTAATTTCTGAGGCAAATATCATGGCACATCTTCTCAGTTCAGATGCCAAGAACAAAACACTGTCTGTGAAATAATCCAATCTTGCGGATGCACCGCTTTAGGGCTCTTTGTGCCTTTCACTAAAATAACACACAATAATTCAGGTCACCTTTAGGCTTTTACACACAATGGAAAGGAATACATTTTCCACTGTCTTGACTCCTGGAGCAAATGATTGCAGTGGAAAATGGAAAGGTTACTTGCAGATCTAAAAGGGGTGAGCAATTCTCTTGAGAGGCTTTAGGATGAAGACAGTTTATTTTCTTAACAGCACTGCCTGTTACATTTTAGTCATTTAGCAGATGTTCTTATCCAGGTCAATTAGGGTTAAGTGCCTTGCAGAATTTTCACCTAGTCAACTCGGGGATTCGAACCAGCGACCTTTCGGTTACTGGCCCAATGCGCTTAACTGCTAGGCTACTTTCCACCCCTGTTGACAACAGCAGGGCCAACTCTGGTTCAATACACACACATATGCACACAGATTAAATATTAATCCATTCCATAGTGCAAAAGTACAAAGGGTGGCAAGGTTCTTACAGAATTTTACATGATTCTCTGCGTTTCAATATTAATGAGTGCAGGCTTGCAGTGCTGAATAAGGCCCAGCTCTCTGCTGAAAGGAGGAGAGGAAAAGGAGGAGAGGAGAGAGGGATGGGGTGGGGTGGGAGAGGGGTGTCAGACTGTAGCTGTGGAGCTCATTTCTGTGGAGCCAGGCCCTGAAATTGTCTCCTCCCCCACAGTGCCCATCACCCCCAACCTCACCCATCATCTCTGGCTGTGTGTCATGACGTGTGTGTGGATGGTCATGTGTGGAGATGTTAGCCTTGTCAGATAATCCCAGCCAGGTGAGAGGGGGGTGGTCTGGCTGTAGCTACTATTCTTCTGCATTAATCACCACACCACAGCCCAAAGTAGAGATTTAATTAAAACACAGCAAGAAGCAGTGAATTAAAATGGATTGGTTTACACTGTTGACTTTCTCCGTAGACTCCATCTTATCTGGCCTGATTTTCCCCCTAAATGACCTGTCTTATCTAACTTTTGAGATACATGATTACCACTCTATTCAGACATTTGTCTTCTCACACTGTGTATATTGATACATTTTCCTCTTCAGGTTTTACATGACATTATTTTCAGTGATATGTGCCTGGTGAGTGCGTTTCAGTCTCTATCTTTGGCTGGCACTAAGGCAGCGCAAGTGTCAGACGCACGTTAGTTGTCAATTTCGCCATGTAGAAACTGGTGTTCTGCCATTTTCCACCCCTTGCACCAGGTTTGGCAATTTACCTGTCTAACATCAGCTCGCTTGCACTGAGGTGGGAGGGGTGGTAATATTTGAGGTGTGTCTTCAAAAACGAGTGCAAAGTGACGATTTCATGGATCACAAATTGTGAGATTTAAGACCAACGAAAAGCAGGTTTTAGCGGTAACGCAGATGGTAATGACATGGATTTGAGAACGGAAGCGCAACCTATGCAGCCCTTGTATTTAGAAACATAAGAAACTAATCACTGAAGCTTAATTAAAAGAATATGTTTAGGAGCTCCAACAGTGAGCGGACATCCCATTTCTATCATTATTTTAGCCAGCTGTCGTTATTATTTTGGACGTGCGTAAAACCCCCTCCATGTAGGCTACCTGTGTACACATGCCCATCATGAAACGAGTGATGAGTTGATGCCCGGTGGTGACCCTCGTAGTTAGAAACAGTTAAGTTATTTTCCTCTAACAATTTCTTGTTTAATTTGATTAAAAACCAAAACGTATTAAAATTATTCAATGTCCTTTGTTTATGGTGAGAAAATCCATCGCTCGCATGCAATGCAATTTAGGAGCCTTCTATTATTTATGGAGAAGTGTGAATGCGATCTGTAAGGTCCTTCCATGATGTTTATAAAAGATTATATTTGGGAACAGTATAACATAAAGTCGACATTCCCCCTTTATATTGGATCTTACTCCAGCTCCTGTGAAAAGTTTGGATCTGTGTAAAACCTTCCGTAGTCTATGTTGCCTTAATATTCTATGCCCAACGGGGAAAAATGATGGTGCCTTTAACGGTATTTAGATTTAGCCTATTCAAAAAAACAAGTTGTTGTTTTGTTTTTATTAGAATTTGATTCAAATGTTTCACTCTCTTTTTAAGCCTTATCAATAGGCTAGTGAATTGAATCTTGCTTTTTGACAATGTTTGGCATGTCAATGGCTCAGACATGGAAAACAAAATGTAATTTACAGCCCTTATATCAGTGTGAATGCTATGTTTAACAATATACTGTATTCCCATATCGAAGCAATGCAATTGCTTACAGTGTGGGCTCCAAACATGTTCAACATATTGAGCAATGATGGACAGGCCTACATACATGTTGTTATTTTGTTTGTGATAGACTAATTAAAAAACTAGCCTATAACGGATTAACATTCAAATTGGAGTAGATGACAATGCAATACATAATAGACCGTAAATACACAACTTGAAGCATGGAGCACGTTCTGATTGGTCATTGAGGGGTCAAGCCTTGACACCTACAACTTATTTATTAATCAAAACCCAGTCCTTTCACGCCACCGGCAGCTACTGTTTTCATAATTCCCGCTGTGAAAATAGCAAAAATATTTCTGACACAGCCCCGACCTACAATGTACCATTGTGTACGGGTTCTTAAAATTGAGCCCTTAACCCACTGAAGTTGATTGAAACTAATGTATATCAAAATCCATATTTTTAAGCTAGAGATGTCTGTATGGGCTGCGTCTCTATCCACTGCATCTGCCTATGTTGGCCTTCTGCATCTATGGTGGAAAGTGGCATAGCTACAGCGCTGTTTGTCAGACCAGGAGACATCATGAAAACGTCTGTAGCATCCGAACGGTTAGGTCTACAAACTAAGCAGTCCAAATTCAAAATTTTATCAAATCATTTTTCAATATCATTTTTGTTATACCTACAGGGTCCTAAAATTCTAAATCAAATAGATAAATGATCCATGGTATGACCATCTTAAAACAATTCCATATGTTATATTAGTATAACCCCCTATCCCAAAGGCTTAGACTTGTAGAGGTTAATGTCAAGCAATAGCAATGTAAATTGAATATAAAATGAATCATATCGTGTGAGGAAAAAACTGTCTGCTTATGAGATAATTTTGCTAATTCCAAATTGCTTGGCTTACCAGGCATACAGTATGGACTGACATTGGTAGAGGCCCAATGAAGTTGTTTTTATATCAATATCAAATCATTTCAGGGTAACAATTACTGTAAGTATCTTACTGTAATATATTTCCATTCAAATAGGCAAAATAGCTATTTAGCAAAAAACTATTTCTCAAAAAACAATGTTTCTCAAGCAAGAATTTTGCTAGGACTGTCTGGAAGTGGTCTGAGTGGGGAGAGAAACTGAAAACTAGCTGTTATTGGCAGAGCGTTTTGGAACTCCCTTTGTTATTAGTTTGTTAACCAATTTACCTCATGGTGATGTCACCATGGAAAGCTGAAACTCCTGCCCATGCAAACCTGCTGATTACGAGTCCTATGCAGATTGTATTTTCAACCAGCAACTATCAGGAAATATAACTGCTACAATTTTTTTCACACTTTTACAGTGTTAGTTTCATCAGCTATTGTACAATATTGTAACGTCCGTTGAAAGGATGGGACCAAGGTGCAGCGGAGAATGTATTCATCTTGACTTTTAATAGAAAGAATAAACACTTTACAAAATAAACAAAAAACGACTAGCAACAGTTCTGTCAGGTTATCAAGAACTAAACAGGAAAATAACTACCCACAAACCCCAACGGAAAAACAGGCTGCCTAGGTGTGGCTCCCAATCAGAGACAACAATAGACAGCTGTCCCTGATTGAGAACCACACCCGGCCAAAACAAACACATAGAAAAAGGGACATAGAATGCCCACCCAAATTACACCCTGACCAAACCTAAATAGAGACATAAAAAGGCTCTCTCAGGTCAGGGCGTGACAAATATGATATAAAGCACAGCATTTTGACTGCACTTCTTATTTAATGCAATGTTCAGAGGGGTTTTCTATTCCAGTTTAGATGACTGTATTTGGCAGTAATTTCTTACCTCACCTGTCAGTTACTGGCCCTTGCCAAATGATGTCAGCTTCTAGATGTATCAATCTAGCATTTCATATAATTGTATTACTCTTAGTGAACACTTTCCAGCACTGACAGCTAGACAGGTTGACAACTGTATCGTGTTTTCTCCACTTTGAACGTACAGAGAGATTTGAATGATTCATGGACCTGGATGGTAGAAGACATCTGCTTTCTGACTGATAGTAAATCAGAGCACATATCAACTCCCAGTCAAGCATGTGTGACATCAGGTCTGGCAGTCTGTTATCATGAATACAGCATGACCAGTATATTTCACATGAAACAGTCTATAGCATGACGACAGTATGCCCCAATCTCAGTTCATGTACAGCCCCCACTATGGGGGGACTTGATATAGTTTGGAGGTAAATCGCTTGTAGGTTTAATTTCATTCATTTTTAGTATAATTAAGTGAGGTTTAGATGCTTTTTTAAAAATTATTGTTCTGTCCACGGCAACCATAATATAATGCAATGAATCTCCCACTCGCGGTTGCTCTTTCTCACAGACACACAAACTTGCAATTCCGGCAGGGGTTTGCAACCTTATTAAGAAATGTGTGATTATGAGATTTGGTGGTAATAGTGGATGAGTCATCAGTATTCATTAGCTTTTAAAGAACAGACATGTGCAGACAGAGGTCAGAGGGAAAAGGAACTGTTTAAGGCAGGGATCATCAACTAGATTCAGCCACGGACCCAATTTCTTCTTGAATGGATGGTTGGGGGGCCGGAACATAATAAAACAAATATTTTTAGACTGCAAATGAACCGTAAGAAGCCTAAGCATATATAATATTTGACTAAAACATCATCATTTCAAACCTTGATTACATTTGGGAACATTGTCCTGCATAGGGTGCCATCTTGCAGATGGGGCGTTAAAACGGGTGTCCTGACTCTCTGTGGTCATTCAAAATCCCATGGCGCTTATTGTAAGAGTAGGGGTGTTCACCCCGGTGTCATGGCTAAATTCCAAACCTGGCCACATTTCATCATGGCAACCTAATCATCCCCCTCATTCCTAATTGGCATATATCACCTTTCCACCTGATAGCTGATGCGTGGTGAGCGTTTTGGCCCAAAAATGGTCACTGTGCATCACTGAGGTGTGTGCTACACATTTCCCCCTACTATGTAAAGCGGTCACATATGTCTCTCTATTATGCGTGGGAATACTTGGGAACAGATTTCCGAAATTAAAATCACTTGGAGTTGATTTCCTGGTGTTTTTACAGTCTTTTATGTCGAACAATAAAAAGACGATATATAAATAAAAGTACACATACAGTGAGGGAAAAAAGTATTTGATCCCCTGCTGATTTTGTACGTTTGCCCACTGACAAAGAAATGATCAGTCTATAATTTTAATGGTAGGTTTATTTGAACAGTGAGAGACAGAATAACAACAACAATCCAGAAAAACGCATGTCAAAAATGTTATAAATTGATTTGCATTTTAATGAGGGAAATAAGTATTTGACCCCCTCTCAATCAGAAAGATTTCTGGCTCCCAGGTGTCTTTTATACAGGTAACGAGCTGAGATTAGGAGGACACTCTTAAAGGGAGAGCTCCTAATCTCAGTTTGTTACCTGTATAAAAGACACCTGTCCACAGAAGCAATCAATCAATCAGATTCCAAACTCTCCACCATGGCCAAGACCAAAGAGCTCTCCAAGGATGTCAGGGACAAGATTGTAGACCTACACAAGGCTAGAATGGGCTACAAGACCATTGCCAAGCAGCTTGGTGAGAAGGTGACAACAGTTGGTGCAATTATTCGCAAATGGATGAAACACAAAAGAACTGTCAATCTCCCTCGGCCTGGGGCTTCATGCAAGATCTCACCTCGTGGAGTTGCAATGATCATGAGAACGGTGAGGAATCAGCCCAGAACTACACGGGAGAATCTTGTCAATGATCTCAAGGCAGCTGGGACCATAGTCACCAAGAAAACAATTGGTAACACACTACGCCGTGAAGGACTGAAATCCTGCAGCGCCCGCAAGGTCCCCCTGCTCAAGAAAGCACATATACATGCCCGTCTGAAGTTCGCCAATGAACATCTGAATGATTCAGAGGACAACTGGGTGAAAGTGTTGTGGTCAGATGAGACCAAAATGGAGCTCTTTGGCATCAACTGAACTCGCCGTGTTTGGAGGAGGAGGAATGCTGCCTATGACCCCAAGAACACCATCCCTACCGTCAAACATGGAGTTGGAAACATTATGCTTTCGGGGTGTTTTTCTGCTAAGGGGACAGGACAACTTCACCGCATCAAAGGGACGATGGATGGGGCCATGTACCGTCAAATCTTGGGTGAGAACCTCCCTCCCTCAGCCAGGGCATTGAAAATGGGTCGTGGATGGGTATTCCATCATGACAATGACCCAAAACACACGGCCAAGGCAACAAAGGAGTGGCTCAAGAAGAAGCACATTAAGGTCCTGGAGTGGCCTAGCCAGTCTCCAGACCTTAATCCCATAGAAAATCTGTGGAGGGAGCTGAAGGTTCGAGTTACCAAACGCCAGCCTCGAAACCTTAATGACTTGGAGAAGATCTGCAAAGAGGAGTGGGACAAAATCCCTCCTGAGATGTGTGCAAACCTGGTGGCCAACTACAAGAAACGTCTGACCTCTGATTGCCAACAAGGGTTTTGCCACCAAGTACTAAGTCATGTTTTGCAGAGGGGTCAAATACTTATTTCCCTCATTACAATGCAAATAATTCTATAACATTTTTGACATGCGTTTTTCTGGATTTTCTTTGTTGTTATTCTGTCTCTCACTGTTCAAATAAACCTATCATTAAAATTATAGACTGATTATTTCTTTGTCCGTGGGCAAACGTACAAAATCGGCAGGGGATCAAATACTTTTTTCCCTCACTGTATGTCTCTCTATTATGCGTGGGAATAATTGGGAACAGATTTCCAAAATTTAAATCACTAGGAGCTGATTTCCTGGTGTCTTTGCAGTCGTTTTTGTCCAACAATGAAAATTCAGTTGGGGAACCCTGGTTTAAGGGCTCAACAGTATATTTCTCTGCTATTAGGAGTAATGCTGTTCTCTGCTGTAATTGTATTCAACTATACTGTAAGTTAAGTGAAAGAGGAAGGGATTTTGTGTGTGCATGCATGTGTGAGCGATATCTCTGTACTTAAGTGTCTTGTGTGTTTGTGGACGCTTAAGGGGAGGCAAACACAGGAAGTAAGGATTACCAGTACACAATTATTTAAATTATACACTAGATGACTGATAGGGGGCACATTGTTGAAGCCCCCATACCTCCATCTTGGCACTCCCACACCAGTGTAAAAAAAAATGTCTGCATTCGTCTTTTATTATTTATTATTCCTTTTTCTCCCCGATTGGTAGTTACAATCTTATCTTATTGCTGCAACTCCCATTCAGACTCGGGAGAGGCGAAAGTCGTGAGCTGTGCGTCCTCCGAAACACAACTCAGCCAAGCCGCTCTGCTTCTTAACACAGTGTCTGCTTCACCCAGAAACACCAATGTGTCAGAGGAAGCACCATACACCTGGCAACCGTGTCAGCCGCCACAGGAGTCACTAGTGCACAATGGGACAAGAACATCCCTGCCGGCCAAACCCTCCTCTAACCCGGACGACGCTGGGCCAATTATTCTTTTTTCATCTACACACAATACCCCATAATGACAAAGTCAAAATATGTTTTTCGACATGTATTGAAAATGAAATACAGAAATATCTAATTTACAGTATTCACACCCCTGAGTCAATACATGTTAGAATCACTTTTGGCAGTGATTACAGCTGTGTCTTTCTGGGAAATCTCTAAGAGCTTTGCACGCCTGGATTGTACAATATTTTCACATTATTCTTTAAAAAATTATTCAAGCTCTGTCAAGTTGGTTGTTGATCATTGCTAGACAGTCATTTTCAAGTATTGACATAGATTTTCAAGCCGATTTAAGTCAAAACGGTAACTAGGACACTCAGGAACAGTCAATGTCATCTTGGTAAGGAACTCAGTGTATATTTGGCCTTGTGTTTTAGGTTATTGTCCTGCTGAAAGGTACATTTCTCTCCCAGTTTCTGTTGGAAAGCAGACTGAATTTTCCACTAGGATTTTGCCTGTGCTTAGCTCTATTCCGTTTCTTTTTACCCCCCCCAAAAAACTCCCTAGTCCTTGCCGATGACAAGCATACCCATAACATGATGCAGTCACCACCATGCTTGAAAATATGGAGAGTGGTACTCAGTAATGTGTTCTGTTGGATTTGCCCCAAACATAACGCTTTGTATTCCGGACATAAAGTTAACTGTTTTAAAGTCACCATTGGCCTCATGGTGGAATCCCTGAGTGTTTTCCTTCCTCTTCGGCAACTGAGTTAGCAAGGACACCTGTATCTTTGTAGTGACTGGGTGTATTGATACACCATCCAAAGTGTAATTAATAACTTTACCATGCTTTAAAAAAAAGTTGGACTCATATAAGAGGGCTCCTGAGTGGCGCAGCGATCTAAGGCATAACCTGTTCCAGAATAAACAGACAATACCATGTTTGTTTAAAACTCTTGTCGCAGCTTTTGTTCCTCTGTCTTCAGGGAGATTGTGACATGAATGATTTGGACCTGCTTCCCCTCTATCCGGCTATGTATCAGATGGCTTATGACAAACGCTGGGGACTGAGACATGTATATGGTAGAGCTTTCACAAGTGAAGAAATTCAATCCCTGGCTCCAGGCAAGATTTACAGCTGTGTCTGAAAGATGAGGAGAAGAGAGGACAGGACAGGAGAGGATAGGACTGGAGGATGTGACGGAGCGGTGCGGGGGTGTCCACACGGACAGGACAGACAAACAGCTGTCACAGCTAGCAGGCCCATTGTTCGTCCTGGGCTTTATATCCCAGCAGCTGTTTTTATACTCACTTGGCTAAGAGGGACAGGCTCCTAATGGGAGAGTTTCTTATTTTCCCTTCTCACAGCATCAGCAGAGAAACTGGCGCTGACAGAGCCGACTGAGCCATAATGAGGGAAGAGAAGTAAGGCTTTGGAGCCTGTGGTTAGCATCACATTTAGGGAGTGAGCAGGAGGAGTTCACAGGTGAGGGCTGACTGTGCTGTGACTGTGCTGCTGGTCTGGTCACAGCTCCCTGAAGGAGTGACTGTGTTAGTTAAGGCTCACACACATTACACCAAATGTGGATCTAGCATTCATCTGACGATTGTTCAGCACGCTGTGTTTTAGGGACCACAAGCTGTAGATGTCTGACTGCCGACATTTTTCACATATAAAATTGGTGCATAGTCGGTTCGCAAATGACGTTCAGAGGTGATAAGTACTCTCTGAGCCCTTAGATATTCAGTCTGCTCGTTCTCTTCACCAGGCATGTGATTGTGGTGCTGTGCTGATCTGTTCACACGCTATTATTATCTCAGGGCTGATGTTAAGAAGTGTGTTCTGTGACAACATGGCTCTGGAATGGGAACACACAGTACTGCTGCCCAGAGGCACCGCTTTACTGAACATAAGGGAGGATCTGACAAGCCCTGGCACTGTTGGTCTGTGATACAGGGAGATGATGCCAACAGACTCTGAGGTTTCACTTCGTGCTTTGGGACATCCAACTGGACACTTTTTCTGTCATGCACAATTCTCTATATTCTGGGCAATGCGCCTTGGATGCCATAGAGGAAACATATCAGCGACATGACAATAATGTCTCCTTTATGTAGTTTTTGTGTGGACTGTTTTCACTTCATTCATCAACATTATGAATTGCTTTAGAGTAGCCTGTAGAGGGATGTGCTTTATCTCTAATTTAGGATTCATTTAGTGAATGATAATCACATGGTCAAGTACCCACAGTGAGCACATGCTGCTCTGCTTCAAAGAGAGGCTGAGTGGGAGAGACACAGGGAGATATTTTATCTGTCTGATCTGGCCAACAAGAGCTGACTGAAAGGCTTTTGAAATCAGGTGAAAACAGTTGTGATATTTACAGGAGGCATTGTTACTTTGTAAAGGTTTGGTGAATTGACGTTGAAGTGACAGTTTGTTTTATTTGTGGTAAGGTCTGAGGTATGCCTCTTACAAAGACTTAAAATCAAATTAAATTGTATTTGTCACATGCGCCGAACACAACAGGTGTAGACTTTACAGTGAAATGCTTACTTACAAGCCCTTAACCAACAATGCAGTTTTAAGAAAATCCCTAAAAAAGTAAGCGATAAGAATAACAAATAATTAAAGATCAGTAGTAAATTACAATACCGGCGCTATATACAGTGGGTACCGGTACAGAGTCAATGTGCGGGGGGCACCAGTGTCGAGGTAATTGAGGTAATTATGTACATGTAGGTAGAGTTGTTAAAATGGCTATGCATAGATAATAACAGAGAGTAGCAGCAGTGAGGGGGGGGGGGGGGGTGGGGGGCAATGCAAATAGTCTGGAGAGCCATTTTATTAGCTGTTCAGGAGTTTTATGGCTTCGGGGTAGAATCTGTTTAGAAGCCTCGTGGACCTAGACTTTGCGCTCCTGTACTGCTTGCCGTGTGGTAGCGGAGAGAACAGTCTATGACTAGGGTGGCTGGAGACTTCGACAATTTTTAAGACCTTCCTCTGACACCGCCTGGTATAGAGGCCCTGTGATGTATTGGGCCGTACGCACTACCCTCTGTAGTGCCTTGCAGTCGGAGGCCGAGCAATTGCCGTACCAGGCAGTGATGCAACCCGTCAGGATGCTCTCGATGGTGCAGCTGTAAAACCTTTTGAGGATCTGAGGACCTATGTCAAATCTTTTCAGTCTCCTGAGGGGGAATAGGTTTTGTCGTGCCCTCTTCACGACTGTCTTGGTGTGCTTGGACCATGTTAGTTTGTTGGTGATGTGGACACCAAAGAACTTGAAACTCTCAACCTGCTCCACTACAGCCCTGTCGATGAGAATGGGGGCGTGCTCGGTCCTCCTTTTCCTGTAGTCCACAATCATCTCCTTTGTCTTGATCACGTTGAGGGAGAGGTTGTTGTCCTTGCAACCCCCGGTCAGGTGTCTGACCTCCTCCCTATAGGCTGTCTCATTGTTGTCGGTGATCAGGCCTACCACTCTTGTGTCATCAGCAAACTTAATGATGGTGTTGAAGTTGTGCCTGGCCGTGCAGTTATGAGTGAACAGGGAGTACAGGAGGGGACTGAGCACGCACCCCTGACAGTCCCCATGTTGAGGATCAGCGTGGTGGATGTGTTGTTACCTACCCTTTCCACCTGGGGGCGACCCGTCAGGAAGTCCAGGATCCAGTTGCAGAAGGAGGTGTTTAGTCCCAGGGTCCTTAGATTAGTGATGAGCATTGAGGGCACTATGGTGTTGAACACTGAGCTGTAGCCAATGAATAGCATTCTCACATAGGTGTTCCTTTTGTCCAGGTGGGAAAGGGAAGTGTGGAGTGCAATAGAGATTGCATCATCTGTGGATCTGTTGGTGCGGTATGCAAATTGGAGTGGGTCTAGGGTTTCTGGGATAATGGTGTTGATGTGAGCCATGACTAGCCTTTAAAAGCATTTCATGGCTACAGACGTGAGTACTACGGGTCGGTAGTCATTTAGGCAGGGTACCTTAGTGTTTTTTGGCACAGGGACTATGGTGGTCTGCTTGAAACATGTTGGTATTACAGACTCAGACAGGGGAAGGTTGAAAATGTCAGTGAAGACACTTGCCAGTTGGTCAGCGCATGCTCGGAGTACACGTCCTGGTAATCCGGCCTTGTGAATGTTGACCTGTTTAAAGGTATTACTCACATCGGCTGCGGAGAGCGTCATCACAGGGTCGTCCATAACAGCTGATCCTCTCATGCATGTTTCAGTGTTACTTGCCTCGAAGCGAGCATAGGAGTTATTTAGCTCATCTGGAAGGCTCGTGTCACTGGACAGCTCTCGGCTGTGCTTCCCTTTGTAGTCTGTAATAGTTTGCAAGCCCTGCCACATCCGATAAACGTCGGAGCCGGTGTAGTAAGATTCGATCTTAGTCCTGTATTGATGCTTTGCCTGTGTGATGGTTCGTCGGAGGGCATAGCTGGATTACTTATAAACTTCCGGGTTAGAGTCCCACTACTTGAAAACGGCAGCTCTATCCTCAGTGCGAATGTTGCCTGTAATCCATGGCTTCTGGTTGGGGTTTGTACGTACAGTCACTGTGGGGACGACGTCCTCGATGCACCTCTTGATAAAGCCAGTGACTGATGTGGTGTACTCCTCAATGCCATTGGAAGAATCCCGGAACATATTCCAGTCTGTCCTAGCAAAACAGTCCTGTAGTTTAGCATCTGCTTCATCTGACCACTTTTTTATAGACCGAGTCACTGGTGTTCCTGCTTTAATTTTTGCTTGGAAGCAGGAATCAAGAGGATAGAGTTACGGTCAGATTTGCCAAATGGAGGGAGAGCTCTGTACACGTCTCTGTGTGTGGAGTAAAGGTGGTATAGAATATTTTTCCCTCCCGTTGTCAAGGGTGCGTACTGGCGGCAGAGAAGTCAGACGCAGGAGAGCAAAACTGTGTTTCCAACGGCTAAGTTTAATTATCAAAACCCACCGGATACATAACAATAAAATACATGGGTACATAACCCGCCGCACACCAGAACATGACGTGCACAAGCATAGATAACAAACAATTACAGACAAGGACATGGGGGGGGGGGGGGCAGAGGGTTAAATACACAACATGTAATTGATGGAATTGGAACCAGGTGTGATGGAAGACAAAAGTGGATCTGTGATGGCTAGAAGGTCGTTGACGTCGACCGCCGAACGCCGCCCGAACAAGGAGAGGGACTGACTTCGGCGGAAGTCGTGACACCCGTTGCACATTTAACATGCTGAGACATTATTCAAGTTTTGAATTAAGGAGAGAGCATTCACTTCTCTAGGTCAGTTGTGTTCAGTAGAAGGGACAGAAAGGGATGCTTATCTGTACTGCTTCACTACATTACAGCATGGTACAAACAAGCCCCCTTACAGATATTTGACAATGATCTGAATATTAAAGGTCTCTGTTTCTGTCCCCTGCTCCTTGTCACCTTGCATTGTTTCAAAGTGGTAAGGACCTAAATCTGTTTATATCCTCAGACAGAAAGGTGAAGGCAGATTAACCACATACAGTATTTAATTATCCTCCTCTTGCCTTTTCCCAGTCTCTCTGTGGTCTCCTCTAAAGGCTGTAGTGCCCAAAACTACACTGAACAAAAATATAAACATAACATGTAAAGTGTTGGTCCCATGTTTCATGAGCAGAAATAAAATATCACAGACATTTTCCATACACACATAAAGCTTATTTCTCTCAAATGTTGTGCACAAATGTGTTTATATCCCTGTTTGTGAGCATTTCTCTTTTACCAAGATAATCTATCCAGTTGACAGGTGTGGCATATCAAGAAGCTGATTAAACAGCAAGATCATAACAGAGGTGCACCTTGTGCTGATGACAATAAAAGGCCACTCTAAAATGTGCAGTTTTGTCATGCAACACAATGCCACAGATGTCTCAAGTTTTGAGGGAGTGCGCAATTGGCATGCTGACTGCAGGAATGTCCACCAGAGCTGTTGCCAGAGAATTGAATGTTCATTTCTCTACCATAGAGATCAAGAGATGAATATCTTTATTTCCAGTCATGTGAAATCTATTGATAAGGGCTTAATTAATTTATTTTAGTTGACTTATTTCCTTATATGAACTGTACCACAGTAAAATCTTTGAAATTGTTGAATGTTGCATTTATATTTTTTATCAGTGTAGAATAGATATGACCAGTATATTGAATTTTAGCAACCTTTGTTTGCCCATCTGGTCTCAGTGGTCAACATATACTGAGTGTACAAAACATAAAGAACACCTGCTCTTCCCATGACAAATCAAATCAAACTTTATTTGTCACATGCGCCAAATACAACAAGTGTAGACCTTACCATGAAATGCTTACTTACAAGCCCTTAATCAACAGTGCAGTTCAAGAAGAGTTAAGAAAATATTTACCAAATAGACTAAAGTCAAAAATGATAATAAAAGATAACACAATAACAATAACGAGGCTATATACAGGGGGTACCGGTACTGAGTCTGTGTGCGGGGGTACAGGTTAGTTGAGGTAATTTGTACATGTAGGTAGGGGTGAAGTGACTATGCACAGATAATAGTCCCGTGTGGCTCAGTTGGTAGAGCATGGTCTTTGCAATGCCAGGGTTGTGGGTTTGATTCCCACGGGGGACCAGTATGGGGGGGAAAAAAAAGTGTATGAAATGTAATGCATTCACTACTGTAAGTCGCTCTGGATAAGAGCGTCTGCTAAATGACTAAAATGGAAATAGTCCAGTGGTGATTTTATTAATTGTTCAGCAGTCTTATGGCTTGGGCGTAGAAGCTGTTGAGGAGCCTTTTTGTCCTAGACTTGGCGCTCCGGTACCGCTTGCCGTGCTTGTGACTGGAGTCTCTGACAATTTGATGGGCTTTCCTCTGACACCGCCTATGATATAGGTCCTGGATGGCAGGAAGCTTGGCCCCAGTGATGTATTGGGCTATACGCACTACCCTCTTTAGCGCCTTACGGTCAGATGCCGAGCAGTTGCCATACCAGGCGGTGATGCAACCAGTCAGGATGCTCTCGATGGTGCATCTGTAGAAACTTTTTTGGATCTGGGGACCCATACCAAATCTTTTCAGTCTCCTGATGGGGAAAAGGTTTTGTCGTGTCCTCTTCACGACTGTCTTGGTACAGTATGTTTGGATCATGATAGTTTGTTGGTGGTGTGGACCCCAAGGAACTTGAAACTTTCGACCCGCTCCACTGCAGCCCCATCGATGTTAATGGTGGCCTGTTCAGCCCGCCTTTTCCTGTAGTCCACGATCAGCTCCTTTGTCTTGCTCACATTGAGGGAGAGGTTGTTGTCCTGGCACCACACTGCCAGTTCTCTGACCTCCTCCCTATAGGCCGTCTCATCGTTCTCTATGATCAGTCCTACCACTGTTGTGTCATCAGCAAACTTAATAATGGTGTTGGAGTCACTCTTAAAGGGAGTGCTCCTAAACGCAGCTTGTTACCTGTATAAAAGACACCTGTCCACAGAAGCAATCAATCAATCAATCAGATTCCAAACTCTCCACCATGGCCAAGACCAAAGAGCTCTCCAAGGATGTCAGGGACAAGATTGTAGACCTACACAAGGCTGGAATGGGCTACAAGACCATCACCAAGCAGCTTGGTGAGAAGGTGACAACATTTGGTGCGATTATTCGCAAATGGAAGAAACACAAAAGAACTGTCAATATCCCTTGGCCTGGGGCTCCATGCAAGATCTCACCTTGTGGAGTTGCAACGATCATGAGAATGGTGAGGAATCAGCCTCGAACTACGCGGGGGGATCTTGTCAATGATCACACATGGCCAAGGCAACAAAGGAGTGGCTCAAGAAGAAGCACATTCAGGTCCTGGAGTGGCCAGTCTCCAGACCTTAATCCTATAGAAAATCTGTGGAGGGAGCTGAAGGTTCAAGTTGCCAAACGTCAGCCTCGAAACCTTAATGACTTGGAGAAGATCTGCAAAGAGGAGTGGGACAAAATCCCTCCTGAGATGTGTGCAAACCTGGTGGCCAACTACAAGAAATGTCTGACCTCTGTGATTGCCAACAAGGGTTTTGCCACCAAGTACTAAGTCATGTTTTGCAGAGGGGTCAAATACTTATTTCCCTCATTAAAATGCAAATCAATTTATAACATTTTTGACATGCGTTTTTCTGTTTTTTTTGTTGTTATTCTGTCTCTCACTGTTCAAATAAACCTACCATTAAAATGATAGACTGATCATTTCTTTGTCAGTGGGCAAATGTAGAAAATCAGCAGGGGATCAAATACTTTTTTTCCCTCACTGTATGATCCCTTAATGATGTCACTTGTTAAATCCACTTCAATCAGCGTAGATGAAGACAGGTTAAGAAGGATTTGTAAGTCTTGAGACAATTGCGACATGAATGTGTGCCATTCAGAGGGGGAATGGGCAAACAAATTTAAGTTCCTTTGAACAGGGTGTAGTAATAGGTGCCAGGCACACCGGTTTGTGTCAAGACCCGCAACGCTGCTGGTCTTTTTCACGTTCAACAGTTTCCTGTGTGTCTCAAGAATGGTGCACCACCCAAAGGACATCCAGCCAACTTGACACAATGTGGGAAGCATTGGAATCAACATGGGCCAGCATCCCTGTGGAATGCTTAAGACGCCTTGTAGAGTCTATGGCCCAACGAATTCAGACTGTTCTGAGGGCAAAAAGGTGTGTGTTTGGTATTTTCAGTGTGTACTACTTAAAAAATATCCAGCCATGTAGTAAATGGTCCCCTTTTCTGTCCTCTGCTCTTTGTCACCTTGCATTGTTTCAAAGTGGTAATGACCTAAATCAGTTTATATCCTCAGAGATAAAGGTGAAGGCAGATTAACCACATACAGTATTGAATTATCATCCTCTTGCCTTTGCTCAGTCTCTCTGTGGTCTCCTCTAAAAGCTGTAGTGCCCTGAACTAGAATAGATATGACCAGTATATTGAATTTAAGCAACCCATCTGGTCTCAGTGGTCAAAATATACTGAGTGTACAAAACATTAAGGACACCTGCTTTGTTGCCCTGCTAGAGCTGCCCCAGTCAACTGTGCTGTTATTGTGAAGTGGAAACGTCTAAGAGCAATGGCTCAGCCTCTAAGTGGTAGGCCACACAAGCTCACAGAATGGGACCGCCGAGTGCTGAAGCTCGTAACACATAAAAATCGTCTGTCCTCGGTTGCAACTCTTACTACCGAGTTCCAAACTGTCTCTGGAAGCAATGTCAGCACAAGAACTGTTCGTCGGGAGCTTCATGAGATAGGTTTCCATGGCTGAGCAGCCGCACACAAGCCTAAAATCGTCATGCGCACTGCCGAGCGTTGGCTCGAGTGGTGTAAAGCTCGCCGCCATTGGGCTCTGGAGCAGCGGAAATGCGTTTTCTGGAATGATGATTCACGCTTCACCATCTGGCAGTTCGACGGAAGATTCTGGGTTTGGCGGATGACAGGAGAACACTACCTTCTCGAATTCATTGTGCCAACTGTAAAGTTGGGGCTGTTTTTCATGGTTCGGGCTAGGCCTCTTAGTTCCAGGGAAGGGAAATCTTAACCCTACATTCTAGACGATTCTGTACTTCCAACTTTGTGGCAACAGTTTGGGGGATACTTTTTCTTGTTTTTGCATGACAATGCCCCAGTGCACAAAGCGAGGTCCATACAGAAATGGGTTGTCAAGATCGGTGTGTAAGAACTTGACTGTCCTGCATAGAGCCCTGACATTAACCCCATCGAACACCTTTGGGATGAATTGGAACGCCGACTGCGAGCCAGGCCTAATCTCCCGACCTCACTAATGCTCTTGTGGCTGAATGGAAGCAAGTCCGCACAGCAATGTTCCAACATCTAGTGGAAAGCCTTTCCAGAAGATTGGAGGCTGTTATAGCAGCAAAGGGGGGACCAACTCCATATTAATACCCATGATTTTGAGCATCCACATACTTTTGGCAATGTAGTGTAGATTGACCAGGTGAAAGCTATGATCCCTTATTCGTGTCACTTGGTAAATCCACTTTAATCAGTGTAGATGAAGGGGGAGGAGACAGGTTAAAGAAGGATTTTTAAGCCTTGAAACAATTGCGACACGGATTGTGTAAGTGTGTGTTGTGTCTTTGGCATCATACATTTTTATAAAAAATACTCTGTAATTATTATCACGTGATTAAACTAACCACATCTAGACGTTCCGCTAGCGGAACACCTGCTCCAATATCCAATGATAGGCGTGGCGCGAATTACAAATTCCTCAAAAATACAAAAACTTCAATTTTTCAAACATATGACTATTTCACAGCCTTCTAAAGACAAGACTCTCCTTTATCTAACCACACTGTCCGATTTCAAAAAGGCTTTACAGCGAAAGCAAAACATTAGATTATGTCAGCAGAGTACCAAGCCAGAAATAATCAGACACCCATTTTTCAAGCTAGCATATAATGTCACAAAAAACAAAACCACAGCTAAATGCAGCACTAACCTTTGATGATCTTCATCAGATGACAACCCTAGGACATTATGTTATACAATGCATGCATGTTTTGTTCAATCAAGTTCATATTTATATCAAAAACCAGCTTTTTACATTAGCATGTGACGTTCAGAACTAGCATACCTCCCGCAAACATGCGGTGAATTTACTAAATTACTCACGATAAACGTTCACAAAAAACATAACAATTATTTTAAGAATTATAGATACAGAACTCCTCTATGCACTCGATATGTCCGATTTTAAAATAGCTTTTCGGTGAAAGCACATTTTGCAATATTCTCAGTAGATAGCCCAGCCATCACGGCTAGCCATTTAGACACCGACCAAGTTTAGCCCTGATCAAACTCCGATTTACTATTACAAAAGTTTCATTACCTTTGTTGTCTTCGTCAGAATGCACTCCCAGGACTGCTACTTCAATAACAAATGTTGGTTTGGTCCAAAATAATCCATCGTTATATCCGAATAGCGGCGTTTTGTTTGTGCGTTCCAGACACTATCCGAAATGGTAAAGAAGGGTCGCACGCATGGCGCAATTCGTGACAAAAAAATTCTAAATATTCCATTACCGTACTTCGAAGCATGTCAACCGCTGTTTAAAATCAATTTTTATGCCATTTTTCTCGTAGAAAAGCGATAATATTCCGACCGGGAATCTCCTTTTCGGCAAACAGAGGAAAAAATCACAAAGACGGGGGTGGGCAGGTCACGCGCCTAAGCCCACAGTCCCTTGATCGGCCACTTGAGAAAGGCGATAATGTGTTTCAGCCTGGGGCTGGGATGACGACATTCAGGTTTTTCCCGGGCTCTGAGCGCCTATGGACGACGTAGGAAGTGTCACGTTAGAGCAGAGATCCTTAGTAAAAGATAGAGATGGCAAAGAACTTCCAGAAATGGTCAGACAGGCCACTTCCTGTAAAGGAATCTCTCAGGTTTTGACCTGCCATTTGAGTTCTGTTATACTCACAGACACCATTCAAACAGTTTTAGAAACCTTAGGGTGTTTTCTATCCATATATAATAAGTATATGCATATTCTAGTTACTGGGTAGGATTAGTAACCAGATTAAATCGGGTACGTTTTTTATCCAGCCTTGAAAATACTGCCCCCTAGCCATAAGAGGTTAATCATGTAACTGTAATTAGCTAGGAAGTCGGGGCACCAAGGAAAATATTCAGATTACAAAGTTATAATTTTCCTAATATAACTTTCCGATATTTTAATATCTGATCAATTAGTCTTCCAATTAACCTCTATGGGCTAGGTGGGACGCAGGCGTCCCACCCGTGGTGCACTCCATCAACAGCAGGTGCATTTCAAGAGCGGCAAATTTGAATCCAAATAAATGTCAAAATTCAAATTTTTCAAACATACAACTATTTTACACCCTTTGAAAGATAAACATCTCCTTAATCTAACCACGTTTTACGATTTCAAAAAGGTTTTACGGCGAAAGCATAAATTTAGAGTATGTTAGGACAGTACATTTACAAGAGTTGTGTGTAATGTTTTTTCAATTCAAAGACAGGGTCACCAAAACCATAAAACCAGCTAAAATGATGCACTAACCTTTTACAATCTCCATCAGATGACACTCCTAGGACATTATGTTAGACAATGCATGCATTTTTAGTTCTATCAAGTTCATATTTATATCCAAAAACAGCGTTTTACTATGGCATTGATGTTGAGGAAATCGTTTCCCTCCAATAACCGGCAGTCAAGTCAACACCACAAATTAAATAATTAAAATTAGAAAACATTGGTCAAATATTATATTGTCATTTAAAGAATTATAGATTTACATCTCTTGAACGCAATCAACTTGCCAGATTTAAAAATAACCTTACTGGGAAATCACACTTTGCAATAATCTGAGCACTGCGCCCAGAAAAATACGCGTTGCGATACAGACTAGTCGTCATGTTGGGGAGATCTAAAATCGAAAATACTATGTAAATAATCCATTACCTTTGATTCTCTTCATCAGATGTCACTTCCAGGTATCACAGGTCCATAACGAATGTAGTTTTGTTCAAAAAAGCTCATCATTTATGTCCAAAAATCTCCGTCTTGTTAGCACATGATCTAAGCCCGCCGGACTTCACTTCATGAACGAGGGGAAAAAATATATTTACGTTCGTTCAAACATGTCAAACGTTGTATAGCATAAATCATTAGGGCCTTTTTTAACCAGAACATGAATAATATTCAAGGTGGACGAATGCATTCTCTTTTATAACGTATTGGAACGAGGGTACCCAACATGAACTCGCGCGCCAGGTGTCTAATGGGACATCATCGTTCCATGGCTCTTGTTCGGTCAGATCTCCCTCCAGAAGACTCAAAACACTTTGTAAAGGCTGGTGACATCTAGTGGAAGCAATAGCAAGTGCCAAAATATTCCTCAGCCCCTGTGTTTTTCAATGGCATAGGTTTAAAGGTAATACAACACATCAGGTATCCACTTCCTGTCAGAAAATGTCTCAGGGTTTTGCCTGCCAAATGAGTTCTGTTATACTCACAGACACCATTCAAACAGTTTTAGAAACTTTAGAGTGTTTTCTATCCATATATAATAAGTATATGCATATTCTAGTTACTGGGTAGGATTAGTAACCAGATTAAATCGGGTACATTTTTTTTATCCAGCCGTGCAAATACTGCCCCCTAGCCCTAACAGGTTAATGAATTATTCTTTATCTCACATTAGTCTCATTCCAAACGTCGTAAATTGTTGGTTATCTGCACGAACCCAGTCTTTACTATGAGTCATCCATACATCAATTTTCTTAAATCATTTATTTACTAACTAAATAATCACAGAAATGCACACAAACAAACAGTAGATATAGTTCCAAGGAAATGATAGCGGAGTTTCCCTTGTGGGATAAACCGGTATCGCGGCTTGGTGGACAAAAGGGAAGTGGGGGTCAACTGAGATAAAAGACACTACAAAGTGATAATTATAACAATTGAAATGCTAATCCTTTGCACATGAACGCTCAGTCATTTGGGAATAATTGCAATCAATATATACATTTACACTCAGTGTGTCGCCGTGATCTCTGTTGGAAAGTTTGTTTTTGTTGGAGAGTTTGTCCGCCCTGTCTCTCTCTCTGCCGTGGTTAGAATGGATAGTTCAGTAACATTCAGCAATGTGGTTATAGAATAGATGTTTCGGTGGTTGTCGGTCTTTGCGTTCAATGATACCGAATTCCTAGCTGCAGACTAGTAATTAGTATCAAAGATTTGTTCTTATACTGTCGGTTCAATAGTCTCAGAGTTTAACCACGCAATCGTCTGAAACCTTAGCCCTCTCGTGGTTATCGAGGTAAGCTGGTCTCTACTCAAACCTTAGCCCTCTCATAATTGAGAGAAGCATAGTCTATACTCAAACCTTAGCCCTCTCGGTAATCGAGGTAAGCTTGGTCTGCAGTGGAAAAACCCAGGTGGCGGTTTTATTCGGAAACGTAGAAAAGGGCTGTCCCATGATGCCAGGTCATGTCTGTGCTCCTGTGGGCGGGCCAATGACTTTGTGAAACTTTAAACAGAAATACAATTCTCTCACATTAACATCATTACATAGCATCACATCATTTCACAAATAGTTTCATCTTTACTCATTCATTTTATACAATAATTAGATGCAGACCTCATAACTGAGACTCTTGTATAAACAGGGTTATGGTAATGTGGCTGTATTGTCTCTCATGAGTTTCACAAAATTGTACCAAATGGACCAGTTCGTAGCTGGCTACTTCACCGACCATTTATACATTCTCCAGAACATGAATATTGTTCAGCTCTCAAGTTCTGTGAGGTGGAAGAAGTTCCTTTGTTCTCTCTATGAAAACTCACTCTCTCTATACTGTCTGGCCATGAGGAAGAATCTCCTGGAATTTATGACCTGCCTAACAGCAGCCTGGGTGTAGGAGAGAGAGAGGGGGGATGGTGCTTGCTGTACCCAAAGAGGGCAACGTCATGACATGTGCCATTCAGAGAGTGAATGGGCAAGACAAAATATTTAAGTTTCTTTCAACGGGGATGGTAGTCGGTGCCAGGCGCACCAGTTTGTGTCAAGAACTGCAACGCTGCTGGGTTTTTCACGCTCAACAGTTTCCAGTGTGTATCAAGAATGGTCCACCACCCAAAGGATATCCAGCCAACTTGACACAACTGTGGAAAGCATTGGATACAACATGGGCCAGCATCCCTGTGGAACACTTTTGACACCTTGTAGAGTCCATGCCCTGATGAATTGAGGCTGTTCTGAGGGCAAAAGGGGGGTGTGCAACTCAATATTACGAAGGTGTTCTTAATATTAGGAAGGTGTTCTTAATGTTTGGTATACTGAGTGTATACTACTTAAAATATCCAGCCATGTTGTAACTCAGATATTTATGCAAAAAAAATGTTTACATTCAAATGGCTCTCCTGTGAAGTCGTGACTTGTGACATACGCCTAGTTTCCTGAATTGGCAAAGAAATCTGTCAGTTTAAACTGGAGATGTGTTTTTTTGCATTGGATGCGTCTCAATCCACCACATCCGCCGATGTTGCACTTCCGCATCTGCAGTGAAAGGTGGCAGAGCTAGAGCGATGTTTATCAGACCATGAGACATCCTGAAAATTGGTCTTCTCACAAAATCGTCTGCAGCGTCCGAAGTGTCTTGGGACTCGACTGTAGTCGGGAACAGCCGATCTGCCAACTTCTGTCTGTAGCGTCGAACAGTTTGGGCTACACACTAATATGACTCCTGTCGTGACATGACTTTAACATTAATCTGAAGACTGTTATTTATCTAATTACCTAACTATGTTTAATTGTTACCCGATTAAATGAATAATGTAACAATTAACTCCTTAGGATCTGGGGCACCATGAGAGTGGTTCTTAAAGAGTTACCATATCCCAAATTAAACTCTAAAAGGTCTTTACCTATCACATCTATAAACAGTCAACATATTCATTATAAACTGGTATCATATCATCATTCTGAACAGTCGGAACCTCCTTGCATCTGCAAAAACCCGAGCCTTACTTATGATTCAGTACTACACAAATTGGTTTAATTATTTATTTATTAACAAATTAAATGGGAACACAGGATAAACATACACACTTTGCATCGGTTATTGACTGGAGACTTATTAAGCTAAAACAGGTCCCTGGCGGAATGATAACAACATGGCTGCTTGTTAAAGAAGAGATGGAGAGGGAGAGAGAGAGGGACAGAGACAGTTAACATTGGTACATTCAGAAACTACTCTCACTTACAGTAACCATACACTTTGCACACGAATTGCCACCCGCTTTGAGTAAGAAATGATGATTGTATTTACATGAAATGCCTGGGTTAGCTGGGATCTCTCGGGGAACAGGGCAGCCTTGGAAAGGGAGTTTGGAAAGAGGGCCTTTTCGCAGCACGCTTGTAAGGCTCTGATTGTCCGAAATGGTTATGATGAGTCTTCTTATCTTCTCCTTCTCTGTAGTTGTCCGGTATTTTTATTTATTATAATTGTTTTATTTCACCTTTATTTAACCAGGTAGGCCAGTTGAGAACAAGTTCTCATTTACAACTGCGACCTGGCCAAGATAAAGCAAAGCAGTGCGACACAAACAACAACACAACACATGGAATAAACAAACATACAGTCAATAACACAATAGAAAAAATCTATATACAGTGTGTGCAAATGAGGTAAGATTAGGTGTAAAAGGTGACTTGTCATATAGTCATGAACTACAGAGTTGACTTTCATTCCGTTTACTCTTGAAGATGCTTCTTTGAAGATAGGCTAGCCAGCGTATCGATGGTTCCCCAGTGGGGTGATGAGAGTAGCGTAATGCGATGGTTTGAGCAGAGTAACAGAATGGTCCTACTTAAATTTGCTTTCGAAGATACTTTACTTCGGACAGCTATTCAGCGTACCAGTGATTGTCCAGTTGGTGAGTTTAACATCTCTACCTCGTGTTGAGATTCAAAGTTCAAATCACTTTAAACATGCAGCTGCAGCTTCACATCTTTCTGGTCTGATGTGCTTTTTCTTAACCCATCATTTATACAGTTTGCTCAAAAGGGGCAGTTTCGGCAGGCTGGCATGCAAACTTCCTTTAGATTTTATTGGGGGGGCTATCTGTTGTTCCATGTAGTGAATTTGTTATTAGTAGAACCCCCTTCCTCCCCTCCCCCGGCTTAGACAGGGCTTCGACTCTTATGGGTTAAACCAAATATTTTTGCTCTGACCAATTGCATTAGTATAAAATAATAGAATTTCCAATTTTTTTTGAGCATTTAATATAGCGCAGTATTTGTATTATTTATTTTGTACAGTCTGTTTTGCTCATCTTTATCAAGGGTGCCAATAATTTAGGAGATGACTGTATTTTCTCTGTGGGTTATTTCATTTGTATCCAGCTGAAAGGGAAACCAGATGGCTGTACTGTAAATCTTTACTACGGTTTGTTTTCAATTTACCTCTTAATCAGACAAACAAAGACAGATGGTATCTGCCAAGGATAATTAACATCTATAGCATCACACATTATCTCTCTGTCATTTGATTCCCTGTGGTGTTTGTTTGTGGAAAAGCAATTTTACGGTAACTCCCTGTTGTCCCATTTCTTGTATAAATGTGTGCTGTTGTCATTGTTTTGGAGCCACAGTGTTTCACTGGGACAAAAGGTATTTACTGAAATGTACCCGCAGGGAGCATCAAATGGCCCGTTGTGGTGAAATTGCCTTTTCACTTCTGCAGGATGCCTTCTCTAACCCCTTTGAAGTTTATACGGAGCTAAACATTTTTAATTATTGGCTGTAGTATCTGTGACAAGCAACTAAATTGAACAAATTGATATCCAGGGTGTAAAGGAGTACTGTACATAGATGGGCTGTGTTTGGGGGACACTGAGATCAAATGGGCCAAGGCACATGGAGGTGGTACAGGTTCACTGCTGCTACACACACATCATCATGTCCTTTGATAGCTGCCCACTCCTGGACTGTCTGAAAGGACTGGCATCCCTGGGTGTAGATCAAGTTCCCACATGCTGGGTCAGTCAGAGCCTGAGACCCCATGCAATAAAATGTTTTCATTTTGCGGCAGCAGGTAGCCTAGTGGTTAGAGCAGGTAGCCTAGTGGTTAGAGCAGGTAGCCTAGTGGTTAGAGCAGGTAGCCTAGTGGTTAGAGCAGGTAGCCTAGTGGTTAGAGCAGGTAGCCTAGTGGTTAGAGCAGGTAGCCTAGTGGTTAGAGCAGGTAGCCTAGTGGTTAGAGCATTGGGCCAGTAATTGAGAGGTTCCTGGATGGAATCCCTGAGCCGATAAGGTACAAATCTGTCCTTCTGCCCCTGAACAAGGCAGTTAACCCACCTTTCCCCAGTAGACCGTCATTGTAAATAAGAATTTGTTCTTAACTGACTTGCCTAGTTTAATGAAGGTTAAATAAAAAAAAGTGGCATGGTGTTATCCCTGAAGTTGTATTATGCATTAGCTCTGGTCCAGGGGCAGTCTCAAGCAAAGGATCCAGGGGTGAGGCCAGGGCCGTAGTCTTTACCATCAGAGATGATGAAATGAAAGGCCCTTTGAAGTTTGCATGTGGTGGTTACGCACTGGAGGAAGAGTGTGCATTACCCCACCCTGCTGGGTAAGTATGGGTAAGAGTGCAAATGTAGCGTTGTAGGCTACGAAGTGATACGGTAACCTCTAGCGTAAGATGCCTGAGAATACAATTTGTTTCTGAGAAAACATGATTTCATCCTGGCATCCTGGTGTAACATAAACTGTTTTTCACAACAGATGGCTGCCAGAGAGAAAATGCTCATCCAGATAGATTCAGAACTGTTTAAGGTGCTTAGAAACTGTCATGTGTCAATGTTCTCTGACTATAAATACACAGGGTGATATCATTCACGTAACACATTGAATGGTATGTTATTTTGTGTTATAAAAGTTAACCTACATTCTGAGAATAGACAAATCTTTTCCACAAAACGAAGTGATGAATATGAAAGCAAGCGGATTACAAGATGTCTAGATGCACTTCTCCTTTATAAGGTACAAATATTGGTAATGAGCTCCTATGAAATCCCCAGTGAATCAATGCCCAAGGCTTAGCACAGTGTTTGGAAATAATCAGCAAGCTCCAGTTTACTAATATCAAATGGAGGTGCGATCCTTAACACTTTTGCATCTCTGTTGTCTAACTGTCCTTAGGTGTCTGTCACCAGCTGTCCGAATTGGGTGTGTGACAATTAGCTAAGTGTTTGCTCTTTAGCCAAGATGAATAATAGATCTGGTGAATGATTGATAAGACACAGCGTAAAGGGGCAGGGTTGATGAGAGACTATACAGTAGAGTACACATAGGCTGAAGAGCAGTAATTAACACACTATTGAATGTGGCCAACATATACACTGTCCACAGTACAGTAATGTTTAGCAATATTTGTTACTGGTCCATATGTGTTATTAGTGATTGGCTATGTCTTCGAGAGTCTTGGATTCCCCACCACCAAATCTGGTCACCACGATCACACAAAGTCTTGCCATGTGAGTCAGAAATAGGGTATTGTATTTTGGATATTGTCCTACAGTATTGAGGAATGATGTAGAGCTGTTTTTGTGACTAGTGTGGGCAGGGTGTTATCATGAGAACAGCCCAGGGTCAGGTTGACTGACTGACTGAGACAGACAGGGTTGTTGTCTCTGTTTCAGGCTATAAAGGGGCCCAGCAGCATGCTCCACACAGCGCACCATCATGGGCAAACACATAACGGGTGTCTTGTAGAAACAGTGACGGCATAAAGGTAGACCTTAGTTACAGCGATTTATCAAAAGCAAAGACGTCAATGATACAGCTGAACTCTCCATGTCCTCAAGATGAAAGTTGTCAGTTAGATAACTTCCTAACCTAGATTTGGCCTCGAAAAATGACAGCTGTCTATCATTTGACATAATGCTAATGACAGGTGTCAATCATGTCATGATATTGATAGCATTATGACTTATGTATTACAGATGAAGGATCTTCATTTGAGGACCCTGTTGCAGGATAACTTTTCTGAAATGCAGGAATTGTATAACTTGTAGTGTATTTCAGGTTTAAAAGGCTTCCGAAGTTTGTAATTTTCACTTTGAAATAGACTTGATTTTCACTTACAAAAAATGTATCAACCCCTATAAAAATGTAAATTAATTATAATCTCCATAATAATTCATATTTCATGTTGCTGCAGGATTATTTTCCTGCTGTAGCAAACTGGCTCAAATTAAAGGGATACGTCGGGATTTTGGCAATGAGGCCCATCATCTACAATACTTCTCCAGAGTCAGATTAATTTGTGGATACCATCTTTATGTCTCTGTGTCCAGTATGAAGGAAGTTAGAGGTAGTTTCGCGAGCCAATGCTAACTCGCGTTAGTGCAATGACTGAAAGTCTATAGGTATCTGCAGATACCCATAGACTTCCAGTCATTGCACTAACACTAGTTAGCGATTGTGCTAGCTCTAGTTAGCAACTTCCTTCAAACTGCCCTTGGAAAAATACAAATGGTATCCACAAGTTCATCTGACTCTGGGAAAGTAGATGAAGGGCCTCATTGCCAAAATCCCAAAGTATCCCTTTAAGATCCTACATCTGTACTTTTATGTCACTGTCATGTGAAGCATTAGGGTGGTTACTTGTCTATGGATTTACAGTTGTGTCACATCGTCGATACCAGCAGATAATTATCAGACATGGAGAAGTATAGGATCAGTAATGAGTGTGAATTCTGCAGCTGAGTGCCAAAGTGAACAGCTTTTTGTTTTCTGGCATGATGTAGTAAAGTCAGTGACAGTAGATTGTTCCCTGGCATGCAGTGAAACTGACAGTGGATTTGTCCTTACCCAGGCTTTGTGTTGCTGAGGTACTCCCACACTGCTCTGCTTTCTAGCACAAAGAAAGAGCCTCCATTCCTTCTGAAGCCTCCCACAGTGTCCTTACTCCTCACAGGGTTTTAACATGCCGCATTATGCTCCCAGGCTGACAACGTTTTAAAAAGCCAACGCTGTTGCCTCTGAATTTTGTTGTGTAAACTGTATTTGCTGAATGGAATACTGAATTGTAGAAATGTGCACCACCCACATAGATTTGCTCTTTATTTTATAATGCCTTCTGTTGAATGGGACTGGAAGGCTGTAACTATGTCTCATCGAGCTCATGTACCTAGCCTACACGTGCACCTGCCCAGTGGCCACTCTCTCTGTCCACTAATATAGACCAGACTAGAATACAGCTCACCTGGCTGGCTTCTCACAAATCACAAGGGTGTGTGCCTGAGCAGGAAGTCCATCAGCAGACTAAATGGGGATGACATTTTTAGCTCCTAGATCCCCCCGTCTCCATAACAACTAAAGAGCAGCCCAGATTTGGTAATGATTTGGAGAAGGGGAGGAGGCTCTGTCTGTTCTCAGCTCATCCCAGATGGAATAATATCATCTCTGTATGGACGTGCTATTTTAATAGCTCTTTCCAGTCTTAATTAAAATGGCTGACACCCCAGTGTCCTGACATCCTAGATGTGGCTAATCCTCACCAAAATATGGCTGTAGCTCTTCTTTTCAGACTATAATTGGATCTGTGCCATATTCAACATAATCTGTATTATGTCTGTGTGACACAGTTAATAGGAAATGACAAAATTGAGATATAGGCCTAACAATGGTTGAAAAAAGTGATCACTTCTATGTTTTATGAAGTCATATCAACTGCAGCTGCATCATCTGCAACACTGACGTGCTGTCAGATCTGGGCAAAGAGAGGGGAAGGGCAGAAATGAATGAGGTCAAAAGCAGTGAGAGGGGTGACCAGGGGTTGTCTATATCTCCTATTATGGTGTGGAGTGAATCGCACTGGAAGTGTGTAAGAGAGAAAGGGGGTGAGGTGAAAATAGGGGGCGGAGGCTCCGGTCCCCCCCCCCCCCCCCCCCCAAGTGTGCACAGCATAGTGCCACTATAACATAGAGGAGAGAAGGAGCGATGAAGGAGGAGAGGAGGGGCCAGGACACACCAGCCTCCTTTATGTCTATTTTACCTGCTGCACTGCATCTCCAATAAGTTGCTTCCTATTAGGAGGCGCATCAAAGAAAGGATAACATTTACATGTTATAATGAGCTGCTTCACATCTGTTCCAGGTACTAGCTGATGTTTACTTAGAGCCTGTGGACTGCACCATTTATCCGGGGGGTAGAGAAAGACATCTAACAGGCAATTTTTTTTTCTGAGCATGCGAGCGGGAAAGTATGCTCATGTGAGAGAGGGAACGCCCACTTACACAGACAGGAACCTTGTCTCTCTCTCTTCCTCGTACAAGCTGCAGTCTTCATTTCCTAAATAGAATTTGTCAGTGCCTTCCTCCTACACAGTGCAGACAGAAATAGGACTTGTTTTGTCCTGCATTCACTGCCTGGTGTACCAGTGAAACCAGGTTGCTTGAACCCTAGAAGCGCCTTCCCCTCCCTGCTGCTCCTGAACCTTTTGAGTGGGTCACATCTGTAATGGCTGGTCTCATTGTACTCCAGTCTGATGAGAAAATATAACTAATGTGGTTAGCTGCACACATGTGACAGATGACTCAGATGATAAGACCCAGAGATGAAGTGCTAGGATAGCTGCCGAGTGTTAACTTTAAACAGAGTAGGAGCAGAATTACACCTATGGACCATTTCACTGAAATATTGATCTGTCAATCATGTTTCTTGAATCTTGACCAATGCTATTTCATTGTTTTTAAGATTCAAGTATTACTCATTCATACATTTTTAAGATATAGAAGCTAATAGCCTAATATCCTTGGCTCCTTAGTGGCGCAGCGGTCTAAGACACTACATCTCAATGAAATAGATGTCACTACAGTCCATGGTTCGAATCCAGGCTGTATCACATCTGGCTGTGATTGGGAGTCCTGTAGGGCGGTGCACAATTTGAGTTTAATTAGAGACAAGAAGACTGTGTAATGATGAAGTGTCATGTTTATCTGGGAAACTGATGTAATGAATACTACAAGTACTTTATCTAGACGAACCAGTGCCAATTCATTACCCCCCCACCCCCACCCCCACTATGGGATAGGTTCAGTCATGACAGGTCCTGGATCTACACACAGAAATGTATCATGCAATACCTGATCCAGACAAAGATAATGTTTCACATATTACATTCTCTTTGAAATATTAATGGGATATTAACGCTGTATAACTGATTTAATAATCATCTGTGTGTGTGTGTGTGTGTGTGTGTGTGCGTGCGCGCGCGCGTGCGTGTGCGTGCATGCAGGATTCTGGCCACAGCGGGAGCTCACATGAACATCCCAGTGGACCTGCGGACCCTGAGGGCCGTCCGTGTGCTCAGACCCCTCAAACTGGTCTCTGGAATCCCCAGTGAGTACACCACCAGATCACATGTACTGGATGGATGTCCATGGATCTGCTCTGTCTATATATACAGTATATATTTGGAATTCTGTACAGTATATCTATCTTTACTTGTTCTTCTGGCGATTGCAGTACCTCTGTCCAACCTTAATTTGGAGTCTGTAAAGTTCATCCCTAATGAGTTATTTTGTTGGCAGACCACAACAGAGTCAAACTGAAAACCACTCCTAAAATAAGGAACCGGGCAACAATGTCTTCGTGGAAGTGTTGTATTAGCCAAAGTGAGAGTGCTGACACTATCTGCTCTAAGTGGTTCCCACACTTCCCATCCATAATTGTTTGGAGCTGTGACTCATTGTTGGCACTGACGACACATGACGGTTGTCTCTCTATCTCTCTGTGTGTGACCAGGCCTGCAGATAGTCCTGAAATCCATCATGAAAGCCATGGTGCCGCTGCTCCAGATTGGCCTGTTGCTCTTCTTCGCCATTCTCATGTTTGCCATCATCGGCCTGGAGTTCTACAGCGGGAAGCTCCACAACACCTGTCTGCCCATGCCCAATATCCTAGGTAAGACAGAACATGCGTCCCAAATGGCCACCCTATTCCCTTTGTAGTGCACTACATTTTGACCAGGGAATATATAGGGACCATTTGGAACACTCTCAGACAGAGAGTGGGCTTTAGCGAGATCCCCTTATGTCTACAGTAATCCAGGGCACTCAATGTTCTGCATATCAATTTGGGTTGCTTCTGTAGCAGTTGGTGTCACTTTATATGAGGCTGAATCTGTTGTGTTCCATTTTTTTATACCTTTACTTTGCTTATAGCCTATGCTTGCATAATTAAACACTTAGCTTCATTGAATCTTTTTAAACACCTACATTAATATCGTGCTGAGGTGATCATTAACTCTGTTATATGTAAACATTTCGGGTACATCATCATAAACATTCTTCAAGCTGATCATTTCTCAGCAGGCTTATACTGCGTCTATACAATAAGCAGATTATTATTTTCTGCGAGGCATCCCTCAGCTGTAATGATAGGCCATACAAACGTCCTGTAATGGTTCACTGTTGTACTGAATGCTGGTCCGGCTGGTAATAGCTGGGTCATTCCACCAAATCGGTGCCTTGTTTTGGGAAGTGTAACTTCTGTCATAAACATTCTGTCATAAAGAGCACATGTTCAACTTCATTAAAAAAACTTTTTTCCCCCATCTCAAGAGGGTAAATAAAAAAATGACTTTAGTAATTGCCAATTAAGTGACAGATAAAGTAAGTGTTGACTGTAACAGTGTTGACTGTAACAGGGTTGACGATTTCTTCTTAAATCAGCCAAAAATCCCCTTATGACAGGGGGAATGGAAGCTTGTAGTACGCCACAGGGAGTGGCAATTGAATGCAAGCTTCACAACAAAATATGAAATTGTTAAAACATTTCTAGCCTGTCTGTGGGTAACAGGGTTGACGTGTTCTGCTCGACCCACTACGTTTTCCACCACAAAACACCAGAAAATGGCCAGAAAGAGTAGAACCAGCTCACCTGCTTTAACTCTATGATTTGACTAGTAGATGTTCAATGTTTCTCTAGATTTTTTTTTTTTTAAGGAATAGTCAAGATATTAAAAAGATAATTAAGTTCACATAACAGGGTTGACTTTAAAATGAGGGACATATGTAAATGAATCACTAATCATATGAAATTAATAATAATCTTCAGAAATGACTTTCTCTAAGCAACAAAATAGCTAGGGCTTTACAATGATGGTGGAACTTAAGTGGGTTAAAATCTTCCTAGAAGTGACACAGGGTTGACAGAGGGACATGTCACAATGCTGAATTTTGCACTTTAACAAGCCTTTATTCATATAAAAAAATGGATTTATTGAATTCTCCATGTGATCTATATTAAAGGGCAGTTCAATTAATATAACAGACTTTTAAAATTCAATATTGGTGCACAATTTCTACTTAAAATACACAAAAGGCACTCTTTTCTTGGAACGACCCAACTGTGTTACGCAACAGACCTGAAACACACAATACCATGCTTGGCTGCACCTGTAAGTGTAATCACAGCCACAATGACTGCCTATGTAATTAAACCCCACAATATAGCAGCTCAATACCTAGACTAATTATAAAGTCATATATGTTATTGCCTCGCTGCACGGATCACGTTATAGTTAAGTGGGTTACACAGTTCTATTTACAAAGATCTACATAAAGGGTTAACGCCTGAACGTAATTTGCTATTCAGGTAGTGTGGTCTTATAACAAGCTTACTGTGGGATATGTTCCTTCAGTTTTTCACATGACAGGGATTGAGTTGTCACAGATAGAGAAGATAATGAAATGAACTGTCCTCTCAAATGGGATTTTCGAATAGATTGTCCTCACCTGATGAATACATAAACTCATCTTTTGTTGAGGGTTCAATATCACTCATGGCTTGACTTGGTCACAAAATGTCCTCTGATGTTGACAGACTGTTTCAGTGGATTGCTACATTAAAGAGTTATATAATGCATTCTAGTATTCCTTTACTGCATTTCAAAGATATTAGATTTAATACAATATCTAACTGTATCTCAAAAAGAGTGCCACCAACTAGCGATGGATATAGGTACAATCGGCCTGGGCCTTTGGTTAGAAGGGTGAATGACCAGTAGGTACAATCGGCCTGGGCCCTTGGGTTAGAAGGGTGAATGACCAGTAGGAGACAGATGTACAAAACACACATGTATTACCACACAACAGGCAGACAGACAGACAGACAGACAGACAGACAGACAGACAGACAGACAGACAGACAGACAGACAGACAGACAGACAGACAGACAGACAGACAGACAGACAGACAGACAGACAGACAGACAGACAGACACACACACACACACACACACACACACACACACACACACACACACAGGAATATGAAGTGGATTGATGGACGAGGTGAAAGTGCTTGTGTTGTCATCCACACACTAACACATGGTTAGGAAGTCCAGGGTGGAGGATTTGTATTTTGTATTTATTATGGATCCCCATTAACTGTTGCCAAGGCAGCAGCTACTCTTCCTGTGGTCCTGCAAAATGAAGGCAGTTATACAATGTTAAAGATATGACAATACATTCATTACAGAATTCACAACACACTAAGTGTGAGCCCGCAGGCCCATACTCCACTACCACATATCTACAACACACAATCCATGTGTGCGTGTGTGTATAGTGCGTATGTTATCATCAAATCAAATGTATTTATATAGCCCTTCTTACATCAGCTGATATCTCAAAGTGCTGTACAGAAACCCAGCCTAAAACCTCAAACAGCAAGCAATGCAGGTGTAGAAGCACGGTGGCTAGGAAAAACTCCCTAGAAAGGACAAAACCTAGGAAGAAACCTAGAGAGGAACCAGGCTATGAGGGGTGGCCAGTCCACTTCTGGCTGTGCCGGGTGGAGATTATAACAGAACATGGCCAAGATGTTCATAAATGACCAGCATGATCAAATAATAATAATCACAGTAGTTGTCGAGGGTGCAACAGGTCAGCACCTCAGGAGTAAATGTCAGTTGGCTTTTCATAGCCGATCATTGAGAGTATCTCTACCGCTCCTGCTGTCTCTAGAGAGTTGAAAACAGCAGGTCTGGGACAGGTAGCAGGTCCGGTGAACAGGTCAGGGTTCCATAGCCGCAGGCAGAACAGTTGAAACTGGAGCAGCAGCACGGCCAGGTGGACTGGGGAGAGCAAGGAGTCATCATGCCATGTAGTTCTGAGGCATGGTCCTAGGGCTCAGGTCCTCCGAGAGAGAGAGAGAGAGAGAGAAAGAAAGAAAGAAAGAAAGAAAGAAAGAAAGAAAGAAAGAAAGAAAGAAAGAAAGAGAGAGAGAAAGAAAGAAAGAGAGAATTAGAGAGAGCATACTTAAATTCACACGGGACACCGGATAAGACAGGAGAAATGCTCCAGATATAACAGACTGACCCTAGCCCCCCGACACATAAACTACTGCAGCATAAATACTGGAAGCTGAGACAGGAGGGGTCAGGAGACACTGTGGCCCCATCCAATGATACCCCCGGACAGGGCCAAACAGGCAGGATATAACCCCACCCACTTTGCCAAAGCACAGCCCCCACACCACTAGAGGGATATCTTCAACCACCAACTTACCATCCTGAGACAAGGCCGAGTATAGCCCACAAAGATCTCCGCCACGGCACAACCCAAGGGGAGGCGCCCACCCAGACAGGAAGACCACGTCAGTGACTCAACCCACTCAAGTGACGCACCCCTCCTAGGAACGGCATGGAAGAGCACCAGTAAGCCAGTGACTCAGCCCCTGTAATAGGGTTAGAGGCAGAGAATCCCAGTGGAGAGAGGGGAACCGGCCAGGCAGAGACAGCAAGGGCGGGTCGTTGCTCCAGTGCCTTTCCGTTCTCCTTCACACTCCTGGGCCAGACTACACTCAATCATAGGACCTACTGAAGAGATGAGTCTTCAATAAAGACTTAAAGGTTGAGACAGAGTCTGCGTCTCTCACATGGGTAGGCAGACCATTCCATAAAAATGGAGCTCTATAGGAGAAAGCCCTGCCTCCAGCTGTTTGCTTAGAAATTCTAGGGACAATTAGGAGGCTTGCGTCTTGTGACCGTAGCGTACGTGTAGGTATGTACGGCAGGATCAAATCGGAAAGATAGGTAGGAGCAAGCCCATGTAATGCTTTGTAGGTTAGCAGTAAAACCTTGAAATCAGTCCTTGCCTTAACAGGAAGCTAGTGTAGGAAGGCTAGCACTGGAGTAATATGATCAAATTTTGGGGTTCTAGTCAGGATTCTAGCAGCAGTATATGTTATCATGTGTGTGTATGCATGTGTCTGTGCCTATGTTTGTGTTGCTTCACAGTCGCGCTGTTCCATAAGGTGTATTTCTATCCGTTTTTAAAATCTGATTCTACCGCTTGCATCAGTTACCTGATGTGGAATAGAGTTCCATGTAGTCATGGCTCTGTGTAGTACTGTGTGCCTCCCATAGTCTGTTCTGGACTTGGGGACTGTGAAGAGACCTCCGGTGGAATGTCTTGTGGGGTATGCATGGGTGTCTGAGCTGTGTGCTAGTTGTTTAAACAGACAGCTCAGTGCTTTCAACATATCAAAACCTCTCACAAATACAAGTAGTGATATTATTAATGTTTGCTCTCTGTGTACATCCAAGGGCCAGCCGTGCTGCCCTGTTCTGAGCCAACTGCAATTTTCCTAAGTCCCTCTTTGTGGCACCTGACCACACGACTGAACAGTAGTCCAGGTGCGACAAAACTAGAGCCTGTAGGACCTGCCTTGTTGATAGAACTGTTAAGAAGGTAGAGCAGCATTTTATTATGGACAGACTTCTCCCCAGCTTAACTACTATCATATCAATATGTTTTGACCATGACAGTTCACAATGCAGGGTTACTCCAAGCAGTTTAGTCATCTCAACTTTCTCAATTTCCACCTGATTTATTACAAGATTTCGTTCAGGTTTTGGGTTAAGTGAAAGAATTGTACCAAATACAATGCTTTTAGTTTTAGAAATATTTAGAACTAACTTATTCCTTGCCACCCATTCTGAAACTAACTGCAGCTCTTTTTTAAGTGTTGCAGTCATTTCAGTTGCTATAGTAGCTGACGTTTATAGTGTTAAGTAATCCGCATACATTAACACTGGCTTTACTAAAATCCAGTGGCATGTCATTAGTAAAGATTGAACAAAGTAAGGGGCCTAGACAACTGCCCTGGGGAATTCCTGTTTCTACCTGGATTATGTTGGAGAGGCTTCCATTAAAGAACACCCTCTGTGTTCTGTTAGACAGGTAACTCTTTATCCACAATATAGCAGGGGGTGTAAAGGCATAACACATAAGTTTTTCCAGCAGCAGATTATGATCGATAATGCCAAAAGCCGCACTGAAGTCTAACAAAACAGCCCCCACAATCTTTTTTGATCATCAATTTCTCTCAGCCAATCATCAGTAATTTGTGTAAGTGCTGTGCATGTTGAATGTCCTTCCCTATAAGCGTGCTGAAAGTCTGTCCAAAACTTTACTAAGGGTTGGTAACAGGCTGATTGGTCGGCTATTTGAGCCAGTAAAGGGGGCTTTACTATTCTTGGGTAGCAGAATGACTTTTGCTTCCCTCCAGACCTGAGGTCACACACTTTCTAGTAGGGTTAAATTGAAGATATGGCAAGTCCATCGCTCAGCACATATCAAAGCTACAGGCTAAGGTTAACCTCTTGGGGCACCCGTGGTGCACTCCATCAACAGCAGGTGCATTTCAAGAGCGGCAAATTTGAATCCAAATAAATGTCAAAATTCAAATTTTTCAAAAATACAACTATGTTACACCATTTGAAAGATAAACATCTCCTTAATCTAACCACGTTTTACGATTTCAAAAAGGTTTTACGGCGAAAGCATAAATTTAGAGTATGTTAGGACAGTACATTTACAAGAGTTGTGTGTAATGTTTTGTCAAGTCAAAGACAGGGTCACCAAAACCATAAAACCAGCTAAAATGATGCACTAACCTTTTACAATCTCCATCAGATGACACTCCTAGGACATTATGTTAGACAATGCATGCATTTTTAGTTCTATCAAGTTCATATTTATATACAAAAACAGCGTTTTACTATGGCATTGATGTTGAGGAAATCGTTTCCCTCCAATAACCGGCAGTCAAGTCAGCGTCAGAAATTAAATAATTAAAATTAGAAAACATTGGTAAAATATTATATTGTCATTTAAAGAATTATAGATTTACATCTCTTGAACGCAATCAACTTGCCAGATTTAAAAATAACCTTACTGGGAAATCACACTTTGCAATAATCTGAGCACTGCGCCCAGAAAAATACGCGTTGCGATACAGACTAGACGTCATGTTGGGGAGATCTAAAATCGAAAATACTATGTAAATAATCCATTACCTTTGATTCTCTTCATCAGATGTCACTTCCAGGTATCACAGGTCCATAACGAATGTAGTTTTGTTCAAAAAAGCTCATCATTTATGTCCAAAAATCTCCGTCTCGTTAGCACATGATGTAAGCCAGCCGGACATCTCGTCATGAACGAGGTGAAAAAATATATTTCCGTTCGTTCAAACATGTCAAACGTTGTATAGCATAAATCATTAGGGCCTTTTTTAACCAGAACATGAATAATATTCAAGGTGGACGAATGCATACTCTTTTATAACGTATTGGAACGAGGGTACCCAACATGAACTAGCGCGCCAGGTGTCTAATGGGACATCACCGTTCCATGGCTCTTGTTCGGTCAGATCTCCCTCAGAAGACTCAAAACACTTTGTAAAGGCTGGTGACATCTAGTGGAAGCAATAGGAAGTGCCAAAATATTCCTAAACCCCTGTGTTTTTCAATGGGATAGGTTTAAAGTCAATACAACACATCAGGTATCCACTTCCTGTCAGAAAATGTCTCAGGGTTTTGCCTGCCAAATGAGTTCTGTTATACTCACAGACACCATTCAAACAGTTTTGGAAACTTTTGAGTGTTTTCTATCCATATATAATAAGTATATGCATATTCTAGTTACTGGGTAGGATTAGTAACCAGATTAAATCGGGTACATTTTTTTTATCCAGACGTGCAAATGCTGCCCCCTAGACCCAACAGGTTAAATCTTCTATCGTAAGGTTTCTTCTATCGTAATCACTCCTCTTTCACTCCAGCTGCCAAACTAACCCTGATTCAGATGACCATCCTACCCATGCTAGATTATGGAGACGTGATTTATAGATTGACAGGTAAGGGTGCTCTCAAGCGGCTAGATGTTCTTTACCATTCGGCCATCAGATTTGCCACCAATGCTCCTTATAGGACGCATCACTGCACTCTATACTCCTCTGTAAACTGGTCATCTCTGTATACCCGTCACAAGACCCACTGGTTGTTGCTTATTTATAAAACCCTCTTAGGCCTCACTCCCCCCTATCTGAGATATCTACTGCTGCCCTCATCCTCCACATACAACACCCGTTCTGCCAGTCACATTCTGTTAATGGTCCCCAAAACACCCACATCCCTGGATCGCTCCTCTTTTCAGTTCGCTGCAGCTAGCGACTGGAACGAGATGCAACAAACATGTAGTGTTGTGGTGTCTCTCTTGCCGTGATGTGTGTTTTGTCCTACTTTTTATTTTTTATTTTTAATCCCAGCCCCCGTCCCCGCAGGAGGCCTTTTGCCTTTTGGTAGGCCGTCATTGTAAATAAGAATTGGTTCTTAACTGACTTGCCAAGTTAAATAAAGGTTAAATAAAATAAATTAAAAAAATAAAAAATAGGTGTGGCAATATTGTCCGCTATTATCCTCAGTAATTTTCCATCCAGACCCCGGTGGCTTGTCATTGCTGATAGACAACAATACTTTTTTCACCTCTTCCACACTCACTTTACGGAATTCAAAATTACAATTCTTGTCTTTCATAATTTGGTCAGATATACTTGGATGTGTAGTGTCAGCATTTGTTGCTGGCATGCCATGCCTAAGTTTTCTAATCTTGCCAATGAAAAAATCATTAAAGTACTTCGCAAAGCGGTCGGTTTTGTAATGAATGAGCAATCTGATTCAATGAATGAGGGAGCTGAGTTGGCCTTTTTTCCCAAAATTTCATTGATGGCGCTCAAAAGCTTTTTACTATGTGTAATTTTACTTTATGTCATTTATCTTTGTTTCATAGTGTAGTTTCTTCTTTTTATTCAGTTTAGTCACATGATTTCTCAATTTGTGGTGCGTTTTCCAATCGGTTGTGCAGCCAGACTTATTTGCCATTCCTTTTGCCTCATCCCTCTCAATCATAAAATGTTTCAATTCCTCATCAATCCACAGGGATGTAACAGTTGTTAGTCATTTTCTTAATGGGTGCATGCTTATTAGTAACTGGGATAAGCAATTTCATAAATGTGTCAAGTGCAACGTCTGTTTGCTCCTCATTACCCACCACGGACCAACAAATATTCTTTACATCAACAACATAGGAATCACTACAAAACCTATTATATTATCTCTTATACACTATATTAGGCCCTAGATATGGCTACTATATTGTGATCACTACATCCGATGGATCTGGATACTGCTTTCAAGCACATTTCTGCAGCATTAGTAAAGATGTGATCAATACGTGTTGATGATTTCATTCCTGTGCTGTTTGTAACTACCATGGTTGGTTGACTGATAACCTGAACCAGGTTGCAGGTACTGGTTACAGTTTGAAGCTTTTTCTTGAGTGGGTAGCTTGATGAAAGCCAGTCAATATTTAAATCACCCAGAAAATATACCTCTCTGTTTATATCACATACATTATCAAGTATTTCACACATATTATCCAGATACTGACTGATAGCACTTGGTGGTCTATAGCAGCTTCCCACAATAATGGGCTTTAGGTGAGACAGATAAACCTGTACCATATTACTTCAACAGTATTTAACATGATATCCTCGCTAATCTTTACAGGAATGTGGTTCTGAATATAAACAGCAACACCTCCACTACTGGCATTTCTGTCTTTTCTGTAAATGTTATAACCTTGTATTGCTACAGCTGTATCATCAAATGTATTGTCTAAGTGAGTTTCAGAGATAGTCAGAATATGAATGTCATCTGTTACTAGCAAGTTATTCATTTCATGAACCTTGTTTCTTAAGCTACATATGTTAATGTGGGCTATTTTGAGGACTTTTCTGGGATGCCTGCTTGTTTTCATTGCTTTACTGGGAAGCTTAGCAGAAGTAGATATTCTCATGTTATTTATGTTAGTGCAGGGTAAGCTGCCCACAGTGGACTTCCTACTAGGGCACACAGCCTCAGTGCTAACATCATGAATCTGGTGCATACAGTAGACACATGATTGCTGCATACAATAGCTGTAGGATCAGCAGAAGCATTCAGAACGAAATAAATTAGGTTACTTACATTGTGTCTACCAACGCCCCTAGTATAATGTACATTTGCTAAAGCATTATGATGACTCCGTGACACAATGTTAGGGATTAACTGAGCTGGGCTTGGGTCATTGGTCAGGAAATATCCAGTATGAGTGGAGTTATGGTGGTGAGTTCTTGTGATCTGTCTCTCTGCACCTCTGTGTCCAACTAAAGCACATACTATGTTGGGGGTTTGAGATCCCCACCAGGTACAGCCTGTGATTGGCTGACTAAGTCACATGACTCTAGCCAGGGGAGAGTGTTCTGGAATCAAATCAAAAGTTTATTGGTTGCGTAAACAGATTTGCAGATTTTATCGCTGGTGCAGTGAAATGCTTGTGTTTCTAGCTCTAATAGTGCAGCTGTAGTGTAATGTTTCAGATGATGTCATCATAAAGGTTATGTGGGGACCTCACTGTACAAGGGGGCCTTAGTTACCTGACTATTAGCTTTAGAGAGTCAATTTATTATAATCACACATTGCACAAGTCAAATAGCATATTAATAACGTCATCTTTCAGGAAAGGACTTTTACACAGAGAGTTGCTATTGCTGCTCACTTCATTGATTGAGTCATGCATTACACTATAATCATCCTATTGTAGCACTTATTCATGCATCTCCAGTAGATGCGAGTCATTTCTCACAAGTGAGACATTTCTATAAAGTCATCCCATCTCTCATTGGAAAAACACGATTAGTTAGATTGATTTCTGGTTTGCATCCTTTTGTTAAATCTCCAGCCTAGCCTGCGGAGCATTTAATGGACTCTGACTCAATATGGTCATTATGAACCAGTTGAGGAAGTTCATTCTCTCTTGTCCCCCTGTCAGAGAATGAGACGGTGGACAAGTCTGAGTCAGAGTTCCCGTGTGGGGTAAGGAAGTGCCCTGACAAGTACACCTGCCATGACACCTGGATCGGCCCCAACGACGGCATCACCCAGTTTGACAACATCCTGTTTGCTGTGCTCACTGTCTTCCAGTGCATCACCATGGAGGGCTGGACCACCGTGCTCTACAACGTGAGTCACATCTATTTCTCTCTAACCATGGCCTGTCCTCTGACTGGGGAAAATAGGCCTATTATTTGACCTGGTTATGTCATCCTTTGATACAATGGTTTGATTTTGCCTTTGCTTGGTTGAATTGAATAAACCCTTTGCGTCATTGGGGACACAGACATTGTTGTACCTCTCCTTACCCTAGACACCTATTTTTACCAGTCATTACTTAAAACCTCTATGGGCTAGGTGGGACGCAGGCGTCCCACCCGTGGTGCACTCCATCAACAGCAGGTGCATTTCAAGAGCGGCAAATTTGAATCCAAATAAATGTCAAAATTCAAATTTTTCAAACATACAACTATTTTACACCCTTTGAAAGATAAACATCTCCTTAATCTAACCACGTTTTACGATTTCAAAAAGGTTTTACGGCGAAAGCATAAATTTAGAGTATGTTAGGACAGTACATTTACAAGAGTTGTGTGTAATGTTTTGTCAATTCAAAGACAGGGTCACCAAAACCATAAAACCAGCTAAAATGATGCACTAACCTTTTACAATCTCCATCAGATGACACTCCTAGGACATTATGTTAGACAATGCATGCATTTTTAGTTCTATCAAGTTCATATTTATATCCAAAAACAGCGTTTTACTATGGCATTGATGTTGAGGAAATCGTTTCCCTCCAATAACCGGCAGTCAAGTCAACACCACAAATTAAATAATTAAAATTAGAAAACATTGGTCAAATATTATATTGTCATTTAAAGAATTATAGATTTACATCTCTTGAACGCAATCAACTTGCCAGATTTAAAAATAACCTTACTGGGAAATCACACTTTGCAATAATCTGAGCACTGCGCCCAGAAAAATACGCGTTGCGATACAGACTAGTCGTCATGTTGGGGAGATCTAAAATCGAAAATACTATGTAAATAATCCATTACCTTTGATTCTCTTCATCAGATGTCACTTCCAGGTATCACAGGTCCATAACGAATGTAGTTTTGTTCAAAAAAGCTCATCATTTATGTCCAAAAATCTCCGTCTTGTTAGCACATGATCTAAGCCCGCCGGACTTCACTTCATGAACGAGGGGAAAAAATATATTTATGTTCGTTCAAACATGTCAAACGTTGTATAGCATAAATCATTAGGGCCTTTTTTAACCAGAACATGAATAATATTCAAGGTGGACGAATGCATTCTCTTTTATAACGTATTGGAACGAGGGTACCCAACATGAACTCGCGCGCCAGGTGTCTAATGGGACATCATCGTTCCATGGCTCTTGTTCGGTCAGATCTCCCTCCAGAAGACTCAAAACACTTTGTAAAGGCTGGTGACATCTAGTGGAAGCAATAGGAAGTGCCAAAATATTCCTCAGCCCCTGTGTTTTTCAATGGCATAGGTTTAAAGGTAATACAACACATCAGGTATCCACTTCCTGTCAGAAAATGTCTCAGGGTTTTGCCTGCCAAATGAGTTCTGTTATACTCACAGACACCATTCAAACAGTTTTAGAAACTTTAGAGTGTTTTCTATCCATATATAATAAGTATATGCATATTCTAGTTACTGGGTAGGATTAGTAACCAGATTAAATCAGGTACATTTTTTTTATCCAGCCGTGCAAATACTGCCCCCTAGCCCTAACAGGTTAAACTGTCTGATATTTGCTGTGGGACGCACTCAAACATCCTTTTACAGCTGCTTCCCTGTTCTGTGTTTATGAACCCAATTGATTACACACTGTACTTGAGGAATCAAATGAATGAAGCATGACATATCGATACACACACACACAGCATATAGAGTAGGAGTGTGTCTGTGCCAAGAGAGTAGGGTAATTAAGTGCAGTGAATGGGCTGCAAAGTGAGATCAGGTCAATTATACTCTTAATCTCCCAGTCACCTGCCTCCACTGCCTCACTACTACCCTCTTCCCACTGACCCTCCTTATTTAATCACACTCAATTACATCCTAAACACATGGACATGATTTGGCTGAGCTGGGATGTTGCTGGCAGACATTTTAAGCTGCTACTATTCTTCGAGTTATCAGTTGCACTCTTTATGCCAGATTGGATGCATTCAGACTGAGAACAATAATCTGTGAATTATCATCAGGACAATAGTGAAATGGTGATAGCATTCAGAAAATAATTTTAAGTGTGTTGGGAGATACAGTACGCTGAGTGTACAAAACATTAGGAACACCTGCTCTTTCCATGACCTAGACTGACCTGGTGAAACCAGTTAAAAGCTATGATCCCTTATTAATGTCATTTGTTAAATCCTCTTCAATCAATATACATGAAGCGGAGGTGACAGGTTAAATTATTATTTGTAAGTCTTGAGACAATTGAGACATGGATTGTGTATGTCTGCCATTCAAAGTGTGAATGGGCAAGACAAAATATTTAACTGCCTTTGAACGTGGTATGGTAGTAGGTGCAAGGCACACTAGTTTGTGTCAAGAACTTTAACGCTGCTGGGTTTTTCACGCTCAACCGTTTCCCGTGTGTATCAAGAATGGTCCACCACCCAAAGGAAACCCTGCCAACTTGACACAACTGTGGGAAGTATTGGATTCAACATGGGCCAGCATCCCTATGGAATGCTTTCATCACCTTGTAGAGTCCATGCCCTGACAAATTGAGGCTGTTCTGAGGGCAAAACGGGTTGCAACTCCATAGTAGCAAGGTGTTCCTAATGTTTTGTACACTCAATGTACATTATATGTCACGCCCTGACCTGAGAGAGACGGTTTATTTCTCTATGTTGTTAGGTCAGGGTGTGGGGTGGGCATTCTATGGTTTATATTTCTATGTTTTGGCCAGGTATGGTTTCCAATCAGAGGCAACTGCCTATCGTTGTCTCTGATTGGGAACCATACTTAGGCAGCCCTTTTCCCTCCTTGAGTTGTGGGATCTTATTTTTGTTTTCTGTTTTACCTGACAGAACTGTGCGCTTTCGTTTCCATTGTTTATTATTTTGTTTTAAGTGTTCTGAGTAAAAATAAATATCAAGATGAACACTTACCACGCTGCACCTTGGTCCCCTCATTGCGACGGTCGTTACATTATACTGAGTGCAAATTATTTTGACTGAATCATCTGGAATTTCTGCTCCATGCAGCGGATGATTTCCGATTAGATTCGTGGAAGCTAGTATGAGACTTTCATTCCATTCTGCTTTTCTCTCTCAGATTATGCAAGCAACATGAAATTACTGAGATGATGTTGTTGACACTACAGAATATTGGGATGATTCTTGCATGTCTGATTGTTGCTTCACAACTTTTGATTTCCAATTCATTACACATTCTCTTGGGAATCTCCCTGATCTGAGGGATAAGAATACTATCCTATATACTGTTACTCTCCCCACCTGCTGCTGCCAGTTGTTCATATTACAGTATACAAAGCATAACACTGCCTCAATATTATACTGTACCTCGATTCATTAAATACAACATGTAAAGGGGCCAGTGGCTAGACTGGGAGGAGCAGTTGTATTAGCGTATCAAGGACCAGGTTAAGAGTTTACTCCTCCTGTTCTCCATACATACATCACATTCTGTTTGAGTGAGATGATGTCACCAAGCATTTTCCTCAGCACATCCCAGTACCAAACTACCAATACTGTACCTGGCTGGTGTTATGTTGCAGAAGGCAGTGTCTATTTCAGGAGGAGCGCAGACATATGGTGTAGTAATTCCCTGATCTGATCATGTGCCTGCCCAACTCAAACAAACTCAATCATGTTACCCTCTACCTCCCTCGGCCAGCTGAATCAATTGTCGTCATTAATGCCTCTTCCCCCACCTCATGCTAATATCACAGTGGAGTAGTTGTCACTGTGAATGTGAAAGGCAGCCTATTGAAACCTCTGATGCTCGTTAATGATGGTGATGCAAAACAATATAATAAAACTTCCAATCCATTCATGCCTAGGGCTATTAGTAACTGGACATCAGCAGGTGCCAATGTATGGTGAATACCTTCATTTAGAAATAAAAAAACACAACTATGTTGATAGTATAAACTAAAACTGTAACATTTTAAACAAGATAGCAAGAGCATTTTGTCAGCTTGTTCCTCATGATTTTCCTTTCAGAGCCAGAATCAATTAGCTGCCAATCCACGACTGTTGAAGTCCCCTGGCCTTGTGTTGGCAAAAGGACTCCGTTGCGGACACAAGGACATCATTTTATCAAAATGCTAATTTGATAATGAAAGTGCCTGGGGGTTTACTACACCGGAGAGCTTGCTTGCCATAGGCTATAGCTAGACAACCTCTGGAAACCACTGATCTCACCAGGGGAATCATGCAGTTACAATCATAGATACCCTGGGATTGAGATTCACAGAAATGTTACCTTAACACATCTTCAGTAAGGTAGTGGAAAATACATTTCATTGATTTTAATTAAAGATGTACTTTTCACTGCTTGACTACCAGTGTAGCACAGTTTATGGTTGGCCTACCCACAGAGCATAGATGCCAGGCCATACTTTCTGCTCGCTGCTTTCATGGTTCTTTATTTCACTTGTTGGAAGCAGATTTAGTGCTGCCTTGATTGTATTATGTTGACTTACATTATGGTGAATGGAATTTATTATGGAGTGAAGAAAAACAGTGGAAGGAGAGAATGTGAGTGCTCTGGTTAAAAGGGCCCGCAGACTTTCTCTAATACTGTTTGCTGTTTCATATTCCTTTCTACAGGAACACACACCGTATGCACGTACTGTACACAGACACACACACTCAGTCAAACATACACGTGTACACAGACTCTTACTAATTCAGTAAGTCACTCACAAACAAACCATGCCACCCACTTCATTGCGTTCTGCTAAAACAAATTTGAGTACACATGCTTCTCTTTTCTATTGTTTTCATTGCCTTCTCTGATACAGAATCCAGTTACTGCCGTACCTGATCCACTCTCCCCTCTCATGTTGGCCCAGAGCTAATCAATACTATTTCTCTCTGTCTCTTATTGAACACAGATTAACTTGGTTTTCAGGTTCAGATTTTCCAGTATCTACACTATAGTCCTATATTGTGTTCCCGAAGTTCAGATTCAAATTACATTACGGTTTTTGACGAATCATGGACAAGGGAACATGTCACATGGCGGTAGAGAACAGAATAGGCTCCCTGGCCTCAGTAAGTAATAGAGAGATGTGTGTAACTGTGAGACTGGGGATGTGTGTTTGAACTCTGTTTCCTTCCTGTAGTCAGTCAGCTAGGCTTTGCCTAGCTCATGACTGTGGTACATCCTAATAGCTTGTTAAAAACTACCACTGTCTGAACGCTGCTATCTGACAAAGCCCTGAGCTCCCCAAGGTGTAGCAGCACGTAGACAAGGTGGACCACAGGTCAATGGAACAAAAGTCAGTATGTTTTACGCTGGCTTGAGTCAAGAGCTAGTCATAACCATGTTGACTTGTAAGCAATTGCTTGGGATCTTGGTAAAACCACCTTTAGATCATAATGAATAGAAGGGCAGGTTTCTTGTTTTTCACCACATACATGAATAGCGCCAGTAATTGAGAGAGCTGTTGGAGATGAGGAATGTTGACACCTGCAGCAACACCTCTGTCCTCTGGCACTCAGGGTGTGTGGAGGGTCTCTGTACTGTAGCCCACACTGTTCACATCTCCATAGGTAGCTCTGCACTGCCTCAACACCCGCCACAGGTTCCTTTCCCACGGCGTCCCATTCTTACTAATGGATAAATAATCTCTGACTGTAGGAAGGAACAGAGCCAGAGACATGCATGTCCATATAGGGCTAAATCCTGTCTTGAGAAAGGACTGTATAAATCATGCATTGTTGATGATGTCAAAACTTGATTTACACTCATAAATCTCAGGTGTGGAACAACAATGTGGGGCTCCATTTATTGGGTTGGGACAGTGCCGTCAGAAAGTATTCAAACCCCTTGACTTTTTCCACATTTTGTTGTGTTACAAAGTGGGATTCAAATTGATTTAATTATAATTTTTTGTAAACGATCTACACAAAATACTCTGTAATGTCAAAGTGGAAGAAAAAACTATTTTAAAACGTTTAGGAAAAATTAAACACTAATATATCTTGATTAGATAAGTATTCAACCCTGAGTCAATACATGTTAGAATCACCTTTGGCAGTGATTACTGGGTAAGTATTTCTGGGTAAGTCTCTAAGTGCTTTGCACATTTATTTCTTTATTTCTTTATTCTTCAAGCTCTGTCAAGTTAGTTGTTGATCATTGCTAGACAGCCATTTTCAAGTCTTGCCATATATTTCAAAGCTGATTTAAGTCCAAACTGTAACTAGGTCACTCTGGAACATTCAATTTCGTCTTGGTAAACCACTCCAGTGTATTTTTCAAATCAAATAAAATTTTATTTGACACGTGCCGAATACAACGGGTATTACATTACAGTGAAATGCTTAGTTACAAGCCCTTAATCAACAAGGCAGTTTTAAGAAAATACCTACTAAACAAAAATAAAAATAAATAAAAGTAACAAATAATTAATGAGCAGCATTAAAATAACAATAGCGAGTCTATATACAGGGGTAGCGGTACAGAGTCAATGTGCAGGGGCACCGGTTAGTCGAGGTAATTGAGGTAATATGTACATGTAGGAAGAGTTAAAGTGACTATGCATAGATAATAACAGAGAGTAGCAGCAGCGTGGGAGGGGGGGGGGGCAATGCAAATATTCTGGGTAGACATTTGAATAGATGTTCAGGAGTCTAATGGCTTGGGGGTAGAAGCTGTTTAGAAGCCTCTTGGACCTGGACTTGGTACTCCGGTACCGCTTGCCGTGCGGTAGCAGAGAGAACAGTTTATGACTAGGGTGACTGGAGTTTTTGACAATTTTTAGGGCCTCATCGGCAACTTGATGATGGTGTTGGAGTCATGCCTGGCCATGCAGTCATGAGTGAACAGGGAGTACTGGAGGGGACTGAGCACTCACCCCTGAGGGGCCCCATGTTGAGGATCAGCGTGGTGGATATGTTGTCACCTACCCTTACCACCTGGGGCGACGCATCAGGAAGTCCAGGATCCAGTTGCAGAGGGAGGTGTTGAGTCCCAGGATCCTTAGCTTAGTGATGAGCTTTGGGGGCACTATGGTGTTGAACACTGAGCTGTTGTCAATGAATAGCATTCTCACATAGGTGTTCCTTTTGTCCAGGTGTCAAAGGGCAGTGTGGAGTGCAATAGAGATTGTATCATGTGGATATGTTGGGGGCGGTATGCAAATTGGAGTGGGTCTAGGGTTTCTGGGATAATGGTGTTGTGAGCCATGACCAGCCTTTCAAAGCACTTCATGGCTTCAGACGTGAGTGCTACGGGTCGGTAGTCATTTAGGCAGATTACCTTAGTGTTCTTGGGCACAAGAACTATGGTGTACTGCTTGAAACATGTTGGTATTACAGACTCAGACAGGGACAGGTTGAAAATGTCAGTGAAGACACTTGCCAGTTGGTCAGCGCATGCTCGGAGTACACGTCCTGGTAATCTGTCTGGCCCTGCAGTCTTGTGAATGTTGACCTTGTGAATGTTGACCTCACATCGGCTGCGGAGAGCGTGATTACACAGTCGTCCAGAACAGCTGATGCTCTCATACATGTTTCAGTGTTACTTGCCTCGAAGCGAGCATAGAAGTAATTTAGCTCGTCTGGTAGGCTCGTGTCACTGGGCAGCTCTCGGCTCTGCTTCCCTTTGTAGTCTGTAATGGTTTGCAAGCCCTGCCACATCCGACGAGCATCGGAGCTGTGTAGTACGATTCGATCTTAGTCCTGAATTGACCCTTTGCCTGTTTGATGGTTCGTCGGAGGGCATAGCGGGATTACTAATAAGCTTCTGGGTTAGAGTCCTGCTCCTTGAAAGCGGCAGCTCTACCCTTTAGCTAAGCGCGGATGTTGCCTGTAAGCCATGGCTTCTGGTTGGTGTATGTACGTACAGTCACTGTGGGGACGACGTCATCAATGCACTTATTGATGAAGCCAGTGACTGATGTGGTGCCCTCGGAAGAATCCTGGAACATATTCCAGTCTGGGCTAGCAAAACATTCCTGTAATTTAGCATCTGCTTCATCTGACCACTGGTGCTTCCTGCTTTAATTTTTGCATTTTCCTGTTTGCTTATGGCGGTATACAGCTCATTGAGTGTTGTCTTAGTGCAAGCATCGGTCTGTTGTGGTATAAGAATATTTTGAGGATAAATACACAACACAGAGTTTGAGAGTTTGAGAGTTTGAGAGTTTGAGAGTTTGAGAGGATGAGAGGACGAGAGTACTAATAACTAAATATAGTACTAATGGTCAATAGGGAATTGTAAATCAGAGTTGGGTTTCAGTTCAACATCTGTTTAGAATCTGTGGAATGTCACTCCTGAACTCAGAACTACGTGTGCTATGTTCTGTACATTGAGTCGGGAGCAGAATACTTGTTATTTGGCCATTGGCCAGATGTACTGCAAGGACTTCTGATTGGTCAACCCCAGGCTAGGGTGGGGGGTTATAAATGGCATCCTGTTCCTTTGTTCGGTTGAGAAAAGCTGAGGACAGGGGAGACTAACATCTACAGTTGAAGTTGGAAGTTTACATACATCTTAGCCAAATACATTTAAACTCAGTTTTTCACAATTCCTGACATTTAATCCTAGTAAAAATTCCATGTCTGAGGTCAGTTAGGATCACCACTTTATTTTAAGAATGTGAAATGTCAGAATAATAGTAGAGAATGATCTATTTCAGCTTTTATTTCTTTCATCACATTCCCAGTGCATCATAAGTTTACATACACACAATTAGTATTTGGTAGCATTGCCTTTAAATTGTTTAACTTGGTCTGTGAGAAAGCATTTCAAAGATAAACAAAGAGCCCTGCAGGGGAGTAGAAGAGATAAGAGGCCAGTCAGACATACCTCTATAAATCAACTTGGGGGAATGGGCTTTTACTGCTGAGGCCTTAGAAAACACTGGAAACATTGTACCTCTTGCAAGTTTGTATAGCTGTGTATGCATGGGCTTGGTCTGAGGAGTAGCAGGTAATGACATCACAGGGGGTTGACTACAAGCATGATAAAAGCAACTTGGACTTTTTCTATGGGGCAGAACTCATGTTTGATCTTTGACTTCTGTCTACAGCTGTATTTTGATTAAAATTGTTATGATTTATAAGTGCACATTTTGAGTGTTCCTTATTTGATAATTAAATAAAACGGAGCACAGAAAAACGGAACCAACACAAGCCTCCCCCTTTTTCCTCCAAAAATAACGATGGTCATTATGGCCAAACAGTTATTTTTTGTTTCATCAGACCAGAGGACAGTCCTCCAAAAAGTAAGATCTTTGTCACCATGTGCAGCTGCAAACCATAGTTTGGCTTTTTATGGTGGTTTTGGAGCAGTGTCCTCTTCCTTGCTGAGCATCCTTTCAGGCCATGTCGATATAGGACTCGTTTTACTGTGGATATAGAAACTTTTGTACCTGTTTCCTCCAGCGTCTTCACAAGGTCCTTTGCTATTGTTCTGGGATTGATTTGCACTTTTCGCACCAAAGAACACTCATCTCTTGGGTGACAGAACGCGTCTCCTTCCTGAGTAGTATGACGGCTACGTGGTCCCATGGTGTTTATACTTGCGCACTATTGTTTGTACAGATGAATGTGGTACCTTCAGGCGTTTGGAAATTGCTCCCAAAGATGAACCAGACTTGTGGAGGTCTACTATTTTTTTCTGAGGTCTTGGCTGATTTCTTTTGATTTTCCCATGATGTCAAGCAAAGAGGCACTGAGTTTGAAGGTAGGCCTTGAAATACATCCACAGGTACACCTCCAATTGACTCAAATGATGTCAATTAGCCTATCAGAAGCTTCTAAAGCCATGACATCATTTTCAGGAATTTTCCAAGCTGTTTGAAGGCACAGTCAACTTAGTGTATGTAAACCTCTGACCCACTGGAATTGTGATACAGTGAGTAATAAGTGAAATAATCTGTCTGTAAACAATTATTGGAAAAATTGCTTGTGTCATGCCTAACCGTCCTAACCAACTTGCCAAAACGATAGTTTGCTAACAAGAAATTTGTGGAGTGGTTGGAAAAACTTGTTTCAATGACTCCAACCTAAGTGTATGTAAACTTCTGACTTCAACTGTACCTCTCTGTCACGTCCTGACCAGCAGATGGAGCTATTGTATTAGTTTTGGGGTCAGGACGTGGCAATTTTTGTGTGTGTGAATGTTTGTGTTGGTGATTGGGACTTCCAATTGAAGGCAGGTGTGTTGAGTTGCCTTTGATTGGAAGTCCTATATAGGTGTGTGTGTTTTTCTTTGGGGTTGTTGGCAGTTGTTTTTGCACTGCGTTTGTATAGCCTGTAAAACTGTTGCTGTTGTCATCTTTATTGTTTTGTCAGTGAATACTTTACTCTTTTGAAATTAAAACCATGAGTATCCACATACCCGCTGCGCCCTGGTCTTCTCTCCATGACAACTTCTGTGACAGAGCTACCCACCACCAAAGGACCAAGCAGCGGAGAAGAGGACAGAGGCAAGTGAAGGAGGAAAGTTGGAAGCAGCGCGCTCGGGAGGTGATGGATTCCTGGTCGCTGGAAATACTGGAGGAGAGGATTGACTGGACATGGGAGCAATTGCGGGTGCACTGCGACAACCTGCCTGGGAGGCAGGTAGAGCCCGAGAGGCAACCCCAATAAAAAAAATTGGGGGGGGCACAAGGGCTGTTTGGCGGGGCGAGATGGGAGACCCAGGCCAACTCCCCGTACCCTTTTTGGAAGAAAACACACTGGACAGGTCCCGTGCTTTGGGGTAGGTGCTGTGGTGAGGCCTGGCATTTTCAGGCCGGTAAGCGCAGTACCAGCGCCCCGCATGTGCCAGGGGAGTGTGAGCATCGAGCCTGAAGGGATGATGCCAACCCTGCGCTCAAGACCGCCAGTGCGCCTCTACGGTCCGGTGTTTCCCGCTAAACGCACTAGCATTGAGGTGCGTGTCTCCAGGCTGGCACGTCCAGTACCAGCCCCACGCATCAGGAGTCTAGTGCGTCAGCCCAGCCTCGCCAGTCAACAGTCACCAGAGCTGCCCGCCAGTCAAGAGTCACCAGAGCTGCCCGCCAGTCGTAAGTCACCAGAGCTGCCCGCCAGTCGTAAGTCGCCAGAGCTGCCCGCCAGTCAAGAGTCGCCAGAGCTGCCCGCCAGTCATAAGTCACCAGAGTTGCCCGCCAGTCGTAAGTCGCCAGAGCTGCCCGCCAGTCGTAAGTCGCCAGAGCTGCCCGCCAGTCGTAAGTCGCCAGAGCTGCCCGCCAGTCGTAAGTCTCCAGAGCTGCCCGCCAGTCGTAAGTCGCCAGAGCTGCCCGCCAGTCGTAAGTCGCCAGAGCTGCCCGCCAGTCGTAAGTCGCCAGAGCTGCCCGCCAGTCGTAAGTCGCCAGAGCCGCCCGCCAGTCAGGAGTCGTCAGAGCCGCCCGCCAGTCAGGAGTCGCCAGAGCCGCCCGCCAGTCAGGAGTCGCCAGAGCCGCCCGCCCGGAGATGCCAGAGTGGCCCGTCTGCCCGGAGATGCCAGAGTGGCCCGACTGCCCGGAGCCGCCAGGGTGGCCCGACTGCCCGGAGCCGCCAGGGTGGCCCGACTGCCCGGAGCCGCCAGGGTGGCCCGACTGCCCGGGTCTGCCAGAGTGGCCCGACTGCCCGGATCTGCCAGAGGCCCGCCTGTCCTCCGGCCCAGCCCGAATGGCCCGCCTGTCCTCCGGCCCAGCCCGAGTGGCCCGCCTGTCCTCCGGCCCAGCCCGAGTGGCCCTCCTGTCGTCCGGCCCAGCCCGAGTGGCCCTCCTGTCCTCCGGCCCAGCCCGAGTGGCCCTCCTGTCCTCCGGCCCAGCCCGAGTGGCCCTCCTGTCCTCCGGCCCAGCCCGAGTGGCCCTCCTGTCCTCCGGCCCAGCCCGAGTGGCCCTCCTGTCCTCCGGCCCAGCCCGAGTGGTCCGTCTGCCAGGGTCAGCCCGAGTGGCCCGTCTGCCCGGCGCAGCTAGCGGCGCCACCGAAGTGGGCGACGCCGAAGGTGGAGCGAGGTCCACGTCCTGCACCTGAGCCACCTCCAGGATAGGTGGGTTGGGGAGGGAGGGTGTAGCACAGTGCCGTCGTTGACGGCAGCCACCCTCCCTTCCCTCCCTTATTGTTTAGGGGTTATTGTTTAATGGGTTTTTGTTGGGGATTTTTTTGTTGTTGGTGTTTTCTGTTGGTAGGTGCATTCCGGGGTCTGCACCTTGAGGGGGGGGTACTGTCACGTCCTGACCAGCAGATGGAGCTATTGTATTAGTTTTGGGGTTATGACGTGGCAGTTTTTGTGTGTGTGAATGTTTGTGTTGGTGATTGGGACTTCCAATTGAAGGCAGGTGTGTTGAGTTGCCTTTGATTGGAAGTCCTATATAGGTGTGTGTGTTTTTCTTTGGGGTTGTGGGTAGTTGTTTTTGCACTGCGTTTGTATAGCCTGTAAAACTGTTGCTGTTGTCATCTTTATTGTTTTGTCAGTGAATACTTTACTCTTTTGAAATTAAAACCATGAGTATCCACATACCCGCTGCGCCTTGGTCTTCTCTCCATGACAACTTCTGTGACACTCTCAGCATATCTTGATTTGTCCTTCTCAAATAAACCTATTTTTCTCCCCCTGATTTGCTTTGGAGTTTGTGTAATTAACCTGTTATGGCTAGGGGGCAGTATTTTCACGGCTGGATAAAAAACGTACCCGATTTAATCTGGTTACTACTCCTGCCCAGTAACTAGAATATGCATATAATTATTGGCTTTGGATAGAAAACACTCCAAAGTTTCTAAAACTGTTTGAATGGTGTCTGTGAGTATAACAGAACTCAAATGGCAGGTCAAAACCTGAGAGATTCCTTTACAGGAAGTGGCCTGTCTGACCATTTCTTGAACTTCTTTGCCATCTCATTAAATTACAAAGGATCTCTGCTCTAACGTGACACTTCCTACGTCTTCCATAGGCTCTCAGAGCCCGGGAAAAAACAGAATGTCGTCATCCCAGCCCCAGGCTGAAACACATTATCGCCTTTGTCAAGTGGCCGATCAAGGGACTGTGGGCATAGGCGCGTGCCCTGGCCGCCCCCGTCTTTGTGATTTTTCCTCTGTTTGCCGAAAAGGAGATTCCCGGTCGGAATATTATCGCTTTTTTACGAGATAAATTGCATAAAAATTGATTTTAAACAGCGGTTGACATGCTTCGAAGTACGGTAATGGAATATTTAGAATTTTTTTGTCACGAATTGTGCCATGCGCGTGACCCTGATTTACCATTTCGGATAGTTTCTGGAACGCACGAACAAAACGCCGCTATTCGGATATAATGATGGATTATTTGGCTTCCAGTCGAAGCTCGCATCCGCTACAAGACCATGGTGCTTGCCTACGGAGCTGTGAGGGGAACGGCACCTCCGTACCTTCAGGCTCTGATCAGGCCCTACACCCAAACAAGGGCACTCCGTTCATCCACCTCTGGCTTGCTCGCCTCCCTACCTCTGAGGAAGCACAGTTCCCGCTCAGCCCAGTCAAAACTGTTCGCTGCTCTGGCACCCCAATGGTGGAACAAGCTCCCTCACGACGCCAGGACAGCGGAGTCAATCACCACCTTCCGGAGACACCTGAAACCCCACCTCTTCAAGGAATACCTGGGATAGGATAAAGTAATCCTTCTAACCCCCCCCTTAAAAGATTTAGATGCACTATTGTAAAGTGGTTGTTCCACTGGATATTATAAGGTGAATGCACCAATTTGTAAGTCGCTCTGGATAAGAGCGTCTGCTAAATGACTTAAATGTAAATGTAAATTATTTGGGACCAAACCAACATTTGTTATTGAAGTAGCAGTCCTGGGAGTGCATTCTGACGAAGACAACAAAGGTAATAACATTTTTGTTATAGTAAATCTGATTTTGGTGAAGGCTAAACTTGCCGGGTGTCTAAATAGCTAGCCCGTGATGGCTGGGCTATGTACTTAGAATATTGCAAAATGTGCTTTCACCAAAAAGCTATTTTAAAATCGGACATATCGAGTGCATAGAGGAGTTCTGTATCTATAATTCTTAAAATAATTGTTATGCTTTTTGTGAACGTTTATCGTGAGTAATTTAGTAAATTGTTAGTAAATTCCCCGGAAGTTTGCGGCGGGTATGCTAGTTCTGAACGTCACATGCTAATGTAAAAAGCTGTTTTTTGATATAAATATGAACTTGATTGAACAAAACATGCATGTATTGTATAACATAATGTCCTAGGTGTGTCATCTGATGAAGATCATCAAAGGTTAGTGCTGCATTTAGCTGTCTTCTGGGTTTTTGTGACATTATATGCTAGCTTGAAAAATGGGTGTCTGATTATTTCTGGCTGGGTACTCTGCTGACATAATCTAATGTTTTGCTTTCGCTGTAAAGCCTTTTTGAAATCGGACAGTGTGGTTAGATAAAGGAGAGTCTTGTCTTTAAAATGCTGTGAAATAGTCATATGTTTGAAAAAGTTTTTGTATTTTTGAGGAATTTGTAATTCGCGCCACGCCTATCATTGGATATTGGAGCAGGTGTTCCGCTAGCGGAACGTCTAGATGTAAGAGTAAGAATAACAAAAATTGCTAACAGAGGCATGTAGACAGCTTCAAAAATACAGATGAAAACTCTCTAGGTAGATAGTGTGGTCTACAGCTTATCATGAAATACTCTACCTCATGTGAGAAAAACCTTGAGACTTTATTAGATATCGTGCACCAGTTGTTGTTTACAAATATACATAGACCGATACCCCTTGTCTTACCAGATGCTGCTGTTCTATCCTCCCGATAGAGTGTATAACCCACCAGCTGTATGTTATTAATGTCGTCGTTCAGCCACGACTCGTTGAAACATAAGATTACAGTTTTTAATGTCCTGTTGGTAGGATATACGTGCTTTTAGTTCATCCCATTTCTTTTCCAGCGATTGTACATTGGCTAACAGTACGGATGGCAAAGGCCACTTGTCGCCTGATCCTCACAAGGCACCTCGATCTCCTTCCGTAAAATCACTGTCTCTTTCTCCAGCGAACGATGGGGATGAGGGCCTGTTCGGGTGTCTGGAGTAAATCCCTCTCATCCGACTCATTAAAGAAAAATTCTTTGTCCAATTCAAGGCCATTACATTTGGCCTTGTGTTTTAGGTTATTGTCCTGCTGAAAGGTGAATTTGTCTCCCAGTGTCTGTTGGAAAGCAGACTGAATCAGGTTTTCCTCTAGGATTTGACCTGTGCTTAGCAATATTCCATTTATTTTTATCAGAAAAAACTCCCTAATCCTTGCCGATGACAAGCATACCTATAGCAGGATGCAGCTACCACCATGCTTGAAAATATGAAGAGTGGTACTCAATGATGTGTTGGATTTGCAAAGTACATTTGAAAGTACATTTCTTTGCCACATGTTTTGCAGTTTGACTTTAGTGCCTTATCACAAACAGGATGCATGTTTGGATTATTTGTATTCTGTACAAGCTTCGTTCTTTTCAATCTGTCAATTAGGTTAGTATTGTGAAGTAACTACAATGTTGTTGATCCATCCTCAGTTTTCTCCTATCACAGCTATTGAACTTTGTAACTGTTTAGAAGTCACTATTGGCCTGGTAAAATCCCTGAGTGGTTTCCTTCCTCTGCAGCAACTGAGTTAACAAGGACGCCTGTCTTTGTAGTGACCGGGTGTGTATGATGCACCATCCAAAGTGTAATTAATAACTTCACCATGCTCAAAGGGATATTCAATGTCTTTTTTTTACCCATCTACCAATAGGTGCCCTTCTTTGTGAGGCATTGGAATACCTCCCTGGTCTTTGTGGTAGAATCTGTGTTTGAAATTCATTTCTCGACTGAGGGACCTTAAAGATACAGTGTATTCGGAAAGTATTCAGACCCCTTGACTTTTTCTACATTTTGTTACGTTACAGCCTTTTTCTAAAATGGATTAAATGTATTTATTTCCTCATCAATCTACACACAGTACCCCATAACGACAAAGTGAAAACAAGTTTTTGGACATTTTTGCTAATGAATAAAAAAAAAACAGACATACCTTATTTACGTAACTATTCAGAACCTTTGCATTGAGACTCAAAATTGAGCTCAGCTGCATCCTGTTTCCATTGATCATCCTTGAGCTGTTTCTATAACTTGATTGGTGTCCAGCTGTGGTAAATTCAATTGATTGGACATGATTTGAAAAGGCACACAAGTGTCTATATAAGGTCCCACAGTTGACAGTGCATGTCAGAGCAAAAACCAAGCCATGAGGTTGAAGGAATTGTTCGTAGAACTCCGAGACAGGATTGTGTCGAGTTACAGATCTGGGGAAGGGTACCAAAAAATGTCTGCAGCATTGAAGGTCCCCAAGAACACAGTGGCCTCCATCATTCTTAAATGGAAGAAGTTTGGAACCACTACAACTCTTCCTAGAGCTGGCCGCCCGCCCAAACTGAGCAATTGGGGAAGAAGAGCCTTGGTCTGGGAGGTGACCAAGAACCCAATGGTCACTCTGACAGAGCTCCAGAGTTCCTCTGTGGAGATGGGAGAACCTTCCAGAAGGACAGCAATCTCTGCAGCTCTCCACCAATCAGGCCTTTGTGGTAGAGTGGCCAGACAGAAGCCACTCCTCAGTAAAAGGCAGCCCGCTTAGAGTTTGCCAAAAGGCACCTAAGGGCTTTCAGATCATGAGAAACAAGATTCTCTGGTCTGATGAAACCAAGATTGAACTCTTTGGCCTGAATGCCAAGCGTCACATCTGGAGAAAACCTGGCACAGTCCCTACGGTGAAGCATGGTGGTGGCAGCATCATGCTGTGGGGATGTTTTTAAGTGGCAGGGACTTGGAGACAAGTCAGGATCAAGGGGAAAGATGAATGGAGCAAAGTACAGAGAGATCCTTGATGAAAAACTGCTCCAGAGCGCTCATGACCTCAGACTGGGGCGAAGGTTCACTATCCAACAGGACAACGACCCTAAGCACACAGCCAAGACAACGCAGGAGTGGCTTCGGGACAAGTCTCTGAATGTCCTTGAGTGGCCCAGCCAAAGCCTGGATTTGATCCCGATCGAACATCCTTGGAGAGACCTGAAAATAGCTGTGCAGCAACGCTCCCCATCCAACCTGACAGAGCTTGAGAGGATCTGCAGAGAGGAATGGGAGAAACTCCGCAAATACAGGTGTGCCTAGCTTGTAGCTTCATATCCAAGAAGATGTGAGGCTGTAATCGCTGCCAAATGTGCTTCAACAAAGTACTGAGTAAAGGGTCTGAATACTTGTGTAAATGTGATATTTCAGATTTAAATGTTTTATACATTTGCAAAAATGTATAAATACCTGTTTTTGCTTTGTAATTATAGGGTATTGTGTGTAGATTGATGAAGGACATTTAAAAAAAAAAAAAACATTCTGAATAAGGCTGTAACCAGTGGTGGAAAAAGTACCCAATTTTCATACTTGAGGAAAGTAAAGATACCTTAAAAGAAAATGACTCAAGTAAAAGTGAAAGTCACCCAGTAAAATGCTACTTGAGTAAAAGTCTAAAAGTATTTGGTTTTAAATGTACTTAAGTATCAAAAGTAAAAGTAATTTAACATTTATTTTATGAAGAATAACACGAATAACACGACCAGATAACACGATTTTCTTGTTTTTTTTATTTATGGATAGCCAGGGGCATAGTTCAATACTCAGACAAAATTCACAAAAGCATTTGTGTTTAGTGAGTCTACAAGATCACAGGCAGTAGGGATGACCAGGGATGTTCTCTTGATGAGTGTGTAAATTAGACAATTTTCCCATCCTGCTAAGCATTAAAAATGTAACGAGTAACGTAACAAAATGTAGAAAAAGTCAAGGGGTCTGAAACTTTCCGAATGCACTGTAATTGTATGTGTGGAGTAGAGAGATGAGGTAGTCATTTAAAAAATATTTTAAACACTATTATTGATACAGAGTTAATCCATACAACGTATTATGTGACTTGTTAAGCACATGTTTACTCCTTAACTTATTTAGGCTTTGTAACGAGGGTCGTACAAAGGGGACCACGTGTGAAGTGCTCATATTTTACTTTAATGAAACACTAAATCAAAACAACAAAACCGTCAACAGTTCCGTCAGGTTACAAGGAACAAAACAGAAAATAACTACCCACAAAACCCAAAGGAAAAACAGGCTGCCTAAGTATGGCTTCCAATCAGAGACAGCGAAAGACACCTGCCTCTGATTGGAAACCAAACCCAGCCAAAACATAGAAATAGAAATCTAGGAAAACCCACATTTAAACAGAAAACCCAAAACCACCCAAAACAACCACCTGTCACGCCCTGACCACTCTACTATTGTAAATGACCTCTTACAGGGGTCAGGACGTGACAGGCTTGCCATAACAAAGGGGTTGAATACTTATTGACTCAAGACATTTCATATTATAATTTTTAATTCATTTGTAAAAAAAAAAAAAAAAGACATAATTCCACTTTGAAATTATGAGGTATTGCGTGAATGCCAGTGAAAAAACTATACATTGAATCCATTTTAAATTCAGGCTGTAACACAACAAAATCTGGAAAAAGTCAAGGGGTGTGAATACTTTGTACATACAGAAAAATAATACAGTGCGCTTCATTGTCAGCTCTTTGTTTTGTATCTCCACAGACCAACGATGCTTTAGGCCCCACGTGGAACTGCATGTACTTCATCCCTCTGATAATCATTGGCTCCTTCTTCGTGTTGAACCTGGTATTGGGAGTGCTCTCAGGGTGAGTCGACATTACAGCATCACATTGTGCTGGGGTGGCTGACAGCTTTAATACACACTGTCACCGTCTGCACAAGTTAATTAGTTTTATATAAAAGGTTGACTCACAATCTACTCTAATTAACTACATGTAAAGGAGACAAGGGTGGAGTACCCCCCTTCTCTCCCCTGGTGTCTGAATGATGAGGGAGGTCAGGTCAGCGCTGAACAACATGTCTAAGAACCATCATTATCTCCTGTTGATTTTGGCTTGCAGAGAGTTTGCCAAAGAGAGGGAGCGGGTTGAGAACCGCAGGGCGTTCATGAAGCTGCGGAGGCAACAGCAGATTGAGAGGGAACTCAATGGCTACCGGGCCTGGATCAACAAAGCAGGTACTGAAACCACTATCTGTACCACACTATAGATCTAATTCACGTCCTGCTTTTGAAAGGTTACCTCCGAAACACAATCTCCTTGATATTTAAGTTTCTACTGTATGAATCGGACTTCTTTGTTGGGTCTGCTTTGCAGAGGAGGTGATGCTTGCAGAGGATAATAAGAATTCAGGACGGTCTGCTCTTGATGGTAAGACTGGAAAGATGGCCCGATTGGTTATATTGTCTTTACATCACTACATAGTTTACAGTTAATCTGTCTGTACAGGATTTATGGGATTCTGTTTAAACACATGAATATCTGAATACATTCATTATCATCTTCTTGTCCTCTAAGACTGTCAACCACACGTTGTAAACATAACTATAACATAGGCCTACATTGAAATATATAATTTGTAGAAAACATTTCATTTTGTAAGAATTGTTCATTTATTAATATCATATTACCCTATGCACTGTGTGTGATGCCTAGATAACATTGTATTACATAGGTAAGTGCTAGGGAGAAAGAATAGGTGTTGTCAGTCTCCTGAAGTATTAAATGTATCAATTTTGTGTCATTGAGTGTTGGAATGTACAGTACTATCTGTTTGGTTGACTGTGACAGTAATTTACTTTCTGATAAGAATGTAACTATTTTGAGAAGTTTTGTCTCCCAAGACTCTAAACGTGTGTGTTTCCCTGTATGTATATGTCTCTGGGCTTGTACTGTACTGTATGTATACCAAAGACATATTTCGATGCAAATCTTCATACGAACAGCTATTCCTAAAATACCATTGTTGCTTCTGGTGTGGTGCACTTCAAAAACAACTTTACTTAGGACTATTGAGGACTGTGCATGCTGTACCCCCAAAAGCAATCATCTCTGGTACCTCACTATCAATATGGACTTTTAAACCTACCAGACACACACTTACAGTACACAAAGCTATGACCATATCAAGTGAAGCATGATTTTTCGCACCCCCCCAACAAACAAATCGTTTTTATTAAATGTTGATTGACAGCTCCCACGAGGCTGTCTGAATGGAATACAAGCGGTAACCATGGTGAGGAACAACTTCTATTCTACAATTCCTTGCCATCTTTTGTTCCTTTGCAACAACTGAGTCTGACGTGAATGCTAAAATAGACCTAGCTATTGTTCCACAAACCTACTTCCAAATAAACCACGAGACATTCTGACCTCCAAAAATAAAACTTGGCACCAGAAAACAAAAAGTAACTGTAAATGCAGAAGATGCATTAGTCTACTCTAGATTAAGGAGTGCGCCGATGTTGCCTTAGCAACTGAAATGAAATGACCGGATGCAGCCAGTGTGTGTCTCGTGCAAACACTCCTATGAATATTGGTTCAGTGGCTTATTAAAAGGGGGAAAGTCGAGGTAAATATGAATAAATCAATTAGATCCGTACCAAAAGGTGGTGGGGGTGTAGGAGAGGATGGAGGAACAGCTCATCTCACCCTGATAATTCAGTGTATTTTCCCCGTCAGGGACATATAGAATTATATGTGTGCTTCAAAACCGCTCTTTAGTATGATATGGCTAAAATTAGACATTGCACCAGTGATCTCCATATAAACTTACTGTGAATGTGGGCTATAGCCAAGAGAATAGAACCAACAACAACAACAATTAGTTGTAGTTTAGTCGGGTTCGTCGTTCTGCATATCTTATTAACATCATATTGCTGTATGCTCTTACCCATGTTTACTAAAGGCATCTGTTTTGCTCTTGTTTTACAATACCCAAAGCACCAAACACAGTGGCATGTAAATGTGTTTATTATTTTCACCATTTTCTTCTCACCTCGTTAGTAATACCCTCATGATCTTTGTATATCTACTTGTGTGTGTCCTGACGCGTTCTCTGTGCTGGAGTGTCATAAATGTTGAGGTTTGGGTGGGCTTTCTGTGGGCTGACAATGTGAAACCTTTGGCTGCAGTGCTGAAGAGGGCCACACTCAAGAGGAGAGGAGGACTGGACCAGCAGTATAGTGACATCTCTTCTGTGGGTGAGTGTGTGTGTGTGGGTGTGTACACAGTAACAGTCAAAAGTTATGACACACCTAGTCATTCAAGGGTTTTTCTTTATTTGTACTATTTTCTACATTGTAGAATAATAGTAAAGACATCAGCACTTTGAAATAACACATATTGAATCATGTAGTAACGAAAAAAGTGTTAAACAAATCAATTTATACTTTATATTTGAGATTCTTCAAAGTAGCCACCCTTTGCCTTGATGACAGCTTTGCACACTCTTGGCATTCTCTCAACCAGCTTCATGAGGTAGTCACCTGGAATGCATTTCAATTAACAGGTGTGCCTTGTTAAAAGTTCATTTGTGGAATTTCTTTCCTTCTTAATGCGTTTGAGTCAATCAGTTGTGTTGTGACAAGGAAGGGGTGGTATACAGAAGATAGCCCTATTTGGTAAAAGACCAAGTCCATATTATGGCAAAAACAGCTAAAATAGGCAAACAGAAATGACAGACCATCATTACTTTAAGACATGAATGTCAGTCAATCAGGAAAATGTCAAGAACTTTGAAGGTTTCTTCAAGTGCAGTCGCAAAAACCATCAAGCGCTATGATGAACCAACCAGAAGCCATGGATTATAGGCAACATCCGCACTGAGCTAAAGGATAGAGCTGCCGCTTTCAAGGAGTGGGACTCTAACCCGGAAGCTTATAAGAGATTCCGCTATGCCCTCAGACGAACTGTCAAACAGGCAAGGCATCAATACAGGACTAAGATTGAATCCTACTACGCTGGCTCCGACACTCATTGGATGTGACAGGGCTTGCAAACTATTAAGACTATAAAGGGAAGCACAGCCGCGAGCTGCCCAGTGACACGAGCCTACCAGACGAGCTAAATTACTTCTATGCTCGCTTCGAGGCAAGTAACACGGAAACATGCATGAGAGCATCAGCTGTTCCGGACAACTGTGCGATCACGCTCTCCGTAGCCGATGTGAGTAATACCTTTAAACAGGTCAACATTCACAAGGCCGCAGGGCCAGATGGATTACCAGGACGTGTACTCCGAGCATGCGCTGACCAACTGGCAAGTGTCTTCACTGACATTTTCAACCTGTCCCTGACTGAGTCTGTAATACCAACATGTTTCAAGCAGACCACCATAGTCCATGTGCCCAAGAACACTAAAGCAACCTGCCTAAATGACTACCGACCCGTAGCACTCATGTCTGTAGCCATGAAGGGCTTTGAAAGGCTGGTCATGACTCACATCAACACCATTATCCCAGAAACACTAGACCCATTCCAATTTGCATACCGCCCCAACAGATCCACAGATGATGCTATCTCTATTGCACTCAACACTGCCCTTTCCCACCTGGACAATGCTGTTCATTGGCAACAGCTCAGCGTTCAACACCATAGTGCCCTCAAAGCGCATCACTAATCTAAGGACCCTGGGACTAAACATCTCCCTCTGCAACTTGATCCTGGACTTCCTGACAGGCCGCCCCCAGGTGTGAGATGCAGAGTAGGTGAACAGATGATTTCCATATGTGTGGTTCCCACCGTGAAGCATGGAGAAGGAGGTGTGATGGTGTGGGGGTGCTTTGCTGGTGACACTGTCTGTGATTTATTTAGAATTCAAGGCACACTTAACCAGCATAGCTACCACAGAATTCTGCAGCGATACGCCATCCCATCTGGTTTGTGCTTATTGGGGCTATAATTTGTTTTTCAACAGGACAATCGCCCAACACACCTTCAGGCTGTGTAATGGCTATTTGACCAAGAAGGAGAGTGATGGAGTGCTGCATCAGATGACTTGGCCTCCACAATCACCCGACCTTAACCCAATTGAGATGGTTTGGGATGAGTTGGAACCGCAGAGTGAAGGAAAAGCAGCCAACAAGTGCTCAGGATATATGGGAAATCCTTCAAGACTGTTGGAAAAGCATTCCAGATGAAGCTGGTTGAGAGAATGCCAAGAGTGTGCTAATCTGTCAATGAAGCAAAGGGTGGCTATTTTAATCTCAAAGATAAAATATATTTTGATTTGTTTAACACTTTTTTGGTTACTACATGATTCCATATGTGTTATTTCATAGTTTTGATGTACTCACTATTATTCTACAATGTAGCAAATAGTAAAAATACAGAAAAACCCTTGAATGAGTACTGTAGGTGTGTCCAAACTTTTGACTGGTACTGTATGTACATAGCCACTGAAAAGAACAATGGTTTGTAACTGACATCCTGAATGGTTGAACGATCTGCCAGCAGGCACCCCCACCATATTAGACTCATTACAGAGGAGGAGATTGCCATTGGCGTATTGGGAATAAACTGGAAATGGCAGCTCATCATTTCCAGGCGTCATTACGTGTTACAGTCAGTGGCTAAGCTAAATAGATGAGAAGGCCTGGACAAAGTGTTTCTGTTGTGCAGGTGAAAAGTTTCAAAGAGAAAAGATCTAGAAGAAAATGTGCCTTTGTCATTCTACTACTAGGGTGATTTTAGTTATGATCCTGACTGGACTCTCCCCTCTAGGCATCCCGATGACCAGAGTCAGCATCAGGAGTGCTAAGAGAGGACCCAAGGCTTATTTGAAGCGTAAGGAGCGTCTGCTGCGGATCTCTATCCGCCGCATGGTGAAGACACACATCTTCTACTGGACTGTACTGGGCCTGGTGGCCCTCAACACATTCTGTGTTGCCATCGTCCATCACAACCAACCCCACTGGCTGTCTGTGTTCCTCTGTAAGTCACACACACACACACACACACACACACACACACACACACACCACACACACACACACACACACACACACACACACACACACACACACAGGTACGTACCATCATCTCCATCCAAAATAAATCATGTCTGGTGACGTTCATCTTTGAGATGTTTGTTTCTTACGATGTTCATGAGGGTTGTTGTTGTTCGTATTTCAGACTATGCAGAGTTCCTCTTTCTGGGTCTGTTTCTCGCTGAAATGTGTTTAAAGATGTACAGCCTGGGACCCAGACTCTACTTCCACTCCGCCTTCAATCGCTTCGACTGCTGGGTGAGTTTTTATTTTTCCCCTTCATCACTAACCAACATGGAGAGACCATGCCAGAGGGAAAGACTGGGACATAGATTGTAACATTGCACCCATTATGAGGGAGTGAGAGGAAATGATTTACTTAAAACATTGGACGGTGACTTAAAGACTTCTTAATTAAATGAACACTGATGGGCATAATTTAGTTAATGAAGTGCAGTTAATGTCTCTGTTTCTGTCACCTCTGGTCATGGCTAGACGGGATACAGCGTATCTCAAAGTGACGTCAAAAGTTGCATGTTTGATTCCCATCTGGATCATTTTTTATTTTAACTAACCCTAACCCTTTTCCTAACCTTAACCTAATTCTTCTGACCTACAGGGTAAATTATCCTAACATGTTATGAAAAAAGTCACTTCTGACACTGTAGACCAACTATATAAAACCGTCACCTCTGCACTCATGCGCAAACAGATATCCTTCATCTTTGTCTCTCTGTTTACTGTATGTTGAAGGCTGCTGTTGGTGTGTTTCCGCTGTCAGTGATGTTGTTACTGGGTCTGTTAACAGGTGATAGTGGGAAGCATCTTTGAGGTGATGTGGGGATTTTTCAGGCCTGGCATGTCCTTTGGCATCAGTGTGCTGCGTGCGCTCCGTCTGCTGAGGATATTCAAGATCACCAAGTTAGTCCAAGGACTCCTCACTACTCCTGCCTATTGCTTTATAACATTATTCCTGCAGCATGCAATGAGGCAACGCATAGCAAGCAGCAGGTTGGCATTTATTGTCTTGAATCTTGCCTTGGAGGCAGCTCTGCAAAAAGGTCACTTGCTGGCACATGACCGGATGCCTAACCCTAACATTAAATTAAGGGTAATTTTTGTTTTAATTATTCTTTACGATAATAGCCAATTTTAACATTGCAGCTGGCGGAAATCACTCAGTTCTGCCTCCAGTGCAAGATTCATGACAATAAACGTCAACCTGCTAGCAAGCACTGGCACTTAGGTTTCAGTGTTCTAGATTTAGGTTCCTGGGTGTTTCATAGGTGTGATGTTGATAGGGATAAGATATGCAGATATGTCCATTGCAAGGCTGGTGACAAATCAATTGAAACCCTCACAATAACAAAATTGATACATTTTTAATGAACTGATTGTCTCTTATTTTGGCTGAATTCAAATAGAACTAATCCCGCCTCTGGTTGGTTGTGATTGACAGGTACTGGGCGTCGCTGAGGAACCTGGTGGTATCCCTGATGAATTCTATGAAATCAATCATCAGCCTCATTTTCCTCCTCTTCCTCTTCATCCTGGTCTTTGCTCTGCTGGGCATGCAGCTCTTTGGTGGGAGGTACAAGCATTTTGCTACACCCGCAATAACATCTGCTAAATATGTGCATGTGACCTATAAAATGTGATTTGAGGTACTGTACCGTAGAGGCAAGGACAAACTACCATTCCATGTCTATCAGGTCTAGTCTAATCACAAACTATGATGGATACTGGCAGTCAATGTAATCAAAGTGAATGTAGTACAATTGATTGTTTGGTTTGTGTCATCATGCCGTCATGCTTCTTGTGATAAATGTAATATTACAGTGTACATTTTCATCCCCTGTTGCACATTTAGAAACACCCTGACAGGACTCAGTCTTGGCCTAGCAGATTCTGTCACACATCTAGTCTTAGTTGTTGTGCCCCACTATGTTCCCACGGGTAAAGGGCCGTTTCTGGGAAACTGTCACTTCAATGAATGCAGTGCATAGAGACGGACATTGCCTGGCCACTGGAATACAGAAAAGAAAACAGACCTTGGAAGAAGTTCCCCTTCTATTACCCAGAAAAGGACAATTCAATAATTGGTTTCTCTGTCTGGGAAGAAATAATCATTTAAAATCTTGGCTCAACTCAACGTCCTCTCGGTCTTCCTCTTTCAATGCAGGTTCATCTTTGAAGACTACACTCCTACAAACTTTGATACTTTTCCTGCAGCCATCATGACTGTATTTCAGGTCTGGCCCAACTCAATTGTTTTGATTTTTGTGTTTTGATTTAGGAAGCGATCCGTACGATTGACAGGAATCAGAGCTTTGCATGTGGAAATCTTACATTGTCATGAACCTACAGATGATCTACATGTATATCCTGTCTGAATGTTGGGGTGGGCCTTATCTAGATCCTGACAGGAGAAGACTGGAATGAGGTGATGTACAATGGGATCCGCTCCCAGGGAGGAGTGAAGTCAGGAATGTGGTCCTCCATATACTTCATTGTACTCACACTCTTTGGTAACTGTATCCTTTCTCAGCCAGAAAATCACTTTCCCTACTGCATATGTGAGATGTCTGATGTGTGGATTCTGTAGATTATTTGATCATTTTAGGTCCTTGACATGACTGTGACCAGACACGCTGTTGAATGTTTTCTTGGCCATCGCTGTGGACAATCTGGCCAATGCCCAGGAACTTACCAAGGTAAAACCTCCTTTCAAGAATGTACTCGTCTTCTCACAATTGAAGATGATAGGTGCTCTCAACAACATCCGTGATTTTTTAAATGATGTTCATTGCAATCTTATATTTAGGATGAAGAGGATGAAGAGGCTGCTTTCAATCAGAAACATGCTCTCCAGAAAGCAAAGGAAGTAGGGGCCATTTCTTCCCTGATGTCATCAGAGTAAGTTCTGTGTGTACCCCTCAGGACTCGAACAGACTGCAAACTAACATTACTAACACTGTGTAGTCTCACCAGGGGCTGCTTCTGCAGCACAGCCAACATTAAAGGACGGGAGGGATTGAGGCTGAGAAAGTTTCACTATGGGCAATTTTCTTACGTAGTGCTATGCCTTGGAATTAGGGTTTTGCAGAAGGACAGGGAAATTTCTCTTGTAATGCACAAGAGCCCCAGGTTTGAACTAGATTCAATTCTAGTTTGGGTTACTGGTACATGATAGTTGATTTAGTTAGTTTGATCTAGGTACAGGCTACTGTAAGTGGAGCTGTATTATGGAGCCCCAGACAGTCGTAGAGACCTTCATAATGACGTTCATATCACCATGGCTACCAGCAGGCTTCCTAGTATCTGCAGGGATGAGCCTATACCATCGTTATAGAGACAGCATTACTGGCATCCAAATTATTATATCATTCCCATGAGAGAAATTTCCTGCAGTACTTAGGCTCCCTCAATTTCACAAGACTGATTTGTTTGTAACCATTATGTTTTTAGAAGAATTACCAAGTATTAGCAAGGGGATGGGTTACATACATACATCTGGACAAGCCATTTGGGTTACAAGAGATGAGTCATTAAGTAATGTTATTTAATCAAAGCTCACAATATTGATTTCCTATATGGATGGTCTGCCCCACAGAGCTTACAGGATTCCCGGTCTGTCTGGTGGAAATGCATGTACATGCACATGGTGTAGCATAGCATGGAGACACACTATACTACAAGAAGGGGACACACTACACTACAAGATGGGAACACACTATACTACAAGATGGGGACACACTATACTTCAAGATGGGGACACACTATACTACAAGATGGGGACACACTATACTACAAGATGGAGACACACTATGTTACAAGATGGGGACACACTATGTTACAAGATGGAGACACACTATGTTACAAGATGGGGACACACTATACTTCAAGATGGAGACACACCATACTACAAGATGGGGACACACTATGTTACAAGATGGGGACACACTATGTTTCAAGATGGAGACACACTATGTTACAAGAGGGGGACACACTATGTTACAAGATCAGGACACACTATGTTACAAGATGGGGACACACTATGTTACAAGAGGGGGACACACTATGTTACAAGATGGGGACACACTATACTACAAGATGGGGACACAATATATTACAAGATAGGGACACACTATACTACAAGATGGGGACACAATATATTACAAGATAGGGACACACTATACTACAAGATGGGGACACAATATATTACAAGATAGGGGCACACTATACTACAAGATGGGGACACAATATATTACAAGATGGGGACACAATATATTACAAGATAGGGACACACTATATTACAAGATGGGGACACACTATGTCACAAGATGGGGACACACTATGTTACAAGATGGGGACACACTATGTTACACGAGGGACACACACTATGTCACAAGATGGGGACACACTATACTACAAGATGGGGACACACTATGTTACAAGAGGGGGACACACTATGTTACAAGATGGGGACACACTATACTACAAGATGGGGACACACTATGTTACAAGATGGGGACACACTATGTTACAAGATGGGGACACACTATACTACAAGATGGGGACACACTATACCACCAGATGGGGACACACTATGTTACAAGATGGAGGCACACTATGTTATAAGATGGGGGACACACTATGTTATAAGATGGGGACACACTATGTTACAAGATAGGGACACACTATGTTACAAGATGGGGACACTATGTTACAAGATGGGGACACACTATGTTACAAGATGGGGGCACACTATGTTACAAGATGGGGACACACTATACTACAAGATGGGGACACAATATATTACAAGATAGGGACACATTATACTACAAGATGGGGAAACAATATATTACAAGATAGGGACACACTATACTACAAGATGGGGACACAATATATTACAAGATTAGGACACACTATACTACAAGATGGGGACACAATATATTACAAGATAGGGACACACTATACTACAAGATGGGGACACACTATACTACAAGATGGGGACACAATATATTACAAGATAGGGACACACTATACTACAAGATGGGGACACACTATGATACAAGATGGGGACACACTATGTTACAAGATGGGGACACAATATGTTACAAGATTGGGACACACTATGTTACAAGATGGGGACACAATATATTACAAGATAGGGACACACTATACTACAAGATGGGGACACAATATATTACAAGATAGGGACACACTATACTACAAGATGGGGACACACTATACTACAAGATGGGGACACAATATATTACAAGATAGGGACACACTATACTACAAGATGGGGACACACTATGTTACAAGATGGGGACACACTATGTTACAAGAGGGGGACACACTATGTTACAAGATGGGGACACACTATACTACAAGATGGGGACAAACTATGTTACAAGATGGGGACACACTATGTTACAAGAGGGGGACACACTATGTTACAAGATGGGGACACACTATACTACAAGATGGGGACACAATATATTACAAGATAGGGACACACTATACTACAAGATGGGGACACAATATATTACACGATAGGGACACAATATACTACAAGATGGGGACACAATATATTACAAGATAGGGACACACTATACTACAAGATGGGGACACACTATACTACAAGATGGGGACACAATATATTACAAGATAGGGACACACTATACTACAAGATGGGGACACACTATGTTACAAGATGGGGACACACTATGTTACAAGATGGGGACACACTATGTTACAAGAGGGGGACACACTATGTTACAAGATGGGGACACACTATACTACAAGATGGGGACACACTATGTTACAAGAGGGGGACACACTATGTTACAAGATGGGGACACACTATACTACAAGATGGGGACACACTATGTTACAAGATGGGGACACACTATGTTACAAGATGGGGACACACTATGTTACAAGATGGGGACACACTATGTTACAAGAGGGGGACACACTATGTTACAAGATGGGGACACACTATACTACAAGATGGGGACACAATATATTACAAGATAGGGACACACTATACTACAAGATGGGGACACAATATATTACACGATAGGGACACAATATACTACAAGATGGGGACACAATATATTACAAGATAGGGACACACTATACTACAAGATGGGGACACACTATACTACAAGATGGGGACACAATATATTACAAGATAGGGACACACTATACTACAAGATGGGGACACACTATACTACAAGATGGGGACACAATATATTACAAGATAGGGACACACTATACTACAAGATGGGGACACACTATGTTACAAGATGGGGACACACTATGTTACAAGAGGGGGACACACTATGTTACAAGATGGGGACACACTATACTACAAGATGGGGACAAACTATGTTACAAGATGGGGACACACTATGTTACAAGAGGGGGACACACTATGTTACAAGATGGGGACACACTATACTACAAGATGGGGACACAATATATTACAAGATAGGGACACACTATACTACAAGATGGGGACACAATATATTACACGATAGGGACACAATATACTACAAGATGGGGACACAATATATTACAAGATAGGGACACACTATACTACAAGATGGGGACACACTATACTACAAGATGGGGAAACAATATATTACAAGATAGGGACACACTATACTACAAGATGGGGACACACTATGTTACAAGATGGGGACACACTATGTTACAAGATGGGGACACACTATGTTACAAGAGGGGGACACACTATGTTACAAGATGGGGACACACTATACTACAAGATGGGGACACACTATGTTACAAGAGGGGGACACACTATGTTACAAGATGGGGACACACTATACTACAAGATGGGGACACACTATGTTACAAGATGGGGACACACTATGTTACAAGATGGGGACACACTATGTTACAAGATGGGGACACACTATGTTACAAGATGGGGACACACTAGACTACAAGATGGGGACACACTATGTTACAAGATGGGGACACACTATACTACAAGATGGGGACACAATATATTACAAGATAGGGACACACTATATTACAAGATGGGGACACACTATACTACAAGATGGGGACAAACTATACCACCAGATGGGGACACACTATGTTACAAGATGGAGGCACACTATGTTATAAGATGGGGACACACTATGTTATAAGATGGGGACACACTATGTTACAAGAGGGGGACACACTATGGTACAAGATGGGGACACACTATACTACAAGATGGGGACACACTATGTTACAAGATGGGGACACACTATGTTACAAGATGGGGACACACTATGTTACAAGATGGGGACACACTATGTTACAAGATGGGGACACACTAGACTACAAGATGGGGACACACTATGTTACAAGATGGGGACACACTATACTACAAGATGGGGACACAATATATTACAAGATAGGGACACACTATGTTACAAGATGGGGACACACTATACTACAAGATGGGGACAAACTATACCACCAGATGGGGACACACTATGTTACAAGATGGAGGCACACTATGTTATAAGATGGGGACACACTATGTTACAAGATGGGGACACACTATGTTACAAGATGGGGACACTATGTTACAAGATGGGACACACTATGTTACAAGATGGGGGCACACTATGTTACAAGATGGGGGCACACTATGTTACAAGATGGGGGCACACTATGTTACAAGATGGGGACAATATACTACAAGATGGGGACACACCATGTTACAAGATGGGGACAATATACTACAAGATGGGGACACACTATGTTACAAGATGGGGACACACTATGTTACAAAATGGGGGCACACTATACTACAAGATGGAGACACACTATACTACAAGAGGGGGACACACTATGTTACAAGATGGGGACACACTATGTTACAAGATGGGGGCACACTATACTACAAGATGGAGACACACTATACTACAAGAGGGGGACACACTATGTTGCAAAATGGGGACACACTATGTTACAAGATGGGGGCACACCATGTTACAAGATGGGGACAACATACTTCAAGATGGGGACACACTATGTTACAAGATCAGGACACACTATGTTACAAGATCAGGACACACTATGTTACAAGATGGGGACACACAATACTACGAGATGGTGACACACAATACTACAAGATTGGGACACAGTATGTTACAAGATGGGGACACACAATACTACAAGATGGGGGCACACTATACTACCAGATGGGGACACACTATGTTACAAGATGGGGACACGGTATGTTACAAGATGGGGACACACTATACTACAAGATGGGGACACACTATGTTACAAGATGGGGACACACTATGTTACAAGATGGGGACACACTATGTTACAAGATGGGGACACGGTATGTTACAAGATGGGGACACACTATACTACAAGATGGGGATACACTATGTTACAAGATGGGGACACACTATGTTACAAGATGGGGACACACTATGTTACAAGATGGGGACACACTATGTTACAAGATGGGGACACACTATGTTACAAGATGGGGACACACTATGTTACAAGATGGGGAAACACTATGTTACAAGATGGGGACACACTATGTTACAAGATGGGGACACAATATATTACAAGATAGGGACACACTATACTACAAGATGGGGACACAATATATTACAAGATAGGGACACACTATACTACAAGATGGGGACACAATATATTACAAGATAGGGACACACTATTCTACAAGATGGGGACACACTATACTACAAGATGGGGACAAAATATATTACAAGATAGGGACACACTATACTACAAGATGGGGACACACTATGTTACAAGATGAGGACACACTATGTTACAAGATGGGGACACACTATGTTACAAGAGGGGGACACACAATGTTACAAGATGGGGACACACTATACTACAAGATGGGGACACACTATGTTACAAGATGGGGACACACTATATTACAAGAGGGGGACACACTATGTTACAAGATGGGGACACACTATACTACAAGATGGGGACACAATATATTACAAGATAGGGACACACTATACTACAAGATGGGGACACAATATATTACAAGATAGGGACACACTATACTACAAGATGGGGACACACTATACTAGAAGATGGGGACACAATATATTACAAGATAGGGACACACTATACTACAAGATGGGGACACACTATGTTACAAGATGGGGACACACTATGTTACAAGATGGGGTTACAAGATGGGGACACACTATGTTACAAGAGGGGGACACACTATGTTACAAGATGGGGACACACTATACTACAAGATGGGGACACACTATGTTACAAGAGGGGGACACACTATGTTACAAGATGGGGACACACTATACTACAAGATGGGGACACACTATACCACCAGATGGGGACACACTATGTTACAAGATGGAGGCACACTATGTTATAAGATGGGGACACACTATGTTATAAGATGGGGACACACTATGTTACAAGATGGGGACACACTATGTTACAAGATGGGGACACTATGTTACATGATGGGGACACACTATGTTACAAGATGGGGGCACACTATGTTACAAGATGGGGGCACACTATGTTACAAGATGGGGGCACACTATGTTACAAGATGGGGACAATATACTACAAGATGGGGACACACCATGTTACAAGATGGGGACAATATACTACAAGATGGGGACACACTATGTTACAAGATGGGGACACACTATGTTACAAGATGGGGGCACACTATACTACAAGATGGAGACACACTATACTACAAGAGGGGGACACACTATGTTACAAGATGGGGACACACTATGTTACAAGATGGGGGCACACTATACTACAAGATGGAGACACACTATACTACAAGAGGGGGACACACTATGTTACAAAATGGGGACACACTATGTTACAAGATGGGGGCACACTATACTACAAGATGGGGACACACCATGTTACAAGATGGGGACAATATACTTCAAGATGGGGACACACTATGTTACAAGATCAGGACACACTATGTTACAAGATCAGGACACACTATGTTACAGGATGGGGACACACAATACTACGAGATGGTGACACACAATACTACAAGATTGGGACACACTATGTTACAAGATGGGGACACACAATACTACAAGATGGGGGCACACTATACTACCAGATGGGGACACACTATGTTACAAGATGGGGACACGGTATGTTACAAGATGGGGACACACTATACTACAAGATGGGGACACACTATGTTACAAGATGGGGACACACTATGTTACAAGATGGGGACACACTATGTTACAAGATGGGGACACACTATGTTACAAGATGGGGACACGGTATGTTACAAGATGGGGAAACACTATACTACAAGATGGGGACACACTATGTTACAAGATGGGGACACACTATGTTACAAGATGGGGACACACTATGTTACAAGATGGGGACACACTATGTTACAAGATGGGGACACACTATGTTACAAGATGGGGACACACTATGTTACAAGATGGGGACACACTATGTTACAAGATGGGGACACACTATACTACAAGATGGGGACACACTATGTTACAAGATGGGGACACACTATACTACAAGATGGGGACACAATATATTACAAGATAGGGACACACTATGTTACAAGATGGGGACACACTATGTTACAAGATGGGGACACACTATACTACAAGATGGGGACACACTATACCACCAGATGGGGACACACTATGTTACAAGATGGAGGCACACTATGTTATAAGATGGGGACACACTATGTTATAAGATGGGGACACTATGTTACAAGATGGGGACACACTATGTTACAAGATGGGGACACTATGTTACAAGATGGGGACACACTATGTTACAAGATGGGGGCACACTATGTTACAAGATGGGGACACACTATACTACAAGATGGGGACACAATATATTACAAGATAGGGACACATTATACTACAAGATGGGGAAACAATATATTACAAGATAGGGACACACTATACTACAAGATGGGGACACAATATATTACAAGATTAGGACACACTATACTACAAGATGGGGACACAATATATTACAAGATAGGGACACACTATACTACAAGATGGGGACACACTATACTACAAGATGGGGACACAATATATTACAAGATAGGGACACACTATACTACAAGATGGGGACACACTATGTTACAAGATGGGGACACACTATGTTACAAGATGGGGACACACTATGTTACAAGATGGGGACACACTATGTTACAAGAGGGGGACACACAATATGTTACAAGATTGGGACACACTATGTTACAAGATGGGGACACACTATGTTACAAGATGGGGACACACCTGGTTACCAGAGGGGGACACACTATGTTACAAGATGGGGACACACTATACTACAAGATGGGGACACACTATGTTACAAGATGGGGACACACTATGTTACAAGAGGGGGACACACTATGTTACAAGATGGGGACACACTATACTACAAGATGGGGACACAATATATTACAAGATAGGGACACACTATACTACAAGATGGGGACACAATATATTACAAGATAGGGACACACTATACTACAAGATGGGGACACAATATATTACACGATAGGGACACAATATACTACAAGATGGGGACACAATATATTACAAGATAGGGACACACTATACTACAAGATGGGGACACACTATACTACAAGATGGGGACACAATATTTTACAAGATAGGGACACACTATACTACAAGATGGGGACACACTATGTTACAAGATGGGGACACACTATGTTACAAGATGGGGACACACTATGTTACAAGAGGGGGACACACTATGTTACAAGATGGGGACACACTATACTACAAGATGGGGACACACTATGTTACAAGATGGGGACACACTATGTTACAAGATGGGGACACACTATGTTACAAGATGGGGACACACTATGTTACAAGATGGGGACACACTAGACTACAAGATGGGGACACACTATGTTACAAGATGGGGACACACTATACTACAAGATGGGGACACAATATATTACAAGATAGGGACACACTATGTTACAAGATGGGGACACACTATACTACAAGATGGGGACACACTATACCACCAGATGGGGACACACTATGTTACAAGATGGAGGCACACTATGTTATAAGATGGGGACACACTATGTTATAAGATGGGGACACACTATGTTACAAGATGGGGACACACTATGTTACAAGATGGGGACACTATGTTACAAGATGGGGGCACACTATGTTACAAGATGGGGGCACACTATGTTACAAGATGGGGGCACACTATGTTACAAGATGGGGGCACACTATGTTACAAGATGGGGACAATATACTACAAGATGGGGACACACCATGTTACAAGATGGGGACAATATACTACAAGATGGGGACACACTATGTTACAAGATGGGGACACACTATGTTACAAGATGGGGGCACACTATACTACAAGATGGAGACACACTATACTACAAGAGGGGGACACACTATGTTACAAGATGGGGACACACTATGTTACAAGATGGGGGCACACTATACTACAAGATGGAGACACACTATACTACAAGAGGGACACACACTATGTTGCAAAATGGGGACACACTATGTTACAAGATGGGGGCACACTATACTACAAGATGGGGACACACCATGTTACAAGATGGGGACAACATACTTCAAGATGGGGACACACTATGTTACAAGATCAGGACACACTATGTTACAAGATCAGGACACACTATGTTACAGGATGGGGACACACAATACTACGAGATGGTGACACACAATACTACAAGATTGGGACACACTATGTTACAAGATGGGGACACACAATACTACAAGATGGGGGCACACTATACTACCAGATGGGGACACACTATGTTACAAGATGGGGACACGGTATGTTACAAGATGGGGACACACTATACTACAAGATGGGGACACACTATGTTACAAGATGGGGACACACTATGTTACAAGATGGGGACACACTATGTTACAAGATGGGGACACGGTATGTTACAAGATGGGGACACACTATACTACAAGATGGGGACACACTATGTTACAAGATGGGGACACACTATGTTACAAGATGGGGACACACTATGTTACAAGATGGGGACACACTATGTTACAAGATGTGGACACACTATGTTACAAGATGGGGACACACTATGTTACAAGATGGGGAAACACTATGTTACAAGATGGGGACACACTATGTTACAAGATGGGGACACAATATATTACAAGATAGGGACACACTATACTACAAGATGGGGACACAATATATTACAAGATAGGGACACACTATACTACAAGATGGGGACACAATATATTACAAGATAGGGACACACTATTCTACAAGATGGGGACACACTATACTACAAGATGGGGACAAAATATATTACAAGATAGGGACACACTATACTACAAGATGGGGACACACTATGTTACAAGATGAGGACACACTATGTTACAAGATGGGGACACACTATGTTACAAGAGGGGGACACACAATGTTACAAGATGGGGACACACTATACTACAAGATGGGGACACACTATGTTACAAGATGGGGACACACTATATTACAAGAGGGGGACACACTATGTTACAAGATGGGGACACACTATACTACAAGATGGGGACACAATATATTACAAGATAGGGACACACTATACTACAAGATGGGGACACAATATATTACAAGATAGGGACACACTATACTACAAGATGGGGACACAATATATTACAAGATTGGAACACACTATACTACAAGATGGGGACACACTATGTTACAAGATGGGGACACACTATGTTACAAGATGGGGTTACAAGATGGGGACACACTATGTTACAAGAGGGGGACACACTATGTTACAAGATGGGGACACACTATACTACAAGATGGGGACACACTATGTTACAAGAGGGGGACACACTATGTTACAAGATGGGGACACACTATACTACAAGATGGGGACACACTATACCACCAGATGGGGACACACTATGTTACAAGATGGAGGCACACTATGTTATAAGATGTGGACACACTATGTTATAAGATGGGGACACACTATGTTACAAGATGGGGACACACTATGTTACAAGATGGGGACACTATGTTACAAGATGGGGACACACTATGTTACAAGATGGGGGCACACTATGTTACAAGATGGGGGCACACTATGTTACAAGATGGGGACAATATACTACAAGATGGGGACACACCATGTTACAAGATGGGGACAATATACTACAAGATGGGGACACACTATGTTACAAGATGGGGACACACTATGTTACAAGATGGGGGCACACTATACTACAAGATGGAGACGCACTATACTACAAGAGGGGGACACACTATGTTACAAGATGGGGACACACTATGTTACAAGATGGGGGCACACTATACTACAAGATGGAGACACACTATACTACAAGAGGGGGACACACTATGTTACAAAATGGGGACACACTATGTTACAAGATGGGGGCACACTATACTACAAGATGGGGACACACCATGTTACAAGATGGGGACAATATACTTCAAGATGGGGACACACTATGTTACAAGATCAGGACACACTATGTTACAAGATCAGGACACACTATGTTACAGGATGGGGACACACAATACTACGAGATGGTGACACACAATACTACAAGATTGGGACACACTATGTTACAAGATGGGGACACACAATACTACAAGATGGGGGCACACTATACTACCAGATGGGGACACACTATGTTACAAGATGGGGACACGGTATGTTACAAGATGGGGACACACTATACTACAAGATGGGGACACACTATGTTACAAGATGGGGACACACTATGTTACAAGATGGGGACACACTATGTTACAAGATGGGGACACACTATGTTACAAGATGGGGACACACTATGTTACAAGATGGGGACACACTATGTTACAAGATGGGGAAACACTATGTTACAAGATGGGGACACACTATGTTACAAGATGGGGACACACTATGTTACAAGATGGGGACACGGTATGTTACAAGATGGGGACACACTATGTTACAAGATGGGGACACACTATGTTACAAGATGGGGACACACTATGTTACAAGATGGGGACACACTATGTTACAAGATGGGGACACACTATGTTACAGGATGAAGGGGCACACTATGTTGCAAGATCAGGACACACTATGTTGCAAGATCAGGACACACTATGTTACAAGATGGGGACACACTATGTTACAAGATGGGGACACACTATGTTGCAAGATGGGGACACGGTATGTTACAAGATGGGGACACACTATACTACCAGATGGGGACACACTATACTACAAGATGGGGACACACTATACTACAAGATCAGGACACACTATGTTACAAGATGGGGACACACTATGTTACAAGATGGAGACACACTATGTTACAAGATGGGGGCACACTATGTTACAAGATGGGGACACACTATACTACAAGATGGGGACACAATATATTACAAGATAGGGACACATTATACTACAAGATGGGGAAACAATATATTACAAGATAGGGACACACTATACTACAAGATGGGGACACAATATATTACAAGATAGGGACACACTATACTACAAGATGGGGACACAATATATTACAAGATAGGGACACACTATACTACAAGATGGGGACACACTATACTACAAGATGGGGACACAATATATTACAAGATAGAGACACACTATACTACAAGATGGGGACACACTATGTTACAAGATGGGGACACACTATGTTACAAGATGGGGACACACTATGTTACAAGAGTGGGACACACTATGTTACAAGATGGGGACACACTATGTTACAAGATGGGGACACAATATATTACAAGATAGGGACACACTATACTACAAGATGGGGACACAATATATTGCAAGATAGGGACACACTATACTACAAGATGGGGACACAATATATTACAAGATAGGGACACACTATACTACAAGATGGGGACACACTATACTACAAGATGGGGCCACAATATATTACAAGATAGGGACACACTATACTACAAGATGGGGACACACTATGTTACAAGATGGGGACACACTATGTTACAAGATGGGGACACACTATGTTACAAGAGGGGGACACACTATGTTACAAGATGGGGACACACTATACTACAAGATGGGGACACACTATGTTACAAGATGGGGACACACTATGTTACAAGATGGGGACACACTATACTACAAGATGGGGACACACTATACCACCAGATGGGGACACACTATGTTACAAGATGGAGGCACACTATGTTATAAGATGTGGACACACTATGTTATAAGATGGGGACACACTATGTTACAAGATGGGGACACACTATGTTACAAGATGGGGACACTATGTTACAAGATGGGGACACACTATGTTACAAGATGGGGGCACACTATGTTACAAGATGGGGGCACACTATGTTACAAGATGGGGACAATATACTACAAGATGGGGACACACCATGTTACAAGATGGGGACAATATACTACAAGATGGGGACACACTATGTTACAAGATGGGGACACACTATGTTACAAGATGGGGGCACACTATACTACAAGATGGAGACGCACTATACTACAAGAGGGGGACACACTATGTTACAAGATGGGGACACACTATGTTACAAGATGGGGGCACACTATACTACAAGATGGAGACACACTATACTACAAGAGGGGGACACACTATGTTACAAAATGGGGACACACTATGTTACAAGATGGGGGCACACTATACTACAAGATGGGGACACACCATGTTACAAGATGGGGACAATATACTTCAAGATGGGGACACACTATGTTACAAGATCAGGACACACTATGTTACAAGATCAGGACACACTATGTTACAGGATGGGGACACACAATACTACGAGATGGTGACACACAATACTACAAGATTGGGACACACTATGTTACAAGATGGGGACACACAATACTACAAGATGGGGGCACACTATACTACCAGATGGGGACACACTATGTTACAAGATGGGGACACGGTATGTTACAAGATGGGGACACACTATACTACAAGATGGGGACACACTATGTTACAAGATGGGGACACACTATGTTACAAGATGGGGACACACTATGTTACAAGATGGGGACACACTATGTTACAAGATGGGGACACACTATGTTACAAGATGGGGACACACTATGTTACAAGATGGGGAAACACTATGTTACAAGATGGGGACACACTATGTTACAAGATGGGGACACACTATGTTACAAGATGGGGACACGGTATGTTACAAGATGGGGACACACTATGTTACAAGATGGGGACACACTATGTTACAAGATGGGGACACACTATGTTACAAGATGGGGACACACTATGTTACAAGATGGGGACACACTATGTTACAGGATGAAGGGGCACACTATGTTGCAAGATCAGGACACACTATGTTGCAAGATCAGGACACACTATGTTACAAGATGGGGACACACTATGTTACAAGATGGGGACACACTATGTTGCAAGATGGGGACACGGTATGTTACAAGATGGGGACACACTATACTACCAGATGGGGACACACTATACTACAAGATGGGGACACACTATACTACAAGATCAGGACACACTATGTTACAAGATGGGGACACACTATGTTACAAGATGGAGACACACTATGTTACAAGATGGGGGCACACTATGTTACAAGATGGGGACACACTATACTACAAGATGGGGACACAATATATTACAAGATAGGGACACATTATACTACAAGATGGGGAAACAATATATTACAAGATAGGGACACACTATACTACAAGATGGGGACACAATATATTACAAGATAGGGACACACTATACTACAAGATGGGGACACAATATATTACAAGATAGGGACACACTATACTACAAGATGGGGACACACTATACTACAAGATGGGGACACAATATATTACAAGATAGAGACACACTATACTACAAGATGGGGACACACTATGTTACAAGATGGGGACACACTATGTTACAAGATGGGGACACACTATGTTACAAGAGTGGGACACACTATGTTACAAGATGGGGACACACTATGTTACAAGATGGGGACACAATATATTACAAGATAGGGACACACTATACTACAAGATGGGGACACAATATATTGCAAGATAGGGACACACTATACTACAAGATGGGGACACAATATATTACAAGATAGGGACACACTATACTACAAGATGGGGACACACTATACTACAAGATGGGGCCACAATATATTACAAGATAGGGACACACTATACTACAAGATGGGGACACACTATGTTACAAGATGGGGACACACTATGTTACAAGATGGGGACACACTATGTTACAAGAGGGGGACACACTATGTTACAAGATGGGGACACACTATACTACAAGATGGGGACACACTATGTTACAAGATGGGGACACACTATGTTACAAGAGGGGGACACACTATGTTACAAGATGGGGACACACTATACTACAAGATGGGGACACAATATATTACAAGATAGGGACACACTATACTACAAGATGGGGAAACAATGTATTACAAGATAGGGACACACTATACTACAAGATGGGGACACAATATATTACACGATAGGGACACACTATACTACAAGATGGGGACACAATATATTACAAGATAGGGACACACTATACTACAAGATGGGGACACACTATACTACAAGATGGGGACACAATATATTACAAGATAGGGACACACTATACTACAAGATGGGGACACACTATGTTACAAGATGGGGACACACTATGTTACAAGATGGTGACACACTATGTTACAAGAGGGGGACACACTATGTTACAAGATGGGGACACACTATACTACAAGATGGGGACACACTATGTTACAAGATGGGGACACACTATGTTACAAGATGGGGACACACTATACTACAAGATGGGGACACACTATGTTACAAGATGGGGATACACTATGTTACAAGATGGGGACACACTATGTTACAAGCTGGGGACACACTATGTTCCAAGATGGGGACACACTATACTACAAGATGGGGACACACTATGTTACAAGATGGGGACACACTATACTACAAGATGGGGACACAATATATTACAAGATAGGGACACATTATACTACAAGATGGGGAAACAATATATTACAAGATAGGGACACACTATACTACAAGATGGGGACACAATATATTACAAGATAGAGACACACTATACTACAAGATGGGGACACAATATATTACAAGATAGGGACACACTATACTACAAGATGGGGACACACTATACTACAAGATGGGGACACAATATATTACAAGATAGAGACACACTATACTACAAGATGGGGACACACTATGTTACAAGATGGGGACACACTATGTTACAAGATGGGGACACACTATGTTACAAGAGTGGGACACACTATGTTACAAGATGGGGACACACTATGTTACAAGATGGGGACACAATATATTACAAGATAGGGACACACTATAATACAAGATGGGGACACAATATATTGCAAGATAGGGACACACTATACTACAAGATGGGGACACAATATATTACAAGATAGGGACACACTATACTACAAGATGGGGACACACTATACTACAAGATGGGGCCACAATATATTACAAGATAGGGACACACTAGACTACAAGATGGGGACACACTATGTTACAAGATGGGGACACACTATGTTACAAGATGGGGACACACTATGTTACAAGAGGGGGACACACTATGTTACAAGATGGGGACACACTATACTACAAGATGGGGACACACTATGTTACAAGATGGGGACACACTATGTTACAAGAGGGACACACACTATGTTACAAGATGGGGACACACTATACTACAAGATGGGGAGACAATATATTACAAGATAGGGACACACTATACTACAAGATGGGGAAACAATATATTACAAGATAGGGACACACTATACTACAAGATGGGGACACAATATATTACACGATAGGGACACACTATACTACAAGATGGGGACACAATATATTACAAGATAGGGACACACTATACTACAAGATGGGGACACACTATACTACAAGATGGGGACACAATATATTACAAGATAGGGACACACTATACTACAAGATGGGGACACACTATGTTACAAGATGGGGACACACTATGTTACAAGATGGGGACACACTGTGTTACAAGAGGGGGACACACTATGTTACAAGATGGGGACACACTATACTACAAGATGGGGACACACTATGTTACAAGAGGGGGACACACTATGTTACAAGATGGGGACACACTATACTACAAGATGGGGACACACTATGTTACAAGATGGGGACACACTATGTTACAAGAGGGACACACACTATGTTACAAGATGGGGACACACTATACTACAAGATGGGGACACAATATATTACAAGATAGGGACACACTATACTACAAGATGGGGAAACAATATATTACAAGATAGGGACACACTATACTACAAGATGGGGACACAATATATTACACGATAGGGACACACTATACTACAAGATGGGGACACAATATATTACAAGATAGGGACACACTATACTACAAGATGGGGACACACTATACTACAAGATGGGGACACAATATATTACAAGATAGGGACACACTATACTACAAGATGGGGACACACTATGTTACAAGATGGGGACACACTATGTTACAAGATGGGGACACACTGTGTTACAAGAGGGGGACACACTATGTTACAAGATGGGGACACACTATACTACAAGATGGGGACACACTATGTTACAAGAGGGGGACACACTATGTTACAAGATGGGGACACACTATACTACAAGATGGGGACACACTATGTTACAAGATGGGGACACACTATGTTACAAGATGGGGACACACTATGTTACAAGATGGGGACACACTATGTTACAAGATGGGGACACACTATACTACAAGATGGGGACACACTATGTTACAAGATGGGGACACACTATACTACAAGATGGGGACACAATATATTACAAGATAGGGACACACTATGTTACAAGATGGGGACACACTATACTACAAGATGGGGACACACTATACCACCAGATGGAGACACACTATGTTACAAGATGGAGGCACACTATGTTATAAGATGGGGACACACTATGTTATAAGATGGGGATACACTATGTTACAAGATGGGGACACACTATGTTACAAGCTGGGGACACACTATGTTCCAAGATGGGGACACACTATGTTACAAGATGGGGACACACTATGTTACAAGATGGGGACACTATGTTACAAGATGGGGACACACTATGTTACAAGATGGGGGCACACTATGTTACAAGATTGGGGCACACTATGTTACAAGATGGGGGCACACTATGTTACAAGATGGGGACAATATACTACAAGATGGGGACACACCATGTTACAAAATGGGGACAATATACTACAAGAGGGGGACACACTATGTTACAAAATGGGGACACACTATGTTACAAGATGGGGGCACACTATACTACAAGATGGGGACACACCATGTTACAAGATGGGGACAATATACTTCAAGATGGGGACACACTATGTTACAAGATCAGGACACACTATGTTACAAGATCAGGACACACTATGTTACAGGATGGGGACACACAATACTACGAGATGGTGACACACAATACTACAAGATTGGGACACACTATGTTACAAGATGGGGACACACAATACTACAAGATGGGGGCACACTATACTACCAGATGGGGACACACTATGTTACAAGATGGGGACACGGTATGTTACAAGATGGGGACACACTATACTACAAGATGGGGACACACTATGTTACAAGATGGGGACACACTATGTTACAAGATGGGGACACACTATACTACAAGATGGGGACACACTATACTACAAGATCAGGACACACTATGTTACAAGATGGGGACACACTATGTTACAAGATGGAGACACACTATGTTACAAGATGGGGGCACACTATACTACAAGATGGGGACACACTATGTTGCAAGATCAGGACACACTATGTTTCAAGATGGGGACACACTATACTACAAGATGGGGACACACCATACTACAAGATGGGGACACACCATACTACAAGATGGGGACACACTATGTTACAAGATGGGGACACACTATGTTACAAGATGGGGACACACTATGTTACAAGATGGGGACACACTATGTTACAAGATGGGGACACACTATACTACAAGATGGGGACACACTATGTTAAAAGATGGGGACACACTATGTTACAAGATGGGGACACACTATGTTACAAGATGGGGACACACTATGTTACAAGATGGGGACACACTATACTACAAGATGGGGACACACTATGCTGGCAAGATGGGGACACACTATGTTACAAGATGGTGACACACTATACTACAAGATGGTGACACACTGTTACAAGATGGGGACACACTATGTTACAAGATGGGGACACTATGCTATAAGATGGGGACACACTATGTTACAAAATGGGGACACACTATGTTACAAAATGAGGACACACTATACTACAAGATGGGGACACACTATGCTGGCAAGATGGCGCGAACAGACATGGCAGCTCTGCTTCTAGTTCCATAGAGATATAGTGTGCATGTTGAAAATGAACAGCATATTGCATGGGCATTCAAACCACATGAGCGGAAATATGCATTTTTAAATGTTTCATGGTTAAAAATGTTGGTCTCATGCTGTGCAGCATTTGTTCTCCTTGGCATTACGTTAGTACAGCAGGAGTAGATGTTAGCGGAGCTTTGGTGGATGCTACAAATATAACCAGTTCTATTCATTGCTTTATGCAGAATTAACAAAGTCAATTTTTGTCTAGATTCATCCAGTTTGAAGTGTAGGGATGGATCTGTGATTTTTGCAGGGTCCCTTAATATAAACCATCTGACATATACAGGGTCAGGCACTTGTCGAATCACATTGATGAGATTTAAATACCATAGAGTATCCCGGCGTCTGTGTTTGGAGAAAAGTCTGAACTTTGGTTGCATTGCATCATGTCTGTGTTGTTTGGGGTGAAATGTTGTGACCGTCTATCTTTCTGGGGCTCTTGCACAACTGACTTTCAGAGCATGATGATGTTGACAAAGTGAAAAGGGCTGTAGCTTGTCTGTGACTTCTGGCCTTTGGGGAGCGGAGGGTGCATGGCTCTCTCTGACCAGCATGACCAATAACGATGTGACCCTGGCACAACTTTGGGGACGAGAGCTGCACACATAATGCAAACTGACATGTTTGCTTTGCCTAAACAATCTGTCTTTGCTATGTTTGTGCCAATGAAGGCCATTTCTGTGTTTTATTCCTGTGCCATACTGTATCTCTGAATGTCTTTAACTTGTCATACTTCCTGAATATGTTATATGGTGCACCTGTTGTTGTTAATGTTGTTCTCATTGTTCTAATACTGCTACCATCCTGTTTGTCATGTTGCGCTTTGCTTTCCTCGAGGCACACGACAAAACATTTAGGCATCATTCATTTGGTTGAATAATTCATAAGGATTTTACTACCTGGTAATACAGAGAATAATGATTTTGTCTATACAGAAATACAGTAGACGTATAAACTGATACTGGTCCACTCAAATTGACAATGGCCTCTGTAGAGTCTTGCGTTTTGGACTGTGTCTCAGGCTCTGTTTTGTCTCTGCTCACAAAAGCACTAATGTCTTGTTTTCAACCAATCGCTTATTGATAACACGGACCACACAAGAGTACAAGTACAAGTAAGTGTTAACACTGTCTGTTCATTTCAATTTCAAAACAAACTGCCTGATTTTCTTGACTGGGTAAATGCTCTATTCTCATTTTATTCCATTCCTTGTTTTACTTCCAGAATCTTGCAGTATTTGGCTCTGCATTTCATATCAGTTCCACATCTCCCACTTTCATTATACTGTAGTTATTATAACTTCCTAGTTACATTTTGCTTAATTTACCACATAACATCTTCATTGATCCAGTAAATTGTTTTCGCTTATAAATGCTTAATAACAATTCTGGATCTAATTTACCAAGCTTTGAAAATCAGACTAGATTGCCTTTCTCGAATGTGTTCCAACTGCTCACTGGTTTTGTACTAATATTTTATTTATAAGTGTATGTTTCACAAACATTTGTATACAAGCAAGTATAAGAAATTCAAATGCAATTCTTAAACATTTTGGAATTGGTTTCAAATGAAGAATAGCACTTACAGCATTCAGTGTATATCACTACTATAGACAAGTTCTGTGTTGCTATCTCCCTTACTGCTCATCCTGACAGTGTTGTTGTCTTCTCTCCCAGCAGGAGGAAGAGACCCTACCTGTATAGGAAAAGAGCGATACACAGGAGCCGGCCTGCCTACTCTCTGAAGGAGGTTGAGAGCCTCGCCATGGGGCCCCCATGCCCGCCACTGAATTCCTCTAACTCTTTCATGTCCAGGAGGGAGAGGAGTAGACGGTTGACCATGTCTGTGTGGGAGCAGAGAACCAGCCAACTGCGCAGGCACCGGCATATGTCCAGCCGAGAGATACTCTTCAGCAACCCCAATGAGGAGCAGGAAGCGCCCCCTGGCTGTCCCCACCACCTCAAAGCAACAGGCAGCCTGAAGCTGCCTGTTCCCACAGCTGACCCTAAGGCCTTCACAGCTAAGCCCCCAAAGCCCATGGAGATGCCCCTAGAGGAACCAGCCCTGTCCATGAGTGTCCCTGAGCTCCACTTATCCAGCCCTTTAGCAGAGCCACCCGATCCCACTGACACGCCCCTGCCTGACCCCCCCACGTCCACAGCTGTGTTCATACCGGAGCCTACAGAATCTGAGCCATGCCCAGAGGGCAAGCGTGGCATCCCCAACCACTGCCACCAAGGCCTCAATGGCCGCAGGAGCCCCTGGTTGAATGGGGAGAGAAGGCAGAGAGCGGTGCGTAAGTTCCGCCCTCCTGCTAGTGACACCCTGTCCATTGACATGGAAGGCTTGTGGCTCAGGAGGCCACAGGGCACAGGGCACTGTGAGGCTCAGGCTGGGGCCAGAGGCCTGGACTCACCTCAGGCCTCGGAGGGCAGTAGTCGCTCTGTCAGCATGGAGAGGAAGACCCCAGAGGACCCAGTGGAGGAGGTGAGGAAAGACGGTAACGAGGGAGAAACAAGCCAGCCTTCCAAGACCAGGGAGGCTGAACACAGGTGAGGAAGAGCTCACACTGATGTACAGCTAGTTCTATTAATTCAATACATAGTAGACTGTTTGTATAGTATTCTGTAGACTTTGTTTGTAAAGTGTTAATAGTCAGTATTCTCCTACTTTCAATGTATCAGACTTCATGGTGCCCTAAATACAACAAATCCCCAGTAAATCCAGACTCAGTCTGGATGTTGTTCCTTGTCCCTCTGCTCCTCCACAGACAGAGGGACCATGATCAGAGTGGGGGTCCTGAGCTGCAGAACAGGGAGGAGGGTCTACAGTCAGGTCCACCCACACTGCAGCCATCTCAGGCTGCAGTACTGGCGCTACCAGAGGGCCCCACAGGAGACAGTGAGACCGATAGCAACGCCACCACTCTGAACCAGTCCCCTCTGAGCTCCAGTATCGTCATCGAGGTGACCGATGTCCAGTCGTCACTAGAGCTCACCCCCATCACAGGTAACACCATCAAGGGTGTCCTTATTTTACATTCAGTGTACTCTACTCACATTCAAAATAGTTCTGCTGAGAGGTGTATGAAAGCCTTTATCTCATGCGGGGTTGGAGATAGCCCTGATATCACAGCATGGTACCACAATCAGAGTAGCACACCCACATTATCCACCTCTTCCAGGCAACAGTAAAGACGTGGAGGCATCCAAGCCTGAGAAGGACGAGGAAGAGGTGGCCAGCCCAGTCAATACTGTCACACCTGACAGTATGTTCATCTTCAAACCTGACAACCCGTAAGTCTCCCTCTGCTCTTCTCTGCTCCTCCTATTTCATCATCCTAACGCCATCCTCCCTACCATCATTCTAACACCCTCATCCCTACCGTCATCCTAACAGCATCATCCCTACGCTTATCCTAACACCCTCATCCCTACCGGCATCCTAACACCCTCATCCCTACCGTCATCCTAACACCCTCATCCCTACCGTCATCCTAACACCCTCATCCCTACCGTCATCCTAACACCCTCATCCCTACCGGCATCCTAACACCATCATCCTAACACCATCATCCTAACACCCTCATCCCTAATGTCATCCTAACACCCTCATCCCTACCGTCATCCTAACACCCTCATCCCTACCGTCATCCTAACACCATCATCCCTACCGTCATCCTAACACCCTCATCCCTACGCTTATCCTAACACCCTCATCCCTACCGGCATCCTAACACCCTCATCCCTACCGTCATCCTAACACCCTCATCCCTACCGTCATCCTAACACCCTCATCCCTACCGTCATCCTAACACCCTCATCCCTACCGGCATCCTAACACCATCATCCTAACACCATCATCCTAACACCCTCATCCCTAACGTCATCCTAACACCATCATCCCTACCGTCATCCTAACACCATCATTCCTACCGTCATCCTAACACCATCATCCCTACTGTCATCCTAACACCCTCATCCCTACCGTCATCCTAACACCACACCTAAACCAGGCGTGCGTGCGTCCGCGTGCGCAAATTGACTTTGTCCCGCCACACCAAACGCGATCACGACACGCAGGTTGAAATATCAAAACAAACTCTGAACCATTATATTAATTTGGGGACAGGTCGAAAAGCATTAAACATTTATGGCAATTTAGCTAGCTAGCTTGCAGTTGCTAGCTAATTTCTCCTATTTAGCTAGCTTGCTGTTGCTAGTTAATTTGCCCTAGGATATAAACATTGAGTTGTTATTTTACCTGAAATGCACAAGGTCCTCTACTCCGACAATTTATCCACACATAAAACGGTCAACCGAATCGTTTCTAGTCATCTCTCCTCCTTCCAGGGTTTTTCATCTTTGGACTTTATATGGCGATTGGCATCTAAACTTAGTATTACCACGACCGACCGACCGACCGACCAAAGTTCATCTTTCAATCAACCAATGAGGAGAAGGCACATGGGTATCTGCTTCTATAAACCAATGAGGAGATGGGAGAGGCAGGACTTCTATTTTAGCGCTTGGCAACGCAGATGCTCGTTGGCGCGCGCGAGCAGTGTGGGTGCAATGATTGAATAACGTACCGTATGTGTACATTTATTTTGCAATGCTCGCGCACGCGATGCGAGCGGTGTGGTCAGCATGTAACACCATCATCCCTACCGGCATCCTAACACCCTCATCCCTACCGGCATCCTAACACCCTCATCCCTACCGGCATCCGAACACCCTCATCCCTACCATCAGCCTAACACCATCATCCCTACCATCATCCTAACACCATCATCCCTACCAGCATCTTACAACCATCATCCTCTTAAAACCCTCATCCTCACCATCATCTTAAAACCCTCATCCTCACCATCATCTTAAAACCCTCATCCTCACCATCAAACACAGGCATGATAGAGGTACAGAAACAAAACACCCGTTTCAGTCCTGCTCTGACAGCTGTTTCTCTGTGTCCTCTGTTCCATCTCTAGGATCCGCCGGGCCTGTCACTATGTGGTGAACCTGCGTTACTTTGAGATGTGTATCCTGCTGGTGATCGCTGCCAGCAGTATCGCCCTCGCTGCAGAGGACCCCGTTTCAGCCACCTCCGACTGGAACAAAGTAAGAGCCAGTCTGGTCACTGGGCTTTACCTGGACTCAACAGATGGCTGTTTTCCTCTCTGACCTTGAGCCTCATTGTTCTAACAGTCTTTCTCCACAATGGTGGCTAGGCTATTGTCTTTGACGTGTGATTGCTTTTGTTTGGCTTTGTTTTCCTGTGCTGTACTATCTTCTCACAGCATACCGTGAGTGCAAGCGCACACTCGTGACGAGGATTGTGTCTGCGTCTGTGCTTGACGTTGTCTCTGACGAGTATCGCTGATCTCACAGGGGGACAGCAATATTAGAGTTGTCACTCTCTGCTCACACTGAGGAGCCAGATAGAGGAGGAGTGTTGGGGGGTATAGAATAATCACATCACACTCCCTACTCCCACCTCTGGTTTAGGCTCTTCATACGACTACAAATCAGACAGATAGCACATACAGTGTCAATCGAGTACAATCTGGAATTCTGCAGCATTCCTATTGTCGATGACATTGTTTTGTACTTTGTTACAGAACTTCCTTGAGGTAAAAAACAAATCATTGGGAATATGTGCCTGGGGTCTCATATCAGGCCCCGTCCTAGCTGAGCAGCTGGAAGACTGAAAGAAAGCATTACGTTAATTGCTTTGTGAAGGTCTCCCATGGTGACTTGATGGGGGGGAGGCTTCTCTGGATGTTGCTGATTGATGCAAATCGAGTTGGGAATGAAATGGGCCTGGTGACACGCTAAGAAGCTAATCAAAGCACATATCCATCAGCGGAGAAGGGCTCCACTTGAAAGCATCATCTTACAAAGTCTGAAATAGAAATAGAATTCCCTCCGGTTCAACTTAATCAGTGTGACCATTAAAGAGAGAAGTTGGTTTCCTAAAAGGGAAATATGTCCCCAGTTCAGCGGTGAAGAACAGATGCAACACATTAAACAGAAGCTCTCAGTCTCTCTCTGATCAGTCTCTCTCTGATCAGTCTCTCTCTGATCAGTCTCTCTCTGATCAGTCTCTCTCTGATCTGTCTCTCTCTGATCAGTCTCTCTCTGATCAGTCTCTCTCTGATCAGTCTCTCTCTGATCTGTCTCTCTCTGATCAGTCTCTCTCTGATCTGTCTCTCTCTGATCTGTCTCTCTCTGATCAGTCTCTCTCTGATCTGTCTCTCTCTGATCTGTCTCTCTCTGATCAGTCTCTCTCTGATCAGTCTCTCTCTGATCAGTCTCTCTCTGATCTGTCTCTCTCTGATCTGTCTCTCTCTGATCTGTCTCTCTCTGATCTGTCTCTCTCTGATCTGTCTCTCTCTGATCTCCTCTAATGTATGAGCTGATGGCAAGGAATAAAATGTACTTCCTCATCCCCTGGAGTCCAGTTTTGTAATGGATGTGTTAATATATTTGTCTACTTTTTACCCCACAGGTTTTGCGTTACTTTGACTACGTGTTCACAGGTGTCTTTACCTTTGAAATGATAATAAAGGTGAGTTATAGAACAAGAATACAGTATTCTTTAGTCAATCAGCAAGGATCCTGTATTAAAACATTACCAAACGATGTCATATTAACGTGACATAGGTCATACCATACTGTAGCAGAGTCCGTTGGATTGGACAGAAGGTACATGAACATGTTTGGCATAAACTGGTAGTACCAAAACATTTTTATGTCAGATAGACAGAATGTATTGTATTTAGCTAATTAACAGTGAGGCAAATGCAAATGTTTAGCACAGTTCTGTTTTCAAATCATTTAACAAGATGTATTTTTGATAGATGATAGACCAGGGCTTGATTCTTCATGATGGCTCCTATTTCCGGGACCTGTGGAACATTCTAGACTTTATCGTGGTGGTCGGCGCTCTGATGGCCTTCGCCCTCACGTGAGTCATGTGACCTTGCATGGGTTATAACTTCCTGTGTAGTGTACATTACCAGTGTATACTGCCAGTGTAGTATAGCACTGTGTTTCACTCTGTTTTGTGATATACAGTACATGTTTTTTTCTCTCTGTCGTCCTCTGCTCCTGTGGATTGTGTTGCTGTGGGACTGCCAGGAATGTGCTGGGGTAAACACTTTCTTCACTTCCTTTCTTTCTGCTCTCTTCAACAGGATCCTATGTGTCCTCTATAGTTCATTACATAGAGTGCCTTTACAAAGTATTCACGAGGCGGCAGGTAGCCTAGTGGTTAGAGCGCTGGGCCAGTAACTGAAAGGTTGCTAGATCGAATTCCCGAGCTGACAAGGTAAAAATCTGTCTTTCTGCCCCTGAACAAGGCAGTTAACCCACTGTTCCTCGGCTGTCATTGTAAATAAGAATTTGTTCTTAACTGACTTGCCTAGTTAAATAAAGGTTAAATATATATATATTTTTTAAATACCCATTGACAACATTTTTCTCACCCACAATAACCCATAAGATATTTAGCAAATTGATTGAAAATTAAATACAAAAATATCTAATTTACATAAGTATTCACACCCCTTTGCTAGGATACTACAAACTGAGCTCAGATGCATCCAATTTCCTTTGATCATCCTTTAGATGCCACTACAACTTTAGTGGAATCCACCTGTGGCCAAATCAATTGTTTGGACATGATTTAGAAAGAAACACACCTGCTCTTTCCATGACATAGACTGACCAGGTCAAAGCTATTCATATCACTTGTTAAATCCACTAAATCCATACAGCCAAAGCAATGCTTGTGAAATCCACAATCAGTTTAGCTGAAGGGGATGAGACAGGTTAAAGAATGATTTTTAAGCCTTGAGATAATTGAGACATGGATTGTGTATGTGTACCATTCAGAGGGTGAATGGGCAAGACAAAATATTTAAGTGCCTTTGAATGGGGTTTGGTAGTTGGTGATAGGCACACTGGTTTGAGGGTGTCAAGAACTGCAATGCTGCTGGTTTTTCACGCTCAACAGTTTCCTGTGTGCATCAAGAATGGTCCACAACCCAAATGACATCCAGCCAACTTGACACAGCTGTGGGAAGCATTGGAGTCAACATGGGCTAGCATCCCTGTGGAACACTTTTGATAGTCCATGCCCTGATGAATTAAGGCTGTTCTGAGGGCAAAAGAGTGGGCAACTTAATATTAGTAATGTGTTCCTAATGTTTTGTACACTCAGTGTAAGGTCCCACAGTTGACAGTGTATGTCAGAGCAGAAACTATACCATGAAGTCCAAGGAACTGTCCGTAGATCACCGAGATAGAATTGTGATGAGGCATATATCTGGGGAAGGGTTTAAAAAAAATCTAAAGTGTTGAAAGTTTCCATGAGCACCGTGGTCTCCATCATTGGGAAAAGAAACAAATATGGAACAACCCAGACTCTGCCAAGAGCTGGCCGTCAGACCAAATTGAGCAACCGGGCAAAAATGTAACTATTTGGCCTGAATGCAAACCGCATTCAGGCCAAATAGTTGGAGAAAACCAGGCACAGCTCATCACCTGTCTAACACCATCCCTACCGTGAAGCATGGTGGTGTCAGCATCATGCTTTTCAGCAGCAGGAACTGGGAGACTGGTCAGGATAGAGGGAACAATGAATGGAGCCAAATACAGGCAAATCCTTGATGAGAACCTGCTTCAGAGTGCAAATGACCTTAAACTGGGGCAAAGATTTACATTCCAACAGGACATTGACCCAAAGCATACAGCCAAAGCAACGCTGGAATGGCTCCAGAACAATAATGTGAAAGTCATTGAATGGCCCAGACTTGAATCCCATCTAATTTAACAGAGCTTGAGAAAATCTGCAAGGAAGAATGGGAAAAAATCCAGATGTGCAAAGCTGATAGACATACCCAAGACGATTCAATGCTATAATCGCCGCCAAAGATGCTTCTACAAAGTATTGACTCAGGGGTCTGAATACTTTACTTTAATAGCTACTAAATCACATTAGTGCACGTTAGCTCAACCGTCCCGCGCGGGGGACACCGATCCTGTAGAGGTTATGTAAAATTAGATATTTCTGTGTTTCATTTTCAATAAATTAGTAAACATTTCTAAAAACATGTTTTCACTTGGTCATTATGAGGTATTTTGTGTAGATGGGTGAGAAAAATACATTTTGAATTCAGGCTGTAACAAAACAACATGTGTAATAAGTCAAGGGGTATGAATACTTTATGAAGGCACTGGACATGTATCTTTCTAATCAGAAATGTAGAGCACAGTAATACCTCTCCTGTAATAAGTAACATGGTTAGCTCAGTGTTAAAGTGAGTTCAACAGATTCTTCATTCTACGTGTGTCTACTTGTAGAAATAATAAAGGACGGGACATCAAAACCATCAAGTCTCTTCGGGTGCTGCGCGTCCTGAGGCCCCTGAAGACCATCAAGAGACTACCGAAACTCAAGGTAACCCTTTTCTCAGAGATGACTTCCCATGTTAACCGTGCCTGCTCCAGTCAACAGTCTGAGGGATAGACTACATACGAGATATATCAAGGTGTTCAAAGGTGAGGTAATGTGTATGTGTGGTAAGATGGTATCAGGTGAGTGCAGAAGCCACTGTTAAACAGGTGGAGATGACTTTACATCCATTTAGTCACACCTGTTTCCACAAGAGGGTTTCCATGAAGCAGAGAATCAGGTGAGAGAAGATTAGGTGATAAACCTGAGCGTTTGATCATGAAAACATTTAGTGACAAATTGATTTCCCAAACCTCACACATCCAATTTCTGCTGTGGGGAAGAGTGTCTCTGTCAAACCTGGAGGAAATGAGTCAGACTGAAAACTGTGAGTGAACCAGGACGTCAGTCAGTCAGGTGCTACCAGAAAAACTGCAATCAATAGACCTGATTATCCTGGGACTGTAAAGTGAAATAAAGATCTACAGAATAATACAATCCTCTTCCAGTCAGTCATGTCGCAACAACAGTTTGGGATCATTTTGGACAATTGTATGCTATTTATACCACTTGAGTTAGAAGTCAACCTCAACAAATCAGACACTATAGATGTAAGATCTTAATTTGAGCCAGTTTGCTACAGCAGGAAAATAATCCTGCAGCAACAGGAAATGTTAATTATTATGTGGATTACAATGAATTACATTTTTTGTAGTGGTTGATAAATTCTTTGTTAGAGAAAATCAGGTCTGAAATTTCAAAGTGGAAATTACAAACTTCAGAAGCCTTTTCAAATCTCAAATAAACTACGAGTTTTAAATGTCCTCCTGCAACAGGGTGATCAAATTAAGATCCTACATCTGTAACTGGATGAAAACTAAACCCCTACAGTTTTAGCATATCAGTCACTGTCTGACTTTTAAATTGCCCTCCCTCATCCGTCGTCCTCTGTCTGTGTGTAGGCAGTGTTTGACTGTGTGGTGACCTCTCTGAAGAACGTCTTCAACATCCTCATCGTCTACAAGCTCTTCATGTTCATTTTCGCTGTCATCGCTGTGCAGCTGTTCAAGGGGAAGTTCTTCTACTGCACTGACGGATCCAAAGACACAGAGAAGGACTGCCAGTAGGTGTCTGCTGAGCTGCCAGCATAGGGCCTTACAGAACACTAACATAGTTGAAGTGGATGGAGACCTATTGGAGACCTACAGTTTTGTCATGTTTTCTGGTGTTTCTTTGTCCACTGAATGTCCATTGTACACTGTGTGTCTGTCTCGTCCTATCAGGGGCTTCTACATCAACTATGAGAAAGACAAGCAGGAGGTGAAGAGGAGGGAGTGGAGGAGACATGACTTTCACTATGACAATATAGTCTGGGCCCTACTCACTTTGTTCACCGTCTCCACTGGGGAGGGCTGGCCACAGTAAGTCTCACTCTCTCCATACACACTATTCGCTATGTCACAACTGTACATAGGCTAGACTGAAATATACTTCAGAATGTCAGTGTGGGTGGCCAGTGCTGAGCACAGTGTGATCTGTGTGTCTGTGTGTCTGTCCAGGGTCCTGCAGCACTCTGTGGACGTGACAGAGGAGGACAGAGGACCCAGCCAGGGCAACAGGATGGAGATGTCCATCTTCTATGTCATCTACTTTGTGGTCTTCCCCTTCTTCTTCGTCAACATATTTGTGGCTCTCATCATCATCACCTTCCAGGAGCAGGGAGACAAGATGATGGAGGAGTGCAGCTTGGAGAAGAATGAGGTGATGGAGTCACAAACACACACACACACACACACAAACACACACACACACACACACATACACACACACACACACACACACACACACACACACACACACACACACACACACACACACACACACACACACACACACACACACACACACACACACACACACACACAGAATCCTCAACCAAACGAAATGTAACAGACATTCCATTTGAAATGTAGAATTTCCAGTGATACCATATAACACACCAGCTCAGTGTAAGTGTTAGTGATATGGTTTGCTGGTGGAATGTAGCAAACACATCAAAATGACGCCGTCTGTGCTTTTAGACTTAACTTGACAGGTGATTACGTAGAGGAGCACACTGGCTCATGGAAAACACCTGGTAAATATACAGAAATAGTGAGAGTTCCCCTCCAGACACAAAGTCTCTCCCACCAGGTATCCCTCAGCCGACACTGACCAGAACGTTCCCAGCAGTCCATATAGCACTGTGTCTACTTCAAGGATAAAATATAAGGACTTTCCCAGAGCTAGCTGCTACATACTGTACTTAATCCCAGGCTATTTCCTGCACAACAAACTGTTCTTCAACTTTCTTTCTTGTGTGTTTTCCCTTACAGAGGGCTTGCATTGACTTTGCCATAAGTGCCAAACCCCTGACCCGCTACATGCCTCAGAACAGACAGACGTTCCAGTACCGCCTCTGGCACTTTGTGGTCTCCCCCTCCTTCGAGTACACCGTGCTGGCCATGATTGCGCTCAACACCATTGTCCTGATGATGAAGGTGTGGATAATGATTGCGTACAAACAGTACATTAATTTACACCTTGTTCATTATCTCTAATGTACAACCTGACCCATATGCTGAACTAATCTCATTTATAAAGCCTAATAGCAGTCCCTGTGGTGCAGAAGGTATTATGGAGCCTGTTGCTGTAGCTCAGGGGTGTCAAACATCTGGCCTGCGGGGGGAGGGGACTATATTTAGCAAATTATCTAGAGGACTAGCTTTTGCGAGATTTTGACGCTGAGGAAATATAACCAATTTTCAGTGCGCCCCTCCGGGCCTTGTTGAAGACCGAATTTGGCCCTCGTGGCAAAATTAATTTGACACCTCTGCTGTAGCTGATTGGGTTGTAAGATGCATGTCCCTCTACTGTGTGCTGGGCTCTAGCTAACGGTCTGGGTTTTTTCCATCCCGTGAGCATTTCATTTATTCAGAGAAAAAGCCTTCGGTCAGACAGAGGGAGAGAGCCATCAGACAGAGCAGAGGATGACTCAGCCTTTATTAAATATTGATCTATATCCACCTGCTAGTATTTAACATGCCCTCATTAACTCTGCCTGTACAACTCAGATGAATTACTCCTTTTAGCCTCAGCTCTGCTCAATGTTTTGCTATTTACATATCAGAGGGAATCTGCCATGAACCTGTGGCTATAGTTCTATAGTTGTATGGTGGTTGAGCAAGATGGTGTGTGTTTGGGTTCATTGTGTCATTTGGGGTTATCTGTGCATCCCAGTAATTTGGAGTGATTCCAATTGTGTTTAATGGTGTCTCTCTCTTCGCTCTCCTATGTGGTGGTAGTATTACTCAGCCCCACCAGTGTACGAGGCTGTGCTGAAACATCTGAACACAGCCTTCACTGTGCTCTTCTCTGTGGAGTGTGTCCTCAAGATCATGGCCTTTGGCTTTCTGGTGAGGAAACAGTTTAAATGTACAGATGTAGGATCTTAATTTGAAAAGTCTCTTGCTGAGACTTTTCCTGCATGGCAGGAAATGCAAACTTGTAGTGTATTTGAATTTTAAAAAGCCTTCTAAAGTTTGTCATTTCAGACTTGATTTTCCCTAACGAAAAATGTATCAACCCCTACAGAAATGCCCATTAATTATAATCCACATAATAATTCACATTTCCTGTTGCTATTTTCCTCTTGTAGCAAACTGGCTCAAATCAAGATCCTACATCTGTACTGCCCATAACATCATGATCTGATACTCTGTGCAATGCTACTAACATCTACTGACTGAAGTATGGATGTTTTCTGCTCTTTTCCAGAACTACTTTCGAGACACTTGGAATATATTTGACTTCATCACGGTTTTGGGCAGCATCACAGAAATAGTGGTAGACCTGCAGGTAAAAAAACATGACTGAATATCAGTCAATGGCTGATTGCGTTGCCATTTCTATACAGTGTACTGTAAATAAACGGTATGCATAGTGCTAGTGTCTCTCTCATCTCCCTTTAGTCAATTGAGACCTTCAACATGGGTTTCCTGAAGCTGTTCCGAGCTGCTCGACTGATCAAGCTGTTGAGGCAGGGCTACACCATCCGCATCCTGCTCTGGACCTTTGTCCAGTCCTTTAAGGTCAGCTCCACTCACATTACAGTACAGCACTGGAAAGAGACACTTAAGACTGAAGCCAGGTGTGTGTGTGTGTGTGTGTGTGTGTGTGTGTGTGTGTATCGTCTGGTACTGTTACTTTATCATGACATAGGGTTTCTCTTTCAGGCTCTCCCCTACGTCTGTCTGCTCATTGCCATGCTCTTCTTCATATATGCAATCATCGGAATGCAGGTAAGGTGTTGCTCACACTCTTGATCTATTCTGCCACTTTCTTGGTTCGTCATTGCATGGTGTGAATGTGTCGGTTCTGCATATAGCACAAGACATACTGTCCATACTGTCTATACACACCATTATATACTGAACAAAAATATAAACGCAACATGCAACAATTTCAACGATTTTACTGAGTTACAGTTCATATAACGAAATCGGTCAATTGAAATAAATTCATTAGGTCCTAATCTATGGATTTTGCATAGGCCCACCCACTTGAGAGCCAGGCCCACCAACTGGGGAGCCAAACCCAGCCAATCAAACTTAATTTTCCCCCACAAAAGGGCTTTATTAAACACAGAAATCCTCAGTTTCATCAGTTGTCCGGGTGGCTGGTCTCAGACAATCCCGCAAGTGAAGAAGCCGGATGTGGAGTTCCTGGGCTGGCGTGGTTACAAGTGGTCTGCGGTTGTGAAGCCGGTTAGACGTACTAACAAATTCTCTAAAACAACTTATGGTAAAGAAATTAACATTCAATTCTCTGGCAAAAGCTCTGGTGGACATTCCTGCAGTCAGCATGCCAATTGTACACTTCCTCAAAACATTAGACATCTGTGGCATTGTGTTTTGTGACAAAACTGTACATTTTAGAGTGGCCTTTTATTGGCCCCAGAGCAAGGTGCACCTGTGTAATGATCATGCTGATCAGATTCTTGATATCCCACACCTGTCAGGTGGATGGATTATCTTGGCAAAGGAGAAATGCTCAGTAACAGGGATGTTAACAAATTTGTGCATATGGAAAAATTCTGGAATCATTTATTTCAGCTCATGAAACATGGGACCAACACTTTACATGTTGCGTTTACATTTTTGTTATGGACTCTGACATGGCTCTTTCCGATATATCTGATATATACCGTAAATTCCGGACTATAAGCCGCAACTTTTTTCCCAGCTTTGAACCTCGCGGCTTAAACAATGACGCGGCTAATATATGGATTTTTCCCGCTTTCAATATTTTTTTCCAAAAAAACACATTCTGTGACGTGCTCAGTTTTTTGGCGACATGAAGCTTTCATTAGACCAATGAAATTGCCGAACGGGTTAAGGTCAAACAACTGTTTTGTTTACTGTTTAGATTAAATCGAGCGCTCTCAAACTTCCCATCATTCTGATTACGGTAGTCATTTTGTCACCCTCATCATGGCAAAGACACAGAGAAATGCATATGATGCAGCTTTCAAGTTGAAGGCGATTGATCTGGCTGTTGGAAAAGGAAATAGAGCTGCTGCACGGGAGCTTGGTCTTAATGAGTCGTTGATAAGACGTTGGAAACAGCAGCGTGAGGAATTGACTCAGTGCAAAAAGACAACTAAAGCTTACTGCTAATTTTAAATTTTTTGTTACAAGCCGTGTTTCGTTAAAGCCTATTTATTTTTGTTACAAGCCGTGTTTCGTTAAAGCCTGTGTAAAGTTCATTTGTTTCAATGTACCGGTAGGCACCTGCGGCTTATAGACATGTGCGGCTTATTTATGTTCAAAATAATAATTTGTAAAAAATTCAGTGGGTGCGGCTTATATTGAGGTGCGCTTAATAGTCCGGAAATTACGGTATTTGGAATTTGTGTATTATTTTGTATTGTTAGGTATTACTGCACTGTTGGCGCTATAAACATAGGCATGGAGTATGTGTACACGACCCATACAATTTGATTTGATTTGAATATTCCTCAAGGTTTTTGGAAACATCAGACTGGATGAGGAGACTCACATCAACCAACACAACAACTTCAAGACCTTCTTTGGTGCTCTGATGTTGCTATTCAGGTACAGTAGGATATCCTGCATGTGTCACACAGTGGCTAACTAAGGCGGCTCAGTCTCTGAACAACACACTGCTGTCTGCCTGCAGGAGTGCCACGGGGGAGTCGTGGCAGGAGATCATGCTGTCATGTTTAGGGGGGCAGAAGTGTGAGCCAGACCCCTTAGCTCTAACGTCAGACCATGAGGAGCACTGTGGAACTGAGTTTGCCTACTTCTACTTTGTTTCCTTCATCTTCTTCAGCTCATTTCTGGTAAGAGTCCTACTCTAAGAGTCCTACTGTCCTACTCTATGAGTCCTACTCTAGGAGACCGTCTCTTACCAGAAATGAGAGGAAGAAGTTGAAGGAGACACCTACATGCATACATATTCCCTTTCATACACACCTATTGTAGTACCTTGTCTATGACCTCCTCTAATCACTGTTCAGATGCTGAATCTGTTTGTGGCTGTGATCATGGACAACTTTGAGTACCTCACCCGGGATTCTTCCATCTTGGGGCCTCATCATCTGGATGAGTTTGTTCGTATCTGGGGTGAATACGACCGAGCTGCTTGGTAAGTCAGAGGCCCAACAACACATACTAACACATGTCATTATATGTAGGAAGTATTTACTATTTTAATGTTATTCTAATGTTTCACCCAATTACTTACAAATACCACCATATGGGCTTCAAGTCCAAAACATTTCACAATATGAATAGTATTGCATATTTGCCTAATTGTTGTCCGATGTGTCCTGATGCTCTGCTCTCCAGGTTGTTGTTAGGACAATGGTGGCAATCCAGCTCTAGTAAACTCCAGCAAAGCTGAATCTCTGTGTTTATTGTTAACTACAGAAATATATGTTCTTTCCAGTGGAAGGATTCACTATAAGGAGATGTACACAGTAGTACGCACTATTTCCCCTCCCCTGGGCTTTGGAAAGAACTGCCCCTACACCGTGGCCTGCAAGGTTTGGCTCCCCCACCACTTCCCCACTATCCCTCGATCCCTTAACCCCCTCCTACCTGTTGGGACCCTTCCTCTGCTCCCTTCCATTCCTCTCCAACAATTTTCACTACCCCTCTAAGGCCTGCTTGCACTGCTCTAAGGCCTGCTTGCACTGCCCTGGTTCCGCCCCAGGCCAAAGAATGACTGGGTTATGGCTTCAGGATACAAAGAGACGGCTCCTCCTCTAGCATACAGACAATATCATTATGCACTTCATGCTGTAGATGCAGAGCAATGAACTATTGGAACATTTAGTGTAACAAACAACTACACAAAACCAGTGTGCTGAGTCATGTGACACTCTGTCACTCTGTGGCTGGTTGGATCTGGTACCTCTGATTTAGTTGACTGGTTATAGTAGAATCATGAGAAGGGTTATAGTGGGGCCTACTGTAAGTCCCTTCCTGACAATAGTCAGCAGTAACGTTGCAGGTTTAGGATGCCAGGTAAGTATCTGCCAGATCCACAGAGGACCCTGCTGTCATTCCTTTGGTCTTTGATTTTAGATTTCTTCTTCTCTCTCTTTTCTATGCCAAGTCTCCATAGAAATACCACAACCTGATTTAATCCTTTCTGTGTAATGCCATTGAATAACCCTCTTTCTGATATCTCTTCCTTTTTTCATATTCTTTTCTTCCTCCATTCCTTGGTAATACCTTCCCTGCCCTTCCTCCTCCTCCTCGTCCTCCTTGTCATCTGCCCTGCTCCCTGCCTCCTCCCCAGCGGGCGTATTCATTACACTGACATGTACGAGATGCTGACTGATATGTCGCCACCTCTTGGCCTCGGAAAGAAATGTCCCTCCAAAGTGGCTTATAAGGTAGACCAAAGACAACTAGGCAACGTTTCTACATTTGGTCAATGGAGATGGCAAAGTAAAACCTTTCCCTCTGTGTTATATAGCCAATTCCAAATGAAGTGTGGAAAATGACTGTTGTCTATCGTACCGTAACGTGTCGCTTGTCGAATTGGAAGAGAATCCACGATGGTGTTTTTTGATCGGCAGATAACAATACATAGAGTAAAAATAAATTAGCATTATGCTTTGGCATTGTCTGTTTTGTATTGATTTGCATCTTGGCAGAGAACTAACTGAGTAAGGTTTTGTGTGTTTAAGAGCTGTTTGTGGAATAACTGGTTTTCAGTGTCAGTAAGAATGCTTCGGTTTTGAAACGGGTGCAAAAAGCTAACATGTATTTCATAGAGTCACATTGTACAGTGTCAGAATGTCAAACAATCTTTCTCAATCACTGCTGCTTGATTACTTCCTCTATCTATACGCATGTGCTTTCCTGCCCTTGCCCTCTTTGCCTTTTTTTCCCATTACCATTGTCTTGTCATATGTGTGCATGGACTGTACAATGGAAATGAACCTACCCTCTTTGTGCACGCTGTGTTGTGAGTCTCTTGGCTGTTGTTACAATGTCATTCTTATTAGAGAATTGTGTTATTAAAACATGCATTTATAATCCTTCGATTGTAAGTTTAGCTTGAACAGTGAAAAAAGACCATCAAGTAGATGAGACTTATATGTTACTGTAAGGCATAGACGGTTAACTGAGCTTCTCTTGTTGGCAATATGTTGTCTCCTGGTTAGTGAGTAATATTTCCTGCTTTGCTCCCCCTTCCATGAACACCCTCAGAGGCTGGTGCTGATGAACATGCCCGTGGATGAGGAGATGTCTGTTCACTTCACCTCCACCCTCATGGCCCTGATCCGAACTGCCCTGGAGGTCAAGATAGCCAGAGGTCAGGCTAGCATGTTAAAATAGCTGAGCATGAACAACTCTCTGAACTTGTTGTTCTTCTCAACTTTCTCTACACACTGTTAACCAACTGCCCCCATGTGCACCTGCTGCATGCTTTATCTGCTGTTGTTGTTGTGGTGGTTCCAGGAGGGGAGGACAGGGGGCAGATGGATTCAGACCTACAGAAGGAGATCAGTATCATCTGGCCACACCTTTCTCAGAAGACGCTAGACCTGCTCGTCCCCATCCACAAAGGTGACAGTCAGCATGTATAGTACCTCTGGCATTAGTCAATGTAGTTGGACTATTTGCTATAGTAGTTTTGCTTTCCAAAGAATTCCAAATGAGTGACATTATGCCATTCTTCCAGCCAATCATATGACCATTGGGAAGATCTATGCAGCTATGATGATCATGGACTACTACAAGCAGAACAAAGCCAAGAAGCTCAGGCAACAGCTGGAGGAGCAGGTATACTTACCTCTATGTACAGTATGAAACTATGGCCTCTGTTTGCATACTCTCATACTGGACCTATTTCATCCTCATCCCCTATAGAAACACGCTCCCATGTTCCAGCGTATGGACGCGTCCACTCTGCCTCAGGACATCCTCTGCAGTGCCAAAGCCCTACCCTTTCTGACCCACAGCGCTGGATCTGCCCTGTAAATATGCTTTTTGACTCCTAAAGTCCCAGAGCCTGTGTGTGCGTGTGGGTACAGGTATATTAATAGATGTGTGTGTTCATCCTAGATAGGCATGCCGGGCACCGATGACGTACGCCGTCGATTAAGGCAGCCCCCGCACCTCTCTGATTCAGAGGGGTTGGGTTAAATGCGGAAGACACATTTGGGTTGAATGCATTCAGTTGTGCAACTGACTAGGTATCCCCTATCCCTCTCTGAATGTCTGTCTTCTTATCCATTCCATCAGGACCAGAGGAGGGTTTGTAGCCTTGAGGCCTATCTCCCCCCAGGAGATGTTCATGCAGCCCATGTCCCAGGACCTTGAGGATAAAGAGGAGGACTACCACCACTATCACCACTATCACCACCACCGGCTCCACACTCTGGTAAGGAATAGGTCTCAGGTACTGTAACACCCCCAGAAACACACTCACTCAACGCCCTAATCAAAGCAAATCAAATCAAAGGGATAGTTCACCAAAATTCCAAAATTACACATTGCTAAGGAAATCAATGTATGTATATTGAACAAAAATATAAAACGCAACATGTCAAGTGTTGGTCTCATGTTTCATGAGCTGAAATAAAAGATCAGAGAAATTTTCCATACTCACAAAAAGCTTATTTCTCTGAATTGTTGTGCACAAATGTGTTTACATCCCTGTTACTGAGCATTTCTCCTTTGCCAAGATAATCCATCCACCTGATAGATGTGGCATATCAAGGAGCGGATTAAACAGCATGATCATTACACAGGTGCACCTTGTGCTGGGGACAATAAATGGCCACCCTAAAATGTGCAGTTTTGTCACATAATACAATTGCAAGTTTTGAGGGAGCATGCAATTGGCATGCTAACTGCAGGAATGTCCACCAGAGCTGTTGCCAGAGAATTGAATGTTCATTTCTCTACCATCAGCCGTCTCCAATGTCGTTTTAGAGAATTTGGCAGTACGTCCAACCAGCCTCATAACCGCAGACCACTTGCATGGCGTTGTGTGCGAGCGGTTTGCTGATGTCAACGTGATCTGAGTGCCCCATGGTGGCGGTGGGGTTATGGTATGGGCAGGTATAAGCTACAAGCACAATTGCATTTTATCTATGGCAATTTGAATGCACAAAGATACCGTGACAAGATCCTGAAGCCTATTGTCATGCCATTAATCAGCAGTCATCATCTCATGTTTCACCATGATAATGCACAGCCCCATATCACAAGGATCTGTACACAATTCCTGGAAGCTGAAAATGTCCCAGTTCTTCCATGGCCTGCATACTCACCAGACATGTCACCCGTTGAGCATGTTTGGGATGCTCTGGATCGACATGTACGACAGCGTGTTCCAGTTCCCGCGAATATCAAGCAACTTCGCACAGCCATTGAAGAGGAGTGGGACAACATTCCACAGGCCACAATCAACAGCCTGATCAACTCTATGCGAAGGAGATGTGTCATGCTGCATGAAGCAAATGGTGGTCACACCAGATACTGACTGGTTTTCTGATCCACGCCCCTACCTTTTTTTAAGGTATCTGTGACCAACAGATGCATATGTGTATTCCCAGTCATGTGAAATCCATAGATCAGGGCATAATTCATTTATTTTTATTGACTGATTTCCTTATATGAACTGTTAGTCAGTAAAATCTTTGAAATTGTTGCATGTTGCAGTAATATTTTTGTTCAGTGTACAAGGTATGACAGCAATCTATGCTTTGGTATAGTTTCCCTGGCAGTGGCTCACACTATTTCCAACATTTTTGCATTTGGTGCACAAATCACATTCAAGTCATGGGACTGATTTTTGCATTTTTCGGAATCAATTTGAGATACTTTCAGATGATGTGGACATGATGTGCGTAGACTGCTTACAAGGTAAGTAAACCAATATTTTATTTTGTAATTTGGGTGAACTATGCCTTTAAAGATAATTCCACATGTACACAGTTTTAAAGCATGTATTAGTATGTTACTCACTTAATGGGGAAATTATTGCGTTTTTAGTATTACACACATGCATTAGTAGTTAGACTTTTGATGGGTAAACCTCCAGTGAGATATTATGGGGTTGGGTTATAGTCTGGTAGGATGTGGTTGTGATCCAGAGAGGGGGGGGGGGGGTGAAATTGAGACTGTTTGTCCCAGGAGAGGCAGCTTCTGACTGGACTCGCTCTGACTCATCCAATCCCCTATCCATCACTGTGTCACTGTCCAGTCAATTAGTTGTCGCTGTCCCAGCCCAATCAGTACGCAGTATTCGGACGCTAGTGGGGTGTGATTTGTGTCGAGAGGTTTGATGAATGGTGCCAGTGTATTCTGCTTCATCATCAAACTCTTGTCTGAAACAACATTGTAAAAAGCACTGCTGCTGATCCCTACACTCTTATTCGTAGAAAAAAAGGGTTCCAAAAGGGTTCTTTAGCTGTCACCGTAGGAAAACCGTTTTTGGTTCCAGTTAGAACTCCTTTGGGTTCCATGTAGAACCCTCAGTGGAAAGGGTTTGACCTGGAACCAAAAAGGGTTCTTTAAAGGGTTCTCCTATGGGGACAGCCGAATAACAATTTTTCTAAGAGTGTACAGTACGATCAGACTGTCATCATAACTATTAGACCCAGCACAGATTAGCTTCTCATCTGTGAGTCATACACACTTTTAGCCCTTTTTCGCCCCAATTGGTAGTTACTGTCTTGTCCCATCGCTGCAACTCCCGTACAGGCACGGGAGAGGCGAAGGTCGAGAGCCATGCGTCCTCTGAAACACGACCCTGCCAAGCCGCACTGCTTCTTGACACACTGCTCACTTAACCCGGAAGCCAGCCGCACCAATGTGTCGGAGGAAACAATGTACAACTGGCGACTGAAGTCAGCGTTCATGCGCCCGGCCTGTCACAAGGAGTCGCTAGAGCGCGATGGGACAAGGACATCCCAGCCAGCCAAACCCTCCCCTCACCCGGATGACGCTGGGCCAATTGTGTGCCGCCTCATGGGTCTCCCGGTCACGGCCGGCTGTGACACAGCCTGGGATCAAGCTCAGGTCTGTAGCGAAACCTCAAGTACTGCGATGCAGTGCCTAAGACCGCTGCCCAACTCGGGAGGCCCCGTCATACACACTCTCACGTTACACTCAAAGCCATTCAAACACACACCTACATTTTTATCAATACACACTCTAATGAACTCTACACAATCAAAGCCAGTTCTATCTAGCAGTACTGGATTGTAGTAGCTGATAAAGCTGCCTTGCCCTCTTCTGTGTCATTCCCAACCTCACCATGGCAATGTCTTACCATGCTGTCCACTCCACACGGTGTTGTCCCTTGTTTTAGGCATTATCACTGCGCACCCATTTCTATGAAATGGCATCATCATTTCTTCACCATGCATATTATGCTTACTTTGCAAAATTGTCGTGATTCTGCTGAGCTTTGGCACAATGGGAAGTGTGACTCTGACTACATGAAAGTGTGTGCCTTTCTGTAAGTGTGTCAATGGAACAAAGATGGAGACGGCGGCTTGTCTCTAGTGGTTTAGTGTCAGACTCAGCACTCCTCTCATGGTTTTGTGGTTTAACTGTACTGTGCCGGTATTTGGCACCTTTGTCATCATACAGAGCTATATGACATATGGCTCTCCCACACACATCTTCTGTTCTTTGAGCAGCTGTACAGAGTTCTGTTGGAGGATACTGCACATATGTTTTGGTTATGGTTTCTCAGCTCTTCTCAACTCTTTGGTGAAGAGTGAGGCATTTTGGTTTCCTAAGCCTGCATGCATGTGACTGGTTCTTTCCTCCGCTTCATGACTTTCAGTTATTCAAGCGCCAGCTTTAACCCCTTTTTGCGCATGTAGACACCGCCCCCTTCCTCCCCTCAGCCCCTCCTCTCTGCCCCGCCTGGTTGTCAGCCCCTCATTGACAATGGTACTCTAACCCACAGTACTTATGAGGAATCCAGACAGGCACCACTCACACAGGTTCACAATGAATAGTGAAAAAGGAATACATTACACTGCCAACAGACAGTGCTTTGGCTGTCGTTGTGCTCAGCCAGTGCTTTTACTCTGAGTTAAGAGGGTGTACGGCTATTCGTTATTGATAGCTCCACTCTACAGTATGTCAGTCAGCATACTACATCTGCTTGTGGCGTGTTGGTACAGTAGTCCTCTGCTGGTCCCCTGACATCATTGCTGCAAACTCTGTCTGTTTTCACACATTAGAACTCTGCTGTGTTTCTCTCCCCTTCCTCTTTCTCTGACTATATAGGTTCCGGAGCGCAAAGAGTTTAACCGCATCCTTTGCCCTACTAACAGGCAGGATGCCACACTCAAGGTGCCCGGGTGGGCAGTCTCTATCCGAGCCTCGTCTATGCCTCAGCTGGCTGTAGACACACAGGTACCTGTTAAAGTTCAGCCCCTCACCTCCCCTCCTCTACCCATGGGGCCTCAGAGAGAACAGGACCCAGGCAGACAGCCTCTGTGGCGGCTTCAGAGGGATTGATGAACACTGGGGCAGTGCAGGGACATAGATACAGCAGTCAGTCAGCCAATCAGCCATGAAGTGGAGGATTGGGTATTACTAGGTTGCTATAGTAGATACATATGATCTCAACTGTTACCTTCAATGGTTGTTGACAGTGTGGGTGGCATATTTTGATGGTTTCTAATCTTTGCGTGGCAAAAATGTCAGTGTGCCAGGTTTCCCAAAACGGTGTCTTTTTAGTTCAAGGTAATATGGCTTGGAAGTGACTTTGGGTCCTTGAAAAGCTCTATGTAAATACCATATATTAAACATGGAATGTGTGTGGTGAATGAGAGAAAGTCTTCTGCGCAGAACTCAGATTAGAACTCCACACACTTCCTCCCCTCCCACATTCTCTCAACCAATTGCACATGCATGTGTGTGTGTACTGTATGTGTGTTTATCTGTGTGTGTAGGTTGGGACAGACAGCAGCACATTGATGAAACGCTCCTTCTCCACTATTGGTGATCAGTGCGTGAATGGGCTGTGGCAGGAGGAGTACTCTCTGGAGAGGGTCAGTTCTGACCGTCTGTATAGACCACGACAGAGGAACATCAGAGGTACCTTATACACAGTTGCAGTTTACATGGCTCCTTTCCTTTTCCGTTTAAAGCAGGAATGTGTTCACTATGCCATTGCTTAGGGTCTATTCACTGGTCCTGTTCCATTTGAACACTGGTGGTTCTCAGTTTTAGAAGCCCCCTGATGAAAGCTGTGTGTTTACTATAATGTATGTGACCCTCTTCATAGCTCCCCTCTCTCTCCCTGCCTCTCAGGCATCAGGTCCAACCTCAGGGAACCAGTGGATCATGAGCGGGGGCGCTCCAAAGAGCGGCGCCACCTGCTGTCTCCCGACGTGTCCCGCTGCAACTCTGAGGAGCGGGGCCAGGACCCGTCACAGGAACGCAAGCAGTCCCGTTCCCCCAGCGAGGGACGCGCACATGTCCACCATAGACAGGTGGGTGTTCTTTTAACGGCCCTGACACTGTTATTATTTCATTCCTGGCTTTAACTGTCAATAACCGCCTCTACTACCATTAAAGCCTGGTTTATGTGTGAGATCTCTTCTCTCTGCAGGGCAACACTTCAGGCAGCCCAGGCCCGTCTAACTCTGAGTCCAGCACCCCCTGTGGCCGTCGACAGCTCCCCCAGACGCCATTGCGGCCACGCCCTCACATCTCCTACTCCCCCCTGATATGCCGAGCCCACCCTTCCCCCCCTGCTGTCAGCGAGGGCAGAGCCCGGACCCAGGAGGCCCCTGGAGAGACGGAGGAGCCCTTGTGGAGGGAGGAAGGGGAGAGGCCAGCCCAGGTGGCAGGAGCAGGATTGGGGGTGGGGGTGGTAGTAGGGGTGAGTGACCCAGGGTTAGGGGTCAGTCACCCACACCCCTCCCCTCACCGGTACATCTCGGAGCCATACCTGCCCCTGCACGAGGAGTTCCACAGCCCAGACTCCTCAGGCCTGGAGGAGACTCTGACCTTCGAGGTGGCCATTGCAACCAGTCTGGGTCGGGCTAACACCATCAGCTCTGCCCCCCAGCTCAGACACAACTGGCAGGTCCCCAACGGACACTTCCATAAACGCCTGGGTCAGGCCAGCTCTGTGGCCACCTGCGAGCTCCTGTGTGACACCGACGAGGATGACCGCTGTTAGGGCCGGGACTGGGAGAGGAAGAGGAGGAAGATGGACAGCAAAACTGGGTACCAGAGAGACAGGGGTTCTCAGTCTGAAGTACACTGTCAGGGCGTTACTGAGTGTGCATATGTCTATGTGTGTGTTTGTAGGAGTGCAATATGTTTGCCAAATCAATAAGACAGGGAAGATATGGGGAGTGCACTGCTGGCGTACAGTGCAAAAGTTCACCAGTTGCATTTTGATTGATGTTTGAACAAAGTTGAATAACTGGGGAGAATGTATCCTCACTGCTTAGACCTATGAAAAATAAGTATGTTTTAAGTACAGTATGTAGCTGAAAATAGCATGTGAGACTGAAGTAGCAGGAATGTATTAAAATTGTTCTCTTTTCCTCATGTAAGATAAGAAGAAAGTTCTCAATTGTTAGATCTTTGTGGATCATGATGAAACAGTGATTGGTGTGTAAGGATCCGAAGCAGACATTGGCTGTCACATCAGACAATGCTTTAAAACAACCCAGCTAGCACATTTGGTTGCTTGGAAGTTGTGGCAATGTACGTTTTGGTCCTGGAAGTGAACATTTTGTCTCTTCTGGGAAAGTACATTTTTAGGTTGCAGAGAGGATCTGAGAACATTTTACTATGGTTACCTGAAAGTTTTATTAACGTTCTGAGAACGTAAATTATAGGTAGTTTAACTGTTTTGAACTCCAAGCACAGATAGGACACATGGAAATTCATGAGGCATTAATCATGCAAACACATTTAGTTTTTATTGTGGCACAGCGCCAGTGAGATTCAAACCTATAATCTTCTGTTTTCTATTCATGGAATTAGTCAACTGTGCCACCAGGATGCAGTTAGCATGCCATGTTTTTTTTTAACTCATACAAAGCTGTTAATTTTTGTCTATTCAAAAGACCCTATTTCAATGGAAACAAGCACTTATTAAGATCAGGTGTGGCCCATTAGTGGGCGTGGCCAACACACCTGAACACACTTAAGAGTATAGAGAGAGTTTTGTTGACGCTGTGAACAGAATGTACAGTAAAAAGTTTGGACACACCTACTCATTTCTTTATTCTGACTATTTTCTACATTGTAGAATAATAGTGAAGACATCAAAACTATGAAATAACACATATGGAATCATGTAGTAACCAAAAAAGTGTTAAAAAAATCAAAATATATTTTAGATTATTCAAAGTAGCCACCCTTTGCCTTGATAACAGCTTTGCACACTCAACCAGCTTCATGAGGAATGCTTTTCCAACAGTCTTGAAGGTGTTCCCACATATGCTGAGCACTTGTTGGCTCCTTTTCCTTCATCTGCGGTCCAACTCATCCCAAACCTTCTCAATTGATTGAGGTCAGGTGATTGTGGAGGCCAGGACATCTGATGCAGTACTCCATCACTCTCCTTCTTGGTCAAATAGCCCTTGCACAGCCTGGAGGTGTGTTCTGGGTCATTGTCCTGTTGAAAAAAGAAATGATAGTCCCACTAAACACAAACCAGATGGGATGGCGTATCGCTGCAGAATGCTGTGGTAGCCATGCTGGTTAAGTGTGCCTTGAATTCTAAATAAATCACCAACAGTGTCACCAGCAAAGCACCCCCACACATCCTCCTCCATGCTTCACGTTGGGAACCACACATGCGGAGATCATCCGTTCACCTACAGTACTCTGCGTCTCACAAAGACACGGTGGTTGGATGCAAAAATCTGAAATTTGGACTCTTCAGACCAAAGGACAGATTTCCACTGGTCTAATGTCCATTACTCGTGTTTCTTGGCCTAAGCAAGTCTCTTCTTATTATGGGTGTCCTTTAGTAGTGGTTTCTTTGCAGCAATTTGACCATGAAGGCCTGATTCCCACAGTCTCCTCTGACAGTTGATGTTGAGATGTGTCTGTTACTTGAACTATGTGATTTATTTGGGCTGCAATCTGAGGCCGGTAACTCTAATTAACTTCATCATAGCGCTTGACTGACCTTCATGTCTTAACCCTTGTGTTGTCTTAAGGGTCAAAAATGACCCGCCATTATGTTAAACAGCAGAGAAAACCCCATAAATTATATTTTTTCAATTTGAAATTTGATTGAGTGACCCCAACATTAGAAAAAGTGAAACATCGCTTTTTTGCATATTTCCATGAAAGCTGTACATCACCAGGGTGCAAAGATTGTCTTAGGGTCATTTTTGACTTGGCAGATATAAAAGCATTTACACACCAAGACACACACACACACACAAAATTAGAAATTGGGATTGTGTGCTACTGATTGAACTCAGACAAAACTAAAACGTTCTTGTGCATGTGCAGCATCTCCTCTCCACGACCCCACACGACCCAAGTTCACAGACAAAATAAACAACATTTCAGACAAAATAAACAAAATTTCTGACAAAATAAACATTTCTTGAAAGCATTGTTTACTAATGGGGAAATGCAGTCAGAGGCTATAAAGGTGCTGCAGATGACAGTCCCCCCAGTTCTCTCTTTGCTGAAGCCCTGACTACTCGTTTCAGTGCCCAACAGGTCGTAGATCTGATTTTTTCAGATGTCCAGGAGGAACAAGAGAACAATGATTTAGAAGAGGAGGAAGTATCTGAAGAAGAAGATTAGGAAGAATACAACCCAGAGCATGATGCATCATCTTCAGATGAAGAAGAAATCCCCCAAGCTTAAAGAGAGACATTTTTGTCAAAGAACAGCAAAATAACATGGTCCTTGTCACCATATGACAACCAGGCCAGGATACCAGCACAAAATGTCATAAGGATGACCCCAGGGCCCACAAGACATGCAGTTGCCCATGCCCAGGACATCGCCTCAACATTCTACATGTTCATCACACCAGACATCGAACAAATCATCCTGGAGATGACAAATTTGGAGGGTTTCTGTAAATATGGAGACAACTGGAAAAGGATGGATGAGATTGACCTGCGTGCCTACATAGGGCTGCTAATCTTAGCGGGTGTGTATAGGTCCCGAGGCGAGGCTACATGTAGTCTCTGGGATGCAGAGAGTGGAAGGGCAATTTCCCGTGCCACGATGCCACTGAAAGTCTTTCACGCTTTCTCAAGAATGCTACGATTTGATAACCGTGAGACCTGCAAGACGTGTGAGAGACAAACTGAGAGGTCTGGGAGAAGTGGGTGGAGAGTATCTCTACAAACCTGGGCCTGAAGTAACAGTGGATGAGCAACTGGTTCCATTCAGAGGTACATTTTTATTTTCATATCTGTAATGTAAGTGATTTTCACTGTTCATTTTATTAAGTATTGCTGTAATATCGTTGATTTATGTGATTGTTTTCTGTGACACTGATACTAATTACTGATCGTAATCTCTTTTCCGGCAGTATATGCCCAACAAGCCAGCTAAGTATGGCATCAAGATATGGGTGGCCTGTGACGCACAATCCAGCTACGCTGGAAGATGCAAGTCTACACAGGGAAGCCGACCAGTGGAGGCCCGGAGAAGAACCAGGAGATGCGGGTTGTGCTTGATGTGACAGATGGACTGAGGGGGCACAATGTCACGTGTGACAATTTCTTCACCTCTTATAAACTCAGCCAGCAGCTCCTGAAGAGGACGATCACCATGGTTGGCACAGTTACAAAGAACAAGCCTGAGCTCCCCTCTGCATTCCTCGCAACATGGGGGAGAGAGGCCTTCTCATCAAAGTTTGCCTCCACCCCCACTGTAGTTTCTTACCTCCCAAAGAGGAACAAGAATGTGGTCCTCCTGAGCACACTGCACAAAATGGCTGAGATCAGTGATTGTGAGGACAGGAAGCCAGCCATCATCCTGGACTACAACCACAACAAAGGAGGCGTGGACAACCTGGACAAGGTGATTGGAACTTACAGCTGCAGGAGGATGACTGCCCGCTGACCCCTGGTCATCTTCCATAACATCATTGATGTGTCCTCATACAATGCCTTTGTGATATGGAACAAGATCAACCCTACCTGGATGCCTGGTAAGTGGAACAAGAGGAGGGTGTTTCTGGAGCAGCTGGGAAAGGCACTTGTAACCCCACACATTCAAAGAAGGGAGCGCCTCCCCCGCACAGAAGCCTCTGCAGCACTTGTGAAAGCTGTTCAGGGGGCTGAATCTTGTTCTGATCCACCTGAGGCTGCAGCTGGGGCAGGCAAGAGGAGGAGATGCCAATTCTGCCCCCCAAAGAAGGAATGTAAAACAAATACTATGTACTGCACATGTGAGAAATACATCTGAAAAGTCCATGCACACACACTTGCACACTGTCCTACATGTGCTAATTAGAGTTGATTGATTTATGTTCTTCACTTTTTTGTCTTGTATCTATTATCTTATTTTATTATTATTTATTGTTGTTGTTTATACACCTTGTGGGTGGGGGCAATGGTTCAAAAAAGAAGATTAGTATTTTATAGTTGAAATCTTCCTTGTACAGTATACAAGAATATATCACTATGTTGCCAAAAAAGTCAAGACTGTTGTTTCCCTTCAATAAAATGCATTCAAACTACTTTCTGCACATTTCTGTTACTTTCTTCGGCTATACAAGTGCTATCTCTTGCAACAACCAAAAAATGCAGTACCTTTAGCAGTAATAATAATAATAATAATAATAAACCTCTACTTTAGTAAAGAAAACAATTATGACAGGTGTGTTGTAATAAAAACGAGTGGGGTCCACTGATTAAATGCAGTCTTTCTGCATTGTGAAGACGGAAACCCCAGATATTTACAAAGTTTGTGATGAATGACAGGTTGTTTCTGCATGCAAAATAGATTTGGGGTTTAAAATTCAATTAAGCTGCTTCATTTAAGGGTTTAGTGAAGGCGGGTCATTTTTGACCCTTAGGACAAAGGGAGTATACAGAATGTTAAGACTACACAAGGGATGTCTTAAAGTAATGATGGACTATCATTTCTCTTTGCTTATTTGAGCTGTTCTTGTCATAATATGGACTTGGTCTTTTACCAAATAGGGCTATCTTCTGTATACCACCTCTACCTTGTCACAACACAACTGATTGGCTCAAATGCATTAAGAAGGAAAGAAATTTCAGAAATTAACTTTTAACAAGGCACACCTGTTAATTGAAATGCATTCCATGTGACTACCTCATGAAGCTGGTTGAGAGAATACCAAGAGTGTGCAAAGCTGTCATCAAGGCATAGGGTGGCTATTTGGAAGAATATAAAATATATTAGTTTAACACTTTTTTGGTTACTACATGATTCCATGTGTGTTATTTCATATTTTTGATGTCTTCACTATTATTCTACAATGTAGAAAATAGTCAAACTAAAGAAAAACCCTTGAATGAGTAGGTGTGTCCAAACTTTTGACTGGTACTGTATATGTTTTTAAATAACATTCTCAGAATGATCTTGGAACTAGTGATGGGGAAACTAAGCTTCCTGAAGCATTGCACATTTCCAGCCAATTGTGTCAAAAATAGGTTAATTACTCGAAGCTTTGATCAACACGTTATACATTAGTGGCACCTGCTGGTCAAAATAATTTAGAACCGCCAAATTATTGTAGATGAAGTCGCACACGCCATAGCGGGTATGCAGGGTAGCGTTTTTGTCTTCTACCAAAACCAATCAGGTGGTTGCTCGAAAAAACTAAGTTTCGGACGTCATTGATCCCGTGCTTCTGATAAAGTGAAACAAGCATTGGCACACTGCTTCAAAGTAAACTGCTTAGCAATTTCGACGCATGCCTCGGAACGTAACATTACTACTTTGAGCATTGCTAATGTTTTCTTGTGGTTTTTATGGAAAGTTTTCTTAATGTTCTGAGAACATTTGGGGCGGCAGGTAGCCTAGTGGTTAGAGCATTGGGCCAGTAACCGAAAGGTTGCTAGATCAAGTCCCCGAGCTGACAAGGCAGTTAACCCACTGTTCCTTCAGTCGTCATTGTAAATAAGAATTTGTTCTTAACTGACTTACCTGGTTAAAAAATAAAAACATTACTTTAAAGAGAACCATGAGGAAACCTTCAGGAAATGGTATGCTGAAAGTAGTGAAATTCCCAAAGAAGAATGTTGTTTCTGAACGTTCTGACAACATTACTTTAAATAGAGCCATGTGGAAATGTCACACTGAAGAAATACAGTGATTGTACAAAACATTAAGGACTTCGTCCTAATATTGAGTTGTACACTCAATCTATATGGCTCTCAGAACTTATGTGCTAGCTGGGTATACTGCACCATTCCCAGAACCTTGTGGGAAGGTTGTACAGTATGCAAAATAACCATAGGACAACCACGCTCTCACCAAGCTCTAAGAAACATATGGTTCTCAGAATGTTATGTTATTTGGCACCCGTTATACAAGGACATGACCTTTCCCTGATAGATATTGTACATTTCCAGAGCTCTGGGGCTTTGAACCATCTAAAGTGAGGTGTACCAGTGTCATTCCATGTCAATGCTCTAGTTCTCATTTTCAGCCTAAACATGGTGGGTATGTCCTTGTGTGACCTTCAGTGTGTCTCTGGACAGAGGACCCACTGCCATGCTGTTGTCTGTCACTGTCACCTCATTGGATTAAGCATGATTACCACATTGAGTACTTGGGAGAGGGCCAGCCTGAACTATAGACCCTCAGTGGACAGCAGCAAGACTGGCCTCTCCTACAGAACTATATGGAAACTACAGACATAGTGTAATGTTCATGTGTTGGATACTGTTGTCATGTCTATAGTCTGGAAAACCAGACCCTGTTAAAGACATGCTCTGGAAACATTGGCTCTACTATGTATTTTTTAAACCTCCCACTCTGGGCTGGATGTGTTAATGTGTAGTTCATACATGCATAATATATGAGCAATTAGCCACGAAATCCCTAGTTTGGAAGTAACTGTTTTTCTGGAAGCTGTGCTGCGCCATTTTTCCTAGATTTTCCCCCACGAGGGCCATCCCCCTAGTAATTTGAGTTCAGCCAATGAGCTTCAGTCCCTCGCCATTTGAGTGACCGCTAACAAGATGCACATCAAGCCCACACAGCAGAGCAAGAGAGAGAGCAAAGACGTGGTGCACATATGAGACAGTACGCAATTTTCGGGGACCACTTTTGGCTCGAAAGCTCTACTTTCAGAACTACTGGCTAAAAAGTAAACACAAATACTGGACAATCTCTTTAAGCTGGAGCATTTGAAAATTATGTGAGACAACTCGGATTTCTACAGAGACTACAAAGTCTACAAAGCCATTTTCCCTGTAAATAGAATCAAGTGTCTTGAGGTTGTTTCCTTTTGTGTAATAATGAATCATATCTGTCATTTGATGCAAATTATTTCAACATGGATATTTTTATGGATGATTCCTAACTATGATTTATTTTTAAGTTAACTGTCATGTCACTCAACACTGACCGAGTCCGTTTTTTCTAACAGGTTTACAGTGCTGTATAAAACTAGATTTGACCCTGATATAGCTCTGTGTTGTAGCAACATTATGATGATGGTGTAGGTGATAAAATGTTCCTGCCTCAGTGCAGTTGACGGATCCATGTCCACTCAGTGGCGTTCTCTCTCATCAGACCCCAACAGAATTATGTTTACGCGTGGTTTTTAAGCCCAGCATTTGAACATTTCCACTTTCCACCATTCCAGCTTTTGAACTGTGATTGTTCCCCAAAAGAGCGCTTATATTATATCACATGTGTTGTAACTTGTTTTGTGGACATATTTCTGAAATGTGAATAGGAAGTATTTGGTCCAATGTTCTACTGGCCTGTATGGGCCCACTGCTCTGTGGAACATGATGAGTTTTATGTTGCTATTGAATTTCTGGTATAGAAAATAAAAAGCTTTCTGGTATATACAGTGCCTAGGGAAAGTCTACACACCCCTTGCACAGTCTTCACATTTTGCTGCCTTTTAATGTAATTTGATATTTTTCCTACAGCTCTACACAACCTACTTCACATTTTCAAAGTAGAAGATAGTAATAGAACGAAGATGTACTCGGTGAAAGCACCTGACTTGCCAAGTTAAATAAAGGTTAAATAAAATAAATACAAAAAAACCTTTGGCAGCTATTACAGCTGTGAAAAATGTTGAAAAATATTCTACCAACTTTGCACAACTCTTATGTCCATTGTTTTTGTCAAAATTACTCAAGCTCATTAAATTTGGTTGGGAATGATTGACGGACAGCAATATTCAAACCTTGTGTCTGATTTTCAGGCAAAAGTAAGGACTGAGACTAGACCACTCAGGAACACTCAACACCTTTTGTAAAGCCATTCTAGCGCGTCTTTGGCATTCATTTTTTTGTAATTGTCTCACAGAAAAATAAAACTCTTTCCCAAGGTTAGGTTTTCAGAAGACTAGGGCGGGTTTTCTTTTAACTTTTTACCTGGGCTTTGCTCCTTTCATATTTATTTTGATACTGACAACTACCCAGTCTCTGCCGATGACAAGCATACCCATAACATGATGCTGTTACCACCACAATTCTTTAAAATACATAGGGTTTCAGTCTGTGTTGTGTTGTATTGGATTTATTCCAAACCTGTATTTTTTTTATTTAGGCCAAAAGTTAATGTCTTTGATGTGTTGTTTTTCAGTATTACTTAGCGGTCTTATTGCAAACAGAATGGATGATTTGGAGTGGATTTCTTTACACAGGCTTCATTCTATTCACTTTGTCATACAGGCCAGTAATGTGGAGTGAATGCAATGTTGTTGATCCCTTTGTATTGTGGTGGCAAGATTATGGTATGAGTATGCTTGTCACAAGCCGGGACTGGGGAGTTTGTTAAGATCAAAATAAATATGAAATGAGCAAAGCCCAGGTACAAAGTTAGAGGAAAACCTGCCTCAGTCTTCTGAAAACCTAACTCTGGGATAGTTTTATTTCTCTGCGGGCGATTACACACATTTTAATGCCAAAGACACACCCGAATAGATTTCCAAGAGGCGTTGAGTGTTGCTGAATGGTCCCGTCTCCGTCCTGACTTAAATCTGCTTAAAAAAAATCTGAGACAAGGTTTGAATATTGCTGTCCATCAACGACTCCCAGACAGATTAACTGAGCTTAGGCAATTCTGTCAAAGATGGATATAATGTTGCCCTAAGAGTTGTGCAAGGTTGGTAGAATCTTATTCAAAATGATTCACATCTATAATGGCTGCCAAACGTGCTTCCACCAAGTATTCATTCTGGGGTGTGAAGACAGACTGAATGAATACGTCCTCAGTTAGTATTTCTTAGTAATTTAGAAAATGTTCTATAAAGTTTAGTTCCAAAACGCTATATCCACACATTTTTCACGTTTTTTTTCATCAGAAGTTATTACTTGTTGGTAACTTCATGTCTGTAAACTATTACTCTTCTCAGATTTTTTTGTTAATGGATTTTGGATGTGTATTAAAATGGGGTTTACTGCAAAACGCTATATATCCATTGTTTAGCTGGAATGAAATGTTTGGATCCTGTATTTGACTGTGTTATGAGGTGTCACCTTGCGATCTTAAGTAAGTCGTTATGGATAAGAGCATCTGCTAAATGACTAAAATGTCAAATGTAAATACGTTACATACAGGTCTCATATTACTGTATTGATAAATGTTTTATATATATATATATATATATATATATATATATATATATATATATATATATATATATATATATATATATATATATGCATTCAGGAAGTATTCAGACCCCCTTGACTTTTTCCACATTTTGTTACGTTACAGCCTTATTCTAAAATTGATTAAATCGTTTTTTTTACTCATCAATCTTCACAAAATGCCCTATAATGACAAAGCAAAAACAGGTTTTTAGACACTTTTGCAAATTTATTAAAAAAAAAAAAAACGGAAATATCACATTTACATAAGAGCTCAGACCCTATACTCAGTACTTTGTTACAGCACCTTTGGTATCTATTACAGCCTCAATTCTTCTTGGGTATGACGCTACAAGCTTGGCACACCTGTTTTTGGGGAGTTTCTCCCATTCTTCTCTGCAGATCCTCTCAAGCTCTGTCAGGTTGGATGGGGAGTGTTGCTGCACAGCTATTTTCTCCAGAGATGTTCGATCGGGTTCAAGTCTGGGCTCTGGCTGGGCCACTCAAGGACATTCAGAGACTTGCTCCGAAGCCACTTCTGCGTTGTCTTGGCTGTGTGCTTAGGGTCGTTGTCCTGTTGGAAGGTGAACCTTCGCCCCAGTCTGACGTCCTGAGCGCTCTGGAGAAGGTTTTAATCAAAGATCTCTCTGTACTTTGCTCCATTCATCTTACCCTCGACCCTGAATAGTCTCCCAGTCCCTGTCGCTGAAAAACATCCCCACAGCATGATGCTGCCACCACCATGCTTCATCGTAGGGGTGGTGCCAGGTTTCCTCAAGATGTGATGCTTGGCATTCAGGCCAAAGAGTTCAATCTCCAAGCGGGCTGTCATGTGCTTTTACTGATGAGTGGCTTCCACCTGGCCACTCAACCATAAAGGCCTGATTGGTGGAGTGATGCAGAGATGGTTGTCCTTCTGGAAGGTTCTCCCATCTCCACAGAGGAACTCTGGAGCTCTGTCAGAGTGGCCATTGGGTTCTTGGTCACCTCCCTGACCAAGGACCTTCTCTGCCGATTGCTCAATTTGGCTGGGCGGCCAGCTCTTGGAAGAGTCGTGGTGGTTCCAAACTTCTTCCATTTAAGAATGATGGAGGCCACTGTGTTCTTGGGGACCTTCAGTGCTGCAGAAATGTTTTGGTACACTTACTCAGATCTGTGCCTCGACACAATCCTGTCTGGGAGCTCTATGGACAATTCCTTCGACCTCATAGCTTGGTTTTTGCTCTGACATGCACTGTCAACTGTGGGACCTTATATAAACAGGTGTGTGTCTTTCCAAATCATGTCCAATCAATTGAATTTACCAAAGGTGGACTCTAATCAAGTTGTAGAAATATCTCAAGGATGACCAATGCAAACAGGATGCACCTGAGCTCAATTTCGAGTCTCATAGCAAAGGGTCTGAATACTTATGTAAATAAGGTATTTCCATTTTTTCTTTCTAATAAATTTGCAAACATTTCTAAAAACTTGTTTTCGCTTTGTCATTATGGGGTGTTGTGTGTAGATTGATGAGGATTTTCTTTTACTTAATCCATTTTAGAATAAGGCTGTAACGTAACAAAATGTGGGAAAAGGGAAAGGGGTCTGAATACTTTCCGAATGCACTGTATAGGGATGTCACAAATGTATAATTTATTTCTTTATATAAAAAAAGTGTTATTTGACATGTTTGACTCTGTAAAACCTAGCAGTTCTACTTATTTCTCTGACAGTGAGGCGGATATATAGCGTTTTGCAACAAAACATGATTATTTGTCTCTCTGAAATGAAAACATTAAGTTATAGATATCAAACAAATACATGCCTGTCATTGAACAACCCCATGCCCTGATTAGGTGGTGAAAATATACACCAACCTCTATAAGTTCTTTAAACAAAACAAGCTAATTTACCAAAATGTCTGAACATTTATATATAGTGTTTTGGAATGAAACTCTTACATTTTTCTTTCACTTTGAAATGTGGAGGAGGTTGTGTAGATCGATAGGAAAACAACAAATGTAATCCATTTTTAGGTGTAATTTTAAGGCAGGGAATGTGTAGACTTTCACTAGCGACTGTATGTAGTGTATATATAAACAAATACATGTCTAATTTAATGCACTGTTTATACTGTATTTAATCTAGATGCCTGTCTATGACTTTGAAAAAAATATGTTTGCATATCTGTGTAAAGAACCATTAAAAAATATTAATCCTCTTTAATGAAACGTCAACTAACCTGTGGTGACAAATCATCTTTTGAAAATCGATTTATGACAGCAAAAACGTTTGCAGGATTAATAAAACGTTTTGACCCTGGCGAAATTAGGACAGAGATGTCTTTTTTAGCAGGTGTTTTGGTTTCATCTTTGATGATTCTAATGTTTATTAAACTTATATCATGTATAAATCACAGCTCACTGCTTTAGATGTAGCAGAGATAGTTATGATGATGGGGAGAGCTGTGTCTCCTCTGGCATAGCTACTTGGCTTTGTCTCAGTAGGCTAAAGATAAACCACATGTGGTTTGATATGGGCTTGTGTGTGTACCCACAGAGCTCAGGTGGTGGATATCTCAACATTGTGTGAGAGGAGAATGCTGCCATGACAACACTGATACAGTGAGTCATTGTGACCGTGTCCTCAGATCCTCCTCACTAGCCCTCCCCTAGGACATGATGAACACCAGAAGGGCACCTGGAGGGGTTGGCATGGCTGGGACTCTGTTGCTTCTCTGGACAGGACTAGGTCTGTTTGGGGCTTGGGGAGAAGGAGCCTCCCAGGATGGGTCCACACATGGGCTGTCCCCTCTCCAAACAGGACTAGAGGAGTATGGGAGAGTCAGGGGAGACCTAACACCAGCCGTGGCCAAAGGTGAGTATGGCACCCCAGGATAAAATTGATCTGGTCATGGCAGCAATATATTGTATGTTTGGTGTATTTACAGTAATTGATATTGAAGGTATTGAGACATTTTTTTTAACTGTTGTAATCCCAGAATTGTGATAATCTGTAACAAATATGAATGTATTTCGCAGAAATGTGTTGTTTTGTGTGATATGTTCCTACTTGGTTACTCTAGCCATGCCAACTTCACCAGAGCCATACATCTCAATATCTCTATCTAAATGGCTCTGGCTTTCGCCACACAGTGTTGTCATAGAACCCTTTAAAATAGGTGGAGAGTTGGTCCATGTCAAACATGGGTGTTTCTTTCATGCTTGGGGAGATTCCACTCAGACATTCCATACTGGCAGCAGGTGAGACTCCAGTCTTTGATCTCACAGAGAGGCAGCCAAGTTCTCTCTTCTCTAGGTAGACACAGCAACCTGTTCCAATTATCAACAGATGGTACCTCACCTTGCTCTCACGTTGGCTGGCCAAACAGATGTGGGAGAAGATGATCACATCCAGTTCATTTTTAAACTCACTGATGAATGCTCATTCTACATCAAAGTCCTGCCATTCTACGTCAACGTTTGTTTCAATTCCATTGATTGAGGTGATGAAATATACACGACTGGCTGCTGAATTCCTAACATTCATTTCAATCAAAGTTGAGCAATGCCAAAGCTATCGTATAACACACTTCAGTCTCACAATCCTCTAACTGATTATTGATCCATGTTTTGTTCCCTTTTCTAGAAGTGTATCTGTTGGACCTCTTGGACATGCTTTACCCAGACCACTACAATGTCTCTACAGCAGCGGCTGATTGGCCTACGAGACCGGACAGTACGCCACCTTGTTCATCCCCACACACACAGCGTTTGGCCTTCAGTAAGTCATATGGATAGACAGCTTGTGGAAATGATAACCAGCAAGCTGATGTAAAGAGAAAATCAAATCATTTTGAGTTTGAAAGCATTGTTGAAATGCCTTATTTTATTGGGTAGTTGGGGAGGTTCTTTCAAGGTTGACATTATGCCTTGGTGCGAAACTTGAACTTGAATGTTGACATGTCGGGCACTAAAGCTGAATGAATATGCCAGCGTTGTGGTAAACTTTGCATTGGCTTATGAAACTGGTCTTCAATGTGTTTAAATGACCAGCATATCACTTACCCTGTCTGAAACACGACAATTACATTTCACTCCACTTTGAATGCAAAATAGCCTTATTTGGCTTGCTAATTTGCATCAGTCCCGATTGCATAGACAAGACTGTCAAGACTGTTTGTGGTTGAAGATGCAGTGTGAGCCTGACGTGTGAGATGTGTGTGTCAGGTTTTCAGATGAGGCTGGGGGGGGGGGGGGGGGGGGGGGGATCTGGGTGGAGGAAAGGAGTGTGCTGGCGGTGCTGTCAGAGGAAGCAGAGGAGTTGCTACAGCTGAGACTGGGATCTGGACTACTCACCTTCATCAGTACCTGGAGCCGACGCTACTCACTACCAACAGATACACGTGCACATGTACACACACAGTCACGTCCTCATCCTCACCGCCAGGAGCTACGGCTGATGATGTTGAAAGACATGTCATTAGAATGGTTGACGTGACAAATATGTCTCCTTACAATGTTATGAAAATCCATAGAGCGTATCATTTATTTTGCCCTTAAGAAAAAGCTCAATGACTATTTCCACACGTAGACACTGTGGTTCATAGGCACGATGTCCTCTACAGTGGAGTGGCTCTATACCAGTTGCCTACTGATCCACCACATCTCTCTCTGTGTGTCCTCTTCCTCTGGGCAGGTTTCAAGCAGTGGGATGGAGAGTGGCACTGGCTGGCCCTGTCTGTCTCTCTGTCCAGACTGGAGGTGTATGCTGACTGCTGCCTGCCAGACTGTAGACCCTGGAGGTCTCCACCCAGGGTCTCATTCTGCTGGGTGGGGTCATCCAGCCCTACCACAAACCCTTTACCGTAAGCCCACTGCTTTTCTGACCCCTGTGCTACGTTCCTCACATCGGCCCCAGTCTTCCTCCTACCCCGGGGAAAAGAGGGATTCACCAGGGAGGAAGGTCAAGTTTCATGTTTGTATTAGTCGTGACTACACCGTCCAATGAAACACTTACTTGCAGGTTCTTTCTCAACAATGCAACAACAATAAGAAATAAGAAAAGATAAGAAAATAAAGTAATTGTCTTAGTAGAACAGAATAAACATTTGAGCATAAGTATAATACAGGAAGACAAAATTTATAGTCCAATATTTACACTTGTTTTGGGGAAGAGAGGATTAGGGGGAAAGTGCTTAAATTGTGCAGTATTTACTGTAGGGTGGCTCAATGTGAAGTTCAATGGCACAAAAATAAGTTTGGCTTGATTGGACTAATCAGAGAAAATGACTTGGTGATGTACTGTATGCTTGGTCATATCTTCTGGTGGAGTAATAGTTATATTATCTTTCAAATGAATTAACTTGTTTTATTTGAACTGTTATTGCTCTTGATAATTTAACGGTTTTACGATGCATTCAAAGCGTTATTGGATTTTAACCAGCCAAGGTGTGTGGACACAGTCCAGCCATCTCAGTGGTCATCCTTCATCCTGGCCCACGTCAGTGACAAGGCTTCTATGGATGACACTGCTTCCTCAGTGATGCCCTGCCTGTATAAAACCTCACGTCTCCCCTCACTCTGTCCTTCCCAGCACATGAACAAAGCAGGACTAACACATACCACACACACCAACAACTAGCACTCCCGTCTGAAAAGAAGGGACCTATGCATGTGGAATATACTGATGTTTACTCGTAAGAAGCTACCTGGTGGATATTGACCTCACCGTCTGGGGCTGCAACTGTGGAACTGTCACCTTTGTGGATTTGTGTGTGGGGGCTAGTGATTTGTCTGTTGTGGTTTAGGGCATTCCAGTCACTGATATGAACTGTGTCTATGGGAGCCTGTCCAGCACTGGCCCTTCTTTAGGGAAGGGTCTGTTCTAGCGCTGCCCTGGGTGCTGGGTGAAGTGTGTGTGTGTGTGAGACAGTCAGAGGGATCAGGCTTCAGGGTCAGCTCTGGTCTGCAGCGATGCAGGGCCATGCCGTAGCTCTGCTGTTACTCAGCTATGTAAGTCCATCTCCTGTACTATCAGCTCTATGGCGTACGATAAGTGATGAGTGCTTTAGAATTACAATGCAAGACTTTAGAAGGATGATTGGATAAGATTGTTGTGTTTTGATTTGTTTTGTTGTGTTGTTGTGTTAGGAAGATTTTTCCTGGTCACATGTAACATAGGATGAAGGCCCAAGATTGTGATTGATGCCAATTAGGATTGTGATTGTTGCCAGTACTAATGACTTCCTAATGCTTTGATCACACCGACAGCATCCTCGCACAAAATAGTACGCAGCATAATCTGGATATGTATGCAACAAAAGTTCAACATTCACCTTCTGCTACCATTTCTGTCAAGCAGTCTATGCATACAGTTTGACACATACGTTCAATAAATCCCATGCATGCACCACACCGAACACACTGCAACTGCCTCTGCAACACAATGCTGCAAGGAAAACGTAGCATTTCATTGGAAATGAATGTGATTCTCGTTTTACCAAAATGCAATGACGCTGTCGGTGTGATCGAAGCGTTAAAACCCTTTTGACTGAGCTACAGTATTTCATTTTTATCAGCCTTCTCACTTCCACAGTTCAGAATTGCTTGGTTCTTTCATGGTTTTCTATGAGGTTGCCCTGTGGCTCAGTTGGTAGAGCATGGTGTTTGCAACGCCAGCATGGTTTGTGCAACGCCAGGGTTGTGGGTTCGATTCCCACGGGGGGCCAGTACAAAAAAAAAAATGCATGAAATGAAATGTATACATTCACTACTGTAAGTCACTCTGGATAAGAGTGTCTGCTAAATGACTAAAATGTAAATAAATGTAACTGTTGGTACAGTAACCACTTTCCTGTCCCTGCTTCTTCATGTGGTGGGTACACACTGCACAGCCAGTGGCTGAAATATGCCTTTTTACATGTGCATGCGAGCGGATGGATAGAGAAGACTTTAACAAGACAACGCTCATAAATCGTTAGGTAAAAACTGGCCTCTGCAGTGGAAACCCACTGGAGGGTTTTTTAATGTATTCCCCCCACTACTTAAATGCTATATGATTTAGAGTTCCAATCACTGCTATGTTAAGACTCAGAGAGCGGTTCATCAGTGTGTCTCTGACAAGGACTCTCCTCCAAATCAATGGAACTTGTTTTGTTTTCAGACGTTCCCATTGGAAACCCTGTTTACCTAAATCAAGGCCCTGGTCTAATTATAGATGGTTTATGGTTTGGGAGGGATGACAGTTCTGTTAACTCACCTTTTTAAAGACGTGGTCCTTAATTTGACTATGTTTCATCAGAGGCTGACATACATGAGAAAGGCCTGCACTCTCAGAAAAAAGGGTACAGTTAGGGTGCGGTATTGTTCCCTGGGGTACAAAAATAACAATATACACATAAGGTACCTTTAGAGGTACACATGATTTTACATCCCTGCAAACAGTAATGAGTCGTTAGGACGTCCCCGGTAAACTAAATGTTGGCCTCAAACCGGGATCTAGACAAAAACCTCCAGGGGGCGATGACACAACGTCCCAAGAGCATCCTAAAAAAGGTCCTCGAGGACGTCCCCGAGACCAACCGAGAACTAGACAAAGCCTCCAACGGACCATGACACAACAACCCAAGAACGTTTGTCTAGTTCCCTGTACGTTCCAAGGACATCACTAAGGACCATGTCTGGACCTTCTCAGGACTTTCATTCGACTAATCCTTAGGACGTTGTGTGATTGTCCCAAGGGAACGTTCTCTGGGGGACCTTTGTCTAGTTCCCTGTAAGTTAAGAACTATACCAAGGTCCCCCAGAAAACGATCCCTTGGGACCATCAGGTGACATTCTTAGAACGTTCTCAGCACGTCAGTGGGATAACAAAAACCTTTAAGTGACCTAATGGGAATATCGTTGAATGTCCTCGGGACTGTTCAAAGGGAATAAATAGCTTTAATTAATATTGTGGCGACCTTAACACAAAACTGGGCTGCTTTGTTTGGAGGTATGGATCTCTTGGTGTAATGGTTAAGGTGCTGGAACAAGGTTTGAGTACCGGTTGAAGCTACCCCTCAAATTCGCCTCTTAAAAGGAACAAACGGCTTTGTTACTGTGGTGGTACTCTAAAAAGGCAAATGTGTACCTTTTCTGAAGGTAAGTTTTTGTACCTGTGAACAGATTTATGGTACAATCTGCAAGGGTACAGCTATGTACCAATAACTAATGGTTCAATGGACGTACCTTTCAGGGTACCACTACAGTGATCCCATTAATAAAGTAAAATGTTGTTCCTTTTTTTCCTAGCGTGTGGGATGGAGCCTGTCTGAGCAAGACAAACGTGTGACTGGTGAAAGATGCCACAGTCACATGGCGAGGCTCCACTTCACAGCTGTCTGACAGTCGGCCTCTTACACAGGATCACAGGGCCCAGTCATTGGGGTCAATGCTACTTGACCCTAGGTGGACCCATAGAATAACACTGTCATTGAATCACATTATCAAACAAAGACCGCCAGTCTGTCAACACTGTCTGAGACCTGTCCTGTTCCTGGTTAGGTCGTTGACCAAAAAGTTCTCACAGCTTCATTTGAATACATGCCACGTTGTGGAGTACACAGTGATTGATGAGGGAGTAAGGTTGTCTGTTATCTGCTCTGATCAAAAGGGACAGATAACAGTACTTTATTCATAAGAACACATAATTGAATAAGGTAGAATTAATGTATTGATCATATCAAATGTTTTAGGTGGTTATTACATGTAAAGTCCCATGTTTCATGAGCTAAAATAAAAGATCCCAGAAATGTCCCATATGCACAAAAAGCGTATTTATCTCAAATGTTGTGCACACATTTGTTTACATCCCTGTTCATGAGCATTTCTCCTTTGCCAAGATAATCCATCCACCTGACGGGTGTGGCATATCAAAAAGCTAATCATTACACAGGTGCACCTTGTGCTTGGGACAATAAAAGGCCACTAGAAAATGTGCAGTTTTGTCACACAACACAATGCCACAGATGTCTCAAGTTTTGAGGGAGCGTGTAATTTGCATGCTGACTGCAGGAATGTCCACCAGAGCTGTTGCCAGAGAACCTAATGTTAATTTCTCTACCATAAGCCGCCTCCAACATCGTTTTAGAGAATGTGGCAATATGTCCAACCAGCCTCACAACCACAGACCACGTGTAACCACGCAAGCACAGGACCTCCACATCCAGCTTCTTCACCTGCGGGATCGTCTGAGACTAGCCACCTGGACAGCTGGTGAAACTGTGGGTTTGCACAACCAAAGAATTTCTGTCTCAGGGAAGCTCATCTGCATGCTCCTTGTCCTCACCAGGGTCTTGACCTGACTGCAGTTTGGCGTTGTAACCAACTTCAGTGGGAAAATGCTCACCTTTGACGGCCACTGGCATGCTGGAGGATGAATTGGGGTTTCCACTGTACCGGGCAGATGGCAGACAGCGTTTATGACGCTGTGTGGGCGAGCTGATGTTAACATTGTGAACTGAGTGCCCCATGGTGGAGGTGGAGTTATAGTATGGGCAGGCATAAGCTTCGGACATCAAACACATTTGCATTTTATCGATGGCAATTTGAATGCACAGAGCAACCGTGACGAGATCCTGAGGCCCATTGTCATGCCATTCATCCACCGCCATCACCTAACATTTCAGAATGATAATGCACGGCCCCATCTCACAAGGATCTGCACACGATTCCTGGAAGCTGAAAATGTCCCGGTTCTTCCATGGCCTGCATACTTACCTGACATGGCACCCATTGAGCATGTTTAGGATGCCCTGGATCGATGTGTATGACAGCATGTTTCAGTTCCCGACAATATCCAGCAACTTCGCACAGCCATTGAAGAGGAGTGGGACAACATTCCACAGGCCACAATCAACAGCCTCTGATCAACTCTATGTGAAGGAGATGTGCCGCGCTGCATGAGGCAAATGGTGGTCACACCAGATACTGAATGGTTTTCTGATCCCTATTTTCTTTTTTTAAAGGTATCTGTGACCAACAGATGCATATCTGTATTCCCAGTTATGTGAAATTCCTAGATTAGGGCCTCATTCATTTATTTAAATTGTCTGATTTCCTTATATGAACTGTAACTCAGTAAAACATTTTGGCATGTTGCATTTATAATTTTGCTCAGTGTAATTATGTTTAATGATGCAAATATTATAATTCCCAATTATCTTGGTTCCGGAATGGAGCTGCTGGGATTGCCGTTCTTGCCTGTTATTTTAGTACTTTGAGTGATATTAGTCATACCAGTTGATTTCCCTTATTGAGCAGATACATTTTGAAATGTACTTTTTATTGAGTAGCAAAACATCTGCAATAGCCTCATGGGCCATAGATGTTGTCCCAAACTTCTCATGCACTCCCTCTGTAAAGATGATTTCCCATCTGAGTTGTTTATAGCCAAGCATTTCCCATCCTAATCATTGTTTGTGTCACAAGGGACACCAATAGATCTCTACATTGGGATCAATTGACAATATGAATACATACAGTTTGAAAAAAGGGCATTCAACAATTGTTTTGCCAAAACATGAATGGCAGCTTTCATATTATATGGAAAAAATGTAACACAGGCAAATCTGAGATATAAAGTATTGCTCTAATGCTGATGATTTGAAAGAGGCAGAGCATGTTTTCTTGCTTGATTGATCCATGTCCAGGGCACCATACAGCAGATGACCTTCATAATGGGGGATCCTACAGCAGCCAAACAGCACTGTCAAGACTACAAATCCAGCTGCATCGCTCACTCAGACAAACAGGTATGGTCCACATAGGTCTATAGCAGGTGTAGGACTTAAATTAACATCCAATAAAGCTATATGTGCCTGATAAGAGGAATTTATTTTTTGGGTGATACTAATGCTTGGAATTTTAACTGCACCACAATTCCCTGTCTGTCTGTTCGGTGGCTTCATCGGGTCATGAAAAGAGTCTGCATGAGAGTGCAAGGTTTATGAGAGAATAAAACCTGATTTGTTTTGGACCCAAACTGTTCCTCCACAGCTTGTATGATCTCGCTGGCGTTTTTTATTTAAGGTCGGACTTCTTTTAAGTCCCCTTCAAATTGACGTGTAGTCCAAGCACACTCCTTTCTTTATAGGCACATAACAATCCTGATTAGATTCTTCTTTTTAAGACACGTGTCAAACTCATTCCGCGGAGGGCCGAGTGTCTGCGGGTTTTTGCTCCTCCCTTGTACTTGATTGATGAATTAAGGTTGCTGATTAGTAAGGAACTCCCCTCACCTGGTTGTCTAGGTCTTAATTGAAAGGAAAAAACTAAACCCAGCAGAAAGTAGGCCCTCCATGGAATGAGTTTGACACCCCTGTTTTAAAAATAAAAGGAGAATTGCCATCTTACATTGGTTTTTATTTCAATTTCTTTTCCAGGAGAAAGTGGTTGCAGCGCTGAGAAGGTGATTGATCGAGTTGAGACCAGGGCATCATTCAGAGAAGGGGATTCCTCAGGGTGGGAGTCTCATGGACCCAGGCTGAGAGATCAGACTACAGAGCAGGACACAGCCAAGAGCAGCACTAACCTATCGCTACAGTCATTGCCACCAGTAAGAAGTCATTCAGAGCCGGAGACACAGACAAAGACAGGGATAACACCTGAAACAGACAAGTTAAAGATCCTTCATAAGATAGGAGGGCTGAATGAAACCTCCACACTGCAGAATGATAAAGTAGCAAAGATCACTAGAAATAGTACTATGGGAAAAGATGTAGGGTTTGATAGTGGCATAGTAACAGATTCCCTACTCTCCACTCCTGATAGGCCATCTGAGAGTGACAGATCCAGTGAACTGGCTCCTTCCTCTGAACCCTATTTCTCTGGGAAAATAAAGCAGCCACAGGGTCCAGGAAGCATCCCAAACAAAACTGTATCTTCACAAACCTCTGGACCTGTTCATCAGACACACCAAACCAATACAGCCAGAGATGTCTCTGGGACAAAAGGTGTAGTAGTACCATCTCAGACAGTGGAGACAGCCATTCTCAGTCCCACTGCATGGTCAGAAAACCCCACTGCACCAGTCCTGCTGACCCAGGAGTCAGACAGTGATGGAGAATTAAAAGGCTTGGGGACAAAAGCATCAGTGAGGTTAGATGATTTACAGATTCCACCTGAACCCAAACAGGCCTTTGGGCCTACAAGACCAACAGGGTCTTTAGAACCCACAATTCACCCCAACCTTTTAGAATTGAATAGAATAGAGGAGGCGTATATACTGAGGCAGGTTGTGACTCCGCTGCCTCCAGAGAATAGAACTACCACATGGAGAAAGACTGTCCTAGAGGCTCCTCTGCCTGACAGTGTGGCTACAGGAGCAGAGGTGCCCTTGGAGAAACCTCAGGGAGCAACACCTCAAAATCACACCGATATCACTTCCACATCAACAGGTGGCAAAGATTCAAACAAGAAGCAAAAGGGCAGAAAGAATGTGACAAAGACTTGGACAGATGCTGGACAGGTCATGGAGAAGGGGGATAACGTTTTACCTGAGGTAGCGACATTGCCACTGGAGCCACCCACAGAGGATCTAGACACAGACACTGAAACAGAGTCAGAAGAGATGGACACAGAAACAGAAATGAAAGAAGTTGATGAGGACAATGATAAGGAATCAGAGACAGAGGATACGGGTGTAGGCGACAGAAAGTTGTCACATTACATCACTCAAGTCAATACAAGGCAGTTCAAAAAGAATGGGGGGGGCCGTAAAAACTGATGTTCTAACTGAGCTCATGTCCCCGGAGCCCAGAGGATCAGAGCGGGAACTGCCGCCTACCCCTCTACCTCCTGCCAGTGTGCCAGGTAAAGTACACAACATGTGCCCTTTGACACTGTACCCTCACTGCATGCAGAGGGAGTGCAACATGTGGCTCTCTCTGGCCCGAGTTTTTTTTCAGAGAAATCACTGAGCAGAGAGGTCAAAGGGTCATCGCAATGGCAGCAGGGGCGTGGCCTCAACCTCTGACACAGGGTCCGTCTCTGAAAGCTCAGAGGATGCTGTATGCGTCCAGGATAAACATCCTGTCCATTCCTGTCATTTCAGCTAATCCCCAACCAAGACACACACTCAGAGAGCGAGGGACAGCCTATAGACCAGGGCTTCGAGGGCAACGGGTAAAAAATGCTTCTCATACTCACAGAGATGTACAGCATACTAAAGCAAAGCGCCTTGAATATTTTAGCTGACTAAAGCAAAGATTTGTGATCGTTTTATAGCTTGTTTTAAGGGGTATTGGCACACATTTGAGCATTCCTTTGGAGCGCATTTCAGCATATTTTCCTGTATTCCTCCCCAAATATGTTTGAATGAGCAGAGAAACATTTAACATGCACACATATCCTTGAATGGACAAACACCATTAATTGCATATTGTTCAAAAGCATCATCCAAGCAATGAGACTATGGTGTTATGAAGGGATATGTATTTTCAGTCCTCTAGTCTACAGTCAGGCTTCATAGGATGTTGAACCAATACTGCAAGCCAATAGTGTCTGAAGACCTTCATGTGAAATTGAGTTTGTGAGGAGCTTACTGAATTAAGCCTAGGGTGATGGAGGAATGGGGGTCATTTACATCCACTAACAAGCCCTTATATATGGAATTTGGCCCATTATGTGGCATATATAGAGAAATTACCCATAATGAAAGAGGGGGATGCTGTTGATCATTCAATGTGGCCTGTGGGAGTCCTTTGTCCAAAAAATGAAAGCAAGACAAGTGCCTCCTCCACTGGTAGGTTTGTGGAATTGCGTCATCTTAGCACTTCAACACCGGCACATTTAGCAGTGGACATGCCTTCCTTAGCAAATAAGGCTTTAATAGTAATGGAATTACATGGTAACTGAGCAACAAAAGCAGAACAACTGCAGGTGGTTTTCTTTTAAACCTTAATATTTTTCCATTTAAACCCAAATAATAGTTATACTTCAGATATCAAGTCTTGAATGCAACACTAATGGTAATTGATTGTTTCATTTGTTTTCTCAGGGACTTCAGGGTCCGCCTGGTTTGACAGGGCCTGCCGGACCAAAAGGAGATAAAGTATATGTTCACTTGTTTACACAAAATCTTCTGATATATATCTAATATATTTATAGTGACAGATATAAATGATGTTATTGCCCAGTATCATTGGATGCTCAGTTCTCTTTCTATATTCTGCTCTGCAGATTTCTATTGACATGCAAGTGTGCATGCAGATGCTGCCATATTGTGGAAATCCATAAAACACTGAAGTGTATTGTGTCCTGACAGGGTTATGCTGGCGGGATGGGCCGGACTGGACGCACAGGTTATCGAGGCCCCATTGGTCCACCAGGGATTCCCGCCTTTGTAGTGTTCAAGACCTCAGAAGAAGAGTGGGAGGCCTTCAAGGTGCTGTTTTACTGCAGTTCATAGAACAGGACAAAGCCAAAGTCTCTGTCAATTTATGCTTGTTAGGGGTTCACAGGGAAGCTGTGAAACATATTGTTATTCTCTGTATTCTTATTATTATGTTTTTATTTGACATGGTAAAATAACTCAATCATAGATTGGTAACTGTTTTTCTAATTTGGCATCTAGAGGCTATGAGTAATTTAGTAAAAAAGAGTGGCACTGATTGGCCTATAAGGGACGCTGTTATAAACAGTCTCACTTAAACCCTCATATCCATCGCCCCATTTGAACTAAAGATTTGAAACTGTATGTAGGTGTCTTTCCTCATGATGAACAAATTTGCCTCAAGGACCCATAAGGTCCGTCAGGCCAGATTTTTCTCCATTTTGTATATTTCGTAAAACATATGAAAAACGTAATTAATCTCATTAACAAAATAACACCATTCGGTACCACATACCATTCTGTATGTAGGCCCATGGTACATATATTATCATAGTTTGAAAAAAGCTAAGGGATTGGTTAAGAGAAGGCTGTTTTTTTTTCATGAACCATAGTACCAAATTATTCCAAATGTGGAATGTAGGCCCAATCAGATGTTATGTGTCCAATTAAACCACTGTAAATCCACTCCACAGTGGCATATCAACTTGTCATCACTATCATGGACGTCCCTAAGGTGAAGATGATTTTGTATCCATACTCATTAAATCAGTTTCAGTTTTAAGAAAAAATTGTTTCTGCATTCAAATATGGCCGCACTGTACCTATAGATGCACGTTAGCACATTTGCTAATGCTAAAAATACTTTAAAAATCTTCTCCTCGTGAACCCGACTGACCCCAGATTCGGTATATAGACTCAGTGGCCGACTTTGCTGCATTCGAAGTCAGCCACGCTACACCAGTAGATGGCACCAAATCATACCCGGGCTATAAGAACTGGGGCCATGACATTTCTTATGTACCTTATGTACGGTATATGTCCTTAGAATCTGTGTCAATATAAAGTCACTGCAACCATAGATGGCTGCACCAGACCAGTTGGTGGCACTATAGATGTCATTGGCACCAGTGGCACCATAGGATACTAGAGCAATAACTAGTGATTAAGTGGAATTTGTCTCATGCAAATGAAGGTTACATTTAAATTATCCAGATGAACAATGTGAAATATCATGATTAGTACATCGGTATAATCACATACCGTAGTGTTGCCCTATTATGTGGTCTGCACATAGTGAAAAGTGGATATTTTATTTGGGAAAATGAGGAACTGGACATCCTGCTGCTTGCGCAGTCAGCATATATATATATTTCTAAATATTTATATATTAACTTAATACATTAAGTAATGACTCTAAGAATCATTAACTTCTACATTCAAAGATAACCAACCTACAGCACAAGACTAAACTTCACTTCCGTCATCCTTGCGGTATTGAGAGATAAACATGGAAAATGCTTTCACTGATTACACATAGGAAGATAGTTCCTTAGTTATCCAACTGATCTTGTGTCCTTCTGTCATCCTGTGAACCCCGTTCATTGCTGCTCGCAGATATCTTTTAGTTGTTGTTCTTTCAGAAAATGTGATTATATTTCAGCATAAAACCGTTGATTATATATACAGACCTTTGATTTCTTTATAATTCTTGAAAATGTTGTGTTTACTGTCCCCTTACACAAAAATAAATTATACAGAAAGCTTGTTGCAACATGGCCGGTAGGTGATCTCATCTCATACTTTATATAAGTCATTTCTAGACCATGTTATTGGAGGATGTGCTCTTTAGGTGGCAGTGTAGTGAATGAACCCTCTGTATACCAAAATAGTTGACATCACAGTTTATTGTAAACACAATGCAGCATATCAAGTGAAATGTATTCCATCATAAGGGAAAGGGGATACCTAGTCAGTTGCACAACTGAATGCATTCAACCGAAATGTGTCTTCTGCATTTAACCCAACCCCTCTGAATCAGAGAGGTGTGGGGTGCTGCCTTCATTGACATCCACTTCATCAGCACCTGAGGAGCAGTTGTTGGTTAAAACCTCTTAGGGCTAGGGGGCAGTATTTACACCGCCGGATAAAAAACGTACCCGATTTAATCTGGTTACTACTCCTACCCAGTAACTAGAATATGCATATACTTATTAGATATGGATAGAAAACACCCTAATGTTTCTAAAACTGTTTGAATGGTGTCTATGAGTATAACAGAACTCATATGGCAGGCAAAAACCTGAGAGATTCCTTTACAGGAAGTGGCCTGTCTGACCATTTATTGGCTTTCTTTGACATCTCTTTCCAAAACAAAGGATCTCTGCGGTAACGTGACACTTCCCACGGCTCCCATAGGCTCTCAGAGCCCGGGAAAAAGCTGAACGTCGTCATTCCAGCCCCAGGCTGAAACACATTATCGCCTTTGTCAAGTGGCCGATCAGGGGACAGTGGGCTTAGGCGCGTGCACTGGTCGCCCCCGTCTTTCTTTTTTTCTCCTCTATTTACCGAAACGCAGATTCCCGGTCGGAATATTATCGCTTTTTTACGAGATAAATTGCATAAAAATGTATTTTAAACAGCGGTTGACATGCTTCGAAGTACGATAATGGAATATTTAGAATTTTTTGGTCACGAAATGCGCCATGCTCGTAACCCTGATTTACCATTTCGGATAGTGTCTAGAACGCACAAACAAAACGCCGCTGTTTGGATATAACGATGGATTATTTGGGACCAAACCAACATTTGTTATTGAAGTAGAAGTCCTGGGAGTGCATTCTGACGAAGAACACCAAAGGTAATAACATTTTTGTTATAGTAAATCTGATTTTGGTGAAGGCTAAACTTGCTGGGTGTCTAAATAGCTAGCCCGTGATGGCTGGGCTATGTACTTAGAATATGTCACGTCCTGGCCAGTATATAAGGTTAATTGTTTTGTAGTTTGGTCAGGGCGTGGCAGGGGGTATTTGTTTTATGTGGTTCGGGGTGGTGTGTTTGTGTAAAGGGTGTTTGATTTAGTATTTCCGGGTTTTGGTTTATGTTTAGTTAATTCTATGGTTAGTCTAGGTTGTGTGTTTCTATGTTTGGTTGATTGGGGTTGGGACTCTCAGTTGAAGGCAGGTGTTGTCTATCTGCCTTTGATTGAGAGTCCCATATATTAGGGTGTGTTTGTATGTGTGATTTGTGGGTGATTGTTCTGTGTTTCGCCTTGTGCCTTACCAGACTGTTTTTGTTGATCGTTCGTGGTTTGTTATTTTGTACGTTCATTTTGAAGATAATTAAAAATCAAGATGAGCATTCACGTACCTGCTGCATATTGGTCCACATTTTCTGATGACGATTTCGCATTATCGTCAGAAGACGAAGACAAATGTGACAGAATCACCCACCACCAAAGGACCAAGCAGCAGAGGAAGGAGCAGACGGAGTTCGAGTTGGACTGGCGGGAGAAGTGGACTTGGGAGGAAGTTCTGGACGGGGCCGGACCTTGGCACCAGGCTGGGGATTATCGACGCCCGCAGTGGGAAATTGAGGCAGCCAAGGCAGAGAGGCGGTGGTACGAGGCCAAGTACGCGCTGAAGGAGAAGCACGAGAGGCACCCCCAAGAAAATTTTGGGGGGGGGGCACACGGGTAGTTTGGCTAGGCGTAAGAAGAGCCGGAAGCCAGCTACTCGTGGTTATATGGAGGAGCGTATGGGGTGGAGAGCGCTATGTTTCGCTGAGGAGCGCACTATCTCACCCATACGCACGCACAGTCCGGTGCGCGTTATTCCAGCCCCTCGCAGGTGCCGTGCTAGAGCGGGCATCCAGCCTGGTAGGAGGATGCCTGCGCAGCGCATCTGGTCGCCGGTACGCCTCCGAGGACCAGGCTACCCAACTCCCGCTCTACGCACGGCTACCATCAGGCCCCTGCACAGCCCAGTCTGCCCTGTACGAGCACCCCGCTCGTACAGGGCTACTAGTTCCATCCAGCCAAGGCGGGTTGTGCAGGAGGTAAGATCTAGACCGGCTGTGCGCCTCCATAGCCCTGGGTTTCCAGCTCCTGTCTCTCGTGCGGACCCGGAAGTGCGTCAACCCAGTCCGACTCGTCCTGTTCCCGCTCCCCGCACTAGCCTGGAGGTGCGTGTACATAATCTGGTAAGCCCAGTACCAGCACCACGCACCAGGCTACAAGTGCGTCAACCCAGCCTCGCCAGTCAACAGTCTTCATCAGAGCTGCCCGCCAGTCAACAGTCATCATCAGAGCTGCCCGCCAGTCAACAGTCATCATCAGAGCTGCCCGCCAGTCAACAGTCATCGTCAGAGCTGCCCGCCAGTCAACAGTCATCGTCAGAGCTGCCCGCCAGTCAACAGTCATCGTCAGAGCTGCCCGCCAGTCAACAGTCATCGTCAGAGCTGCCCGCCAGTCAACAGTCGTCAGAGCTGCCCGCCAGTCAACAGTCGCCAGAGAGGTCAGACTGCGCTGAACTGCCGGAGTGGTCAGACTGCGCTGAACTGCCGGAGTGGCCAGACTGCGCTGAACTGCCGGAGTGGCCAGACTGCGCTGAACTGCCGGAGTGGTCAGACTGCGCTGAACTGCCGGAGTGGTCAGACTGCGCTGAACTGCCGGAGTGGCCAGACTGCGCTGAACTGCCGGAGTGGCCAGACTGCGCTGAACTGCCGGAGTGGCCAGACTGCGCTGAACTGCCGGAGTGGTCAGACTGCGCTGAACTGCCGGAGTGGCCAGACTGCGCTGAACTGCCGGAGTGGCCAGACTGCCCTGAACTGCCGGAGTGGCCAGACTGCCCTGAACTGCCGGAGTGGCCAGACTGCCCTGAACTGCCGGAGTGGCCAGACTGCCCTGAACTGCCAGAGTGGCCAGACTGCCCTGAACTGCCGGAGTGGCCAGACTGCCCAGACTGTCCCGAATTGCCAGACTGCCCAGACTGTCCCGAATTGCCAGACTGCCCAGACTGTCCCGAATTGCCAGACTGCCCAGACTGTCCCGAATTGCCAGACTGCCCAGACTGTCCCGAATTGCCAGACTGCCCAGACTCTCCCGAATTGCCAGACTGCCCAGACTGCCCCCCGGCGATGCCAGACTGGCCCGACTGCCCCTCGGCGATGCCAGAGTGGCCCGACAGCCTGGAACGGCCGGAACCAGAGCCACCTCCAGAAATAGGTGGGTTGGGGAGGGGGGGTGTAGCACAGTGCCGTCGTTGACGGCAGCCACCCTCCCTTCCCTCCCTTTAGAAAAGGGGACTTTTTGTTGGTGTTGCTTGGGGTTATTTTTTGTTAAGGTGCTTCTGGGGTAGCACCTTTAAGGGGGGGGTACTGTCACGTCCTGGCCAGTATATAAGGTTAATTGTTTTGTAGTTTGGTCAGGGCGTGGCAGGGGGTATTTGTTTTATGTGGTTCGGGGTGGTGTGTTTGTGTAAAGGGTGTTTGATTTAGTATTTCCGGGTTTTGGTTTATGTTTAGTTAATTCTATGGTTAGTCTAGGTTGTGTGTTTCTATGTTTGGTTGATTGGGGTTGGGACTCTCAGTTGAAGGCAGGTGTTGTCTATCTGCCTTTGATTGAGAGTCCCATATATTAGGGTGTGTTTGTATGTGTGATTTGTGGGTGATTGTTCTGTGTTTCGCCTTGTGCCTTACCAGACTGTTTTTGTTGATCGTTCGTGGTTTGTTATTTTGTACGTTCATTTTGAAGATAATTAAAAATCAAGATGAGCATTCACGTACCTGCTGCGTATTGGTCCACATTTTCTGATGACGATTTCGCATTATCGTCAGAAGACGAAGACAGTTGTGACAGAATATTGCAAAATGTGCTTTCACCAAAAAGCTTTTTTAAAATCGGACATATCGAGTGTATAGAGGAGTTCTGTATCTATAATTCTTAAAATAATTGTTATGCTTTTTGTGAACGTTTATCGTGAGTAATATCATCATCACTGATAGACTGATAAACTATTGATTGATCACACTGATGCTTGTTCAATGAAAGTCAGAGATTGTTTTTATTCCAGGGACCACCAGGACCACCAGGAATTACTGGAAAACAAGGAAGAAAATGAGATGGAGGGAAAATAGTAGGTTTAATCTGAATTTCATCAGAATCTACACCAAGGCATAACTTGTTTGCTTGTGGGTTGAAACTTGTCCATATGTGGACACGAGTGGAAACTGAATGATATGCTTACAGTGCCTTCGGAAAGCACTCAGAAACCTTTACTTTTTCCACATTTTGTTAGGTTACAGCTTTATTCTAAAATATATATTTAAAAAAAAAATAATTCAGCAATCTACACACAATATACCATAATGACAAAGCGAAAAAACTGTTTTTTAGAAATGTTTGCTAAATGTATTAAAAATAAAAAACTGAAATACCTTATTTACATAAGTATTCAAACCCTTTGCTATGAGACTCAAAATTGAGCTCAGGTGCATCCTGTTTCCATTGATCATCTTTGATGTTTCTAACAACTTGATTGGAGTCCACCTGTGGTCAATTCAATTGATTGGACATGATTTGGGAGGCACACACCTGTTTATGTAAGGTCCTACAGTTGACAGTGTATGTCAGAGCAAAAATCGAATCAAATCAAAGTTTATTTGTCACGTGCCCCGAAAACAGGTGTAGACCTTACAGTGAAATGCTTACTTACAGGCCCTAACCAACAGTGCGATTTTTCAGTAAAAAATAGGTATTAGGTGAACAATAGATAAGTAAAGAAATAAAAACAACAGTAAAAAGATAGTGAAAATGACAGTAGCGAGGCTATATACAGGCACTGGTTAGTCGGGCTAATTGAGGCAATATGTACATGTAGGTATAGTCAAAGTGACTATGCATATATGATCAAAAATTGAGTAGCAGCAGCGTAAAAGAAGGGTTGGTGGGTGGGGGGTGGCGAGACACAATGCAGGTAGCCAATGTGCGGGGGCACCGGTTATTCTGGTTAATTGAGGTAATATGGACATGAATGTATAGTTAAAGTGACTATGCATAGATGATAAACAGAGAGTAGCAGCAGCGTAAAAGATGGGTTGGGGGGGACACAATGCAAAATGTCCGGGTAGCCATTTGATTACCTGTTCAGGAGTCTTACGGGTTTGGGGGTAAAAGCTGTTGAGAAGCCTTTTGGTCCTAGACTTGGCGCTCCGGTACCGCTTGCCATTCCGTAGCAAATAGAACAGTCTATGACTTGGTCAGGGAGGTGACCAAGAACCCGATGGTCACTCTGACAGCTCTAGATTTCCTTTGTGGAGATGTGAGAACCTTCCAGAAGGACAACCATCTCTGCAGCACTCCACCAATTAGGACCTTTATGGCCAGACAGAAGCCACTCCTCAGTAAAAGGCACATGACAGCCCGCTTGGAATTTGCTGAAAGGCGCATAAAGCACTCTCAGACCATGAGAAAAAAGATTCTCTGGTCTGATGAAACCAAGATTGAACTCTTTGGCCTGAATGCCAAGCGTCATGTCTGGAGGAAACCTGGCACCATCCCTTCGGTGAAGCATGGTGGTGGCAGCATCATGCTGTGGGGATGTTTTTCAGCGGCAGTGACTGGGAGACTAGTCAGGATCGAGAAAAAGAGAGATCCTTGAGGAACAGAGAGGAACAGAGAAATCCTTGATGAGAAACTGCTCCAGAGTGCTCAGGACCTCAGATTGGGGTGAAGGTTCACCTTCCAACAGGACATCAACCCTAAACACACAGCCAAGACAACACAGGAGTGGCTTTGGGACAAGTCTCTGTATGTCTTTGAGTGGACCAGCCAGAGCCCGGATTTGAACCCAATCGAACATCTCTGGAGAAATCTGAAAATAGCTGTGCAGCAACGCTTCCCATCCAACCTGACAGAGCTTGAGAGGATCTGCAGAGAAGAATGGGAGAAACTTTCCAAATACAGGTGTGCCAAGCTTGTAGCGTCATATCCAAGAAGACTCAATGCTGTAATCTTTGCCAATTGTGCTTCAACAAAGTACCGAGTAAAGGGTTTGAATACTTACGTAAATGTTTTTTATTTATTTTTATTGGCAAACATTTCTAAAAACCTATTTATGCTTTGTCATTATGAGGTATTGTGTGTGGATTGATGAAAAAACTATTTAATCCATTTTAAAATAAGGCTGTAATGTAACAAAATGTGGAAAAAGTCAACGGGTCTGAATACTTTCCGAGGGCACTGTATGTGATCACACAAATAAATTACAGATTCATTGCAGTTGACAGTTCCAACTGTGAGAACACAGGATAAGTATCTGTTAAGCCTGCCCATATGCTGAATGTCGCCATTAACAACAATTACTTCAACTCTGAGATCTAAAAGCACCAGAGGAGGGAGGTGAAGGTAACCCACCTGCTGTTTTTATTCTCCCTCCTCCACTATCACAGAATGTCAACTTCCCTAAATAGGATTACAGGATGCTGTTAGATGACACAGGTAACTGCTTCCACTCAGGCCACTCTCATTAGCTTCCATTAGAGATCTGAGCCCAAAGGCTACATGCTGCTTTTACTTTCAGCACTTCTGTTTGTGAAGCAGCAGCCCTATCATGGATATGAGCATTACTAGTGATTGATATAAGTATTAACAGCACCTTTAGAGCTGAAGCTCTTTAATCATCTGAAATGCACCACCACTGAATGTTGCTCTTTTTGCCCTGACACACTGCTACTGCTGTGATAGCCAGTCCTGACAGGCTGCCCCAGACAGACGGTGTCAATGGTGGCGCCACACAGGGCGGCAGACTGGGCAAGCTGTCCACATCTGAGTGCCAGTGAACCCAACTGACACACTGAAGGAACCATTTCCACCACAGTGTTACTTCAGCTATGGCGCAGAAAACTGTTGTTCTGATTTTACACAACACCACTTTTGGGGTTTTGATCATTATCTGCAAGTCTTGTGTAGCCAGATGAGACTCTGTACCCTCGCATTCGCTCTGCATCCTGGCTAGAAGAACCTAGAAGCCTGGCACGCGAGGCTACTTGTTTCCAGCATTGTGGTCAATTGCCACACATTGAAGTCTATACTGACCATTCATGGAATGAACTACTTACTATACAATTGAATTTCAAATTTGGGTTGGTCACTTTCATTTTTTAACTGGCCCTCACATGGCCCTTGGGCTGCATGTTGCCTGCCATTATCATTAGCTATAGGGTTGAGCACACTGAGAGTCTGAGACTGAATTCCCCCATCTCCTTCCGCCCGTGTCTGTATTCCAGGGGGGTCCTGGACCACCAGGGATGCCCGGGCCTCCAGGAAGACCTGGGAATGATGGGATTGATTGCATAGATTCTGATGGCACTCCAGGACCACATGGGGAACAGGTAAGACACATGTACAAAGACTGATGTGTTATACTGTACATCAATAAATGGAGACTGATCCAGTGTCAGTGTAGTTGACTTGACAGAGCTCTCTACTTTTATTAACAGGGTCTGCAGGGTTACAGAGGAGAGAAGGGTAGCAAAGGGGAGCTGGGTGAGTGGGTAAGAATGTTTCGTAGATTATACCTTAGTTTAACCCATACAAACACATTAAATATCAATGGACAGATGACAGAAACTCGTCAAACTCATCTAAGTAAATGTTTTAAGCAGGGCAAAGGTAATACTCTGACTATGAAGGTTTTCATTGCGACTAGAAATTTCAGCAGTGCCAGATGCATTATGTCGTCATGCTTTCCACTGGTTGGTTGTGCAAGAAATCCATGCAATGACCAATGAAGAAAAGTGATGTAAGCTAGACTTTTCTTTCATACCAGTAAGTTTTACCATCCATTTTTTGTAACAGTAATTATGTGTATTGTTCAGGGTCATGAAGGGGAACCAGGACCCCAGGGAAACAGAGGACGGAAAGGAGACAAGGTGACAGATCATCTTGTTTACATGGAACAAAATGTTCTCACACTTGAGTCTTTTTCATCACTGGTTCCGAAGCTAATTTTTATTCTAACTAATATCGTCTCAGTTTAGTGAGCAACCCGATAACACAATGAGGAATTCATATATAGTGAGTAATAACTACTTTTGGATATTGCCATTTCATCACATTGTACATCAGTTGCTTATAATGGTTTATCATGTTACATTTGAACATGTTGAAGTATGTTGAGTGTTTAAGTGGTTCCTTTCATGCTGTGTGCTCTGTAGGGAATACATGGAGCCAGAGGACAACTGGGCTTCCCAGGAACATCTGGACCTCCTGTGAGTTACACAGCTTTCTTTCTGTGTATTAAAATAGTTGTAACACAGTTTTCACCAACATTTCCCAAAACAGATTTACCAGTCTTCTGAAAAATGTCTGCTCTGTCTTGAAAGAGGCTTTTCTGTTTCTAAGGGAGACTTCGGTGGCATTGGTTTTGTTGGATCACCAGGCCCTCCTGTAAGTGATCCTGCTTCACTTTCATTTTGATCATACTCTGAAATGAATGTCCCCCAAGCTACCTATACAACCTATTCATCTCATTTTCAGGGCAAAATGAGACCAAGAGGGCCAAAAGGGGTACCAGGAGTCAATGGACCACCAGTAAGGACACATTTGAGCATGATATTGTAGGTATTGAGCCACGTGTCAACTCCCCTTACTAATCTCTCTGTCTGTCATTAGGGCCAACCAGGTCAGCTAGGCCACTCGGGACCACTCGGCCCTCAGGTGAGAATTCAACTTCTTGAATTGAAAGCTGAATTGACCCCACCCCTTATATTTACATCCAGATATACAATGTATATGTACTTTTCCACAACTAATATTTTTGTGTCTTATTCCAGGGCGAGCCAGGTCCTGATGGGATTGTTGGATTCCCTGGCGTTCATGGACCACAGGTAGGATCATGTAGTTTGTTCTCACTCTCATTGATTTGATCATGCTACATTTAGTCACAAGAGAATATGCACAATACATCTGTGCCAGTGATCATAGGCCATCTGAAAACCATTGTAGAAGATCAAGTCACATTTATTCTCCAGATTTACCTCACAATGAATGAAGAGGATCAATAGGTTTTTGATGTGTCTACAGGGAAAAACAGGTGCAGATGGGCCTGCAGGTCCGAAAGGGATTGCGTAAGTATCAATTAATGCTGAAGAATGTATTTTTAAAAAGCAATTGTGATTCATATTTTAATAAATTGTGCTTGTACTCTACATGAGTCAATATTACCCAATCCTTCATATTTTTAAATAGGGGGACGCAGGTGATGAGGGGGATATTGGAGAACCAGGACTCCCTGGGCTTAATGTAAGCACACACTAAATGTACAAGTAAGATGTGAATACTGATAACAATGTATTTTATTAAACCAATTATACTGTAAAAGTAATTCATAAACTTGGCCTCTGTTTTTCCCCCTCTTATATCAGGGAGCAAATGGCAAACCAGGAAAAACTGGACCCGCAGGTGACCCAGTAATTGAGTTGATATCGAAGTCTTAAGTATAAGTAATCATGTTAACACTTGTCAAACTACACTTAACAGAAATATAAATGCAACATGTAAAGTGTTGGTCCCACGCTTCATTAGCTAAAATAAAAGCTCCCAGAAATGTTCTATACGCACGAAAAGCTTATTTCTCAAAAATGTTGTGCACAAATTTGTTTACATCCCTGTAAGTGAGCATTTCTCTTTTGCCAAGATAATCTATCCAGCTGACAGATGTTGCATATCAAGAAGCTGATTAAACGGCATGATCATTACACAGGTGCACCTTGTGCTGGGGACAATAAAAGACCACTCTAAGATGTGCAGTTTTGTCACACGACACAATGCCATAGATGTCTCAAGTTTTGAGGTGCAATTGGCATGCTGACTGCAGGAATGTCCAGCAGAGCTGTTGCCAGAGAATTTAATGTTAATTTCTCTCATTTGGCAGTACGTCTAACTGGCTTCACAACCGCAGATCACGTGTAACCACAGCAGCCCAGGACCTCCACAACTGGCTTCTTCAACTGTGGTATCGTCTGAGACGAGCCACCCGGACAGCTGATAAAACTGTGGGTTTGCGCAACCGAAGAATTTCTGCACAAACTGTCAGAAACCGTCTCAGGGAAGTCATCTGCTGGTTCGTCGTCCTCACCAGGGTCTTGACCTGACTGCAGTTCGGCGTCCTAACCGACTTCAGTGGGCAAATGCTCACCTTCGATGGCCACTGGCACACTGGAGATGTGTGTTCTTCATGGATGAATCCCGGTTTCAACTGTACCGGGCAGATGGCAGCATGTATGGAGTTGTGTGGGCAAGCGGTTTGCTGATGTCAACGTTGTGAACTGAGTGCCCCATGGTGGCAGTCGTTTTATGGTATGGGCAGGCATGAGCTACGGACAATGAACACAATTGCATTTTATCGATGGCAATTTGAATTTACAGAGATACCATGACGAGATCCTGAGGCCCATTGTCATGCCATTCATCAGCCACCATCACCTCATGTTTCAATATTATAATGCACGGCCGCATGTCGCAAGGATCTGTACACAATTCCTGGTAGCTGAAAATGTCCCAGTTCTTCCATGGCCTGCATACTCACCAGACATGTCACACATTGAGCATATTTGGGATGGTCTGGATCGACGTGTACAACAGCGTGCTCCAGTTCCTGCCAATATCCAGAATCTTCGCACAGCCATTGAAGAGGAGTGGGACAACATTCCACAGGCCACAATCAGCAGCCTGATCATCTCTATGTGAAGGAGATGTGTCGTGTTGCATGAGGCAAATAGTGGTCACATCAGATACTGACTGGTTTTCTGATCCACGCCCCTACCTTTTTTTAAGGTATATTTGACCAACAGATGCATATCTGTATTCCCAGTCATGTGAAATCCATAGATTAGGGCCTAATGAAATGATTTCAATTGACGGATTTACTTATATGAACTGTTAGTCAGTAAAATCTTTGAAATGTTGAAATGTTGCATGTTGCTTTTATAATTTTGTTCAGTGTACACTATAAGGCACTATAAGGACATGTACCTTTGTCTCACAAAGTAACAATTCCATGATACTTCATTAGCCGTTTCATCCTGACACTGAACCTTTACTAACTCTGAAAAAGTTCTGGCTGGGTTTTCTAACTAATTCATATTCCCCTCCATATCAAACCTTCAGTTAACCTGTAACTGTTTGTGTGTCTGTCCATATTTACATTCCTCCTCTAGGGGATCAAAGTATATAAGAGAGGTGACAAGGGTGACACAGGATTTAAAGGGGACAAGGTGAGTGGACATTAGGCACATGGTTAACATTACTACATGTATTAGTTGCTGCATTTTATGTGACCCTACTCTCCTGTCAGACATGACAGTTCTGTTTATTTGCTTGCATCTTTTAGCAATTTACCTCCTTCCATCCCCTCACTGTGTATTCATTTACTTGTCCTCTCTGATGGGCAGGGAGAACCTGGGCCTCCAAGTAAAGGAGGCTTTAAAGGCAGAGGAGGGGCATCAGGGCTGCTGGGTAATGTTGGACCAGTGGGCACCCCTGGATTTCCTGGAACCAGAGTAAGTGGAACCTCTTTGATCTGGTCACACGCAGTACTGTAATGGGATGGGATTAAATATTATTACACCTGTTCAGATCACCATATCCTGATGTAATGGTAATTTATCCGTCTGTTTTAGGGTTATGATGGAATAATTTGGGAGAATGGTAAGCAAGGAAAAGATGGGCCAAAGGTGAGAGCAGTCTGGAAGTGAAGCCAGCATACTTTACCTTGTAGTGATCCAGATTGACTCTTGTATATTCATTATCTGTCTTTGCAGAGTAACAGAGGTCCTACCGGTGGACAAGGTGTTGATGGACCTAGAGGCGATAATGTACTGAAAATTGTTTGCGCTTACTTTTGACATTCATTTGTGTAGTCATTTTGCATATCGTACTTGTTTAGAATTTTTGACTATTTTGGGGGTGGGGGGGGGGGGGGGGGTTTCACAGGGTAGAGATGGCCATGCGGGATTTTCTGGTTTGCCAGGCCCTTTTGTAAGTGGAAATAGTCTGTTTAATTTGATGGATCATTCTTATCTGACTGTGGCTCAATGTGTCTGTCTTGTCCACAGGGAGAGATTGGGAAGTCAGGAAAGAGAGGAGCTGAAGGAGAACCTGGTATTAAGGTTCCTGTGAAACTACTCTTCTTATTCTGTCTATACAGCTTCCTGTCATTGTCTCAGTAGAAAAAATAACTTCAGTCACCATCAATCCTATTTTTGGTGAAGAATTGACCTGATATTACAATTGAGATATCCAGACCTCCAGTTGTTTTCCTGTCAGTATGTTTGAGGTCTTGTATTTTCATCTGACACTTGGATTTGAATCACACAGGGGAGGCCAGGAATTCCAGGAGTCACTGGACTGAAAGGGCTGAAGGTAAAACTTTTACTTCAGGGTGCAGTCTTGCCACACTTGCAAATGCTGATATTATCACTAGAGGGACAGAATTCAAGTGAAAACTAGAGAAAAATGGAATGGAACATGTCTTTCTTCACTTAGGGACTTCAAGGCCACCTTGGGGGTAGGGGACTGGATGGAACACATGGACCCCCGGTAAGATCCCATAGTACTGTGTGTGTCCTGTGCCAGAGATGGTCCTGTGTCTAATATACTCAGAGGTGTCACACACATACTGTATGTGGTTTGACCATGATCCCTGTCCTCTAGGGACCCATCAGAGGAACTGCAGCTGACGGGGAGTCCGGATCTACCGGACTAAGGGTAATATTTTACAGTTCAGATGTTTATTTTGCTGTTATATGCCTTTTCAGGCTCTTTGGCACTCCTAACGCTTATACTTCCCACTGGGCACAGACATCAATTCAACATTCCATGATTCAATGTAATTTCATTGAAATGAAGTGGAAACAACATTGATTCAATTAGTGTGTGCCTAGTGGCTTGTGTTATACAGTGCATTTGGAAAGTATTCAGACCCCTTGACTTTTTTTGTTATGTTACAGGCTTATTCTCAAATGTATTAAATAGTTGTTTTTCCTCATCAATCTACACACAACATCCCATAATTACAAAGCAAAAACATTTTTTTGGGGAAATATCACATTTACATAAGTATTCAGACCCTTTACTCAGTACTTCGTTGAAGCATCTTTGGCAGTGATTATAGCCTTGAGTCTTCTATGACACTCCAAGTTTGGCACACCTGTATTTGGGGAGTGTATTTGCAGATCCTCTCAAGCTCTGTCAGGTTGGATGAGGAGCGTCGCTGCACAGCTATTTTCGATCGGGTTCAAGTCCGGGCTCTGGCTGGGCCACTCAAGGACATTCAGAGACTTGTCCCAAAGCCACTCCTGCATTGTCTTGGCTGTGTGCTTAGGGTCGTTGTCCTGTTGAAAGGTGAACCATTGCCCCAGTCTGAGGTCCTGAGCGCTCTGGAGCAGGTTTTCATCAATGTACTTTGCTCCGTTCATCTTTCACTCGATCCTGACGAGTCTCCCCGCCATCCGTAGGGATGGTGCCAGGTTTCCTCCAGACGTGATGCTTGGCATTCAGGCCAAAGAGTTCAATCTTGGTTTCATCAGACCAGAGAATCTTTGCTTCTCATGGTCTGAGAGTCCTTTAGGTGCCTTTTGGCAAACTCCAAGTGGGCTCTTATGTGCCTTTTACTGAGGAGAGGCTTTCATCTGGCCACTCTTCTATAAAGGCCTGATTGATGGAGTGCTGCAGAGATGGTTGTCCTTCTGGAAGGTTCTCCCATCTCCACAGAGAAACTCTGGAGCTCTGTCAGAGTGACCATCGGGTTCTTGGGTACCTCCCTGACCAAGGCCCTTCTCCCGCGATTGCTCAGTTTGGCCTGGCGGCTAGCTCTAGGAAGAGTCTTGTTGGTTCCAAACTTCTTCCATTTAAGAATGATGGACGCCACTGTGTTCTCGGGGACCTTCAATGGTGCAGAAATGTTTTGGTACCCTTCCCCAGATCTGTGCCTCGACATAATCCTGTCTCGGAGCTCTACGGACAACTCCTTTGACCTCATGGCTTGGTTTTTGCTCTGACATGACATGCACTGTCAACTGCGGGACGTTTCCAAATTATGTGCAATCAATTGAATTTACCACAGGTGGACTCCAAGGAGGATCAATGAAAAAAGGATGACCTTGAGATCAATTTTGAGTCTCATAGCAAAGGGTCTGAATACTTATGTAACTAAAGTATATGTTTTTTATTTGTAAAACATTTGCAAAAAAATCTGAAAACCTATTTTTGCTTTGTCATTATGGGGCATTGTGTGTAGATTGATGAGAAAAAAAATATTTCATCAATTTTAGAACAAGGCTGTAACAACAAAATCTGGAAAAGGGGAAGGGGTCTGACTACTTTCTGAATGTACTGTACTTAAATCCATATTCAACACTTGCTGATTATTACATGTCTTAGGGAATGGTGGGGAAAACTGGAGAAACAGGGATTCAAGGTCCAGTTGGGAAGAATGTGAGTATTTTTCTGTTCTTTACTACACACACTAATATTCAGCAGTTTGTAAAATTATAAAATGGAACATATTGACTAAGCATGGTGTAATTATTTTTCAACAGGGGGATTCTGGAAGTAGAGGAATCACTGGCAAACCAGGAAAGCCAGGAGTCAAGGTAAGTCCCTGTTACCCCATACAGAATATGCTGTTTCAACACTCTTTACTTTGCAAATAATTTAAGTCTCTGAAATTATGCAAATGTTGTTTAGTACTGTATTTTGCTACCAAACCAAAGCATTGTCATCCGTTTTAATAGCTTTTCGCTTAGCTATGTCTGACTAGGGGATGTTACAAAGCAGTTGTATTTGTCAGTGTTTTAGTGGATTTTGTTTGTCAGTTTGTTTACCATCCTTTACATAGGGTGCCAAAGGCAAAGAGGGTCCTAATCATTCAGAATGCAGTGTACAGTATATAATGGATTTATGTAAATGCAAGCCCCCATTTATGTTACAGGGGAAACCAGGTCCTCCTGGCCGTCCAAGAAATAGGCGACCTGAATACCTTGGAAAAATAATACGATTTTAAAAAGTTGGTACCCGATTTATTGTAATCTAGACCTGTTTATTTTACTGTAAAACTGAGGAATCATACTCTGCAGTCCACACAAAATATTTCCTCAAAACAATTGCGTAACCTGCACTCCATGTCTCAGTCTTAAGTTATTAGTAAAACCTCCTAAAGTGAGTGTTTTTGGATGGCCGTTTTCCCAGCAAAACTGGACCGTGACCAGAACGCTTGACTCATTCCCTGACCATCACTCAAGCAGCTCCTTCAGCTGGCCTCAGGGCACCAAAGACAGCCCTGCAACCACCTGCAACGAGTTGGGGCTGATTCATCCACACCTGCAGGATGGTGAGTATAGCTCAGCAGGTAGCAGTTAGACTGGCCACTTAGCTGATGTAGGCAACAGATCTAGTGAAGCCAACCTCTTGTCCTTTTTAGAGCCAGAGGGTAATTTGTCCAATGTGTTAGTTTTACAAAGGTGTGATCTTTCCAGGAAACCTTTACGTGGACCCTAACCAGGGCTGCCCATTTGATGCCCTGCAAGTGTTCTGTAACTTCACTGCAGGAAGGATGACCTGTATACCTCCTGTGCTGTCACAAGTAAGTAGCTTGTCCTGAAATCGTACAACTTTGCGTATCTCTTGAGCAGAATATTGAAGGCTAGTAACCAAAAAAGTGATGGAGTGCTGCATCAGATGAATCACCCGATCTCAACCCAATTGAGATGGTTTGGGATGAGTTGGACCGCAGAGTGAAGGAAAAGCAGCCAAAAAGCTGGTTGAGAGAATGCCAGAAGTGTGCAAAGCTGTCATCAAAGCAAAGGGTGGCTACTTTAAAGAATCTCAAATACAAAATATATTTTGATTTAACACTTTTTGGTTACTATATGATATGTATTCTACAATGTAGAAAATGGTAAAATAAAGAAAAACCCTGGAATGAGTAGAGCTGTGTTCGAATACCCATACGAACATACTGTATACTACATAATGAGTATATACTACATACTATTAGTTCATTTTAGTATACTGTAAACGAATAGTATCCTTTAAGTTGAGCGTACTAGCTTTTCACCGGTCTACCGGAAGTTGATGCTGTTGCTATGCAACCTCTTGCTAGCTAGTTAGCATAACAAATTGGTAGTTAGACATTTTACGACTTCGGGTGTGTTCTTAAATTCAATCTGGAGTGCTCGTAAATTCATATTTTGGCAAATTTTGTACGACATCCGGGAAATTTTGGCATACTAACAATATCCATACTATGACCAATAAGCATACAATATACTCAATTCACGTCACAAATAGTACGGTTAGTGTGCGTAGTATTAGTATTTGAACACAGCTTAGGTGTGTCCAAACTTTTGACTGGTACTGTACATCATTTAAACACTTTTTTTTTTTTTCATTTTGAAAAGGCATGTTTTTATTTTTATTTCTATAGATAATAGGAAAATGGGAACCAGAAAAAAAGTATATCAAGCGGTTTAGCAAGCTTGATGGTGGCTGTAAGATGACATAATGCACTGTACATTTAGAATCCATCTACAACTGCATTACTGTAACTGATCCAAATTATTTCTCTCTCTCCTACTGTAGTTTAAGTATGCCGATCTTGATGTGGTTTCTACGGTTACACATCTACTTTGCCGCTCAGCGCCTGACCATCGCCTGTCCTGTTAACTACACTAGCAGAGCAATCAGGAAAAATACAATAAACAGGGTTCTTCACTTTCTGGGAGACTCCGGTGTGGAGATTGGTTCAAACTATATGATAGTGTCGAGGAATGGTTGAAGTAAGACCCAAAGAAAAATGTAGACCATTATACACACTAGGGTTGAATATTTTCCAAATGTTCCATCCTGAGAATAAATCACTTTTCTCCTGGGTAACCTGGTATTTCCAACCAAACTGTAAGTGTCATTCAAAAGCATTATAAAACATATAAAATAGACCTACAGTGCATTTGGAAAATGTGTTCAGACCCCTTGACTTTTTCCACATTTTCTTTCGTTACTTCCTTATTCTAAAATTTATGTTTTTAAATTATCCTCATCAATCTAAACACAATACCCCATAATGTGCAAATGTATAAATAAATAAAAACTGAAATATCACATTTACATAAGTAGTCAGACCCTTTACTCAGTACTTTGTTGAAGCACCTTTGGCAGCGATTACAGCCTCAAATCTTCTTGGGTATGACGCTATAAGCTTGGCACACCTGTATTTGGGAAGTTTCTCCCATTTTCTGCAGATCCTCTCAAGCTCTGTCAGGTTGGATGGGGAGTGTTGCTGCACAGCGATTTTCTCCAGAGATGTTTGGTCGGGTTCAAGTCCAGGCTCTGGTTGGGCCACTCAAGAACATTCAGAGACTTGTCCCGAAGCAACTCGTGCATTGTCATGGCTGTGCGCTTAGCTTCGTTGTCCTGTTGGAAGGTGAACCTTCTCCCCAGTCTGAGGTCCTGAGTGCTCTGGAGCAGGTTTTCATCAAGGATCTCTCTCTGTACTTTGCTCCGTTCATCTTTCCCTCGATCCTGACTAGTCTCGCAGTCCCTGCCGCTGAAAAAAACCCACAACATGATGCTGCCACCACCAAGCTTCACCGTAGGGATGGTGCCAGGTTTCCTCCAGACGACACACTTGGCATCTTGGTTTCATCAGACCAGAGAATCTTGTTTCTCATGGTCTGAGTCCAAAAGTGCCTTTTGTCAAACTCCAAGCAAGCTGTCATGTGCCTTTTACTGATGAATGGCTTCCGTCTGGCCATTCTACCATAAAGGCCTGATTGGTGGAGTGTTGCAGAGATGGTTGTCCCATCTACACAGAGGAACTTTGGAGCTCTGTCAGAGTGATCATCGGGTTCTTGGTCACCTCCCTGACCAAGGCCCTTCTCCCCCGATTGCTCAGTTTGGCTGGGCGGCCAGCTCTAGGAAGAGTCTTGGAGGTTCCAAACGTATTCCATTTAAGAATGATAGCGGCCGCTGTGTTCTTGTGGACCTTCAATGCTGCAGAAATGTTGTAGAAACATCTCAAGGATGATCACTGGAAACAGGATACACTTGAGCTCAATTTCGAGTCTGATAGCAAAGGGTCTGAATACTTATGTAAATAAGGTATTTCTGTTTTTAATATTTTATAAATTTGCACAAAATTCGAAAAACCTGTTTTCGCTTTGTCATTATGGGGTATTGTGTGTAGATTGAGGAAATGTTTTTATTGAATCCATTTTAGAATAAGGCTGTAAGGTAACAAAATGTGGAAAAGGGGATCTGAATACTTTCTGGATGCACTGTACAGGGCTATATATCAATCTAGAAGAGGATTATCTATTTTAGATGCAATTGGAATGGAGTTGATGGAGAAATAAAGACTCCGTGAGAGTGCTCCCACGTGCACTGATTTAAAGCAACAATATTTGAGTGATAGACTGTTTTGAAAACACTGCAGCTGAAATTAAAAAAAACGAAATCTTTACAATTAAAAAACAAGGTGACCCCCGAAAGCCAGATGGAGATGGATAAATTAGACAGACATTCTGTCTTTATATTAGTGTAGCATAGGCTATGCTGCAGCAAATGTATGCCTTCCTGTCACAAGAAAAAAAGTTACGATGATGAGATAATTGGTCTACATGCATTGTGAACTGCGCTCCATACTGAGATGGACTGTCTTTCCCCACCCTGAGCGTTGATGATTCATCATGCAAAGGCCGTAGAGAACCAGATTTAGACATTTAGCAGTTCCGTTTCACGCCATGCTGTTCATATAAATAATTTATTATAACTTACCGGTTAATTGCAGTTATTTATCCCGGGAAAAGGGAGTGATTTTGGGCGGTAAATCCCGGTAACCGGGTTCCCGCCATTCAACCGTAATACACACCTAGTACATTTGCTGCTTTATGTTAACTACATGACAAGTCATTCTACATAATCATTGTAATTCACCGCCTGGCCAGTTGATGTCAGTCAAGACTTATAAAAAGACTACAAGGCCACAGTACAGTGTGTGAAACCAATGTTGTGTACTGTAATTACAGCCTGGTATTTTCTGCTTGTTCTCCCATGTCTGTCACTCAAGTGGAGGTACGAGTATGGGGGAGCACAGAGATCCATAGAGGGGACTTGGAGCTGTTGCCCCTCAGGGACGTTAGTGTTGAGGGAAGGGGAGACCACTGGGACACAGACCTCAGAGCTGTCCTGGGACATTTGTGCTTTTTGTAGCCTCCGTTTATCCAGAGAGAAGCAGCAAGCACTGCCGTGTTTATGGGTCAAGATCATTTGGCTGCAATTCCTCATCAGGACAAAAGAAAGATATCTCATGTTGTCTGTTTGCTGTAGCGCTTATGTGTAATTGCGATAACAACTAGCTGTACTGTATAATGAAATATGTATTTTGGAGTTATTTGATAAGTGTTATAATGTGTATTTCATAAAGAAAAATATATAGCTGTTGTGTTGTTTATCTCCTGCATATCGATTATTTTGTTTATTATTAATTTTTCTCAGTGATGCACTGTGTGCTTATATATGCTTCATATTTGATTCATGTGGATGTTTTAAGAATGTAATGTACTCATTTTTATTTTGTTAAGCTTTTGTAAATATGTCTTTGCTAATATTTGATCTCTTGTTTTTTATTCTTGCAGACGAATACCTGAAAACTTGATGACCTCGGAAATCTGGGTTGTTTAAACTAGTTGTACATTGATATGTCACTTCAGCTTACTTTACAATCACTTTCTTTATCACACATTTTATGGTTTACAGCTATAATGCAATAAACAGCAGTACACCCTGTTGTCACAAATGGAATGAACCGAAATACAGTTGAAGTCGGAAGTTTACATACACTTAGGTGGGAGTCACTAAAACTCGTTTTTCAACAACTCCACAAAATTCTTGTTAACAAACTATAGTTTTGGCAAGTCGGTTAGAACATCTACTTTGTGCATGACACAAGTAATTTTTCCAACAATTGTTTACAGACAGATTATTTCACTTATAATTCACTGTATCACAATTCCAGTGGGTCAGAAGTTTACATACACTAAGTTGACTGTGCTTTTAAACAGCTTGGAAAATTCCAGAAAATGATGTCATGGCTTTACAAGCTTCTGATAGGGTAATTGACATCATTTGAGTCAATTGGATGTATTTCAAGGCCTACTTTCAAACTCAGTGCCTCTTTGCTTGACATCATGGGAAAATCCCCCCAAAATTGTAGACCGCCACAAGTCTGGTTCATCCTTGGGAGCAATTTCCAAATGCCTGAAGGTACCACGTTCATCTGTACAAACAATAGTGCGCAAGTATAAACACCATGGGACCACGCAGCCGTCATATCGCTCAGGAAGGAGACGCATTCTGTCTCCTAGAGATGAACATACTTTGGTGTGAAAAGTGCAAATCAATCCAGGAACAACAGCAAAGGACCTTGTGAAGATACTGGAGGAAACGGTAGAAAAGTATCTAAATCCACAGTAAAACGAGTCCTGTATCGACATAACCTGAAAGGCCGCTCAGCAAGGAAGAAGCCACTGCTCCAAAACCGCCATAAAAAAGCCAGACTACGGTTTACAACTGCACATGGGGACAAAGATCATACTTTTTGGAGAAATGTCCTCCGGTCTGATGAAAAAAAAATAGAACTTTTTGGCCATAATGACCATCGTTATGTTTAGAGGAAAAAGGAGGCTTGCAAGCCGAAAAACACCATCCCAACCGTGAAGAATGGGGGTGGCAGCATCATGTTGTGGGGGTGCTTGGCTGCAGGAGGGACTGGTGCACTTCACAAAATAGATGGCATCATGAGGCAGGAAAATTATGTGGATATATTGAAGCAACATCTCAAGACATCAGTCAGGAAGTTAAAGCTTGGTCGCAAATGGATCTTCCAAATGAACAATGACCCCAAGCATACTTCCAAAGTTGTGGCAAAATGGCTTAAGGACAACAAAGTCAAGGTATTGGAGTGGCCATCAGAAAGCCCTGACCTCAATCCTATAGAAAATATGTGGGCAGAACTGAAAAAGCGTGTGCGAGCAAGGAGACCTACAAACCTGACTCAGTTACACCAGCTCTGTCAGGAGGAATGTGCCAAAATTCACCCAACTTATTGTGGGAAGCTTGTGGAAGGCTACCTGAAATGTTTGATCCAAGTTAAACAATTAAAAGGCAATGCTACCAAATACTAATTGAGTGTATGTAAACTTCTGACCCACTGGGAATGTGATGAAAGAAATAAAAGCTGAAATAAATCATTCTCTCCACTTTTATTCTGACATTTCACATTCTTAAAATAAAGTGGTGATCCTTCCTGACCTAAGACAGGGAATTTTTACTAGGATTAAATGTCAGGAATTGTGGAAAACTGAGTTTAAATGTATTTGGCTAATGTGTATGTAAACTTCCGACTTCAACTGTAAGTGCAATGAATTATAATATGAATGTTTTTTGTAGGATGATGGAAAACTGTTGTAGCAGGCTACTGTATTTATTACAGAATGTGATTTGCAAGATTAACCCATGGTGGGTAGAATTGTTCCTAACTGCTGTTCATACAGAGCATGTGCAGTAGGTTTATACACGTTCATACATTGAGGACTCATCATTATGTTAAAATGTTTTCTCATCCTCTCCTGCTAGCATGCCTTTAGACCATAGAGCTATGGCTTTAGACCTATCTACGCCAGGGCACTGTTTTGCCTCTAGCCAAAAGCATAAAAGTAAAAGGATGTTAATCCCACACAGAATGTATTTATATCACAGCGAGTAAAACTAATCCAACGCTGGAATTACACAGATCCTCATGGTTTATATTGTCATTAAATTCAAAAATATTTTCCTGAATATAATTTATAATCACCACCACATAGATGGCCTATGGTTGCAATCATATTCCCTCAATGACTCATAATCTACGTCCCTAATGGCACCATATTCCCTGTATAGTGCACTACTTTTGACCAGAGCCCAATTGGCCTGTAACAATGTCAAATACATTTCAGTAGCCTACCACTACAGCACTTGCACATGCATGCAAAATAAAGGTTTTAATAGAGGCCTAATTGTCTTCTCTTCTGCAGCAACAATTTAGCAGTTATTGCCCATGCTTGCACAATACAATTCTAATTGAGATGATTCAACGTAAATAGTGTACAAGGACTGTTGTCAATGTTCTCACCATACTCCAAGCTCTAACCTAACTTTGATGATATTTTGCCTATGAAGGACTGTGTCCATGTGTACTCTGAGGTTTCTTACATGGACAGCTTGTCACAGAATGTAAAATGTAATTTCCCAAGTTGCTGTAACCATGTAGACCAATTGAATTCACCACACTTTAGCGCATGATGCCATTACACTGGTCTGGAGAGGGGAAAAAAATAGGCCTAGTGACTATTCATGATTAATGATTCAATTAGGTTCCAATCCACTCCAGTGCATTCAGAAAGTATTCAGACCCCTCCCCTTTTCCACATGTTGTTAAATTACAGCCTTATTCTGAAATGGATTAAATTAAAATAAAAATCCTCATCAATCTACACACAATACCCCATAATGACAAAGTGAAAACAGGTTTTTAGAAATGTTTGCCGAAAAAACAGAATTATCTTATTTACATAAGTATTCAGTCCCTTTGCTATGAGACTCGAAATTGACCTCAGGTGCATCCTGTTTCCATTGATCATCCTTGAGCTGTTTCTACAACTTGATTGGAGTCCACCTGTGGTAAATTCAATTGATTGGACATGATTTGGAAAGGCACACACCTGTCTTTATAAAGGTCCCACAGTTGACAGTGCATGTCACAGCAAAAACCAAGCCATGAGGTTGAAGGAATTGTAGGATTGTGGCAAGGCAGGGAAGGGTACCAAAACATTTCTGTAGCATTGCAGGCCCCCAAGAACACAGTGGCTTCCATCATTCTTAAATGGTAGAAAATTGGAACGACCAAAACTCTTCCCACAGCTGGCCGCCCAGCCAAACTGAGCAATCGTTGGGAGAAGGGCCTTGGTCAGGGTGGTGCCCAAGAATCCAATGGTCACTCTGACAGAGCTTCAGAGTTCCTCTGTGGAGATGGGAGAACCTTCCAGAAGGAAAACAATCTCTGCAGCATTCCACCAATCAGGCCTTTATGGTAGAGTGGCCAGACGGAAGCCACTCCTCAGTAAAAGGTTCATGACAGCCCGCTTGGAGTTTTCCAAAAGGCACCTAAAGGACTCTCAGACCATGAGAAACAAGATTATCTGGTCTGATGAAACCAAGAAGAATTTTATTTCGGCCTGAATGCCAAGCGTCACGTCTGGAGGAAACCTGGCACCATCCCTACGGATGGCAGGGAGACTCTTCAGGATCGAGTGAAACATGAACGGAGCAAAGTACAGAGAGATCCTTGATGAAAACCTGCTCCAGAGCACTCAGGACCTCAGACTGGGACTAAGGTTCACCTTTCAACAGGACAATGACCCTAAGCACACAGCCAAGACAATGCAGGAGTGGCTTTGGGACAAGTCTTTGAATGTCCTTGAGTGGCCCAGCCAGAGCCCGGACTTGAACCCAGCAATGCTCCCCAGCCAACCTGATAGAGCTTGAGAGGATCTGCGGAGAAGAATGGTAAAAACTCCCCAAATACAGGTGTGCCAAGCTTGTAGCGTCATACCCAATAAGACTCGAGGCTGTAATCGCTGCCAAAGGTGCTTAAAGTAAGGAGTCTGAATACTTGTGTAAATATGATCTGTTTTTTTTTAATAAACAATGCAAACATTTTTAAAAACCCACTATTTCCCTGTTAACTTCGCAACTTAGTCCTGAAGTCATTTGGGATTCATATTCCTCACCGGCACTGGTAGACTTTGGAACTGAATGAATATGAAAGTCTGACCCATAATTTATTGCTTTGCTTTAATCACATTTTCTCTATTTATTTTAGGGACAATGGAGATGGAGCAACACAACAGCAAAAATCTCAAACTGAAGAAGAAAGCAGAGGTCAGATTACTATAAAACAGAATGTGTTGTCAGCAGGTCAAATATGTTCTATTGGTTCTGAGCCAGTGATTAGATGCTGATGTCACATCCTCCTAACAATGTTGTTTGTTCTCACATGTCACCTGTTATTGATTGGGTCCCAATGATTCAACAAAGTTCTCTTTGTTCTGTCACTGTGTGGATCAGGGGCGAAAATCTGATATCAACTTTGGAGGGGACAATTACATTAAATTTTCTCAAGAGCAATTCCTGAGGGGGACACCAAAAGTAGTGCTGTAACACATAGCCTACATTGTAATATGGTAAATGTATATTGAGGAACCAAAGAAATAAGGTGTTTGCCGTACTCCTAACTACCGGTACCCAAAACTACACAACTAATCACAACAGCAATACCATTGCCTTTAACACATCTTAGTTCAGTCACCAGTTTAAGTTGAGAGTGGGGGTATCCATGGCATTTTCCAATTATGGTCCTATTTTACAAGTCAAAAAAATTGAGAACCTTTCATAATGTTGCCAAACAAAGACTCAACAAACCTACCTGAGACTCCCTGTCTCTGCCAGTCTGTCCCTGCATATCTGTCCCCAACTCTGCTGTCTGTGTGCCATCTGTTGCCTGCTCTGCCTAATGACATCATTGTGAAACATTTCCATTAGAATTTCATTTCATTTCTTTCTTATGAACATTTTATCAACTAGTCTTTGAGATATTAGGCTACTAGGGTTCTTACTTTGCGTTTTGGTGTACTGAAAAATACTCTGATGTCCGTCTTATTTTTCTGCCATTTTTCTACCTGGCTGGCTACACACACACACACAGTGTGTAGGTTATTTACAGTAGGAGATGGGCTTCTATCATCTTATCTTCTATCATTCTATTTGGGCTTCGATCTAAAAGGTAGCTAGCAAATGTGAAACGGATTGCAGTGACAAGAGTTGACAGCTGTATGAGTTCACCATTTACACAACATATGCTGCAACCTTTTGTAATTTTAAGTTTGTTTCATATTGGCTGGCTTCCAACAATAGCTGAATTTGCAAAGCTAGCGAGTACCAATTCCGTTTCAGTGGTGTTTGCTATAATCTTTGCTACCCGGGTTAAATAAAATAAATAAATAAAAGTTCCCTTGCGACAATTTAGCTTTTGCAACGAGACCATTAAATATATTTAAGACAATGGTAGAAGAGAGTGTAGTTCTGTTCAGTTTGGACTTCAGTTTATTGCTAACCTTATCACAGGGACTTTGAAGCACTAACATACATCATCTGCATGCTGATCTTGGAATAAATTGATGATAGCAAAGATTCCATCTTTGACGAGGCCACATAAATGGAATAGGTACTAGCTAGCTTAATAGTTAATATTTGCGCGCTAGCTCTGCATATTCAGCTAGTGTGTGTGCGCGATTGACTGGATTAACCTCACGTCAGTTACGTTCGTTGAGTGCCTTTCAGACAGTAGATACGACCCCTCTGTTAGCTTGCCAACTAAGAAACTGCCAGTGGATCAAACCATTGTGAGGCAAAGGGTGGGGGGGTCGCAATCTTTTGAAACTTAAAAACGCGCTATTAAGTGTCTATAATCAGCACAATTGCTTTCATTGTGTATTATTAATATTATTTAAATTACGTAGTTATGTTTCAGTGATATATTGGGGGGGACAAATCATATTTTTCCCAGGATGGGAGGGTCGTGTCCCCCCCCCGGGATTTCCGCCCCTGGTGTGGATGTGCCTACTATACTCATAAAACAGTGTTGTGTGCCATGGCTCTGCACTGCCAAATCCCTACTGGACTGACTAAATCTCCTTTAAGCCTATATGACCTGTAATCTTGTCATTTTAAACCCTGGCTTTGCCTTGTTTGTTTTCATATCTGGTTATTTGTGCATTATAAAAAGAGCTTATAACTAACAGAGCAAGCCGAAGTGATGTAAAAGGCTGTACTCATCTGCATCTCTCTTCCACGTTGTAGGAGTCAACCTAAGTAATTGAGTGGCCAAATGAAAGTTTCACAGTGAATCGAAGTGCAGACTGAAGAGAAAAATCCACTTAAAACATGTTTTGCTTTATGTATTGTTGAACATTGTAATTGGCTGAACTATGAATCAGCTTATCGCATCATAGTCATGGGTGAAATGAACACATGTCCTATCTGTACTGTACGCAACAAAGCAAAAACTAAAATCCTGAGAGCTCCCTTATTTGCACACAACGTAAAAGAGATTGAGGGCTGTTTGTTTAGTATAAAGGTCACCTGACCTCTACCCTCATCAGCTGTTACTGTGCAAACATAAACTAGACAGAACAATCGCCACAGTCTTTCTGGGCATGAGGTCATCATTTAAAAAAAAAAAAAAATGTTAAAGGGTCATCATTGTCTCCAGCTACAAAAATGTTGGTTACCTTAGTATCTGACTTAAAATGTGTCTAATATCATATGGATTTAAATCATGACTTATTTTTAATTCACAACCATCCTTTTCATATCACTGGAGCCTGCTCCTGTCCCTGCTGTCTTCTTCCCTCCTCTGTCTGATAAGGAGAGAAGTAAGCTCAGGTACTGAGCCTCTCACTTCTCCCCCTGCCCCCTTTTGCCTTCCACCCTTCTCCATCCTGATCTGCTCTCTTACTATGTCAGAGATCGACATGACATGTGCCATAGTCCTGTGTGTGTTCAACTCTATCCTGCCAGGATAACTTCAGTCTACACATCCTCACTCACAGCCAGCCTGTCCCATCGGTATGACACTCTTCCTGCATCTTCATTATATTGTGTACTGCAGTGGTTCCAAACTGTGGGGTGCACGATGGGTCTGCAGGCGGGGTGCCCACCCCCACCCAAAGAAAATTTTGAAATACACTACCGTTCAAAAGTTTGGGGTCACTTAGAAATGTCCTCGTTTTTGAAAGAAAAGCACTTTTTTTTTTGTCCATTTAAAATAACAACTTGATCAGAAATACAGTGTAGTCATAGCTGGAAACAGCTGCTTTTCCATGGAATATCTACATAGATGTACAGAGGCCCATTCTATTAACTATCACTCCTGTGTTCCAAAGCCACGTTGTGTTAGCTAATCCAAGTTTATCATTTTAAAAGGCTAATTGATCATTAGAAAACCCTTTTGCAATTATGTTAGCACAGCTGAAAACTGTTGTTCTGATTAAAGAAGCAATAAAATTGGATGCAGGATGTTGTTCCCCAATGTTGGAAGTAGGGCCTGAGTGAAAACGTTTGGGAACCCCTGGGGTACTGCGTCACTCAGTATGGACAATTATGTTAACTACCTCCATATTGCTAGAGCAATAGTTTAAGGAATGGAAGGAAGGACATCATAAGTCATCTCTGTGCGTTTCCCTCTCTCTAGGAGTTCTCGTTCTCTTCTTAGCCTTCTTTGCCTTCCTGCACTGCTGGTTCAACGCCTTTGCTGGTATGCTACGGTTTGCTGTCGAGATGTTTTACACCTTTCCTCGATCATATTACTCTTTTAGTCCATCATTGACCAGATCTGCAGGACACTAGTGCCAGTGCTCACTACACTGCCTCAATGACACCTAAGCTCTATAGCAGACATGGATGGACAGATATTTGGATACTTTATATAGTTTAGCTGGCCATCTTCTTTACTGTTCTTTTTTATATAGATTTTGCTTCACAGGATTGGTGGAACACCCTTTGACAATTACTACCACACCTGGAACGTGGTGGTTAATGACTGGCTGTATTACTATGTATATTGTGAATTCCTAAGGGTGAGTGTTGTGTTATTGTTGCACTTAGTGTTAATGTTACTGTTTTTACAATATTTAGATAATATCCCTCACATTGTTTTGTAACTCTAACCTTAAACATGCAAGCATTCCTCTACTCCCAGGAGTGGTATGTACAGTGCTACTGCCCCCTTCAGGAGGAAAACATCACTGCACACATTGGAAAATATAAATGTAGCCTTGTATATTAATTTACTTTATACTTGAGTAGAGGCTCTTATCTAGGGTGACTTAGATGAGCAAGTATGGTTAAGTGCTTTGCTCAAGTGCACATCGACAGATTTTTCACCGAATTAACCTTTCGGTTACTGGGGCAATGCTCTTAACTGCTAGGCTAGCTGGCTCCCTTTTTAGTTTTATCAAAGTTCCCATTCCTTTTAGCTGGGGGAAATTACTCTACTTTTTCATTTCAAATGCACTTTCAAGGCGAATATGGTAAATCGTGAAATGGCAGCTTTGCCTAAAAGTTTACCTCTTATCAAACATGCAGTAATACACTGCTCAAAAAAATAAAGGGAACACTTAAACAACACAATGTAACTCCAAGTCAATCACACTTCTGTGAAATCAAACTGTCCACTTAGGAAGCAACACTGATTGACAATAAATTTCACATGCTGTTGTGCAAATGGAATAGACAACAGGTGGAAATTATAGGCAATTAGCAAGACACCCCCAATAAAGGAGTGGTTCTGCAGGTGGGGACCACAGACCACTTCTCAGTTCCTATGCTTCCTGGCTGATGTTTTGGTCACTTTTGAATGCTGGCGGTGCTTTCACTCTAGTGGTAGCATGAGATGGAGTCTACAACCCACACAAGTGGCTCAGGTAGTGCAGCTCATCCAGGATGGCACATCAATGCCAGCTGTGGCAAGAAGGTTTGCTGTGTCTGTCAGCGTAGTGTCCAGAGCATGGAGGCGCTCCCAGGAGACAGGCCAGTACATCAGGAGACGTGGAGGAGGCCGTAGGAGGGCAACAACCCAGCAGCTGGACCGCTACCTCCGCCTTTGTGCAAGGAGGAGCAGGAGAAGCACTGCCAGAGCCCTGCAAAATGACCTCCAGCAGGCCCCAAATGTGCATGTGTCTGCTCAAACGGTCAGAAACAGACTCCATGAGGGTGGTATGAGGGCCCGACGTCCACAGGTGGGGGTTGTGCTTACAGCCCAACACCGTGCAGGACGTTTGGCATTTGCCAGAGAACACCAAGATTGCCACATTCGCCACCGGCGCCCTGTGCTCTTCACAGATGAAAGCAGGTTCACACTGAGCACATGTGACAGACGTGACAGAGTCTGGAGACGCCGTGGAGAACGTTCTGCTGCCTGCAACATCCTCCAGCATGACCGGTTTGGCGGTGGGTCAGTCATGGTGTGGGGTGGCATTTCTTTGGGGGGTTGCACAGCCCTCCATGTGCTCGCCAGAGGTAGCCTGACTGCCATTAGGTACCGAGATGAGATCTTCAGACCCCTTGTGAGACCATATGCTGGTGCGGTTGGCCCTGGGTTCCTCCTAATGCAAGACAATGCTAGACCTCATGTGGCTGGAGTGTGTCAGCAGTTCCTGCAAGTGGAAGGCATTGATGCTATGGACTGGCCTGCCCGTTCCCCAGACCTGAATCCAATTGAGCACATCTGGGACATCATGTCTCGCTCCATCCACCAACGCCACGTTGCACCACAGACTGTCCAGGAGTTGGCGGATGCTTTAGTCCAGGTCTGGGAGGAGATCCCTCAGGAGACCATCCGTCACCTCATCAGGAGCATGCCCAGGCGTTGTAGGGAGGTCATACAGGCACGTGGAAGCCACACACACTACTGAGCCTCATTTTGACTTGTTTTAAGGACATTACATCAAAGTTGGATCAGCCTGTAGTGTGGTTTTCCACTTTAATTTTTAGTGTGACTCCAAATCCAGACCTCCATGGGTTGATAAATTGGATTTCCATTGATTATTTTTGTGTGATTTTTGTTGTCAGCGCATTCAACTATGTAAAGAAAAAAGTATTTAATAAGATTATTACTTTCATTCAGATCTAGGATGTGTTGTTTAATTGTTCCCTTTATTTTTTTGAGCAGTATATATTTTGCAAATAATCTAGTTAGAGAATGTTTGAATGTTTTTATGTTCAGTTTCTGTATTTTGTGTCTACTGGTCCCCAGGGTGTTTTCAATCATGTTGAGGGATTATTCAACAAAATGAATCTTTGTTTGCAATGTTATTACTGGTAGGACTACTATGAATGTTACTATGAATGTTTTGTCAGGTGTGAAGCCTTATGCACATGATCAGAAATGTACTGCTAATAAAGAAAGCATATTTATTCAAAAGCAATATTGAAAGTGATTCTATACAAATCAGCAATTCATTCTACACCTGAGCTTGAATTGGTGGAACCTGCTATTGCAGCTGGGTGCTCCAATGTTACAATTCTGAATATGACTGATACATTTCAGGCTAAACTTTTGACTGGTAATGTGTATATATGTATTCACTTGATTAGTGCCAAAATATATTAAGCTTTGGCAGGTTTAGATTGTGAGGTACTGTTCCAAATAGCTAACGGTACTGCTATGTTTGTACAGTGCATTCGGAAAGTATTCAGACCCCTTGACTTTTTCCACATTTTGTTACGTTACAGCCTTATTCTAAAATTGATTAAATGAATTTGTTTCCTCATCAATATACACACAAAACCCCAAAATGACAGGTGTTTAGAAATGTTGTCCTTTAGGTGCCTTTTGGCAAACTCCAAGCGGGCTGTCACGTGCCTTTTACTGAGGAGTGGCTTCCATCTGGCCACTCTACCATAAAGGCCAGATTGGTGGAATGCTGCAGAGATTGCTGTCCTTCTGGAAGGTTCTCCCATTTCCATAGAGGAACTCTGGAGCGCTGTCAGAGTGACAATCGGGTTGTTGGTCACCACCCTGACCAAGGCCCTTTTCCCTGATTGCTCAGTTTGGCTGGGTGGCCAGCTCTAGGAAGAGTGTTGGTGGTTCCAAACTTCTTCCATTTAAGAATGATGGAGCTGTTGTGTTCTTGGAGACCTTCAATGCTGCAGATATTTTTTGGTACCCTTCCCCAGATCTGTGCCTCACCACAATCCTGTCTCGGAGCTCCATGGACAATTCCTTCGACCTCATGGCTTGGTTTTTGCTTTGACATGCACTGTCAACTGTGGGACCTTATATAGACAGGTGTGTGCCTTTCCAAATCATGTCCAAAAAATATGAAAATTACATGTCCAATCAATTGAATTTACCACAGGTAGACTCCAATCAAGTTGTAGAAACATCTCAAGAATGATCATTGGAAACAGTATGCACCTGAGCTCAATTTAGAGTCTCATAGCAAAGGATCTGAATACTTATGGAAATAAGGTATTTATGTTTTTTATTTTTAATACTTTTGCAAAAATGTAAAAAAAACGGTTTTGCTTTGTCATTATGGGGTATTTTGTGCAGATTGATGACGAAATTGTTTTTATTCAATTAATTTTAGAATAAGGCTGTAACGTAAAAAAAAAAATGAAAAGGTCAAGGTGTACAAATCAGCTGTTTATTTTTCTCTCAGGCATTTAAGATTTTGGAGATTTAAATGTGTAATCTCATCCCGCAGATGGCGCTGAAATGTAAAATGTCAGAATTCCCACACTGACAATACATTGTTAATTGATAATCCCAAATGATCCATAATTTTCCATTTTACTCAGTAGATAAGTAATTATCTAAACGGAACCGCTTACAATTGTGTGTTATCTGAGGAAAATGTACATTGATATTTATCCTATCGAGAGATTTTATTGCAAGGCTACTTCAGCCTGGCTGTGTTTCAATTGGGGGACATTTCTGTGCTGTTTACTACAAATTACTATTTGTTTTACTATTTCAGTGTTTTTTTTTTAATTTATTTGAGACAACAGCTCACTTGCAACCTTTGAGCGTCTCGATGTCTTCTGATCATTTAGAACATTACTTTTTGTTTTACTCCAGAGTGATACTTTTGTTCAGATATCTATATTTTTTTTAACAGAGATTGACATTCCTCTATTTTTCTTGAGATCAATTTATGGAGTTATGGTGTTTAAAACATTTCTGTGAAAATGAGTGTTTTGAGATATGCTTGATGTAATTACCATTACAGTGCATTAGGTATTGTTTGTCAGGTGGTGCCCGCTTCAAAACTAAGCTATGAATCTTTGAGAAAGTCTATTGTTGGTCTTTGTCACAAAATCCTGGGTTAGAATTGTGACTTTTGTATTTCAAAGCACAGTTTTGGTTTTTGATGTAGGCCAACCTTCCATATAGAATATTGTACATTTCACAATGTTAAGACAATTGGAATGGATTTTGGCAAATGCTTCTTGTCACAGTTTTTTGTTAATTTAAACTGTATTCAGTTCAATCACAGTCGTGATCAATGTCCATGAAATCACATCAGTGTACAGAATAGACCGTGCAGGCATGAAGCGTAAACTGTGTCATGTCAGGGGTGATGGCATAAACACAGTATGAATGTTTTCTGTCACTGCAAAAATAAAATGTTTTTTTTTTAATGGGATAAATAGCCATAACACAAATAACAGATCAATGTTATGACAATATTTCAATGCTTTATGTTAAACGTTGAACAATATACATGTCGTTTTTCCAGAGGTCTTATGTCACACATACAAGTTATGAACAATGCAATCATGGTGGGTGCCATGGTAATAGTTGGTCCAGGGAATGTCATTCTCCTATAGGGTGGAGGGTCAATGATGTATATAATCATTGGTTGGTCCTCGGGATGTCCGTCATCTAGTGGCTCTGAGGTCCTAGTAACGTTGGGGACTTGTAATGGATCAATGTGATCTGGGGAGTGTGGTGAAATCCTCTTCCTAAATAGTAAACTCTATTCTGCGGTAAAGATGGCGGCTGCAGAAGGGGCGCGCAGTGGCCGGAGCACGGCGAAACAACCCTGAAGGGTCCATATTTCGTAGAAACTCGGACGTGGGGGACTGAACATTCCTGCCTCGAGATCCCACGGACCGTTGGCAGAGAGTTTTCAGTGAGTTTTGCTTTATTGTTTGAGGCAAGGTGGGTGGGTTTCACCGATACTAGCTATCGAGCTAACGTTAGCGAGATAAGCTAGCTTGCTAGCTAGGACGTCGGGTGGAGAAAAGGGTGTCGAGGAAGACTATTCGGAACAGGCCGCTCCACAATTGGGGGATGTGAACCAGGAGTGTGCAGGGTTGGCTAGCTTCGTCCCGGACATCTTTACACCGAACTGCGGGGATGGGACAACAGGTAGGCCGCGTCGGTGAGGGGGCTTCAACAGGACTCCAACCGCCACCACCGCAACAACACCCGGGCAAGGGGAACAGGGGAAGTACAGGGAGGAGACCCCGGGAAGTCAGCAGTACCGGAACGGCACCAGGCAGGGTTGCTGCCGTTAACGTGCCGGACCCAGCAATTAATATATTCACCAAGCATTCAGGTAGGAAAAGACACATAGTATTATAAAATTGTTTATTTTGTCAATTGGTATGTCAAGTAATAACGGTAGCTAGTTAGTCAAACTGATTTATTTAGCGGGTGTTTGCTAGCTAGTTAGCTAACGTGCTAACTAGTTTACTGCTAGTCAACTCGGTGCCCGACTACGACGTCCGTAGCGGAAATACAAGAACTTGCTATCATCAGTGACAGCTCTAGTTGTACCGTTAGTCAGTTTATGTTTGCTAGTTCTCTTGATTTCTAGGTAAGTGTAGCTCGTCAGTGCTACTACGAACGTGGATTGTGTTTCGTTTTTCTGAGACAACAGAGAGGGATGGGGGGGAAACGTTTCAGGACTGCACAGCTGCAAGGAACAAAAAGGACCGTTCACGTCTATGGCGACCTGGACTCCGAGTCCGAGATGCTTGTTAAACGATGATCTCTGCCACCCGGGATGCAGTGGCAATTCCACTCCCTTAACTCACTATGGCAGCCACAACAATACCACATTTCAGCCTGGAGTGATTTGCAAGTATGGTCTTTTAAAACATAGCCCACTCAACAGAAAATTGTTGTGCAAAGTCACTTTGAATTATGTTTGTGTAACAAACTATAATCCAACATATTCCTTGAGGATAGTGCTTTCATAGATTTTAATTAAGGTACTAAAATACTCACTGTGCTCAACCTTGTGATGTAGTAGTAGTGGCACACTCACATTGGTGTTCTAGGGGGGGTAAATTGGATAGATATACAGTACCAGTCAAAAGTTTGGACATACTCATTCTAGAGTTTATCTTAATTTTTTACTATTTTCTACATTGTAGAATAATAGTGAAGGCATCAAAACGATGAAATAACACATGGAATCATGTACTATCCAAAAAAGTGTTAAAAAAATAAAATTATATTTTAGATTCCTCAAAGTAGCCACCATTTGCCTTAATGACAGCTTTGCACACTCTTGGCATTCTCTAAACCAGCTTCACCTGGAATGCTTTTCCAACTGTCTTGAAGGAGTTACCACATATGCTGAGCACTTGTTGGCTGCTTTTCCTTCACTCTGCAGTCCAACTCATCCCAAACCATCTCAATTGGGTTGAGGTCGGGTGATTGTGGAGGCCAGGTCATCTGATGCAGCACTCAGTCACTCTCCTTGGTCAAATAGCCCTTACACAGCCTGAAGGTGTGTTGAGTCATTGTCCTGTTGAAAAACAAATGATAATCCCACTAAGCGCAAACCAGATGGGATGGCGCATCGCTTTGCAGCAATTCGACCATGAAGGCCAGATTCACGCAGTCTCCTCTGAACAGTTGATTTTGAGATGTGTCTGTTACTTGAACTCTGAAGTATTTATTTGGGCAGGGGTAACAGGCACACCTGTTAACTGAAATGCATTCCAGGTGACTACCTCATGAAGCTGGTTGAGAGAATGCCAAGAGTGAGCAAAGCTGTCATCAAGGCAAAGGGTGGCTACTTTGAAGATTCTCAAATATAAAATATATTTTGATTTGTGTAATACTTTTTTGGTGACTACATGATTCCATGTGTTATTTCATAGTTTGATTTCTTCACTATTATTCTACAATGTAGAAAATAGTAAAAACAAAACCCTTGAATGAGTAGGTGTCCAAACCTTTGACTGGTACTGTACGTACAGTCATTATGCCACTATCTAGGCCTGCAATGTGTCAATGGCACTCAGGAGTTAGTCAAGGCTATCAGTAAGGATCTTCCTATGTTGAAACTATTATTACATTTAGTCAGCGAAGTCCTGCTTTGAGCTACTGTAGAAGTAATTGCCATTGTGTGTATGTTATCGAGTTCTGTAAGACCATTTAGGGATGCATTGTTACAGAAGTTGAGAATGTTATTCTGTGTCTGACGAAGACACTGTATATCCGTCCACAATTGCAACAACTATCCAGTCTCTACTGCTTCCGTTGAGCTTTGCTTTACCCAAGGGAAGGTCAGTCAGTCTTGCATGGAATCAGATGTGATGGGAATGGCGAGAGTGTAAGGCTCGTCCAGTAGTTGTTTTTTCAGCTCTCTGCACAGGGGCAAAGCGAGACCTGTCACATCTCCACAATGAACCTCTTCAGCTGGAAACGCAAACCTGCAAAGTGCACACTGTCTGTACTTTCAAATGTCCAAGTGTCCTTTTTATAACTGGATACATAGCCAAGTGTTGAAAGGCTATTACCTTGTAAACCCTCACAATATAATGGAAGTATGAAAGCATTTGTCTGTGCGACTCTCTCCTTGACCGAGCAGGAGCAATTCTAATTTAAGCCTAGGCTATATGATGCAGTTCTATCCTAGCAGTGCCGCTGTTGGTTAAAATAAATGTGTTGTGAAACCATTGGGCCATGGGAGTAAAGTCAGCAATGTCTGTCGAACATGGTTTTGTCTATTCATAGGATTTGATCCCTTCACATCTGGCTGAGTTATGTCACCATGGCTGATTCTAAGGAAGTTTATTATTTTGCAACAAAGCCCATTTCCTCCTTTTCTTTAGTCCGTACGATGATTTTCCGGTTCTTCCTGGGTAATTCCACGGTGATGCTTAGACTCCAGATTTTTTTTAAACTTTAAAATGTAAGACAAACTGTCTTTCTGTGCTGTCATTCTGTTAGCAGTCTTTGCATCGCCACTGTTCTTCTAGTAAATTACCACAGAAAATTTTACAAACACATTAAGTACTCCTTGTGCATAGAGTTGTAAAGTTGGTTTAACTTTGCATTAATTCTGCATCATTGTGGAATTGCCCTCCTCCTTTTAGCTGTTTTGGGGTTGTTAGTGTTGAACAGTTAATCCTTTGTATGGTTTGTCAGTTGTAAAAGGCCTAGGCCAATTGTGTCCCCAAATGAAAGTACAATGACATCATGTTGCGTTTGATACCGTGGCTACTTGAGATGGATGCCTCACTCTGTGACCCTTTTGAGGTTTGTGTGTAGTACATGTACATGTATTTTTGCCTGAAGGAAGTGATTCACTGTGGGGACGGACACAAGTTCTTCTGAATCAATGGCCTCTGCATCTCCCTTTCCCCCACAGGCAAGTTGACTCAGCTTGTCCCTGTTGGCCCACAATGCCATTTTGGTATTTCTTTATTATTTATTCATTGTCTCCGGCCCTTACAATAAGTTTTTCTGCAGCGTTATGAAAACCAAAGCCTACGTTGCAATTTGAAGCTGGAAGGTAATGGTATCTTTGTGATACGCAATATGAAGCCCAAGAAGGCTTGCATTCCCTCTAACCACATGACTTTAGAGTGCTCACTCAGCGTAATGCTCTTCTGATCAAGTGAACTTTTATGGCGCATGTGTGGAATATGGCCTCTTATTTGGCTTTGCTTTGGGCTCTCGCTTGTTTGCAGAATTCACAGAAGTGATTTGGCTATCAAGCCCATAAACCGCTCAGCAGGTTCAGGTCGAGAGCAGGTTTCATATACTTGATTAGGAAATGGGCCACATGTACAGTGCATTTGGGAAGTATTCAGACCTCTTGACTTTTTCCGCATTTTGTTACTTTCCAGCCTTATTCTAAAATGGATTCAGTTGTTTTTTACCCCCTCATCAATCTACACACAATACCGCATAATGACAAAGCGAAAACAGGTTTTTAGAATTTTATTTTCATAAGTATTCAGACCCTTTGCTATGAGACTTGAAATTGATCTCAGGTGCATCCTGTTTCCATTGATCATGCTACAACTTGATTGGAGTCCACCTGTGGTAAATTCAATTGATTGGACATGATTTGGAAAGGCACACACCTGTCTATGTAAGGTCCCACAGTTGTCAGAGCAAAAACCACTACCATGGGGTCGAAGGAATTGCCTGTAGAGCTCTGAGACAGGATTGTGTTGAGGCACAGATCTTGGGAATGGTACCAAAACATTTCTGCAGCATTGAAGATCCCCAAGAACAGTGGCCTCCATCATTCTTAAATGGAGTTTGGAACCACCAAGACTGGCCGCCCAGCCAAACTGAGCAATCGGGGGAGAAGGGCCTTGGTCAGGTAGGTGACCAAGAACCCAATGGTCACTCTGACAGAGCTTCAGAGTTCCTCTGTGGAGATGGGAGAACCTTCCAGAAGGGCAACCATCTCTGCAGCACTCCACCAATCAGGCCTTTATGGTAGAGTGGCCAGACTGAAGCCACTTCTCAGTAAAAAGCACATGACAGCCCGCTTGGAGTTTGCCAAAGGGCACCTAAAGGACTCTCAGACCATGAGAAACAAGATTCTGTGGTCTGATGAAACCAAGATTGAACTCTTTTTGGCCTGAATGCCAAGCGTCACTTCTGGATGAAACCTGGCACCATCCCTACTGTGAAGCATGGTGGTGGCAGCCGCATGCTGTGGGGATGTTTTTCAGCGGCAGGGACCCGGAGACTAGTCAGGATCGAGGGAAGATGAACAGAGCAAAGTACAGAGATCCTTGACGAAAACCTTCTCCAGAGCGCTCAGGACCTCAGACTGGGGGCGAAGGGTCACCTTCCTACAGGACAGCGACCCTAGGCACACAGCCAAGACAATGCAGGAGTGGCTTCGGGACAAGTCTCTGAATGTCCTTGAGTGGCCTAGCCAGAGCCCGGACTTGAACCCGATCGAACATCTCTGGAGAGACCTGAAAATAGCTGTGCAGCGATGCTCCCCATCCAACCTGACAGAGCTTGAGAGGATCTGCAGAGAATGGGAGAAACTCCCCAAATACAGGTGTGCCAAGCTTGCAGCATCATACCCAAGAAGACTCGATGCTGTAATGGCTGCCAGAGGTGCTTCAACAAAGTACTGTGTAAAGGGTCTGAATAGTTGTGTAAATGTTGTATTTTAGTTTTTTTTAATTATACAGTTGCGAATTCCAAAAACCTGTTTTTGCTTTGTCATTACCAGGTATTGTGTGAAGATTGGGTGGAGGGGGGGACAATTTAATCCGTTTGAAAATAAAGCTGTAATGTAACAAAATGTGGCGAAAGCCAAGTGGTCTGAACACTTTGCGAATGCACTGTATTTAACATCTGCCCATGACCCCTGATACATTTAAGCTGATTTGCATTAGGGATCAATTTGGATTAGTCAAATCCACTTTTCTATATCTGCAAAGGCCCCAACAACCAAAATAAGTCACACAGTACTGAAAATAGAGTTTTGGAGGTGGCTGTGAGATTTTAACTAATTTAAACCTGATGTAATAATGTATCTTGTTGACTTTCAGTTTAATGCATTCAGTTGTACAACGAACTAGGTATCCCCCTTTCCCTTTTACCTTTATTTAACTAGGCAAGTCAGCTAAGAATAAATTCTTATTTTCAATGATGGCCAAGGAACAGTGGGTTAACTGCCTTGTTCAGGGGCAGAACGACAGATTTGTACCTTGTCAGCTCGGGGATTCGATCTTGCAACCTTTCGGTTACTAGTCCAACGCTCTAACCACTAGGCTACCTGCCACCCCCTTTATCTGGGTGACTGGGTCCTCTGCCCTACCTTGCATGTCACCCAGAGTTGCATCCTTCAGCCACTAGAAGGAGCTCAGTCTCATAATTTTCAGTCCTATAGATGCAGGGCAGTTGTTAATTTGCATGTTTAAGAGGGTGTGTATGCTTTTCCGTTCAATAAAGCATATTGATTATGGCAGTGGGGTGTGTGTATATATTCTGGGATGGTTGCTTCATGAATTATTCATCCTTCCTCTCTCCATGTGCCTGACTGGTGAAAGCATGAGGCTGGAGACTAAAGGCAGCATTTTAATCCTGGTTATTTTTGACTGCATTAACAATGCCCAGACCCTGTCCTTCCCAGTATGTCTCATTCTGCTCTCATTAAACACAGGATTAAGCAAAGGAAAGGAAGTGATTTGAGTCGACTCATTGCTGCTGTTGCAGATGCTGACGAAACCTCCCACGTGCGCTCTGACACTCACACACCCACCGGTATATCATGTTACTGAGTTTGTTTACACTACAGAATGGCAAGTTATTTACTGTCTCTTCACTCTCTTGTGAAACTTAGTATAGGTTCAGATATAACATGCTGTACAGGGTGGGAAATTAACTTTTTGTTTCATTAGCCACTGTAACAGGTAGATACAAAAATCTACCAGCCACAATATGTTTTTGGCATTATTACACCAGAAATCACAAGTAACTGATGAGTATGCCTTGTAATATTTCTAAAACAAAAAAGGTATTACTAGTAAGAAGTAATTTAGTATATTGCTCAATGCTTTCATTTTTGTCACCGAAGTATTAACCATGTTAAAATAAATAATTTGAAACAAAAGTGGAACATTTCTACAACTTGAACGTCAATAATCAACAATGTTCCTGTCCTGCCACAAAATGCTGAGTAATACGGCTTATTTATTATTATTAGTTCAGGACTCTTAACGCTGACATTTTTTACAAGGAGTACATCAATTATTTAGTAGCACACATACATTTAAGAGCACAATTCAATTATTTGAGTCTTGTAATGATAAGAAATTACAGTAAATTACTAATGTTTTTGGACTGTTCTATGCTCAGTCAAGCATAATTTACCCCCAAATATGAGTCATTAGGTGAAACAAAAATGTTCAGCTGCCCCTTTAAGAGGTGGGCCATTACTGTAGTAATAGAACTCCTTGTCTGTCAGAGATGATCATCTCTGTCTGCGCTACCGGCAGACAGTTGCAGTAAACTCTTAACTAATAATGAAAAACAACCTAGCATGTGAACACAACTATGTAACAAGCCAAGAAACATGAGGACAAAGTTGCACTTTAGTAGCCTTTCTGGTCAACTCAACCAACTTCTACATTTTGGCCTTTGGATAGTTTTTTTTGAGTCGGGGCCGCTGCTTATAACTTACTACAAGTTAAGTATAACAAAAAATAAATGTAATGTGTCAAATTATATCCAGCTCAGGGCTCCAGCTATGCATTTGGTTTGCTAATTTGTTAGCTACGTGGCTAGATGTCAAGATCAAGCTTCTTGGTTACGGCAGAGACATTCAATCCCCTCCTGAATCAAGATCACTTTTGCCTAAATTGTTTTGTGTGTTAAAAAAACGCTTGGACGGTATGAAAATCTGGATACCGCCCAACCTTATCGCCAATGCCAAATCTACCCGCATTTGGTTTTTGGCAAGTATTAATTTCCCACCCTGATGCTATATGAATGTTATGAGGGTACTGTTGGTTTTCCATGGGGGGGGACTGGTCTATTGGACTGCTGTTTTAGTGTTGATTGGGTTTCAGGACTTGGCCTGTGTTGTGGCTGACTGCTCTATCAGTGCTTATCCAGAGATCCAGGCACATGACTTGGACCCTTCTACCTCAGCAACTCTTTCCACCGTCACACTCATCCGCGATGGTTCTCTCTGTGCCCAAAGCTCAGCTCAAATACTTCATCTTCATTCCCTCTCTACTCGTCTGCTTTATCTTTCTCTCTCTCATTCTCTCTCTTTGTATCATCTTAGTGGAGTTGAAATTGAGCACTGCTTTGGCCTGGTGTAATCCTCTCCGTCTTCCCTCTTCTTCCCCTCCGGTTTAATCACACACCAGAGTCAGCATTAATCTGGCACTTCGTGGCGCTGCCAGGGTCATCTCTATGCTCTCTTGTGTTGAGCAGCAGGGGTGAGACCAAGGAGCTCAGCCACAGAGAAGGCCCATTTATCTCTCAATGGACTGGGATCATTTGCCCCATTCAAAGAGAATATTGCGAGTCACAGAGTGGCTAACTCAGATGTTATCAAAAGCCTTTTTCATACTGTGCCTTGTCCTTGTGCTGGGCAGATTGGGTGGCCAAGCCCTGCACATGGAAGCAATGGGAATGTAATCTCAGCAAGCTCTGTGTACCATCACACAGGAACATGAGACCCACTGAAGTCGGTGTAATCCTCTTCAGCCAGGCCTGAATCCTCATGGTCATTCCAGCAGTCGCTCAGTTAAAGGCTGCCTGTCCTCTCTCCTACAGTTGGAGTTATGGGATTCATTCTAGTTAGGCTACGCTACACTAACTGTGGCTAATAGAAGACCAGCGGCTGCTGTACAATTTCCGTAATATCATGCGGTCTATTGAAATTAGATGTTATATTCTCTGCCGCAGGTACCGCTTGTTCCTGTCAGGCTAATCTGTCTGGACTGTGATGCAATATCTGTATACCATTTTTCTTTCTAACTGATGTAATCATCTCTAGGCTTGCATCTCTACACCACACAGAATGCTCTCTCTGGTCTCTCCAGAACAGTGCCATGGTGAAAACCTCACCACACTGTTGTGTCAACCTCATTCAACACTTTTACTTGGAGATAAACCCCTTATCTCAACACAGACATGTTTTTGCAAATGCGTGTAGATAATGAAGTATGGCCAACTGTTGTCTGGGAAGCTCTTAAAGCATATATTAGAGATTTGTATCATGTCTTACTCTTCACATAAGAAAAAGACCCATGATGAATTAGAAATACTAGAACAGAAAATCCACAATTTAGAAAGAAAACACAGTTTAGATATAAAGAAATGCAAACACGCTTCAACAGTTGAACACTGAAGCTTGAATACTACCAATAAACACCCGATCTACAGCGATTGCAACCATGAAATCCAAGCAACAATATATTGAGCAAGGTGAAAGTGTAGGCGCTTGCTTGGCAAAGTAAGAGGAAGAAGAACTTACCCTCCATAGCATTCAAACCCCAGATAGTAGCATAACAATGGAGCATTATGAAATCAACTCAGTCTTTGATACAGTGTTTGATAACATGTTTTTAATCTGAAAACAAAAGTTCAAGGAGGATATAGACAATTTCCTTAAAGGGATACTTCGGGATTTTGGCAATGAGGCCCGTTATCTACTTCCCCAGAGGAAGATGAATTTGTGGATACCATTTTTATGATTCTGTGTCTAGTATGAAGGAAGTTAGAGGGAGTTTCACTGCTAGCGTTAGGCCAATGCCTCGAAGTATATGGGCATCTGCTAGCATACTAGACATAAATAATGGTATCCACAACTTTATCTGACTCTGGGGAAGTAGATAAAGGGCCTCATTGCCAAAATCCTGAAGTATCCCTTTAAGGCCATTTTATAATTAACCAGAGAAAATGAATATGGATGTAAACATTACCCCGGGTGAATTGTTGGAGGCCATCAATCTACAAAATGGGAAACCTCTTTTTTTAATTATGGATTCCTAGTGGAATTTTATAGACACTTTCGTCACAAATTGCTGGCCTATATTATTATTTATGCTCACAACGGCTTTAAAGCAAGATGAACTTCCCCATCCAGTATGGAAGGATCCCCATGATTATGGGTTGATACTGAAAGAAGCTGCTACGCCAAAGAAGTTGATTGCCAAGTTATATAAAGGGTTGATTTGAAACTCTACCTGATGGTTCAGAACCCTGTAAGGAAAAAATGGGGAACGGATCTAAAGGAAGAAATTGAGGAGAAACGTTCAGACCTGCTCCTACAACCTGTATGTTATGCACCCAGAAATGTCACATCTGTTGGTGATTCAAAAAGCACGAAGGAACCCTATTACAGTGCATTCGGAAAGTATTCAGACCCCTTTTTCCACATTTTGTTACATTACAGCCTTATTCTAAAATGGATTCCGTTTTTTTTCCCCTCATCAATCTACACACAATACCCCATAATGACAAAGCAAAGAAACATTTGTATTTATTTAAAATGTGATTTCTTTTTTAAAATTGGTATTCAGACCCTTTACTCAGTACTTTGTTGCACCAGCTTTTGCAGTGATTACAGCCTTAAATCTTCTTGGGTATGATGCTACAAGCTTGGCACACCTGTATTTGGGGAGTTTAATACATTTTTCTCTGTTGATCCTCTCAAGCTCTGTCAGGTTGGATGGGGAGCGTTGCTCTATTTTCAGGTCTCTCCAGAGATGTTGGATCGGGTTCAAGTCCGTGCTCTGGCTGGGCCACTCAAGGACATTCAGAGATGTGTCCCGAAGCAACTTCTGTTTGTCTTGGCTGTGTGCTTAGTGTTGTTGTCCTGTTGGAAGGTGAACCTTTGCCCCAGTCTGACGTCCTGAGCACTCTGGAGCAGGTTTTCATTGAAGATCTCTCTGTACTTTGCTCTGTTCATCTTTGCCTCAATCCTGACTAGTCTCCCAGTCCCTGCCGCTGAAAAACATCCCCACAGCATGACGCTGCCACCACCATGCTTCACCGTAGGGATGGTGCCAGATTTCCTCCAGATGTGACGCTTGGCGTTCAGGTTTCATCTTGGTTTCATCAGACCACAATCTTGTTTCTCATGGTCTGAGACCATAACGTTAGCTGGCTGGATCTCTAGCGGACATTATTCGTTTCCCAGAGCTGTTTGCGTTTCTAGTTAGAGCCTAAGTTAGCTAGCTAACATTGGACCTGGTTGGTTAGCTCCCAGCACTGTGGTCATTGTTGGCACTTTGTAAATTGTTATTTAACTAGCGAACGGTAGTTGGCTGGCTCGTTAGCTAACGTTACGTGATGTGTGTACAACACCCGTTGAATGAATATGGCTGGTGTCAGTAAACATCTCCAAAAAATATAATTTTCTCTCTATTTGATATATGACTTGGCCTATTAAGACACTCAGTTTAATGCATGCTAGGTTTCTCCTGCCACGCTATTTCAGGATCAAACAGTGAAGGAATGAAACGGACTTCTAGGTTAAGTTGATTTTGAATAACCCAAAAACATGGGAGTCCTAAGGTAATAATGAGAGAGCGATAGAAAAAATAAAGCAAGATATAAAAATCGAATGAGAAATTTGAACAAGCCTTACAGATGAGCAAAACATTATAAGACAAAAATTATGCATGCATACGAGGGCCGTAAAAAAATCCCTCACCATTGCGAACCAAACAACCAAAGGCCTGATCTTAATTACGGAAATATCATAAAAGCATTAAGACAAGTTATGAGGAGTATTTTCCAAATTATTCTAATAGTGTTCAATGTCCTTAAGTTGCAGCTTTAAAATGGGAATAATTATGAAAGTCCAAGCCTATGCTATACAGATATTCTAGGCCACAAGAAGTGAAATTGAGCAAACAATACCAAGGTGGAAAAATCAAATGAGTCAGAACAGAACTTGGGCTACAACAGCTGAGCTTATCGACTAAATTATGCATAGTTGGCCTAGGCCTGTTAACATTTTATTCTAGCTATGTACAACCTACCTAAAACGCATATAGTAGCCTAATAAGAAGGGAGGATGAGGCAAAGATGTTATCCAGTTCTGAGGACAGCTGAGTTGCTCTGCATTCCATGATTTACAATCTATCACAAGATGCACAGCCAGCAAGGCTCGCTTTAGCACACAGATAGGCCTTTTACATACACTTACAGTGAGGGGGAAAAAGTATTTGATCCCCTGCTGATTTTGTACGTTTGCCCACTGACAAAGAAAGGATCAGTCTATAATTTTAATGGTAGGTTTATTTGAACTGTGAGAGACAGAATAACGACAAAAATATGTCAAATGTTATAAATTGATTTGCATTTTAATGAGGGAAATAAGTATTTGACCCCCTCTCAATCAGAAAGATTTCTGGCTCCCAGGTGTGTTTTAAACGGGTAACGAGCTGAGATTAGGAGCACACTCTTAAAGTGAGTGCTCCTAACCGCAGCTTGTTACCTGTAAAAAAGACACCTGTCCACAGAAGCAATCAATCAATCAGATTCCAAACTCTCCACCATGGCCAAGACCAAAGAGCTCTCCAAGGATGTCGGGGACAAGATTGTAGACCTACACAAGGCTAGAATGGGCTACAAGACCATCGCCAAGCAGCTTGGTTAGAAGGTGACAACATTTGGTGTGATTATTCGCAAATGGAAGAAACACAAAAGAACTGTCAATATCCCTCGGCCTGGGGCTCCATGCAAGATCTCACCTCGTGGAGTTGCAATGATCATGAGAACGGTGAGGAATCAGCCCAGAACTACACGGGAGGATCTTGTCAATGATCTCAAGGCAGCTGGGACCATAGTGACCAAGAAAACAATTGGTAACACACTACGCCGTGAATGACTGAAATCCTGCAGCGCCCGCAAGGTCCCCCTGCTCAAGAATACATCCCCGTCTGAAGTTCGCCAATGAACATCTGAAGGATTCAGAGGACAACTGGGTGAAAGTGCTGTGGTCAGATGAGACCAAAATGGAGCTCTTTGACATCAACTCAACTCGCCATGTTTGGAGGAGGAGGAATGCTGCCTATGACCCCAAGAACACCATCTCAACCGTCAAACATGGAGGTGTTTGACGGTTTGGGGTTGTTTTTCTGCTAAGGGGACAGGACAACTTCACCGCATCAAAGGGACGATGGACAGGGCCATGTACCGTCAAATCTTGGGTGAGAACCTCCTTCCCTCAGCCAGGGCATTGAAAATGGGTCATGGATGGGTATTCCAGCATGACAATGACCCAAAACACACGGCCAAGGCAACAAAGGAGTGGCTCAAGAAGAAGCACATTAAGGTCCTGGAGTGGCCTAGCCAGTCTCCAGACCTTAATCCCATAGAAAATCTGTGGAGGGAGCTGAAGGTTCAAGTTGCCAAACGTCAGCCTCGAAACCTTAATGACTTGGAGAAGATCTGCAAAGAGGAGTGGGACAAAATCCCTCCTGAGATGTGTGCAAACCTGGTGGCCAACTACAAGAAACGTCTGACCTCTGTGATTGCCAACAAGGGTTTTGCCACCAAGTACTAAGTCATGTTTTGCAGAGGGGTCAAATACTTATTTCCCTCATTAAAATGCAAATCATTTTATAACATTTTGACGTGCGTTTTTCTGGATTTTTTGTTGTAGTTCTGTCTCACTGTTCAAATAAACCTAATATTAAAATTATAGACTGATCATTTCTTTGTAAGTGGGCAAACGTACAAAATCAGCAGGGGATCAAATACTTTTTCCCCCCACTGTAGGTTGGAGTCATTAAAACTCGTTTTTAAACCACTCCACACATTTCATGTTAACAAACTATAGTTTTGGCAAGTCGGTTAGGACATCTACTTTTTGCATAACACAAGTAATTTTTCCAACAATTGTTTAGACAGGTTGTTTCACTTTGAATTCGGTGTATCACAATTCCAGTGGGTCAGAAGTTTACATACATTAAGTTGACTAGGCCTTTAAACAGCTTGGAAAATTCCAGAAAATGATGTCATGGCTTTACAAGCTTCTGATAGGCTAATTGACATCATTTAAGTCAATTGGAGGTGTATATGTGGATGTATTTCAAGGCCTACCTTCAAACTCAGTGCCTCTTTGCTTGACATCATGGGGAAATCAAAATAAATCAGCCAAGACCACAAAAAATGGTAGACCTCCAAGTCTGGTTCATCCTTGGGAGCAATTTCCAAAAGCCTGAAGGTACCACGTGAACTATTTTTTGTACAGATGAACAAGTATCAACACCATGGGACCACGCAGCCGTCATACCTCTCAGGAAGGAGACGTGTTCTATCTCCTAGAGATGAGCGTACTTTGGTGCGAAAAGTGCAAATCAATCCCAGAACAACAGCATAGGACCTTGTGAAGATACCCGAGGAAATGTTGTACCGGTTTTCTATATCCACAGTAAAACGAGTCCTATATTGACATAACCTGAATGGACGCTCAGCAAGGAAGAAGCCACTGCTCTAAAACTGCCATAAAAAAGCCGGACTATGGTTTGCAACTATACATGATGACGAATATTGTACTTTTTGGAGAAATGTCCTCTGGTCTGATGAAACAAAAATAGAACTGTTTGGCCATAATGACCATCGTGATGTTTGTAGGAAAAAGAGGGAGGCTTGCAAGCCGAAGAACACCATCCCAACCGTGAAGCACGGGGGTGGCAGCATCATGTTGTGGGGGTGCTTTGCTGCAGGAGGGACTGGTGCACTTCACAAAATAGATGGCATCATGAGGCAGGAAAATTGTGGATATATTGAAGCAACATCTCAAGACATCAGTCAGGAAGTTAAAGTTTGGTTGCAAATGGGTCTTCCAAATGGACAATGACCCCAAGCATACTTCCAAAGTAGTGGTAAAATGGCTTAAGGACAACAAAGTCAAGGTATTGGAGTGGCCATCAGAAAGCCCTGACCTCAGTCCTATAGACCATTTTTTGGGCAGAACTGAAAGTGTGTGCAAGCAAGGAGGCCTACAAACCTGACTCAGTTACACCAGCTCTGTCAGGAGGAATGTGCCAAAATTCACCCACCTTATTGTGGGAAGCTTGTGGAAGGCTATCTGTAACGTTTGACCCAAGTTAAACAATTAAAAGGCAATGCTAGCAAATACTAGTTGAGTGTCTGTAAACTTCTGACCCGCTGGGAATGTGATGAAAGAAATAAAAGCTGAAATTAATCATTTTCTCTACTATTATTCTGACATTTCACATTCTTAAAATAAAGTGGTGATCTAACTGTCTAACTGACCTTAGACAGGGAATTTTTACTAGGATTAAATGTCAGGAATTGGGAAAACTGAGTTTAAATGTATTTGGCTAAGGTGCATGTAAACTTCCGACTTCAACTGTATATCTGTTTCGTGCCACAGCTCCACCAGAGTGAAATAGGTTATTCGATAACATTTTGCTCCATCAAATATATTTAGTCAATGTCTTGATTCCTCTCTTCTCTCCCATAGCTTGTTTTTTTTTGTGTGTGTTGTGGGGTGCTGTGATCCAGGAAAAAACATACTGGGATAGTTTCTCAGGAACAATGATCCTCCCCCTGCAGTAATGCTGTTGAATGTTGGTTATACAGGAAGAAGATCCGAAATATAGGGCCTTTATAAAATCAGATTTTTTTTGGCCTGATTCCATTTAGTTTTTTCCCAAATTCCATTTTCTCTTTTGTTTTTTCCAGATTTCTGTTTTTCAAACAATTTTCAGGTTTTCATTCTCAATCACATACAGCACACAGAAACACCACGCAATTGGATATTCTATATAAGTCCAAAACGATGCTTAAACCACTTTTGACCCAGCACCACACCAGAGTCACCTTATGAAGGTCCTGTTGAGCAGCTGATTTTCTAATGTGGTGTGTTTGTGCAGGGCTGGAGCAAAAGCCTGCACACCCAGTTGCTCTCCTGGACTCTCCTGGAGGATGGTTGGCCACCCTGCAACATTAGTTACAACCAAGTACATTTTATGTCTTCATAAAATAATTCCCTCATTCAATGACCCAGGGATCATATGGCGAAGGTGGGCGAGGTAGGTAACTAAGATGTTTAAGGTTAAAATGTTCAAGGGAGATCTTGACAGCATTGGAGTTGTAACTGACAGTTAATCTGTAAGTCTATGTCGTTGTTTTTTTGTTTGAATTGTTTACGTGTTCGCTATGCGGAGGAAATGATAAGACAGGTTGAACTACGTGGCTAATAACTGTTGTAACGGGGATCATTATCGTAGCAACACATCTTTGGGGGTGAAGGCTTTCCCGCGCGATGTTAGCTAAGTTTTCATGTTACCGGGTGTAGTTCGTAAAGGTTGATATGTGTATGTTAGGATGAAGCGTGAATTCATGCCAGGAATAATAAGTGTGAAGTTTGATTTCCTCCCTTCTGTAATAAGCAGCCAATGAGGTATTTTTTTCCTTTATTCGTGTGTTCAATCTGATACTGTTATAGCTCCGGCTAAACTGTTTATGTATGTAATTACTTCAGAGTTATACCAAGCTAATAAGTCACTCATAAGACAAGAAGGTGTAAGAGTGTGCTTAAACTGTATTTTCATTTACTTTATAGTTCTCACGGAAGGTGATAATTCTGACTAAGCTACAGAATAAAGCCGCCAGTTAAAATCAAGGAACGGTTGTGCTCGTGGTTACTGGAGGGAGTTACAGGAGTGACTTGTCAATTAAGCTAAGAATATTTTTGAACTTTGTCAGAATTAAGTGTTCAGTATTGAATAGAGATGTCCTAGCCAATTTTAACCGTTTGAGACACTTTTACAATCACCGTATGCACCATTGGTATCATTGACTGCGCACCCAAAACTGCATGTCAGCAGTTAATATGATGGTTGTGGTTATATGAGTGCCGGTGGAAATTAATTTTGGGACATGACAATGATATTTAATACATGCTAAATAACCAGACAAACTCTATGCTCTTTTGAATCTATACTGAACAAAAATATAAAATCAACATGCAGTCATTTCAAAGATTTTACGGAGTTGCAGTTCATAAAAGGAAATCAATCAATTGAAATAAATAAATTAGGCCCTAATCTATGGATTCCACATGACTGGGAATACAGATATGCATCGGTTGGTCACAGATACCTTTAAAAAAATGTAGGGCCGTGGATCAGAAAACCAGTCAGTATCTGGTGTGACCACCAATGGCTGTGCGAAGATATTTGTGGGACCTGGAACACGCTGTCATACACGTCAATCCAGGGCTTCCCAAACATGCTCAATGGGTGACATGTCTGAGAATGCAGGCCAAGGAAGAACAGGGACATTTTCAGGAATTGTGTACAGATCCTTGCGACATGGGGCAGTGCATTATCATGCTGAAACATGAGGTGATGGCGGTGGATGAATGGCATGACAATGGGCCTCAGGATCTCTCCACGGTATCTGTGCGTTCAAGTTGCCATCAATAAAATGCAGTTGTGTTCATTGCCCGTAGCTTATGCCTGCCCATAACATAACCACAACGCCACCAACGGGCACTCTGTTCACAATGTTGACATCAGCAAAACGCTTACCCACTCAACGTGGTTGTGAGACGTGTTCGACCGGCTGCCAAATTCTCTAAAACGATGTTGGTGGTTTGTGGTAGAGAAATTAACATTACATTTTCTGGCAACGGCTCTGGTGGACATTCCTGCAGTCAGCATGCCAATTGCACGTTCCCTAAAAACTTTGGACATCTGTGGCATTGTGTTGTGACAACTGCACATTTTAGAGTGGCATTTTCTTGTCCCCAGCACAAGGTATTCCTGTGTAATTATCTCTCGCTTTCTCGCTCACTACTTGTCTATTTGGACAACTTAAAATCTAATCTGCTTCTCAGACAAATCTTTATTTGCCCCGGGCAAGCGGACAAGCGTTAAAGTCGAGCCCTGACATCAGCAGACCACTTTTGTGGTATGGGAAAAATAGAAAAAATTGGGATTTTGGGTTGTGGTTATCCTTTAATGCAAGTGCGCACCAGAAAGAGACTTTTGTTTGGTTTGCCATGTTTCTATAGCACTTGTGATTGCAGCGTTTGCACAACAAATGGCCACTGGATTGATGTAAATAATCATATCATTCTGCCAGGTAGGCATGTGCTACTTTGTAGTTAACATTTTAATTGAGAAGGTTTTTGGGAAAGCCTTTTCATCTCCACCAGAAGAAGGTTATCATTAGCATCATCGCTAACGGCTACACAAAGTGTAGACATACGCGCGCACCACACACAGAGGGGCATTCCTGTGCCGTTTCAGAAGGTTGAAGGAAAATACAAATCGCCAATGCATTTTGATCATGGCATATGATAACTTGGGCTAATTAATTCTTTTTCTAATAAGTTCAATACATTTTTTAATATTGTTGAATTCCGTTTTAAATGTCGTCTGAATTTTGTGATTCCATTTTACCGCAACACTGATTTTATTGGGCCCTGAGAATATCACCCCATCCGATTGGGCAAGGCCCTCCCCAACCCTATGCTCTCTGTCTGGCTGTCTTAAGCTGGGCCTCTCCTGAGATCTGCTGGATCTTGTCCTTGTGGTGGATGATGCCAATCACCACCACACCCTTCTGCTGCGTCACACAGCCTAGCACAACGCAACTGTAGACTACTGCCAGGCCCAGACACATACTTCAGTTTCTACAAAGTGAGTGGCCCAATGAGCGTCACACATTACATAATAGGGGTGCTCTTCAAGTTTTTGCATTGAACAAAACAAGAGCAGGCACATGCCAAATGTTTTGACTAACTTCATTTTCCACTCTTCATTGTTTGATTTGGACATAAACAACACTAACTTAACATTGTGCAAGATTTAATTTAGGCAATAATAGTCTTGCGTTTTGATTTTGTTTACCTTGGATCAGACTCAAAACATCAATAGGAACATCAGTCAGTCTCGGTATGGAATAATTTTCAGCCTCACTCAACTATCAGGTGCCTCCAAAATGTTTAAAGGAAAGGTGAGGCATAGCAGAAGGCCTTCCTGTAGTCCAGTGTTTCCAAACTCCAGTCATCTGGTATCCCCAACGGCGCACACTTTTCTGTTGTTGTAGCCCCTGCCAAATTAACCTGATGCAACTCATTCATCAGGTGGGCTTGTCCAGGGCTACAACAAAAATGTGTACTTTTGGGGGTACACAAGGACTGGTGTTGGGTAAACACTGCTCTAGTCCACTACAGAGAATTATGTAGATCACCACTTACTGTGTTGTGCGCAAGCCTGGGAGGATGCACTTACTCCACATTAACCAATTAAAGGGCTGTGGTGGGCAGGCGGAGGGCAAGAGGCCCATTATTAAAATGTCTGATTTACAGGCCATTGCCCAGTCTGTAATTTGTGCATGCTTAGTGGAGCATGGCTAGATGAAAGATGCATGGCGTTTCCCAGCACCCTGGCGTCTCATTATTTGCTCACTGACATTTATGGGACCAGGATGTAGATGGGCAGGGGGGTTGAGGGGTCCTGCCAGTAAGGCCTATTAGCGCCACTAAGGCGCTGACTAGACCGTAAGGGCTTTGGTGCTGTCCTCTTCCATTATGGTTTGCACAACCACTACCACCACTATAGCTACTCAGAGCTCTCTGGATCAAACTTCAGCTGTTCATCCTTATCTGCCTGATTTAGGGAAAGTTGTTAATCAATTATGTCAATCTTAAGTCTGTGTTTCCTGAATGTGTAGGCCAAATGAAATAGTTGGGTGATCAGTGTTTAAGGAAAGTTGCATCATTAGCCAGGGCTCGACATTAACGCTTGTCCGCTTGCCCGGGGCAAGTGTTTTTGTTTTGGGGGACAAATAGATTATACATATAAGTTGTCCGAATGGACAAGTAAAGAAGAAAAACACGCAAAAATCACAGTCAAACAATTACAGTTTAGTCATTTTAGCAGTTTAGCATTTTAGCAGTTAGATTACTCCAATCATAATTGGATCAAAGTGTCCTCCTGGTGCAATGGTTTGCTCCCTGTCCTCCCAATCTCTGCTGAGCGCATCAGAGTATAATTATTGTAGGCCTGCGTTGAAAGGCACGCTCGGTCGCGAGATGCGTTGTTGATGATAATTGCCAGTGAGTTCTCATTTTTGGTCAGTAATGAAAATCCTGAAAAAGCCATGCTGTTTGTATGTGTACGAACTAAATAACCAGCCAAACTACACAATATACACTCTATATACAAAAGTATGTGGACACCCCTTCAAATTAGTGAATTTGGATATTTCAGCCACACCCATTGCTGACAAGTGTATAAAATCGAGCACGCAACCATGCAATCTCCATAGACAAACATTGGCAGTAGAATGGCCTTACTGAAGAGCTCAGTGACTTTCCACGTGGCACCATCATAGGATGCCACCTTTCCAACAAGTCAGTTTGGTACATTTCTGCCCTGCTGGTTGACTGGGGTAGCTCTAAGTGCTGTTATTCTGAAGTGCAAAAGTGTAGTAGCAACAACTCAGCCGCGAAGTGGTAGGACACACAAGCTCACAGAACGTGAGTGCTGAAGTGCATTTAAAAAAATATCTGTCTTGGTTGCAACACTTACTACCGAGTTCCCAACTGCCTCTGGAAGCAACATTGGAACAATAACTTTTAGTCTGGAGCTTCGTGAAATGGGTTTCCATGGTCGAACAGCCGCACGCGTACAAGCCTAAGTTCACCATGCGCAATGCCAAGCGTCGGCTGGAGTGGTGTAAAGCTCGCCGCTGTTGTACTCTGGAGCAGTGGAAACGCATTCTCTGGAATCACGCTTCACCATCTGGCAGTCCGAATAACGAACCTCTCTCCTGGCATCAGCCAAACCCAGATAACTGCCCGAATACGAAAGGGGGAACTGTAATGTTTGGTGGAGGAGGATTAATGCTCTGGGGCTGTTTTTCATGGTTCAGGCTTGGCCCCTTGTGGCTGAATGGAAGCAAGTATCTACAGCAATGTTCCAACATCCAGTGGAAAGCCATCCCAAAAGAGTGGAGGCTGTTATAGCTGTAAAGGAGGGACCAACTCCATATTAATGTCCATGATTTTGGAAGTAGATGTTCAAAGAGCAGGTGTCCACATACTTTTGGTAATGTGGTATTTTGAATCGGCTATCTCTCAAGTTAATCATTTAGCTATTAGCATGTACGATGTCCTAAAATAACTTTCCACCGGCACTCGTGTATAACCGCAAATGGCCAACACGCCGTAGTTGATATGGGTGTGCAGTTGATGAAACCAATGGAGCATACTCCGGTTGTAAAACCGTCTCTCAAGTGCTCAAAATTGGCTAGAATTCTGGCACTGTAATTCTGACAAAGTAAAAAAATATTCTTAGAATAGCCTAATTGACAAGTAACTCCGATATTACAAAGCTCTCCCCTGAACACTGAATATTTTACCTTTACAAATAAATGAACATCTTAGTTGGCTACCTTGCCACCTTAGCCATTTGGTCCATGGTTTATTTAATGAGGGAATTATTTTGTTAAGAGACAAGTATTTGGTTGTGATTGTAATGTTGTAGGATGGCCAACCCTCCTCCAGGAGAGCTACTGGGTGTGCAGGGTTTTGCTACAGCCCTGCTCAAACACACAACATTGTAGAAGAAAAAAATCAGCTGCTCAATAGGACCTTGATAAGCTGACTGTGTTTGAGCAGGGTTGGATAAACAGCCTGCACACCCAGTAACTTTCCAGATGGAGGGTTGACAGACCACGTGTTATATTGTAGCCTATCAGTGCAGTATTTTACTTTGTGGAGGGATAAGTGCCTTAGTCAAGGCCACAATGGCAGGAGATCTAATGCATGGGATCAGAGACCAGCAGCCTTCCATTGTCAATACCAGTGATAATAAGGAAGGTTATTTTGCAAAGTGGTTCCTTGCATCATACAACACAATTTTCAGCTACCTTTTCGGCCTATGGTGTAAGACAATTTTGTATTTTTGAGCTTTCAGACAAGTGAAAAATCAGCCTTACTTGGCTGAAAAAGTTCATGTCAATACCTGTTAGAATTGTCTGTCGCTTTGTTCTATACTTTAATGTCGCCCCATGTGTTTTTTTTTTGGCAGTGCTGTGGAACAATGTGACTCAACTGTCTGGAAGAATATTATTATTAGCCCCTGCTGTGTTGAAATCAGATTACACTGATGACTTGTCAAGTTAATTCTAAACTCTATTCAGTGACAATAGGCGTTATCGGGACAACATTTTAATTGACATAATATGTACATACACTTTCCAATTTGACATTAGCTACGGGAATGACACGAGCCAAGAGGGTTCAGTTGATGTTCTTGCTTCGCAGCTCAAAAGTACCATAAATGTCATATTAGCCACTATCCAGGAGGCTAAGCATTGCTAACTATATTAGACCTACTACACTCTTAATTATTTCAACAAAACCATATTACACTCTTGAATAACTCAACAATTCACAAGCATGTGCAGACAAAGGGTTTATTTTCACAGCTGCACACTCATTACATTTTAGCTTCAAGACAAAAGCAGAGTTACTGTTAATTAAAGCTAACAACATGTGTTCAAGTAACGTGAGCCATTCAAAAATGAACGATCACCCCTCCAATATGAATATAAAAGTACAGTAGACCTACCTTACAACAAACCATGCTTCTTTTATCAATATCAGGCAAATCATTAGGCTGCATATGGTAAAAGCAAATTGCAACTGAAAATGTGGGTGTAATTCACCAGGGAGTTGAGATGTTGAGCTGTTTTATATGGAAGCCCATTCCCACCACCCCAAAATAGAATGCATATAAAGCATTTTGTTACGTCACAGCCTTATTCTAACATTTTGTCAAAAAAGATACTCATCAATCTACACACAATAATAATGACAAACCCCCCAAAAAGTTATTTATTTTTGGTGAATTTACTTTTGAAAAGAATTACATTTACATAAGTATTCAGATGCTTTACTCAGTACTTTGAGGATGTAATCGTTGCCAAAGGTGCTTAAAGTCTTCTTGGGTATGATGCTACAAGCTTGGCAAACCTGTATTTGGGGCATTTCTCCCATACTTCTCTGCAGATCCTCTCCAGCTCAGGTTGAATGGGGAGCATTGCTGCACAGCTATTTTCAGGTCTCTCCAGAGATGTTAGATCAGGTTCAAGTCCGGGCTCTGGCTGGGCCACTCAAGGACGTTCAGAGACTTGTCCCGAAGCCACTCCTGCGTTGTCTTGGCTGTATGCTTTAGAGGTCGACCGATTTAATCGGAATGGCCGATTTTTAATTAGGGCCGATTTAAAGTTTTCATAACAATCGGTAATCTGCATTTTTTTGGACACCGATCATGGCCGATTACATTGCACTCCACGAGGAGACTGCGTGGCAGGCTGACCTACCTGTTGTGCAGCAAGGAGCCAAGGTAAGGTGCTAGCAAGCATTTAAAGTATCTTATAAAATACAATCAATCTTTACATAATCACTAGTTAACTACACATGGTTGATGATATTACTAGTTTATCTAGCTTGTCCTGCGTTTCATATAATCGATGCGGTGCCTGTTCATTTATCATTGAATCACAGCCTACTTTGCCAAACGGCTGATTTAACATGCGCATTCGCGAAAAAGCACTGTCATTGCACCAATGTGTACCTAACCATAAACATCAATGCCTTTCTTAAAATCAATACACAATAATTTATTTTTAAACCTGCATATTTAGTTAATATTGCCTGCTAACATGAATTTCTTTTAACTATGGAAATTGACACTTCTCTTGCGTTCTGTGCAACAGAGTCGGGGTACATGCAGCAGTTTGGGCCGTCTGGCTCGTTGCGAACTGTGTGAAGACCAACTTCGCCAAACGGGGGATGACTTAACCTCTCTGGGCTAGGCGGGACGAATTCGTCCCACCTACGTAACAGCCACTTGCAGCCTGTGGCGCGATTTTCAAAACATTAAAAATCCTATTACTTCAATTTCTCAAACATATGACTATTTTACAGCTATTTAAAGACAAGACTCTCGTTAATCTAACCACACTGTCCGATTTCAAAAAGGCTTTACAACGAAAGCAAAACATTAGATTATGTCAGCAGAGTACCAAGCCAGAAATAATCAGACACCCATTTTTCAAGCCAGCATATAATGTCACCAAAACCCAGAAGACAGCTAAATGCAGCACTCACCTTTGATGATCTTCATCAGATGACAACCCTAGGACATTATGTTATACAATACATGCATGTTTTGTTCAATCAAGTTCATATTTATATCAAAAACCAGCTTTTTACATTAGCATGTGACGTTCAGAACTAGCATACCCCCCGCAAACTTCCGGGGAATTCGCTAACATTTTACTAAATTACTCACGATAAACGTTCACAAAAAGCATAACAATTATTTTAATAATTATAGATAAAGACCTCCTCTATGCACTCGATATGTCCGATTTTAAAATAGCTTTTTGGTGAAAGCACATTTTGCAATATTCTAAGTACATAGCCCAGGCATCACGGGCTCGCTATTTAGACACCCGGCAAGTTTAGCACTCACCATAATCATATTTACCATTATAAAAGTTTCATTACCTTTTGTTGTCTTCGTCAGAATGCACACCCAGGACTGCTACTTCAATAACAAATGTTGGTTTGGTCCAAAATAATCCATCGTTATATCCGAATAGCGGCGTTTTGTTCGTGCGTTCCAGACACTATCCGAAATGGTAAAGAAGTGTCGCGCGCATGGCGCAATTCGTGACAATAAAATTCTAAATATTCCATTACCGTACTTCGAAGCATGTCAACCGCTGTTTAAAATCAATTTTTACGCCATTTTTCTCGTAGAAAAGCGATAATATTCCGACAGGGAATCTCCTTTTCGGCAAACAGAGGAAAAAATCACAAAGGCGGGGGCGGTCCGGTCACGCGCATAAGCCCAGAGTTCCTTGATCGGCCACTTGAGAAAGGCGATAATGTGTTTCAGCCTGGGGCTGGAATGACGACATTCTGTTTTTTCCCGGGCTCTGAGCGCCTATGGACGACGTGGGAAGTGTCACGTTAGAGCAGAGATCCTTAGTAAAAGATAGAGATGGAAAAGAAGTTCAAGAAATGGTCAGACAGGCCACCTCCTGTAAAGGAATCTCTCAGGTTTTGACCTGCCATTTGAGTTCTGTTATACTCACAGACACCATTCAAACAGTTTTAGAAACTTTAGGGTATTTTCTATCCATATGTAATAAGTATATGCATATTCTAGTTACTGGGTAGGAGTGGTAACCAGATTAAATCGGGTATGTTTTTTATCCAGCCGTGTCAATACTGCCCCCTAGCCCTAACAGGTTTTAACAAAAGCGCATTTGCGAAAAAAGCACAATTGTTGCACGAATGTACCTAACCATAAACATCAATGCCTTTCTTAAAATCAATACACAGAAGTATATATTTTTTAAACCTGCATATTTAGTTTAAATAAAACCAGGTTAGCAGGCAATATTTAACTAGGGAAATTGTCACTTCTCTGTGCGTTCATTGCACGCAGAGTCAGGGTATATGCAACAGTTTGGGCCGCCTGGCTCCTTGCAAACTAATTTGCCAGAATTTTCCGTAATTATGACATAACATTGAAGGTTGTGCAATGTAACAGCAATATTTAGACTTAGGGATGCCACCCGTTAGATAAAATACAGAACGGTTCCGTATTTCACTGAAAGAATAAATGTTTTGTTTTCGAGGTGATAGTTTCCAGATTCGACCATATTAATGACCTAAGGCTCGTATTTCTGTGTGTTATGTTATAATTAAGTCTATTATTTGATAGAGCAGTCTGACTGAGCGGTGGTAGGCAGCAGCAGGCTCGTAAGCATTCATTCAAACAGCACTTTCGTGCGTTTGCCAGCAGCTCTTCGCTGTGCTTCAAGCATTGAGCTGTTCATGACTTCAAGCCTATCAACTCCCGAGATTAGGCTGGTGTAACCGGTGTGAAATGGCTAGCTAGTTAGCAGGGTGCGCGCTGATAGCGTTTCAATCGGTGACGTCACTCGCTCTGAGACCATGAAGTAGTTGTTCCCCTTGGGTAACGATGCTTCGAGGGTGGCTGTTGTCGACGTGTTCCTGGTTCGAGGTAGGAGCGAGGAGATGGACGGAAGCTATACTGTTACACTGGCAATACTAAAGTGCCTATAAGAACATCCAATAGTCAAAGGTATATGAAATACAAATGGTATGGAGAGAGAGTCCTATAATAACTACAACCTGAAACTTCTAACCTGGGAATATTGAAGACTCATGTTAACCTCTTGACGGTCGCCTAGGATAGGGGGCGCCACAGCGCGTTTTGAAAAAAATTTGTGCCCATTTTAAACGGCCTACTACTCAAACTCAGAAGCTAGGATATGCATATAATTAATACTTGTGTATAGAAAACACCCTAAAGTTTATAAAACTGTTTGAATGGTGTCTGTGAGTATAACAGAACTCATATGGCAGTCAAAACCCCGAGACAGATCGAAACAGGAAGTGGAATTCTGAATTGCGAACTCAACTTCATCACGTTGCCTATTAATCACACCGTGAGCTATGGTTCATTGAGCACTTCCTATTGCTTCCACTAGATGTCCCCAGTCTTTACAAAGTGGTTTGAGTCTCCTACTGTTAAAACTGAATGAATGAGACGCTGTTGAAATTGGTCACATGAGGAGGGCCATCACCATTATGACGCCGGCGGCCCTGGTTACCCTCCCCTTTCGAAACGTTTTGAAAGACAATGCAATCGTCCTCCTTGAATCTTATTGGCTCTCTTGTTGAAAAAGGCCCTGAAGATTTATGTTATACAACGTTTGACATGTTTGAACGAACCTAAATGGAACAAAAATGAATTTTCTCGAAATAGCTGTCCCGCGGCCGACGGAGCATTTGGATCAGCCTTCAGACGCGCTAACAAGAACAAGCTCTTGGAACATAAAGGAGTAATTTTTTCGAACGAAAATACATTTGTTGTGGACCTGGGATTCCTGGAAGTGCTTTCTGATGAAGACAACCAAAGGTAAGGGATTATTGACAATAGTATACAAGACTAGATGTGATATGCGATTGTTCCAAGATGGCGCTGACCTGTAACGTTAGCCTATTTTTCAGAGTATCGCATCCCCTTTCATCGCAAAGTATGATTACCCAGTAAAGTTATTTTTAAATCTGGCATTACAGGTGCTTTCAAGAGATATTCATCTATAAATCTTAGAATGACAATATTACATTTAAAACAAGTTTTAGAATAGTAATTTAGTAAATTGTAGCGCTGTTTCATTGGATGCATTTGAGGGAAAATAGTTAGTCAACGTTACGCACCGATGTAAAATGCTGTTTTTATATATAAATATGAACTTTATCGAACAAAAGAATGCATGTATTGTGTAACATGATGTCCTAGGTGTGTCATCTGATGAAGATTGTCAAAAGTTAGTGCTGCATTTAGCTGTTTTTTGGTTATTTGTGATGCATGTGGTTGGTCGGAAAATGGCTATGTGGCTACTTTTACGATATACTCCTCTAACATAATCTAATGTTTTGCTTTTGCTGTAAAGCCTTTTTGAAATCGGACAACGTGGTTCGATTCAGGAGAGGTGTATCTATAAAACGATATAATTTGAGAGAAAAAAATTGAACAAATTTTTTTATTAAATTTTGTTATGCTAATGGCGATATGATTTTTCGCTGGATGTCCGTCCCGAGGCCGCACAGGGGTTAAAAGGAACTACCAGCTTTCATATGTTCTCATGTTCTGAGCAAGGAACTTAAACGTTAGCTTTTTTACATGGCACATATAGCACTTTTACTTTCTTGTCCAGCACTTTGTTTTTGCATTATTTAAACCAAATTGAACATGTTTCATTATTTATTTGAGGCTAAATAGATTTTATTAATGTATTATATTAAGTGTTCATTCAGTATTGTTGTAATTGTCATTATTACAACAACAACAACAAAAAATAGTCCGATTTTAATCGGTATCGGCTTTGTTTGGTCCTCCCAATAATCGGTATCGGCGTTGAAAAATCATAATCGGTTGACCTCTAGTATGCTTAGGGTCGTTGACCTGGTGGAAGGTTAACCTTCGTCCCAGTCTGAGGTCCTGAGTGCTCTAGAGCAGGTTTTCATCAAGGATCCCTCTGTACTTTGCTCCGTTCATCTTTATCCTGACTATTCTACCAGTCCCTGCTGCTGAAAAACATCACCGCACGATGCTGCCGCCACCATGCTTCACCGTGACTGGTTTCCTCCAGACGTGACACTTGGCATTCAGGCCAGAGAGTTCAATCTTGGTTTCATCAGACCAGACGGTCTTGTTTCTTAGAGTCTGTAGGTGATCAACTAAGACCATATCTCAACATTTTGACTATGGGGTATTGTGTGTAGATTGATGGAAAACATTTAATTGAATCAATTTTAGAACAAGGCTGTAATGTGGAAAATGTCAAGGGATTGGAATACTTTCCGAATGCACTGTATTGGTTATGTTTCTTCATTTGTAGCATTGTGTGGTGATTTCCATCTATCCCTGTTGCAGAGATGAGCACAGTAGGACCACCGGGAAACGTGTGGCGAGCTGGCATTTTACCCAAAAGCATTGAAAAGAGGGACACAGTACTGTTAAGACTGATTCACCTCATGATGTTTTTGACAGGATTTAGTTTTCATCCTCCCTAGGACCAGGAGTAAAAAAACAAACAAAAAAACATATGACCTGATTAGGAATGATGTGGTCCCATTGTAGCCCATATAAAACAATTTTTTTTCTGCAGTTTAATTTATTACTGTGTCATACCAGGAGTTTTACCTGGTTAGGTTGTGCAGGAAAACCGTTCCCTCCCACTCATTTTTTTGTTTGAACGACTATCTAAACATTTTGACTTACGTAGTTTGACAGACACATCTAGAAATGTACTTGCATATCTAAAAATTTGAGATGGTAGTCCTATTGACTTTTTTTATGAAAAAAAACAATGTGACTGGAATGGGCTTCCGTAGTTTGACTCAGTGCAGGCGGCAGCTTCTGTCACAATTTCAGAATGTAACTGCAATTTCAGGTTGTTAACAGCCTAACTCGATTAAAAACAAGTCTCAAATTTAAGGAAAATATCTATCCATTTTAGCTGTTTCAAAAACATTGCTCTACTATTACCATTTATACTGTAGTAGTGTTCAGCTCAATGAGACGAGTGAGTGTCTGAGGTAGCGCTTGAGTCGTGATAGTTTAGGAAGTTTACACAACAGTATGGTCTCGAGAATTGATACCTCTTGAGAACCTCTCGAAAATATCCCTTTGCTATCGTCAATGTGAAAACGGACTAATGCTCACTTTGTCTGGAGAGGTAACAAATTAAGGATGATGGTCCACTTTTCCTAATCGAACAAACCGCTAGAGATGGACTCCCCACACTTGTGATGTGAATGGTGACATTGTGTGTGTCCTCATTAACAACAGATGGCTGCTGCCAACTCTGCCACAGCCTCTTCACTAGACTCCTTCATGGGGATCTCTGTCTGTACCACTGTCCTACAGATTTGAGTTGAAGTGGCAATGTCCACTGCTGTTCAGCTAAAGGTCCGTCAGCCTGTTCTGACCCATTATTCCTCTGGCTTAAGGCCTGTCAGCCTGTTCTGACCCACTGTTCCTCTTGCTAAAGACCTGTCTGTGTGTTCATCCCTCATTCATTTGTCTTGTGGTGTGTTGTGTACCTCTCATCAGTGACATTGTCTCAACTTATTGTTTACATTTCGTCTGGCTCTATCTGAACACTGTCATTATTCCTGAGTTATTTATGGCCGTGATGTTGCTTTGTTTTGCAATGGGGCAATAAAATATTCCCAGGCCAGAGGACGGTCGTGCTGCATAATATTGCATGTGGTTTAGGTGCTGTCAGTCGTGTCTCGTTGTAATAGGCTAATTGTATTACACTGACTGAGGCCTGGTCATGTTTTGTATTAGGTTCGGTAGTGTGACAGGGCACAGTGAAAGGATTCACATGTGGTCCTGTACAGGGATTGGAAGGGTGCAGAGGTAGCTGGTTCAGCTGCCACATGCCTGGACAGACCATACTAACAGCTGCGGGAGCGGCTGGGGCGGGATAGGGTGACCAGGGGAGTCAGTCTTTCTCAATATGCCCATTGAGCTGAAGCAGGGCTGGATGGGCACCACTGTCTCAGCTGTCTGGGGCTGTCATGGCCAATTCCCAGAGTCCCTGCCCCCAGTCCTCAGCCGTTCTACGCACCAAAGGCACGCACCCATACTGGCAATCTGACAGGCACACGATGTACCTCATGCATGACATGCCAACTGGTGTGGATCAATCTGAAGATGTCCACAGCCTCACTGAGGAATAGTCAATAGTTGTAAAATGAGACCTGAGGCTTATGACTTGCCAAACAGTGGTTGTTGTTGGTGATTCATATTCCAGATCAGCTATTTATTTTCTATCATTCTTGTGTTGAATGAGTTTATTATTCAATGATTTGTGATTAAAAGTTTAGATCAATTAATCGTATCCTTAGTTGATATAGAAAATTGAATTAATACATAGACATTTGGCCATTATCTGACTGCAATTATTTAACACTTCATGAGTTGAATTTCAAATGTTCTCCAGCTCTCAGTAGAAAAGAGGATTGAGGCTGACTGTGTAAAAGTATTGCGGCCTGCACTGTGCACTCTGTAGTGTATGATAGAAGTGTGATGTGCTGCAGCAGTGTTGTTCTGACATGAGGCCATCGAGGCCTTGTAGCAGTTGCAGTGCCCTCTTGCCCTTCCTCCACCCCCCCCCCCCCCCCCACCCCCCCCTCCTCCTCAGTCTGTTCAGCCCCTTCCTGGAGGCTATGAGTGGGTCTCGGCACGTGGCACAGGGGCCCTCTCCCATAGGCCCACTAGAACGGCCATCTGCTGTGGACCTCATGACTGCCCCTACCCCACGCTTTGTTCTGTTCCTAAAGAGACCTCCACCACAACTCACTTCCCCAGTGAGCTCAGCTTTCCTCTGTCTGACACACACAGCAAGCCCCTCTCTGTGGGATTTCACCACGGAGAACCATGATCATGGATTTACTTCCCTGTACCAGCCTTGGAAAGTTTGACTTTTGAAACCCACATCAAAAGCTGAGAGTGGAAGCCTCTGGGTTGAAAAGCAAACCCAGCCCAGCGGGAACCTATTCGTAGTGCTTCAGACACCCTAATTCACTCAGGGTGAATAAATCAAATGTGTGGGGGTTCTCAGTGACTCCCTCACTCACTGCCTCTGTGGAGAAGTTTAGAGAGAGGGAACTGGTCAGACGTCTGTGTTGTACTGGGAACGAAGTGGAAGATGTACTGGGAGCTGTGGCTGAGCCAGTTGACGGCGACCGACCTGCAGCATATGCTGGTGGGGAACAAAGGTGGGAGAACATGACGCCTAGATGGGGCAGGGTCACACCTGACGTCGTGGCAACTTGTCCTCAGGAGATGTCTTGACGGATTTAATATACTGCTTCCATGTGGTGTACTGTGTATGGACAGAGTTTGCTTGCTAAATATTTTGAATGGAGCGCTGCATACTTAGTTTATTGTGTTTTAGAATGGCGCTCTGTGTACTTTAGTTCAGTGTGTTTCCTGTTTTACTCCCTATTTCACACATTCCACTCATTAGGTTGGATTTGGAGATCTGGGCCATTTTTCAACTATTTGGTTCAGATGCATGACTTCATAGTTGTTGAGGCCAAGCTGGAATTCAACTCAGTCTTGCACAGTGTGTACCCTGACTTATCAGACCCTATTGTTTTTTATGTCTGTGTAGAACGTCATGGTTAAAAGGAAGTGTAATAGGAAGTAATGATGCCTTACAGTAAATTATTTACTGGTAACCATTAGCTACTGACCACCACAGACTTCCACTGATGGTTCCAGTCACTTATTGTACATGCATAACGTGGGTGTAGCCAGCTAGTCATTCTTTTGTTTTATAGGCTCCGTGAATGAGTTGTTACTTTTTCATGTATGGAGAAAATGTAATCTTCCGGCAAGTAGATTGCTCTCTCCATGCCCACTCTCAACTTTCTTTTTAAATGCCTCTTTCATCCTCTCCTTCACTGTCTTTATTTCACTCTTGTCCCTCTCTCCCTGGCAGTCGGTAAGCCCCTTTCAGCAGCTGCCCAGACATGTTGTGGAGGTTGTTGGCAGCTGTTGAGGAGCCCTGTGAGCGAGTGAGGCTCAGGCATGTTGTGTGGGTGGAGGCCCGCAGTATCTTTCCGACCACGCCGACAGACAGCCCCTCCCCGCACCTCCTACACTCTTTATATACAGGCAGGGGAAAAAAAGCCAAGTAGAAAGTTCATGTTGGACCTAGTCCTCACATCTCAGATTAGTGTGTGTGGAAAGTGAAGTGAAGTGGACAGGCAGAGTATGTATTTGAGGACCCTTCAACCCAGCAGCAGTTTTGAGGAAGAGTGGGTTAGGCTGACAGGCCGGCCCTATACTGGGGCAAAGGATGTGGACGGGCCTAGACTCTCAGGTAGCTACTCCTTCAACCGGGCTCTTTCTGTCTGTCTGTCTGTCTGTCTATTTGGGTAGACTCAGGCTGCCTATTCACTGGACAGTTACTGATATTATGTTGGCACTGGTAAATGGCTATTTCAAATATAATTTGAGCCGATTGTTAAAGGAACAGAAGAACAGACTGTGGCAAAACGTAAGTGGGCGATAGGAAAGGGATGCTGGTTTTGGGGTCTCTAAAAGGCAGACTGCATTTGTTATGTGAATTTGTGTACATATGTATGCGTTTTGTTAGGCATATCTGTGGCTATGTTAAATCATGATTTCCAGAGTTTTTAGGCAGCTTGACCTCTGATCCACTCACCAACCTCTTTCTTTATCCATCTCTCCCTGTCCTCTCTCCCTCTCTCCAGAGGCCCTCCACCGGCCCTTCGGCCTGGACTCGGCAGCATTGACGGAGGCGGTACGCTGGAGCTCCAAGGAGAACCTGCTGGGTGCTGCCGAGAGCGATCCCAACCTCTTTGTTGCACTTTATGACTTTGTTGCCAGTGGCGACAACACGCTGAGCATCACGAAAGGTATGTACTCTGAAAGGGCTTTTTATCAATAGGCTTTCCAAACAGATCATCACAAACCACTCCTTTATCTAAAGATGACTCGCTCCCAGAGATATGGGGCAGTTCTTACTGAAGAGATTTCCTCAAAGTATGGTATCATTGTACCATTGAACTATATTTTAGTTTATAACAATTCCTTTGTTCTACTTTCTCGTTGTATTTAATCCGTGTCCCTGCTGATCATACTGGGTAACAAGCTTAAAATAATATGTGGGTGAGAGCGGGACTTTTTAAATTAACTAATATAAAAGCATTAAAGCGATATCTTAATAAGCCGATGCCTGCCTCCACAAGTCACCCCAAGGCTGCTGCCTAAGATGAGGCTAATGCTTAGACTGTGAGTCACTGAGTGCTCAATGGAGAGGCGGGCAGGCCAGCCCTCCCACACCTGTGTTTGACTCCATTGCACTTTTAATGTGTAATCCTTTCAACTGTAATAATAACAGGTGGATAAACCCAGCAGTGGGTGATCAGAGGGTCTCAGATCAATGCCATGCCTCAGACCAGTAATGCCCGCCACGAGCTGCCTGACATTCACTGTTTCCACCCGGAGGCCAGCTCTCTGGCTGCCCACGGTGTGTCGCAGAGGAAACTGTGTAGTGTGACTGTTTTGGCCGGCCCAATGTTGTTTTTCTGCCTCCGCGGCTATCCAGTGTCAATAGAGCCTGTAGCTATGGCCTTTGTGGCACCAGAGGGTATTGAGTCTGCAGCACGCTCGGCTTAGCCCATGATGTACAGAGGGCGAGCGAGTAGGAGAGAGGGAATAAGTGGAAGAAAGCTTGGCTCAGTCCCATCTCCAGGCCGTGCCATAACATCTCACTGTCATTATCTTCTCATTGGGAGCAGCTTTGAATGGCTGCAGGGAGCTGCCGGCCAGCCAGGGCGTGTTTCAGTTCCACAGCCACACAGCTCCTTTACAGTACTGCAGTCTCTCTGTCTCTCTGCAAGAGGCACTCCCTCCAGTCTCCACTGCTGATCTCATAGGAGGCAGACAACGCAGCAGACCAAGTTGCTACATGCCCTGCCCTTCCTCTTGGCACCGCAGTAAATGATGCATCAACGGGGGCTATTTAAAGCCTATGGAGGAGTCAAAAGCGCCAAACTTCAATCGGTGCCAATGTCCTGAAGTGGCTCTAAATGTTTAAAGATGTCCTTTTACCTGACTCTCTCTCTCCCTGTCCCTCTCTGCCCAGGTGAGAAGCTAAGGGTGCTCGGTTACAACCAGAATGGGGAGTGGAGCGAGGTGCGCTCGAAGAACGGCCAGGGCTGGGTGCCAAGCAACTACATTACGCCCGTCAACAGCCTGGAGAAGCACAGCTGGTACCACGGGCCTGTGTCGCGCAGCGCAGCAGAATACCTGCTCAGCAGCCTCATCAACGGTAGCTTCCTGGTCCGGGAGAGCGAGAGCAGCCCAGGACAGCTGTCAATCTCCCTGCGCTACGAGGGAAGAGTCTACCACTACCGCATCAACACTGCTTCAGATGGCAAGGTAGCTAGGGGTCTGGGACCTACAGAGGGGCTGTCTCGCTTCTCTCTCTGTCCTCTCGTCTTCCATCTCTTCACTTTTGTTGTGAAACTGTTCTGTCCCTGCTAATGTCTCTGCTCTGTCTTTTTTTTGCCGTCTCTGGTTCCTCCCCACGGTGCTGCTGTCTCGGTGTGTACACATGTATAACCCTAACCCTCTGTCTGTCCCAAGGTGTACGTCACGGCAGAGAGCCGCTTCAGCACCCTGGCCGAGCTGGTGCACCACCACTCCACCGTGGCCGACGGCCTGGTCACCACACTCCACTACCCGGCGCCCAAGTGCAACAAGCCCACCGTCTACGGCGTGTCGCCCATCCACGACAAGTGGGAGATGGAGCGCACCGACATCACCATGAAGCACAAACTGGGTGGGGGGCAGTACGGAGAGGTGTACGTGGGAGTCTGGAAGAAATACAACCTCACCGTCGCAGTTAAAACACTGAAGGTTTGTCTCTTCTATAGATTGGTGGTGTGATTTGGATGTCGCCTGTAAGGTCCCTCCATCTAGTGTCTCTATTTTGTGAAATCATCTATGGGATCATGGAATATGAAGGAGGCATGGTATTTAGTGGTAGTTGGTCACCACCTGATGGTCGAATGTTGTATTACACCAAAATTAAACTCAATGGTGGTAATGACTACTGTTGGAGAAATGTTTAATTACAGTTTAACTTGTTTTGTTCACCTTGGTTTCCTGGTACTAAGATATTGAATAAATCCAGTGAATATTGACCTTTCTGCTTGTTTGTCTTCCAGGAGGACACCATGGAGGTGGAGGAGTTCCTGAAAGAGGCAGCAGTCATGAAGGAGGTGAAACATCCCAACCTGGTGCAGCTGCTAGGTCAGTGCTGCTCACAGTACAGCTCCACTTAGTAACAGCACATGGGATTTCTACCAGCTGTTGGGTTTCTAGGCTCCAGAGGCGTAGTTACGTCTAACCTCTGTTGGCTTGCCTCTGTCCAGGTGTGTGTACTTTGGAGCCTCCCTTCTACATCGTGACAGAGTACATGCCTCACGGCAACCTGCTGGACTACCTGAGGGAGTGTGACCGGGAGGAGGTAAACGCTGTGGTGCTGCTCTACATGGCCACGCAGATCTCCTCCGCCATGGAGTACCTGGAGAAGAAGAACTTCATCCACCGGGACCTGGCGGCCAGGAACTGTCTGGTGGGGGAGAACAGCGTGGTGAAGGTGGCTGACTTTGGGCTGAGCAGGCTGATGACTGGCGACACGTACACAGCCCACGCCGGAGCCAAGTTCCCCATTAAGTGGACAGCCCCGGAAAGTCTGGCCTACAACACCTTCTCTATCAAGTCTGATGTGTGGGGTGAGTCAGAACCAGATTTTCAAGCACTCTCCTTTTCACCTTCACATGTACTAAATCAGTCAACATCAGCGTGAGTGTTCGTCTCATCCTATGACGATCTCTTGTCCCTCAGCTTTCGGTGTGCTGCTGTGGGAGATAGCGACGTACGGTATGTCTCCGTACCCAGGGATCGACCTGTCTCAGGTATACGACCTGCTGGAGAAGGGCTACCGCATGGAGCAGCCAGAGGGCTGTCCACCTAAAGTCCATGAGCTGATGAGGGCCTGTGAGTATGGGCACTGCACTGAGTACACACAATGTCCCACCAACACACAGTCCCTCACACTATCATCCATTCACTTATAGCTATGGGTTTGACCTTTTATTTTATTTTGGTTTGATATCAGGCTGGCAATGGAGCCCGTTGGACCGACCTTCGTTTGCCGAGACCCACCAGGCCTTTGAGACAATGTTCCACGATTCCAGCATCTCCGAAGGTACTTGTACGACAGTCACATTACTACCCTTAAGGCTTAAACAAGGCATTTAGCTCTGCTGCCTGACTCCATTCAATCCTGTCAGTTGTGGCACGAGAGAGCATACATTTGTGGATATTAGAGCGGGAATGGCTCTTAATGGTGCGTTAACATATCTGTAGGGCCTTTTCATAGTGGTACAGCATGCCTGGTGCCTCTGGGAGAGATGGAGGATGCTATTTGAGTGAGGAAAGGGCATGCTGAGGTGAGGGGAGTACAGGGAGAATGCAGGGCTTTCAGAGAAGCACTATACACTCTAATCATTGGTTTCTGCAGTTATTCCAGTAAATGCAGTACTACTATTTCTAGCAAGGGAATCAATGTGTATAACGATCTAATGTAAAGGTTCACTTAATTAAGCATTCCTTTCCTCTCCTGTGGCTCTCTTTCTCTCTCTTTCTCTCTCTCTCTTTCTCTTACTCTTTCTCTGCAGAGGTAGCAGAGGAGCTGTGTAAGACTGCCGCCTCTGGCCATGCCCCGTCACCACACCCCTTCAGCCACGACATGCCACTGCTGCCCTCGAAGTCGCGCACTCTCAAGATGCACGCGGAGAACAAGGAGAACATCGAGGGGGGTTTGGATGGCAGGCAGGAGCCCAGCACACACGGCCCCTCAGGTACCCGCCTTGCCCGCCTCCATGCCCGCAGGCTGAGGAGAATGGCTGCTGTGTACCTGGCAGACTGAACATCACTGGATCACCTTACCCATCCCCTAAACGCACCATCTTATCTCAGTGTCATTACACAATCACAACACACCTCCTTTAGCGTCATATATAGAGCTTTCCCTCATAATTTATAAAGAATTACTGTAATGTCACTTATCTAGCCTCATGGATAATATGCAGTGGGGACTGTTGCCATATCCAACCACAACACTTAAAGGTCCAATGCAAATCATTTCTGGGTAAAAATTGTCAAAAGGATACAAAAATAGCTTCTTAGCAAACAGCAATTTCTCAAGCAACAATTTTGTTAGGATTGTCTGGGCGTGGTCTGAATGGGGAGGGGAAAACTAGCTGTTATTGTCAGAGTATAATTCAAAACTCATAGTGTGGAAATTTATATAAAACACAGCTAAATCATGTTTTTGACTGCACTGCATTGCCTTTCGCCAAATACCAGATGCATGGTTTAGATTAAATGCATTCTCAATCCTCCCCCATATATAATTCACTATTGAGGATCTGCATGACATTATAAACCACATTTCCATCATATCTTCTTCCCTGACATGATTAGACAAGGCTGGGTAAAAATACCTGTTTTGTACTCCTCTGTGTTCATGTTTGTCACTCATCTTCATTTATATTAAAATAATGATTGAGGGTATTGAATTCTAATCCTCATGTCTCTCCCTGTTGCATCCTTCACACACAACTCACATATAACACCTACAACTCTAACAATCACCAAGAATGACTGCATATGTACCAATACCTGAATTAAAATTGGCTGACCCACAAGAGTATTTTGTATGGTTTTTGAAATGTTGTCTGTCTTGTTTTATGTGCAATCAAGTGACAATAAAGTGTTTTATTGCATGTTGTGTTCATGTGGAAAAACCTAATGCAATCTATGTTCCCCTCAGTCCTTATACTCTCACTCCTTTCTCACACCATTTAATCCTCCCCATGATACTTCTCCACTACCAGTATGATTGATCAGTGAACACACAATAGCAAACACTGCATAGTTTCAAGTTGTATTACTCGTATGTACGAGATACACATGGTATACACCGTCCAACGAAATGCTTAATTGCAGGTTTCCTTCTCGACAATGCATCCCTAAGATAAGTCTGGGATGAGGAAGCTTGAGTGGTGGTGACAAAAGGGAGGTGACTTCCTGTCATGCTGACTCTGCTGCGTGGCTCTCAACAATTACACATATAGAGCAGCTTCACATCCCAAGTACAAGGTGGCACCACAAAGTTATTGAAACAGGAATGGCTCTGAAGAGAGAGAATATGAGCGTTGTCAAAGCAAATGGCAGCCAGCCTATGAGATTCACCGGTTGGCGCTAATGCAGATTGACGTTGAATAATGGTGTTATTAGTGTTGATAAAAGAGACCACAGCTCTGGTACCTGTTTAATTCCATATCCTCTGTTCTCTGCAGGTCTGGCAGCCACTCTGCTGGCAGGGGATGGCCGGTCAGGCAGCTCTCCTGCTCTGCCTCGGAAACAGAGGGACAAATCCCCCAGCAGCCTCTTGGAGGACTCCCAGGAGACCATGTTCACACGGGACCGCAAGGCTGGCTTCTTCAGCTCCTTCATGAAGAAGAAGTCTCCTTCATCCCAGCTGCAGCAGAGCCTGCCCATGCCGCCTAAGAGGAGCAGCTCGTTTCGAGAGATGGAGACCCAGCCTCACAAGAAGTACGAGCCCACGGCTGGCTTCAGCGCTCCTCCCCTTCCCCAGGCGGACGGCCTGGGCTTCTCACCGTCCCATGGAGAGGGGAACCATGTCCAGTCACGGTGCTGTGGGGCCACTTTTGGACAAAAGTCCTCTGCCAACCACACCTCTGGGGCCCCGCCCTTGCAGGTGGGCAGTAGTAGCAGCAGCTGGGCAGGCCTGGCAGGTTTCTTCACCCCTCGCCTCATCAAAAAGACCTTAGGGCTACGGACTGGCAAGTCCACTGGGACCGAAGAGGGAGGTGGGGGGACCAAACCATTCCCCAGGTCCAACTCCACCTCCTCCATGACTGCAGGGCTGCCTGACCTGGAGAGGATGGCTCTGACTTTACCCAGAAACCGCAGTAAACCTCCTCTAGAGCGCACTGCCTCCACCACCTCGCAGCCTGAGAACGGGGCAGCACACACCTCTGAGACCCTTCTTCGTAAGATGGATGAGGGCACGGCTCAGATCAGGGACCGGCCTAAAGCCAAGTTGCTTCCCCGAGGGGTGGGGGGGTGCTCTGGGGGGGTGAGGGCACCTGGGGTTGGGAGTGAGGCCGATTTGGATTGTCACTCGGGGGCTCTACGGTGTAGGGAGGGTCAGGAGGCAGGAGGACAGGACCGACAGGGATGGACGTCCCCCTCCAAAACAGTGGGATCAGGCCCGTTGGCGGCTCCACACAACCACAAGGTTCCCGTGCTGATCTCGCCTACACTCAAGCATAGCCCAGCCGATGTGCACCTGGTGGGGATGGACTCTCAGGGGAACCGCTTCAAACTGCTATCGGAGCACCAGGCGGACCGGGACCGACCACGACTGGTCAAACCGAAATGTGCTCCCCCTCCCCCTCCAACCCTGCGCCTCATTGGGCACTCCTACAGCGGGGATGGGGAGGAACAGGTCGTAGGGGCTGTGGAGGTCAACGGTGATGGGGTGAAAAGGCCGGGACGAGCAAGGGAAGTGGGAACCGGGAGACCATCAGTGCCACCACCACAAGTGCCTCCACCAACTTCAGCCTCCTCCTTTTCCTCTGCCAACAACACTAACACTACCCCCACTAAGATGGCCAACGGTGCCACAAGCACTGCCTCTTCCACAGCCCCCTCTGGTGGCTCTAAGCCTCTGCGTCGGACTCGACAGCAGGCTGAGAGGGTTCAACCGGAGAAGATCAGTAAGGAGGCTTTGCTGGAGTGTGCTGAGTGCCTGAGAGGTGCCCTCCACAGCAGCCCTGAGCCCTCCTCCAGCAGCCAGGTCTTAGATGCTGGCCACCAGCTGCTAGACTACTGCTCAGGCTACGTGGACTGCATCCCACAGATGCGGAACAAGTTTGCCTTCCGGGAGGCCGTGGGCAAATTAGAGCTGAGTCTGCAGGAGCTGCGGGCATCGTCCTCCTCTGGAATTGGAGGGGCATTCAGTGGCCCAGGAACTAGCCCTGCTCTGGACAACTTACACATCTGCATCAAAGAAATCAGTGATGTGGTTCAGAGGTAGCCATCGGACCCTGTCAAAACATTTTTCTGGTTGTGTTAACATTTTGGGGACAGAGAACAATCTCAGAAGTACCTCAGAAAATCACTAAATTGGATCTCTTATTGTTTACAGTTGAGTCTTTCTTAAAAATGCCAGGGGAGAACACTGTTCTAACCTTTGTACATAAACATTGTTGATACCAAACTAGATATGGTTCAATTTACACCAAGTAACTGTTTTGCCCCAAGTTCAAACTTTTCCATCTGGTTTTAAGGCCTTTCTTTTAATCGAATGTGGAGTGTATCAGCTGTGTATTTAGTCCCAGAGTGTTGGTAAAGAACAATGTCAGTTTGCGTATGTGTCATTGTCGTCATCAGCCATAATTATTCTCCACTTTGTTTCTTGGCTGAGTTACTATCTTTGGTTTATGATCCAGGCAACTATGAGTTCCTGTGACAGGAAGTCACTGTTCAAAACTATTGTCACCTAGAAAATGGAAGAGTGTTCCACTTAATCAGGTCTACCCTTCGGCCATTTGATTTGGTTTGAGTATTTCAGGAAAATGCTCACTTAAAATCGGAATGGAAAATGTATGCATTTTAATATTTATGTCCAAATTCCATTGCACATGTATCTAAATGTTCGGAGCTAATGAGAAGTGAGGAAAGCGCAAGGTAACACATGGGAAGGTGGTTTGGGGCAGTATTCCCTGTGGCCCTTTCCCTCAGTGCCTATAGATTGTTAAATGATTGAAAATCTGCAAACACAGCCACTCTCTGACAAAATACTAATCTCAACGCAAACTGCGGTATGTCTCCAGAAAATGAGTGATTTTATTTGTACATTATTTTCTTTTAACTTTAGAATGTCATTATGTATGAACTTGAAATTAAATTAACTGTTTTTTTTATTAAAAGCACAGACCTATTTTAAAGACGCTATATCCAGGAAAAGGTTCAAGGTCACTTTTGTTTGGATAAGTATTTGACTATGAAAAGAAACATTCGTAGGGAGTTTATTGCAGGACGGAGGCCCCCAACCCGATCTGAACATCTGCAAAACGAATGTCTTTTTTTTTCTTTGATTATAGAAATATTGGAAAGTACACCTGTCAGAGTTTTGTGATCTTATTCCTTTGAAAAGATAAGGTATTTAATCTGTCAAAGTTCTCTGGTCATTTCAATACCAACATCGGTGTTCTGTTTTCGATGAGCACTTTGGGGCCACAGAAATGAGTGAAGATGACTAATATCCCTTTTAGACGCTTTTTGATCATCTCTACGCAAATATTTCCATTTCATATTGTTGGAAGTAATTTGATCCTGTTTGTTGTATTGTGCACAAATAGCAAGTCTCACCTGTGCCTGCAATCCTTTCTCTATAATAATTTGGCTAATCAAGCAATCAAAACAAAAAAAAGCTTGTTTATAACGGAGTGTCCCTCGACTGAAAATTCCCCTAATGCCCAGTTGAGATGTTGGAACCCTTGGTGTACACTGGATAAAGCCTATGAAGTAGTAGACATTGATTGCTATATTGCATTTCGTCTTAGTATAAACTTTAATAGTACCGTTTATGACACCCAATATTTTTCACAGTTCATTCCATGTCTGTTTTGGGGTACACCACCTATTTAATCCAGCAGATGAGCTTCAGTGTCTCTCTGTTCATTCAAAGGTCGTCTTGACTAATAGGATGTCATGAAACTAATTGTTTCTTTACACTGTGAGGTTCCAAATTAAATAATGAGGTATTTGTTTTTATTTTCTTGCTACTGGATACAGCAGTGTTTTTCCAATTATTCATGGTGCCTTTTGTGAAATATATTGTATGTATAGTGCACTACTAAGTCAAGAAATGGATATACAGCGATGTGTAATTGTAAATATCTTGTGCTTTGGTTTTCAGATGACACATTTTGCCATGAGATTGTGGCCAAGTATAAATATAACTACAACATACATTTATATTACTGGGAGTAAATTTAAGACTCAAACTTGAAAATAAAATGTGCAATTTGTCTCCTATATTATAATAGATGGACTGATGGTCAAATACAGCTTGTTCTTGGTCTGATAGTGGTCCATACTTGTGATCCCACATAATTCTGTCTCTGACAGTTGCACAATGTGTTTTATTTCCAACAAACTACACAAACATGAGTCTCTCTGGTGCACTTCCCCAAAGCTGCTCTGTAGTATTAAGGATCTGAACTATTAAACTCTCTGCATCCTCCACTTGCTGTCTGTGAAATTCTTAATGACTGATTACCAATTTGGCCTTCCATTATTTTGCCTGTCACTCTTGCTTATTTATGCTTCGATCGTCTTTGTTCTGCTTTATTGCCAAACTGCTCTAGTGAGACGAGTATCCCATAGACTTGTGATTGTCTCTAATTTATTGTTGGAGCAAGAGTGTAATGAACAAGACTTGTCACGCTAGGAGAATTAGTTTGCAATGATTGCAATTTTGCTAAAAATGTATTTCATTTTGGTTGATGTGCTCTTCAATTCATTTCTGCCCAGTTTGTCTTTATGATTAAGCTGTATGTCCTTTATTTATTGTTGCTGTATTTATTTTGTAAATAATGTTTTTGATCCTGCAACTTTTCTGTTTGATCTGGACAGTGCTGAAGAAATGTTATGTGCACATCATATACCAAAGGCCACTTCCTCTTCAGTTCTATGAGTGCAATGAGAATGGAATACACTTTATTTTGAAAATGTGAATTTAACAGGGATAAAAATGGCAGAGGTTAACATTAACTTTTTGTTTTTAATTTAAAGCTCACATAGTATATAACTGTGAAGTTCTCCCTAGCAGTGTTACATTTTATGTAAATAATAAAATGTTGAACATTTCTAAGGTCCATTTATCTTTTTGATTTGGTAAAATTCTAAAGATGAATCAAGAGCGCATCCTCAAGTCACCAGCTCAATCCTTGCCTTGTGTTAATCAGATGAAATAAATTGAATTGACCTGTGATGCATTTACTGTAAATGGAATATAATTGATGGGAGGAAAATAATGATATTGATTGAAACACGATGATAGCCCAGGGGCAGTTAGGGGTTGCATAATTTTGTGACGTGATACAAACCTTTCTTAATTTAAGACACATCCTGACCCAGGCATTAGAATACATCACATCTGCTCCTGGAACTGTCATCTGAAATGTTTTAATGCAACCTTAATCCATCCTTTACATTTTTTTAAATTTAATTTAAGCTTTATTTAACTAGGCAAGTCAGTTAAGAACAAATTCTTATTTACAATGACAGCCTACATACCTTTCTAATTTTGCTTTAATAAACAGTGTATTATGTAATCATCTTCGTGGAGGAAGGGTTTCTGTTTTGAGTATTTGAACATGGCCATTTAACTCAAAGGCATACAACGGATGTGTTCTGAACCGGGGTACTACATGCTAAATACTTGCAAACTATGTGAGTATGAACTTTATACTAATATTAAATATTTCAAATATACTACTGTATTTGGTGTAGTTTTTTTTTCATCTCTGTTAGCCCCACCCATTTTGCAAACGTGTTCTTCTGGATTATAAAATAAAATCTGGAAAGATTTTATGGATAATGAACAGATACTGATCAAATTTCCCAGCAACTGTATTATGACATCCTGTTTCTTCAAGCATGCTACCCCATATGCTTAATGCTAGGGGCCCACAAGGCCATGCGCATACTCATTATACAGTACCTTCTAAATAGCATGGGAGCTATGCCATTTTGAACATGTCCAATGTATTTGAAATCATAAGTGCACTGCAACCTGGCATAAAAGTCCTAAAGAAGAGAGAGGCCTATAGTGTCATAACCATGTACACCTATGGAACAACAAATGAGAAAGCAAAAGTATAACTTCAAATGTTTGACAATCTGTCAGCTGTTAAGGATGCTGTCAGATCTTGCCATCCCGTGACGTATTTTTTCTCCATACTGACTCCTCCCCTAGAATCTTGGCCAAGTGTAAAGATGGCGTCCATCATGGAGGGACCGCTGAGCAAATGGACTAACGTCATGAAAGGTTGGCAGTATCGCTGGTTTGTTTTGGACTACAATGCGGGTTTACTGTCATACTACACGGTGCGTATTTTATGGTACTTCATAATGAATAAGCCGATAAGCTCCCGGGTCCGGTAGTATTATTTGCTAAAGCTTGTCAAAACCGAGTAGGGACAGCGGCCTCCCTGTTGGTGCTTTCAAGACAACTGGGAACTCGGGGGGGGAAACGAGGTCAAATCATGACGTCCGTGATCTTCAGGTCGGAACTCTAGAAAGATGCCCGATTTTTCGACTTGGAATTCCGAGTTAGATGACCGTTCAAAACCATTTTTCTCAGTCGGAACTCGTTTTTTCCAGAGGTTCCAGTTGTCTAGAACGCATTGTAGTCGGAGATTTCCGAGTTCCCAGTTGTTTTGAACGCGTGGTGTGTGCCGGGAGTTGGGAATCTCAGCTGTCAGAAAAGGGTGGGGACTTTACTTACGGACATATCCGTTATTGACCAATCCTATCCATGCTGGAGGCGACACTAGCAAATTAAATACTAGCATTTTCTATGCTTCCTGGAATGATGCGACTGTGTTCTTTCCTCGTTGCTCCTCTGCAAAATGTTCTATCTTGGTAGCTCTCTTTTTTGTGTACATGTTTTGCTGTCAGTTAGGCTTCAACGCTGTAGATTTTTTTTCGAGACTTTTAAAGCAACGTAGCAGGAACAATTATAACCTTGTCTCCTTCCTTTGCTGACATGGTTATCTAGCTAACTAACGTTAGTCAGTTCATTGAGTTAACGTTAGCTAGCTAGTCAAGTGAACGCAATGTTTTTCTCCTGCTTAGTCTGCCTGCGTAACAATTATGTATGGTAGACTAAACCGTTTTAGTTTGCTGTCACCAGAGGAAAAGAGTTAATGTTTAGACATCAAATCACATTTTATTGGTCGCATACACATATTTTACTGATGTTATTGCAGATGCAGTGAAATGCATGTTTTTAGCTCCCAACAGTGCAGTAATACTAAAAAATACAAAACAATACACAAATCCCCCAAAATCAATAAATATCAGAGCAAACAATGTCATATGTTGTACAGTATCAAAGTTTGTACACAACTACTAATTCCAGGGTTTTCTTTATTTTTACTATTTTCTACATTGTAGAATAATAGTGAAGACATCAAAACTATGAAATAACACATGGAATCATGTAGTAACCAAAAAAAAGGGTTAAACAAATCAAAATATATTTGAGATTCTTCAAAGTAGCCACCCTTTGCCTTGATGACAGCTTTGCACACTCTTGGCATTCTCTCAACCAGCTTCATGAGATAGTCACAATTTCAATTAACATGTGCAATTCAATTAACAGGTGTGCCTGGTTAAAAGTTAATTTGTGGAATTTCTTTCCTTCTTAATGCGTTTGAGCCAATCAGTTGTGTTGTGACAAGGTGGGGGGGTGTACAGAAGATCAAGTCCATATTATGGCAAGAACAGGTGAAATGAGCAAAGAGAAATGAGTCCATCATTACTTTAAGACATGAAGGTCAGTCAATCCAGAAAATGTCAAGAACTTTGACATTTTCTTCAAGTGCAGTTGTAAGAACCATCAAGCGCTATGATGAAACTGGCTCTCATGAGGACCGCCACAGGAATGGAAAAGCCAGAGGATACGTTCATTAGAGTTACCACCCTCAGAAATTGCAGGCCAAAAAAATGCTTCAGAGTTGAAGTAACTGACACATCTCAACATCAACTGTTCAGAGGAGACTGCGTGAATCTGTCCTTCATGGTCAAATTGCTGCAAAGAAACCACTACTAAAGGACACCAATAAGAAGAGACTTGCTTGGACCAAGAAACACGGGCAATGGACATTAGACCAGTGGAATTCTGTCCTTTTGGTCTGATGAGTCCAAATTAAAGATTTTTAGTTCCAACTGTCGTGTCTTTGTGAGACGCAGAGTAGGTAAACGAATTATCTCCGTATGTGTGGTTGCCACCGTGAAGCATGGAGGAGGTGTGGGGGTGCTTTGCTGATGACTCTGTCTGTGATTTATTTAGAATTCAAGGCACACTGAACCAGCATGTCTTCCACAGCATTTTGCAGCGATACGCCGTCCCGTCTGGTTTGGGCTTAGTGGGACTATCATTTGTTTTTCAACAGGACAATGACCCAACTCATCTCCAGGGTGTGTAAGGGCCATTCGACCAAGAAGGAGAGTGATGGAGTGCTGCATCAGATGACCTGGCCTCCACAATCACCCGACCTCAAACCAATTGAGATGGTTGGGATGAGTTGGACCGCAGAGTGAAGAAAAAACAGCCAACAAGTGCTCAGGAAATGTGGGAACTCCTTCAAGACTGTTGGAAAAGCATTCCAGGTGAAGCTGGTTGAGAGAATGCCAAGAGTGTGCAAAGCTGTCATCGAGGCAAAGGGTGGCTACTTTGAAGAATCTCAAAGATAAAATATATTTTGATTTGTTTAACACTTTTTTTGGTTATTACATGATTCCATATGTGTTATTTCATAGTTTTGATGTCTTCACTATTATTCTACAATGTAGAAAATAGTAAAAATAAGAAAAACCCTTGAATTAGTAGCTGTGTCCAAACTTTTGACTGGTACAGTATATAGACAGTATATGAATAGAAAAGTGTGTACGGCAGTAGTTGTATAGGAAGTGGGTAAAACGGTATGTAAACATTAATGTGACCAGTGTTCAATGGTTAGCAGTCTCTAAAGTGCAGAGTAGAGTACCGGGTGGTAGTCGGCTAGTAACATTGCCATCCCTCTTGTTGTTTTTTGTAGCTACCTTGTATCATTGGTTGCACCCTTCATAAAGCTACATAGCCCACCAAAGTTGGCGCGATTATTTATTTTTCGTCGTTGACAACGTAAAGCCATTTTGTTCTACCATTTTCAACAGCCTGACCCTGCCACTTTGATAGGTAAACCTAAGGGATGGGACTGGAGAAATGTCGCCACTGTCAAATTAATAGAGGACCCATACCAGAGACGTGTTGGTTGGGAATTGTGGGCAGGTGATTGTTCGCGCTGTGAGTTACCTGCTGATGGTGGGCTCCCGCCTATGTATGTCACGATGGAACGCCAGACTATCGCTCCTCAACGTCTGTAGACTATGATTCATGCTTTAGGCATTATAACTATGTCAAGAATCTTTGGTCATACACACTCAATGGCCAGTTGGTCATGTACGCTTCCCTGTTCACAAAAATGGTTAGCTCCTACAGACAGCGAGTCACATGGCCATGTCTTGCTATATAAAGCAGGCAGACAGGCATCGAGGCATTCAGTTACTGCTCAATTAAACAGTAGAATGAACAAAACGAGTGACCTAAGCGACTTTGAGCGTGGTACCGTCGTTGGTGCCAGGCGCGCCGGTTGCAGTATCTCAGAAACGGCTGGCCTCGTGGGCTTTTCACGCACGACATTGTCTAGGGTTCACCGAGAATGGTGCGACAAACAAAAAGCATCCAGTCGGCAGCAGTCCTGTGGGCGAAAACAGCTTGTTGATGAAAGAAGGAGAATGGCAAGAATCGTGCATGCTAATAGGTGGATCACAAACAGGAAAATAACGGTGCAGTACAATGCACAACTCGTCAGTCCTTGTCACGGTTGGGCTATTGCAGCAGAGGTCCACACCACGTTCCACTCCTATAAGCTAAAAACAAGAAGAAGCGGCTCCAGTGGGCACGCGATCACCAGCATTGGACAATTGAGGAGTGGAAAAATGTTGCCGTTTCCGACGAATCCTGGTTCCTGTTGCATCATGCTGATGGCAGTCAGGATTTGTCGTAAGCAGCATGGCCCCATCCGGCCTTGTGTCAACGGTACAGGCTGTTGGAGTAATGGTGTGGAGAATGTTTTCCTGGGTCGTTAGGTCCCTTGATACTAATTTAAGCAATGTTTCCATGCCCCAAAGAAGAATGCAGGCTGTTCTTTAAGCAAAGGGGGGTCCGACCGAGTACTAGATGGGTGTAGCTAATAAACTGGCCACTGAGTCTGTGTGTGTATGTGTGTATACGACCATTGAACAGAAGGAAAATCATCAAAATAATATGCTCCACTGTGTCACATCAAACTATCTCACAGGTAGCCACAAATATGCCCATTTTACTGTCATTCACAAAGAGGGGAAGGTTTTACGATACAGCTAAATCCAGTATTCCAATCTCATGCAAGTCAAACTACAGGTAACTGCCAAAATAAAGGAAACACCAACATAGTGTCTTGAAGGTTGAGTAAGAATTTTGTCCACAAATGTACCCACATTTCTATTAGGCCTATATGTACATCGTTTATAATTAGTGAATGCCATAATGTAGTTATTTTGTTAAATACTTCTCCCTATTAGTTGAAATAATATTTTTTCATAGCTATATTTAGCTGTTGTGCTAGCTTTTCGGTTGCAACAGATTCTCAAATCATGGGGATTTGTCGCGCGACACAGACGATGCAGGTGTTGCTAGGCAACCCCTTGACTTGCCGGGGCAAGCCTGCGCCCTCGGTGGCAAAAGCCAGTGTGAGAAACGGGCTAACAAATGTTTGTTCTTTGAAGCAAAATAAATACTGCACTCTGACCTACAAAACGTATTTGCTAGATTCTTGATAGTGTTGTTAGACGAAGCAAGGAAAGAGAACTTCAAAACATGATGTAGTTTTAATCGAATTTTCAGCCGTTGTTGGTTAATAATGAATCTGCTAGCTTCTGATATGACTGGGCCACAACATGCCGCCAGAACAGCTTCAATGCGCCTTGGCATAGATTCTACAAATGCCTGAAACTATTGGAGGGATGCGACACCATTCTTCCACCAGAAATTCCATAATTTGGTAATAGACTTCTCTCTGCTACCGCGCGGCAATCGGTACCGATGCACCAAGACTGGAACCAACAGGAATCTGAACAGCTAAATACTGCACTCTGACCTACAAAACTTATTTGCTAGGTTCTTGATAGTGTTGTTAGACAAAGCAAGGAAAGAGAACTTCAAAACATGATGTAGTTTTAATCGAATTTTCAGCCGTTGGTAAATAATGCCGCATTGACCCATTTTGCACTAACTCTTTTGACTGATCACATACTCTGCTGGTACCCAATGTATATAGCCAAGTTATCGTTATTCATTGTGTTTATTTTTCGTGTTATTTTCTTTTTTTTTCTTTCTTTTTTTTCCATTGTTGGGAAGGGCCGTAAGTAACCATTTCACTGTTAGTCTACACCTGTTGTTTATGAAGCATGTGACGTACAATTTGATTCGATTTTTGTTGATGGTGGTGGAAAACGTTGTCTCAGGCGCCGCTCCAGAATCTCCCATAAGTGTAAAATTGGGTTGATCTAGTGACTGAGAGGCACACACACCCTATAAACCCCATATGCTCCTTTGAGACCCCTCTTTCAAAGTCACCGAAATCTCTTCTAGCCATGGTAGACTAAATAATGGGCAACTGGCCATTTTTATAAACTGAAAAGAAATAGAAACGCAACATGCAACAATTTCAAAGACTTTACTGAGTTACAGTAAAATCTATAAAATGCAATTGTGTTTGTTGTCCATAGTCTATGCCTGTCCATACCATAACCCCACTGCCACCATGGGGCACTCTGTTTGCAACATTGACATCAGCAAACCGCTCGCCCGCATAACGGTGGTGAGGCCGGTTGGACGTATTGCCAAGTTCTCAAAAATGACGTTGGAGTCGGCTTATGATAGGGAAATTAACGTTCAATTCTCTGGCAACGGCTCTGGTGGACATTCCTGCAGTCAGCATGCCAATTGCGCGCTCCCTCAACTTGAGACATCTGTGGCATTGTGTTGTGTGACAAAACTGCACATTTTAGTGGTGTTTTATTGTCCACAGCACAAGGTGCACCTGTGTAATGATCGTGCTGCTTAAACAGCTTCTTGATCTGCCACACCTGTCAGGTGGATGGGTTGTCTTAGCAAAGAAGAAATGCACACTAACAGGGATGTAAACAAGTGTGTGTGTGCACAGAATTTGAGAGAAATAAGCTTTCTGTGCGTATAGAACATTTCTGGGATCTTTTATTTTAGCTCATGAAACATGGGACCACATTTTACATGTTGCGTTTTATTCAGTGTACATGACCATAAGCATGATGGGATGTTTTAATTTCTTAACTCAGGAACCACAATTGTGTGGAAGCACCTGCTTTCACTATATTTTATCCTTCATAATGAAGTGCTTTCTTTATTTTGGGTGTTAGCTGTATCTGCTGGTACTAAACAAATTCAATGTGACCCTACACTGAACAACAGTAATAGGGGCACTTTTGGTTACAGTGTATCTCATTTATTGCCGGAGTGCCAGTCTTTGCTATCATGTCAGCTCATCATCAATCATTTGTTATACCAAACATTTAGCTTGACAATGAGCAATGGACTTGGCATGAGCACAAACAGATCTGGGACCAGTCTATGTCAAACTGTAGCTATGTCATACTTGCAGATGAGATACCATATTAGAGCACTCACAATTCTGTCTTGCAGGGATTTTTAACAGAGAATCTTAGCTTGCTATCTACATGTATGATCTTCCAGGAACTTTTCACTGGTGAACTTGATAATGAATAAACTTAAACTTGGAGTGGAAATGTGTGTGAACGGAGTTTGCGGGGGAAAGAATGTATGCTTGAAACCTATTTTGTTCTTGTTCATTTTCAGTCCAAGGACAAGATGATGCGTGGCTCTAGAAGAGGCTGTGTGCGTCTCCGGGTAAGGAACTGGTTTGGGTTGTTGATCATGCTCATTAGCCTATGTGCTTAGAGGGACAATTTGCACCCGCTGAAGTAGATATTTTCCTATCTAGCCTAATACTGTTCTGTTGTAGTTGTTCTTTGGCTATACAATACAAGGCTTTTTAATATCAGCACTTTCCAGAGGTTTGTGAAAATATTGCCACTAGATGGCAGCATTTGATTTATTACTTATACCTTCAATAGATACTAACAAAATAGGATTTTTTGTTTCCTAAAATGGATCCTAGCTGGCCCATTGACTTGCCCTTTGTTCTTTCTATCCTCAAGGAATTAACTATACATAATTTAGTAGCATAGCGTTCAGAGATCTACTTTGAACTTCAGCTCAAACAGAGGTTTTACTTTTTAAACAAATAGTTTGATATATTTGAATGTCTTTGGGGAAACAACCTGTTTGGTATATTTTTGTATCAAGACTAGATGAAGTAGGATTTGAATTCTTTATTCTAATACTTTTAGAGGTGAGAATTGGGCAAACATACCATCTTGAGATCAGTACCCACAATTGGAAAAACGCATGTGTTTTGAATAGCCCGTTTTAGGGTAAGAGTATAACGTGTGAGTATCGTCATGTGCATAGTTGTCTTTGTTTTGTTTTTTGAACTTAAGTTTTGGCAATAATTTGTGAAGGACAACCCAATGTCAGAATTTGTTTATTTCTGCCAAGAGACAATGTTCACACTTCACATTTTATGCAAAAAAATATCTTTCATAGACATCACACACTCTGCTGCAATCCACAGCTTTGAGAAAACAACAGTTGGCCAGATTCTCAAGCATGCGAAATTGATACCCCTCTTTCTCTTGTTGTTTGGTCAGATGATCGATAATGGAATTATGAAGACAATATTTCTCATGACTTCCATCTGTTTTGTGCTGATTTTTGAAGGTATATGAGCATTCGCATGTTAGTGTTGTCAGGTAAAGCGAACATATCTTACTCTGAGCAGCATTTTCCTAGATTCATATACGTGTACAAAGTCTGACTTTACGTAGAGTTTTGTGTGTTGTAATGTTTGGGGGTTTAGCCAATTTCAACTATTAAAAAGTGTCAAGCATAAAATGATTGGCTTGCAGGCATAGCCTGGTTGGATATGGAATTGTGCTATACATTGACTGATTACTAGCCTAGTTGAGTATATTTCCTCCTTAGTACAAGCTTTATACAGTTGGGACAGTGCAGTGGATTTACTTATGACATGATGGAATTTTCTTCCTTTCCTCAGACACACACAAGGGCTAAACGCACACCACATGTATAAACACCTAGGTTACATTATTTCTAGCCTAATTACACTCATGGCTAGTTGAACGCGCGTTCCTCATTTTGTACCAGTGCCTTTGTCTCTCTGTGTGAATCCAGCAGCCAGGGCATTGTCTTTTAATGAGTCATCACATACTGTAGTGGTTCTCTGTGATAATGGACGCCAACACCTCACCCTCGGTACATGGAAAGTCTTAATGCATCTTTGTGGTTGATTATATCAGAAATGTTTTACTTAATGAAAAGATAAGCATATGCCTCCCCCCCCCCCCCCCAAGGTTGGTTTTGACAAGCAAGCAGGTTTGAGATATACTGTTGCTAGGTGCCATGCCACAAACAGTTCTGCAGAGATTTTATTTCCTTCCATGCAGCTGGTCCCCAATGTCTGTCTGTTCGTTACCTGTTCCTGCATCTCTCCCTCCACCCAGACACCCCCTCTTTCCCTCATTCTCCCATGCCTCGGTGGGTTTTTGATAGTGAGCAGGAGAGGGGGATGGTGACGTCTCACTGCCTCCTCTTCCTTTTGGTTTCCCAGGGAGCTGTAATAGGAATCGATGACGAGGACGACAGCACATTCACCATCACTGTGGACCAGAAGACTTTCCATTTTCAAGGTGAGTCTCTTGTTTTTTTTTCTTCTCCTCCTCCTCCTCCCCTCTCCCTCACCTCCCACTCTGCTGACTCCCATGTCGTTTGGAGTAAATCTGTCAATGCTGCATACGGCCGGCTGCTCGCGTGTAGGCTCTCTTTGTAGCTTGTTTTCTCTCTCTCTCTCATACTCTCTTTCCTGCCTTTTTAAAAGGAGGATTATTATATCGGTGCGTCAACACAAGCAGATACGCACATCTAGGCATTTGAGTGGCTCGTCGTCTCTGTGGAACCTTCCTCTTTCATCAGCAGCATCTGGCAGCTTTGCAAAGTAGAAGTGAAATGGGTAGGGGCTAAAGCAAGATTTGTTCCACATCAAGATTCTTCTCTAATGGAAAGAAGTGAAGGAGGCTCTTTTTTTTAGGAAGATTACTTGCATTTTCTACCGCCTCTGGGAATAAAACGAATACTGCTGAGCTAAAAGCCGAGCTATCTGCACTGCCGCTCCCCACCCTGAACACCGCCACTTCACAGAGACAGGACTGGCCCCTCTCCCAGACACCCCTCACCCCACCCCTTTCCCCCGGACAGCAGCTGCACCGTCCGTCCACCAAGCGGACCTCTCTCCTCCAGGTCTCTAACCTCCTCCACCCCCCCCCCCCCACCCCCCCCCCACAACCCCATCCTCACGACCCCCCCACCCACAGCCACCACTACCGCCACCAGCACGTTATCCATGGTGGGCCCACCTCCACCTCCACCTCCTCCATGCCATCTCCCATTGCTATGTTCCGAAACTGTATGCTGTGGTTCTACAAAAGGAAGGGTAAGGAGATGTATGCATGCTGGCCTCTGTTAGCAGGTCGAAGGGCATGATTCGGTGAAGCAGCGGTAGTAGCCGTTTCCTACGTATTTGTGTTGGTGGTTTTTGTAGCTTACCGTTTTCTTTGATTTACTGTGTTTTCTATAGCGGTTGTTTAACGTGGAAGACGTATCATATGTTCCATTAACTTTTAGAAAATATGTTTTAAAAGCTTGATGGTTTAAAGAAACAGTATTGTGGAAGATTGTTTCTTAGAGGTGCATTGTCAGGTCACCTGTTTATTAAGATTGTCAGCTGAGGTCATAATTCTATGATATTGTTATGTCTGATTCAATTTGAAATTCATATGTCAAGTTGTTTGAGTTCTAATTCCTAATTCTATGGTCATAACTAAGCCAGTTTTCATTTTGTCTTTTGGTCTCCTTGCACTATTATGTGTATCTCCAAATGTCATCTGAGTTCACCCTTTAAAAAATGCAGCCTTGAAAGAAATGGATTCCTAGCTCTGGGGAGTGAAATAAGGATGCTCCTCCAGATGATGCCTCCAAGTTGAAAAGCTATTATATGATTACGTGGAAAAGATGGCAACTTCACGGCCATTTCACAACCCATCTGTCACCTAAGCCTATGGGAATTATTTTCTATCACAAGGACATACTCATTTCCACTTGAAAAGGACACAAATGATATATGCGCTACTTCCCCAGATGTTTCCTGTTGGAGATGAGTTACTCAGGATCCAGCTGATGTTACACATGTTTGTTCTGGTGTGGCGCTGCGGCAGGCAGGCGGGCTGTGTCAGAAGAAGAGGAGGAGGAGGAGGACTGGAGCGGAGCATGGGTGAGGTATGGGGCGGCCACAGATGACGGCTGCAGAGAGAGAGGCTCTGTATTTCTATTTCGAGGATCATCCATAATTCATCAGGCTCTTTTTCTGGCGGAGCATCAGAGCCTTTTAACTCCCACTTTACACAGCACACCTCCCCGTGTGCTAACGAGCTCTTTACCTGGCCCCCATACAGACAAAAATGCTTAGCCTGGGAAACTGCTGAATGCAATGGCCAAGCCCATGACGAGCACGTTGCCTGTTGTAGAGAGGAGGTCTAGTGGTTCTGCCCAGTATTTGGATTATAGCACTGTGTACGCTCAAAGTGATGTATGACCGGGTATTGAGCTTATCTTGGGGGATAGCTGACCTGTATGTGACCTGGGGGGGGGGATGACTCAGGTAAATGTGTGTTAGAAAGGGGCTGTGACTGGAATGGAGCTGTGATGTCTTGTCATCTTACCTGTTCCGCAAGGGGCTCCTACCTCAGCACAGTCTGCTTCAGCACAGTCTGTAGCTAGGAAATAACATATACTCTTTGTTTTCTCCCTAAAAAGAACATGCCGTCATTAGCACACACAGAGACTTACTCCAAACCCCTCTCTCTCCAATCAAGATACTACTTTATGGTGTTTACCAAAAACTGCTGTGCATCATTCCATTCATTCAGCCAAATAGGGGAGGCAGAAGAAGAGGTGAACAATATATGATTCACATCCTTTGGAGGAAGGCAGCAGAGCAGTTTTGATTGGTGTGTCTTAGGAATGTGATAATGCGTAACCAGTGAGGAAATGGAATCATCTGCTTGTTAGGCACTAGCAGTGTGTCTGTCTGACTGCTGTCACCTTGCTGAAGACTCTCCGGTCTCTCCACCGCCCCCCACCTCTTTATCTCTCTGGGCCTGGCTGTCAGTAATAAGCCGTGCTCTGGAAAATGCCCTCTTTGTGCACTAATGGCCCAGGAGTTAATAATAATAAACTATGCTTTCATCCAGAGGAGCCACCTACCTTGAGGGGGAGCATTAGGCCCTAATTGGGTTGTGAGTACGTGCCATATCATGGCCTGTTTGGGCTCTGTGTTGAACGCTGGGGGACTGCACAAGTTTATGACTTGCCTGGCTTTCAAGCCACCATTGTTATTCATGTAAAACAGTCACACCAAGAGTTCATATTATATAAATGAAGAAAATTGGAACCACGAGAGGTGCTGTACAGAACAATTTGTTTTATTGGTCTCCAAGTTCTGTAAGTGTTCAATATCTTCTACTGTTGTTAATTTTCTTTTGCTATCACTTCATCAGCAATGCCTGTAGCCTATATCACGCTCAAGACTGACCCCAGTAATGATGCTTGGTGTTATGACAGACTGTGTATTTCCTCTGCTGGCTAGGAATGGCCATGTTTGTCATGCACAGTAAATATCACACAGGGATGGTAGTGTTTGCTTGCAAGTCACAGATAGGTGTAGAACTGACCAAACAGTGCACCCTCACTGTCACACAAAGAGCTTTAGGTAGAAGGGAGATTCTTCATTAGCTCTTTACATGCCATGCAACCAGGTAGAAAGTAGTGCTCTTTCAATCTAATAATCAAGCAATCATCTTTGTTTTCTATAAAAAAAAAATTGTTGGACACTGATGTGACACCAACATAAATTGTGTGAAATACTCTTTCTTAAAATACAGGATGTTTGTTTTGCGCAATTCTCACGGCAGATTGACCCTATTGCTATTATGGGGTAAACACGCATCTATAGAAAGGTTTCGCTAAGCAAAGTGCTCCTAAATTAAATTAGCACAGACATGGAGGTGAGAGGGTGTTGAGGCAACGGGGTGAGGGCCTGGCATGAGCCCTGGCTGCTTCTAATGTCTTTAAAAGCTTTGGGCTTTCATCCTGAGCTCTTATCCATCAATCATCTGGATACACTGTATTTTACATCTCTATTAAACTTCCCCAGGCCCCCAGTCACCTCCTGTGATGAAATACTGGATTGCCCATTATGATTGTTGTTTTTGTCCTTTTTTAAAATATTCTTCTTATTCCATGCTTTCGCAATGCTGTTTGCTTAAATGCAGTCAGAAAACAAACAATTCCCAAATGTTTATGTTGATAACGTTTCTTTGTTGATGAAATGCAGCAAACATTTATGAAAATGTGTCACTGTTCCCTTTCAGAATTTTGACTGTTTAACTTTAACTTGATAGGCATATTTAGATGGATTAACCCACAGACCCATAACATCTCCCTCAAGCTCCTGTTCATTTCCCACAGCCATCATTCAGAATCATAGGATGACTCAGAAAAATGAATGAAAACATTAGTAGCCTCAACTAGTCTAAAGATGTCCAGTTTTATTGCTTCTTTAATCAGAACAACTGTTTTCAGCTGTGCTAACATAATTGCAAAAGGGTTTTCTAATGATCAATTAGTCTTTTTAAAATTATAAACTTGGATTAGCTAACACAACGTGCCGTTGGAACACAGGAGTGATGGTTGCTGATAATGGGCCTCTGTATGCCTATGTAGATATTCCATAAAAAATCTGCTGTTTCCAGCTACAATGGTCATTTACAATATTAACAATGTCTACACTGTATTTCTATTCAATTTGATGTTATTTTAATAGACAAAAACGTGTGCTTTTCTTTAAAAAAAACAAGGGAATTTCTAAGTGACCCCAAACTTTTGAACCGTAGTGTATACATGTTGTTCAATCATTGCACCCACACTGCTCGCGGGTGTCTGCGTAGCTGGGCGCTAAAATAGAACTTAGAACTTAAAATAGAACGTGCTGCAAGTTCTGCCTCTCAAATCTTCTCATTGGTTTTTAGGAACATATACCCACGTGGGTGATTGAAAAATGAACTGATGTCCATACTCCAGTCAGTTGTAGTAATGCACCGTGAAGTTGGTAGCCAACCGCCATATAAAGTCCAAAGAAGAAAAAGAAGCCTGAAGGAAGGAGGAGAGACGAGAAACGAATCCGGTTTACTGTTTTATCTGTGGATTCATTGTAGGAGTAGAGGACCTTGTGCATTTCAGGTAAAATAACAACCCAATGTTTATATCCCAGAACAAATTAGCTAGCAACAGCAAGCTAGCTATCTAAATTGCTATAACGGTTTAATGCTTTTCGACCTGTCCCCAAATTAATACAATTGGTTCAGTTTGTTTTGATATTTCAACCTGTGTGTCCTGATCTCATCTGGTGTGTGTGTGGGGACAAAATCAACTTGCGCGTGATGGCGCGTGCGGTCTGGTCAGCATGTGAGGCGGCATTGGCCCGCACTCTTATGCCTCATGTCCACCAGCTGCATCAAACTTTTTGCGTTCTGGGGGAAGTCATTCACTGGCAATGGTGCATTGAATGACTTCTGGATGCCGCGCTAGGCTGCGGTGTGTACCGCATGCTTTCAATATTTTCAACTGGTGCGTTGCTTTACCGTGCTGTGGTACAAAGGAAAGAGCACACACAGACTCGAACTGGCTAGGTTTTTCAGAAGAGCAAAATAATCCACTTGTTAAACCTAGTTTTTATTATATTTATTTTATCTTTATTTAACTAGGCAAGTCAGTTAAGAACAAATTCTTATTTCCAATGACGGCCTACCAGGGAACAGTGGGATAACTGCCTTGTTCAGGGGCAGAACGACAGATGTCAGCTCGGGGATTTGATCTAGCAACCTTTCGGTTACTGGCCCAATGCTCTAACCACTAGGCTACCTGCCACCCCCCAACATAGTTTTAACAAGTGGATTATTTTGCTCTTCACTCGCAGTTGCTTAGTAGCCCAGGCCTACTCCTGACCAAAAGCCTGTGACTTCACTGACTTGTCTGATAATAAATCAATCAATGTGATTTTGTTTCACTGAATCTCTGTCTGTGTAGGGTAATTGGTTTCTGTCTGGGCAAATAAGTGGAGGTGGCATAGCTAATCTTCGTTTGCTCATCTATCACCGATCAGAAACGTTAACCATGCAATAATGTAGCCTAAATGAAGTGTAGGACTATTATGTTGCCCCATCGCGTATAGCCAACTCCAAAAGGCCGCAGAAGTTGTGAAATATGAACAACAGACCTGTATTGCAAATAGGATCGGTATAATAATGAAAGTCCACTCAATCTAATGCCTGCTCCCTAACGAAGGGGAGAGAGGGTCAAAAAGAGATTAAACGTGGATGGGCTAGGGCTTTGTTTCAAAATATCACTGTAATCGGGGTAGGTGTATCTTGTCGGTTTTAATGAACAAAATAATGAACTAGTGATTTCATTAATTTGGACCTAACATAAGTGAACTGAAAATATGCCATTCAATTGTTTTGAAGTTATGTTTTATTAGTCTTATGTTTATTAGGACCTGCCTAAACAAATGAATAATGGATTTCTTTTTGATGGTGTATATTCAATGGATTTATTAAAATAGACGCCCAACGACATCTGCGCACCACTACTACCACTCGTCACCAGCAAGGCGTATACAGACAAGAATGTGGTAAAAATGGGTCTGTTTGTAAGTGGGTCATATAAACATTGCCCACTTTTTTTTTTTTTTTTTTTTTACTAGCAAAAATACTGAGTATAGAGGTTCCATGGACTCTGGGCTCGTAAGTGTAAATATTAGAGGCTTTATTTGCTCTGTTTATTTGCTATGAGGGTGCAGCCGTGCCTGGCAACAGGCTGTGTGTCTCGTCAGGAGACCTGCCTTCCTACTCTCTTGCCCAGCGACGCACCAGAAGGGTTGCAAGAACCCCCTCAGAAACTGCATGGCACAGCACAATGAGCACATAGTTAACTAGTTGGTCAAGATGAGCACAGATGAGGTGCTCTAGTCCTTGTTGTAGCTACTAGGTTATGCACTCCGTTGCTGTTGTAATAATTACCATCTGTACTATGGCTGATCTGGTGTGTTTTGTGCGCTTTCCCTCCCAGCTCGAGATGCAGACGAACGGGAGAAGTGGATCCATGCCTTAGAGGGGACTATTCTCCGCCACACCCTTCAACTGCGGGTAAGTCACTCACTCACTGATCTGTTCAGACTAGCTTCACACTAGTGATACTGGCTGTACTAGTGCCATGCCCCTGAGTTCAGCTCGAGAGGAGAGAGATTTTGCTCAATATATTTACATGGGAATAACTTTGGCTGTTGTGTATAGTTTTTAATTTTTATTCAAAGTGTGCGTGTGTGTTTAACCTTCAAAGAAAGACCATAATGTAGTATTTCTTAAATCTGCTTTTTTGATTACTTAAGACCACAGGAAATGATAGAGGAACTGTTGAGAACATTGAGCAATAGCAGTTCATATTTAACCTTTTGGAGCGTATTTGTGGAGGTCTTTTGGATGCAGGAAGTTAGTATACAGAATGAATATCATGTCTCTGTCAGCCTCATCCAAGCTAGTAGCACTGGGACACTGCTGACAGGCTAAGGCATTCTGGTCCTCATCAGAGAGCGGGTTAAGGAGTCATCTGAGAATAGAAGGAATTTGTCCGCTCTCTTTTTGGTCTCGTCTCCTTCGCTCCTTCTGTGTGGTGTGCACTGCCACTGTGCACCTTCCCATTTACACACACACACACACACACACACACCAAGCACCTGCCACTCACAACAACAAAGATGAGAGGTCAAATCTTCCTCTCTGACAAGCAGTTTTAACTCGCTATTTTTGCGTATGAGGTTTGGTCCAATAGAATCAGTCATGGACACCGAAACACATTGAGACATTATTTTACTGAAATAGAAAAGAAGTTAATGTTGTCTCAACTCCTCAAATTGCACGCAGAGCAGACTACTAAAACAGAGATATCAAGGAACATTGAGTACGTTTACATGTACACTAATAATTCGATGTTAAACTGATTGTCGGTAGGCAGAGTTACTCTGATTATCTTAATCAGCCCAAGGTCGTCATCATCAAAGTAATCAAATGCCGATTTAAAACACCTGGTTTTCTGAACAATCTTTTGAGTTATTAGGACATGTAAACATTTGTTAGCACAAGCAGCGCAAGCTTCCTTCTTTTGCGCGAGTGAAGTGAGTTCGGGAAAATCTTAACCATTTCTAATATGAATACTTTTTCACACATAAACAGTGTATGTCCAAACTCCGAATCAAATAGGTTTCACAAAAATAGCGGTGGTCGCTGTGGTATAACATTTATTTAGATTTTCTGCATTTATCAGTCCTATCAGGTAGCCAGATTTCAGATGTCTCCAAGTAACAGGATTATTAAGGAAATCGGTCTTCTTGCAAAGCATGTAACCGTTTAAATCAAACTATTATATTAATCTGACTATTCGCAGTAATCATATTATTGTGTGCATGTAACTGTACTCATTGATTCTGGAAAATGAATGCTCAGTTTGTCGCATGCGGTATTACGTTACCATGTACAGCGAGCAGCATTTTAGCCAAAGACTTACATTAGCTGTCTAGTCTGTGTTTTAGAAATGTACAGTAAGCATAAAACACCATGTGAGGAATAGGAAACTCGTTCTCATTCTGAGAAATAAGGTAGGCCACTTGATTTCATCATCTGAACAAAGTGGACGGGCCAGCATGCTGTTCAAACAGTTGGAGACGGACAGAAGGGTGTGTTCATAACAATTCAACTGTTCTACCTTGTTAGCAAATAGATCCAAGTTGGCTAAACGTGAAATATAAATATTAGCTGGCTACTCACTAGCACATAGGCCTGTGCGTGAGAGATTGTTTATGAGATCTGTGTTAATTTTCTATAATACCTGCTACAAGAAGTTCGTCATTATTAGTGAATGTGCATTATGCATGGTTGTGGTTAAATTTGTAACAAAAAGGCATTTTTCATAGGCCACCCTGAATTTATTAGATTATTGCTGACTGTTTTAAATGCAGTGTATTTGACCTTTAATTGTACAACAAAGCTTATTTGGAGAAAGGATTTTTAGGCCATATCTCCCAGCCCTAAAGCGTGTCCCTGTGTGGTTAGGTGCACAGGGAGTGTAGTTGGGCTGTTGGCTGGTGATGAGCAAGCCACAAAGAGAGTGCTGTGTATTAGTCGCTCTATGAACTGCCAATTTCCAGCTATTCATTTAGTCTGTGCTTTTTGATTGGCTCATGCATATACTTTCTCTCACCTCCCTTCATTCTACCCTCAAGTTGTTTATTTATGTTCTGTTCCGCTTTCCTTTTCTAACCCACTCCTCCCCTCCCCACCCCCTGTGTAAAAAAAAAATTGATAAAACACTGCTGACTGACTGCGTGTATCTGCCTGCTTGCAGACACTGTGTAAGCATGCAGTCATAGTGACATAATTTGACCTGGAACCAATCAGAGTCCTGCTTACTCTCAGCCAGACATCTGCCCACAGCTTTATCCAATCAGGGCAGCTGTTGTTGCTTGTCACATAGGCTTGTGCTGCCTTTCTTTTTTTTTTTTTGTAAGAACGTCTGTACTTCCTGTAAGAGAGAGAAGGATCCTGGATTAACTTTTCCTGTGTATGCTGCTGCTCAGCTGATGTAGAACATACCAGACAGGTTTGGTGTGGTTTCTGCTGGCAGTCAGGAAGAGTGGAGAGCACAAGAACAGCCGTGTGTTTGAGTAGCGGAGGAGAGGGGCGCTTTAGGGTCAGCTTTGGCCTGTGCAGTCTGACGAGGCATGTCCCTCCGAGCTCGGCGTCCTGTGAGTACCACACTGGGGGGGAAACGTTTGGTTGCTGTGCGATGATGCAGTCCTTAACTGGGGCATGCTGTGTGGAAAGCAAAATGGGTGGGTTTCCAGTGTCTGGTGGGTTTCCAGTAGATGTCGACCGATTATGATTTTTCAACGCCGATACCGATTTATTGGGGGACCAAAACGCCGATACCAACTAATCGGCCGGTTTTTAAATATATATATATTTTTATTTTATTTATTTATTGTAATAATGACAATTACAACAATACTGAATGAACACTTATTTTAACTTAATATAATACATCAATAAAATCAATTTAGCCTCAAATAAATAATGAAATGTTCAATTTGGTTTAAATAATGCAAAAACAAAGTGTTGGAGAAGAAAGTAAAAGTGCAATATGTGCCATGTAAAAAAGCTAACGTTTAAGTTCCTTGCTCAGAACATGAGAACATATGAAAGCTGGTGGTTCCTTTGAACATGAGTTTTCAATATTCCCAGGTAAGATGTTTTAGGTTGTAGTTATTATAAGACTATTTCTCTCTCTACCATTTGTATTTCATATACCTTTGACTATTGGATGTTCTTATAGGCACTTTAGTATTGCCAGTGTAACAGTATAGCTTCCGTCCCTCTCCTCGCTCCTTCCTCGAACCAGGAACACATCGACAACAGCCACCCTCGAAGCAGCGTTACCCATGTGAGCAAGGGGAACAACCACTCCCAAGTCTCAGAGCGAGTGACGTTTGAAACGCTATTAGCGCGCACCCGCTAACTAGCTAGCCATTTTACATGGGTTACACCAGCCTAATCTCGGGGGTTGATAGGCTTGAAGTCATAAACAGCGCAATGCTTGAAGAATTGCGAAGAGCTGCTGGCAAAACGCACAAAGGTGCTGTTTGAATGAATGCTTACGAGCCTGCTGCTGCCTACCATCGCTCAGTCAGACTCCTCTATCAAATATCAAATCATAGACTTAATTATAACATAATAGCACACAGAAATACAAGCCTTTGGTCATTAATATGGTCGAATCCGGAAACGATAATCTCGAAAACGAAACGTTTATTATTTCAGTGAAATACGGAACCGTTCCGTATTTTATCTAATGGGTGGCATCCCTAAGTCTAAATATTCCTGTTACATTGCACAACCTTCAATGTTATGTCATAATTATGTACAATTCTGGCAAATTAATTACGACCTTTAAAGAAAGGCATTGATGTTTATGGTTAGGTACACATTGGTGCAACGACAGTGCTTTTTTCGCAAATGCGCTTGTTAAATCATCACCCATTTGTCGAAGTAGGCTGTGATTCGATGAGAAATTAACAGGCACCACATCGATTATATGCAACGCAGGACACATTAGATAAACAAACTAGTAATATCATCAACCATGTGTAGTTAACTAGTGATTATGTTAAGATTGATAGTTTTTTATAAGATAAGTTTAATGCTAGCTAGCAACTTACCTTGGCTTCTTGCTGCCCTTGCGTAACAGGTAGTCAGCCTGCCATGCAGGCTCCTCGTGGAGTGCAATGTAAGGCAGGTGGTTAGAGCGTTGGACTAGTAACTGGAAGGTTGCAAAGACGAATCCCAGAATCCCCCCTGAACAAGGCAGTTAACCCCCGTTCCTAGGCCGTCATTGAAAATAATAATTTGTTCTTAATCTGACTTGCCTAGTTAAATAAAGGTGTAAAAAAACAAAAAAAAAAAAAAAAATTATAATCAGCAAATCGGTGGCCAAAAATACCGATTACCGATTGGTATGAAAACTTGAAATCGGCCCTAATTATTCGGCCATTCCGATTAATCGGTCGACCTCTAGTTTCCAGTGTCTGGTGGGTGTGGGCAGGTATTGTCTGGTTAGAGGAAACTCTTTTAGCCACAGATTTAGTGAACATGGCGAAGCTGCAGTCTCTAGCCTACATGACCGTCCTCTGGGTTTATAAGATGCTCTCCTCAAGCAGAAAGATCCCCTCCATCATGGTAATATGAACTTGTGTAGACATAACAGAAATAATGAGCAAGAGGGATTCTCTTTTTCCCTTGTTTGTTTGTAGTGCCAAAGGCTTTGTCCCTCTATGATTGAGGTCATTGTCATTGATAGTATTTTATTGAACCTAAAATACAACGGACCCACTCAAGTGTTTGATATATTAATAGTGTATGGTACAAGTTCTCTGTGAAATATGGGCTGGGGGGGGGGCTGTTTCCTGTTCTATTTCATGCGTCTTTGGATGCAGGTGTTAAAACAATACAGCTTCTCACAGGTGTGAAATCTTACCCTCACACCAAGCCAGCACTTTGACTGTAGTGAATGTAAACATGAGGATGCAGTTCCCCACAAATGGGTTGATGTCGATTTCAGATTAAGAACCTACTTTTTTTCCTTTTTATTCAGTTGATTTGCTATCTGCCATTATCTTTTCTGCCTCTTCAAATTTCGTTGATGTAGGAAGAATAAGAGAGAGACACCAGAGCTATTCTTAAGTTTAGCAAAATGACCGTTTTTTTGGTTTGTTATTTTTTAGCTCAGGCACCTCTTTGGCCAGCAAACAATAAGCAACTTAGATCTATTTATAGCAAACCACCTTTTATCCTTAAGGAAGTTTAGAAAAAAGGCCTAGACTTTGGTCTCTATAAAGCTAGCTAGGTTTTACAGTTTAAACTTGCGCTGGGGTTGCTGTGTGTTAATGGCTTTTATTCACATCCCTGTACGATACGCTTCAGTAGAGAAGCAGGCATAGTCCAAAGGCCTCTGTCGGACCATAGGACACTCTAGAACCAGAGGAGCACTGAAAAAGGGTATATTATTTACTGAGCAAAGTGGTGATGGATATGTATTAATTGTAATATTGAAAGGTCGAAATGCTGTGGTTAAGAATTAGTTTCAAGGTCTTTTTGAGGAAGTTGCTGCGTATTTCATTTCTGTATTTTGGCCTTGTTGTGTTCCAGGTATAGAAGGGACTGTTGTTGATTTAGGCCTAATGTCATCACTGCCCTACCAAGCAAAAAGGCAGTAACTGCTCATTTGGTCGAAAATTAGTCATTTTTGCTACATTAATTACATGCTTAATCATATGGACAAGTATCCTGCATTTAGTTTTTGGGAGAAAATGGGGGTCATGTTAAAAGTAACTGCATAAAGTTACTGTGAAATCAAGGTAAATAAGGGGCGGCAGGTAGCCTAGTGGTTAGAGCGTTGGGCCAGTAACTGAGCTGACAAGGTAAAAATCTGTCCTTCTGCCCCTGAACAAGGCAGTTACTTACTTACTGACTTTATTTTTTCCCCATGGGGAAATTTTGTTGCAGTGTCATGTACACATTTAAAGTGACATTTAAATACAAAACAAAATTGACAATACAACTTCCATAACAGTTACATACCAGTAAAACATTTATTTTTAATGAAATAAAATAAAAATAATAAAGACTGGCCTTACTGGGCCGATAGGAACATTAGCCCGAGCTATTTAGGAGGGATATCACACCTGGCACAAATGATTGTCTAGTTCTGTTTTTCCTGCTGAGGGGTGCCCTATACCTGCGCCCAGAGGGGAGTATTTCAAAGTCCGGGTACAGGGGGTGGCTTGGGTCTAAAATGATGTTGTGAGCCTTGCGGAGGGCCCTGACCTTAAAGATCTCATCCAGGCCTGTCTGTTTGACTCCAAGTACCTTGCTTGCTGTGGTGATAATCCTTCTCAGCATATTTCTCTGGCTGACAGTGGCATTGCCAAACCAACAAACAATACAAAAAGTTAAAATCCTCTCAATGAAAGATTTGTAAAACAGAGTCAGTATAGTACAGTCAACATTAAAAGATCCCAGCTTTTTGAGAAAGTACAGTCTCTATTGGCTCTTTTTGTAGATCAGGTTTGTACATTTACTCCACTGAAGCTTATTCTTCAAGAGGACACCCAGGTATTTGTATTCCTCTACAATCTCTATATTCTGACCTCTGATAGATGTTGCAGAGGTAGGTGTTGTTCACTTCCTGAAGTCTAACCCACTGTTCCCTGGTAGCCTGTCATTGTAAATAAGAATATGTTCTTAACTGACTTGCCTAGTTAAATAAAATATATATACATACAAACAAACAAACAAACAAACACAGTGGGGGGAAAAAAGTATTTGATCCCCTGCTGATTTTGTACGTTTGCCCACTTACAAAGAAATGATCAGTCTATAATTTTAATGGTAGGTTTATTTGAACAGTGAGAGACAGAATAACAACAACAAAAATCCAGAAAAACGCATGTAAAAAATGTTATAAAATGATTTGCATTTTAATGAGGGAAATAAGTATTTGACCCCTCTGCAAAACATGACTTAGTACTTGGTGGCAAAACCCTTGTTGGCAATCACAGAGGTCAGACATTTCTTGTAGTTGGCCACCGGGTTTGCACACATCTCAGGAGGGATTTTGTCCCACTCCTCTTTGCAGATCCTCTCCAAGTCATTAAGGCTTCGAGGCTGACGTTTGGCAACTCGAACCTTCAGCTCCCTCCACAGATTTTCTATAGGATTAAGGTCTGGAGACTGGCTAGGCCACTGCAGGACCTTAATGTGCTTCTTCTTGAGCCACTCCTTTGTTGCCTTGGCTGTGTGTTTTGGGTCATTGTCATGCTGGAATACCCATCCATGACCCATTTTCAATGCCCTGGCTGAGGGAAGGAGGTTCTCACCCAAGATTTGACGGTACATGGCCCTGTCCATCATCCCTTTGATGCGGTGAAGTTGTCCTGACCCCTTAGCAGAAAAACACCCCCAAAACATGTTTCCGCCTCCATGTTTGACGGTGGAGATGGTGTTCTTGGGGTCATAGGCAGCATTCCTCCTCCAAACACGGCGAGTTGAGTTCATGCCAAAGAGCTCCATTTTGGTCTCATCTGACCACAACACTTTCACCAGTTGTACTCTGAATCATTCAGATGTTCATTGGCAAACTTCAGACGGGCATGTATATGTATTTTTGAGCAGGGGGACCTTGCGGGCGCTGCAGGATTTCAGTCCTTCACGGCGTAGTGTGTTACCAATTGTTTTCTTGGTGACTATGGTCCCAGCTGCCTTGAGATCATTGGCAAGATCCTCCCGTGTAGTTCTGGGCTGATTCCGCACCGTTCTCATGATCATTGCAACTCCACGAGGTGAGATCTTGCATGGAGCCCCAGGCCGAGGGATATTGACAGGTGGAGAGTTTGGTGGAGAGTTTGGAATCTGATTGATTGATTGATTGCTTCTGTGGACAGTTGTCTTTTATACAGGTAACAAGCTGTGGTTAGGAGCACTCCCTTTAAGAGTGTGCTCCTAATCTCAGCTCGTTACCTGTATAAAAGACACCTGGGAGCCAGAAATCTTTCTGATTGAGAAGGGGTCAAATACTTATTTCCCTCATTAAAATGCAAATCAATTTCAATTTTTTTTTACATGCGTTTTTCTGGATATTTTTGTTGTTATTCTGTCTCTCACTGTTCAAATAAACCTACCGTTAAAATTATAGACTGATCATTTCTTTGTCAGTGGGCAAATGTACAAAATCAGCAGGGGATCAAATACTTTCTCCCCCCCCCACTGTATATATATAAAAATTAAGGAATTTTTCTCAGTTCCACACTATGAGCAGTTACTGCCTTTTTGCTTGGTAGGGCAGATCAGGCAGGCATGGTCCGTCGGGCATCTGGTCACATCTGTTCAGCAAATAAACACTACCACCTAATGGATATTATGCAATGAAATGATCTATGTCAGTCTGGTTAATGATGGGAGCCTAAGGGCTTGGAAGGTGATTGACACTAGGCCAGACTCCCCAACCTCCTCCTGCACATACACATACTCCGAGTCATGTAGATAGTCTAGTGTTTTCTCTAAAACATTTACAACTTAATTCCCTTTGCCATGGGTTTCTTGATGCAATTATGCTGATGCCATAAAATGTGTTCAACTAAGTAGGCAGGCAGGCTGGCAGGCAAAGTATTTTTAAACAATGCTAGTTGAACTATTCATATCACTCCACTTACAGTACAATGCTGGAAGCTTCTCCCAAACTGTTGCTGTTTTTGTGCTGCTACAACCTGCTTTTTCAAAGCCCCACTAGGGAATTTAAGTACTTTTTTTTTTCATCCGCCTACAAGCTTTCAGAGTATAGGCAATGGCAGAGGAAAATTCTTAGTCCAAAATAGGTTACCAGATGGGAGCAGAAAACTGTCATACTGTGCTGTGAAGTTAGACTAAGAATGTTCTACTATTTTTATTATTATTATTTTTTTCTATTTTAGGAGGCAGAGACAGGATTTGTTCCAAGTGTCCAAGACTTCGATAAGAAACTTGCAGAGGCTGATGCATACCTACAAATTCTAATTGATCAGTTAAAGGTGAGGCTTCTCCACATTTGGGTGACTAAGTATGACAGTGACTCTAATAAAACTGCGTCATCGATGAATGTTTTTTAATTCGGCTCCTGATTTGCATGTATCCTCTTCAGCTCAGATTGATTGCATCTCCACTCTCTTCCAGCTCTTCGACGAGAAAATCAAAGATTGCAATGAAGAGTCATGCAGAGTGAGTGACGTTTCTGTTTCATCTCTTGTCAACAGAACGATGCCTGATAATGAATGACTCTCAAAGATAATATTTTAGAACACTTTATTTTAAGGGTCTGTAATAAATCATTTATAAGGCATTTATACATTTTGTGTTCACCATTTATGAATCATTACTCCCACATTAATCAACCATTTACTAATCATTAGTGCAATCTTTTTTTCAGTCCCTAATCTAAATTGTGGGCTATTTATACTTTTATAAATGTTTTGAGTGACCAGTGTAATTTCTCACAAGATGGGCATGCCATTCATGCAGTACCTGGTAAAAGAATAAGCACACAACTGAGGATGTTTAAGAAAATGTATATAAAATACATGTGTGAATAACTAGCTTACTAACATTTACAAATGTGGGAGTAATGAGTTAATAAATGGTGAGCAAACAGGTTGTAAATTCCTTAGCTGTGATTCACTTCCTTATTGAGATCCTGAGTTTGGTTTTTGGTCAGTTTGTAACATTTAAACTCTGTAGCTTATTTAAAATGGTGAGGACAATGGCCTATTATGTAGTGATGAACATAGAACCCAGCTATAGATGGAATGTCATCATTGCTCGTCCAGTCTAATTCCATGGTTGTGGAAGAGTTTGAACAAAACTGTTTCCGTGTTGGTTTCACTGTGCCGATCTTTCTCAATCCATGATTTACCTAACTTTCAGTCATGATTTCCAAGTCTCGTCAGGTGTTGAAACAATGTCTGAAGTGAAACAGCCATTTGTAAATGGTTTCTCCCCTTTCTTAGAAAATTGAACATTTGAAGGAAACCACATGTGTAAGTAAAACCCCATTTTAAATGTCCTTATTTTCAGAATCATCTCCTGTTGGAGGTTGAGTGTGGTGTTTTATTGTCTGTGCTGTTTCTCTTTTCAGAGTATGGTAGAGTCCATCAAGCACTGTATTGTATTGCTGCAGATTGCCAAGGTAAAAAGGGTTCATTCCTTTGACTGTTGGGCAGGGGTAGGCAATATTTTTGGCTCGAGGGCCACATCAGGATTTCAAAAATCAGAGGAAGGCTGCAGAGATTGTTTTCTAACTGATTTGTTCGTCAAAAGCGAGCCAAGAAAAGGTCAGTTGTTTGAAAACGTATAGATCCTTTATAATTTCAACATACTTTCTATCTAGTTTTAGATGTTCAAGAGTGGCCTGGAGTGTTTTTTATTTTTTATTTAACCCAAATGAAAAATAATCTAAAACCCGCGGGCCAGATCAAACGGGCAACCAACCGGCAAGCCGTATGTTGCCCACCCCTGGTGTTGGGGCTCTCATTGCATTACTGTCATGTCATTGTTGTGAGAACATCACGGTGCACTGCTTGTTTTAGCCATGCCAGTAGTTTTCCACTTGACTACAGCCTGGGTTGTAGTTTATTGTGGGCAGTTTGCTACATTCCATTAGGTTCCATTTTGAGATTTTGGAGAGGTGATCCTCTCACACTCGATCATCCTTGAGCTCATAATGCTTTACTTGTTATGTTGGCATAAACAATGCTCTGACTTTCTAAATGACTTAACTGGTTTCTTGAAACAGAAGCTCTTAATAAGCTCATATCATCATTACATACAAACAATTGAGCCATCCTAAGTAACGTTTTCTTTTCAAAATTTTAAGGATCAAAGTAACGAACAGCAACACGCAAACGGACTGATAGTAAGTTTTGACGTTCTCTGTCCATAAGAAAAATCTAGATCAACCAAACCTCTATTCTTCTTTTCCACTCAATTCACTCTGAACTATAGAAAAGAAGACAAATCAGATATGGAACAATGCATGCCATTTAATAAATGGCTTTATCTGGTATATTGCTCTTTCCTTTGCCACTCCCCTTTTCCAGCTGAATGTCCTTAGCTTTTCTGTTGCTGATAATAGTTGGGTACTTTTCTCTTTACCCCTCATTTTAGACACAACATCATTCTGCTTCTTTTATGACGTGCGTGTTTACGAGTGTGTGAGTGCGCTTATACCCTCCCCCCAACTCGCCATCGATTTCTCCTTACTGTGCATGCCTATTGAACCATCAAGGACTAATAGATGTCAACCCATCAAAGGCTGTTTACTGGCTTTACTCTCTTCCCATAGATGTTTTTAAGTCAGAATCCCATAGGATCAGCCCGCCAGGCTCGTCTTGTGGCTCGTCTTGTGAGAGTAGTCTCTCTGGCCATTAGCGTTACATGTGTAGACCCTCTTCTAACCATGGCTTAAGCACTCTATAGCTCTAACCCTTTCCCTCTACCTGCACTAGAGGCATCCTTCGCTGTTGATTTAATCTCTAGCTAGCGAGGCCACACTGGTTTGATTTGATTTGGTTCCACCACGATGGAGCGGCAACACTTCTGTAATTGGCTATAATTAGGCGTGACTGCCTTACTTTCCAGAAGAAATCCTCTCCCAAATCTCACTCTGACCCCAGATCAAAAGGGCAGAGAGGACTTACTTTAATTCACTGCATGCCTTCATTTTTCTTGGCTAGTTTCATATTTCCACTTTCCTGACTCCTCTAAAGGTCCTTCATTGAAGTGGTACTTCTGTCTGCTCAGTAGAGTAGTGTGACATCTTCCATTCTGCTCGGTGCCCACACTGAGCATCAGACCACTCTCGTCTTCACGCTGTCTGTCATCCCTCAGCATGCTGCTCCCACCACACTGTTGTGTTCTGAAATTGTGGTGGTCTTGATGAATTCTGGCCTCTCTTCTAGTTTTTGCTGTTGACAGAGTCACACAGGGTCAAATGTATCACTGACCCATAAAGCTATGGCAGCAGTGCACTTGGTATAGTGTGTAGAGAGATATCGGCCATAGAGAAATGTAGCTTGAGCATGTGGTTTTCACTTCACAGGATCATTTCAATAGGGGACACGTTATGCCATCACATTCTGTAGTTAACTGGAATGTGTTTTGTCCGATTTTGCAGGGCTGCAACTATGCTGGATAGTATTAGGTTACAGTAAGTGTTGTGCTATAAGTAGGTAGATATTGATTAGGTAGAACTTAATTAACCAATATTTCCCGGAAGCAGAGTGAAAGGTAATTGATCTTTCCAGTCATTAGCAGTGTGTATTTTATTTTGTCATGATAGTCTGCTCTGTGTTGTTGCATTAAGTATTACTACAGATTGCGTTCTGGAGCGATGTGAGTTGCAAATGTAGCTTTTATGTTTTAAGACTGGCACCGTTTTGTCTCGCCCTGTACAGAGCACCATCAACCCAGTGGATGGGATATTTCCGCCTCTGGACGCTTCTTTAGTCAATTTAGCCATGCCAACACAGACCACCCTCCCCACAGGTACAGTATACAGAGAGACACAATCCCATCTACAGTCCTATCAGAAAGATTTGTCCATCAGAATAATAATACCCCTTTTGAGTCCACATACTGATATTGCTGACATGGGGCGTTATTTATTCTTTTTTTTTTTTTACAATTTTTTTATTTCATGGACATAGAATAGCCTTGGATTGAATACTTTCAGATTTCTGTACCTGATGAATGTTTATTTCCTGAAACCACCTCTACAGTGCCACCTGGTGTGCTTGAATCTCTGACTCATCATGTCTACTTGGCCATGAACTTTTCCCAATGTAGAGCAATCGAAATTGGACACAAAAATCCGATTCCAAATCTAGACCCCATGTTGGCACAGTCTGGTGACATTATCATTCTCACAGTCATAGGTTTATATTAGTCTGACTGCTTTGCGGTTTTTGTGTGATTTGAAAAGCGATTTCCCACATAGGTCTGTAATGACATTGTATCTGTTGCATCATAAATCAGTGTTGTTCTAAAGCCAGAGTGTTCTCCTTTTTCTCTCGTCGTCTTTCTTTCTTTCTGTAGATGGCTCTCAGATGTGTAAAGGAGAACAGCGGCCCTCCACTCTACCGGTGGGGGCTGTTGTCACGGTGATGGGCAGTCTGCAGACTCCGACCCCCAACAGCACAGGTCAGAGGTCACCTCACTTTAGTGGTCAGGTCATCAACACTGCTAGCAGCGGTACCGGACAAACATTGTGTTATGTACCGAGCACTTGCATTTAGGGACTTGATTATCATGTCATATAACTGCATTGATTTTATGTACATTTGTGAAACTCATCGGAGTACACATACATTGACATTTTCACTGGCATTTTTTCATTTACAAAAATTTTCTAAAATGGGTTATTTTGGAGGGTCTTGCCTGTTTCCAATCCTGCCGATGCTGCCAAATAAATCCTGTGCTGTGCACTAAGGAAGAAGCATGGGAACACACATTGCACTGCAGGGGAGATTATGCAAGGAACAAACTCCTCATGGGAGTGTGGGAACGATGTGAGCAGACAAAGGGTGATCACTGACAAGAAAGACCCGACATGGAGCCTCTGTATTGTTGAGTTTAAAGCAGTTCTAATTGTTTATGTACAAGAGTAAATAAACTCACGTCTCTCTGTCTGTTTATTTCAGGGAGTGGCCCCTCGGACCCCAGCAGCAGCGGTGCCTCTCCCAGTCACATGACCATCCCCTCCCACTCTGTCCCTGACTTCTCCTACTCCAGCAGCGAAGACGAGTTCTACGACGCTGACGAGTTCTACCAGAACAGCACATCTCCCAAGCACCTTCTAGAGTGAGTGTGTATACTGTCTTTATCATAATCCATTCATACCACAGTTACTGGTGTTTACAGGGACCAAGGACGGGGAGGGGAGGGAGGTTGTCCACCTCACCACATACTCGCTCTATACTTCATTATCATATAAGCTGATTGTGTTTTGCTGGAGGTGTGTTTATATCCTGTGCCTTTTATTTATTTCCTGTCAGGTAATAAGTTATTTCTTTTCATCTCTCCCTCCATCCTCTTCTCTGTCAGTTCCTCTCGGCCTCCTGCTGCCTTGCCTCACAGCGATGACGGAACAGTGCTGAAACGTCCAGACACTAACGAGTCCCTCAACTCCTCCATGTCTAACGGCACCACTGATGCAGGTGATTCACACATGAACGCACACAAATTCACACACGCACATTGCCCTACTTATCCACGCACGTGTCTACCCCAAACAAGAAGCTATTTTTATGGAACAACATCACACATTCTGTTCCTGTCCTATTTTGGTGGATGTTTTATTTAGTAACAGAAAAGAGGACATCAGGATGTCCTGTATCAGTGGTGTTTGGCCTACTGTAGGTGTTTTAAACTGCCTACCGTCTGCTCTGGTCAGATCAATTTGACAGCCATGATGACGAGGCAGAGGATCATGGGGAGTCTGTGGAGGAGCACAAGAGTGTAATCATGCACCTGCTGTCCCAGGTGCGGCTGGGCATGGATCTCACCAAGGTAAAAGCTTTCCGTCTGTCCGCCCGTCTCTCGTCGTCTCTCTCTTGCTGACTGTTTTCTTTCTTTTCTCTCTCTCAGGTGGTCCTGCCCACATTTATCTTGGAGAGGAGGTCTTTGCTGGAGATGTACGCTGACTTCTTTGCACATCCGGATTTGTTTGTCAGGTACACCACTTCAAACAGTCCCCCAAAATAACAACAACATTGCTTTTCAGAATCCCCCCCATTTCCATTGAGGGCATTCTGCACAGATGTGTTCAGGTGGTGCCACAACTTTTCCATTCAGTGGTGTGACGGCTGATGTTTTCATCCCCAGTATCGCAGATCAGCTGGAGCCCAAAGAGCGCATGGTGCAGGTGGTGAAGTGGTACATGTCAGCCTTCCATGCGGGGAGGAAAAGCTCAGTGGCCAAGAAACCTTACAACCCCATCCTGGGAGAGGTCTTCTTCTGCCACTGGGACCTGCCTTCAGAGAGCGAGGAGCCCACCACAATGGTGAGTGTTGTACCACAGTAAAGACTGACAACTTATATTCATTTGATTTATATGCTGGTTTTTAGTAATACTTTAATTAAGCAATAAGGCATGAGGAGTGGGTGTGGTATATGGCCAATATACCACTGCTAAGGGCTGTTCTTAGGCATGGTGCAGCGGAGTTCCTGGATACAGCCCTTAGCCGTGGTATATTGGCCATATACCACAAGCCCCCGAGGTGCCTTATTGCTATTATAAACTGGTTACCAATGTAATTAGAATAGTACAAATAAATGTTTTATCATACCCGTGGTATACGGTCTGATATACCACGGCTGCCAGCCCAATCAGCATTCAGGGCTCGAACCACCCAGTTTATAATCAATGTTATGTTTTGTGATACTGAGGCAAGTGTTTTTAATTGTTTCATCAAGCCTTTACTAATAAATTAATGTTTACCTCCCGACCCCTCCTCCCACTCCTCAGGAGCCATCGTCAGAGGGTCCGGTGCCATGGTCTTCAGCCAACAGTGTGTCTTTTGTAGCAGAGCAGGTCTCTCATCACCCCCCCAGTGAGTCGTCCCCCCCCCTTCAATATTTTACCCAGTTGTCAGAGTACCAGAGCCATACATGTTAACTGTACTGTTGCTTTTCCTCTTCCTTGTAGTTTCTGCATTCTACGCAGAGTGTCTCAGAAAAAAGATTCAGTTCAACGCCCACATTTGGACCAAGTCAAAGTTCTTAGGAATGTCAATTGGAGTGCACAATATTGGCCAGGGTAAGACATTGCTTCAAGCACTTAGGATTTCTGTTAACATCAAATATTTACCAACTACTATACATGGGAACACTTCTTTAGCTCACATAGTCCAAAACATTTCTCCTAATAAGATACAATAAAATACCACACACGTACAAAACGTTTGTGTTTTGTGTATTCTGAAGTGTGTGTGCTTCCCCATCTCTCCTCCAGGATGTGTGTCCTGTCTGGAACATGATGAGCACTACATACTCACCTTTCCCAATGGATATGGCAGGTAGGGTCATGCTTGAAGAGTAATTACAAAAACTGGGTAGTTCGAGCCCTGAATGCTGATTGGCTGACAGCCATGGTATATCAGACCGTATACCACGGGTTTGACAAAACATGTATTTTTACTGCTCTAATTACGTTGGTAACCAGTTTATAATAGCAATAAGGCACCTCGGGCGTTTGTGGTATCCAGGCACTCTGCGTTGCATTGTGAATAAGAACAGCCTTTAGCCGTGGTATATTGCCCACATACCACACCTCCTCGGGCCTTATTTCTTAAATGACACACACTATCACAGTGTCTCAAGTTTGTGGTACTGGAAATAAAATATCCATTTCAATTCACAATAAAACAGAATTACAGCACACACCAATTTACTGTATATCTAAAGTGAGTGTGTATAAATGGGTATAAGTTGCTATCTGGATTCCCTGACCTGACATGTAGTGGGGTGCTCCTTCTCTCTTCAGGTCGATCCTGACTGTCCCATGGGTGGAGTTGGGTGGAGAGTGTAACATCAACTGCTCCAAAACGGGCTACAGTGCCAGCATCGTGTTTCACACTAAGCCCTTCTACGGTGGCAAGAAGCACAGGATCACCGCTGAGATCTTGTAAGGGGATTTTGTTATTTGTAATCATCCACGTAGTGTTAGCCTGTTCTTGCTTTATTAACTGTGCTCACAGCAGTATATATAAAAAAAAATTGGTTGTGATGTTAGTTAGTTAAATATTACAAATGTGTTTGTTTGCAGTCCTCCCAATGACAAGAAATCATTCTGCTCCATTGAAGGAGAGTGGAATGGAGTGATGTACGCTAAGTGGGCATCTGGGGTGAGTTCAGTTAAAAAAAAAAATGGATCTCTGCTGGATATCAATGTGTTAATAGGTGATTCAGGAAAGGATTGTTGTTTTAAGGACATGACTATGTTCCATGTTTTTAATCCCTGACCTCAACATGTTCTCACTGAAGGTTGACCTTGTACATAAAAAAACAATATAGAAAGTGTTACAATTTTAATACACTTTCAACCCAAACTTTTTTTATCTCTTGAATTTGAATCCAGGAAAACTCCTTGTTCATTGACACAAAGAAAATGGGCTGTATCAAGAAGAAGGTGAGGAAGTTGGAGGACCAGCTGGAGTACGAGTCCCGCAGGTGAGAAGTCTCTCTATTCATTTTATTATGGGCAGTAATAAGTGACTGTTTTGTGTTCTGTCCAGTCGCCTTTCTGTGGACTAGGGGGTAGTAGCTCCTGTCATGGCATCCAGTTTAATATGACTATCAATCCAGCCAGGCACAAAATTATCAGATTTAGTAATATATTTATTTAGTTTGGTCCGGAACCTCAAGTCACTGTTTGTGTTTGACCCTCAGCCTTTGGAAGGATGTGACGGTCAGCCTGAAGTCGAGAGACATCGATGCAGCAACGGAAGCCAAGCACAGGCTGGAGGAGAAGCAAAGGGGCGAGGCCAGGGAGAGGAAGGAGAATGAAATGCAGTGGGAAACTAGGGTGAGTGTGCCTGTTCTTATCACACATCTTCAGAGCCCTGAAAGCAATATTAACGGCCAGCCAGTCAATATCAAGGTTAATAGTTCACGGTCATGATGATTGTATTTATTTTGATGGAAAGTATATGACTCATAGGGTGGCTCGCTTGCTTGTAAAAATAGTTGTGTTAATTGCAAATGTGCCTTCAGAATGTATTCACACCCCTTGACTTTCTCCACATTTTGTTGTATTAAAGTGGGATTCAAATGTATATAATTGTAATTTGTCAACGATCTACATAAAATACTCTGTCAAAGTAGAAGAGATTATAATGTCTTGATGTAGTTAAGTATTCAACCCCCTGAGTCAATACATGTTAGAATCACCTTTGGCAGCGATTACAGCTGTGAATCTTTCTGGGAACATTTTTAAGAGCTTCCGCACCTGGATTGTGCAACATTTGCCCATTTTACTCTTTTAAATATTCTTCAAGATCTGTCAAATTGGTTGTTGATCATTGCTATACAACCATTTTCATGTCTTGCAATAGATTTTCAAGTAGATTTTAGTCAAAACTGTAACTTGATCACTCAGGAATATTCACTGTCCTCTTGGTAAGCAACTCCAGTGTAGATTTGGCCTTGTGTTTTAGGTTATTGTCCTGCTGAAAGGTGAATTTATCTCCCAGTGTCTGGTGGAAAGCAGACTGAACCAGGTTTTCCTCTAGGATTCTGCATGTGCTTAACTCCATTCCATTTCTTTTTTACCCTGAAAAGCTCCACAGTCCTTAAAGATTATAAGCATACCCATAACATAATGCAGCCACTATGCTTGAAAATATGGAGAGTGGTACTAATGTGTTGTATTGGATTTGCCCCAAACATAACACAAAAGTTTATTACTTTGCCACATTTTTTTATAGGATTATTTTAATGCGTTTTTGCAAACAGGATGCATGTTTTGGAATATTTTTTTTATTCTATAGAGGCTTCGTTCTTTTCACTCTGTCAATTAGGTTAGTATTGTGGAGTAACTACAATTTTTATTTCACCTTTATTTAACCAGGTAAGCTAGTTGAGAACAAGTTCTCATTTACAGCTGCGACCTGGCCAAGATAAAGCAAAGCAGTGCGACAGAAACAACACAGAGTTACACATGGAATAAACAAGCGTACAGTCAATAACACAATACAAAATTTAAAAAAGTCTATATACAGTGTGTGCAAATGGCATGAGGAGGTATGGCAATAAATAGGCCATAGTAGCAAAGTAATTACAATTTAGCAGATTAACACTGCAGTGATAGATGAGCAGATGATGGTGTGTAAGTAGTGATACTGGTGTGCAAAAGAGCAGCAAAGTAAATAACAATATGGGGATGAGGTAAGTAGATTGGGTGGGCTATTTACAGATGGACTATGTACAGCTGCAGAGATCGGTTAGCTGCTCAGATAGCTGATGTTTAAAATTAGTGAGAGAAATTTAATTCTCCAGCTTCAGCGATTTTTGTCACTGTCAGCAGAGAACTGGAAGGAAAGGCGGCCAAAGGAGGTGTTGTTGATCCATCCTCAGTTTTCTCCTATCACAGCCATTAACCTCTCTTGGGCACCCACGTTTCACACTATTCAACAGCCAGTGAAAAATCAGAGCGCCAAATTCAAAACCACAAAATGTCATAATTCAAAGTTATCAAACATACGACTATTTTACACCATTTTAAAGGTACACGTCTCTTTAATGTAACCACATTGTCCGATTTCAAAAAGGCTTTATGGCGAAAGCATAACGTTAGATTATGTTAGGACAGTTCCAACACAAGAAAAAGCAGACAGACATTTTCCTAGCAAGGACAGGCGTCACAATAACCAGAAAACCAGCTAAAATGATGCACTAACCTTTGACGATCTTCATCAGATGACACTCCTAGGACATCATGTTACACAATACATGCATTTTTTGTTCGATAAAGTTCATATTTATATCCATAAACCCCATTTTTACATTGGCGCTTGATGTTCAGAAAATATTTTGCCTCCAATACTGCCGGTGAATCAGCACAACAATTTACAAAAATACTCACCATAAACGTTGATAAAATATTAAACTGTTATTCAAAGAATTATAGATGAACATCACCTTTATGCAAACGCTGTGACAGATTTCAAAAAAGCTTCACGAGGAAAGCACACTGCAATAATCTGAGTACTGCGCTCAGAAAAATACACTAGGCCATACAGATACCCGCCATTTTGGAGTCATCTAAAATCATAAATAGCATTAGAAATATTCACTTACCTTTGATCTTCATCAGAAGGCACTTCCAGTAATCCCAGGTCCACAATAAATGTTGCTTTGTTCGATAAAGTCCATAATTTATGTCCAAATAGCTCCTTGTTGTTAGCGTGTTCAGTAAGCTACTCCAAGTGTAGGAAGTGCGCGTAAAATGTCACGACGAAAAGTAAAAAAAGTAATATTTACGTTCGTTCAAACATGTCAAACGTTGTAGAGCATCAATCTTTAGGGCCTTTATCACTTAGAACTTCAATAATATTCCAACCGGACGATTCCATTGTCTTGAAAAACATTTTAGAACACAGCTACCTCTCATGTGAATGCGCGCCAATGAACTGATGTCCTTCCCTGGGTCACCAACTGCCCCACCTTCTTGTTCGCTCTCTGTTCATCATAGACGCCTCAAACAACTTTCTAAAGACTGTTGACATCTAGTGGAAGCCTTATGACATCTAGTGGAAGCCTTAGGAAGTGCAAAATGAACCCTAAGTCACTGTGTTCGATAGGCAATGACTTGAAAGGACTACAAGCACCAGAATTCTCACTTCCGGGTTAGATTTTTCTCAGGTTTTTGCCTGCCATATGAGTTCTGTTATACTCACAGACATCATTCAAACAGTTTTAGAAACTTCAGAGTGTTTTCTAGTTCCTGGGCCCGAGTAGTAGGCCGTTTAATTTGGGTACGTTTTTCATCCGGCCGTGAAAATACTGCCCCCTACCCTAGAGAGGTTAAACTAAATCCCTGAGCGGTTTTCTTCCGCTACGGCAACTAAGTTAGGGAGGACGCCTGTATCTTTGTAGTGCCTGTATGTATTGATACACCATCCAAAGTGTAATTGATAACTTCACCATGCTCAAAGGGATATTTAATGTCTGTTTTTTTTACCCATCTACCAATAGGTAGGTGCCCTTCTTTGCGTGGCATTGAAAACCTCCCTGGTCTTTGTGGTTGAATCTGTGTTTGAAATTCACTGCTCGACTGAGGGACCTTACAGATAATTGTATGTGTGGGGTAAAAAAAAAAATCACAATTAAATCCATTTTAAATTCAGGCTGTAACCCAACAAAATGTGGAAACGTCAAGGGGTGTGAGTACTTTCTGAAGGCGCTGTGACTTTTGGATTTTTATAAGCAGTATTGTAGTCCCCACTGATTGTCTCCATGTTTCCTCCCTGTAGTTGTTCCATGAGGATGGGGAGTGCTGGGTCTACGATGAGCCTCTACTGAAAAGAACTGGATCACAGAGGCACTGAGGCCAAAGATGCAGATCTTGGAGTCTTAATAAGAACTCTTTTGCAAACCACTTCTTATCCAAGCCTTGGAATGACTGATGATTGAACATGATCACAGCTTTGCATTTTCAAAGTTAAAATTTAATGAAATCAAGAAGAAACATCTACAACGTAAAAAATAATAACCGTTGTTTTGCCAACCCCACATCCTCCACCTCTCCATCCCCTGAACGACTAAAAAAAGCATGAAAAAACAGTACCAATGCCCTTTGGCTACACAAACAAGTCTGGCAGGAGGATCCCTCGAGGGTCTGTTCTTTTCCTCGAGGGGGCGGGTGTTTTGATCGAACAAACCTCGAAAAACAGCGTTCTGTATCTCAGGGAAGCTGGTGACTGAGGACTGAATGGTGTACTTCCAGGAGTTAGACGGCCTTATGGTGGAATCACAAGGGGGACAACTTGGCTTGCCAACAACTAGCTACAGCTGTTTATATATAGATACTTATGATGAATATATATTCTCTTTTTTTTATTTTATTTCTCTTTCTTTCTGGCAGTAGTAAATATTTGAGGATATGAAACTATATGGCAATACATCAGGAATCATTCCTTTTCCTTTCTACATTCGTGCCCTCTCAAGTTCTTTGACATTCTCTCCCCATGTACTAACTCCATCTAGTGCAGGGGTGTCAAACTCGTTTTGCCCCGGGGGCCGCATTGAAAATGTGTTATTTCCTCACCGTCATTTTGTTTTGAATTTCCGATGCTCCCTGACTTGTCTGGCTTTCATTTTGGTGATTTATTAGCGAGCTGGACACAGTCAAAGAACTGTGAATGTAGGTCCATTTATCATTTCAACACAGTTTAGATTTTATTTTTGTAATTTTAAAGTATATTGAGGTTGTTCCCCCCCAATGCTAACACCTATGGGCCGGATTGGACTACCACGCGGGCCAGATGTTTGACACCCCCGGACTAGTGTATGTTTATCTGCTCAAAATGACCAGAAGAGGGACCCAAGAAGTCTGCATTTGCAAGATAGACAAAGGTGGAGTCGAGGAAGAGGACTTGTCCACCATGTTTATTATTTTCCCTTGTGGCATTTATGAACAAATGTATGTCTTTTGATTTGTTTTTCAGATGATTGGGTAACATGCTAAAATATTCCAAAACATGCATCCTTTTTGCAACAATGCATTAAATGAGAGTAGCGCTTTAATGAGAGTAGGTTTTATTGAGTGCTAAATTTGGTTGAGGGTACAAAATGTAATACCAGGTTAGATTATGTCCAGTGGTGGTGTTAAATATCAGAGAATAATTGTCTTGTTTCTGCCTTGAATCGAAAGGTTCATTCCCCATTCATTGCCACATCATTTTAAACTAAATAAGCAGATGTTTGGATAAGTACCTAAAAGAAAATCTCGATCTTTCACTTGAGCATATGAATGATATGACTGTGGATATTCTTCAGCGAACCCATTATGTGAAATATTGTCAGCTAAAGACAGATCTATTCATTTTCCCCTCAGAAGACGTTTTATCAGTAAGTAAGGCCAGGTAATACAGTACATGAATTGACATTTTGGTTATTGGAAAGGAATTGTGACCAAAACCATTTTGTAGCGATAGAGCACATTCCTGCTGAATACACGCACGCAATGATTGCCTGTGGTGAAAAACTCTACATTTCGGTTAAGTGAACTTGTTAAGGTGGAGTACCATCCTTTTATCTCTAAAGTAGTTAAATACTGTATCTTCTAGTATAATAGTATTTACAGAGGTTACAAACTCAAGCCATTTTTTTTCTTCATGTTATGTCTTTGTAAATTTAATATTGAATCAAGGCCTTGCCATACATTTCAGTATTGCTTCAAAAGAGCAATCGGAACAAAATGTATTTTTTATTTCCTTTGAATCATAACCATTGATTGTATTAGATTTTCATGTTTATTGATGCATAATATTAAATCTCCATGAGTTTATCGCTGTGTTGTTTGACATCCTTCATTGAAAAAGCTTGTGGCTGAAGCAGTATAAGTATACATTATAGTAATGAAACTCAAACTGCATTATTATATCTGATATGATTGAAAGTAAATTATACTCATTTATAGTATTTGAGTATCTATTCAGATTATAAGTGATATGAAATTAGCTGTTCTGCGACTAAAGCCTTGTTCACACTGCAGGCCTTAATGCTCAAATCAGTTTTGTACTACTGACTGTCCAAACAGCAAGTTATAAGTGACCAAATTGGATTGGTGTGTGTTCAGACAGCAGTCATTTGCTGACATAGCTACGCTAGTTACCATAGTAACGACGGGTGTTTGCACAATGGTGTAGGCTGATTGCTGGTGGTGCTCGTGCTTCCTATCACTCAGAAGTTATGTCGCAAGCTGAGGTGATAATGCCTGCCATGGATATTTCCCAGTTGCCTTGAATGTTCAAATCATAGTGTAAGAACACTTTTTTTTAAAGCCTCAATGGATAAGAAGATCCAACTTAATTTTTGTCTAGCCACAACAGTCGACTAGCTAGCTTGGTAGCTGTTTAGCTTTATAGCACATTCACTGATTTGTTTGTAAACAATTAAGCTACCACATGCTATTGTCAAACTGTCAACAGAGTAGCTAGCAAGCAAAAAGATATGCCAAATAATAGTCCAAAAACCACTTGCAGGCAAATAAATCAGATTTGACCATTCAGACACAAGTCACAGGAATCAGATTTGTATCTGACTTCAAACCACCTACGAAGGTGGTTTGAAATGTGGCTTGAAATATCCGATTGCTTTTTGGCTGTTCAGACTTCAGGAAAAAGACCAGATGCTTTCACATCAGTGCAGGTGGAGGAAATACGGAGGAATCCACTCTACTATTGAAATGCACCCATGCGTGGAAAAACATGCAGGTGTTTCATAGCCACTTTATAGAGCACATTATTTATAGTGCATATTAATAAATATTATTTGCTTGTATCCATCGCAATTTGTGGACGTGGTTTGGTCTTGATCAGATTAAAATGCAGCAGAGCGTGTGTATTTTTTGTCAGAAAATAAATGTTGGCTAAACCTCTCAAGAGTTCTCTGGTTCTGCTTTAATTTACCAAATTTTTACTGGGTTTTACACAAATGTTCTCTTTTTTTTGTGCAACCCATGCATCATTGGTACGACCCAGTAGCCAATGAGAATAGAGAGAAATAGCAACGCCGCCATGGTTCGTTTTTGGATAAACGCCGAAAATAAGGTCTGCTGTAAACACAGGTTTAGGAGATCTTATACGTTTTGTCCTGTAAGATAACTAATGAAAATTAACGTCACTTTTTGTGAATTTTGAAGAATTCATGTAATTTAAAAAAATCCAAAACATTATTTCCCCATTAATTTGTACAATAGCTGAACGAACCACGGGTAACTCGTTTCCGTGTTTTAGGACTACAAGCTGACGAGCTCTCGTGCTAAAACAGATCCCACGTTTTCATTGGTTGAGGCGCATTCCACCACGCTCTACACAAGACAGAGGAAGAGGCGAAGCAAGAGCGATAACTCCCCCCAAAATCAGTCTTAAACAACAGGTGGCGTTTTTAACAGCTCATCCATGCGAGTAGTTTTTGTGTGGAGGTCAATACTGTGTCTAATTTGGTCAACAAAGTAATGCTTATTTGCATCGTGAGGTTTATTTAATCGAATAGACGTTTTGTAACGCTTAGGTTGTTACGAGTGTACTGATTTAAGGACACGTGACATCCCGGAAATGTTGAGAAAAAAAACACTTTATATCGGAGTTGTGCCTGTTATTGCTATCCGGAATCCTTGGGATGTTCCTACGCTAACCGTAACCCTTAAATAACCTGTACCGTAACCATTTTAAACGTCAGTGTGAGTAGGGACGCCCCAAGAATTTCTGAATAGCAAGGACGATTGTGGTTGTTCACCAGTGGCGGTTCTAGACCATTTCAACTGGGGGGACCAAGCTGGGGCCAGTTGTACTGTTAGAGGGGCCAGTTACATTAGACGTTATTGTTGTCATATCGTTTTGCATGTGGTACGATACTGTTGTGTTCCGCCTAAAGCCGTCCCTCTAGAAAATGTGTGGGTTAAATTAGTCTCAATCCAATGTCTAATAACGGATGTAAAAAAAGAACGATAGCAAAAATGTGTTATGTAAAAATGATTTCATACTCCACATTTAGGGGGGCCACAAGGGGGTCTAAAAATGTTGTCACAGGGGCACTGAACCGCTAGTGTTGTTCACACGCTTATCTGCCCTTATCTGCCCTACAATGGTCCCACCTGATCTTGCTTTTTGTTTTCTTTAACAAGATCAGCTTAAAAAAAAAACATATATCTGTTTATTTTCTCTTTCATGAGTTACAGACATTTGTTTTACATCATAATTGTGTTGAAAAAATACAATATATTCCACATTGGGTAAAAAATGTTGCTGATTGCCTTCCTTTTTATTTACGGCAATTATTGTCATTGTTAGAGCGGCCAATCTCTGGTCAATATAATGGAACATGTTTTATTTTATTTAACCTTTATTTAACTAGGAAAAGCCCATTGAGCCCAGTCTCTTTTTCAAGGGAGAGCTGGCAAAGAGGACAGCAACAATCAATACATTACAGAATTAAAACATAGAACAATACAATACAACAACATGATCCAGCCTAAAAAAAGCATTTACACTCCCCTGTAACATAATCTCCCAGTGGCACTAACATATCTAGATGAAGCATGGATTGCAGACTATTCCATGGCTCTGGTGCACAGGACGAGAAGGCAGTCTTGCCTAATACTGTAAATGTCCTGGGGACTTTAAGTAGCAACCACCTAGCAGACCGGGTATGGTAACTGCTGCTGGTGAAGGAGACCAGACTACAGAGGTAAAGAGGGAGTTTAACCAAAAGGGCTTCGTAGATGAACACATATAAATGTAGCCCAAAAATGCGAAGATAACCTGCCTAAATGACGTTGGTAGCCATGAAGTGCTTTGAACGGCTGGTCATGGCTCACATCAACACCATCATCCCGGAAACCCTAGAGTAGACCCACTTGGTCCCCTCCTGTACTCCCTGTTCACCCACGTCTTCGTGGCCAAGCACGACTCCAACACCATCATTTAATTTGCTGACGACACAACAGTGGTATGTATGCCTGATCACCGACAACGATGAGACAGCCTATAGGGAGGAGTCTAGGTCCAAAAGGCTCCTTAACAGCTAGGACTGCTGAACAATTTATCAAATGGCCACCCTGACTATTTGTTTTTACACTGCTGCTATTCGCTCTTTATTATCTATGCATAGTCACTTTATCCCTACCTACATGTACAAATTACCTCGACAAACCTGTACCCCTGCACATTGACTCGGTACTGGTACCCCCTGTATATAGCGTAGTTATTATTATGTAATCTTATTGTGTTACTTTTTATAATATTTTTTACATTAGTTTATTTAGCAAATATTTTCTTAATTCTATTTCTTGAACTGCATTGTTGGTTAAGGGCTTGTAAGTAAGCATTTCACTGTAAGCTCTACTACACCTGTTGTACCTGGCGCATGTGACAAAAACTATTTGATTTTATTTCTGCGCATATAAAGTGAGGTCCAACCCAGCATTTGGTACAAGGTGCAATGGTGGGTGTGATTTGGCATTTGTAATAAAGCGCAAAAATGCATGATAAACAGAGTCCAGTCTCTGTAAGAAAGAGGCGGCTGCATACAGCAAGTCACCATAAACAATTACAGAGAGAAAAGTGGCCTGAACAAGCTTATTTCTATCCATAAGCGGGAAGCAAGCCTTATTACGAAAATAAAACCCCAGTTTCAATGTAATATTCCTCACATGATTATCCATATGAACTTTAAAGGTCAACTTGTCATCCAGCTTTTGGAAATTAACGTCTACAATTGACAATTGTAGTATTTTGCTAACCTAATTTCCCTTACCTGCTGCGTACATTCCCCTAACCTACTACGAAAAATCAAATCTGATGTTAATTTGACAAAAATGTGATTAATTCTAGCCTTCGACAGTTTGGAAAGCCTGCGCAAATGAAAAAGTGTGGTGGGTGGGTTCAACCCGCCCCCAGCCAACCGTTCCGTGTGCCGCCGCGAGGGGCTTCCAAAAAAAATCGTGTTTGGCCAATCACAGAAGAAGATACTGACTTTTCCCATAAACCAATGCGAATGACATTCCATATAAATTCAGCCTCCACCGTTTGGTCAGTCTCCTTCTCCTCTCCGATCCTGAAGAAAGGTAACATATTTGTCTTGCAGTTTCTAGTCGAAGGTTATGTATTTGAAGCACATGCTTCCAGTCATGTATCAATTTGTATTTGCCGTCATAGTTGATTAGTTATGTCTGGTAAATGTGTCACTCTTGCGAAAGGACCTCGCTAGATCGTGTTATGCTCGCTAGCCTTAGTTAGCAGGCTTAACTCGACCACGTGTCGCAAACAAGTTTTCTCCTTTTTCACTCTAGCAGAACAATCTTCTAGGACATTGTTACCTTACTCCAGTCCTAGAGTACCCACACCCAACAGCACGCTTTGTTGTAGCTCTGGGGAAAAAAACACCAGTTTCAATTAATTGAGGGCCTGATTAGTTAGGGGGGGGGGGGGGGGGGTACTCGAGCATCGCGTTAAGAACCAGGAAACATTTAAACTCAAGTGCACGTTTTTATATTAACTACAGTTAAGGATTATCACAAGACTCAATGCAATGGAGTTAATTTTAGAACTGAGTGTAAGTGTCCTTAACTTGCTGTTTGGACAATCAACGAGTACCCCCGGCAAGCTGGGCCTCCCTTTCTTATATGATGAAATAAGTGTTGGTAGGGACATCTGAGTTAAATTGATGAAACGCCAACCATTCTGACTTAAAACATACTTAATTACTTCGTGGCACTATTACTGTCCTAGTTATTCAATCGCGGTTTTATCATAGGACAGTTTTTGCAGATCTGAGCTGTTTGGTTGTTTCGCAGGTATTGCTGAGAAGCAAAGCACGAGTTGGATGACTCAACATGAGGTATGCATGATTATCAGTGTTACGCAACATCCACGTGTTAAATCGAAGAATTTGAGCCATGTGCCACTGATGACCCCATTTGCTACTCTTGATCTGTTTGGATGATGAATCTGCAACCACCAATTGCATGTTCTGAGGCACAGCACGTGGTTTGACGTAGCTGTTAAGGTATTTTGAAGTTTAACTTTAAATTTCTTCGTTTACAGCTGCAGACAAGTTGTGGCATTGGGTATGTTTCATGTTTCTCATAGCGTTTCAGTGTTTTGAACTGTAAATGATGACTGTTAAAAAAACATTGGGAATCTCTCTGAAAAATAATGAAAGAAATGTTTTTACTGATGCAGTGCAGCTGCTTTCAATGAAGCCAGTCTAGTCTCCTTGGCAAAAAATAATAAATGTATTACTTATCTGCAGATGGCCTGCTCTGTGGGAATGCCAATATTCTGAACTTGATGCCATGGTAAGCTACTACACTTTGCACTCAACCAACATGAGCAATGATGCTTTATCATGTGATACAATGAATTCATAGTTCAGCGGTTGCACCATGAAGAATAAGGAGCGTACAGCAAAGCTTCTATCTGTATCCATTTCAGTAGGTTCACTCACTGCATGAAGTTCATGTGACCTTTCAATTTTTCAGAAGCCAATGGAAATGAGTCATGTGATGAACTTTGACAAAAGGTGGGTTGATTTGTTTAATTAAGGCTGTTAATACTTGATACAATGATGACAGCATAGTTCAGCTGATACTCTATGATGAATACTCAGCATTGTCTTTCGCTCCTATCTGATGTATCCTTAATTTCAAAGCATATAGATCGTTTTTTTGCCTATACAACACTGACAGTGTCTTTACAGAGCCTTCTGACCTCATGCTATGATGGGATGCTGGAGTCTCAAGTCTAGCTTGGCTGTTGATCTAGGGTAAGTTACTAAGTTTACATATGAAATGAAGGTCAATGGCATAGTGCAATCTGAAAGGATGACAATGAATCAGGTCTCTGATCTCTTTGAGGACAATTGTTACACACACTGATTAGATTGTGGTTCTTTCATTTTCTGGGTTTGGAAACCTTGAGCATTTTGATAAAAAGTCGTATTTCTATTCAGACCCGGTCGATGCAGAACAAGGATCTGGTGTGGCAAGAAGGATGACTGAAGTGAGTTACACACAACCTCTTTTGACGTTACAACTGTAAAGGATGACTTTGCATTGTCTGCTATGGTTGAGGACATTGTTACACGAAGTTAAAATTGACTCAATTGCATTTTGAGTCTTGGTCATTGTGATAATCCTTCACTTATTTGCAGGTGCAGTGGATACTGGCATGAAGGATTGGAACTAATGTGGAGCTGTCCCTGTCAGGTTGGTATACATAGATTTGGGTAATCTGCTTAACTGGTTTCAGTGATGCTTACAAATGTCTGACCTGAATTTTTATGTGGACATTACCTGAACTGAGGAACCTGGAAGTGTATTGCATTGCCCATGATCGTAATTTGTCTCAATTAACTAAATCTCTCTCTAGGTGGCCAGTGGTTTCACAACTGCCAGTGTAGCTAAGACTTAGGTGAGTTTATGTAATGTGCAGTTGCCCTTATCTCAACCTATGATGAAGAGATTCTGCCAAATGATTTTTCTGATTATACCCTACCGTTCCATTTATATCTGAGGTTGTACAATGGCATTACTGAGTTTGTGGTTGTGTATGCATTTTGCTTAGTTCTCTTTGCCATTCCTCAGAAATGATGTCGGAGATCAAGAGATGCGATGGGAGATGTCCATGATTTCAGACTACATTTTCATCCTGTGAGATTACTGGTTTCCACTATCAATAAAATTTGAAGTTATCCCTGTCTCGATTTTAATTTGTTTACAAACTATTGGTCAATGTCATGGTAGTAGGTAAGATCGTGTTTTATTGGACAGCTTAGTGATTGCATAATTTGAATATGATTTATTACAATCGTTGGACTGCAGATTGAGAGCTAGATCAAATATAGTTTGAAATTAACCGAGTCACTAGGGTTAGACTTAACGCCACAAAAAGACGGAAACGCACATTCAAAATATAGGTGTATTTTCAAGGAGAGTGATAACTGAAAGTTGTGCCAAGGCGCAAACGTCGTAATTCTGTTGCAGGGGTAGCATTTTTGAAATTGCAGCAATAACTTCAGCAGTAGCAAGGTAAGTCAACGTTAGCTAATTTGCTACTTATCATACAGTGGGCGGGCGTATAAAGTAGACAAGGAATTGACTAGCGCATAAAGCACCCACGCTCCCGGTGGCTAAACTGCCGTCGAGTCCATTTAATTTGAAGGCTTGGAGTTAGGAATGAAGTCTTAGATTTTACTGAGGCAACCATAGCTAACCCATTACTCTGGATACATTCCATGTTACATAGGCGTGAGTAGCTAGCTCATTACATACTGTAGATTTCTCATGGCGATTAGCTTGCTGCTTTTGAAATTGGGCTCCCGAGTGGCGCAGCGGTGCTAGAAGCCTCTGCATAACCTGGTTCGGTTCCAGGCTTTCTCTCAACCGGCCGTGATTGGGAGTCCCATAGCGCGGCGCACAATTGGCCCAGCGTCGTTAGGGGTAGGCCGTCATTGACAAGAATAACTGACTATGCTGGTAATGGACCAAACAGCTAGTTTAGCTAATCACGCAAGGACGTATGTTTGCTAGAACATGGATGAGCAGACTAATAGCCTTTGCATGAATTAATGTACTCTACAGTACTGCATGTGTTCTCAACAGAGCTAGAACCGAAATTATTTGACAACCGTGTTGAACGGAATCATTCCCAGTCTGACATTGGAATTTTGAGTGACGTGCTGAGTTGAATTTGGCCCATGGGTGGTACTATTTTCCGCCAAAAGTTGAGCCCCCCCCCCCCCCCCCAAAAAGAAGAATCATAAGATTTAAACACCAGGAAATCGGCTCCCAAGTTATTTTTATTGCCAAAATCTGTTAAAGTATTCCCATACGTAAGAGGTACCTGATCGTATACGAATGAAAGCAAGGTTTGAATGATTATTTTAGTCAAACATCTGTTCAGTCTTCTTGCGGTCAATTTGCAGTCTACAAATTATTTGTAATTAAATGTCGCCCCTTTTCTTTTTATGGTGATACAGGGGGGGAGTCCAGGCAGCCCAACAAATCCGGTGAAACAATTACATTTACGCTGTGGTTTTTGGTTCGTCAACTTCACGTTTAATTTTTCTAAGTTCCGCTCGCATTCTACACATGGTGTATTTTTTGGGTTGAGAGGTTAGGCATGCTCGACATGGCCTTCCAGGATGCAATCAAAGGTACTAGATCTACGAACTCTTACTCCTGACACAATGCCAGTTTTTCCTCAGATTAAGGTTTTTTGTCAGTATGTCCATTTTCTTTTTTTACCATTGCCCTCAGTTGAGATGACTCCACCACCCTAGCGTCCTCGGTGTAGCTCTTCCTTTTGATAAAGGTTGTTGCGTCAGAAGATCCTTTAGCATAGTTATGCTCAGAACCCATGTGGACCAACACCCTCTCTCATGCCTTGCAGTCATGGAGGATTGGCTTTTTCTGCACCTCATGTGCAAGCCATCCGTTTATATCGCTCAGATCTCATCCTTCAAACAATCACCATCTGCAGCCCCTTCGGCAGTGTTTATCTGTATTGGGTAAATAATATTTGTGAGTAATACAAACACCTCTTTTTTAAAGTTGTTTACCGTTGTAATTGCTGTAGGGCCACTGTCTGAAGCAGTGGGAAGATGCAACTGGCCATGCCCGGTGGAGGATCCTCTGAGTTGGCCCGCATCATTAGGATTTAGCCGGAAGCAAGAGTGGTAGGATAAGTGGTGTCTTTGCCGTGGACAAGTAGGTCGTCATCTCGATCGGTCTGGCAGTTTGTGTTACTTGCACAAATGAGGATGTTCGCAATTGAAGCACTTAAGTGCAACAGAAAACAATTTGGCAGAGGGGGTGAAAAAAAAAATACATATGAAACATTAGGATGAACGTTTGAAATACCCTCTGATCTTTCATCTCATTTCCTTTTATGTTGTCATGTGAAGGTGAATGCATGAGATTAAGAGGAAGGCCCAAGAAAACATGGCAGAGAACATTGGAGACTGAGCACCAACAAAAACTAGCACAATGGGTGAGTGATTTAATGTAGAGGGCTGCGGGTCCTGACCGATCATTGCCAAGTACTACATGTATTGGACCGTGGTTGGGTTTGGGACCTCTAATTAAATGTAAGACTCATGATTACCCTACATGAACAAAAATATTACATTACAACTCATAACTTACCTCTAAACTGTCCTGATTAAGTTTGGCTGTGCACAGACATTTTAAAGCATTTTCCTCTGCCTCAGTTGTTATTTTTAGGACACTCTGTAGGGTTAGTTTGAAGACTTGCTGGCATGGTAGAGTAGTTCCTGACCTAAAAATACATTGGTTTATATTTTGGTTGTACCTTAAGGTTGCTGGTACCTTAATTGGGGAGGACTGACTTGTGGTAATGGTTGGATCGAAATAAGTGAAATGGTATCAAATACATCAAACACATAGTTTCCATGTGTTCGATGCCATTCCATTTGTTCCGTTCCAGCCATTATTATGAGCCGTCCTCCCCTCAGCAGCCTCCACTGGTCAAATAGTGTGTGTAGTGGTCAAAATGGGAGTCCAAATAGTCCTGCATTACATGAGTAATATTATCTTGGTTTCTTCAAAGCGTGTCAGTGAGTGGGTCCTAGTCTAGTTTGAGGTGGAAGAAGCATGGCATATTTAATGTATTCGTTTTAAATCAACTTAAATATCCATGTTTCAATCCATTGTATTGCTTCCCGAAGGAAATCCAGCTTGAAGCTGTTCTCTTGTCTGACAGCCCTCCATGGATTTCTATCCCAGCAAGATCTAGAAGGAAAAAGCATGTTGGTCTGATAGTGATTTCTATGTGCAAGGTTTTCAACTGTGTAATACACCCTGTCCTGATTGCATTTACATTTGATTGAACATACCTTGACTTCAGAACGTCAAACAGCTTGTTCATTTTTTTCAGTAACTGGGCTGTGCATTCCACCTCCTTAGGCAGTTAGCCTAGCTGCATCATAGTTTGCATCCCTTAAGTAAAGTATTCATTAGTACTACTTCTTTTCATGCCAACATTTATTAATATTTGTATAGTTATGTGGCGCAGCGGTCACTGCATCTCAGTGCAATAGGTGTCACTACCGTCCCTGGTTTGAATCCAGGCTGTATCACATCCGGCCGTGATTGGAAGTCCCATAGGGCGGCTGGGGTAGGCCGTCATTGTAAATAAGAATTTGTTCTTAACTGACATGCCTAGTTATATAATTTTTATATATAAATATTTTTAAAGTGCAGTATTTTCAAGCAATAACAGGTTAGTGTAGTGTCTTGAATGTAAAAAGTGTATGAATTTGTAAATTATTGTAGATATTTATGTTGCTTTACTTCGTTACCTGCAGAGACTATGTGGCTAAACACCTGTGTTGCCAGCTTCACTCGCATGTTTGTGAAGGGTGGCAGATTGGGTTTGTCCGTCAGCTTTGGTGACATCCTGATTGTGTGCCATCTTGTAAAACAACACCAGATGGTCCCAAATTCTTTCATCGTCTCTGATCTGGTGAGTTAAAAGGAATGACAGTCCATTTTTATTCTTAAAGAATTATATTTTATATTTTCCATTTAATAATCTTTGAATCTACCTTTATCCCATGATGCTTGAAGTTGTTCCGCACTGATTTGATCATGTTTTCAACATCAAAGATGATGGGGATTTTGTGGTCTTCAACTGTGATGCAGTGTGCACCGTCAGTGTGGTCCTCAGCATTTAGACTTGCCCCAAGGAGTTTCATAGACTTCATATTACAGGGTGACTGGTCACACACAACATTGATGACCTGTCGCATTTAAAGTAATTACTGTAAATTCCAAATATATAGTAGTGATGAAACTGAAAGTGGACTAATGTGTATAGACATTGTTACTTAGTCGGTCCTATGCTTTTTAGTCTCTTTATTGCCTCAGCCACAATATCAGCACTCTCTTGGGCTGGCATTGCCGATTTAGCCAGGAAATAGCCAAATGGCTGCGTGGGAGATGTCGACAAGGCAGGGGTAAGTGAATTAAGTGTCTTGAGAGTGGAATTTTAGGAATGTTAAACAGTAGTCCTGTATTGTCTGATAGCTCAGGTTTCCATTTCGATGTTACTCTCCTAATCATAACAACCATTGCCTGGTTGCAACATCTCCCTTGATGGTTAAGCCGTCAATTACGTCCCTTTCGCGATGGTAATCTAGATGTTTTTATTTCATTTCATCAAACATTAGGGACACATTTCTTTCTTTCTGTTCTCATTATTCTGACCAGGAGTAACATCTCGTCGAGGAATTCGGGCTTTAAAATAATAATTAATACCATCTTTTAGATTATTTCTGAAAACATGCAGTCTAACAAATTAATCCTCTTGTAAGAGCAAAATGCAATATTTATTCTTACAGAATAGAAACCAATGGTGCGGATAAGGTAGCGATGGAGGGCACATTTTTTTTCTGCCGAAATCTGTAAGTGGAAGGACGGTGGTGGTACAGCTGTATTACAAGTTGTTTTATCTTCACAGAGAACCTCTGCCCTTTCTTATTTGTCTGTACACTGCACTGTAGTTTGAAGAAGTCCTTTTAGATGTGGAGGTAGCGACTCCATGGCCTCCAACATTGGATCTTGTTTTGTTCTACAAATTATAGAGGATAAATGCATGATGAAATCACCCTAATTGTATAATCAATCCTAATGTTGTCTATTAGAAGTCAACATATGTGTTATTCCAGTCTATAAGATGACGACGTACTTGGTTTTGATGGCTTTTAGTCTTGCGGATTTTGACAGCTTATTTTCCAGGAGCCGTATTCTCTTAAAAAACGAAGCATCTGTTTTGATATTTTTGTTTCAATGTGTGTGCAATTATTCACTGTGCATGTAGTATTATTATTATTATACTATAGACCTCTCAATTGGATGATGGCCTCCTCCCGCATGACATCTGTGCTACATGCTGCTTGCTTTGACACCTGAGCTTCCTGTATGCTCATAAGGACGCCTTCTTCTGTCACCTGAGCCTCCTCCTGTATGCTTGTGAGGATGCCTCCTGTTACCTCTGTCACTTAACAGACCACCTCCTGCAGACCACCTGAACTAAATTCAGCATCTGCTGCTTCCTCTGCTGGAGCTGGGTCTACGCTCTCCTTCACTTTCTTGTTCTCGCTGTCTGTCTCACCTAAAACTCCTACATCTGCTTCCCTGTCCTCTCCTTCAAAAATAGGCCATTCAAGACTTTAAACCTGTTGTATTAATGTAAAACAATAATGATGCATCTTTAATCGCTACGTATTTTGTAGTTGGCTTACTTCTATTTCTACAACGCTGTGCATCTGTTGCAGGTTGAGGGGGTGGATTCATGCAATTTATTCTGGTAGGTACTGCCTCGGAGGACAGTGTCTTCTGTGAACCCTGTTGAAAGAGACATTTTTACCAGAAAAGTATTGACTGAAATGTATTTTTATTGACAAAGATAGTAGCTGTACCTTAATCAGAATAAAACTCTTCAAATTGCTCCTCGCACACAGAATAACCCCCTTTCTTCAGGTCCTCGAAAGACTTCTGCAGACTGATGTCCCTACACCTGATGTTTCTCAGCCACATCTTCCACCTGAGTAATTGCAAAAGTGTGTAAGGTTTAATCTCACATTTTATGAATACATTTGTTTTGGGAATGACATGCTTTACTTTACTGACTTTATTGTCCCCATGGGGGCATTTTGTTGCAGTGTCATGTACATGTTTAAATACAAAACAAATTGAAAATACAACTTTCATAACAGTTACATACCAATAAAAAGAGACTAGCCTGCTGGCCTTACTGGGCCGATAGGAACATTAGCCCGAGCTATTTAGGAGGGATATCACACCTGGCACAAATTGTCTAGTTCTGTTTTTCCTGCTGAGGGGTGCCCTATACCTGCGCCCAGAGGGGATTAGTTCAAAGTCCGGGTACAGGGGATGGCTTGGGTCTAAAATGATTTTGTGAGCCTTGCGGAGGACCTAACCTTAAAGATCTCATCCAGGCCTGTCTGTTTGACTCCAAGCACCTTGCTTTAATTTTAGATTTTTTTTAACCAGGTAGGCCAGTTGAGAACTAGTTCTCATTTACGACTGCGACCTGGCCAAGATAAAGCAAAGCAGTGTGACACAAACAACACAGAGTAACACATGGGATAAACAAACGTACAGTCAATAACACAATAGAAAAGTCTATATACAGTGTGTGCAAATGTAAGATTAGGGAGGTAAGGCAATAAATAGGCCATAGTGGCAAAATAATTACAATTTAGCATTAACATTGGGGTGATAGATGTGCAGATGATGAATGTGCAAGTAGAGATACTGGGGTGCAAAAGAGCAAAAATAAGTAACAATATGGTGATGAGGTAGTTGGATGGGTTATTTACAGATGGGCTATGTACAGGTGCAGTGATCTGTGAGCTGCTCTGTCAGCTGGTGCTTAAATTTAGAGAGGGAGATATGAGTATCCAGCTTCAGTGATTTTTGCAATTCATTCCAGTCATTGGCAGCAGAGAACTGGAAGGAAAGGCGGCCAAAGGGGGTGTTGGCTTTGGGGATGACCAGTGAAATATACCTGCTGGAGCGCGTGCTACGAGTGGGTGCTGCTATGGTGGCCAGTGAGCTGAGATAAGGCGGGGCTTTACCTAGCAACGACTTATAGATGACCTTGAACCAGTGGGTTTGGCGACAAATATGTAGCGAGGGCCAGCCAACGAGAGCATACAGGTTGCAGTGGTGGGAAGTATACGGGACTTTGGTGACAAAACGGATGGCACTGTGATAGACTGCATCCAATTTGCTGAGTAGAGTGTTGGAGGCTATTTTGTAAATGACATCGCCCAAAGTCAAGTATCGGTAGGATAGTCAGTACTATACTGACAGTCAGTATAGTACAGTCAACATTAAAAGATCCCAGCTTTTTGAGAAATTAGTCTGTTGACTTTTTGTAGATCTGGTTTGTACATTTACTCCACTGAAGCTTATTGTCCAAGAGGACACCCAGATATTTGTATTCCTCTACAATCTCTGTTCTGACCTCTGATAGATGTTGCAGAGGTAGGTGGTGTACACTTCCTGAAGTCTATGCACATCTCTTTGGTCTTGTTGGTATTGAGGACCAAGTGTGATTTGTCACAACACCCTACAAAGTCATGTAGGACCAGAGCTGCTGTCCTCAAATACCTTCCACATAGTACAGTCAAAACAGCCCTGGTGACGAGTGATACTGTTGTCCTTCCAGATCTGGACAGTTTTAACTGGGGGTTTCTCCCTCCAGGAGCTGACAGTAGGTTGGCCTGAGGTAGACAACATTGTGGTCTGATGTCCCCAGGGGAGGTCTGGTGGTGGCAGAGAACACATCTGCTATTGTCCCATAGCACAAATCAAGTCTTATTTTTCCTGGTGTGAAATTTGACATACTGGTGGCATGTGCGCAGGACTTTGTGTAAAGTACAGTTGTTAAAATCCCCTAAAATTGGGATGCATCGGGGAGATGGATTCCAGTTTCTGTGACGGATTATAAATAATCTCTGGTGCCTTTATTATATTATCTTTTGATTGAATGTACACAACAGTAACAAACAATTGGGGGGAACTCACGGAGCAGATAATAGGGTCGCAGTGACACAGAAAGCAGTTCAATGTCGGGGGTACAGAGTCTCTCTTACCAGGATCGATTTATAGCACTGGTCCCTGGCAAGCAGACAGACGCCCCCGCCGTGATGTTTCCCTGTGACGGTCAGATCACGGTCCGCTCTGACCAGAGTGAAGACGGCCAGCTCCACTTCCCTGTCTGGGACTCTGTCATCTAGCCAAGTCTCAGTAAACGCCAACAAACAGGCCTCCCGGTATTTGTGTTGGAAGTGCAGATTCGCTGACAGCTCATCCGCTTTCCCCCTCAGTGACTGGACATTGATCAGCAAGGTGGTGGGTCAGGGAAGTTGGTTCTTCAATTTTTTTTCATCTGTCTGATTCCCCAGCGTTTTCATTTGGGTTTGTAATCCACTCGCAGACAATCGGGGATTAGATGGGCCATTGTGATATCCATCGCGTTTGTGTTTTAGTTGCATTATAGTACCAACTCCCTACTGTATTGGATTCCGCTGCCAGCAGCATTTTCAGAATTTAGTCCCTTTGTAGCGGGTATGTACACAATCAACAACATCAGTCCAACACCCCACCACTGTAAATCCATCGTTGAAGGATGGTAGATTGTTTGTAAATGAAGTGTTCAAATTAAAAACATAAAAGAATGCCACACCAAACATCACACACACTGCGGGATGCAACAGAGCCACGCCCCCTGGTTTGTTTCCCATTTTATGAAAATATGACGGACTCTTCTCTGGAGCCCTGCAAGAGTAGCTTCTACCCTTTCAAGGAGCAGAAGAGGCCTCAGCAGTTTCTGGGAATCTACATCAGTTGTGTTTTAACCTCTTCTCTGGGACTCCCAGCCATTGTTTGTGTATATACTGTATAGGCCGGTGTTTAGTTTAAAGTTTTTATTGTTGTGTTCTCAATCCTTGTTCTCTTATACCTCTACACACTATACTTAAATAGTCCTTTAGAGGCTCGTGAGTCTGAGGACACCTCCTGTCACCGGAACCTCCTGCAGACCACCTGAACTACATTTGGCATCATCTGCTGGAGTTGAGTCTATGCTCATGGTCTCCTGTTCTCTTTCTCACCTCTACTCTAGTTTCTGCTGGATGTTGGTCTATGCTCATGGTCTCCTGTTCTTTCTCACCTCTACTCTAGTTTCTGCTGGATGTTGGTCTATGCTCATGGTCTCCTTTTCTTTCTCACCTCTAGTTTCTTCTGGATGTTGGTCTATGCTCATGGTCTCCTGTTCTTTCTCACCTCTACTCTAGTTTCTTCTGGATGTTGGTCTATGCTCATGGTCTCCTGTTCTTTCTCACCTCTACTCTAGTTTCTGCTGGATGTTGGTCTATGCTTAAGGTCTCCTGTTTTATAGTTAATTTAGTAGTGTAGTGGTTGTTATAACTTCTGTGGTAATTTATTGTAATTTGTAGATAAGTTTATAGTTCTATCCCTGTTATTCACCCTGATTGTTTTTAATAGTACTCTACAGTTCATTTAAACAGCAGCCATGTTGTTTTTTCTCTCTGTTTGTGTAAGAGGAGTGTGATGTAGACTCCAGAAGTCATAGGAAAGGCAGCCTTTCTTGCTACTCCTATGACCAGTGCCCAAATGAGGCCCTTACATTCTTACTGATCGTGTCCTGCTATACACTACCGGTCAAAAGTTTTAGAACACCTACTCATTCAAGGGTTTTTCTTTATTTTTACTATTTTCTACGCTGTAGAATAATCGTTAAGACATCAAAACTATGAAATAACGCATATGGAATCATGTAGTAACCAAAAAAGTGTTTAACAAATCAAAATATATTTTATATTTGAGATTCTTAACTTAAGAGGTACTTAATGGTGTTCTACAGCTCGATATATATTACTTTGCAATGACCCAGTGTCACAAATGATGGCTTCTATTAATTGTGTTACAAACTCTGGGATAGCCTTGGATGTAATATAGCTGGACACATTGGTAAACTAAAGTTAGCTAGCCGTGCTGCCTCATGCTAGTTGTGTTAAACCCAGCTATAGCTTTGTCTCATTACTGGTAGCTAACATGTTTTATCTATCTGTGACCATTGCTTTGGTGATTGATTCGATGGGTAGTCATGGATACAACACACTACTGATTACACAGCCAACGTCAACGACATATCCCTCACCATGCAATAATTGCTCCTTATTATTTATTACATACCTTTCAACGTCTGTTGGAAACTGGGAAAAAGTGTTCCTCGCTTCTGGACAGAATTGCAGCCGAATGCTACACATAGCCTCATCTTTGTATCTTCGTAATAATTGCAGTAGTTAGCTGTGTCTTTGACAACAAACACATGACATTCCAACTCTACAATTTCATAATCAAGCTGGAAATTAGCTTTGCATAATGATTCGTTTTTTATATTGCTTCCCCTCCTAAACAAAATCGCAGAGAACATTTTACAGTAAACAAGGTATTTATTGATGACATGTTTCATTACCGTGAAAAAAGTTGATTCACAGGAGTACTAGTAACGGCAAAACGTTTAAAGACATCGATTTCTAGCTATTTAAGCCAAGTACCTGTTATTTGTTTTACTTTTTGTGATTTGTAAATTAGCTAGCCAGCTAGATATCTTGGGACACTACCGCCAAGAAGAGGATGAAGACCATTTGTGCCTTAACGCATATGCATGACGTTCATTAGGAAAACTATCTAGTGCACTCGTCCTAAACAAAGTAATCTCTATAAACGATTAGGTAAATCAAGTCTACCAAACTTAGTGCACTCTGTTTGTTATGGATTATAGTTTAGGAAACAGAAAACTCCATGGAGATCAAATGCTTCATTGATGAGAACATTAGCAGAATGTCGGCCAAAATCCATCTAGCTCCATCTTCTCCCACTGTCGGCCACGGGGCTTTCTCTCACTACCATATTTGGTAGTGAGAGGGAACGCCAACAGGATGCTTCACATTTATACATCCATTGAAATATATATTTTATTATTCATACATGTATTATTGAATATGCACAGAACGTTATAAACTCGTGGTTGGTTTCACGAGCTGAATTAAAATATGCATGTTTCCATATGCACAAAGCTTTTCTCCTTTGGTGCACATTTGTTTAAATCTCTCTTAGTGAGCATTTCTCCTTGGCCAGAGAATCCATCCAGCTGATGGGTGTGGCATGTCAAAAAGCTGATTTAAACGGCATGATCATTACACGTGCACTTTGTTCTTGGGACAAAAGGCCACTCTAAAATGTGTAGTTTTGTCACAGCACAATGCCACGTGTCTCAAGTTGAGGGAGAGTGCAATTGGCATGCTGACTGCAGGAATGCCCACCGAGCTGTTGTCAGATAAATGTAATGTTAATAACATAAACTGCTTCCAATGTCGTTCTAGAGAATTCGTCAGTACGCCCAATTGTTCTCACCACCGCAGACGACATGTTGGCCAGCGGTTTGCAGATAAGTGCCCCGCGTTGGGGGTAAATCTGACCAACAGGTACATATGTGGTTTCCCAGTCATGTGAAATCAATAGATCAGAACATAATGCATTTATTTCAATTTACTTTCCTAATATTAACTCAGTAAAATCTTTGAAATTGTTGCGTTTATATTTTTGGTTCAGTATAACTTAAATACCCCATGAGCTTCAACTGTCGTACCCCATCAAAAACTCAATATTCTTGGTTTAGTCGTTTGTACATGTAAAAAAATTGCCTCAAATGTTAACACTATAATCTTTTATCATGGATAGTCCATCCTTGCATGGCTCAGTCTATGAATTTAAGTGTTTATATTTTTACAGCCACATCCCTCAATTTAACGGAACGGTTGCGGGGAAATGCTTTGTTTCAATTGCCGACTGGTCATATGTATCTATTGTATTGCCTCAATAACCTGACCCTAATTGAGTTATCAAACGTATGGCAGGGCTGTGAACATGCATAGTATATATTAACACTTGATGGTACTTATACAACATATAGAAACATGCATTAATGTACTGTCTTTGCATTGTACAATTGTTTTGGACTGACTGGAGCGTATATGCAGTGTTGCCAACTCCTCAGTAAGGAAAGTCGCTAGAATTCGCTAAATGACGTCATCACATAATTTGCATAATTGTCCATGTGAATGTAATTGTGATGGACGCTGTGGGAGAGGAATAACGTCGTGGGAGAGACAAAAAGTGAGTAAAAAACACCCTGAACTTTCTTCTGTCGATTCTTGTTTTTTTATGTCACAATTCCAACCCTCCTCCTTTATCCGGGCTTGTGACCGGCAAAAGTGACCCGAAAGAGAGACTCTGGCGGAGTTACTTAGTTTTTTATTTTAGTTTTCTTCGTTTGGTTTTTAACCATATGGTCCACTTTGGAGCCTACAACAAGTCACAGTAAAACATGAACAATCTAAATGGACCAAAAAGAGACAATAGAAAACTGTCAATGTCAATGTGAGAAAATTATGGTAACTAGTCTGGCCCTAATTCAGGTTAATTGGGTTTAAAAAAAATATATAAGCCAGGGCGGGATCAGCCAGCAGCGGCTTCATTTGCAGTCTGGATCCGGAGGGGTGGACATCTCCTGCTCTGACTGGGCCGCCTGTGAGGGCTTTGGGACGGGCACGGCAGCACCCGCTGCTCGTTGGGAAGAGTAAAAACCGATAGGTGCTTTCACGTCAGAGTCTCCAATAACACCAGAAAAAGTCGCTAGATTTGTCACTAGTCGCTTTTTTTTTTTTTTTAAATGTGTCGCTAGAGGGGTCTGAATACTCACTAAATATTGCTTCAGAGTTGGCAACACTGCCTGCATGGGTTTTATCAGGGTGAATCCTCGTGACTCATAATTTGTAAGGATATGACGTCGCAATCTGGAGAGCGTTTCCTGTGTTTTACCATGAATACATTTTCCAGGACTGCCTGCTTGCATCGTAGGCCGGCGGAGAGGTTTGAATAGGTAGAATCGAAGATCGCCGCTTTCAGATAACCGCAAATATACGACATCACTGATGTTCCTCTACCAACTGTTGCCCTTCCTTTGGGCTGTGTCTGCAAATGCAGATTTTTTTCAATTTGACACTATTTCAAATGCATCTACGTATTATTTCAATTATATTTATTGTAATCTATGGGAAGGGGAGTGTCAACCTAATCAAGATGATACGACTCAGCAAGGTGAGGTATTATTTCCTGAAAGGTGTATTTTCTTTTCATTAGAAATATAAAAATTGGGAGACACTTCTCTCGACAGTCTGGGGTGTAGTTAGGATCAGAAACACCTGCACTGGAGCTTGTAGTTATCACTGTCGACATTTTTGCGTGGTATAAATTCGTTTTTACATAGGTCTATTTCTATTACAATGCAGAGGCAGTGAGCAACAATGATTTAGAAAATGTTGATGAAAAAGCATAATTATTTATGAACCAGCTTTTTCCTTGCACAACTTGTGTTGAGCAGAAATTATAGTGTTCAATTTATTGCAACAGCTATGTGTATAATATATTAGATATTTACACTGTATTACATTTGTGTGCTCTTTTCAGTACCTACGAGAGACCTGTGGGCAGGATTTCCTCAGGACTACATCCGTTTGCTGTCACAGTGGTATTGCAGCCTGGGACAGTGCTGTGAATCAGGGGATTGCCGGATAATAAATAATATTACAGGTATGAAGTCATATTGAACGGATATTATCATTCATGTATGTTCCACCAGGTATGTCATTTTTGTGTAGTCCTCATTTTGTCTGGGTTTGACATTATTTCCCCCAGGTTTGGCTAGTGATCTACAGCTAAAGCTTCATGGGCAGCACCTTGCTCAATCAGTGGTTTTGAAAGCTGTGCAGGGCTTCATCAGTAACCCTGAATCCAATAAGCCATTGACCCTCTCCTTTCATGGCTGGTCTGGCACCGGCAAGAACTTTGTGGCCCGGATTGTAGCTGACAACATGTACCGGGATGGAGTGAAGAGCGAGTGTGTGCGTCTTTTCATCGCCCCATTCCACTTCCCCCATGCCAGACTGGTGGACACGTACAAGGTGAGCCTAGCTGGCACAGACATGACTCCTCTCTGCCAGGAACATGTGCAGAACTTAACTACTTTATGTTGTCAATATCACTATCTCTATTTGAAAAGGATAATGCCGCAATTGATTTGATGACACAACTTGATCGAGACCAGAATAGGAGTTAAAAATATATAGTTAGTTGAAATTCAGCAAATTATAATAACATGTAGAGGAATTCATGTGCATTTTAATATCTTGAATATATTGCACACCAGATATGGCAGAGAGAGAGATTTTTGTGCTCACCATAGAGCTCTTTTTCCAGGGCCAGCTCAGAGAAGCTATCCGGGACATGGTGCTTCGTTGCCCACAGACACTTTTCATCTTTGATGAGGCTGAGAAACTGCATCCGGGCCTTATAGATGCCATCAAGCCCTATATGGACCATTATGACAATGTGGATGGGGTCAGCTACAGGAGAGCTGTCTTCTTATTCCTCAGGTTAGCCTACATACCCTTCCAATTCTTGCAAGGACTCTTCCACTAACTGTCCAAGTCATGGCTAAATGTCTGAGATTTTCCTCTCACCAAGATGTTTTGTAATATTTCCTTTAGTAATATTGGTGGGACAACCATCAACGATGTGGCCTTGGACTTTTGGCACTCAGGGCAGAACAGAGAGGACATTGGGATGGAGGACTTGGAACACCGGCTTCGTGCTGAAGCTATGGAATCTCAAGGTACCAACAAGTGGCTTTACAATCACTCACACAAATTTTCAGCATATACTGTATGTTTTCACAGGCAAGATTGAAGATGCTACACTACACTGTGAACACCCAAACTCAGTTTTCAGACAGATTAGAAGTGGCTTAACATTTTGAATTCTGTAACATTTAAGTGCCACTGCAACATGGTCAATTGTGGATTTACCAATTTGTCTGCTTTCCAGGAGGCTTTGCACAGAGTGAGCTGATGTCAGGCCATCTTATTGACTTCTTTGTGCCCTTCCTACCTCTGGAGTACCGTCATGTCAAGCTCTGTGCCCGTGATGCCTATGCAGCGCGGGGTCTGGAGCCAGACGAGGGAACACTGGACGAAGTGGCAAAGGCCATGCTATATGTACCCAAGGAGGAGAGGCTGTTCTCTGCCCAAGGCTGCAAATCCATACCACAGAGGATCAATTTCTTCCTCCCCTAAACAGACTAATGCAACCCAGAAAACACACAGTATTTTAGCAAAAAGGGAAAAATAATGATCTGATGACATATTGAACATTATTGCAATGTGGTATGCCCACGCCTCACCCTACACTGCCAAGAAGCAAGCATAGGGCATCTGTCTCTTAAGATTATATCTGATAACCAAATAAGATATTTTACTAGTGTTAATTTTAAACTTTGATTTTTTTTCCCTGCTCATTAGACTACTTTTATGCACTTATTTTTTTTTGTTAAATATTTTTTTATATATTTTTTTTAGGTCAAGCTCAGGTCAACTCTGTAATATTTGCATGTATATATTTATAGTGCATTCGGAAAGTATTCAGACCCCTTGACTTTTTCCACATTTTGTTACAGCCTTATTCTAAAATGGATTAAATTGTCCCCCCCATTAATCTATACACCATAATGACAAAGCAAAATGTTTTTATTCTTATTTTAGCAAAAAATAAACTGAAATGACATTTACATAAGTATTCAGACCCTTTACTCAGTACTTTGTTGAAGCACCTTTGGCAGCGAATACAGCCTTGAGTCTTCTTGGGTATGACGCTACAAGCTTGGCACACCTGTTTTTGGGGAGTTTCTCCCATTTGTTCTCTGCAGATCCTCTCTGTCAGGTTGTTCGACCTGTACGCTCTCGTTGGCTGGCCCTCGCTTCATACTCGTTGCCAAACCCACTGGCCCCAGGTCATCTACAAGACCCTGCTAGGTAAAGTCCCCCCTTATCTCCGCTCACTGGTCACCAAAGCAGCACTTACCTGTAGCACGCGCTCCAGCAGCTATATCTCTCTGGTCACCCCCAAAGCCAATTCCTCCTTGGCCGCCTTTCCTTCCAGTTCTCTGCTGCCAATGACTGGAACGAACTGCAAAAATCACTAAAGCTGTTGACTCTTACCTCCCTCACTAGCTTTAAGCACCAGCTGTCAGAGCAGCTCACATATCACTGCACCTGTACATAGCCCATCTATAATTTAGCCCAAACAACTGCCCCTTCCTCTACTGTATTTATTTATTTTGCACCCCATTATTTCTACTTTGCACTTTCTTCCACTGCGAATCCACCATTCCAGTGTTTTACTTGCTATATTGTATTTACTTTGCCACCATGGCCTTTTTTTGCCTTTACCTCCCTTATCTCACCACATTTGCTCACATTGTATATAGTCTTATTTTTCTACTGTATTATTGACTGTTTTACTCCATGTGTAACTCTGTTGTATGTGTCGAACTGCTTTGCTTTATCTTGGCAAGGTCGCAATTGTAAATGAGAACTTGTTCTCAACTTGGTTAAATAAAAAGGTTGGATGGGGAGCGTCGCTGCACAGCTATTTTCAGGTCTCCAGAGATGTTTGATATGGTTCTAGTCCAGGCTCTGGCTGGGCCACTCAAGGACTGTGAGACTTGTCCCGAAGTCACTCCTGCGTTGTCTTGGCTGTGTGCTTAGAGTCGTTGTCCTGTTGGAAGGTGAACCTTTGCCCCAGTCTAAGGTCCTTAGTGCTCTGGAGCAGATTTTCATCAAGGATCTCTCTGTACTTTGCTCCGTTCATCTTTCCCCTGACTAGTCTCCCAGTCCCTGCCACTGAAAAACATCCCCACAGCATGATGCTGCCACCACCATGCTTCACCGTAGGGATGGTGTCAGGTTTCCTCCAGATGTGACGCTTGGCATTCAGGCCAAAGAGTTCAATCTTAGTTTTATCCGACCAGAGGTTAGGTTCTTTGGGCAAACTCCAAGCGGGCTGTCATGTGCCTTTTATTGATGAGTGGCTTCGGTATGGCAACTCTCCTATAAAGGCCTGATTGTTGGAGTGCTGCAGAGATGGCAGATGGCTGGAAGGACAACCATCTCCACAGAGAAACTCTGGAGCGCTGTCAGTGACCAGCGGATTCTTGGTCACCTCCCTGACCAAGGCCCTTCTCCCCGATTGCTCAGTTTGCCCGGGCGGCCAGCTATAGGAAGAGTCTTGGTGGTTCCAAACATCTTCCATTTAAGAATGGAGGCCACTGTGTTCTTGGGGACCTTCAATACTGCAGACATTTTTTTGGTACCCTACCCCAGATCTGTTCCTAACCACAATTCTGTCTTAGCTCTATGGACAATTCCTTCGACCTCATGGCTTGGTTTTTGCTTTGACATGCACTGTCAACTGTGGGACCTGATATAGACAGGTGTGTGTGTGTGTGTGTGTGCCTGCCCAAATCATGTCCAATCAATTGAATTTACCACAGGTGGACTCCAATCAAGTTGTAGAAACAGCTCAAGGATGATCAATGGAAACAGGATGCACCTGAGCTCAATTTCGAGTCTGATAGCAAAGGTTCTGAGTACTTCTGTAAATCCATTTCTTTTTTAATTACATTTTATATTTATATACAGTTTTTAGAAATGTTTGCAAATGTTTCCCCTTTTGTTATTATGGGGTGTTGTGTGTAGATTGATGAGGAAGAAAAATAATTTTAGAATAAGGATGTAACGTAACAAAAAGGGAAGGGGTCTGAATACTTCCCGAATGCACTGTATGTTTAGTTGGCACTGAGGATATATTACAACTATCTGCATAAGCAGTGGCTGGCACTTCCAATGCAAAGGAGGAAACACTGTATATTACAGTTAACTAGATAAAATATAATTTCATAAAACATTTTAGGGGCATTTTTAATATGATTATTCTGGAATTGTTTATAGATTACTTGTTTTACAGGTGGACTAAATATTTCCAGGTTTTATTTAATTAATTTCACCTTTTATTTAACCAGGTAGGCCAGTTGAGAACAAGTTCTCATTTACAACTGCGACCTGGCCAAGATAAAACAAAGCAGTGCGACAAAAACACGGAGTTACACATAAACAAACGAACAGTCAAAAGCACAAAGGAAAAGAAAAATAGATCTATGTACAGTGTTTGCAAATGTAGAAAATATATACGAAGAAAGAAACGATATATATATACACGGGACGGGACAATCAAAACATCCCACTGCTACGCCATTACAAACAGTATGACATACTTTTAAATCATTTGGAACCTACTGAATAACTACAATTCAGGTTAGAAGAAAGTAGTATAAGTGTGCAATAATACAGGCAGGCACTTATGTTGATGAAATGTTTCCTGAACTAAATGGAGTATTTCAAACATTTTTTTCCCCCCCCTACAATTATTTTTATCTTGAATTATTGAATGTTGCATTTACTTAAGTTTAGTATTCCAACAATGCTTTGATGTTTTTTTTTGTCCAATGGAATGTGTTATAAAAGTAGCCCATAGGGAAGACTGAAATTAGCAAGTATGTATACTGAACAAAAATATAAATGTAACATGCAACAATTTCAGCAATTTTACTGAGTTACAGTTCATTTAAGGAAATCAGTCAATTGAAATGAGTTCATTAGCCCCTAATCTATGAATTTCACATGACTGGGCAGGGGAGCAGCCATAGGCCCACCCACTTGGAAGCCAGGCCCACTCACTGGGGAGACAGGCCTAGCCAATCATAATTAGTTTATCCCTGCAAAAGGGCTTTATTACAGGCATAAATAATCATCAGCTGTCCTGGTGGCTGGTCTCAGACGAACCCGCAGGTGAAGAAGCCGGATGTGGAAGTCCTGGACTGGTGTGTTTACACGTGGTCTGCGGTTGTAAGGCTGGTTGGATGTATTACCAAATACTGTTATGGTAGAGAAATGAACATTCAATTCTCTGGCAACAGCTCTTGTTGACATTCCTGCAGTAATCATGGCAACTGCACGCTTCCTTAAAACTTGAGACATCTGTGGCATTGTATTGTGTGACAAAACTGCACATTTTAGAGAGGCCTTTTAATGTCCCAGCACAAGGTTTAATCAGCTTCTTGATATGCCACACCTGTCAGGTGGATGGATTATCTTGGCAAAGGAGAAATGCTCACTGACAGGGACGTAAACAAATTTGTGCACAAATTTGACAGAAATAAGCTTTTTGGGCATATGGAACATTTCAAGGATCTTTTATTTCAGGTCATGAAACATGGGACCAACACTTTAAATGTTGCTTTATATTTTCGTTCAGTATACATATCAGCAAGTCTTTATAAATGTTCGATTGTCTGTGTTATTTTCCATCAATGTAAAAATGTATTATTAGCATATTCACTGCACAGCTTTTGTTTCATAGGAACTGTGAGGCTGCATTCTGAATATATTCTGCCTATGATATGGCTTATAATATTTTGCTTGTCTCCATACTTTTTTGCTGTTTAATGACCCCTGTCCATATCATTGTGTGTAATAACAAAGGTATTATGGTCAGTGTCCTAGTGTCACTCAGACCAGGCAATCAGGAAAGTGGCTGCTACAGAAAGGGAATGTGTGCTATCCCAGAGGAATGGAATTGAAGTCATTTTAGACGAATAAAACATCCTTGATAAATGTGAGTCTATTTACTGTTGAATGTAAAACCTGCATAATCAGTTGATTATTTCAGCTCAGTTGGTTACCTAATATATGGACCACTATTACGGAACAAAAATATGAACGCATCATGGAACAATTTCAATGATTTTACTGAGTTAAAGTTCATATAAGTAAATCAGTCAATTGAAATACATTCATTAGGCCCTAATCTATGGATTTCACATGAATGGGCAGGGGCGCAGCCATGGGTGGACCTGGGAGGGCATAGGCCCACCCACTTGGGATCCAGGCCTAGCCAATCAGAATGAGTTTTTCCCCACAAAGTTGCTTTATTAAAGACAGAAATACTCCTCAGTTTCATCAGCTGTCCTGGTGGCTAGTCTCCGATGATCCTGCAGGTGAAGAAGTCAAATGTGGTGGTCCTTGTCTGGTGTGGTTACACGTGGTCTGCAGTGGTGAAGCCGGTTGGACGTACTGCCAAATTCTCTAAAATGTCATTGGAGGTGGCTTATGGTAAGAAAATGAACATTCAATTCTCTGGCAACAGCTCTGGTGGACATTCCTGCAGGCAGCATGCCAATTGCGCGCTCCCTCAAAATGTAGACATCTGTGGCGTTGTGTAACAAAACTGCACATTTTAGAGTGGCCTTTTATTGCACCCAGCTCAAGGTGCACCTGTGTAATGATCATGCTGTTTAATCAACTTCTTGATATGCCACACTTGTCAGGTGGATGGATCATCTTGGCAAAGGAGAAACACTCACTTTTTATTTCATCTTTATTGAACTAGATAAGTTAATTAAGAACAAATTCTTATTTACAATGATGGCCTATCCTGGAAGGCGCTGGGCAAATTGTGCACTGCCCTATGGGACACTCATTCATGGTCAGTTGTGATACAGCCCTGAATCGAACCAGGGTCTGTAGTGACACCTCTAGCACTGAGATGCACTGCCTTTGACCGTTGTGCCAATTGGGAGCCTATTTTCTGACATCACTAACAGGAATATAAACAACATTTGAGAGAAATAAGCTTTTTGTGTGTCTGGAACATTTCTGGGATATATTATTTCAGCCCATGAAACATGGGACCAACACTTTACATGTTGCTTTTATATTTTTCTTCAAATGAAATGACATTAGGTGCACTTGATTTATCTCATCTGTTGCGCCGGGTAGGTGGAGTAAAACATTTTTTTTTACTCATTCTACTGCATTAGTGCAACCTCCGCTCGCCACTCGGGGCGCTTGCGGGCAATATCATGTGTGCGTAATCTGTCGACGACTATTGGGCGTGAGTCAAAGAAACGCGTGGTCAGCTGGCATTGGCTGAAAACGATTTGTCCTATGCTTTTTTTCAATGAATTCGATTGGTTAGAAGTTGTTACGCTTTCTCTCGAGCTGCCTGCTATCCAATGAATACCAGACATCTGTTCTGAACGGAGAGAAGCGCTTCAGCTGCATATAGCGGCATTTTAAGCTTCTCAGTTCAGCTTTTTAACAATATAACGTGTTACTAGCCATAGCTATTTGTACTGCTACATGCAGTGTATATGTAATTAATTGTATTTATATATAGCTAATTGTATTTACAATTTTCGAGGGTGTCTATTTATCAAGCTGAAATGACAACCATGTTGATTCTTTTGATGACCGTATTGGTCGCATCAATTTTTGGCGAGTCCTCCGTTTATTTCCGAGAAGAATTTGAAGATGGGGGTAAGTTATGCATAAATACTAAACGTATACATTTTCTTTAATTGTTTTTCGACATTTTAAATGTGACTAGACAACATTTTATGTGTTGGATGAGTCGCAAACACAACTTCATAGCCTGCTCACTTTATGCAAAATCAACTTGACATGCTCAATGTCATTCACATTAAGATGACATGTTCTGATTTAGTGATTACTCATCCAAAATACCGTCAATGGGTTGCAGGTACTGCCCCCTATAATTTTCCCAGAACAACTACTTAGCTGCTTAGCCCTTGCCAAGTGACTCTGCCCTCAGTGCTCAGGTGACTTACTCCTGATTTTGTATGACCATTTTGCAGATGCATGGAAAAGCCGATGGGTGGAATCCAAACACAGGTCGGACTATGGGAAGTTTGTTCATACTGCTGGGAAATTCTATGGTGATGTAGAGAGAAGCAAAGGTGAGATGAGATCAAAGGTGCCTCTGTCTTACATCCATTTTAGGATCCAGCAAAAAGGTCTAGTGCATCTAGCTGTTTCTCAATAGGTCATTTGAGCTGAGTTGCTCTTGGGTTGACTTGAGCTTTTGTTTAGTATTTCTTATACGTTTAAAACAATTCAGGCCTTCAAACCAGCCAGGATGCTCGCTTTTACTCTGCATCCTCCCGCTTTGAGTCCATCAGCAACAAAGACCAGACACTGGTAATCCAGTTCACTGTGAAACATGAACAGAACATTGACTGTGGTGGAGGCTACATCAAGCTGTTCCCAGCTGATCTCAACCAGGAGGAAATGCATGGAGATTCCACATACAACATCATGTTTGGTGAGTCTACGTTATGCTATTTGTAAGTGGAAACATTGGAGATTAGTCTACGTATATGTAATGGTGGAATGGACCATTTGTCACATTCTATATTGAGAGTCCCCTAGGTATTATTATCAGTTGCCTGTACTTTATACCACATGCTATTGGCTGTGTGAAGCTAAGTTCCTGTGGTTGTTTGGTCTGTCTTAGGTCCTGACATCTGTGGTCCAGGTACTAAGAAAGTTCATGTGATCTTCAACTACAAAGGCAAGAATCACTTGATCAACAAAGACATAAGATGCAAGGTGAGAGAAGCACTGTTGTAGTTATGCTATATTTTCTATTCAATGCTAGCAGTTGTATTCGTCTTCTATCAGCTTCACCATCTGTTATCTGAAGTAACACTTCTGCTGTTCCACCTTTTTTCTCAGTGAGAAGTTAAGTGTTGGACTTACATTTATTATTTTGTTGGAGTTTCTGAATGTGTTTTGTGGCTAAATCTGCCACCTTTATTAACAGTTATGCTTGTTTTCCCTAGGATGATGAATATACCCACCTGTACACACTGATAGTCAATCCGGATAACACCTACGAGGTGAAAATCGACAACAAGAAAGTTGAGTCTGGAAGCCTAGAGGAGGACTGGGACTTCCTTCCCCTCAAGAAGATAAAGGACCCTGATGCTGAGAAGCCAGACGACTGGGATGAGAAGGAGAACATTGATGATCCTGAAGACAAGAAACCAGAGGTATGTTTTAGAAGATAAACTAAAGAAGGCATCAGAACACAATCTAGGTTTCTGTAGAAAATGCCGATGCAAAGGACATTATTAAGCCACTGTTTTCTTTTAGGATTGGGATGTTGCTGAGAACATCCCTGACCCTGATGCCAAGAAGCCTGATGACTGGGATGATGAGATGGATGGTGAGTGGGAGCCTCCCATGGTCACGAACCCGGACTATAAGGTAAGCCTCCATGGTCGTTTGAAGTGATGGCCACAAGAATCAGGTGTGCTCGTACTACACTAGGCGAGATGTCCTCTTGCCATTTTGATTAAGCTGTTTCTAGTTACTTGGTGTGAATTTAAAACATTTTTGCATAGGGAACTAACCACTTTCTGACATTGTTTTTCTCAGGGGGAGTGGAAACCCAAACAGATTGACAATCCTGCCTACAAGGGGAAATGGGTGCACCCTGAAATTGACAACCCAGAATACACTGCTGACCCTGAAATCTACCAATATGCCAGCATTGGGGTGATTGGATTGGATTTGTGGCAGGTAAAGTGACTGACTCTGATCCTTGACTAATATGTGACGCTGTATGATTAACTTTTACTATTCTTTTGAGACAGTTTTGTTTTGAGAATGTAAAATTGATATTTCTTACCGTTCTTTGAGTCTTAACCAATTACTTTTTCATTATTTTACAGGTGAAGTCAGGCACTATTTTTGACAATTTCCTCATCACCAATGACCCAAAACTTGCGGAAGAAGTGGGGAACGAGACATGGGGTGCAACAAAGGTTAGTCGATGGTGTCTTGTTATTAACCACCATTTCCTGTTATTAGATTGACATGTCATAATGTAGCTTTTCTAAAAGGGGATGTGTGCAGTATCTCCTATCCTGTTAATAACTGGGCTTTTTTTTTCTGTCTACACAGGACCCTGAAAAGAAGATGAAGGACCGTCTGGAAGAGGAGGAGAGAAAGAAACGTGAGGCAGAAGAGGTGAATAAAAAGGAGGAAGATGAAGATGAAGATGAAGATAAAGAGGAGAGGGATGAGGAAGAAGACTATGATGATGAGGAGGAGGAAGAGGAAGAAGAAACAGACTCTAAACTCAAGGATGAGTTATAAACTCAAACAGGAACTTCTGAAAAGGAACCCTGTCGACTATGAGCCATTGGCGCAAGGCTGGAGATTGGACTTTATTGGACGTTCTGTTCGTCATTGAAGCTGGCCATTTATGTTTTGGTGGGAAGCTATTGTTTTAATTACATGACAAGGGAATGGGTGCAAACTGACTAAGTACATTCATTATTTTGTCTGTTTCTATGTGCAATGGGAGTTCAGAATTGTCAAGGTTGGAGATGTTAGAAAGATTTTATCTTTAAATTTGAGATGAACATTTTCTGGCACTGATGTTATGCCAGCAATTGTTTTTGAGAAGTGAAATGTAAACAAAGCTCTACTGCTAACCCTACATTGTTTTCTTACTTAAGGATATTGACTATCTACAATTTCTTGACTAATCTTTACAGCAAATAGTGTTTTGTTGGTCTTAATAATTGGACACATTTTTGTGCCTGTACCCGAAAGGGGTGTGTGTGGCATTAAGATGGCATCTCTCTTGTGTATTGGATATGAAGTGAAAGTCTAATGCTTTTCATTTTCTGCATATGATTTTCAACATAGTGCTGAGCGATGTTGACTTGTTCGGTTTTCAAACAACTAAGAGACTGACATGAATTCAAATTTTTTTTTTTTCTCAATGTGCCCATTGGAAAAACTTCAAAGATAAATCTGATCCTGCCTGCACAGTGCGATGTAGTAGGGAGTTGTAGTTCCCAACATTCTACTACTTAGTTTAAATCATTTTTTTTTTTTTTTTTTTTAACTACAATTGACCCATTGCGGATCTACTTGGCCGGTCTGTTTCTTCTACGCCTGCTACGGAAGAGGCAGAAGAATGCGAGATCGTGAGGGGATCTAGAGAGCAGCTGTTGCTTTGCGATGTGTCTTTACCTGACAATACATGTTCGTTATAAAAGTATGTCTTTACTTTGAACTACATTTTTTTTTTTTTTTATGTTGTTTAGTTGGCATATGCAGCAGCTATGTAGACATGAGGGAAAAAGTCAAATAAAACATATGTACACAACTGAAATATTGTAACGTGAAATTATGGTTAAGTGATAAGCAGTAACGAACAGTCACTACCATCATTATACTGGTATTAATTGTTTCATTCTGTTACAGCATTCAACACAAATAATCGAAATAGAAAACTATGGTTATTGTTTAATAATCAACCCTGAACCGACCTCAAAAAGCACGAATCGTTCAGCACTATTTCAGCATAAAGGTGTGCTTGATTTAGGGTAACTACTCATTTTTCACGAATGGAACTGCTCAAGCTCACTCAGGCTACCGTAAATCAAATTTTATAAAAATAATCAGATTGCATGGATAAAGCCGTTCAGATATTCTAAAACACTAAGCAGGAGGGAGTGATGCCAGTCCATTGATATGTTTATTTTGGGGGCAATGTCAATTTATGTTGTGTTTTTACCCCTTTGGTTTTTAATGCCAACGTTTCTGCACTGCTGTACCCTCGATACTTGTCCCAAGCTGATTGGATCTTGATCCTTTTGTAAAACATATTTTGTACTGGGGAGGATATGGATGGATGATATTTTGATTGTGCAGGAAAGAAATTATGATACACAGATTACTGTCCAATAATAAAACATAAAGGAAGTGCGTGTGACTCAATTATTGTTGCTTTTTCACAAGCCTCATTATTTATTGTATACTGCTCCCCAATTGATTGTGTGTGTCGCGTAATTTGAGGCGGGTAAATTGATATTGTAGAATAGATCATTTGGCGAATTTCACTTCACGGGTGGATAGTTTTGCAGCGTTGCAGGCAGCCATTCTTTGACCGGAATTAATTCGTTCATCTCATTCACATCAGCAGGCGCACTGCTGCAGTGCCATCTGACGTAGCTGAGTGAACAACCCATTCCAGTACAATAACTCCAGCTCCAGGTTTTAAAGCCACCTCGAATCTATCGCAACCATACAGTGATCGCACCGCAGAATGAAGTAGTTAGTGGGAATAGAAACATTATGGCTGACAGTCTCTCTCTGACTCAGGTAACCATGTATTTTAACTCGAAACTAACGGTGATTAGTGTGTAGGTGCCATGTTGTGCCAATTTATTTGAGGACTGTTGGTGGATTTGGACATATTAAAACGGGTGTGCCCCGCGGTCTCTTTAATTCTTTGGAAGTTCTCCCCAAGTTAGCTAGCTATGCCTGGGAAAAGTTTTGCCCCTCTTGGGGACTGCTAAGTAAGGGCGTAGTTAGCTAGCTAGGCTAACAGTAGCTACTTGTGTAGTGTCAATTTTGGAATGGTTGGATAAGTAGTTAGCTATAACTTTTGTGTACAGTAAAGTAGTTATTTTCTTTTGATTATATTAACTTCATTGCTTTACTTTGCTGCATCTTGAAGTAAAGGTAACGTTACTGTCGATAAGAAGAAAAAAAAGTGCATTTGCTGTTCCCGATGTCTTGTTCGACTGTCAAAATTGCTTTGCAATAGCAACGTTAGCTAGCGTAGCTAATTATACCAGTTTACCCTCACAGTACTATGCTGTGTGAATCAGTCTGCTAGTTTAACAAAGCTAGCTAGTCTGTTAGCAACATGTAACGTTAGTTGGCTAGCTAGCTGCAACCCACTTTAACTACTCGCTGGATTAGTTAACGTTATTGTATTAGGTAGGGGATTTAACGTCCGCGTTATGTAGTTAACTAGTTATCCAGTTGTAATAGTTTGTATTGCCAGTGAAAAATGTTAAATTAACTTTGTTAGCTTGCTGTCATCACAGCTAGCTAGTGAAAAGAGGAACTAGCCGTCCGATATGCCTCAGCATATAGGATAGGTTGTATGGCTTATACATTTTGAGTGTGGAAATGATTTGCCAGTGTTGTTTTATTGCTATTGACTAAACTAGTACGTTTGGCTAACATTCAGACTATGGTCAAGGACTGTCATCTGATGATATTGTTATTCTCAGCTAGCTACATATTTTGACTGAATCATGCTTGCTTTAGCTATACATGTTACTAACGTTAGCTATCTAATTATGCAATGATTAATGTCTTTGTCTTATAGACTGTACAATTTCTCACTATTTGCAGTGGCATGTTCTTTACCTAGGCTAAGCTATAACGTTAGCTGTCCAAAATATAGAAGACTAAACTACACTACATGTGGAGTTTAGTCAGCTAGCCAAAATACTGGGGCTTTTAGCTACAGTTTGTGCCAGCTTTTTTTTAAACGCCTGCTACGTATGGTTACTTGACAGCAGGGCTGTGCATTGGAAGTTAAAGGATTGGACAATAAAGTACTTTAGACACACCAGCACAGTATAGTATCTGTTTCAGATTTGTGAAGGGAATGATTGGGAGTGTACACTGCTGTGCAATTAGTTACACAAAGACTTGTGTTTGGGCTGCCAACAGTTCCAGGCACAATTGTTTGCAAAAGAAAATGGGGAGGGCGGGGAAAAATAAATAGTGAATAATGATCAGATTATGAATTGACTAAGTTATAGGCAATTAAAACAGCTTTTCAATGAGCTAGCTCCTATATATTTTATAAAGCATAATCAGCATATGCTATTGTAAATTTGCACTTTGTTCAAATTTCACATTAGCATTTTGTAAAAATACAAAGGAGAAGGTCACGTCCAATATTTAGCCTATTCACAGAGAAAGCTCTTACTGGTAGACCACTCCTATTGTGGATGCACCATCAGGAGCCACAGGAAGTGAATGTCAGGAAGTCCAGCTCATGTTTCTTTTTCCAGAAACCAGCAGAATATACCCCCCACCCATCCCTTTATTACATTACTTGAGACATTTGTACTTGAACACAAAAGAAGATGCTATAGTGCCTGTCTTTCATATTATACTAGGCAGATAACTGTCTCTTCCCGATCTGATTGTATACATACGCTAGGCTTTTTGTTTTATTCATTGTGTAAAATATGTGCTAGTGTAGGCTACTTCCTTTAGCCTGTTGGTTGGACTAAGCTTTCTACTTTTCAAACAACTTGGTTTCCAGAGGCACACACAGTACTGAAATATACATTGCTAGCCTGTAGATGTATTAGCCTAAATGGCATTCAAACACTGTCTTGGTATTTCATGAAAGAGAACTGGAGAAGAAGCACTGATTTAATAACTATTAAGATGCACATGATGCAAAATGCTCAGAGTAAACATATTGATTTCCTGAAAAGTAAATGGGCCTATTCCCACCTGTAATGTATTAGTCTTGATTTTTGGCAGCTGCCATGGCAATGGACTACAGCCTGGACCAGAAATCAAACAACCTTTAGCAAGTTGGTCTACTGTGAGTGTACTGTGTTCTAGACAGTGGTCTGGTCATTTAACTAGCTGATGCTTGCACAGACAGAGATTTAGGCTTAGCTTTATTTAATATTTTTCTATTCATAAGTCTTATCCTATGCTTTCTACCTTTTGCAGTTTGGTTGATGTTGGCAGTTTTTTTTTATGATCAGAAAATGTATGTAGTGTTTTTTTATGTTTTATGTCTCTCCACAGCTCTCAAGTGGAAATCCTGTCTATGAAAAATACTATCAACAGGTAAGGTGTCATTTCAAGGGGTCTTTTTATGATATGTTATTGAGAAAAGCCTATGGGGGATTCCACGATTGTCCTAATGCAGGTAGTACCTAGGTTTATAAGCTGAGTAAAAGAGAAGCTATCCTTTCGATGGTCTGTCAGGGCTGTTCAGATTAGGGCTCCAGATAGAATTGGAAATGCTGTGCCGCATTAGCTAGCAACTGCAGAGTTGCACTGAACATGTCTCCAGGCTTTTCTCCACTCTGTGATTTCCTCTGTGCAAGAGGAAGCTTCTTTATGAATTAATTATAACTCTTTGCTAACCCTGTCAGTGCAGGCTCAAAGACGACTACGTGAAATGGTTAGACACTGCAATGGGAAAATGTGATGGATTAAGGCCTCCCATGATCTCAAAATATTAGCCTATACTCAAGCGTTCCTGTTTGTTCAATGGAATGTAATCTTATTTGGTGCCAAATCATCACAAATTGGTTGGAGATCTGGTGCTTTTACTGGCTAGTTCTTCTTTCTAGTGTTGACTTGTTTTGCCCGGTGGTGTAGGTTGACCCGTCTGGTAGTGGACAGGTGGCAGCTGCTGATGCAGCCTTGTTCCTGAAGAGATCAGGTCTAGCAGACCTTGTCCTGGGCAAGGTAAGATAAGAGGAGACACAGCTCATGGCCAGACACCAAGCTATGGAACTTAACCATTATACTAGTTTGTGGGAATCTCTGTGTGACTGATGTATTTAAAATGTTTTCTTAGATCTGGGATTTGGCAGATTCAGAACGCAAGGGGTGCCTTAACAAACAGGTAGGCCAATTTTTAGGTAGTAGATTTCCAATGTCTTGTTAGAAGTATTAAAAGATTCCTTGACTGTAGTAAGGTTCATGACAATACACTTCTGGCGGGTGGGAGCGTTGAGCCAGTAACCGAAAGGTTGCTGGATCGAATCCCCGAGCTCACAAGGTAAAAATCCCACTGTTTCTTGGGAGCAAACAATGTCGATTAAGGCAGCCCCTCTGATTCAGAGGGGTTGGGTTAAATGCGGAAGACGCATTTCAGTTGAATGCATTCAGTTGTCCAACTGAATAGTTATCCCCCTTTCCCTTCTTGTCTCTGCTCCCATCAGCAATTCTTCATTGCTCTCCGGTTGGTGGCCTGTGCCCAAAATGGACTGGAGGTGGCACTCAAGAGTCTAAATTTGGCAGTTTCTCTCCCAAAGTTTGTGAGTACAATCATCGCTGACGCCAAGACGAAAACCTGTCAACTTTAGCATGCTGACAACTTTCTACCGCATTTTCTTTATATCTGAAAGGTGTTGCCGGTAACAAAGCCTGTACTTTAATTTCCGCCAACTGAGATTGTCATGATTGCGGTATTATGTTTCAAAGTCTTGCCAATGCCTCGGTATTAAACATTGCCTTTCATCTTACCGGCTTTTGCACTCATTAAATCTTGAACATTCTATTATTGTCCGACATCAAACTTGTCCTCGTTAATCACAAAGCTTCACAGAAATGCTTTTAATGCATTTTTTTCTCTCAATTTAAGTGTGTGTGTATATACAGTACCAGTCGAAAGTTTGGACACATACTCATTCAAGGGTTTGTCTTTATTTTTACTATTTTCTACATTGTAGAATAATAGTGAAGACATCAAAACTATGAACCAAAAATTGTTAAACAAATCAAAATATATTTTCAAATAGCCACCCTTTGCCGTGATGACAGCTTTTCACTCTTGGCATTCTCTCAACCAGCTTTATGAGGTAGTCACCTGGAATGCATTTCAATTATTTTTTTTTATTTAATTTTTATTTCACCTTTATTTAACCAGGTAGGCTAGTTGAGAACAAGTTCTCATTTGCAACTGTGACCTGGCCAAGATAAAGCAAAGCATTTCAACACATACAATAACAGAGTTACACATGGAATAAACAAACATACAACAATAATACAGTAGAAAAATCTATATACAGCATGTGCAAATGAGGTAGGAGAAGAGAGGTAAGGCAATAAATAGGCCATGGTGGTGAAGTAATTACAATATAGCAATTAGACACTGGAATGGTAGAATGTGCAGAAGATGAATGTGCAAGTAGAGATACTTGGGTGCAAAGGAGCAAGATGAATAAATACAGTATGGGGATGAGGTAGATTGGATGGGCTATTTACAGATGAGCTATGTACCGGTGCAGTGATCTGTGAGCTGCTCTGACAGCTGGTGCTTAAAGCTAGTGAGGGAGGTAAGAGTCAACAGCTTTAGTGATTTTTGCAGTTCGTTCCAGTCATTGGCAGCAGAGAACTGGAAGGAAAGGCGGCCAAGGAGGAATTGGCTTTGGGGGTGACCAGTGAGATATGACAAAACGGATGGCACTGTGATAGACTGCATCCAATTTGTTAAGTAGAGTGTTGGAGGCTGTTTTGTAAATGACATCGCCGAAGTCGAGGATCGGTAGGATGGTCAGTTTTACAAGGGTATGTTTGGCAGCATGAGTGAAGGATGCTTTGTTGCGAAATAGGAAGCCGATTCTTGTCCCACCTACTCAACAGCCAGTGTAATCCCGTGGCGCGATATTCAAATACCTCAAAAATGCAAAAACTTCAATTTTTCAAACATATGACTATTTTACACCATTTTAAAGACAAGACTCTCATTAATCTAACCACACTGTCCGATTTCAAAAAGGCTTTACAACGAAAGAAAAACATTAGATTTTGTCAGCAGAGTACCCAGCCAGAAATAATCAGACACCCATTTTTCAAGCTAGCATATAATGTCACATAAACCCAAACCACAGCTAAATGCAGCACTAACCTTTGATGATCTTCATCAGATGACAACCCTAGGACATTGTTATACAATACATGCATGTTTTGTTCAATCAAGTTCATATTTATATCAAAAACCAGCTTTTTACATTAGCATGTGACTAGCATTCCGACCGAACACTGCCGGTGAATTTACTAAATTACTCACGATAAACGTTCACAAAAACATAACAATTATTTTAAGAATTATAGATACAGAACTCCTCTATGCACTCGATATGTCCGATTTTAAAATAGCTTTTCCGTGAAAGCACATTTTGCAATATTCTCAGTAGATAGCCCGGCATCACAGGGCTAGCTATTTAGACACCCAGCAAGTTTAGCACTCACCAAAGTCAGATTTACTATAAGAAAAATTTTATTACCTTTGCTGTTCTTCGTCAGAATGCACTTCCAGGACTTCTACTTCAATAACAAATGTTGGTTTGGTCCCAAATAATCCATTGTTATATCCAAATAGCGGTGTTTTGTTCATGCGTTCAAGACACTATGCGAAAGGGTAAATAAGGGTGACGAGCATGGCGCATTTCGTGACAAAAAAATTCTAAATATTCCATTACCGTACTTCGAAGCATGTCAACCGCTGTTTAAAATCCATTTTTATGCCATTTTTCTCATAAAAAAGCGATAATATTCCGACCGGGAATCTGCATTTAGGTAAACAGACGAAAGAAAATAAAGCATGGGGTCGACTCGGGCACGCGCCTAAGCCCATAGTACTCTGATCGGCCACTTGCCAAAAGCGATAATGTGTTTCAGCCTGGGCCTGCCTCGATATCATTCAGCTTTTTCCTGGGCTCTGAGAGCCTATGGGAGCCGTAGGAAGTGTCACGTTACAGCAAAGATCCTCAGTCTTCAATAAAAAGAGCCAAGATGAACAACAACTTGTCAGACAGGCCACTTCCTGTTCAGAATCTTCTCAGGTTTTTGCCTGCCATATGAGTTCTGTTATACTCACAGACACCATTCAAACAGTTTTAGAAACTTTAGGGTGTTTTCTATCCAAAGCCAATAATTATATGCATATTCTAGTTACTGGGCAGGAGTAGTAACCAGATTAAATCGGGTACGTTTTTTATCCGGCCGTGTCAATACTGCCCCCTAGCCCTAACAGGTTAATGTTGGATTGGAGATGCTTAATGTGAGTCTGGAAGCATAGTTTACAGTCTAACCAGACACCTTGGTATTTGTAGTTGTCCACATATTCTAAGTCAGAACTGTCCAGAGTAGTGATGCTGGGCAGGTGCAGGCAGCGATCGGTTGAAGAGCATGCATTTAGTTTTACTTGCATTTAAGAGCAGTTGGAGGCCACGGAAGGAGAGTTGTATGGCATTGAAGCTCATCTGGAGGTTAGTTAACACAGTGTCCAAAGAAGGGCCAGGAGTATTTAGAATGGTGTCGTCTGTGTAGAGGTGGATCAGAGAATCACCAGCAGCAAGAGCGACATCATTGATATATACAGAGAAGAGAGTCGGCCCAATAATTGAACCCTGTGGCACCCCCATAGAGACTGCCAGAGGTCCGGACAACAGGACCCCCGATTTGACACACTGAACTCTATCAGAGAAGTAGTTGGTGAACCAGGCGAGGCAATCATTTTAGAAACCAAGGCTGTTGAGTCTGCCAATAAGAATGTTGTGATTGACAGAGTCGAAAGGCATAACCAGGTCGACGAATACGGCTGCACAGTAATGTCTCTTATCAATGACTGTTATGATATCGTTTAGGACCTTGAGCGTGGCTGAGGTGCCCCTATTATCAGCTCTGAAACCAGATTGCATAGCGGAGAAGGTAGGGTGGGATTTCGAAATGGTTGGTGATATGTTTTGTTAACTTGGCTTTTGAAGACCTTAGAAGGGCAGGGTAGAATAGATATAGGTCTGTAGCAGTTTGGGTCTAGTGTCTCTCCCTTTGAAGAGGGGGATGACTGCGGCAGCTTTCCAATCTATGGGAATCTCAGACGATACGAAAGAGAGGTTGAACAGGCTAGTAATAGGGGTTGCAACAATTTCGGCAGATAATTTTAGAAAGAGAGGGTCCAGATTGTCTAGCCCGGCTGATTTGTAGGGGTCCAGATTTTGCAGCTCTTTCAGAACATCAGCTATCTGGATTTGGGTGAAGGAGAAGTGGGGGAGGTTTGGGCGAGTTGCTGTGGGAAGCGCAAGGCTGTTGACCAGGGTAGGGGTAGCCAGGTGGAATGCATGGCCAGCCGTAGAAAAATGCTTATTGAAATTCTCCATTATAGTGGATTTATCGGTGGTAACAGGTGTGCATTGTTAATTTGTGGAATTTCTTTGAGCCAATCAGTTGTGACAGTTTAGGGTTGGGAAACAGAAGATAGCCTTATTTGGTAAAAGACCAAGTCCATATTATGGCAGTAACAGCTCAAACGAAGAGAAACGACAGTCCATCATTACTTTATGACATGAAGGTCAGTCAATCTGGAAAATTTCAAGAACTTTTCAAGTTTCTTCAAGTGCATGAGGACCACCACAGGAAAGGAAGACCCAGAGTATCCTCTGCAGAGGATAAGTTCATTAGTTACCAGCCTCAAAAATTGCAGCTCAGATAAATGCTTCAGAGTTCAAGTAACAGACACATCTCAACATCAGCTGTTCAGAGGAGACTGTGTGAATCAGGCCTTCATGGTTGAATTGTGGCAAAGAATCCACTGCTAAAGGACACCAATAAGAAGAGACTTGCTTGGGCCAAGAAAGACGAGCAATGGACATTAGACAGGTGGAAATCTGTCCTTTGGTCTGATTAGTCAAAATGAGAGATTTTTGGTTCCAACCGCCGTGTCTTTGTGACGCAGAGTAGGTGTACGGAGGATATCCGCATTTGTGGTTCCCACCATGAAGCATGGAGGAGGAAGTGTGATGGTGTGGGGATGCTTTGCTGGTGACACAAGGGCTATTTGACCAAGAAGGAGAGTGATGGAGTGCTGCATCAGATGACCTGGCCTCCACAATCACCCGACCTCAACCCAATTGAGATGGTTTGGGATGAGTTGGACCGCGGAGTGACGGAAAAGCTGCCAATAAGTTGCCAGCATATGTGGGAACTCTTTCAAGACTGTTGGAAAAGCATTCCAGATAAAGCTGGTTGAGAGAATGCCAAGAGTGTGCAAAGCTGTTATCAAGGCAAAGGGTGGCGACTTTGAAGAATCTCAAATATAACATATTTTAATTTAACACTTTTCTTTTGGTTACTGCATTATTCCTTATGTGTTATTTCATAGTTGTGATGTCTTCCCTATTATTCTACAATATAAAAGTAAAGAAAAATCCTTGAATGAGTAGGTGTGTCCAAACTTTTGACTGGTACTGTATACTGAACAAAAATATAACCGCAACATGTAAAGTGTTGGTCCCATGTTTCATGACCTGAAATAAAATATCCTTGAAATGTTCCAAATGCTCAAAAAGCTTATTTATCAAATGTTGTGCACAAATTTGTTTACATCCCTGTTAGTGAGCATTTCTCCTTTGCCAAGATAATCCATCCACCTGACAGGTGTGGCATATCAAGAAACTGATTAAACAGCATGATCATTACGACAGGTGAACCTTGTGCTGGGAACGAACATATGAAAATGTATGCACTCACTACTGTAAGTCACTCTGGATAAGAGCGTCTGCTAAATGACTAAAATGCGACGACAAAAGGATACTTTAAAATGTGCAGTTTTGTCACAACACAATGCCACAGATGTCTCAAGTTGAGGGAGCGCGCAATTGGCATGCTGACTGCAAGAATGTCCACCAGAGCTGTTGCCAGAGAATTGAATGTTCATTTTCTTACCATAAGCCACCTCCAACGTCGTTTTAGAGTATTTGGCAGTACGTCCAACCGGCATCAGCACCGCAGACGACATGTAACCATGCCAGCCCAGGACCTCCATATCTGACTTCTTCACCTGTGGGATCGTCTGAGACCAGCCATCCGGACAGCTGATGAAACTGGGTTTGCACAACCAAAGAATTTCTGCACAAACTGTCTCGGGGAGTTATCCTTACTATAACATTTGTTGGCTGTGATCAGGTCATGGGAATGTAAATGTAGTGTCTCTTTAATAAACCAAATAATGTACAATTGATTTAATTTGCATGGCACAGCCATGTACCCTATAGGCTGCACAGACCAGTAACATAATTAAACTCAAAATATGCTATTCTATTATTTTGAAAATAAATGTTCGCAGTCTTAATGTTTCTTAACCTGCCTAAACAAATTCCTAATGGAGTGTGTGTGTGTGTGTGTGTGTGTGTGGTGTGTGTTATTACTCATCACTTATATATTCATCAAAATAGACACCCACCCACATAGGCACACCCCTACTCCCACTCATCATCAGTGGCACCATGCGCATGGGATGTTTAAAAGGCATATATATTTTAGTAATTTAGTAGAATGCTGGCAAGAATGTTGTAAAAATGGGACTGTTTTGAAAGGGGATCATGTAAACATTGCCAGGTTTTTTTTATTTTTTATTTTTAATATTTTTTATATATCTTTTACATTTCTTTTAACAATCCTGTCTCCCCCTTAAACAAATGTTTGTTTTAGAAGCCAATTTTACACGTTTATGTGCTTTGAGCTGAAAAGGGAACCTTTGTTGATGATGCAACTTTTCTCCTCAGCATGACACAAGCAGCCCACTTCCACCTGGGGGAGTGTCCATTGACGGCCCATGGGTGGTCAAGGTGAGGCGAACTTATTACCATTTCTTTAAATGTAGCCTGGTCATTTTGTCCTGATCCCTTTATAATGAAAGCAGAAGCAAAGAGCATGAAGGGAGGACACATTTATTTGAATGTTTACTTCATTCAAATCCATTTTTCAAAGCCATGTAAGGGGAGTTCTCAACTTTGCAAAGTCCACCTGATTCATTTTATCTGAAGTAGAAATTGCTTCAATCATGCACCTATATCGTGTCTCTATCTTTCCAGACGGAAGAGAAGCTGAAATTTGATGCCGTCTTCGATAGCCTCTCCCCCGTTAGTGGCATGCTCTCTGGGGAGAAGGTCAAACCAGTGTTGCTGAACTCTAAACTTCCAGTGGACGTACTGGGAAGGGTAAGCAGCATAGCATATCTCCAGGGCTCATAATGAATTAGTTTTGATGGTCGTCAGAGTAAATGCATATGCCCAATTGCCCACTGGAGGGTGGTCTTGTGTTTTTAAACATAGCCGCTGCTTTTTAAAGGCTTGACTGTGTTGTAATTTGTGACAACATTGATCTGCTTTAAGTCCACGACTGGTCTATTTTAGCGACTAGATACATATTATTTTTTTGACTTATTGCTGAATGGACTGAATTCCCTAAATGTTGCAGGTGTGGGAACTGAGTGACCTAGACAGAGATGGTATGCTTGACCGAGATGAGTTTGCTGTGGTAAGGAATAGATTTATCATTAAAGTGGAAAGATATGAGGAAATTCATGCAGGAGAGATGTAGCCTAACTGCCAACTTAGTTAAAAAAAATAAAATAATAATATGTACACTGCCCTTGTGCCCATTTTCTGGATAGCCTTCTCCAGCTTTTATTTATATTTCATCAATAATTGTTTGCACTCATGTACGCTTGGCTTCAAGGCCTTCTTGCTTTCTATCAAGGATCCTGTATCTCAAGATGGAGGGCTTTTTGTTTCAGGGTTGTGCTATATTTGAAGTTCTCACATTTTAATGAACGCATGCACTTATGTAATGGCCAGATGCTTGCTGTCAAATCTTTAGTATGTGCAAGGAGGAAATGTGGACTCCGCTGTAAGATTTAGTGTGTGCTTCTCGAATAAAATAAGTTGTTTGTAAATATTGGACTTCCCTGATCTTATATTGAAATTACATGATAGGCAGATTTATCGATGTGTCTGTTCTCCTTTATTAGGCCATGTACCTTGTCTACAGAGCTCTGGAGGGGGAGCCCGTGCCCATGTCTCTACCTGCTCCTCTAGTGCCCCCCTCCAAGAGGAAAAATCCCCCTGTCTCTGTACCCCCAGTGATGCCCCTTTTACCCTCGCCCCCTTCCGTCAAAGAGAGCCGCTCCTCCCTTTCAGGGTCCAAAACCCTGCCCTCCAAACCAGCCGTGACCCCAGTCACAGTGAGTATAATATTCATCCCCGCATGAAAGTGGGGCGGCAAGACCTAATCCATATCTACATAACCATCCTGTCGCCTCTGTCTCTTTTCAGTGGGCTGTATCTCCTCCAGACAAATCCAAGTATGACGAGGTGTTTGCGAAGACCGATCTTGACATGGATGGGCTGGTGTCTGGGCCTGAAGTCAGAGATATCTTCTTAAAGACTGGCTTGCCCTCTGCCACACTAGCACACATCTGGTATGATTCAGGGAACAATCTCTTAGATAACATGGGGTGCCTGGCTCTCTGCACTTGAATGTACTAATGAAACAAGGACATTGGTCATACAGGGCTGCTTTCTGGACGCAGAGTAAGCCAATTCTTGGACTAAAAAAAAGTTTACTTTTTTCCATTTAGCAGGACTAGGCTTAATGTGGGTCTGTGAAACGGGACCATAGTTTTAGTCAATATTATGCCCATTGCCGGAAGGGTAAATGGATCGTTCTGTTGTGTGATGTGGTCATCTGTGTTCCACAGGGAGCTCTGTGACATTGGGGACATGGGGAAGCTAACCAGGGAACAGTTTGCACTAGCGCTGCATCTAATTAACCAGAAACTGACCACGGGTGTGGACCCACCCCAGAACCTCTCTGCTGAAATGATCCCTCCCTCTGACAGACTGAGCCTAGCAACCAAGCAGGTAACTCATTCCTATCATCCTGTACCATCTAATGCCCTCTTAAACATCCAATAATCACAAACTGTGAATATCCTGTTTGAATCGTGTGCATTTCTCTATAAAAGGACTAGGAGTTGTGTATTTTGATGAATAGGCTACTTGATGGTGACGCAAATTTGAAAACTTCTATTTCCTGACGTTTTACTAATCGTTTCCTTCCCTTCTCCTGTGGTGTGTGGGTTTTTGTTTTCTAGCTTGCTGCTGTGTCTCTCTCTGACCCTGTCTGTGTATGCTGTCTCTTTGCTTTCTTCCTCATGAGTCATGCATTGTACACAAGGTGGGATCTCCCTCTAGCTGGGGACTCTACTGAGTGTTAGCTTCACTGTGTCTCCCCCTTAGCTCCTGGCAGTGTCACCCACCCATGTACCCACCTCCTAATATTCCCTACCTACCCTTTTGTTTTTCTCCTAGTTCAATTAGTAATTTTAGTGCCCTCCTTATCCATATGTGTTTGCATGTAGATGTGCCTTCAGTGTTCATGCATTTCTTAAAAATATCCCATCTTGTATGGGTCATTTTGGGATTCTGTCATGTTCAGTAAAATGGGTTTGATTTTAAATGGCGACCTTAAATTAGTTGGAGGCTCATATTTACATTATTCAACATCGTGTTTGCCATTCTGTCGATTTAATGTTTAGATGTTGTGTATATGTTGTAGTGTAGTACAGTATGGTCAGTGAAGCACGTGAATGTAAACAAATCGTTTGCTTTGAATGATTTCTCCCCACCAGAGCAACGCAGCAAATCTGGCAGCAGACTTTTCTGCCATCAAGGAACTGGACTCACTCAGCAATGAGATTGTTGACCTACAAAGGTGAGTGTCAATCATCAGAGTTGCAGGGCTCTATGCTGACCAGGGCTCTACGCACGTGGCTGCCTAAGTTGTAAAATGTAGGTGCACGCACAGTGTTGAAGCACAATGAAAAATATTTGAGGTAATAAAGCTGGAATCCTACATTTTTTTTCTTCTAGGTCCACTGGTGCTCCTAAATAAAATTTGAGGTCGCACAGCAAAATATTTAGTCTCATATTAGAGTCAAATAGTCTCACTGTTGTTGTATTAGTCCATGTACCAAGTGTATTTGGGAGATGGGTTAGTTCCGGCTTTTTGTTTGGGAAGAGTTTGTTAGCGTGTTGGAGCATATAACTACCCCTCGGAAGTAGGGCTCGCTTTGTCTCAACTAGAGGTCGACCGATTATGATTTTTCAACGCCGATACCAATTATTGGCGGACCGAAACAAGCCGATACAGATTAATAGGCCGCTTTTAAACATTTATTTATTTGTAATAATGACAATTACAACAATACTGAATGAACACTTATTTTAACTTAATATAATACATCAATAAAATAAATGTAGCCTCAAATAAATAATGAAACATGTTCAATTTGGTTTAAATAATGCAAAAACAAAGTGTTGGAGAAGAAAGTAAAAGTGCCATATGTGCCATGTAAGAAAGCTAACGTTAAGTTCCTTGCTCAGAACATGAGAACATATGAAAGCTGGTGGTTCCTTTTATCAGTCTTCAATATTCCCAGGTAAGATGTTTTAGGTTGTAGTTATTTTAGGAATTATAGGACTATTTCTCTCTATACAATTTGTATTTCATATACCTTTGACTATTGGATGTTCTTATAGGCACTTTAGTATTGCCAGTGTAACAGTATAGCTTCCGTCCCTCTCCTCGCTCCTACCTGGGCTCGAACCAGGAACACATCGACAACAGCCACCCTCGAAGCACCGTTACCCATGCAGAGCAAGGGGAACAACTACTCCAAGTCTCAGAGCGAATGACGTTTGAAACGCTATTAGCGCACACCCCGCTAACTAGCTAGCCATTTCACATCGGTTACACCAGCCTAATCTTGGGAGTTGACAGGCTTGAAGTCATAAACAGCGCAATGTATTCCGAAGAGCTGCTGACAAAACGCAGTAAAGTGCTGTTTTGAATGAATGCTTACGAGCCTGCTGCTGCCTACCATCGCTCAGTCAGACTGCTCTATCAAATCATTGACTTAATTATAACATAACACAGAAACACAAGCCTTAGGTCATTAATATGGTAGAATCCGGAAACTATCACGTTTATTCTTTCAGTGAAATACGGAACCGTTCCGTATTTTATCTAACGGGTGTCATCCATAAGTCTAAATATTCCTGTCACATCGCACAACCTACAATGTTATTTCATAGTTACGTAAAATTCTGGCAAATTAGTTCGCATCGAGCCAGGCGGCCCAAACTGTTGCATATACCCTGACTCTGCGTGCAATGAACGGAAGAGAAGTGACAATTTCACCTGGTTAATATTGCCTGCTAACCTGGATTTCTTTTAGCTAAATATGCAGGTTTAAAAATAAATACTTCTGTGTATTGATTTTAAGAAAGGCATTGATGTTTATGGTTAGGTACAGTCGTGCAACGATTGTGCTTTTTTCGCAAATGCGCTTTTGTTAAATCATCCCCCGTTTGGCGAAGTTGGCTGTCTTTGTTAGGAAGAAATAGTCTTCACACAGTTCGCAACAAGCCAGGCGGCCCGAACTGCTGCATATACCCTGACTCTGTTTGCAAGAGAAGTGACACATTTTCCCTAGTTAAAAGAAATTCATGTTAGCAGGCAATATTAACTAAATATGCAGGTTTAAAAATACATACTTGTGTATTGATTTTAAGAAAGACATTGATGTTTATGGTTAGGTACAAGTCGGAGCAAAGACGGTCCTTTTTCGCGAATGCGCACCACATCGATTATGTGCAACGCAGGACAGGCTAGATAAACTAGTAATATCATCAACCATGTGTAGTTAACTAGTGATTATGGTTGATTTGTTTTTTATAAGATAAGTTTAATGCTAGCTAGCAACTTACCTTGGTTTCTTACTGCATTCGCGTAACAGGCAGGCTCCTTGTGGAGTGCAGCGTAAAGCAGGTGGTTAGAGCGTTGGACTAGTTAACCATGAGGTTGCATCCCCAAGCTGACAAGGTAAAAATCTGTCGTTCTGCCCCATTAATCGGCCATTCCGATTAATCTGTCGACCTCTAGTCTCAACACATTGGACTATTTCAGGGAATATATACAGTACAGTTGTAATGGTGTCAGTGGAATCTTGTTTAAAGACACCCACACGTGTTCCCATTGAAGTGTGTTTTGCTGTTTGATGCCAGAGCAGATGGAGGGAGCTGGGAGGCTGAATAAGGAAGGAGAGAAGAGGAGTGAGGGAGGGAGCCTTTTAGCAGGGTCTCCAGAGGTTCTGTCTCGTTCGCTCGCTCGCTCTGTCTCGTTCGCTCGCTCGCTCTGTCTCGTTCGCTCGCTCGCTCTGTCTCGCTCTGTCTCGCTCGCTCGCTCGCTCTGTCTCGCTCGCTCGCTCGCTCTGTCTCGCTCGCTCGCTCGCTCGCTCGCTCGCTCGCTCTCTCGCTCGCTCGCTCTGTCTCGCTCTGTCTCGCTCGCTCGCTCTGTCTCGCTCGCTCTCTCGCTCTGTCTCGCTCGCTCGCTCTGTCTCGCTCTGTCTCGCTCGCTCGCTCTGTCTCGCTCGCTCGCTCTCTCGCTCTGTCTCGCTCGCTCTCTCGCTCTGTCTCGCTCGCTCTCTCGCTCTGTCTCGCTCGCTCTCTCGCTCTGTCTCGCTCGCTCGCTCTGTCTCGCTCTGGCTCGCTCGCTCTGTCTCGCTCGCTCGCTCTGTCTCGCTCGCTCTGTCTCGCTCGCTCTGTCTGTCTCGCTCGCTCTGTCTGTCTCGCTCGCTCTGTCTGTCTCGCTCGCTCTGTCTGTCTCGCTCGCTCTGTCTGTCTCGCTCGCTCTGTCTGTCTCGCTCGCTCTGTCTGTCTCGCTCGCTCTGTCTGGCTCGCTCGCTCTGTCTCGCTCGCTCTGTCTCGCTCGCTCTGTCTCGCTCTGGCTCGTTCGCTCGCTCGCTCGCTCTGTCTCGTTCGCTCGCTCGCTCGCTCTGTCTCGTTCGCTCGCTCGCTCTGTCTCGTTCGCTCGCTCTGTCTCGTTCGCTCGCTCGCTCTGTCTCGTTCGCTCGCTCGCTCTGTCTCGTTCGCTCGCTCTGTCTCGTTCGCTCGCTCGCTCTGTCTCGCTCGCTCTGGCTGGCTGGCTGGCTTGTTCTCTGGCTGGCTGGCTGGCTGGCTCGTTCTCTGGCTGGCTGGCTGGCTGGCTCGTTCTCTGGCTGGCTGGCTGGCTGGCTCGTTCTCTGGCTGGCTGGCTGGCTGGCTCGTTCTCTGGCTGGCTGGCTCGTTCTCTGGCTGGCTGGCTGGCTCGTTCTCTGGCTGGCTGGCTGGCTCGTTCTCTGGCTGGCTCGTTGGCTGGCTGGCTCGTTGGCTGGCTGGCTCGCTGGCTCGGCTGGCTGGCTGGCTCGTTGGCTGGCTGGCTGGCTCGCTCTGTGGCTGGCTCGCCTGGTTCGCTCAGCCTGGTTCGCTCACTTGCTCTCTGGTTCGCTCTCTGGTTCGCTCTCTGGTTCGCTCTCTGGTTCGCTCACTTGCTCTCTGGTTCGCTCACTTGCTCTCTGGTTCGCTCACTTGCTCTCTGGTTCGCTCACTTGCTCTCTGGTTCGCTCTCTGGTTCGCTCTCTGGCTGGCTCGCTCTCTGGCTCGCCTGGTTCACTCTGCCTCGTTAGCTCTCTCTGGTTCGCTCTCTCTGGTTCGCTCAGTTCGCTCTCTCTGGTTCGCTCGGTTCGTTCGCTCGGTTCGCTCTCTCTGGTTCGCTCTGTTCGCTCTCTCTGGTTCGCGCTCTCTGGTTCGCGCTCTCTGGTTCGCTCACTTGCTCTCTGGTTCGCTCACTTGCTCTCTGGTTCGCTCTCTGGTTCGCTCTCTGGCTGGCTCACTCGCCTGGTTCGCTCTCTGGCTGGCTCGCTCTCTGGCTCGCCTGGTTCACTCTGCCTCGTTAGCTCTCTCTGGTTCGCTCTCTCTGGTTCGCTCGGTTCGCTCTCTCTGGTTCGCTCGGTTCGTTCGCTCGGTTCGCTCTCTCTGGTTCGCTCTGTTCGCTCTCTCTGGTTCGCGCTCTCTGGTTCGCGCTCTCTGGTTCGCGCTCTCTGGTTCGCGCTCTCTGGTTCGCGCTCTCTGGTTCGCGCTCTCTGGCTCGCCTGGTTCGCTCTCTGGCTCGCCTGGTTTACTCTGCCTCGTTCGCTCACTTGCTCTCTGGTTCGCTCGGTTCGCGCTCTCTGGTTCGCGCTCTGGTTCGCGCGCTCTGGTTCGCGCGCTCTGGTTCGCTCGGTTCGCGCATCTTCTGCTCCCTCTCCTCTACCTTGTCATCTGACCAGGAAAGAGTTGGGAGGGGTGGATGGGAGGATGAACACACAGGGAAATGAACAATGGGAGGTATAGAGCTTCATCCCTCCCCTCTCTTCGCTGAATCACTGACACTTCCTCCAGGCAGCCACACACAGTCCTACCCCTCTCTCGCGCCTCTCATCTGCCAGAACACACCACACGCACACACGCACAGACCCCCCTCTCGCTCAAGGCAGTTGTTGCAGGCGTTGATTGGTCAGTCGGTGTGGTCTGCTACAGTAGGATCAGGATGGTGGTGCAGGGAGTGGAGCTGTCGACTGGGGAAGATTGTAGAGGTGGTGGTGGGGTGGTAGCCTGGCTGGGGGTGCCCTCGGTCTCCGCGGTGATTAAATACTCATGTCTGCTGTGCTGGTCTTCCAGGGAGAAGAGCAATGTGGAACAGGAAATTAAAGAGCAGGAGAAGAGCATCAGAGAAAGGACCAGTGAAGTCCAGGTACAGTGAACGTGCTACGTGCATGCCTCCCCTGAGCGCTCTCACTGCCCTTATATTGTTACACTTCATTTCATCCACTTGATGTCTGTACATTTAGATTTTCTACTGGTTTTATAAATGCATTTTCTCATGTCAAATCAGTCTACTGTTCATCTGCTCTTGTTGAATTTGTTAGAGGTAGCCCTCTTGGTTCGGTTAGGCTATGAAGCTATGGCTGAGCAGCAGAGAAACCAAACACCCTCCCTGAGTCAGAGCTGCCTCCACTGGTTCCATATACATCTATACTGCACCATGTTGACATTTTGATGTTGACGATCTCGATTGCGCAAACTGAACTGTAGCCTCAAGCTGTTTAGTTCTTGCTTCAGTGATACATTTCGACAGAATTACCTCTGTTAATATCAAGCATATGAATTGATTTATTAATATAACCTATTTAGAGGACGTACGTACATTATTTACCATTTATATTGGGCACAAAATAATCTGAAACAGCAAATGCATCCAACAAGTTTGTGGAATCATTGTGTGCTAGGAATATCAGACCAAATGCTGAGCCTTTTGACTACTTCATTATACCTAATAAGTGAAAAATCTGTCAATGTGCCCTTAACCAAGGCACTTAACCCCAATTGCCCCTGTAAATCACTCTGGGTAAGAGCATCTGCTAAATGACAATACGAAATTCGCCCCAATATGGGAGGGACTATGTATAAAAAGAGCTGTAATTCCTAAATAATTCACCCGCTATGGATGAAAATGCTCTCAAATTGAAGCTGGCAGTCTTCTCTTTAACCTCCATAGTCATTGTATCATTTCTAGAAATGTCACTGTCCCTATACTTTGAGCTCACTGTATATTAAATTATACTTTCATACCCTGTAATTTTGGTCTGTCCATATGTTATTTAATGCATTTTTAGGAACATTTCAAGTGTTGTTGAATAAGCCAGTACCATAGCAGAGGGGTATCAGCTGTAAGCCCGAGTCCCGTGTGTGACTATAATCTTGTCTTTATAATCTTCTCTGTCAGGTTTCATTATCCCATCCTCTCAGGTCCTGTTCACTATTGACCCACTCTCTCTGAGAGGACTAAATTAACACTTGTACACCTTTTTATATTGCCACTTCTCGGCCGTACTCGAACCCTAGTGATCACACTATATAGGAATATGGCAATATTACCCTGCATTGAACATTAGTTATTTTCTGCTGTGTATTTATGAAAGGCTGCTCTTCCTCTGGTACTGTAAACCAATGGTGTGGAAGGTTGTCATTAGACCGACTTCACTGTTTCCTTACCCCAGGGTTCCCCTCAGCAATGATTATAGCCAATTAGCCAGCATCAATATATTAATAATGGATGAAAACTCGTCTGTTTTTCAATAGGTATATGAGCAACTGAGATTGGATTATACAGTAAAAATTAAGGCCAATGAGTAGTAATCAGTAACTATTTAACATTTGCACAGTGATCGGGAGTAATTCTCCATGCAGTAAATGTAAAGTAAATCAGTAATGTAATTGCTGAATATGAAGTATTCTAAGCAAATAGGGATCAATAAACTATTTGCTTTTTAATCTTTGGTACTTGAGGCATTCACACTTGAATGATTAGGGGATGAGGGCAGGAGTGCCTCGCCGCTGTGCTGGAGTTGGTCTGATAAATGGCTTCTATTCTGGGCTGTGAGAACTTAGAGTGCAGCAGCTCCTCTGAAGGAACGAGGAAGACGTTCATCCCTCTGAGCCTGTGCTGAGGACCGGCTGATTACAGTTTATACCACACCTTCCTACACACACTTCCTCGATAAACATCATCATGTAGGCATAAACACTAAGTCAACGTGTAATGGTACTGTGGGATAGCTTACATTGATTTTGTTCTGCTGCAGTGGAGCACCTCAAGGCTGAGCTAACTCTTTTTTTTTTTGGTAATCTTTCATTATATTCTGGCAGTCAAAATGGATTGACTCTGACTCCTTTCTTCAGACTCTGCTCAGTCAAACGCTACTCCCTCGAGTGCTTCTGCTCCTTTTCTCACATCTTTCTCTGGATGCTGTGACTTATCCCTGCCCTCCTCAGGACCTGCAGAATCAGGTGCAGAAGGAGAGTGGCGAGCTGCAGCGGCTGCAGTCTCAGCGCCAGGAGGTCCAGGATAATCTGGACGAGCTGGACCAGCAGAAGACCACTCTGGAGGAGCAGCTTCGTCACATCTGCCAGCAGTGCAGCCATGAGAACCAGCTGGTGAGACTACAGAACCTATCAACCAACCACCACGTCACACAGCACCTGGATCACCTTCAGAGAGGATCTAGTCAACAGCAACTGCATTTGTTGGTCAGATTGTCCACCATTTTGTTTGAACTCTTCTCACATCTTGCTTCGCTGTGTGTGTGTGTGTGCGTGTGTGTGTGTGTGTGTGTGTGTGTGTGTGTGTGTGTGTTTAGATCTTGTCACTAGAGGCGGAAAACACGGCGCAGGAGGAGAGGATAGAGGAGTACGAGGAGCAGCTGGTGCAGGCCAGAGAGGAGCTGCTGCGGCTGCAGGGGGAAAGCCAGCAGCTGGAGGAGAAGGTGCAGGCAGCACGGGAGCAGTTCACCCCCTTGCAGGAATCTGTCAAGGACTCCTTCTCTCAGGTATCTCAGGTGAGTCTACTATGACTCTCCACTATTACGGTGGTGGCAAAACGTTCCCCAACCAAAAACCGTGGATTGATGGCAGCATTCGCAAAACTGAACGCGCGAAACACTGCTTTTAATCAGGGCAAAGTGACCGGAAACATGACAGAATACAAACAGTGTAGCTATTCCCTCCGCAAGGCAATCAAACAAGCTAAGCGTCAGTACAGAGACAAAGTGGAGTCGCAATTCAACGGCTCAAACACGAGAGGTATGTGGCAGGGTCTACAGTCAATCACGGACTACAAAAGAAAAATCAGCCCCGTCGCGGATCACGATGCCTTGCTCCCAGACAGACTAAACAACTTTTTTGCTCGCTTTGAGGACAATACAGTGCCACTAACACGGTCCGCTACTAAAACCTGTGGGCTCTCCTTCACTGCAGCCAACGTGAGTAAAACATTTAAACGTGTTAACCCTCGCAAGGCTGCAGGCCCAGACGGCATCCCCGGCCGAGTCCTCAGAGCATGTGCAGACCAGCTGGCTGGTGTGTTTACGGACATATTCAATCAATCCTTATCCCAGTCTGTTGTCCCCACATGCTTCAAGATGGCCACCATTGTTCCTGTTCCCAAGAAAGCTAAGGTAACTGAGCTAAGTGACTACCGCCCTGTAGCACTCACTTCCGTCACCATGAAGTGCTTTGAGAGACTAGTCAAGGACCATATCACCTCCACCCTACCTGACACCCTAGACCCACTTCAATTTGCTTACCGACCCAATAGGTCCACAGACGACGCAATCACCATCACACTGCCCCATCCCATCTGGACAAGAGGAACACCTATGTAAGAATGCTGTTCATCGATTACAGCTCAGCATTTAACACCATAGTACCCTCCAAACTCATCATTAAGCTCGAGACCCCGGGTCTCGACCCCGCCCTGTGCAACTGGGTCCTGGACTTCCTGACGGGCAGCCCCCAGGTGGTGAGGGTAGGTAACAACATCTCCACCCCACTGATCCTCAACACTGGGGCCCCACGAAGGTGCGTTCTCAGCCCTCCTGTACTCCCTGTTCACCCACGACTGTGTGGCCATGCACGCCTCCAACTCAATCATCAAGTTTGCAGACGATACTACAGTGGTAGGCTTGATTACCAACAACGACGTGAGGGCCCTCGGAGTGTGGTGTCAGGAAAATAACCTTGCACTCAACGTCAACAAAACAAAGGAGATGATCGTGGACTTCAGGAAACAGCAGAGGGAGCAGCCCCCTATCTACATTGACGGGACAGTAGTGGAGAAGGTAGAAAGTTAAGTTCCTCGGCGTACACATCACGGACAAACTGAAATGGTCCACCCACACAGACAGGAGGCTGAAGAAATTTGTCTTGTCACCAAAAACACTCACAAACTTTTACAGATGCACAATCGAGAGCATCCTGTCGGGCTGTATCACCGCCTGGTACGGCAGCTGCTCCTCCCATAACCGGAAGGCTCTCCAGAGGGTAGTGAGGTCTGCACAACGCATCACCGGGGGCAAACTACCTGCCCTCCAGGACACCTACACCACCCGATGTCACAGGAAGGCCAAAAAGATCATCAAGGACAACAACCACCCGAGCCACTGCCTGTTCACCTCGCATTATCATCCAGAAGGCGAGGTCAGTACAGGTGCATCAAAGCTGGGACCGAGAGACTGAAAAACAGCGTCCATCTCAAGGCCATCAGACTGTTAAACAGCCATCACTAACATTGAGTGGCTGCTGCCAACATACTGACTCAACTCAAGCCACTTTAATAATGGGAAAATTGATGTAATCAATTTATCACTTGCCACTTTATATTATTTATATTAGATAATGTTTACATAACCTACATTATTCATCTCATATGTATATACTGTACGCTATACCATCTACTGCATCTTGCCATCTTGATGTATTAATGTATCACTAGCCACCTTAAACAATGCCGCTTTATGTTTTCATACCCTACAATACTCATATCATATGTATATACTCTACTCCATACCATCTACTACATCTTGCCTATGCCGTTCGGCCATCACTCATTTATATATTTTTATGTACATATTCGTATTCATTCCTTACACTTGTGTGTACAAGGTAGTTGTTGTGGAATTGGTAGACTACTTGTTAGATATTACTGCACGGTCGGAACTAGAAGCACAAGCATTTCGCTACACTTGCATTAACACCTACTAATCATGTGAATGTGACAAATACATTGGATTTGAAGATTGTAAATGGCGAGAACAAAATATGATTGACGAGAAAGAATGTATCAAATAGTGTGAAAAAAATGTGTGTGTAGGTAAGTAAAGAAATAAAACGACAGTAAAAAGATATTTGAAAATAACAGTAGCAAAAGTAACGGTGGTAGGATGACATGCGATTTTATTGGTGAGCGAATGTTATATTTAGGTTTTATAAATTGCATGTCATCCTTACCAAGCAATCTATCTTATCAATCATGTTTTGTTCTCTCCAACGTGTGTGTGTGTGTGTGTGTGTGTGTGTGTGTGTGTGTGTGTGTGTGTGTGTGTGTGTGGTGTGTGTGTGTGTGTGTGTGTGTGTCTCTATCAGTACCAGTCAAAAGTTTGGAGCACACCTACTCATTCAAGGGTTTTTCTTTATTTTTACTACTTTCTACATTGTAGAATAATAGTGAATACATCAAAACTATGGAATCATGTAGTCACCAAAAAAGTGTTTAACAAATCAAAATATATTTGAGATTCTTCAAAGTAGCCACCCTTTGCCTTGATGACAGCTTTGCACAGTCTTGGCATTCTCTCAACCAGCTTTACCTGGAATGCTTTTCCAAGAGTCTTGAAGGAGTTCCTACATATGCTTAGCAATTGTTGGCTGCTTTTCCTTCACTCTGTGATCAGACTCATTCCAAACCATCTCAATTGGGTTGAGGTTGTCGTGGAAATATTTGGTCAATCATATTTCACAAATACTGGAGCCTCTGAGTTCAAATATACTTTTTATTATTTCATAATAAAAGCCGAGCTGCGTCATGAATACAACTGCCTTCCAATCTTGGTACAAACTGCTTATACATTTGTCCTCCTTACGTCATACTCATAGTAACTCCTCTTAATGGCTCATCACCTCTTGCATTTAGCCACCGTTATCTTATTGCCTTCATATTAGGACATGCAACCTGTAGAGTCACAGAAATAGTTTCATGCATGTAGGACCATAGCAACAGACCTTGGCACTCTACAGGATTAACCAATACATGACAACCTGCTGACTCCACTGAAAGGTGAACCACTGTTCTGGAGAAAACCCAAGAGGTGTAACCATAGTTGGCCATAAGTTACAAGAATAACCAAGTGCATGTCTAATGGTGTCCAATGACCTAGAGCACAGAGTGCAGTAGTTTTGCTGGCTCCTTCTGAAATAAATAATTGCCACATATGTACTGAAAAATTCACAATAAGGTCGGGTGGTTGTAGAGGCCAGGTCATCTGATGCAGCACTCAGTCACTCTCCTTCTTGGTCAAATAGCCCTTACACAGCCTGGAGGTGTGTTTTGGGTCATTGTCCTGTTGAAAAAGGAATGATAGTCCCACTAAGCGGAAACCAGATGGGATGGTGTATCACTGCAGAATGCTGTGGTAGCCATGCTGGTTAAGTGTGCCTTGAATTCTAAATAAATCACGGCAGTGTCACCAGCAAAGCACCCCCACACCATCACACCTCCATACTTCACAGTGGGAACCACACATGGTCATCCGTTCACATACTCTGCATCTAATCGGACCAAAGGACAGATTTCCACCAGTCTAATGTCCATTGCTCATGTTTCTTGGCCCAAGTAATTTTCTTTTTCTTATTGGTGTCCTTTAGCAGTGGTTTCTTTGCAGCAATTTGACCATAGAGGCCTGATACACGCAGTGTCTCCTCTGAACAGTTGATGTTGAGATGTCTGTTACTTGAACTCTGTGAAGCAATTATTTGGGCTGCGTGGGTCTTCCTTTCCTGTGGAGGTCCTCATGAGAGCCAGTTTCATCATAGCGCTTGATGGTTTTTGCGACCGCACTTGAAGAAACTTTCAAAGTTTCCAAAAAGTTCTTGATTTTTTTTCCAGATTGACTGACCTTCATGTCTTAAAGTAATGGACTGTCCTATTCTCTTTGCTTATTTGAGCTGTTCTTGCCATAATATGGACTTGGTCTTTTACCAAATAGAGCAATCTTCTGTATACCACCCCTCCCTTCTCACCACAACTGATTGGCTCAAATGCATTAATTTCTGAAATTTCTTTCCTTAACTTTTAACAAGGCACACCTGTTAATTGAAATGCATTCCAGGTGACTACCTCATGAAGCTGGTTGAGAGAATGACAAGGCAAAGTGTGGCTACTTTGAAGAATCTGAAATGTAAAATATATTTAGATTTAACTTTTTTTTTGGTTACGACATTCTGTGTTATTTCATAGTTTTGATGTCTTCACTATTATTCTACAATGTAGACAATAGTCAAAATAAAAGAAAAACCATTGAATGAATAGGTGTGTAAACTTTTGACTGGTACTGTGTGTATCCATCACTCTGTGCGCTCTCTCCCTTATCCCTGTGCTCTCTGTACCTCTGTTTGTACTGAGGGCAGGTGCAACAGAAGCTAAGTGATCTACAGATTGAGGAGCGAATGGTCACGGCCCAGCTCAGCTGGAAGAATTCCCTAGAGGAGGATCCAGTGCTGGTGAACGGCTCAGCAGAGGAGCAGCAACAGGAAGACCAGCCTGAGGAGCTGAGAGTGGAGCCTCCAGCCAGCCAGCCACAGATGGAGCCTGCTGAACTGATGGAAGAAGTAGACGAGGATCGCCCTAAGACCCCAGAGGAACCAGAGCCCAAGTCTGATGCCTTCGAAGACCTCTATAACAGCCTATCTTCCACTGTCTGGCCAGTACCACAGGACAACCTTGTGAAGGCAATATATTGTACTCTGAAATATCTGGGTCATTTATTATTTGTTCTTAAGTCTGAGTGCTAGTTGTGTGTGTTGTTATGCCATCATGGGGTCTGAAGTTGCTGTTTTTCCTTCTCTTTTCTCAGGAGCACATTAGTCCCATTGCTTTCACCCTTCAGGAGCACAGCAGTCCTACTGCTGAAGTTGATACAGAGGTCAAAGATGTAGAAAAAGAAGATGAGGAGTCGTCGTTTAAAGCTAGCACTCCCAAGGTACAATATGGTCGCATCATCTTTAGCCATGGGATTCCCCCCTGGACTCCAGATCTGGGTTCAGGTCATTTATTTAAATATTTTCTATGTATGAGTATTTTTAAATAATGTGGCCCTATTCAGCTACTTCTATGAGAAGTATTTAAAAACATTTTCCTGTAAATTACCTACTCTTTGATAGTATTGGCATTATTTCAAATACCAAACTGACCTAGTTCAAATGCATGGGAGTATTTTATTATTTTGTAAATATATTCCAAATGCATTTCCAAAAACAATTTTTAAATATTCAACTACTTGTCTTTAAAGAGGAAATACTTCGCTTTCAGAAAGTATTTATACCCCTTGACTTTTTCAAAAGTTTGTTAGGTTACAGCCTTATTCTAAAATTGATTTGAATTGTTTTTTTCCCTCATCAATCTACACACAATACCCCATAATGGGAAAGCAAAAACAGGATTTTAGAGATGTTTGCTAATTAATAAAAAATGTACTTAAATATCACATTTACATAAGTACTCAGTACTATGTTGAAGCACCTTTGACAGCGATTACAGCCTCAAGTCGTCTTGGGTATGACGCTACAAGCTTGGCACACCTGATCCTTTCAAGCTCTGTCATGTTGGATGGGGAGTGTTGCTGCACAGCAATTTTCAGGTGTCTCCAGAGAGCAAGTTGGGAAAGCATTCCAGGTGATCTTCTGTATACCACCCCTACCTTGTCACAACACAACTGATTGGCTCAAATGCATTAAGAAGGAAAGAAATTCCACAAATTAACTTTTAACCAGGCACACCTGTTAATTGAAATGTATTCCAGGTGACTGCCTCATGAAGCTGGTAGAGAGAATGCCAAGTGTGCCAAGCTGTCATCAAAATATATTTGGATTTAACACTTTTTTGGTTACTACATGATTCTGTATGTTATTTTATAGTTTTGATGTCTTTGCTATTCTACAATGTAGAAAATAGTAAAAAATACAATTTTAATAACCTGAATGAGTAGGTGTGTCCAAACTTTTTACTGGTACTGTAGATCTCCCCAAATACTGAATTCCAAATGTAATAGAATATAATTGAAATACTCTAAATATTATTTGAACCCAGGTCTGCTGGACTCATGTTTGACCACTGGACTTTGCTGTATTTCCTTAGCAGGTGGAATCTCCAGAGCCAGAACCGAGACCAGAGTCAACTGAGCCTCCCCATGCTACCCTGCCTGTGCTGCCTCCACAGACCACTTCCCATCCACTCCCTGATCTGGACTTCTTCCAGTCAGACCCCTTCACTGACCGTGAGTTACCACTCCACCTCTCAGATAGTACAATAAACTAACAGGAGCAATTTCAAACTTGACAAACCTACTGTACGTATGAATGTTCAGTGCATTTGGAAAGTATTCAGACCCCTTGACAATGTCCACATTTTGTTACGTTACAGCCTAATTCTAAAATTGTTTAAATAAAATGTTTCCCTCATCAATCTACACACAATACCCCATAATGAAAAAGCAAAGACAGGTTTTTAGAAATGTTTGCTTATTTATTAAAAATAATAACCAGAAATACCTTATTGACATAAGCATTCAGACCCTTTGCTATGAGATTCAAAATTGAGCTCTGGTGCATCCTGTTTCCATTGATCATCCTTGATGTTTCTACAACTTGATTGTAGTCCACCTGTGGTAAATTCAATTGATTGGACATGATTTGGAAAGGCACACACCTGTCTAAATATGGTCCCACAGTTGACAGTGCATGTCAAAGCAAAAACCAAGCCATGAGGTCGAAGGAATTCTCCGTAGAGCTCCATGACAGGATTGTGTTGAGGCACAGATCTGGGGAAGGATACCACAAAATGTCTGCAGCATTGAAGGTTCCAAGAACATCATTCTTAAATGGAAGAAGTTTGGAACAACCAACATTTTTCCTAGAGCTGACCACCTGGCAAAAGTGAGCAATCGGTGGGGAAGGGCTTTTGTCAGGGAGGTGACCAAGAACCCGATGGTCACTCTGACAGAGCTCCAGAGTTCCTCTGTGGAGATGGGAGAACCTTCCAGAAGGACAACCATCTCTGCAGCACTCCACCAATCAGGCCTTTATGGTAGAGTGGCCAGACGGATGCCTCTCCTCAGTAGAAGACGCATGACAGCCCGCTTGGAGTTTGCCAAAAGGCACCTAAAGTACTCTGACCATGAGAAACAATAATCTCTGGTCTGATGAAACCAAGATTGAACTCTTTTTGGCCTGAATGCCAAGCGTCACTTCTGGAGGAAACCTGGCACCATCCCTACGGGGAAGCATGGTGGCAGCATCGTGCTGTGGGGGATGTTTTTCAGTGGCAGGGACTGGGAGACTAGTCAGAATCGAGGGAAGATGAACAGAGCAAAGTACCAGAGACCATTGATTAAAACTTTCTCCAGAGCGCTCAGGCCCTCAGACTGGGGAGAAGGTTTACCTTCCAACAGGACAACGACCCTAAGCACATAACCAAGACAACGCAGGAGTGGCTTCGGGACAATTCTCTGAATGTCCTTGAGTGGCCCAGCCAGAGCCTGGACTCGAACCCAATTGAACATCTCTGGAGAGACCTGAAAATAGCTGTGCAGTGACGCTCCCCATCCAACCTGACACCGCTTGAGAGGATCTGCAGAGAAGAATGGGAGAAACTCCCCAAAAACAGGTGTGCTGAGCTGGTAGTGTCATACCCAAGAAGACTCGAGGCTGTTTTCGCTGCCAAAGGTGCTTCAACAAAGTACTGTGTAAAGGGTCTGCAAACTATAAATGTGATATTTCCGTAGAAAAAATATTCATCAAGGCAAAGGGTGGCTACTTTGAAGAATCTCAAATATAAAATATATTTAGATTTTGTTACACTTTTTTGGTTACATGATTCTACAGGTGTTATTCTGTAGTTTTGATGTCTTCACTATTATTATTCTACAAAGTAAAAATAAAGAAAAGCCCTTGAATGAGTAGGTGTCAACTTTTGACTGCGTGTGTATGTGTAGATGGATATATATGCAGTTGAAGTCGGAAGTTTACATACACTTAGGTTGGAGTCATTGAAACACAAATTTCTTGTTAACAAACTATCGTTTTGGCAAGTCGGTTAGGAAATCTACTTTGTGCATGACACAAGTCATTTTTCCAACAATTGTTTGCAGACAGATTATTTCACTTATAATTTACTGTATCACAATTCCAGTGGGTCAAAAGTTTACATACACTAAGTTGACTGTGCTTTTAAACAGCTTGGAAAATTCCAGAAAATGATGTCATGGCTTTAGAAGTTTCTGATAGGCTAATTGACATCATTTGAGTCAATTGGAGGTGTACCTGTGGATGTATTTCAATGCCTACCTTCAAACTCAGTGTCTCTTTGCTTGACATCTTGGGAAAATCAAAATAAATCAGCCAACACCTCAGGAAAAAAAATGTAAGACCTCAAGTCTGGTTCATCCTTGGGAGCAATTTCCAAACGCCTTAAGGTACCACGTTCATCTGTACAAACAATAGTACGCAAGTATAAACACCATGGGACCACGCAGCCGTCATACCGCTCAGGAAGGAGACGCGTTCTGTCTCGTAGAGATGAACGTACTTTAATGCGAAAAGTGCAAATCAATCCCAGAACAACAGCAAAGGACCTTGTGAAGATGCTGGAGGAAACAGGGAGAAAAGTATCTATATCCACAGTAAAAAGAGTCCTAAGGACAACAAAGTCAAGGTATTGGAGTGGCCATCACATAGCCCTGACCTCAATCCTATAGAAAATTTGTGGGCAGAACTGAAAAGGCATGTGTGAGCAAGGAGGCCTACAAACCTGACTCGGTTACACCAGCTCTGTCAGGAGGAATGGGCCAAAATTCACCAATTTGTTGTGGGAAGCTTGTGGAAGGCTTCCTGAATTGTTTGACCCAAGTTAAACAATTTAAAGGCAATGCTACCAAATACTAATTGAGTGTATGTAAACTTCTGACCCACTGGGAATGTGATGAAAGAAATAAAAGCTGAAATAATCATTTTCTCTACTATTGTTCTGACATTTCACATTCTTAAAATAAAGTGGTGATCCTAACTGACCCAAGACAGGGAATTTTAACTAGGATGAAGTGTCAGGAATTGTGAAACTGAGTTGAAATGTATTTGGCTAAGGTGTATGTAAACTTCCGACTTCTACTGGTATACAGTGAGGGGAAAAAAGTATTTGATCCCCTGCTGATTTTGTACGTTTGCCCACTGACAAAGAAATGATCTATAATTTTAATGATAGGTTTATTTGAACAGTGAGAGACAGAATAACAACAAAAGAATCCAGAATAACGCATGTCAAAAATATTATAAATTGATTTGCATTTTAATGAGGGAAATAAGTATTTGACCCCCTCTCAATCAGAAAGATTTCTGGCTCCCAGTGTCTTTTATACAGGTAACAAGCTGAGATTAGGAGCACACTCTTAATGGGAGTGCTTCTAATCTCAGTTTGTTACCTGTATAAAAGACACCTATCCACAAAAGCAATCAATCAATCAGATTCCAAACTCTCCACCATGGCCAAGACCAAAGAGCTCTCCAAGGATGTCAGGGACAAGATTGTAGACCTACACAAGGTTGGAATGGGCTACAAGACCATCGCCAAGCAGCTTGGTGAGAAGGTGACAACAGTTGGTGTGATATTCGCAAATGGAAGAAACACAAAAGAACTGTCAATCTCCCTGGGGCTCCATGCAAGATCTCACCTTGTGGAGTTGCAATGATCATGAGAACAGTGAGGAATCAGCCCAGAACTACACGGGAGGATCTTGTCAATGATCTCAAGGCAGCTGGGACCATAGTCACCAAGAAAACAATTGGTAATACACTACGCCGTGAAGGACTGAAATCCTGCAGCGCCCGCAAGGTCCCCCTGCACAAGAAAGCACACATACATGCCCGTCTGAAGTTTGCCAATGAACATCTGAATGATTCAGAGGACAACTGTTGAAAGTGTTGTGGTCAGATGAGACCAAAATAGAGCTGTTTTGGCATCAACTCAACTCGCCATGTTTGGAGGAGGAGGAATGCTGCCTATGACCCGAAGAACACCATCCCCACCGTCAAACATTGAAGTGGAAACATTATGCTTTGGGGGTGTTTTTCTGCTAAGGGGACAGGACAACTTCACTGCATCAAAGGAACGATGGACGGGGCCATGTACCGTCAAATCTTGGGTGAGAACCTCCTTCCCTCAGCCAGGGCATTGAAAATGGGTCGTGGATGGGTATTCCAGCAGGACAATGACCCAAAACACACGGCCAAGGCAACAAAGGAGTGGCTCAAGAAGAAGCACATTAAGGTCCTGGAGTGGCCTAGCCAGTCTCCAGACCTTAATCCCATAGAAAATCTGTTGAGAGAGCTGAAGGTTCGAGTTGCCAAACGTCAGCCTCGAAACCTTAATGACTTGGAGAAGATCTGCAAAGAGGAGTGGGACAAAATCCCTCCTGAGATGTGTGCAAACCTGGTGGCCAACTACAAGAAACGTCTGACCTCTGTGATTGCCAACAAGGGTTTTGTCACCAAGTACTAAGTCATGTTTTGCAGAGGGGTCAAATACTTATTTCCCTCATTAAAATGCAAGTCAATTTATAACATTTTTGACATGCGTTTTTCTGGATTGTTGTTGTTATTCTGTCTCTCACTGTTCAAATAAACCTACCATTAACATTATAGACTGATCATTTCTTTGTCAGTGGGCAAACGTATAAAATAAGCAGGGGATCAAATACTTTTTCCCCTCACTGTATATAGATATATTTATCCATCCATCCATATCAAGCCTTTTTTGCTTTGTCTTTGGCGTATTGTGTGTTGATAAATGAGGGGGGGGGACTATTTAATCCATTTTAGTCAAGGCTGTAACTTAACAAAATGTAGAATAAGTCAAAGGGTCTGAATACTTTCCGTATGTAACAGACAACAGAATCAGTTGGGACTCATTTTTGTCTTTCCGTCTGTCTGTGCAGAGGATCCATTTAAAGATGATCTGTTTGGAAAGGCAGATGTTTCCGGTGAGTGAGTCTTAACTCAGTATGAGCTAAAATAATGCAGCTTTACATGTGAGCCACCAAATCAGATATTTTTATTTTAGCCTATGTTTTGAATGTGAAAACCTATAACGTAGCTGTTCTTCAACAGATCCATTTGGAGGGGACCCATTCAAGGGTACAGATCCTTTTTCTGCTGACTCCTTCTTCAAGCAGTCTTCGGCTGCCCCCTTCCCTTCTGCTGACCCCTTCAGTGGCAGTGCCAGCCTGGTGGAGCCTGACCTGTTTCCAGCTCCGCTTAACGACGCTGCAGGACTGGACCCCTTCAGCTCCAAAGCCAACAACAAGGCAGCCAGGGACCCCTTCAGCGCCAAGGTCAACAACGTGGATGCGGATCCGTTTGGATCCAAAATGGACTCCCTGGCAGAGGCAGACCCGTTTGGCTCCCAGTGTACTGCAGGCCCGGATCCCTTCAGCTGCTCCCAGCCAGGCTCTGAGCTCCCCACTGTGAGTGGTGCCACAGTGCTGAACTGTCCATATGCCTCAGGGATATTCACTCAGGCAACTACCCAATTTACCCCACCAAAAAAGTCCTTCCTCCTGCACCAGCACATTGTTAATTATGCTCCCAGATAGATTCAGTCTGTGCATGGTAATGAAGAATGACTGTGCACTTCTGTCCTTAATTATTCTAGCTAGGTGTGCGCTGTCTGTAGGGTTTTAGTTTATAACTGACATTGTATGTGTTTCCCAAAAGGATCTCACTGCAGCAACCAATGACCCTTTTGCACCTGGAGGCACTGCTGGAAATACTGGCTCTGACCCAGGTAAGACGGGGATGGAGCCTCCCTCTTGGGAGTGGATGGTAGTGCAAATGGTAGTACCCTGTCTGGCTAAACTGTGTGTGTTGTTGAACAATATTTACACCGTGTGTGTGTGCTTCAGATCCATTTGCTGCTGTGTTTGGCATCGAATCATTTGGAGTGGGATTTGCAGACTTCAGCGCCTTGGCCAAGGTAAAGTCATGATTGGGTTCTCTAGTTGTCCTTGGTGTGTACCATCATGGCTGTGATGTGAGGAGAACTAAGGATCACTAGCTATTAGTGATCCTTAGGGACATTTTTGTGATCCTGCTAACCGCATTAATAATGGGGGGGAATGTGATGAGGTGGTGTTGATGTAAACATGAACACGAGGGAGAGCTGTCGGTCATGCTCTTCTGGATCTCTGGTTGTTTCCAAGTCAAACGGTGCCGACCCCTTCGCCTCATCCAACTCCTCCAACAACAAGAACCTGTTCAAGGAGGACAGCCAGCCTAGCAGCCTTGATGTTCCCCCAGCCTTGCCCCCCAAGACAGGAACGCCCACCAGACCTCCCCCACCACCCCCAGGTCAGTCCTTCTGGGAAGCACATTTTTTTCATGCTGTTTCTAGACTGTTTGTCAGTGCTTTTCTGCTGCCAATTGCAAGTAGCAGAATGGCATTGGTATTGCAAACATGGAGATTTGGTACCTAGTGGGATTTTGTAGTCATTGTTGCACTTTTGCTAGGACTTCTTCCCTGGGCCTCTCATTCCTTACTGACCTGGGCCTCTCATTCCTTACTGACCTGGGCCTCTCATTCCTTACTGACCTGGGCCTCTCATTCCTTACTGACCTGGGCCTCTCATTCCTTACTGACCTGGGCCTCTCATTCCTTACTGACCTGGGCCTCTCATTCCTTACTGACCTGGGCCTCTCATTCCTTACTGACCTGGGCCTCTCATTCCTTACTGACCTGGGCCTCTCATTCCTTACTGACCTGGGCCTCTCATTCCTTACTGACCTGGGCCTCTCATTCCTTACTGACCTGAGTGCTCTTGGGGGGTGGTGTGTGTCAGGGTTTCGGCAAAAAAATTAATGAAAAGCCGATAAATAAAACTGTCAGCCAAAATGATCGGGAGAAAAAATATATATGATTTTATTTCTTCCTGTATATACAGGTGTAATTATAATTGACAGATTTATTTCCCTATTGGACCCACCGCTTTGCCATTTCTCTCTCTTTCATAGCAACTTTATTTTGATGTCCTGAAGTCAAAGGCACAATCCTAGTCATATTAACAACTTATCCTAGTTGTTGTATCTTTTAGATTACCCCTCAAGTTTCTAACATAGATTTCCATCTGTCACATATGGAACATCTCAGGTGCTCTGTTTTAGAATGGTGTTTTCCTGCGAATTGCATTTTGGAAAATGATTAACCTCTCTTGTGGAGGTGGGACACTAGCGTCCCACCCACGGTTCACACTATTCAACAGCCAGTGAAAAATCTGAGCGCCAAATTCAAAACCACAAAATGTCAAAATTCAAAGTTCTCAAACACACGACTATTTTACACCATTTTAAAGATACATGTCTCCTTAATGTAACCACATTGTCCGATTTCAATAAGGCTTTACGGCGAAAGCATAAAGTTAGATTTATGTTAGGACAGTTCCAACACAAGAAAAACCACAGCCATTTTCCTAGCAAGGACAGGCGTCACAAAAACCAGAAAACCAGCAAAAATTATGCACTAACCTTTGACTATCTTCATCAATGACACTCCTAGGACATCATGTTACACAATACATGCATTTTTTTGTTCGATCAAGTTGATATTTATATCCAAAAACAGCATTTTACATTGGCGCGTGATGTTCAGAAAATATTTTGCCTCCAATACTGCCGGTGAATCAGCACAACAATTTACTAAAATACTCATCATAAACGTTGATAAAATATTAAACTGTTATTCAAAGAATTATAGATGAACATCTCCTTTATGCAACCGCTGTGACAGATTTCAAAAAAGCTTCACGGGGAAAGCACACTTTGCAATAATCTGAGTGCTGCGCTCAGAAAAACACATCATGCAATACAGATACCCGCCATTTTGGAGTCATCTAAAATCATAAATAGCATTAGAAATATTCACTTACCTTTGATCTTCATCAGAAGGCACTTCCAGGAATCCCAGGTCCACAATAAATGTTGTTTTGTTCGATAAAGTCCATAATTTATGTCCAAATAGCTCCTTGTTGTTTGCGCGTTCAGTAAGCTACTCCAAGTGTAGGAAGTGCGGCCAAAATGTCACGACGAAAAGTCCAAAAAAGTTATATTTACGTTCGTTCAAACGTGTCAAACGTTGTATAGCATCAATCTTTAGGGCCTTTTTAACTTAAAAAGTTCTAACTTCCAATGTCTTGAAAAACGTTTTGGAACACAGCTACCCGTCACGTGAATGCGTGCCAATGAACTCATGTGCTTTCCTGAGTCAACAACTTCCAACTTCCTTTGTTCGCTCTCTGTTCACCATAGACGCCTCAAACAACTTTCTAAAGACTGTTGACATCTAGTGGAAGCCTTAGGAAGTGCAAAATGAACCCTAAGTCACTGTGTGTTGGATAGGCAATGACTTGAAAGGACTACAAGCACCAGATTTCCCGCTTCCAGGTTAGATTTTTCTCAGGTTTTTGCCTGTCATGTGAGTTCTGTTATACTCACAGACATCATTCAAACAGTTTTAGAAACTTCAGAGTGTTTTCTATCCAAATCTACTAACAATATGCATATTCTAGTTCCTGGGCCCGAGTAGTAGGCCGTTTTAATTTGGGTACGTTTTTCATCCGGCCGTGAAAATACTACCCCCTACCCAAGAGAGGTTAAATAGTTTTATTGGCTGTATCATTGAGATGCATGTTCTGTTAAGATACATTACCATAATCAAAATGTGATTTCTGTCATTCTGAGCACCATGGTTTGACACCCCAATGAGTTATGCATATGGGTCCGGTACATTTTTCAAATGGCAGGTAAATTCAAATCTTCACCGTCACGTTGTCCGGCGCCACATTTTCCTAACGGAAACTCTGGTGTGTTTTTGAATGCAGGTAAGAGAGCCGACATCTCCAGGTCCGAGACGTCGGACTCGTTCCACAGAAGGGGGCTATTTCTGCCCCAGGGCTCAGGAGACCCCCCTTTCTCCCAACCTGCCAAGGATGCTGCCCAAGACCCCTTCGCCCCATCCTCACCCCGCCAGCCCGCACGGGACCCAGACCGATTTGCCAGCTTTGACAAAGTGAGAACCTCCCCAGCCCCCTCTCCTCATGACACCGACTAGGTCGCCCTCCTCTGTTTCCTCGCTCACAAGCCATCCACCAAACAGCAGTCTCAGCCTCCCCTCCGTCCATAGCTAAACTCTCAAACTACCAACCTACCTGAGGAGCATTTATAAGTCCTTAAGGAAATATAGTTGAATTTTATACATTTCATTCTTTTAAAAGCATTCATTTGTTTTTCTAAAGAGATAGATATCTATCTAATGTTTTGTATATTCCTTCTTCCTTATGTATCCCATATTACTTTATTGTCAATTATTTTTCTTTATGTGAAGTTTATTAAATCATTAAGGCACGAGGGGGTGTGGTATAGGGCCTATATACCACGGCTAAGGGCTGTTGTTATGCACAACGCATCATAGTGCCTGGACACAACCCTTAGCTGTGGTATATTGGCCATATACTACAAACTCCCAAGGTGCCTTATTGCTATTATAAACTGGTTACCAACGTACTTAGAGCATGGTATACAGTCTGATATACCATGGCTGTCAGCCAATCAGCATTCAGGGCTAGAACCACCATGTTTATAAATATAATTACAAAAACTGGGTGGATCTAGCCCTGAATGCTGATTGGCTGACACCTGTGGTGTATCAGACCGTATGCCTTGTGTATGACAAAACATTTATTTGTAGTGCTCTAATTACGTTGGTAACCAGTTTAAAATAGCAATAAGGCACCTCGGGGTTTTGTGATATATGGCCAATATACCACACCTCCTTGGACCTTACTGCTTATCTTTAATTACATTTCTGTTTATTTCTAAGTTGAATTGAAGTTCAGACTTGTAATTGATGTTCCCTCAAATAACTTGACTCCTTTAATAGTGTAGCCATAGGTATATATATTAATAAACATATTATAATATATTTAAAATGGGTAACATTTTCACTGAGTGAACTTAGGCACCACTAATGGGACTTCAGGCACACACCAAATCTTCCTCTTCATGACACATAGCCCTCGGGAGCCCCTGGTTGGCTGTGGATGGAAAGGCTAGGCTGCTTGCTTTGGTTCTTGTGATTGAATTTATTTAGCACACCCACAGAAAGGATAAAAGGCTTGACTGAGCTCCTGCTCCCTCTGACTACCTCCACTCTGCATGACCTGCACCCTGCCCTGCACGCACTGTCCCAGTGACCCTCTACTGAGCCCCCTCACTGCCTCCACCATCACCCTCTCACTCTGACTGGAATCACTCCTTCTGCTTCCCACCATTCATCCTGTTATCACCACTCCCGCCACCAATCTGCACTGTGGAAGAAAGATTTCTGCTCTCTCTGGGTCTTTACTCCCATCTCTTCCTCAGTCTAATGAGCTCAATAAAACATCTTAAGAAGTGTACAATCTCCATCTCTGGGCTCCATGTGTATCCATATCCACCAGGTTGATTTAGCACAGAGTGCTACTGTTTGTACATTTTTTTTTACATTACATTTACATTTAAGTCATTTAGCAGACGCTCTTATCCAGAGCGACTTACAAATTGGTGCATTCACCTTATGATATCCAGTGGAACAACCACTTTACAATAGTGCATCTAAATCTTTTAAGGGGGGGGTTAGAAGGATTACTTTATCCTATCCTAGGTATTCCTTGAAGAGGTGGGGTTTCAGGTGTCTCCGGAAGGTGGTGATTGACTCCGCTGTCCTGGCGTCGTGAGGGAGCTTGTTCCACCATTGGGGTGCCAGAGCAGCGAACAGTTTTGACTGGGCTGAATTACATTCTATTATGATGCATAAATTCTGGCGTAATCAAATCCCGGATTGAATTAAGGCTTGAGCTGTAAAAAATAAACTATCGATTTGGTCTGAATTCAAAAACCTAGTTTTACTGGTCTCGTATAAGCATTTCTGGATGTTGGTTAGGTTTACAGTATTTTGATATACTTTGAAGTTACTTTGCCATTTTCCTTCAATCATGTTACATCCATCACCAACCATTTATATCCCATGTGAATAACTGTGTTAGACAAAGCTGGAACATCTTACAGGGACTTTACCATCCAATTCACAGATCTATTCACACAAGTATGTTGTTCATAAGTTTGTTTACTTTTTCTGAGACGTTTACGCCATCTACAGTATATTTGGTCCAGGTTGTAAATCCATTGATATTCACTCCTGCTGTACTGTCAGACTGTACGTCGTGAGTGATTTAATGGGTCACAAGCTGTTGGAAGTCCCACACCTCATAATGAACAATGTGAATCAGTACCTGCTTTCTCTCTCAGTACCAACCACATATCTCTCTTTTACCACATCGCTCTTTTTGGTTTCATTGACATTAACTTTAGTGCTAAGAAATACAGATTGGCAATCTCAGAGCCAATCGTCAGTATATTGCAGTACTATACTGTATTAATTTGTGCTCACATCGGTATAGATGGAACACTGCAGAACCAAAAATGCTTCTCGTGTGTGTGAACTAAACACTATTATAAACTGGGTGGTTTGAGCCCTGAATGCTGATTGGCTGACACCTGTGGTATATCTGACCGTATACCACAGCTATGACTTAACATGTATTTTTACTGCTCAAATTACATTGGTAATCAGTTTATAATAGCAATACGGCAACTTGAGGTTTGTGGTATGTGGCCGATATACCACTGCTAAGGGCTGTATCCAGGCACTTTGCATCGAGGGTAAGAACAGCCTTTAGCCATGGTATATTGGCCATATACCACCCCCCCATCCTTATTGCTTAAATATACCATATTTTGTCATCCCACTGTCTACAATGTGCATGATGTTGCTGTGTGAAATTGACCTGTGAAGACTGTACTCCTCTGTCGCTTGCAGACATGCTTTACAGCCATACAGGGATTTCAGCCACTCAACTGCCCCCCTATCACTGATCTGGAGCTAATACATTTGGAGCTAATACATGTATTTTCATGTTAAACATTATAAGAGGAAATTGCAATCGTTCGCTTTTGGAACATACTAAAAGCTCTATTGAAATGCTTAGAATGGTGCAGCTTACCATAAACAATATATGTCAAGGGGATCAGTATGCTGCTGCAGCTGCTGCAGTGAAATAGCTTAATACAGGACAGTTCACAACTTGCTGTGTCTCTTTTTAAATGGGTGTCAAGATGGGGGAGGTTGAGTGCAGTGGCCACCATCAGGGAGGGGATGTAGAATATGCTGCCTCTGAGGTGTTCTGACGTGTGTGTGTGTGTGTGTGTGTGTGTGTGTGTGTGTGTGTGTGTGTGTGTGTGTGTTTCTATGTGGTGTGAAGCAGCAGTACCATACTGAGGAGGACATGATTGAGTGGGCGAAGAGGGAGAGTGAGCGGGAGGAGAAGGAGCGCTTGGCCAGACAGGCACAACAGGAGCAAGAGGATCTGGAGCTGGCCATTGCCCTGAGCAAGTCAGAGTTTTCCTGAAAGACTCCCGGTCGCCCTGTGTGACCCAGCGCTAACCAAAGGAAGGAGGGAGGGGTGGGAGAACTGAACTAAATGGCCTACTCAGACCTAATGAAGAGATGTTGAGTATTGGCTCCTCCCACCCATTAACCCCTTTAATTGTCTCCTAGCCTCTCATTTTGTTTCACTCATCTGTGGCATTTTCAGTTTGTCTTCAATGGTGTTTGGCTAGGTGGTGGGTATAGAACTGTGATGTTCTCTGTTCGACTTCAATATCCATCCTGGTACAGTAAATAGACATGGAGATTGTGAAGTATATGTATACAGACCTAATTGTTAATAACTAACTGCAAAAGTTATGCCCCTGTTTGCAATGCTCTTGTCTAGAAGCCTGCTCAGACCCAGACCACCAGATACTATTGAGCACTTATGGTAACCATTTCTCCCTGAGATTGAATGCAAGAGTGGCTAACACAACATGCCTTTTTTCCTGTCTTCCCACTTGTTTTTTCTTCTTGAAATTATGAACTTTTTATAATATGATTAACTCTAACAAGATAATAAGAGTCATGTTCCTCTAATTAGTCTGGGTGTAAACCAATGTCAAATTGTAATCCATATTTGATTCATATGGCTATACACCAGGCATGTAAAAAATACAGTGAATTGGATTTCATGTCTGAGCTGAGGTTTTGCTTGTGTAAAAACACATCTTAGAGATGACCTGACGTATGTCCTTACGAGAGTAGCCTTTTTATGTGTATAGTAGTCAAACGGTGCAGAGGGTTGAAAGGGAGAAGAGGAGATCCCGCTTCAGATACACACTGGTGCTTGTCACGACTACTTTGACTACACTTAACTTGATTGAATTTGTGCATATATTTCTGATCACCCTACTTACTATAGGTTGTTCACCTTCCTCTCAACTCTTCCTCTCATCAACGTGCCCTTAAATGTATCTTTATATGCCAAACACCAGGCAGTGAGCAAGACTCACATGCTCATTATCTGTTTGGAAAGTAATAATGATCTTGTAAAAACGGTATAACTCCCAGGTCACTCACTCCGTTAACCTCAGTGTCATCCTCCTAATACTCTATTAATTCTTAAAGGTTTATAGCAGTGTTAAGAGTTGTACATTTGCTAAAAATAAGTAAACCAGTAAAACTATTTTATGTTCAGTTATGTCCAGACCTCTGCATGTAGGATGCTTTTTCTTAGCGTGAAATGTAGTCTACCCCACCAATAGTCAAGAGACAAAACTATTGACCACAAACAATTATTGTGGTTCATGAAGTGACATTTGAACAAATGAGATGTCAAGATTTTGGGAAGTAGGTTGGTTGTACAGGAAGATGTATTGTAAGTGGAAAAATATAGAATTATTATCTAGAAACCGGATACAGGCTGAGTGTAATGCACACAAGAAGAGTAGCTGCTGCCTTGGCAACAGCTAATGGGAATCCCTAATAAATACAAATGCAAATTCTCCCTACTAGAATAGCTGTCTTCTGTAAATTGTCTGATTCTGTCACCAAAATCCACAACGTGACATCCTGTCTCACCTATTTAGGGATCCAATAGTTTAGCCATGTCTTCTGCATCAGGGAGTTATGTACCCTTGTTATAACCAATTGGTATAGTTTATAACTAGGCCCCAATTTTCCTGCTCAGGAAACTCCTGGCCCAAATGGCAAATTCTCCACTGTATATACGCTCAACATTTATAATACCAAGCTTCAGTTGAATATAGCTATCAGCAGGGGGTTCAGTTATAAAGAAAATGGGTGCTGCACATCTTAGTATTCTGAACCATCTTGTTTTTTTGGGGTTTTTTTCACCGAGGTGATCCCACAGTGATTTGACCTCATTTCAAAAACTGCCTGGTAAAAGTATCCTTTGCCTTTTTGTACAAAGGCTGTTCTTCTGTCTGTGAACTTCAGTCACTTGAGGCTTTTACTTAAAAAGCCTTTTTGTGTTGGCGAGGAGAGACAGAATTGGAGTGGGGGGGATAAATGTCACTAAGACATGTTACCATCTTAAAGCATACCATTTTTTATTTTTTTTCTCCAGATTAAATGAGAATAATTGTGTCACTAATCAAGAGGGGTATACTGTGAAAGTACACCGTTGACAAGGGAATGGCGTGGCTCAAGTCATTTGGGCTATTTTGTTTTCTGACCAATGTACCATGGACCCTTTTCCTGCTTTTCATCCATGTTTTTAGGTTCATCAGTAGAGACCATTCTGTAAATGAGCACGGTGGGCAGTTAGGACTTCATAGTGTTGTTCATTCAACAGATGTTTCTGTTTGTAAATACAATGGAGTTGTCAATTCTCCAGAGACAGCTGTGTTCCTTTTATACCATCTGGTATTTAAAGGCTGTCGGATACTATTGATCATGTCATTTGTATAGACTTCTGTATTTTCAAATAAAAAAACCACTTGTTGTTCGAAGCCATCTACCAATAGGCTTTTAAAAACCGGCTTATTTTAGGACTATTTCAGTTATCATTTTTTAACATGTCAGTAATGGTCAGAATATACTAAGTGAAACATTTAATTGAAAACAGAATAATAAATATAAACCTCTCGAACAACACTGGACTTTGTTTTGTGTGGGGATGGGTGTCAATCTAGCTTGGTCTCATAGACTAGATGGTCAACTTAAATCTGTGACACTCTAAACATATGTATGTTATGTTTGGTATGGTTACTCTATGCAAAAACGAAAGGTGGGTGGTTGGTCGGGGTTGATGGCTGGGCGTATAAAGCAAATGTCTAACAACCCAAATGTTGAGTGTTTGAAGCTCATCACGGACAACTAGCATTTGAGCAAATTTGCTACTTTTCAACGACTTGCTACTTTGCAATTACTTAGCATGTTAGCCAACTCTTCCCCGAACTTTAACCCTTTTAGCTAACCCTTTAACCTAACTCCTAAACTTAACCCTAACCCATAGCGCAGCTAATGTTAGCATTAGCCACCTAGCTAACATTGGTATATGTTATACGTTTTGCAAAATGTTAACATATGCATTTTCCAAATTGTAACGGATTGTGCATTTTTCTAATTTGTAACATATACGAAATGGATGATGGACGTCCACAAGTAATACATACCATAAATATATTTAATTGAGTCTCTGATTTACATACGGAATTAAAAAATAAATATATATTAAACCTTTATTTAACCAGGTAGGCTAGTTGAGAACAAGTTGTCATTTACAATTGCGACCTGGCCAAGATAAAGCACAGCAGTTCGATACATACAACAGAGTTACACATGGAATGAACAAACATGCAGTAGAAAAAAATCTATATACCTCATTTGCGCTCACTGTAAGATAAGGGAGGTAAGGCATTAAATAGGCCGTGGTGGCTTAGTAATTACAATGTAGCAATTAGACACCAATGGTAGATGTGCAGAAGATGAATGTGCAAGTAGAGATACTGGGGTGCAAAGGAGCAAGATAAATAATTACAGTATGGGATGAGGTAGTTGGATGGGCTGTGTACAGGTGCAGTGAGCTGCTCTGACAGCTGATGCTTAAAGTTAGTGAGGGAGACCCGAGTCAACAGCTTCAGTGATTTTTGCAGTTCGTTCCAGTCATTGGCAGCAGAGAACTGGAAGGAAAGGCGGCCAAAGGAGGAATTGGCTTTGGGGGTGACTAGTGAGATATACCTGCTGGAGCGCGTGCTACGGGTGGGTGCTGCTATGGTGACCAGTGAGCTGAGATAAGGCGGGGCTTTACCTAGCAGAGACTTGTAGATGATCTGGAGCCAGTGGGTTTAATACTAAATGCTCTGAGACCAGGTTGGGTCAATAAAAACAGACGTTGTGTAGTAACTGACATGTGTATTACCACTAAATTTTTTTAATGTAACCTTTTATTTAACTAGGCAAGTCAGTTAAGAACAAATTCTTATTTTACAATGATGGCCTGCCCCGGCCAAATCCTCCCCTAACCCGGACGACGCTGGACCAATTGTTCGCCGCCCTATGGGACTACTACAATGATAAAATAAATACCAATTACCATTTGTAGACTAGCAGTATACTGAGCATCATCATGTAAGTTTACTGTATTCCAACGAGTGGGCGTTCAATTGTCACCACCAGCCAAATATCCCCTGGAATTTGGAGAGCAATAAATCCTAGTAGCAACACTTGGGCCACATTCGTTGCACTTTAAACACGATCTGATTGATAGTAATGACAACATCCACACCTTTTTAAACTAAATCAGGAAAGAGGAAGGTGTAGTTCTCACAAATACACATGTAGCCTACTGTACTTTTTATATCATACTTTCTCAAACACTCGCCGTTAACGGTCGTCACCTGCGCACAGGTAAAACACTATGTCCATGTAAGGATAATTGGGCCATGCACTTTTTCTGGATATTCTGCACGTTTGCAGTATTTCAGTCCATTGGAATGAGTTTTAACACTGGTTGGAGACGCAGCGTGAAGAAAAATGACTGCAAAGGGTGAGTAGCAAAATCCACGTAACTCGGCTAGTTGCAGTAGCCCACGTTTCTTCCGAAGAAACCCAGCAATCTTTTCTAAAAAATATACAGCAGTCTAAACAAGTTGTATTTGTGGTCACAACAGTGATTGGTTTATGTAGTGCGAAATGTAGTTTGCCACCCTGTTCTAAATCTGTAGCTAGATGGATTTGATAAACATTGAGTGGCTGTGTAACCATTCTGATACAAGATACACAAACGTTTGTATTTGTTATATATTAGAACGTTATTGCCAGGTGTTATTTTAGAATTGTTTTAGACCGCATGAATTGGAAATGTAATTGATTTATTTAAAAAAAATGTCCACACAAAAAAGAAAATGAAGCTCATGACTGTTTCTACCTATCAAATCAGTACACTCGAAAACGTTCAAACCTAGGAATAGCTTCTCTAATGTATAATCTAGGGAAAGCAAATTTGTAATCACAGTACCGCTCTTTAACATGACAGGGCATCACCTGTGATTAGGCCTACATCTGGAGATAAATGTACAGTAAAGGAAGTTCAAAGAAGATAGGGTAAAATTAGGCTAACTAAATGAATTATTTTGTTATAACAATACACCAAATATGCATAGGCAGTTACTGAATTTCTACCACTGTGTTCCTAGTACCTTCCTTCCGTATTTTCTAAGTGCCCAAACTGCTTACTAACTATAGGCTACTAACTAACTAGGTTGTTAAAGTTGTGTAGGCACGGGCCCACACACTCATTTTATTTTGTATTTTAAATGGGACATTATTTGTCTTATTACCTAAACATGCAAACACCATCCGATAGAATTCATAGCGAGCATTGCACTGGAATGATATTCACTCGAATGGGATTGGTGGCCAAAAAGAACTAACTGAAAGCCACACCCCCAATAAACCACGGATATGACCAAAATGTGATATGTTTTGTTACTGAATTTCTGGCTATGCTACTGGCTTGTTATGAAATAATTACACAAGTTGTTCTACTGGTATTTATTCTGGAGTGAGGCCTATGTAAAAATAAGGCACCACCACTCCCTCTCAGGTGATGTGCTTTGATAAGGAAAAATACAGTGCTGAATATAAAGCTATACTGAACAAAAATACGAACGCAACATGTAAAGTGTTGGTCCCATGTTTAATTAGCTGAAATAAAAGATCCCAGAAATGATCCATGTGCACAAATTTGTTTACATCCCTGTTTGTATTTCTCTTTTGCCAAGATAATCCATCCACCTGATAGGTGTGGCATATCAATAAGTTGATTAAACAGCATGATCATTACACAGGTGCACCTTGTGCTGGGGCCAATAAAAGGCCACTGTAAAATGTGCAGTTTTGTCAGACAACACAATGCCACAGATGTCTAATATTTTGAGGGAGTGTGCAATTGGCAGGCTGACTGTAGGAATGTTTACCATAGCTGTTGACATATATTTGAATGTTAATTTCTCTACCATAAGCCGCTTCCAACGTCGTTTTTGAGAATTTGGCATTACGTCCAACCTGCCTCACAACCGCAGGCCACATGTAACCATGTCAGCCCAGGACATCCATATCTGGCTTCTTCACCTGCGGGATCGTCTGAGACCAGCCATCCAGCTAATGAAACAGTGGGTTTGCACAACTGAAGAATTTCTGCACAAACAGTCAGAAATAGTCTCAGGGAAGCTCATCTGCATGCTTGTCGTCCTCACCAAGGTCTTGACCTGACTGCAGTTTGGCGTCGTACCGTCTTCTGTGAGCAAATGTCACCCTCGATGACCACTGGCATGCTGGTTTGCTGATGTCAACGTTGTGAACAGAGTGCCCCACGATTCCATGACGAGATCCTGAGGCCCATTGTCGTGCCATTCACCCGTCACCATCACCTCATGTTTCAGCACGATAATGCACGGCCCCATATCACAAGGATCTGTACACAATTCCTAGAGGCAGAAAATGTCCCACTTCTTCTATTGCCTGCATACTCACCAGACATGTCACCCATTGAGCATGTTTGGGATGCTCTGGATGTGTACGACAGCATGTTCTAGTTCCCACCAATATCCAGCAACTACGTACAACCATTGAAGAGGAGTGGGACACCCTGATCAACACTATGCGAAGGAGATGTATCGCGCCGCATGAGGCAAATAGTGGTCACACCAAATACTGATAGATTTTCCGATCCACGGCCCTACCTTTTTTTAAGCTATCTGTGACCAACAGATGCATATCTACATTCCCAGTCATGTGAAATCCATAGATTTGGGCCTAATGAATTTATTTCAGTTGACTGATTTCCTCATATGAACACTAACTCAGTAAAATTGTTGCATGTTGTGTTTAATTTTATTCCGTGTACATAGGAAATGGAAAGTGAACTATAATTGTAAATGACAGCAAAGATTAGCATCTACAGGATAGGAATTAGATTACAATTGGAGATCTCGGCATTGTTAAATGAGACGCGTCCACTAGTGCTTACTGTATGTTCTGTCTGGTATACTGTGAGCCTAGGGACACCATGCAGGCTGAAGAAATCTCAGCCAACCCCAATGGCTCCCCAACACTTAGTTTACTGTTCATGGAAAACATGCAACAGTTTCTGTGAAATATATATTTCTCATTATGTCAAGGCATTGAACGGGATCTGATTCATTTAGTAATTCATAACAGCATGATTTTGCTTCTAGGTTGTCCGTCATAAACAGTGCAGAACTTGACCCCATCCACACAGATTTCAAGTAAGTTTTCCCTTCTGTCAATTTCTGTACCCTCGGCATGTTTGACAACAGATTTCTGTTCATAGACTTTCTTTGGGCATATTACGTTTTGGTTAATCTACCCCTGCACTGAACATATCTTTCAGTCAGGATTTCTATGGGTTGCAATATTATGTTACTCACACAATAGTCCCTATTGAAATAGTTTCCATCCCTTGTGCTCACCTTTTTTTCTAAATGGCCTCAATTTTGCCCCCTGTTTCAGGTTACAGTTACCAGACAACAAAGATTTACTCAACTCTACAGAACCATTGAACACTTAAGTCTCAGAGTCAATGGCTGATGGCCGGGTGATATACAGGGTTGAGTAGTTAGAGGAAAGGTTATTGAAAATCAGCAGTAAGCGTGAGGGCAATGACATCGCTCCTTCCTGCTGTTCAACATATTAATAATTCAGAGAAGTACGCCATTAATGCTGGCTATAATATCCGGTCCAGGCAGGGTGGGATCAAGAGGAATCCCAGCATATGTTCTCAACCATAGAGACAATATTTGATTTCCATGCCTCTCCACCCTGAAGAGAAAGAGAGGATGGCCATATTGCCGTACAGGTGTAGAGAGGAAGATGAGATGTAATTGGATCTACCTTTGGCACAGTGTCATTGGGTTCCTTAGGTTATGTCACCAGTATTTCCTAGTGCTACACCACCTCTGGTATTTATCTGTTCCATTTGTTTTAAAACAAGTGCATTTGGTGTGTCTGAATTGTTCAGTGTCTGTATGACATTGATATTTGATCACTCCCAAAGTCTTAAACAAGCAGAGAGACTTTACTTAGACCTTAACACAACTGTAGACACACCATTTTTATCTCATGTCTTTGAGGAAATAACTGCTTAAATATGGATTTTGTGGGAGGTGGAGCTGTCCATGAAATGAATTGCTTTCCCATGATAATTTATAACAGAAAGCAATGTAGATTCCCTAAATCAAAAAGAGCAGTAGCCTGAATTGAACCCCTAGATGCTGTTCTAGTGCTCATAAATTACAACACTTCAGATCAGAGAGCAAGATAACGGAACACTGTACATGTACATTTGAATCTACTGTCTACACAATGTCTCTTGGCTCTGTTGAAATGAACCACCTACTAGAGGAGAGTGTGGGACACTTTTTTTCAGGCAAGGCTTTGCATCCACAGGCAAGATGTTCATTGTGTAACATAAATGTTTTCATACATCGAAGAAGACAATCCACCCGCACATGACCCTGGTGTGTACTGTTGGTAAACTCCAGCATCGCTCAATGAATAAAATACAAGGACAGGTTTCTTGTGTGCCCTATGGCTGTCAGAGGGGTGGCGATGCAGTGAAGTGACGTATAATGGGAGCAATGACACGCTTGTCTGATGTGTCCCTGCTGCACTGCCTGCTGAATAATGTTCCCCAGAGGAAACTAACTAACCTTGACTGAGGCAAAGTCGTGTGTGTGCCTGAGCTGACCTCTTTGCACGTGTCTTGAGATTCACAGATTTACCATGTTGTAGATCACTCTTCCTCTATGACCTAAATTTAGACAGCTGTCTGAGAGCTCATTCTGATAAGTGATTGGCTATTTCCATGGGTCATTCACTTTCAGAGCGATTGGCTGTGGTGTAATTGCTGGATCTCAGTGGTACTCATCTCGCTCTCGCTACATACACTGCGTGCACAATTATTAGGCAAATTGTATTCCTCGGGATTCATTTTATTGTTGAACAAACACAATGCTCTCAGTCAATCCAAAATGTTATTGAACCTCAAACCTGAATGTTTAACAAAGGAAAAGTGAGTTTTGTCTTTCTCTGGGAAATATATGTGTGCACAATTATTAGGCAACTATTAGTGTGCAGAATTATTAGGCAACTAAATTACAAAAATAATTTATCTGAACTTGTTTATTCTCAATTTTTGGAGTAAGTGTAACAGATAAGTAACACAAAATGACAATTATATAACATTTTTGACCTTTCAAAAATATTCAGTGACCAATATAGCCACCCTTATTTTCAATAACTGCCATGAGCCTTCCATCCATGGAGTCTGTCAGTTTCTTGATCTGTTCACGATCAATTTTCGCTGAAGCAGCAACCACAGCCTCCCAAATGCTGTTCAAAAAGGTGTATTGTCTTCCATCACTGTAAATCTCACGTTTGAGAAGGGCCCACAAGTTCTCAATAGGATTTAAGTCAGGTGAGGAAGGGGACCAGGTCATTATTCAGGCATCTTTGAGGCCCTTGCTGGCTAGCCAAGCAGTGGAGTACTTGGATGCATGTGATGGAGCATTGTCCTGCATAAAGATCATGGCACTGTTTGACGAAAGAATCTTCCAGAAACTGGCAGTAGGTTTGGGAGTTGAGTTTCAGTCCATCTTCAACCCGAAAAGGTCCAAGTACCTCATCCTCAATGATAGCAGCCCATACCAGTACCCCTCCTTCACGTTGCTGGCACCTGACTCAAAGTGGTGCCCTGTGTCCATTACTGATCCAGCCACGGGCCCATCCATTTGGTCCATCAAGAGTCACTTTCATTTCATCTGTCCATAAAACCTTTGAAAAATCTGTCTTCAGGTATTTCTTTGCCCAATCTTGACGCTTCAACTTGTGAATCTTATTCAGTGGTGGTCTTGTTTCAGTCTTCTTGACCTTGGCCATGTCTCTGAGCACTTGACATCTTGTACTTCTGAACACTCCAGGTAGGTTGCAGTTCTGGAATACGGTGGCACTGGAGGATAATGGGTTCCTGGTAGTTTGACGTTTAATTCTTCTCAAGTCTTTTGCAGTTCATTTGTGCCTTTTCTTCCCCATGCGTTTTTTTGCGCCCCAGTTGACTATTCACAACAAAACGTTTGAATGTCCGGTGGTCACACCTCAATAGTTTAGCTATTTAAAGAGTGTCGCATCCGTCTGAAAGGCATTTTACATTTTTGGCTTTTCAGTGTCAGTTAAATATATTTTTTGGCCCATTTTAGCTGAGGTAATGAGGCTGCCTAATAATTATGCACACCTTGATATAAGGTGTTATTCACTTTCGCCACACCCTCCCTCATTACACAAATACATATCACCTGAAAATTATTAAATCCAATAAGCATTCAAGTTTATATGGTTTGGAGTTTTGAAAATGTGAATAGAAACAATGATAAGATCAGAATACTCACTTGCCTAATAATTGTGCACGCAGTGTAGTGTTCTACTGGCTCTCTAATAGGGGGCACCCGGGGCAGTGCGTCTGTGCTGCTGCTGCTGCAGTAGTCAGCCTGAGTCACTGCAGTAAAGGCTTCCTCCTTAGCAGGAATCTTCCTCTCACCGGCATCAAGTCATTGTACATCTCTGTCCGGAATCTTGCAGAGAGATTTTGACATCTTCCATTCAAGATATTCAGGGATCTGAATGAGTTCTGCTGGGGTGTTTTTGCGGTCATCTGAGTGCAGTAGCCTATTGTCTTTGGTTGATGTTATACTCAGGGTATCACCTTTCTGTGGTGCATAGTGAATTTTTTGGCTTATGTTTTTTTGTTGTTTATCATTTGACTCGAGTCCTGTGCAGCTAGGCCAGCCCTGCTACTGCATCAGCCTATCAGAGAAGAAACTGCAGTGTGTAGCGTGAGTGTGATGATGGGAGGAGGTGGGACAGGAGGAGGAGAGTTAAGGGACTGTGTGTGTTTGTGGAGGCGGAGAGTTGGGTGGTGGAAGATGTTTAGTTTCTCTGTGTGATAGTCATCCCAATCTTATTACGGGCTGCGTTCTTCCTCCCCTCTCCTGCCTGCTTGCCTGCTGTTGCCAGAGGTAGAGACTGTGTCGCGCTGCGCCGCTGGAAAGGCCTGAGCAGATAGTCAATTCTCTTCTGCGTTTGCTGTCTCTCTACCTCCCTCTAGTACTCTGTCTGCCAGATGAAAATGTCCGGAGAAGCAGAAACTCTGTCAAACGGGTAAGAGATATTTTGAGGCTGCGTGGTGAAGTGATAGGTACTGACAGTGTGTTGAAGTAAACAGAGAGATGCTGCATTTGTGGTGTTGTGTGTGTGAATGTAATATACTGTCACTAGTCATTTCTACTGGGATTGAAACCAGAGGGTTCTCAACTTAGCTGTATCTGGAAAAACTGAACAGGTTTTGTTTTTTAAGATCCACCTCCTCTTTTGTCTGATTTCATTGTGTTTAGAAGCAGCTTGTTTTACTGCAGTATTACTTTGTTGGCATTTCTTAACTTACTAGTACTTTAATTCAATGTAAATTAACACTGGTGAAAGCTATCAGGAGGAATGCAGATAAAACAATGTTTTAGCACTCTGTGTGTGTGTGTGTGTGTGTGTGTGTGTACATTCGTCTGAGTGAGTGTGTGCATGTTTGATTACTTCTCAGATCAATGATCTCTATTGTGCAAGTTACCCTCCAGAGAAATCAGCATCGCGGAGTTGCAAACTTCAATTAATTAATTATCTGGACAATGTATGCTATGCACAACCTTTCAGGAAACAATAGCCTCCATTGTGTGTACATTATCATGCCATTTCTCAGACCCATCTATGCCCCTATTGACTTTATGGTTAAGTCTTTATAAGTGTGCAATGTTAAACTACTGGGCACTCCAAGCTAGGCTGAAAATACAGGCTACACAGCCTCCTCTTCCTAGTATCCTGATGGCTAATGTCCAATAGCTGGAAAATAAACTTTGTGAACTCAGAGCAAGGCTTCAATCGCAGAGGGACATCAAAGAATATCGTGTCTTTGTTTTTACAGAGACCTGGCTTACGGACAATACACTTAACTCTGCTATTCAACCAGACAGCTTTTCCATTTTCTGGTGAGTCAAACGGCGGCTTCTAGTAAGAGTAGGGGGAGGTGTATGCTTCCTCATCAACAATTTCTGCTGTTCCGAAGTTGAAAACATCTCAAGCTCCTGTTCACCTGACTTGGACTTTCTGATGCTAAAATGCCTACCTCACTATATGCCGAGTGAATTATTGTGGTTTTTTTCACAGCTGTGTACATATCGCCAAAAGCAAACATCAAGGCGATATGCAGCGAACTGTACAAGAACATTAGCCAGCAAGAATCATCTCAACCGGAAGCAGTCTTAATTGTCACTGTTGATTTTAACCAAGCACATTTAAAAAAATATATATATTCCAAAATATCACCAACATGTATCCTGTCCCACGAGAGGAAACGACATGCTGGACCATGTATATGCAAACATCCTTGACTCGTACAAAGCCATCCCCCGCCCCCACTTCGGCCAATCAGAACTCATCTCTGTTCCTACTCCCTGCCTACAAGAAGCAAGTCAAGAGGGAGCCACCTTCACATAGAATAGATAGGTGCTGGTTTTGAGAATATTGATTTGGAATATGTGTACAGATTCATCCACCCAGTACTCATCCATTAACATTGAGGAATATACATTGTCACTCACAGGCTTTATTAGGAAATGTGTTGATGATGATGTACCCACAATAACAATCTGGACATACCCCAACCAAAAACCCTGGATGATCGGGGATATCTGTACCATGCTGATAGCCCGTACAGCAGCATTCAGTATCAGCAGAATGAACCCTGACAACTTGGTGGAGCGTACAAGGCAAGCAGACACGAGCTCTGCAAATCCAAAATGGAAGCATTAAGACAATACAGACTCAAATTTGAATTGATGTTTGACAACTCATACTCAGGACGCATGTGGCAAGGACTACAGACTACAAAGGTAAATCCAGCTGTGTGGTGCCCATCTAAGCCTCCCTCTCAGAGGAGCTTAACACATTCTATGCTCGCTTCGAGGCAGACAACACTGAGCCATCCAGGAAGTCTCGCTGCTCCGGACGACCAGGTGCTTTTGCTCTCCGAGGCTGACGTGAGAATCTCTCAAAAGAACATCCCTGGCCATGTCTTCAGTGTGTGCTGACCAGTTGGCGGGCGTCTTCTCGGACATCTTCAACCTGTCCCTGTCCCAAGCTGTAGTCCCCCTGCTTCAAGGAGACTACAATCATCCCAGTGCCCAAGAAAAACAAGGTGACATGCCCAAATGACTTGCACTCACCCCAGAGTCTAGTATGGCCCACATCAAGGCCAGCGTGCCAGGTACACTGGACCCACTCTAATGTGCCTACTGCTCCAACAGATCCACGGAAAATGTCATTTCCATCGCTATTCACATGGCCCTAACACATCTGAACAAGAGGAACACCAGTCAAAAGTTAGAACACACCTACTCATTCAAGGGTTTTTCTTTATTTGTACTATTTTCTACATTGTAGAATAATAGTGAATATATCAAAACTATGAAATAACACATGGAATCATGTAGTAACCAAAAAAGTGTTAAATAAATCAAAATATATTTTATATTTGAGATTCTTCAAAGTAGCCACCCTTTTACTTGATGACAGCTTTGCACACTGTTGGCATTCTCTCAACCAGCTTCATGAGGTAGTCACCTGGAATGCATTACAATTAACAGGTGTGCCTTGTTAAAAGGCGTGAGCGACGTCATCTAAAAAAATGTCTGTTCTAAATTATTTTGACCAGCAGGTGCCACTAGTGTACACTGTGTTGATCAAAGCATCGAGTAATGAATTGGCTGGAAATGCTCAATGCTTCAGGAAGCTTCGTTTACCCATCACTTTTTTTGTGACTTCACAAAAAGCCAAATTTGAAGACACCAATGGTAACGTCTTATTCTCTTATCTATTTTAAATAATACTGGTAGAAGTCGTGTTCGCAGAGGGGCGTGGTTTACATAGCTAGGTAGTTAGTCGACTGGTGCCAAAATTGTACTGCAGTTTGTCAGCAAAGAGGTTTTCCATATTCATCTAAAGCAAATATACTTATACATTTCTGCTTTCATCTGTGTCTGGTGTTAGCTAGTTACTGGCTAGCTAGGTATTCAGCCAGCATGGAACAAACGCGGGGGAAGGGTTGCCCAAAACTCAGATGCAGTTGTCATGTCATTACATCAAGAGACATGCAAAACGGGAGATTCATACAAACTTCTTGACATCATTGATAGTCATGATATATGAACATTGTCTGGCAGACAATATATGTAATGTACCCAGACCGCAACCTGTTTAAGCAAAAATTGTCCAAGATGGACTAGCTAGCTAGCTAGTGCTGTCAATTCCTTTTGGGCTAGCTAAATTATATAGCCAACATTTTGTCTATGCTGATGCTTTTACGATAACCAAACAGTAATTAGTGAAACAATGACAGGATTGGATGTTGTATGCAATTTCTATGTTGTTTGAGTTGCTTTGTCTCAGCACATTGTCCTGACATCATCTCACTGCATCATAAGCCTTTTCAAAGAACTGTCTATCATGGTGAGCTCCCCGCCCACTTAGTCTGTCTTTTCAGTCTTCCTGGGAGTTATCGGGTCAAATATTGTGGGTGATGTTTTAGTCACTCAAAAGGCTAATTTACATAGGAATCAGAATGACTGTTAGGGACTTTTTAAAGCTGTTTGCTGATTGTATCAACTGATTAGAAACTGGGCCCTATGGAGACTCAGTGTGTGGTAGTATTGACCCCTAGACTGTCTGTGTTGTGCTGCCATTCATGACTGTGTGTTGTAGTGAGCAGGAAGTGAATGACCTATAGCTGCTCATATGGTGGAAGGATGGTATGGTCATCCCCATGTCATTAGCTTGTGAAGGGGAGGAAATAAAGGCCTGTTTTTCAATATGGAACCTAATGGATTCATTATAGTTTGAGAGAGTTCAAGCATGGTCTAGCATAAAGAGGTCCTCTGTATCACTGATCTTCAGGAATGCAAAAGGATGGCTGTCAGTTAGTCACCCTCATTGTAGAGATTCTCCTCAGTTGTGTAGGCCAGCCTCCATTGTTTGGCTTAATACATTGTGTCCATGAACCCATTTTGCTGAGAGGACATTTTGTCATCTTCGGTATTGTTAAACTTGGGGTGGTTTTGGTATGAAAATAGTGTGGCACAGGACAATCGGGGTTTTCAGCCTGTTGAACAGCCTGCTCTTGTTTTTAATAGTAGGGAGCCTTGACATCAATATTTGTTTGTTTGGGATGAAGATTACTCTATATTAAAAGATTTGGTGAACCCCCACTTATCAATAAAAATGTTTAATGCCGATGAATGAGAGAGCTGCTCATTGAAGAAACTGTGGTAAAAAATCCAATGATCTTGTCAGATGAGAAAAATGTAGCTTTAAGCTGATAGCAGTAAAATAACTGTCGATGATAGACAGAACCGCAGAGAAAACATTGCGAAACCCTGCTCAGATCAGGTGGGAGAGTGGGACAATATCATGACCAGCGCTCCTCATAGAATGTTTGGAAGTGTTCTGTGTTCCTTTTGCCCTACCACTAAAAACAGAACAGGGGCACTGCAGCAGAGTTGCCTGGGAGAGAAAAAGAAGTGACGTGGCTCTTTTTAAAGATATCTGTTAGTGTAGCTAGACAGTGAAGTACTCCTTTGTAGTTAAAGCTGTGTCATGCTACTCTATAGACTGAGCTCATAGACATTTCACCTAGTTCTTGACATTAACAAACAAGATTTTGTTCTGGGGTTCATTCATAAAAGAATAGAACACATTTAGGTCCACTGGGAAGCTGGCAGTAATAAGCTTCTTTTATTTGACAATGTAAACCTCTTATCTCAGAGGCAAATGATTTACTTGTTTGAGGGAAAGTCAAAAATAGAATGTGTTATTTTAACATGTAGATTCTGCACTGAGGACCAATGGTAGATATTGGCCAAGACTGTCATTATGTGTTAAAGTAACATACTTAATTTACCTAACCTTCATCTGTCTCTTTCCCCTTTCCTGTATCTCAGGTCCCAGAAGTCAGACCTGTCTGTAGCCCTGGAGGACTGCATGGCAGCGCTGGACCTGTTCCTGAGGAATGACTTTGAGGAGGCCCTGTCCAGGCTTCACTGCAGGTGAGAGACCTGGACCCTGATCGTGTGGGTCGACACAAGTGGCTGGTGGTAATACTGTGTCCTAGTTTCACAAACACCAAATAGCACTGGCAAGTAGCATGGTTTCCTGATCAGTTTGTGCTTCACCAACTCCTTTCTTGTTCGTTGTCATGTCATAACCTGGCGACCGGGCTAGGCTGGTGCTACAGTAAAGTGTACACTCTGTGCTCGTTTCATAAACACCATCTCTCCTATTGGACACCCCTTCAGCATTGTGTTCAAAAACACAATTGTCAAGTTTCCTATTACTCTGTGAATTCTCTCTTTCATTATCATGACCTTCTCAACATATAATCCTTTCTCTTCTTTGGCCACTCCCAAATCCCAGTTTCTCTCCAGCCCTCCCTAGTGTGTCTCAATTCTCATCCCCTCAGTGTTACACAACTCAGTGGATATACACTACTTATCTAATCCCTCCCAGTTTCCATGTTGATCTCCTCTTTTAGTTCTGAAATGTACATGGTAGTCTAGTATGAGCATGAAATTAAGGAAATATTTACCCCAAAGGGTAATCTTGGCCAACCTGCCATAGCCCCACCCTCTGGCTCTTACCACGCAAGGCTTGGCATATTCTGTCAGCTGTCACCCTGGGGCTAGGCAATGGGAGTGATGGTAGACCGAGTTCTGTAGGCAGAGCAAAGGTATAGGCATTTAAACTGCCCTCTGGCTTCCTTTGTTTGCTACCGCTGTTCAAAGAAAACCTTTGTGGGAAAAGCCTCCACGTCATCAACATCCTAGTGTGTAATATCAACTAATGCGTCGCTGAGAATAGGTTTAACACGGTATTGTGTGGGAGAACAGTCATAAGAGAAAATCTATTTAAAAAAAAAAAATAACCCATAGAGAAAGCCTGTGGTGCTGAAATAGCAGTGCGTCTCTCTCGCTCTCTCTTGTTCTCCCTCCTTTCCTCTCCTCCGTTCAGGCTTATGTACTGTACTGACACAGTAAGCTGGGCCAGGTATAGTCCAGAATCTCTGCTGCACAGCACACACAGTGGCAGGCTTTCTCCCATATACTAAACCTCTATAATAATGCAGAGTATGTTTATACTGTGGTTTGTCTTTTCATATCACAGAATGCTAAACACAGCAATATATATTTGCTGAAATATACATTTGATCAAACAGCAAGATGATCATAAGCTACTGCATGTTCATAGCGAAAGAGACAAAGGCTTGCAGTTAGATCAGATTTTTTTTAAAGGACGAAGACACTGCAATGACATCAAAACAGACAGCCAGCCTCATGCTTTTAAGCACAGCTTTATATTCGGATTAGACAGTAAGATTCTGCATTGCCTGCTTCTCTCTGAAGCTACTAGCTAGCTGTTCAAACATGCGGACTGGGCAGGAACAGCAGCAGGCCTTAAGTAATTGTCCTGTCCCAGTCAAGTACTTGGTTGTCCCTCCCTCATTCCTAATGAGTGCTTTACACTAGGTGTGGAAGTGTTGATCTAGTATACATTGTAAAAGGTGGGGGAGGGGCTGCTATACTGTACAACATGTACAAATGAAAGACATGTTCAGACAGAGGATGTAGCGTCACCACCTACTGTAGAATGGCTCCGTCTCATTGGCTGGCCACGATTCAGGCTAAAAGGCAGAGACACAATGGATAGCAACTTGCACTATAAATCTTACTACTCTGAAGATGAGAGTAACCAGCTTCTACATTGGTGCTCTCCCCCATTCTAATGCTTTATTCTTCGGGGCTGTGTCAGAGCAATTTGACCACACTTACAAACAACTAAAGTTACCTCATGTTGGCACTCAACGTGAGCGCTGTCAGGTTATGCAATTCACACTGAAACGTGCATGACGAAACGACGAACCTCCCTCCTGCTGGCTGGCTGTTTTTAAGTTGGTGGGTTTTTTTTGTTTGTAGAACATTAGATTAGATTTACCCATGACGGTGAATAAGCTTCAAGAGTCAGGAGTGCAGGCCCCACAGTCACCATCGGCCCTTGTCCTTCTCCGTCTCCACAACAGTCAACAACAGTAGACAGACAGAAGGCAGGCAGCAGGCACAAACATTCCAATTCATGGCCTGTTTTTAACATGCTGCTCTTTTTCCTGACGAAATATCTCCTGATTTTTCTCCCTTTTGAAAAAAAGACACGATATATACAAAAGTATGTGGACACCCCTTCAAATTAGTGGATTCGGCTATTTCAGCCACACCCATTGCTGACAAGTGTATGAAATCGAGCACACAGCCATGCTATCTCCATAGACAAACATTGGCAGTGGAATGGCCTTACTGAAGAGCTCAGTGACTTTCAAGGTGGCACTGTCATAGGATGCTACCTTTCCAACAAGTCAGTTTGTCAAATTTCTGCCCTGCTAGAGCTGCCCCGGTCAATTGTAAGTGCTGTTATTGTGATGTGGAAATGTCTAGGAGCAACAACGGAGTGTGAAATGTGAAATGCCAGGCATGCAGTCATGTGACATTACAGTGAAGAAACTCACCAGCATTGTCCCATCCTGCCACTGACTATGGTGGAACCTGCTGGGAACAAGTCAGACCAGCGCTCCTGGTTGTGGAATGTTAGTGTCACAGTGTGACATTCAGGGAATTCACATAAACCTGTTTCCAAGAAAACATATTGTAACTTAAAGGAGCTGGGAGTTTTTGGTCAGAAAATACATTAAATATACTAAACTCAGCAACGTCGTTTTTTCAGGACCCTGTCTTTTAAAGATAATTCATAAAAATCCAAATAACTTCACAGATCTTCATTCTAAAGGGTTTAAACACTGTTTCCCATGCTTGTTCAATGAACCATAAACAATTAATGAACATGCACCTGTGGAACGGTCGTTAAGACACTAACAGCTTACAGACGGTAGGCAATTAAGGTCACAGTTATGAAAACTTAGGACACTCAAGAGGCCTTTCTTCTGACTCTGAAAAACACAAAAGGAAAGATGCCCAGGGTCCATGCTCATCTGTGTGAACGTGCCTTAGGCATGCTGCAAGGAGGCATGAGGACTGCAGATGTGGCCATGGCAATAAATTGCAATGTCTGTACTGTGAGACGCCTAAGGGAGACAGGACGGACAGCTGATCGTTCTCGCAGTGGCAGACCACTTGTAACAATACCTGCACAGGATCGGTACATCCGAACATCACACCTGCGGGACAGGTACAGGATGGCAACAACAACTGCCAGAGTTACACCAGGAACACACAATACCTCCATCAGTGCTCAGACTGTCCACAATAGGCTGAGAGAGGCTGGACTGAGGCCCGCTTGTAGGCCTGTTGTTAGGCGGGTCCTCACCAGACATCACCGGCAACAACGTCGCCTATGGGCACAAACCCACCATCACTGGACCAGACAGGACTGGCAAAAAGTGCTCTTCACTGACGAGTCGCGGTTTTGTCTCACCAGGGGTGATGGTCGGATTCGGGTTTATTGTCGAAGGAATGAGCGTTACATCAAGGCCTGTACTCTGGAGCGGGATCGATTTGGAGGTGGAGGGTCTGTCATGATCTGGGGCGGTGTGTCACAGCATCATCGGACTGAGCTTGTTGTCATTGCAGGCAATCTCAACGGTGTGCGTTACAGGGAAGACATCCACCTCCCTCATGTGGTACCCTTCCTGCAGGCTCATCCTGACAAGACCCTCCAGCATGACAATGACACCAGCCATACTGCTCATTCTGTGTGTGATTTCATGCAAGACAGGAATGTCAGTGTTCTGCCATGGCCAGCAAAGAGCCCGGATCTCAATCCCATTGAGCACGTCTGGGACCTGTTGGATCGGAGGGTGAGGGCTAGGGCCATTCCCCCCAGAAATGTCCGGGAACTTGCAGGTGCCTTGGTGGAAGAGTGGGGTAACATCTCACAATAAGAACTGGCAAATCTGGTGCAGTCCATGAGGAGATACACTGCAGTACTTAGTATCTGGTGTGGCCACCAGCTGCATTGACTGTTACTTTTGATTTTGACCCCACCCCCTCTTTGTTCAGCGACAAATTATTCAATTTCTGTTAGTCACATGTCTGTGGAACTTGTTCAGTTTATGTCTCAGTTGTTGAATCTTGTTATGGTCATACAAATATTTACATGTGTTAAGTTTTCTGAAAATAAATGCAGTTGACAGTGAGAGGACATTTCTTTTTTTGCTCAGTTTACATATTGAATGTCAATGATTATATACTTATACTTTTACAGTAAGGACATCCATACATGTGCTCCTCCTCTTCATTTGTGTCGAAGACATACAAAGCAATCTTTTTTGTTGAGTCATCTAACTGCATTTTGAGAAGGCAACAATCGCTGCTAAAAATATAGCTCAATATTTCTGTTTCTTTTTTTATTCCTTCACAGAATCAAAGACAGCATGTACCATGCGCTCACATACGCCACCATACTGGAGATGCAGGCCATGATGACCTTTGACCCGGAGCACATCCTGGCAGCGGGTAACACCATGAAGGAGGCTCAGGCAGTATGTCAGCGGTAAGGCTCATTTGTAATGGGTCTACATTCTAAAACGAGATCTTCAAAGTTCTTGTATGCTATTTATTTCCTTTAGGGGCAACAAAATCAAAAACAAATGTTTTGGCTCAGTGGTAAGGCTCCCCTATGATATCTATTCAATCATGAAGAGAGGAACCACATGATCTGATCAAGTGAAACCACTGTGAATCTTGTAACGCGCTTGTGACTAAACAAGACACATTTACCTCAAACTCCTATTATGAAGAACAGCCATATACAGGGGAAATATACTGCTCAAAAAAATAAAGGGAACACTTAAACAACACAATGTAACTCCAAGTCAATCACACTTCTGTGAAATCAAACTGTCCACTTAGGAAGCAACACTGATTGACAATACATTTCACATGCTGTTGTGCTAATGGAATAGACAACAGGTGGAAATTATAGGCAATTAGCAAGACACCCCCAATAAAGGAGTGGTTCTGCAGGTGGTAACCACAGACCACTTCTCAGTTCCTATGCTTCCTGGCTGATGTTTTGGTCACTTTTGAATGCTGGCGGTGCTTTCACTGTAGTGGTAACATGAGACGGAGTCTACAACCCACACAAGTGGCTCAGGTAGTGCAGCTCATCCAGGATGGCACATCAATGCAAGCTGTGGCAAGAAGGTTTGCTGTGCCTGTCAGCGTAGTGTTCAATGATGGAGGCGCTACCAGGAGACAGGCCAGTACATCAGGAGACGTGGAGGAGGCCGTAGGAGGGCAACAACCCAGCAGCAGGACCGCTACCTCCGCCTTTGTGCAAGGAGGAGCACTGCCAGAGCCCTGCAAATGACCTCCAGCAGGCCACAAATGTGCATGTGTCTGCTCAAACGGTCAGAAACAGACTCCATGAGGGTGGTATGAGGGCCCGACGTCCACAGGTGGGGGTTGTGCTTACAGCCCAACACCGTGCAGGACGTTTGGCATTTGCCAGAGAACACCAAGATTGGCAAATTCGCCACTGGCGCCCTGTGCTCTTCACAGATGAAAGCAGGTTCACACTGAGCACATGTGACAGTCTGGAGACGCCGTGGAGAACGTTCTGCTGCCTGCAACATCCTCCAGCATGACCGGTTTGGCGGTGGGTCAGTCATGGTGTGGGGTGGCATTTCTTTGGGGGGCCGCACAGCCCTCCATGTGCTCGCCAGAGGTAGCCTGACTGCCATTAGGTACCGAGATGAGATCCTCAGACCCCTTGTGAGACCATATGCTGGTGCGGTTGGCCATGGGTTCCTCCTAATGCAAGACAATGCTAGACCTCATGTGGCTGGAGTGTGTCAGTAGTTCCTGCAAGAGGAAGGCATTGATGCTATGGACTGGCCCACCCGTTCCCCAGACCTGAATCCAATTGAGCACATCTGGGACATCATGTCTCGCTCCATCCACCAACGCCACGTTGCACCACAGACTGTCCAGGAGTTGGCGGATGCTTTAGTCCAGGTCTGGGAGGAGATCCATCAGGAGACCATCCGCCACCTCATCAGGAGCATGCCCAGGCGTTGTAGGGAGGTCATACAGGCACATGGAGGCCACACACACTACTGAGCCTCATTTTGACTTGTTTTAAGGACATTACATCAAAGTTGGATCAGCCTGTAGTGTGGTTTTCCACTTTAATTTTGAGTGTGACTCCAAATCCAGACCTCCATGGGTTGATAAATTGGATTTCCATTGATTATTTTTGTGTGATTTTGTTGTCAGCACATTCAACTATGTAAAGATAAAAGTATTTAATAAGATTATTTCATTCATTCAGCTAGGATGTGTTATTTTAGTGTTCCCTTTATTTTTTTGAGCAGTGTATATTTGGCTCTGGATGAACCCCGGCCATTCCAGTGGGGAGAACCTCTGGCTGTTTTGGGAGATGTTCATCCTGGTCTGTGGTGGCTGGTTAGCTGTTCTGACATGATCACAGAGCAAATATCACCCAGGTCCTATCAGATCTCGCTGGCTGGTGGTATTTCAGAGCGGCCTGTAACAGTGAGTGTGTGAAAATGTCCTATATGGATACGCCTGTCCAAATGGTGGGACACACACACACACACAAACTCCCAGACTGGGCCTGCCACACCGCCTGAGAACCTTGGGGGGGTCAGAGGAACCCCATAACCGGGACCCTGTGCTATTGTAAGAGACGCTCTACATCTTATCTACACAAGCCATAAAATGTGTCTGGGCCACACTGATTTGCATGAAGAGTAGATATCTACGCAAATACAACTTTTACAGGAGGATTAACATTATCCCACGGGTCACTGATCAGCAGTGGTTACAGTAAACCACTCGTTATATGCTTGTATCTCCCTTAATCCATATCATGTAATTCCCAATACTGAAACCTGATCTTAGTTGGCCATACTGTCGGTCAATGTCTGTCAATGAATGTGGTTACCACATGTCACCGTTTTTCGATATCCAAGCACATGAATGTGTTGAATTCCAAGTTTCTTAGCTCACACATCCACAGACTGGTGTTGAATTGTTGTGGACCAACTCTGCTATGTCTGTCTCATCCAACACTCTAATGTTGGATTTCGTGTGTAATAGTGTAATTAAGTTCTGTATGTAATCTCTCCCAGGTTCCGCAAGAAGTCAACCTTTAGCAACAGAAACTTCACAGAAGGTTAGAACATTCTAACTTCAGTACACACTAAGACACAGACCACAAGCCTCTTATCTTATCACTCTTATCACTAGTGGGAATTGAAAAATAGTTTTTATTGCTTTGTATTCCTAAATAAATAAAACCCTGCTACTGTAAAATATACTTTGTTTTTTGAGAGATGTTTTAATTTAATACATTTACTTTTTAGCAGACGCTCTTATCCAGAGCGACTATGGGTGCCTTGCACAAGGGAACATCAACAGATTGTATTTCTCACCTCGTAAACTCGGGGATTCAAACTACTGACTTTTCAGTTACTGGCCCAACGCTCTTAACCACTATTACACCTTGATGGTTGTTCAGTTCTTGAGAATACAGTTTAAAATGTGTTTCTTGTCTGTGGGTTTACTGTGCAGCCTCCTGCTGATGTGATGGTTTGAGGATGTCAGGAGATAATTGTGCTGTCATTTTCACCTCAGAGGAACTCCATGCTGAAGTGTGCTATGCAGAATGTCTCCTGCAGAGGGCAGCACTCACCTTCCTTCAGGTAACCCACTGCTACCACATCACCCACTGACACTCACTATCTCTTTGCAGCACTGATACAGATGTTCAAGTTTGTTGTGCATTTATGATATTGAAATTGTTCTTTCCCCCTGTTTCTGTAGGATGAAAGCATGATCAGTTTCATCAAAGGAGGAATCAAAGTGAGGAATAGCTACCAGACGTATAAGTAAGCAGTCTTGATGTAGTGTATGGCCTTTATAGTGCGTTTCCCTAATGTCTCAACTCGTACAATTTTTTTTACCCCTTTTCATGATATCTAATTGGTAGTTACGATGTTGTCTCGTCGCTGCAACACCCCAACGAGCTCCAAGGTCGAGTCATGCGTCCCCCGAAATTTTACCCACCAAGCCGCGCTGCTTCTTATCACACCTGCTCGCTTAACCCGGAAGCCAGCCGCACCAATGTGTCGGAGGAAACACCATTCAACTGACAACTGAAGTCAGGCGCACGGCCCGACACAAGGAGTCGCTAGAGCGCGATGAGCCAATCGTTTGCCGCCTATAGGGCTCCTGGTCACAGCCGGCTGTGACGCAGCCTGGGATTGAAGGCGCCACTCGGGAGGCCCCTCTCAACTCATACTGTAGTAAAGAATGTACATCTGTATTTCAGAGAGCTTCATACGGTCCTCCAGTCCTCTACCTACGTCCATGGTGACAATCATGGGCATTTTGAAGGCGGGGTCAAGCTTGGAGTAGGAGCCTTCAACTTGGTGAGGGAACTGCTTCATGTCGATAATGTTTGTGGTCCAGTTTGCTGGACTGGTAGATTGTGTAGAAGGACCTTTTTGGTGTGAGGGTTATATAACTCGGTGTAACTCAACACATTGCCCTGATTGGTACAATATGTAATTGTGTCGGTCTCATCTTCTCACTCTTCCACTCCTATGTTCTTGGGTTGTGTACAGATGATCTCCATGCTGCCCACACGGACCCTCAGGTTGCTGGAGTTTGTTGGTTTCTCTGGAAATAAGGTAGGTTTCCTACTGTTAACCTGTTGGCCTTGAGATGACAAGTGTGAAATGTTGAGCTGGACTGGGCTGGATGGACTGTGCTAAGTCCGCGGTGTCCTGCGGTGTGTGTGTGTCTGCAGGAGTTTGGCTTGCAGCAGCTGACGGAGGGCTCTGCTGGGCAGACTTTCAGGTCCTTCCTGTGTAACATGCTGCTTCTCTGCTACCACACCTTCATGAGCTTCATCTTGGGTGAGAGACAGGTTGATGTTACCACACATCAAACGTTACCGCACTGACCTTTTCAACTCCCAAAACAAGCCTTATAGCAGGGGTGGGCAAAGTTTTTGGCTCGAGGGCCACATCGGGATTTTGAAATTCAACGTAGGGACGCATTTTTTGGGGGACCAATTGTTTGTTAGAATCAAATTTGCGGGGGCCTCCCGAGTAGCGCAGCGGTCTATGGCACTGCATCGCAGTGTTTGAGGCATCACTACAGACCCGGGTTCGATCCCAGGCTGTTTCACAGCTGGCCGTGACAGGAAGACCCATGAGGCGGCGCACAATTGGCCTAGCATCGTCCGGTTTAGGAGAGAGTTTGGCAGGCCGAGATTTCCTTCTCCCATCGAGCTCTAGCGACTCCTGTGGCGGGCCAGGCGCATGCACGCTGACACGGTTGCCAGTTGTACAGTGTTTCCTCTGACACATTGGTGCAGCTGGCTTCCGGGTGAAGCGGGCATTGTGTCAAGAAGCTGTGCGGCTTGGTTGGGTTGTGTTTCGGAGGACGGACGTCTCTCGCCCTTAGCCTCTCCCGAGTCCGTATGGGAGTTGCAGCGATGGGACAAGACTGTAACTACCAATTGTAAACCACAAAATTGGGGAGAAAAAAGGGGTAAAAAAAAAAAGTTCACTAAAAATAAATACTTAAAAAATATAAATAATATATGTCTCGCGGGCCAGATTGAAGTGCCCGGACAGACTAAACGAACATTAAACAACATTGTCTTTTTCTTCTCGCGGCTTGCAGGCACGGGGGAGGGGGATGTGGAGGATGCTGAGAAACTGCTTCAGCCCTATCTCAAACAGTATCCTAAGGTCAGTGAGGACATTTGTATAATTTATAGCAGTAGAGTAAAATCATATTCCAATTGTATTGGTTTTGTGAAATATTGTGAATTATTTGGTGCATAGGCCTGTACAGACACTCATTCCCATCAAAACAGTTTACAGTGAAACAGTGTGTTCTATACCTGTGTTGTTTTAAGGGATCTATCTTCTTGTTCTTCGCTGGTCGAATAGAGGTTATCAAAGGAAACCTGGATGCTGTGAGTGTGGATCAATGATTTTGACTACTACCAAAATTATTTTCTGTTTAGACTACAAACCATCCCTTTTCATGTGTGTGTATTTGTGTGTACCAGGCTATAGAGCGCTTTGAGGAGTGCTGTGAAGCTCAGCAACAGTGGAAGCAGTTCCATCACATGTGCTACTGGGAGCTGATGTGGTGTTTCACATACAAGAGACATTGGAAGATGGCCTACTTCTACGCTGATCTGCTCAGCAAAGAGAATGCATGGTCCAAGGTGGGACATTCTGCAGTTATTGTATTTTGCATATCAGTACTATATAGTCAAGTCTGAAGGACATAACATCTGTTTCAGTACAGTAATGGTTGCATTATCTCGAAGGCACATGCGACAAAGTCTTAACAGAATATAGATTAGCTTGTTTTACAGCTTTTAATGTATTCCACTTAGTCTCTAGAGGGCCAAATTGATGATGATGCCTAAGGAGTAGTAGTAGTAGTTTCAGTAGTAATACATGCACATTTCCCTCCAGGCAACATATGCCTATATGAAAGGTGCCTACCTCAGCATGCTGACCAGGGACGAATGCCAACCATTCCGGGAGAGCGAGGTAGTGCTGTTCAGGTAGGTCACTGCAATATACAAACCCCTGTGTCACCATAATGCTTTGTACTCTATTTATTTCATTCTACCCAGGGTTCTTGTATAATCAAGTCATTCTATCCAAATGAATCAATATGTTATATGTATCCATTGTCTATCCATTCCAGGCAGGTACATGGGCTTAAGCAGAAAATAGCTGGAAAGTCTTTGCCAACTGAGAAGTTTGCCATCCGAAAAGCCCGTCGTTACCTGACCGAGAACCCGATAACGCTCCCTGCACCTCCTCTGGTCAGTACTGCATGGTTTGACAGCATGTTCCCTATTACATTGTAATTATAGTGTAATAAAACACTACTATTATCTATGTGTGGATTACTGTGACACCTGTTGGCCTTGTCTGTCCTCTGCAGGAGATGATGTACATCTGGAACGGCTACACAGTCATCGGTAAACACAAAGACCTCACGGAGGGCATGCTGAAAACACTGGACGAGGCACAGGCAAAACTCGACAATAGCCCAAGTAAGTAACACAAACGTAGGTCAACCTGGAGAGTTGATACTGCCTCTACACATTCATTTAGGAACAGCATTAATGATTGGATTCAGACAACTCCTTATCTCGTTATTATCATGTTTAGCAACACTGTTTAGTAGAGTTTTGTGATGGGGCTTGATTGTTGTACGTTGTTTTCCGAAGGGACAGAGTTCTCCATAGACGACCAGTGTTTGGTGAGCCTGCTTAGGGGTCTGTGTCTGAAGCACCTGGGACACCAGGAGGAGGCTGAGGCCTACTTCACCCTGGTCCTTTGCAAGTGAGCGCCACACACACACAGTCGCGCACACTCATCTTTTCACAATATGATAGTGGAAGAGACCTACTCTTTTACTATTCCTTATAAGTTTAGCAATTACCTCCTTTCTTGTTTCAATCCTGATCTCTGTTGTATTTTTTTCTTGTCAGTGAAACACAGATCAAGTTTGATCACTACTTGGTTCCCAATGCACTGCTTGAGCACGGGCTGCTGTGTCTGGAACAAGGGAGGAAGGAGGAGGGCATCAAACTACTGGAGACGGCCAAGTGAGTGTCTTGGTCCTTACACAACATAATTATCTCTACCCATCGCAATACAATAGTTCATTGAAATTCTGAAACCTGTCTTTTTTACAAGAATTCTATTAGTATCTAAAGTAAAATCATCTGGCCAGGCTTTTTCATTGTTTCCCTATATTTACAGGCAAAATTACAAAAACTACTCCATGGAATCGCGGACACATTTCCGAATCCAGGCTGCTTTGCATAAGGCCAAGGCCACAGGAGAGAATGGGATTCACACCATGCCCTCCAGCCCGTAGCTGGTGTGGGAGAAACGGGGCCAATGCCCAGCCATCCCACAGTGCACAGCCCAACGCCGCAGGGATGAGGCAGAGTACCAAACCAGCAACAAGCATAAGACTGGCCAGCCACCGAGCTCTAAGAAAGACCCCCAACACTACACAAGCATAATGTACACTGAAAGGTCAAAAGCATACAGACAATAGTATTTACTCAGACAAAGAAAATATACGCAATATATAGAAAATACCACACTGCAGGATGGAGATGTACAGGGTTTCATCAGTCTATTGCAAACACCTATGGTTAGATACCCATGCCTGAATGTTCACCCTCCAGCATAAATACATACATTCGCTGGTAAACATGTCTTTTCACACCTGTCACAGGGGGTTTTGCAACATATTTGAGTGGTTAAAGGTATTCTCATAGGTTTTTCCCTCTGCTCGGAGTTAATGGCTAAAAGCACTGTGGCCAATCTTGGACAATGTCTGTCTTGTTGACCGTGTTCTACTGCAGATAACCTCCTGCCCTAAGGCCTTTATCTCTGTGCTTCTACAACTGGTTTTATTTGTATATTTCAATTTTCACCCTGAACAGCTCAATGGAAGTTTTGGCACATTGGATCAACTGAACCACTTTCTGGGAAGGAATGCATGACCAGTCCAACTGAATGTTTGTGGATATAGTGCCCACTGACATCTGCACAAAGTTAAATCATCCAGCCACACAAACACATTGCAGGAATGCACGTGTGATGGTAAGGGGTTATTTTGTCTGTTTATTTATTAACTGCAATGGCACCTTTTACAAAATTGTCCTGTTTTAAGTGGACCGATGAATGTGTCTTTTAGAAAGGCAGGCTCCTTCCTTGTTCTCTACATGTGGACACAATCCAACAGTACTTGAGCTCAAACAAACAAGTCTTTCAGATTGACACAGGAAAGCCAGGCTGCCAGTTTCATCTGTAGTGAGTGAAGTGTTGACAACCACAAGAGCCTTCCATATATAAATATACAGCTCAGACATCAACATAGACAAGAATGGCTTACAGGGAGTTGTTGTACATTAACAGTAGTGGAAAAAGTACAAGTGACAATACCTTAATTGAAAATAACTCAAGTGAAAGTCAGCAAAATACTACTTGAGTATAAAAGCCAAAAATGTAACTGGTTTAAAATTGACCTAAGTACAGTGGTGGATAAAGTACTCAATTGTCATTCTTGAGTAAAAGTAAATGCTACACATCAAATAACTTGTATTAAGCAAACCAGATGACACCATTTTCTTACGGACAGCCAGGGGCACACTCCCAACAGTCAGAGATAATTTACAAACGCAGTATTTGTGTTTAGTGATTCCGCCAGTAGGGATGACAATGGGTTATATTGATAGGTGCGTGAATTGGACCATATTGCTGTCCTGCCTGAGCATTCAAAATGTAACGAGTACTTTTGGGTGTCAGGGGAAATGTATGAAGTAAAAAGTATATATTTTCTTTAGGAATATAGTGGAATAAAAGCTGTCAAAAATATAAATATTCAAGTACGTATACCCCAAAAAGTAGTTCTAAAAAATATTTTTACTTAGTTACTTTACACCACTGTAAATTAAATAGTTACGTTCTTGTGTAATTAATTATCTAATAAACTGTATATGTTATTTGTGATTAGAAAAAGGGTTACCTTTTTTCATGTTCTATGATTATTTAATCTCTATTTACAAAAAAATAAGTATCCAAACCCAGGCATTAGAGTGGTGTCTTGAGTTTAAATGTTGGAATTAGAGCTGATTTAGCTGTTCATTCTTAGAATAAGGTTTGCTGTAAAAGCAATTTAAATTTCTCTAAAGGGTGAAGGAAATGTATAAATAGATTTTTTTTAAATATAGAGATTATCTTAGTTTGAGATATTCTAATGATTAGGTCATACATTTTCTTGTTTTGTTCCATTGTTTTCTTTGTACTATTTATGTCAGTAAATTCAATCTTATTGGCTCTGTGATGAGGTCAGAATATGATATGGGGCATGGCTACTGAGCAGATTGACATTCCTGGACCTGTACATACTAAATGTTTGTTTTGTAATTTAAGATTAAATTATGAAATAAGTCACTCAAATTGGGTCTGATTAGTTTTTTTTACTCTTGTACAACCCATTTGCTTTTGGATAACTGGATGAACTGCACTCCGAACACCAAGCTGCTGTCTGGATTTCAAATGTACTATTGTTTGTGATAGTCCATAATTTTGTCTTTAATGTAATGGTATCAAGTCAAAACTGCCATACTAGGCAGCCACGAACCAACCACGACATGTACTGTATAGGGCACATTCAACTGACCCCCCCCCCCCCCCCCCCCTCAACAAAAACACATAATATAGGCCTTTTATACCACTTACTACTACTACTACTACGCAGTTCAGTTGAATGTGGTTTATACAGCACATGTCGTGGTTGGTTCCTGGCTGCCTAGTTTCTTCGTTCCTTGATGCTGTTACATTGCAGACGCAGTTATGCTGAAGAAAACTACCATCAAACAACTATCTGTACTTAGCTACATACTTGTCAAATTGTAATTCAACACAATTTTAACAACACAGCAATATTATTTTAACAACCATCTGATTGGTGGGATGGTGGAGTAGCTTGCTTAATATAGATCGCAGTTGATTGGTCCATGCATCAAGGGGCGGTGTTTCATGTTCTATGGGCTGGAAAGCCCCTTTCAGAGGGTCTTCAAATCTAAAAAGGAAGTGTTGTTTGTAGGACATGAATGATTAAGTTTGTTCAACTTGAGCATAGGCGTTGTGAGAGTTCTAGCTAATGAATAGCCTAACTTAGCAGGCGTAAAATAAACAAACAATCTCAATCATATTTAGATGGTCGTCCGCGCCAGGGTATCAATCAGCTTGCCTGGCTCTTTGTGTGCGCATGTTTTGTTTGTGTTGAACAAGAACAGTTCTCGTGGCTTGTTAGATGATTTGCAATGTGTTAATGTCAATAAGATTACATAGTGCATACGGTGCTTATTTTTACTGAAAGGTTAGGGAAAGTGGCCTGTAGACGTTGCAAAGTGACAAATAAATAAGGAGTTTGAAGAGGAGATGGGAAATTGTCTAAAATCTCCAACCTCGGATGACATTTCCTTGCTTCATGAATCACAATCGGATAGAGCTAGTTATGGTGACGGGGCAGATACAGACCAGGAACCACCGCCACCATACCAGGTAGGTCACCCGGATTAGCCAGCGACGTTAGCTAATAATGTAACGTTAGCTACAGTACTGGTTTGCTCGCTAGCTAAGGTTCAACATGCAAAGGAACGTGGCGCTTGCAGCTGGCTACCAAAGTAAATACAAATAGCATGCTATAGCTTGCCAGCCAGTTATGTTTTTCAGATGTTCACGTAAACAAACAGTCATAATCAGCTGACTTTGGGAGATATGGCAGGTATATACAGCTTTACATTGTTTATCAATGCTGCACACAGCCATAAACTACCTGTTCTATTGCAGTGTCATCGTTGTTCTTGTTATATTTCTACAGGGATAGAGTGCCATAAATTGACTGTTGCTGCAGCCTTTATTTTTATCAGACCATCATGTCGTCCTCCATTAGAGAGCGTAGCGTCATCGTGATCACATAGTACTGACTCAAAAGGGACTCATACAATGCAAAGTTATCTAGTTATGCATTTTATGAAAACAGGTTAGTATTTATACACTACAGCAAAAAGAGACTGGAGCTGCTCATACTGCTGGAATGCAGTTTAAGTGTTGAGGGAGAGACAAGACAAAGGCAGGCTTTTTTTGTATATCTTTTGTTGTTGCTCAAGGGAGAGTAACAGTATACCAGATATAGACCTAGACCAAAAACTACAGAAGCTCCCATCTTTGCTTTTGGCACAATTAAAGAAAGATGAAATCAAAAGCAGAATGATCATCAGAACCTGTAAGCTTCCTGGTACAGACAATGGCAACAGCCTACATTGGAGAACACAGATTGAACTATTGTGCCAATGAGAAAACAGCACAGTCTTGGTGCTCCCTCATTTTTTTGTGACAATATTTTCCTTCCCAAATCTTGATTCCTTTTCTGTAATTCGGACCTGTTATGTTAGACTTTAGCTGGGAAGGAATGAGTGTCAGCAGGTTAATGGCCCATCTCAAATGAGAAGATAAGCAGGTTATGCACAGAACTTGAGAACTGGAGGGCCCCCTGCCTGAACCCTTCCAGTAAAGCTATCCCATGTCCGTGGCTGACACGGGCCATGGCTTGCCTTACCAAACTATTACAAGACTGTACGACACACATATGGTAAAAGATAATATAAAGTCAAATCATACACAGATTGCATGATGATGCATACCAATTCCCAACCCTGTTCAATAAGTAATTTTCCTTGTAACTTATCGGTTTAGATTTTCCACGAACCTACATTTAGAATATCTCTTTGTTCTTTAAAAATTGACATTCCAAACAACTTACCATCCAACAGGTAGAACCTACGGCTCACACACATCGCACCGAATGTGGAGCTAGCATTCGTCTGCCGATCTTTCAGCACGCTGTGGTTTAGGGACAACCTGCTGTAGACTTCTGACATTTTTTCACACGATTATACATGTAAAATCGGCGCACACACTGTTTGCACATTACATTGAGGTGCTAAGTACTCTCGGTCAGCAAACGCCATTGGTGTGTCTGAGCCCAAAAGTTGACTTCCTATGTCAACGTTATAAGGGAGTACAGAACCTAATAAAAAATGACTTCTTTATGTCACCAAAATGCAAAGACCTACAATAACCATGAGACTACTTAAAAGCCAAGGGAATACAGCCTCTTAACCAGTGGCATCTGTCCAGATTAGACTTTATAATAATACAATAGTAAACAAGCAAAATAAATTACATTACGTAGCACAGAAATGCAGATTTACACAAACCCCAGATCCTGTGTTTTTCTGATGGAAACCACCAGCAGCCACTCGCTTTTTCTCAGGATTTCTCTGTGTTTACTTGAGTCCCTTGGGTCCAGGATCAGGAATTAATGAAAAAGGGCTGGAATTCAACAGTCTGGAGCTGTTTTCCTGTAACAGATTGGCAGGCAGCGTTGTGCAATATCCTGGTTATATAGCTGAGGCGCTTGTTGGATTTTTCAACATTAAGAAGCTTGTTTGAACCTAGGGTTGGGCGATATCTCAGTTATTTTTTTAACTTATGGGTGATTCACAATATCTAAAAATAAATAGAATATTTTCGAATTAAGCTTGGTTGACAAATTAAGGTCAAATACACTGCATTTCAAACAGTCAGCAATAATTGAATGAATTCAGGGTTTGGGAATTCATACCTAGGCTAAAATATATATATATATATAAGCCTTCCACAACTATGAGACCCACTAATAATTTAATTATTTTATAAAAAATAGTTTAACCTGTTTTTTTGCTATAATCACTCTATGAAAATGCTTTTTTGTTACAAATTTAACCAGAACCATGAATAATGCACATTCACTAATAATGACGAACTTCTTGTAGCAGGTATTATAGAAAATGAACACAGATCTCATAAACAATCTCTCACGCACAGGCCTATGTGCTAGTGAGTAGCCAGCTAATCTTTATATTTCAAGTTTAGCCAACTTGGATATATTTGCTAACAAGGTAGAACAGTTGAATTGTTATGAACACACCCTTCTGTCCATCTCCAACTGTTTGAACAGCATGCTGGCCCGTCCACTTTGTTCAGATGATGAAATCAAGTGATCTACCTTATTTCTCAGAATGAGAATGAGTTGCCAATTCCTTACATAGTGTTTTATGCTTATTGTACATTTATAAAAGACCAGAGAGCTAGTATAACAGTCTTTGTCGAAAATTCTGCTATCGGTACATGGTACCTCAATACCACGTGAGACAAACTGAACATTAATTTTCGAGATTCAATGTTCATTGATACTCCCCTTTTAGTAATGTCTGCTCTGCGTGCAATTTGAGGAGTTGAAACATAACCTTTATAACAATATTCATTTTAACTTCTCTATTACAGTAAAATAATGTCTCAATGACTTTCGGTGTTCATATGACCGATTCTGTTGGACCAAACCTCAAATGCAAACAGCGAGTTGAAACCGCTTGTCGGAGAGGAAGGAGTGATCTCTCATCTTTGTTGTTGTGAGTGGCAGAGGGAGGGGATTGAGGGGGGGGTGTGAATGGGAAGATGCACACAGCCAGAGAGGAATAGGTGAAGCGAGAGGTTTCACTCTCGCCAAAATCTGTCCAAAATAACACCAATGCATTTCAGTGGACCTAAGTTTGTTTTTGGACCTAAGTTTGTTTTTGGACCTAAGTTTGTTTTTGGACCTAAGCTTGTTGCCTGCCTTCCGCCATTGGGACAACAACTCCCATTGTTAGGGCGTAGACATGAGCGTCTCGTTATTATATACTGATCTCTGGTGTAAATGGGAAGGTGCACAAAGCACAGAAGGAGCAAAGGAGATGAGACGACATAAGAACAAGCGGACATAAACACTCATAAAAACATAATAAAAAAAGAAATAGATTCTTGCTATACAGGTTTTTGTAATATCGCGCAAAAACAAACATTGGAATGATTTCTATATATCATCCAGCCCTATTTGAACCACGGCTTGAACAAAGGATGGCCAGAGACCTTCTTTAGAGCATGCATCATTTCCAATCAAGACGCTTGCCTTGGGCGCTCGCTGGACATATTCAATCTCTCCCTATCTCAGTCTGCTGTCCCCACATGCTTCAAGATGGCCACCATTGTTCCTGTACCCAGAATGCAAACGTAACTGAACTAAATAACTAACGCCCCTTAGCATTCACTTCTGTCATCATGAAGTGCTTTGAGAGACTAGTCAAGGATCATATCACCTCCACCTTACCTGTCACCCTAGACCCACTTCAATTTGCTTACAGCCCCAATAGGTCCACAGACGATGGAATCGCCATCACACTGCGCACTGCCATATCCCATCTGGACAAGAGGAATACGGCAGGTAGCCTAGTGGTTAGAGCGTTGGGCCAGTAACCGAAAGGTTGCTAGATCGAGTCCCAAGGTTAAAATCTGTCGTTCTGCCCCTGAACAAGGCAGTTAACCCACTGTTCCTAGGCCGTCGTTGTAAATAAGAATTTGTTCTTAACTGACTTGCCTAGTTAAATAAAGGTTAAATAAATGTAAAAAATAATACTTAATATAAGAATGCTGTTCATTGACTATAGCTCAGCATTCAACACCATAGTTCCCTCCAAGCTCATCATTAAGCTTGAGGCCCTGGATCTCAACCCCGCCCTGTCCAATTGGGTCCTGGACTTCCTGACGGACCAACCCCAGGTGGGGAAGGTAGGAAACAACACCTTCGCTGATCCTCAACACTGGGGCCCCACAAGGGTGTGTGCTCAGCCCCCTCCTGTACTCCCTGTTCACCCATGACTGCGTGGCCAAGCACGCCTCCAACTCAATCATCAAGTTTTCAGATGACACAACAGTTGTAGGCTTGATTACCAACAACGACGAGACGGCCTACAGGGAAGAGGTGAGGGCACTCGGAGTGTGGTGTCAGGAAAGTAACCTCTCACTCAACGTCAACAAAACAAAGGAGATGATCGTGGACTTCAGGAAACAGCAGAGGGAGCACACCCCATCCACATCGACGGGACAGTAGTGGAGAAGGTGGAAAGCTTGAAGTTCCTCGGTGTACACATCACGGACAAACTGAAATGGTACACCCACACAGACAGTGTGGTGAAGAAGGCACAGCAGCGCCTCTTCAACCTCAGGAGGCTAAAGAAATTTGGCTTGTCACCAAAAACACTCTCAAACTTTTACAGATGCACAATTTAGAGCATCCTGTCGGGCTGTATCACCGCCTGGTACAGCAACTGCACCGCCCACAGCCGCAGGGCTCTCCAGAGGGTGGTGCGGTCTGCACAACACATCACCGGGGGCAAACTACCTGCCCTCCAGGACACCTACACCACCCGATGTCACAGTAAGGCCAAAAAGATCATCAAGGACAACAACCACCCGAGCCACTGTCTGTTCACCCCGCTATCATCCAGAAGGCGAGGTCAGTACAGGTGCATCAAAGCGGGGACCGAGAGACTGAAAAACAGCTTCTATCTAAAGGCCATCAGACTGTTAAACAGCCATCACCAGCACAAAGAAGCTGCTGCCTACATACAGACCTGAAATCATTGGCCACTTTAATAAATGCAACACTAGTCACTTTAATAATATTTACATATCTTGCATTACTCATCTCATATGTATATACTGTATTCTGCATCTTAGCCTATGCCGCTCTGTCATTGCTCATCCATATATTTATATTCTTATTCCATTCCTTTACATAGATTTGTGTGTATTAGGTATTTGTTGTGGAATTGTTAGATATTGCTGCACAGTCGGAACTAGAAGCACAAGCTTTTCGTTACACATAGTCAGCAGATGTTATTGCAACTGTATGTGATCAATGAGATTTGATTTGAAGCATTTTCGATAGTGTTTTCTTCTCTTAAACAGAGACCTGTCCATGCTTGGTATGTTTGGACAGCCTTGGAGCTGCACGTCTCTTAGCTATTTTCATTAAACTACTGCACAATTTCTCTAAGTTACAAATGCAAATATCTATAATCATCAAACCTTCAGAGTAGAAGCTGCCAACGTTCACAAATGAGCCTTTACAACATTTTTGCCTACAATAATCTCAGGCAGTTTACTCTTACTCTGCGGTCTGTTGTGGGAGGGAGGGAGGGAGGGGTGTGCAAAGTGAGTGGTAATTTGGAAAGCAGCTGGCGAGTGTGCTGACTCATCGCTGTCTGACTCGGCCAGTGGAGAGGGTGATAGGATTGGGCCAGAGTGAAAAGCAGGTCCCGTCACTGTAGCTACAGTCATCAGGTTCCCTGGCATGACTGTGGCACTGGTTATCCCTCACCCAATGACAGAGCAGAGGCCCTGTTTTATTAATCATATTCAGTCTAGCACAAAGGCCATTATCCTGTTGTCAGTGTTTTATGGTCAGACCTCATTGGCTCGAACATCTTGCAGACATTATAAGGCTGCCTGCCTGTCCCTGGCTGTGTATGCCAGGGCTGGAGGCAAGAGAATGATCTAAGACTCACCAGCAGCGTGTGCTGCCCTGGACTGAGAACTAACACTAAATCTCCCCTCAAAGGTGTCATGAGGCCTGGAGGGAACAGAGGAAAAAGCAGTAGAGGCAAAAGGAGGAGAGAACATGTATCACAGACACTTCTCTGGTGATTGGAAGTCTTGTCAGCGTTTGCTTTGAGCCGGCGAGCCCAGTTCGGACTGTGAAGAGGAAGTTTTCTTTGGAGGGGCCGTCTAATGAGCTGTCAGACCTGCTGCAGGAGGGAGAGAAAGGTGTGAGAGTTAGGGAAGAGGGGAAAGGAATGAAAATAGCAAAAACAAAGCTTTGAGCGGCATAGATGCTGACTTCACAATGTCTAAGGTGCTCACCTTCACACAAATGTAACAATGGTGAAAGGAAAATTAAAAATTCATGATTTAAAATGCATACCCAAGGTCATAATTCTTTACCAGTGAATTCCCCAGATGTGTTTTTGTGTGGCGCTGCTCTGTTGTGGCACCGGAAGGGATTGCTGCTGTTTTACGGGCTCCTAACCAACTGTGCTAAAATGGTATTTATTATGATACATTTTTTTTGCATTGTTTGTAACTTATTTTGTCCATAATGTTGCTGCTACTGTCTCTTATGACCGAAAAGAGCTTCTGGACATCAGAACAGCGACTACTCGCCTCGAATTGGAACTGGACGAAGATTTTTCTTTAACGAGTCCAACGTGCAGGATCTACGATTAAGACTATCCTACCAACGGGACATTAACCTCTCTTGGGGAGTTGGGACGCTACCGTCCCACCCACGGTTCACAGTATTCAACAGCCAGTGAAAAATCTGAGCGCCAAATTCAAAACCACAAAATGTCATAATTCAAAGTTCCCAAACATACGACTATTTTACACCATTTTAAAGATACATGTCTCCTTAATGTAACCACATTGTCCGATTTCAATAAGGCTTTACGGCGAAAGCATAAAGTTAGATTTATGTTAGGACAGTTCCAACACAAGAAAAACCACAGCCATTTTCCTAGCAAGGACAGGCGTCACAAAAACCAGAAAACCAGCAAAAATTATGCACTAACCTTTGACTATCTTCATCAATGACACTCCTAGGACATCATGTTACACAATACATGCATTTTTTTGTTCGATCAAGTTGATATTTATATCCAAAAACAGCATTTTACATTGGCGCGTGATGTTCAGAAAATATTTTGCCTCCAATACTGCCGGTGAATCAGCACAACAATTTACTAAAATACTCATCATAAACGTTGATAAAATATTAAACTGTTATTCAAAGAATTATAGATGAACATCTCCTTTATGCAACCGCTGTGACAGATTTCAAAAAAGCTTCACGGGGAAAGCACACTTTGCAATAATCTGAATGCTGCGCTCAGAAAAACACATCATGCAATACAGATACCCGCCATTTTGGAGTCATCTAAAATCATAAATAGCATTAGAAATATTCACTTACCTTTGATGATCTTCGTCAGAAGGCACTTCCAGGAATCCCAGGTCCACAATAAAAGTTGTTTTGTTCCATAAAGTCCATAATTTATGTCCAAATACCTCCTTGTTGTTTGCGCGTTCAGTAAGCTACTCCAAGTGTAGGAAGTGCGGCAAAATGTCAAGACGAAAAGTCAAAAAAAGTTATATTTACGTTCGTTCAAACATGTCAAACGTTGTATAGCATCAGTCTTTAGGGCCTTTTTAACTTAGAACTTCAATAATATTCCAACCGGACGATTCCAATGTCTTGAAAAACGTTTTGGAACACAGCTACCCCTCACGTGAATGCGCGCCAATGAACTCATGTGCTTTCCTTTGTTCGCTCTCTGTTCACCATAGACGCCTCAAACAACTTTCTAAAGACTGTTGACATCTAGTGGAAGCCTTAGGAAGTGCAAAATGAACCCTAAGTCACTGTGTGTTGGATAGGCAATGACTTGAAAGGACTACAAGCACCAGATTTCCCACTTCCTGGTTTGATTTTTCTCAGGTTTTTGCCTGCCATATGAGTTCTGTTATACTCACAGACATCATTCAAACAGTTTTAGAAACTTCAGAGTGTTTTCTATCCAAATCTACTAATAATGCATATTCTAGTTCCTGGGCCCGAGTAGAAGGCCGTTTAATTTGGGTACGTTTTTCGTCCGGCTTTGAAAATGCTTCCCCCTACCCTAGAGAAGTTAAAAACTGTAATATTTTATGTTTCGTCGTGGCTGAACGACGACACGTATAATATAAGACGGGGGGGGGGGGGGGGGGGGTGGTGTCTATTTGTCAATAACAGCTGATGCGTGATGTCCAGGACCTATATACTAGGCGGTGTCAGAGGAAGGCCCCAAAAAATAGTCATAGACTGTTCTCTCTGCTACTGCACGGCAAGCGGTACCGGAATGCTAAGTCTAGGACCAAAAGACTTCTTAACAGCTTTTACCCACAAACCATAAGACTGCTGAACAATTAATCAAATGGCCACCTGGACTATTTACATTGACCCCCCCCCCTTTGTTTTACACTGCTGCTGTTTGTTGTCTATGCAGTCACTTTACCCCCACTTTACCCCTACCTACATGTACAAATTACCTCGACTGGCCTGTACCTCCGCACATTAACTCGGTACCGGTACCCTCTGTAGCATCGTTATTAGAATTTTTTTTACTTTTGTTTATTTTTCTTGAACTGCATTGTTGGTTAAGGGCTTGTAACTAAGCATTTCACAGTAAGGTCTACACCTGTTGTATTTGGCGCATGTGACAAATTAAATTTGATTTTATTTGTTAATGGCTCACCGGCAGATCCTTGGTCTCCCACTCCCACAGTGAACCAGTTGTCTAGCCTCACCTGACCTGGCTGTGCTTCCATGGAAATGGTTGAGGATAGGAGATGGAAAAAAGAAAAGGAATCTTCCTTTATGCTTTCAAGTGTTCATAGATGTTCATTATCAGAGTTACTGTACTTGTTTTCGTGTTGTACTGCACTGTCTTACACAGGGTGTCCTGTCTGTAACATTGCAAATCAGCAATAAAGTATCCAATTGTGTATTTTTATGATAAAATGTTTATCCCAGGCTCTGGTAACTGGGAATAGTTTTCTACCAGTGGAAGTACTAAATTATATGATTACTGCTTCAAGAGAAACAACCCTCAAATGATACTGTAAAGGTAAAATGTTCTTATCGTTCTCCAAGTATGAACACAATGTGGGACATGTTCCCTCGAAAATGAGAGTCATTGTGGCTTAAACAATATATTTAACTGTGATGTTTTTTTTCTTACCGTGTACATTTTTCAAAGTAGTCATAGAGTTGTGTGCTGGGTAAACTTTGAAATCAATATATTTTGTTTGGCATACATTTTAAAGTGAAAAATGGGAGTCTCAGCATAATTCCATTAACGTGGAATTGCCCACAAACAGGATGTTGTCAGCAAGGCCAGCCTCGACCAACATGGAGCCAGCCAGTGGATTGTGTTTACTGTTCCTGTTTGAGAGATCCCCAGAGCCCAATACTACGAATCAGGTTTGAGGAGTTAGCGAGGTTACTTTGGTCAACTCAGAGTTCAACTCAGGATAACCAGTGCCACAAAGGTGGTTCACCTTTTAGCCAGGTACATTTCTATAGCAATGAATCCTTCAGAACTAACCTGCTCCGGAGCAGGCTAACTCTATTTATCCACATTGAAGTGTCTCAGCCACGAGTTGAGGACCAATAAAATCAGATACCCTCCTTCTCAGAAAGGTTTGAGGAAGATGACGGATTACCTTTTTTATGTTTTATAAAAACAAGTATTTTGTTAAAATGCCTATCACATTACACATTTAGTAATGACAGGCTTTGATTGGCTGTTACATCTACACTTGCTTGTTTACCGAGAACCCACCATTTCCCCCTTCATACCCACAGCTTCTGTAAGTGCTAGCGATCCAATAATGTGACATGACTAATCTGGTTAGGTTTTCCTATGAGAAAATGTAACACAACATCCAGTGATGTTTTTGTCCCGTTGTGTCCCTCCCTATACGCTACGAGGGTGTACAGTACATTTAGTGTTTTTAAGTTCTTCCTCAGGAACCTCCTGAAGATTTGTTTGTTGTGAAAGCAGCATCTTTGCATCACTGATGGCATTGCTGTTTGAAAACCTACTGAAGAACAATCTGTGTAATCAGGCTTTCTCTTTATCAAAAGAGGCTTGGATGGCTGCGCTCCAACATTTATCTGTGGAGCATGAAGCGTGTGTGTGTCACTGTTGCTGTGCATCTCCCGGGCTGTGCTTCAGTGCCAGCCTCTCAGACAAGGCTCAACGGTGCAGCCAGTAGAGCCTGCCATTGTTTGTTCCCTGGAGGAAGCCACTGTGGGAGTGGCAGGGTCCCCGTGGTTACTGGTCTGTGTGGATGTTATGGGCACGGTCCTGGAATTCAGACTGCAGGCTGAGAGGACGCATCTGTATGCCGGTTTGTCTGAGCTGAGGGGTTGGAGAGGATGGTAGGGCTTGGTTTTGTTTCTCTCCTATCTCGCTTTCTCTATCGCTTTATCTCCAGTGAGTTGGTGGGGGAAGGCTGGCAGCCGTTATTGTCTGCTGAGTGCCTGGCTGCCCGGGGCTTGGCAGTGCACATAGATCTGCTCTGTGGCTCAGCTCTCTCTTTCTCTCTCCTTCAATGAGCTGTCTGTCTTTCTGCTGTTCCCCTTTTCCTCATGCTAACACTTATCTTCAGCTCACCCATTACCCTTAAAGGAAAACGCCACCCAAAAACCATATTTTGGTATTTGTTTCATTAGTCCATTGTTGATATAGTCCCTAAATGTTTTGCATGTCAGCAATCTAGTTTTCAAGATGTAACTTTCAAAATACAGAAATCTGGCACGTATGAAGGCAAGGCCAACTTCTCGCTTACCCCTCTTAAAAGACATTCAATTGAAAGATTTGATATTTGTTTTACTGTTTGTCCATCTTGAGACGCCGTAGGCAGTATACACTTCCTCAAAATAGTCAGTATTAATCTGAGAGAACTCAAGAAATCTGTTATTAATTGACGTTTTTGCCGAATACAGTTTTGTCGCGCCATTTTACATCTATCTAAGATGTTTGCTGCAGTATTTCTCAAGTAAAGAAAATATGCATGAAAACTTAGTCTCTCGTTGAATGATAAACTCTTAATTGAAGAATCCCTACTGTTGACAAATCGCCAACGAAGGGGCGTAAACTTCAGCTGCCTCGAGAAAAAATGTGTGTGCTAGTTAGCGGTGGTGCGCGCTAATAGCGTTTTCAATCGTTGACGTCACTCGCTCTGAGACCTTGAAGTAGTTGTTCCCCTTGCTCTGCAAGGGCCGTGGCATTTGTGGAGCGATGGGTAACGATGCTTCGAGGGTGGCTGTTGTTGATGTGTGCAGAGGGTCCCTGGTTCGAGCCCAGGTAGGGGCGAGGAGAGGGACGGAAGCTATACTGTTACACACAAACAACCGAAAAAACCCTTGTTGTAGACCAAAACGAACAAAAACGTCACAAAATGCCGTCATAATATATGCACAAACTGTTCTGAACTGTTTTGGATGGGAAGCATGTGGATGCTTTTATTTATGGAGATTAACAATTTGAATACTGCCCTGGTTTTTAGTATTGCCAAGTGCCATGATCACTCGGTCTCATTTTAGTCTTGAGGCACTAAATCGGATAACACTGGCAAGCTTTCTGATTAGGTAATTGAAGGGTGTCCATTCTAGTGACTTCAAGTTAAACTGGATAACAGGGATGCCCCAGGACCCAGTTTCCCCTGGGTCCACCGCAACACCCCCAGCCAATCACACAGCTGCCACTGCCTTTCCCTAGTCTTCTGAAAAAGGTATTCTGACACTTAACAAAAAAAATAAATTATAATCGGTCTGCCTGTTTTTGTCACACACAAGTGGACAGGGACTAGAGAATTAAGGGCTGAAAATTCTAATGTCCTGGTCATTTTGTTTGTTAAATGCTGACTGTCAGCTTTTTAAAAAAGCACAGAGTGACTGTATAAGGGCATGAGGGACTGTGACTGAAATCCCACAGGAACCTTAATCACTCATGTTTCACTTTTGCTTTACACTTCAGTGCCCAGTGCAAATAACGTAAGATATACATTTTTTTGCCTTTACGTTTATTAAAACAAAGTTTTAGTTGAACCATTCACATTTGCATACTTGATGTTATGTTTCTGACATTTAGTTAATGTGTGTACAAAGAAAAATAACTTATTTTACACCCAGAGACTTTCATTTGACTGACTGTGATCCAATTTGAGGTGAGCTCGGATGACTACTGTGAGGAAGGTTTCCATGAGACAGCACTAGTGCCTGAAGCCCATTGGTCTGCTGTGATGTCATCTCGGCGTGACTGAGGCAGAGTGGAGATGGCAGGCGTGTTCTGACATGTATTTGCAGCAGTCTCGGCACTGAGGCCACCTGATGAAAGGGCTTAAGCAGATTCCAAGGGGGTTGCATTCTGAGGGCTGAACCTGTTTTGTTGTTTTAAGTACAGCTTTCACCCTGCACTCATTTTTTGCCAAAGAAAGGTGCTTATTTATTTTGGTCATCCAGGTTTTGCTATAAGCCCACAGAGTCGAGACTCCCTCCCATCTTTTGGTTACATACAGTACTATGCATGTCCTCACTACTTCATTGCCTCACTTGTATCATTTGAGGGTCAGTGTTGGTTTTGAGTTAGTCTGTAACCTGCTTGTCACTTCCTGTGAATAGGTGTGGCAGGCAGTTGTGTGAGCTAAACATCTGACTGGACTGGGACTGAGACCGTGACCTGGTCTGAACTCTCGTCTCACAGCCAGACTGACAGAAATAACCCCGGAGAGGACGGATTGGGAAGCACAGGTCTCTACAGACCATGTACTCTCTTCATGCAGACACACCACAGAGCCATATCATGTACATTATAGCCTCACATTGAGAAGATTCCCAGATCATACATTTGCTAGGCCTATCGCTTTGACGGGTTTTTGTGAACTCCTGACAAATGGACACCATAGAAACCTTGATTCCTATTACGTAATTCTTAAATGCTCCACTTACATTCAATTAGCGGAACAAACTAAATGGAATGGTATTTGGAAATTAATATAATCTCTTCCAATACTATTGGGAATAGGATTGTTTTTTTGCTTATTAGGCCTAAATTATGCTGATTATCAGAGGAGATATTGTCACTTTGAAGAACATTTAGGTCTGACTGCAGAGATTAATTTACTTAATTTAAGTGTTAAAATACTTGCTATGTTAATCTGCAAATGCATGAAGTTGAGGTCTTTGACATGCTCGCCATGCCTCTATGAAAAGTTCTGATGTAACACTGTGTCCAAATAAAAAGATCAGTCCGTATTTCTAATGGCTAAGCGGAAAAGGCGATTTCATAACCAGTGTAAGCACTGTGTTTGTAATATTAGATGGTATGTAGGATGAGAACTGGTGAAGTTATGGTTGATTTAGGGAAAAGTAGACCAAGTTTCTGTCAGGATTTGATTATCTAAATAGGGTAATGAACCTTATTATTTATTTTAGACTTCATGTGAAAAAAAGTTTCGTTTCTCAACCATCCGCCAACCACAACACAAAGGTGGAACAGAACAGAGGTGAGAAATGAGAATGAAAATGTGGTCTGAATTTTCTCTTCTATATGAATCATGCAGGCTTTGTTGGTCTGACACAGCCAGCTATTTGACTGCATTTTGTCATCTAAATTGTATCAGTGTTGGATATGGGACTATCTTTGACTGCAGGAATGTATGCAAGTGTGCTTTACTCTGCTTTTAGTGATTGTAACCCTCACATGGGCTTACGACATTCAGTCTGCATGCTCTAATAGCTTACCTGCTGCCAATCACCCCTTTCAATGGTAACTGATTTCAATAGAATGCTTTGGTTATTGCATTTTCTCAATTACAGCAATTTGATCTGAAAACACCCATGTTCCCTTTTTGTGAAATTGCTCTGACTTGGGAAAGATTGCCACCTACTGGATCTGGCGTTTCAAACCTCCTCTGATACACTTGTTCTGGTTATATTACAGTGATACTCTGACTTCATTCATATCACTTTTAACTTGGTTGTTTGAATGCAAAACAGTGTAATGGTATTGTAATTTATATTTCCAATATACAAGCTGCTGCTGTTCCAGTAAACCCATTGATGGTGATGGGGTTTTTTTTTTTCTCAATGTCTGGGTTTTCAGTAATTACCAAGGTCTATTCTCAGGCCTCCGTCTGGGAATTTCCACAGTGCTACACAACTGTTTTGTCGTTCACCACGTAAGCTCTAATGCCTCCTACATATTACTTGAATGTTGTGGTTGGAAAACACTGTCTATTCCACGAGTTATATATGAGGTCTGAGTTGTCTCTGTTTCTAAGTGCATGTTTCTGTGTGTCTTTGTGGCCATGCAGCAGGAGCTGCCAGTGTACCACCCCACGCCCAGTCAGGCCCGCATGGCCAGCCAGCTGACTGAGGAGGAGCAGGTCCGCATTGCCCAGCGCATTGGCCTCATCCAACACCTCCCCAAGGGAGTGTACGATGCTGGCAGGGACGGCTCCGAAAAGAAAATTAGAGAGTGAGTACCACCGGCACCAGCACTCAAACACAAACACAATCTCCAAGAATTAAGACACTTTATTATTTTTTTACCCCCCCCCTTTCTCCACAATTTCATGATATCCAGTTGCGATCCAATTACGATCTTGTCTCATTGCTGCAACTCCCCAACGGGCTCGGGAGTGGCGAAGGTCGAGTCACCGCGCCTCTTAACACCCACCCAAAGACAAAAGTGTTATCATGTTGGATGAATGTGCCTCGTACTGAATGACAATTGGCATCTGTGTAATCTCTGTATTCACATTCATATCACTTACTGGTGCAGAATGTCAATTTGTACTAAATAAATGCAAATATTGCATAAGATACAATTTATTTCTCAATCCCACATCATACACATTCTGTTGTCTCCCCATCTGTGCAGGTGTGTGATTTGCATGACGGACTTTGTGTATGGGGATCCCATCCGGTTCCTGCCATGCATGCACATCTACCACATGGACTGTATAGATGACTGGCTGATGCGCTCCTTCACCTGCCCCTCCTGCATGGAGCCAGTGGATGCTGCGCTGCTCTCCTCCTACGAGACCAACTGAGACACAACACCACCCCCCCACCACCACCCCTGCTCGCTGTTCTGACTTACTCCCTTACTCCACCCATGCTTCCATCTCCAGCACCCCCACAACCAGCAGACAGCACTTCCAACAGCCTGGAGAACCAGGGTCTCTGGGGGCAGATGTGGGCTGTGTGGTGGTGATGAAGGGTGTTGTAGAGGGTTGGTGGAGGCCATGGATGGCTAATCCAGAGAGGGGTCCTTTGCTCTGAGCTGGCCAGGTCTGCTGGACAGGAAAGCCCCGACTGGGGAAGGACATTGGATATTGGTGATCAAGACTAGATCGTCTCGTGTCACCATCCATCCACACCCAGAATTCCCCTCTCTCACTACCACACTGTTGTAGTAAATGCCCTAGAAGGGAGGGGAAGGAAAGCAACAAAACTCTCTCTAGAAATACTGATATCTGCAAATATTTTCTCTCCTCATTGTGTTCAACTCAACATCTGTTCCAGAAGTCGTCTTAAGGGCTCAGTGGATTACATTTACTAACACAGATAAGTAAACGATTATTGCACATGTACACAAATCAGAGGAACTTGCACTTCTATTCTAGTCTCAGTGGAAGAGTTCAGCATATGCTTACAAATGTTTGAAAATTATTTCAGATTTTCCCCATTATTTAGTATCTGCAACATGTTTTTTTTTTCAAACCATTGTAATTGTTTCAGCCCAATGGTAAGGTCTGTTTTCCTGAAGTTGACATTTTATCCTTAATTGGTGAGTTTCTTAGACTAATGATGAATCAGTTAAAAAGTGTCCCTATTGGATGAAGAGGTTTGGGGTCTGCACTTGATTATTACAAAGGATTAGGCCTGTTAGGGTTTGGTCAAAAGGTGTTATCGATCATAATGCTCCTTAACTGCTGTTGCTTAGCACAGTTCTTAAATTGCACATCAGAAATATTCAACGTTTACTGCACCCAATTCAGCACAAGTGTCTTAATCTTATTACCAAGTACGCCATATGATTTATCATAATGCATACACACTGGAGTCATTGAATTAATTTACATGAATTTAGTCACATGCCCTAGAGCAGTGGTCACCAACCTGTCTATCGCCATCGACTGGTCAATCTCTAAGCATTCCTAGTCGATCACCAAACATTTCTGTAAAAAACCCAACAATAAAGTCTTGCGTTCCTCATTTTTTTATTTGTTTCGCGCTGTTGGTGGTAGGTGCACTTGATTCAGCAGCCCTAGTGCTGTTGGTGGTAGGTGCACTTGATTCAGCAGCCCTAGTGCTGTTGGTGGTAGGTGCACTTGATTCAGCAGCCCTAGTGCTGTTGGTGGTAGGTGCACTTGATTCAGCAGCCCTAGTGCTGTTGGTGGTAGGTGCACTTGATTCAGCAGCCCGGGAAGGCAAAGTGTTCCCCTTTTGAACCATTTCATGTGTCTGAAGGTAGAACTCTGCCTACCTGGCAGGCCAGTAGAGCAAATCAACAGTGCACCTATAAGCCTAATGCTGGCCAATCAAATGGCTCAGATAACCGTGTCTGCACAGTTTCCTCGAGCCATAGACTATAAAAAGACGCATCAAACGCACAGCAAAGTCAATACTGTGAGATTTCAAAACGTTTAAAACTATGACCTAGAGAGAGACTCAACGAATACAGCAAAGAGATGCAGTTTTTATGAGTAAGTTCATGTTTAAGGTGTTATTCAGCACTGTCAACACGATGTTCAACACTTTTATAAGCCATAAAATGCACATTCTCCCTACTTCCACTCAAGCTACACCCAGCACTGCAGCTGCAATGAATGAGTATAGCAAAGTGATCCAATAAGCTTGCCTTGTTATTATTAGCGGCTTGTCTTTTTTAATATCAAGGAATATTTCACTTTCTCTGGTCATTGGAGTAACAACATTAATTGGTGCATGAGGCAGAAATAATGCAGTGCGACTTGAGTTTCGCCATCAGCTGGAAGACTGTCCCCTTTTCTAAGCGGGGGGGGGCGGTCAGACGGGTGAGAGGAAGCATTACCACTGCTCCCTCTTTTTCCCTCAGACTGACCATCAGATGCAGTCCATCAGTCCAGTAAAAAATTAAATAAAGAAAAATAAGCTGTGCCTCACAAGTAATACAACAAATGATCTATTACCGGTGCGATCATATACCAACATGTTTTAAAAATATTATTTCTAACTGGTCTGAGAAGAACAACATTGGCAGGGCAATTCAAGCATAGCCAATATGCAGTGGTAATATATTGGGCCTGTAGCCTAGTGCACAAACCTCATTGCTACAGAACTGTTTTTAATTGGTTAATGTTGCTTAGGTTTTTTACGTCATGTAAAAAAAAATTACAAAAATCTGAGCGGTAGATCTTGGCTTGCATTTTGACTCAGTGATCTTGACTCAGAAAAGGTTGGTGGCCACACTGCCCTAGAGTTTATTTCTTAGTTCAGCATATGAGCCATCACATTGTTGTGCAAGGGGTTTGGATGTGATGGTGCTAACCACCCCAGCTTCTTAGATTTTTGTAGTGAGTCATCTGTCTGAGTATGTGCATTTTTTTTTTTATCCTACTTGTAAATAATGTTTTCATAATTAAAAATAGAAAATATCCCTTGTGTATTATCATAACATGCTGGGACCTGTTAACAATTGTTCAATCAGCACAGTTGGCTATAGCAAAAAGTTCAAATAATGGGTATGGTTTTGGTCATTAATTATGTTGCTGTATTTTGAGTGGCAAAAATTTAATTGAATGTATATTGGGAAAAAATTGTGTAAGTTTTTCCAAAATGGGGACAGGTAGCTCTCGTGAGGTGATCATTATGATTTAATCAGAAAGTATTTAAGATGTACTTTGTTAAAGACTACCCCTAAAAAGCAACTTCTTGTTTTGAAAATGGCCAATGTGATATGAGTCAGAAACATTTATTCTAGTGTCAAAATTGACTACAAAGTGTAAATAGGATAATTTTGGTCATAAAGTTGGTCTAGTACAAAAACTGAGATTTGTGAGATGATAGGAAAAAATGGTATGTCATGGATTGAAGGGTATCGTAACCTTTTTCCATTTTATTTTTAAGCCAGCCCACAGCTGGCCGCACCAAAGTAATCATCATTTCTGAGCGCAGCTACATGCAAGAGGAAGTTGCCGCCACTATTTTGACATAGTTTTCTGTCCTAGAAAGGAAATGCACATTTAGGTTCCACCTACGAAGAATGACGAAAGCTATTTATACCTATTCACAAATTGGGTCTGGGAATTTCCACAGAGTTGATAAATGTCAACAAATGAGGCACTGACATTGTAGGTAGCTAGCATGCTAACCTTATCTAGCTAGCTAGCTATCTTGCAAACCTTATCTAGCTAGTTAATGTTATCTTTTGTTTTTACTATATGGTATTCAAAAGCCAGCTTGGCTGTATGGCTGGTTCTGGAGATGAATTTGTCATAAGCATCGATTTAGGGAAAACCAAAGCCACAGATAGGCCAGTGGTTTCTATCTTTGACTTTGCCATCTATTGTTATCTCTGTTTGGGCATTTTCTAATAATTGTGGCCTCGAATTTGGGATATAAATATTTAGAAAGAGTAATATGAAGCTCTGGTAATATGGATAACTATTGAAATATAATATGTGTTTTTTTTTTTTTTACATTGTAATGGACACGGTGCAACCTTTGGTAGGAAGATTGCTGGAAGGCTTCAGCTGCAGTACAGCAAAGCCAAGTCAGCCCGTGCTCATGGTTCTCACAGTGGAAGTGAAATGATAGACTACAATGACTATGATCATGCACGCCTCAAATGACATGTAATTAAAGTAGTGAAGCCATTCATCTTGGGGAGACTGGGGCAGCGGGTTTTCAAAATGCTTTTCTACCATTTAAAAAAATGGTCAGATATATATATATATTTTTTTTAATATAGACAGTCTAAAAAAAGAAGTGAAAATTGACAAATTATCCAATGGATTATGATCATTTTCTGGTCAAAAAAGGGGAGGTGTTTGCACCCCCATTTTAATTTGCTCCATGTCTCAGGCTCTTTGGCTCATCTCAGTTGCGAAGAGAAATAACTTTGCAGCTGTTTCTGATTAATAAACAATGCCATATTGGTGGGTTGTAACATTCAAATAGAACCCAGTGCTGAAATAATGTATATGTCATAGCAGAGGGAAAGACACTGCATTCACAGATTTGCACAAAGTGGGAAGTTTGGATTTGTCACTTCAAGCCCAAATATATTGTACTTTGACTAAAACAATTACTTAATGGCTTAAATTGTTGTGCAACATAATGGGTAAGCTCTGGATTTAAAAGGTGGATTTCTACTGCTGTGAGCATTTTAAATCAACTATACATTTTAAAAATTCATATAAATATTGAAAGAGTTTGAGACAACTAAAAGATGTGCAACATGAAAATATTTATCCACTTTGCCAGGGTCACACACCAGCCGGCTGAAGTTAAATGATTTGGCTAACTCTTCCCAGCTGCGAACACACACGAGATACCCATATCAAACCAAACCCGAAACCAACTCGTCTTTGAGTTCACTCATGGTCGCCAGCATTTCTTATCTGAACCAAATCTCAAACGAGGCCAAATCAGGAAGTGCAGTTGCCTTTTAAATTAAAACCTCTTAAAACTTTATATTTTCTCATAGTTGGGGGTAAAATATGCCCATTTCCACTATCTTCTTAATCACAGGTAGTATTTTGAAAAGGGGTACATTATATATTTCACAGAGGAAGTAGTAACTTGTTATCACTGTTTTCCCCTCATCCCAGACAATAAGGGAGTTCTATTAACCTAAGCTGCGGAGCACCGGTCTATGGCCCGTGACATGAACGGGCGAAAGCGGTGAGGGAGGAGCTCCCTTCTCAAATCGAACAGTAATCTGCGCTGCTCGGTCATGATGTCAACAAGGCACCATGGTGCACCATCCAGAAACGTACATCTCTTTTCCATAAAATATATAACGTTTTATCTGCCTTCATTGGGAAGGCAGATAAAGCATTTTTATCAACAGCAATCACTTTTGCATGTGAATAGACAGAGTCCTACTCATTGCGCCACGTGCTTAATCTAGCCTAGGCTACGCCGCTTTTGTTTTGAGCCGACTTCACCGTTGGCTTTGAAAGGGGTCACTTGGCTCGCCCCAGGACGTAGCCCGGTTCCAAAACAAATGCAATCACTTTTCAGCTGGTGCAAACTCCTCCCACCGGGGTAACCCAGGCCAGATAATCAAATCCCCTCATTAAACTCACCACTGCCAGCTCTCATTGGCATTAAAAAGTGTTAGTCACATTCGTAAGGTATGCCCTTTGCACGTAAGGTGACATAGTGATACAGATGAAAACATGCCTTGAGTGATCATAATGGTTGTGTGGGGTGGGGGTATGTGGAGCTCCATTACCTTAGATCTTATGAGAGAGTTATTGACTGGCTCCCAGGCTGGCATGGGACCAACACTAGCTGAAAAAGATGAGATGCCTGAAAATGACATATCCTAGGAAGGGCCTGGTTGCTGCCCATGAGTTTTGAGGACGCTAGAGATTGTTGAAATCCTGAAAGATGAAGCAACAATGTGATAGTGTACTTCAAATTATCCACTGCCCCCAACAGCATAAATTACAGGAATGCACTGCAAGGCTGGGCAGATATATGTAAGGTATGTGTGTTTGTATGGGTGCCTGTAAGAATTGTCTTTGTGAAGTATACATATGCATATGATATGTACTACAGGCAAATAATAAATAAAAACTATGCTATGGAACATGTTTGCATATGTGATTTATTTAATGGTGTCTTAAGGCTACTGGCAGGCCAATTCTGATCTTTTTTCCACTAATTGGTCTTTTGATTTTGGTTTGCAAACTCTCGAGACACAAGCAATTTGTGTTGTTTATATAAATGTTCTCCTTACATTTCCGGAATTAACCATCCAACAGTTGCTCATTTTGAACTTGTAATTGAAAGTATGTCCAGTAGAGGGAAGTCACATTAATAATAAACTTGCCTCCATGGTCAGAACACATTGTATTTCCAACCGAGTATAAGAATCAATCTGCAGAATAGAAAAACAACATTCACAATTGCTTTACACATAAGACATTGACCTATTTATTCACTGCAGCCTATAACCCAGAAATGTATCTCGCTTTTGCACATAGACAACCAAGTAGTAATCCTAGAGTAGTATTCAAGTAGAAAAACCATACTACATCTAATCTGGTCTACACAACCTGATCCGCCCTGCAGCGCACACGCCACACTGAAGGCCTGTGGAAGGAAGCTGCCTTTTATGAATGCTCTCCTGTCACTCTCCTGAACCAGAATACACTGCAGAAAGAAATACCTATGATAAAGGTAACCAATTCAAGTCCCAGTGTAGATAGAGGTCATGTTCCAACAGTTGGGCATGACACAGAGGTCAAAGGCTCTCTGGATTCTCTATTCTTGTCGAAGTAGTTTTTAGTACCCTACTCCGCTGGGTGTACTGAGACCAGAAGTTGCATCAACAGTGTTAGCGGTGTGTAGATGTGGATCAACACTGAATGCAGGGCAACTTAGTGAGACAAATACAGTAACAGAGGATGAGTTCATATTCAAGCTCAATAATTGCACTTCTACACAATTTAAAAAATAAAATTATATTTGGAAAACAGAAAAAGAAAAAACAATTGACCCCAGCCATTAATTATCACCGCAATATTAGGTTCAAAGGTCTGTGGAACGGTGTGGACAATGTCAACCACTACTCAGCCTCATTATAAATGGACTAATTTACTTGTGGAACAGCGCATACAGTGCCACATGAAACAGATGCACAATGTAGGCCTATGCTCAGTGCTTGACTTGGACTGAAATAGGTTCGGGACTTATTTAGTGTGCCGGTAGTGTTTATATCTAGGTGCAGGAGCTCCACAATACTTTTAAACTAAGATTCTATATGAGGAACAGAAGCTCAAGCAGTAGAACATTTGAGGTTCTGGTACTCAGCTCCAGTGAGCTCCTGCCCAAGTCAAGCACTGCCTACTATGCTATCAAGTCACAAGAAGTTGGACTTCACTTGCCTACATCAATGTGAAAGTAACCTGTGCATAAAACAGCTGACCGCAAATGCTAACTAGGCCCCTATGCCAGATAAATCATATATATGCATTGAAATTAATGGCATAGGCCTGCATCAAAGGATTTACTTAGGCCTACAATTGACAAGCACACATGAAGACAAACTCGACCGAAGAATGACGAAAATCTGGAACTACAAAAGGAAAATCTACCCATGCCTTTTTAAACAGATCAAAATTTACTGGGGGGGGGGGGGGGTGGTCCAACTCAAGGTGTCATAAAAAAATGCACTCCCCTCCACAAAGTAAAAAATATTTTCACATGACCCTACTCTTGTACTGTAAAATAAATTGAACACCCTCCCCACTCATAGAATTAACTCAAAATAATGTTTACGACCACAAATAACAATAACTATCGCAACCCTGTGTTTATTAACATGGATATCGTTTTTGGCACTTCAGCATGCTTTAGTGGCACAGTCGATGCCACACAGGGCTACATGCCAGAAGGTTGAGGGTTCACCGACCACCACTGACAAGCTCAAGCTGCCTGTTTCATTACACTACGATCAGAGCCGGCTGCAGACAATGATCAGCTAGCTGGAAATCCAATTTTTTATTTGTCAGTTAAAAAAATACACCTACTCATTCAAGGGTTTTGAATGAATAGGTGTGTCCGAACTTTTGACTGGTACTGTATATACACAAATATTTTTTAACAGTCGGGGACTTTTTCCATTGTGGTACCTCTTTTTTAAACTTTTTTTTACATAAATACATTAATACAGACATTACAGAGCTAGAGACAGTATGTGGGGGGAGTTTAAGTACAATTCTTACAAGCGTTTTTGGCTGGTAGCTTATTCTTTAGATGTTTTGGGCTGCTGGTGAACCATGATGTGCAGGTATAATGAAAGGTACACTGGACTAGCACACTTGGCAGAGTCTTTAGGGTGTCTATAGCTAGGTTTCCATACAATTGGCGACAGATTAAAATGTGAATATTCAAAAATTTTCATAAAAACAGTATGCTATTTCAGAGTTTCCTTTAGGATTTACACACAGAATAATACGAAATGCTCTGAGACCAGGTTGCAGCCAGTCAGACGTCTGCAGTGGCCGTACAACATCTACTGTGATATGGCCTCTGCAGAAGTCAGGGCATTCATACTTCTTGCGCTTCGCAGAGCAGAGGTATTCTGAAGGATTAGGAGTTTTACAGGACATCCTGCCCCCACCTACTGTCAACCAATCATGTCAATGCAGAACTATACAGAGATATAGAGTACCACAGTATGAGTCATAATAGCCATAATACCTATTTAGTAGTCTTGTGGCTTGGGAGAAGAAGCTGTTCAGGATCCTGTTGGTTACAGACTTGGTGCATCGGTACTGCTTGCCATGCAGTAGCAGAGAGAACTGTCTATGCCAAGCAGGATGTTGGATGCCAAGCAGTTGCCATACCAAGCGGTGATACAGCCAGTCAAGAGAGGGCTGCCCACCAAAACTCACTCTCAGTGGTGCAGCTGCGGGCCCAGGACAAATCTTGTCAGCCTCGTGAGGAGTAACAGGCGTTGTTGTGCCCTCTTTACGACTGTGTTGGTGTGTGTGGACCATGATAGATGCTTAGTAATGTGGACACAGAGGAACTTGAAGCTCTCAACCCGCTAGAGCAGCCCCGTCGATGTGAATGGAGGTGTGCTCGGTCCTCCGTTTCCTGTAGTCCACGATCAACTCCTTTGTCTTGCTGAAGTTGAGGGAGAGGTTGTTGTCCTGGCGCCACACTGCCAGGTCTCTAACCTCCTCCCTATAGGCTGCCTCAACGTCGTCAGTGCTCAGGCCTACCACCGTTGTGTAGTCAGCAAACTTAATTTAAAATAAAAAAAATATTTCACCTTTATTTTACTAGGTAGGCCAGTTGAGAACAAGTTCTCATTTACAACTGCGACCTGGCCAAGATAAATCAAAGCAGTGCGACACAATCAACAACACAGAGTTACACATGGAATAAACAAGCGTACAGTCAATAACACAATAGAAAAAAAGAAAGTCTATATACAGTGTGTGCAAATGGCATGAGGAGGTAGGCAATAAATAGGCCATAGTAGCGAGGTAATTGCAATTTAGCAGATTAACACTGGAGTGATACATGAGCAGATGATGATGTGCAAGTAGAGATACTGGTGTGCAAAAGAGCAGAAAACTAAATAAAAACAATATGGGGATGAGGTAGGTAGATTGGGTGGGCTATTTACAGATGGACTATGTACAGCTGCAGCGATCGGTTAGCTGCTCAGATAGCTGATGTTTAAAGTTGGTGAGGGAAATATATGTCTCCAGCTTCAGCGATTTTTGCAATTCATTCCAGTCACTGGCAGCAGAGAACTGGAAGGAAAGGCGGCCAAAGTAGGTGTTGGCTTTGGGGATGACCAGTGAGAAAAACCTGCTGGAGCGCTTGCTACGGGTGGGTGTTGTTATCGTGACCAGTAAGCTGAGATAAGGCGAAGCTTTACCTAGCATAGATTTATAGATGACCTGGAGCCAGTGGGTCTGGCGACGAATATGTAGTGAGGGCCAGCCGACTAGAGCATACAGGTCGCAGTGGTGGGTGGTAAGGGGCTTTGGTAACAAAACAGATGGGACTGTGATAGACTGTATCCAGTTTGCTGAGTAGAGTATTGGAAGCTATTTTGTAGATGAGGATCGGTAGGATAGTCAGTTTTACTATGGTAAGTTTGACGGCGTGAGTGAAGGAGGCTTTGTTGCGAAATAGAAAGCCGATTCTAGATTTGGTTTTGGATTGGAGATGTTTAATATGAGTCTGGAAGGAGAGTTTACAGTCAAGCCAGACACCTAGGTATTTGTAGTTGTCCACATATTCTAGGTCAGAACCGTCCAGGGTAGTGATGCTAGTCGGGCGGGCGGGTGCCGGCAGCGAACGGTTGAAATGCATGCATTTGGTTTTACTAGTGTTTAAGAGCAGTTGGAGGCCACGGAAGGAGTGTTGTATGGCATTGAAGCTCATTTGGAGGTTAGTTAACACAGTGTCCAAATGATGGTGTTGGAGTTGTGCTCGGCCAGATAGTCGTGGGTGAACAGGGAGTACAGGAGGGGACTAAGCACGCACCCGTGATGAGTCCCCTTGTTGAGAATCAGCGTGGCGGATGTGTTGTTGCCTACCCTCACCACCTGGGGCAGCCCGTCAGGAAGTCCAGGATCCAGTTGCAGAGGGAGGTTTTCAGTGTCAGGGTCCTTAGCTTAGTGATGAGCTTCTAGGGCACTATGGTGTTGAACACTGAGCTGTAGTCAGCATTCTTAAACATAGGTGTTCCTCTTGTCCATGTGGGAGAGGGCAGTGTGAAGTGCAATAGAGATTGAGTGATCTGTTGGGGCGGTATGGAAATTGGAGTGGGTCCAGTGTGTCTGGGATGATGGTGTTGATGTGAGCCATGACCAGCCTTTTTTTAGCATTTCATGGCTACAGATGTGAGTGCTATGAGGCATTAGTAATTTAGACAGGTTACCTTGGACACGGACTATGGTGGTCTGCTTGAAACATGTAGGAATTACAGACTGAGTCAGGTAGAGTTTGAAAAGCTAGTCAGCACATTATAAGTTTCCGGATTAGTGTCCTGCTCCTTGAAAATGGCAGCTCTAGCCTTTAGCTCAGTGCAAATGTTGCCTGTAATCCATAGTTTCTGGTTGGGATATGTACTTACGGTCACTGTGGGGATGACGTCTATGCACTTATTAATGAAGCCATTGACTGATGTGGTAAACTCCTCAATACCATTGGCTGAATCCCGGAACATATTCCAGTCTGTGCTAGTGAAACAGTCCTGTAGCTTAGCATCTGCTTCCTCGGACCACTTCTGTATTGAGAGCGTCACTGGTACTTTCTGTTTGAGTTTTTGCTTGTAAGCAGGAATCAGGATATAGAGTTATGGTCAGATTTGCCAAATGGAGGGCGAGAGAGAGCTTTGGTATGCGTATTAGATTTCCAGAATACCGGGGGGGGGGGGGGTAATATTAGAGACCGCGCACTAGCTGTTGTCATGTGGGTAGTGCTAGGTACAGTGCCTTGCAAAAGTATTCACCCCCCTTGGCGTTTTACCTATTTTGTTGCATTACAACCTGTAATTGAAATTGATTTTTATTTGGATTTCATGTAATGGACATACACAAAATAGTCCAAATTTGTTAAGTGAAATGAAGAAAAAAAAAATTTCTAAGAATTTTAAACAATTTAAAAAGGAAAAGTGGTGTGTGCATATGTATTCACCCCCTTTGCTATGAAGCCCCTAAATAAGATCTGGTGCAACCAATTACCTTCAGAAGTCAAATAATTAGTTAAATAAAGTCCATCTGTGTGCAACCTAAGTGTCACATGGTTTGTCACATGATCTACGTATATATATGCCTGTTCTGAAAGGCCCCAGAGTCTGCAACACCACTAAGCAAGGGGCACCACCAAGCAAGCGGCACTATGAAGACCAAGGAGCTCTCCAAACAGGTCAGGGACAAAGTTGTGGAGAAGTACAGATCAGGGTTGGGTTAGAAAAAAATATCTGAAACTTTGAACATCCTACGGAGCACCATTAAATCCAATATTAAAAAAATGTAAAGAATATGGCACCACAAAAAACCTGTCAAGAGAGGGCTGCCCATTAATCAGAGAGGCAACAAAGAGACCAAAGATAACCCTGACGGAGCAGCAAAGCTCCACAGCGGAGATTGGAGTATCTGTCCATAGGACAACATTAAGCTGTACACTCCACAGAGCTGGGCTTTACAGAAGAGTGGCCAGAAAAAAAGCCATTGCTTAAAGAAAAAAATAAACATATGGAAGAAGGTACTCTGGTCAGATGAGACAAAAATTGAGCTTTTTGGCCATCAAGGAAAACGCTATGTCTGGTGCAAACCCAACACCTCTCATCACCCCGAGAACACCATCCCCACAGTGAAGCATGGTGGTAGCAGCATCATGCTGTGGGTATGTTTCTCATCGGCAGGGACTGGGAAACTGGTCAAAATTGAAGGATTGATGGATGGCGCTAAATACAGGGTAATTATTGACGGAAACCTGTTTCAGTCTTCCAGAGATTTGAGACTGGGATGGAGGTTCACCTTCCAGCAGGACAATGACCCTAAGCATACTGCTAAAGCAACACTCGAGTGTAGAGGTCGACCGATTATGATTTTTCAACGCCAATACCGATTATTGGAGGACCAAAAAAAGCCGATACCGATTAATCGGATGAATTTATATATATATTTGTAATAATGACAGTTACAACAATACTGAATGAACACTTATTTTAATTTAATATAATACATCAATAAAATCAATTTAGTCTCAAATAAATAATGAAACATGTTCAATTTGGTTTAAATAATGCAAAAACAAAGTGTTGGAGAAGAAAGTAAAAGTGCAATACGTGCCATGTAAAAAAGCTAACGTTTAAGTTCCTTGCTCAGAACATATGAAATCTGGTGGTTCCTTTTAACATGAGTCTTCAATATTCCAAGGTAAGAAGTTTTAGGTTGTAGTTATTATAGGACTTTTTATCTCTATACCATTTGTATTTCATATACCTTTGACTATTGGATGTTCTAATAGGTACTTTAGTATTGCCAGCCTAATCTCGGGAGTTGATAGGCTTGAAGTCATAAACAGCGCAATGCTTGAAGCACAGTGAAGAGCTGCTGGCAAATGCAGGAAAGTGCTGTTTGAATGAATGCTTACGAGCCCGCTGCTGCCTACCACCGCTCAGTCAGACTGCTCTATCAAGTCATAGACTTAATTATAATGTAATAACACACAGAAATACGAGCCTTAGGTCATTAATATGGTCAAATACGGAAACTATAATTTCGAAAACGAAACGTTTATTCTTTCAGTGAAATACGGAACCGTTCCGTATTTTATCTAACGGGTGGCATCCCTAAGTCTAAATATTGCTGTTACATTGCACAAAATTCAATGTTTTGTCTTAATTATGTACAATTCTGGCAAATCAATTACGGTCTTTGTTAGGAAGAAATGGTCTTCACACAGTTCGCAACGAGCCAGGCGGCCCAAACTGCTGCATATACCCTGACTCTGCTTGCACAGAACGCATGAGAAGTGACACAATTTCCCTAGTTAAAATAAATTAATGTTAGCAGGCAATATTAACTAAATATGCAGGTTTAAAAATATATACTTGTGTATTGATTTTAAGAAAGGCATTGGTGTTTATGGTTAGGTACACATTGGTGCAACGACAGTGCTTTTTTCGCAAATGCGCTTGTTAAATCACCTGTTTGGCGAAGTAGGCTGTGATTCAATGATAAATTAACAGGCACCACATTGATTATATGCAACGCAGGACAAGCTAGATAAACTAGTAATATCATCAACCATGTGTAGTTAACTAGTGATTATGTTAAGATTGATTGTTTTTTAATGCTAGCTAGCACCTTACCTTGGCTCCCTGCTGCACTCGCATAACAGGTAGTCAGCCTGCCATGCAGTCTCCTCGTGGAGTGCAATGTAATCGGCCATAATCGGTGTCCAAAAATGCTGATTACCGATTGTTATGAAAACTTTAAATCGGCCCTAATTAATTGGCCATTCCGATTAATCGGTCGACCTCTACTCGAGTGGTTTAAGGGGAAACATTTAAATGTCTTGGAATGGCAAAGTCAAAGCCCAGACCTCCATCCAACTGAGAATCTGTGATATGACTTAAAGATTGCTGTACACCAGCGGAACCCATCCAACTTGAAGGAGCTGGAGCAGTTTTGCCTTGAAGAATGGCATAAATCCCAGTGGCTAGTTGTGCCAAGCTTATAGAAACATACCCCAAGAGACTTGCAGCTGTAATTGCTGCAAAATGTGGTTCTACAAAGTATTGACTTTGGGGGGGTGAATAGTTATGCAGTTTTCTGTTTTTTTGTCTTATTTCTTGTTTGTTTCACAATAAAAAATATTTTGCATCTTCAACATGGTAGGCATGTGTCAATCAAACGATACAACCCCCCCAAAAATCAATTTTAATTCCAGGTTGTAAGGCAACAAAATAGGAAAAATGGCAAGGGCGGTGAATAATTTTGCAAGCCACTGTATCAACAGCTATTGTAAGCCAACCGATTAAGGGGCTGGAAGCTATAGTGAGTTCGATTGGTCATTCGTGCTGCAATATTATGGAGGACTTGCATTAAATTCAGGTTTCCTCAAATTTAGTCCCACAACTACCTCACAAAGGGGCCAGGGTTCTGGTCTGGAAGCACCCTTTTGACTGCACATATAGATTTGCCTGGTACTGCAGTTTAACTGAAGTATGGCCAAGAAAGACAATTCCATTAGAGAAGACAAGTTTGAGAATTCCTAATAAGACAGTTTAGTCCTCCCCTTTGTGCACAAAACATCCATTGAGTTATTCAAAATAAATGTTTCCATCACTCACAACCGAAGATACTAACATTTTATATTCATGCTCTACGACATGAGCCCAACTAGCCAGGGGACATTCCGTTTGGCTTGTTTAGCTGTCCACGCACTGACAGAGTTGCTGGAGCATGCTTGCGCGATACTGCTGTCTGTCCAGTGCGCATTGAGTGCTAGTGCGCATGCGCAGTAATCCCAGTCAGAAAAGTAAAAGCAACTACAAAACAGCGTATGCGAACATGAGTAGATTACGTTGTTCAATGGTCGGACATCTTGGATACAGTCTCCAAACGGGTTCCTTGGGAGGTCCCAAGTCTGACGTCACCCCATTGAAGTTTAAAACGGTTAAGGTAAGGGTTAAGGTTAGGGTAAATGTCATTTTTAGGTTTTTGCTAGTCAGTTTAAGGGTCAGCTGTGTCCTTATACAGTGAGGGAAAAAAGTATTTGATCCCCTGCTGATTTTGTATGTTTGCCCACTGACAAAGAAATGATCGGTCTATCATTTTAATGGTAGGTTTATTTGAACAGTGAGAGACAGAATAACAACAAAACAATACCGAAAAATGCATGTCAAAAATATTATAAATTGATTTGCATTTTAATGAGGGAAATAAGTATTTGACCCCCTCTCAATCAGAAAGATTTCTGGCTCCCAGGTGTCTTTTATACAGGTAACGAGCTGAGATTAGGAGCACACTCTTAAAGGGAGTGCTCCTAATCTCAGTTTGTTACCTGTATAAAAGACACCTATCCACAAAAGCAATCAATCAATCAGATTCCAAACTCTCCACCATGGCCAAGACCAAAGAGCTCTCCAAGGATGTCAGGGACAAGATTGTAGACCTACACAAGGCTGGAATGGGCTACAAGACCATCGCCAAACAGCTTGGTGAGAAGGTGACAACAGTTGGTGCGATTATTCGCAAATGAAAGAAACACAAAAGAACTGTCAATCTCCCTCGGCCTGGGGCTCCATGCAAGATCTCACCTCGTGGAGTTGCAATGATCATGAGAACAGTGAGGAATCAGCCCAGAACAACACGGGAGGATCTTGTCAATGATCTCAAGGCAGCTGGGACCATAGTCACCAAGAAAACAATTGGTAACACACTACGCCGTGAAGGACTGAAATCCTGCAGCGCCCGCAAGGTCCCCCTGCTCAAGAAAGCACATATACATGCCCGTCTGAAGTTTGCCAATGAACATCTGAAGGATTCAGAGGACAACTGGGTGAAAGTGTTGTGGTCAGATGAGACCAAAATGGAGCTCTTTGGCATCAACTCAACTCGCCGTGTTTGGAGGAGGAGGAATGCTGCCTATGACCCCAAGAACACCATCCCCACTGTCAAACATGGAGGTGGAAACATTATGCTTTGGGGGTGTTTTTCTGCTAAGGGGACAGGACAACTTCACCGCATCAAAGGGACGATGGACGGGGCCATGTACCATCAAATCTTGGGTGAGAACCTCCTTCCCTCAGCCAGGGCATTGAAAATGGGTCATGGATGGGTATTCCAGCATGACAATGTCCCAATACACACAGCCAAGGCAACAAAGGAGTGGCTCAAGAAGAAGCACATTAAGGTCCTGGAGTGGCCTAGCCAGTCTCCAGACCTTAATCCCATAGAAAATCTGTGGAGAGAGCTGAAGGTTCGAGTTGCCAAAGGTCAGCCTTGAAACCTTAATGACTTGGAGAAGATCTGCAAAGAGGAGTGGGACAAAATCCCTCCTGAGATGTGTGCAAACCTGGTGGCCAACTACAAGAAACGTCTGACCTCTGTGATTGCCAACAAGGGTTTTGCCACCAAGTACTAAGTCATGTTTTGCAGAAGGGTCAAATACTTATTTCCCTCATTAAAATGCACATCATTTTATAACATTTTTGACATGCGTTTTTCTGGATTTTTTGTTGTTGTTATTCTGTCTCTCACTGTTCAAATAAACCTACCATTAAAAGTATAGACTGATCATTTCTTTGTCAGTGGGCAAACGTACAAAATCAGCGGGGGATCAAATACTTTTTTCCCTCACTGTAGTCTCTCCCTAGAGTGGATAATGCTACATCCTGATGTTGCACACAGATTTCAGCCGAGGGGTAAACAACAGACTGCTGAAACCTGAATGGCTGAACATCAGGAAGAAGCATCAGCCACTTTAGCTGGCATGGTGGTGGAAATGTTGTTTGATTAAGACTGTATGCATATTTTTCCAGCTTATTTTTTTTTCGGCAGCTTGCCATTAAAGCTTGTTGAGGAGGAAACCTACACCCTTGCAGCCTGAATGGAGGATGTTTTATATATGAGCTGGTCGCCCGGGGACACAAGTGCATAGCCGGCTGCATACATTCCTGTTGGACGCAGATGACAAATGACATAAAAGGAATAATAGCGCCTAGAGCTCTATGAACTAGAGACTGCGTCCAAGATGGATGCCTGTTGTTTTCAATGTAATCTACTCACGTTCGCAAACACTGTTTCGTGGTGGTCGCTATCGGCTTCACAGAGCATATAACGCCTGCGCACTAGCACTTACAGTGAGCAATGGAGCAGCGCGAGCAGCGACAACTTCCTTGGATGAATATAAAATGTTAATATCTACGGCATTGGATGAATATAAAATGTTAATATCTACGGCTGTGTAAAAATCAGCCTTGAGGACAATAACTGAAATAATAATATAGATATTTTGGGCTCAAAGGTGATAACAAAAGTGTTTTTTAAATGTTTTTTTTTACTTCTCTATGGGGCCGTCGATGGGAATTTTCCTTTTGGGCTTGACTTCAGCTAAACTGCAGTACTGAGAGTGCCCACTTAGCACAGTGGAAAGCATGCTTGCAGACCGGAATCCTGGCCCCCTGGTTCATATACAGAGAAATAATAATAATACCCATAAAACCTAGCGGTCAAACAGGGAAATGGTTCCAATCGTTTTTCAACCTTTCATTTTTCCCATTGGGGATTTTAGATACACTTCAAATAAGGGCTGTGTTCGTGTAGGCTTACCCTGGGGTGACGTTTTGATAACCGTGTAAGTCTCTCTAGGACAAGGTGAATTTATCAATATATTCGCCTGTATTTATCCCCCAAAATGAAATGCTAATTTGTAGATTTTTTGTTTTGATATCTATTTTAAAGCTAATTAGCATTTTCGAATCTGAGAGTAAATAGAGCCGAATATATTGATAAAAGTCACCTTGTCAGACAGAGATTTATGTGGTTATGAAAACATCACGCCAGGGTAAGCATACACAAAACACAGCCCTAATTTTAAGTGTCTCTAAAATCCTCTATGTGAAAAATGAATTGTGGAAAACGATTGGAAGCATTTCCCTGTTTGACCACTAGGTTTTATGGGTATTATAACACCTCCTCTGTGTGGGTCTATACCCTGCTGCAAACATTCCAGTTGGATGCAGATGACCACTTCAAAGGAATAATAGCGCCATCTGCCGGCCGGTTGGGCTAATATAACTCAATGATATGAACATAAAACCGACGGAGTTCCACCTCCGACACCGCCAAAACGACACTGCAAATGTAAATCTGATTCAATGTGTCGTAAAAGGGATCATTACATTCAAGCATATACCTACCTGATTACTTTGGTCTTCATGGCTGTACTGTAGGCCTATCCCAATTGAAAAAAAGTAGTCTCATCGCTTTGCTTGCATTAATTAAGCTTGTTTGAGAGACAACATGATTAGATAGCCTACATAGCCTACATGAATAGAAAGAAGTCAACCATACTATGTGTATGAGGGTATTACATAGCTATTCACAGTTTGACTAAAATAAATATAAACGTTTTCTCGCTTTTAAAAGACCAATGATATTGCCATTCAAAGTGCCAAACTTCTCAAATTTGACCGTGGGACAGAAATTAGGGCATGTTCCTCCTCACCTAACCTAAAGTAGCAGGTTGGCCTATAAGCTATAGCTTTGCCGTGCTTTTCTCCAAGTGGCGACCACAAGCCGTGAATGTTTGAAGTTCGTATTTGAATGTTCATTGCACTGTTCATTTGCAAAGGAATACAAATAATATATATATAAGAATTGCCTGTCAAAGTGGTGCGTGGATAGACATTCGATGGCTTGAATAGTACCATAAAAATGTAGCAACTCTATAGCCACCTTAAAACTAACATTACATGATTTCATAATCACAGTGATAATAAATGTAGAAGCAAAGCAGATGTCTAGCCAATGTTTGGAGTAACAATATTTTTATAGTTTCATTTTGACCCCTAGCATTTCGGTCCAGCTCATATACTTCATTCCAAGATAGGGTATGCCTACTTTCAACAGCCTATATTTTTCTTGAATGAATAAAATACTATATCTTATGGAACAATCACTGTTGGTTGATCACAACAGCAGTGCTGAGTAGACTCAAGGGGGATATAAAAAAAAGGGCGCAAACTTCTAATAATCAGTGGACAAATGAATTTATTCGTCTCACAAATCAAACAACAGTGAAAAACATCGATTAGCAATATTCAAATAGAAGACAATACAGTAAAACGAGGCCTACTGGTAGTACAGCCCTACATACATTATATTTCAACCAAATTGCTATCTAAAAGCCAATCAGAAAATCAGTTAAGACCTGCAGACAGTTGTTGTCTTTGGTAAAAAATAAAACGTGAATATTAGTAAACGCGTGCTTTCACAGTTCCTTACAAAATCTATTTGTTTGATTATTTACAAGTGCACGGAAAATCGAAAAGAATTGCCGCATCAGTCAGGCTACCATTAGATTGATAATTTATGACCAATGGTCTGAACAAGGAGAATGAAGGTAGACCTAGGTTACTGGGTTATTAGTCAAAATAGCATGGGTTTAATTAACAAAATGGGCTATCGGGACAAAATAAGACATTTGCTATGCGCACAAGAGTAGGCTACCTTGGATGAAGAGGGTCATCTATTCTAACACCTACAGCCTATGGTCTTGAAGTTAAACAATAAAATAGTGTTCCTCATTTCATTTTAAATAGTCGTTGAATTATCAAACCCACATCTCAAATAGTTATTAAAATGTTGGTAATTCATTGAATTTGAAAGACAAATCCCCACCTTACTTGTACCACTAGGGAATATCGGAAAAACATGAGAGAAAAAAAGAGAAACAAAGCAGCTGGAGATGTTGTTAGGGAAATGTTGTCGGCCTAAAAATGCTTTAATATATTACATAGATTCAAATGATCATTCCAGTGGCATATACTCTCGTCACATTTGTTCTGCGATGGAGAAAATTGGAGTCAAAACCTATGGAATTTGGCTGTTTTCTTATTAGGTTAGGAGGAAACGTTCATGCTAGGGCCATCCTTTATGACTGAGAATTGAGGCTATCATGTCTGAAAAACATCCAAATACATTGTAACCAGAGAGGTAGATTGACCTACATGTTTTTTCTACTTTCTTCCTCGTTCTTATGTAGGCCTACCACCTCGCTATCCCAGCCAGGATTGTCCGATATGTATTAATTAATTAGTGTGCCCCTGAATGTATTGCGCAATGGATACTCGATGGTTCATAGTCGCCAAATCATAAGGTGTGTGGCCTTTGGAGTTGCACCTTGTGGCTTCCATCGTACAACCAACAAGGAGCTGGACCACATCAAGATAGCCTTCTCTTGCGGCTAGATGCAATGGAAGGTTCCCATCATTGTCCAGGAGATTGACGTCTGCGCCATGATCCATCAGTACGTGTAGGGTGTCTGCATATCCATCCCTTGCAGCGTCATGAGTGATGGTGAGACCTCTGACATGGTCGCGCACGTTTGGATTTGCGTTCGCCCTCAGCAGCGCTTCCGCGATGGCGGGGTTACCAAGTTTCATCACCTGTAAAAAAAATTAAGAAAGAAAGAAGAAAAAAAAAGGTAAAAAATATAATCGAATATCAGTGCTGGTTGAGAGCAGAATACTTATATAGTAAAGTATATGCAAAGACAGAACATGTAGGCTGTAAGAAGTATAGTGTTTTAAGGAAAATAGGAATTCTTTAGGCTATGTTGCGGAGAGAGACACGTCTAGATTTACACCTGTTTTTTTTTCAAAAGGAACGATAAAAAACGAATCTAAACCACATAACAATTTATTATGTATTCATTATGTTAACCTTTTTTCATTCGTCTTTTACGTAAATTATGTAAACCTATTATCTTCTAATAAATCATAGAGCGTTAGTTCGTCGTCATCATTATTAGGCATATAGAATTAATAGCCATGACATATATTTTTCATTTGGAAGAGAGGAGTGATACTAATAGTGTATTACAGTTTTGTGCATGAGGATACATGTCATACTTATATCGTTTTTTATGTACTAAGGTAAATCTTATAGAGCACTTTGAGTATAGGCCTAAATTGGATTTATACATTCAACAAAAACGTGTGGTTCGGTCAATTAACCACTTTCAGCCCTTTTCATCTGCACCCTGGACCCTATAACATGGTAAGAGATTAGCCTGAACATCTATCCAGTATGGTCATGAACTGTCCAAATCAACAGTCTTTCACAATCTGCAATTTGCTAGTTTTTCATGAGTTTGATTGTGTAATTTGACAAAACAGTAAACATAGTTACATTTCTAAAGCAAACATTGCATTTGGAGATTCCCCATGTGGTCAAAGGCAGATATTCAGAGGTATGCCAAGGCGGTATAAATATAGCCTAACCAACCAAGTGATCAACCCACATAAATGTGTTATGACATAAAGAAACAGCAAATTTGTGTTTGATCTATAAGCTTACAATTTAAGAAATAGTCTTGTTGAAACCAAACCATTACATGTTTCATAGGCCTATGTGTCTGAGTGTGCATGCTTGTCCAAAGAGTAGTGCATGAGGTCAAGCATCAAGGTCTTGACTATATTATCTTCTTTAATTATCACTATTGAGCAATGATACTTCTATATAAATATAAAAACGTAATCACATTATTCAATGATTGACAAGTTTTCATAATGTTTGAACCCATCCTTATCAAGATATATAAACCTGCTAAACTTTTTAGTCTACAGAATGTCAAAAATATGAATATATTCAACAACAAATATATAATGCATTGCAATTACAGTTTCTGGTAAATCACGAATAGGTGTACATCATTAGTCTAGTCTACATTGGTTTTTTTTTGTGGTTCACATAATGCTACTAAATTAAGGCCTACAAGTCACTTTGCTGCACTCTCCATAAATCATACAATTAAAAATATGACACCCAACACAGCCTATTCTCTTTATGCTATATTAGACTATTCGTTGAAAATCATTTGGATCAAGTATACTTATAAGTCCAAGTTACAGAAATTGTAACCTCTGGATAATTTTAACACTTTATTTGTCAATAAAGCACGCAGTTTAGTCCATTTTACATTAGGCTATACTAACACACATATGCTAAGATGTGGTAGTTTAAGTTCAAATCGATCAAATAGACTGAATCATGAATTTATAGATGTACATGTTTATAAAATAAAATGCAGAACCAACCTGTAACGGTGTCCTGCCGAATACATTGTTTTCATTAACATCTGCTCCGTTCTGTAATAACATCTCAACTTCTGCTAAGTCTCCTCTTGCAGATGCGCTGCTCAGTCTGTTTGCCCCTCCAGCCATTCTTGGTGGACGAAAACCATAAAGAGAATAATGTTATATGATACAGGTTTCAAAAGTTGATACTAAGGTATGTGTGAATGATTTTGATGGTATACGTCTTCTTGGTTGTGACGCAAGGCACTGAGAAAATGTAGTAAATAGTCTGTAGCCTGAAAGAAGTTGGTACACTGCCAGGGTCCGCCTCCCTTTTTAATACCATCCCAATGTAACAACTCGCATCAGCACGGAAAACATGGATGTCACGCCATTTCCAACTCAAGTGTATGGTCATCACCACCTTCCTTAAAAATATTTTATTTTTTATCACATTGGATTGGAATGTTGGATGTCCACTTGTAGACGAAGATGCACGAAGTTGAAAAACTAAAAACTAATTCCAATCGTCCAGCCTGCAGAGTTGAGGTTTATCTTTATTCTTGAACCCCGTTCACGTGAAGTTGATAACGTTTGAGATTCTAAATGAGTGTTCAGGGATATTTCCCATGGTTAATTTATAGACCCGTGTTATTCAGAAAGATTCTATCCAACTCCACAATTAGGCTATATACTACCCTTCCGGACTGACGATACAGGTTAGCCTACAGGTGCAACTTATCTGCAACTCCAAAATGTTGGTCTGTCTCCTGCTCTCAAAAACGTTGCCTATGATGTCCTGCTGCAACTGTATCCATGGAACACTGCCGTTTCGATTAGGGCTTGTAAGTTTGTAGCTTCTGATTGTCGACTTGCTCTCTTACCAGTCCGGGGCTGAGAAAGATAGTTTAGAAAAAAACATTCTGACAACGTTAAGTTATCCAATGACATTTGGAGAGATGCTTGTTCAGAGTTTTATGTACACTTCCCGCCCATTTTCAAATGATGATACACGGTCTGGATATCGTCCTTCTTTGGTTCATTAATAGTAGCCTAAAGTGTTTGTTCGGGACAGTGCGCGGGAACAGTTTAGTCATTTGATATTGACGTTATATTAGCATATTCCGCTGAGCACATTACTGTAGCAGCATTGCCTACCATCTGTTACACTGAAAAGATTTACGCTACTAAACTTGTAAAGTTGAGTATATAAATGAAATCAACCACACCATGGGCTAAGTTGTTTCAAGTTCAGCCTGTAACAGGCATATGCCGGGTAGGTGTAGCCTAATCATGTAGGAATATAGCTTAACATAGCCTACACACATTTCAATGTATAGCCTAGCCTTCATTCATATAACATTCTCCTACATACGACACCTCCTTACCCTTGCCATCATATGTTGATTTAGTTCATTCATTCGACTGGTTGGAAGTCAGTATTTGAGGAAAAAAGGCTGTTCTTGACATCACTTTTAGCCTATTTTTCAAATACGCAACCCTAACGCATACCAGTCGACAAAAGCGAGAGGGCGGGACTGAAAACAGTGATCATCTAAAAGGCTGCAGAGGCTGCAGTTATGACGATAGCGTCCTAGGCTACTTTCCCGAGTGCAACCACAAGATCACATTTTCATAACCCAAAAATGCCACGGAATGTTGTTCCAGAACAGTTCATATTGCTCTCTGGTTAGGTTCGGTTGTCATGTCTCTGGCAAAGGCAACAATTAAACTTGAGGAGAGCACAGAGGCAGAGACATTTTTCTGCACAAACTAGTCATATCATAGGGCTACCATTGTGAGAGTGTAGGGAAGCCTACCTGTCAAAAACATGATATATTCAATCAGCTATTTTGGATATAACCTAGGCCTATGCATACAAAGATAAGCATTATGATTTTGTTATCAATGAGGTCGGCATGCCTAGATTAGGTATTGAAGGCCAAGTCTGAAATTTCAACAGGCTGACCCTGTCACTTTGTTTGGCAAAATGAGGGATGGGAGATATTGATAGACAGAGTAGATTGGAAAGACTGATATTCCATGAGATTGATAGTTAGACCATATTTTAAAGTGATACATTGTTAAAAGACTCAATTTACAAATAAAAACAACCTAGAATTTGGGTTATGATGGGGGAAAGACAGGTGTAGGGCCTATGCTAGCTAAGCCTACTAAACTCATGCCTATTCAAAAATGTTATTATGCAACATGACCAATGGAAAGGATATTGCTTTTATGGGCATCCCTATTCGTAAGCCTTTTATGTAAAATTAATAACTTAGGCTACTTAAATCATTATGCTAAACATTTTTAGAATGAGAGATTTCCCTCTTGTGAGACATGAGAAATGTTGGCTTTAGGCCTTCAGTACCACAGTGTGGGCCATTGGAGCTGTCCAATGGAGTTTGTGTTCTGTTTTCTCATAGTAGTTTATTAAACATTTGATGTGAACGCTCAAAAGTAAGGCTAATGTTAAAACAAATGACAATCCGACAATCCGTTATGTGGTCTATTTGTGGTTTTGTGGTCTAGTACAATACAACACAGTAAAATATACAACAATACAGAACTTGCTTTATTGGTCCATTTTCAATTTTAAAATGCAAAAAATTACATTTTCTGTCTTCTTTGATGGGTAGTCCTGATAGGCATTTTTTTATTACCTTGCATATGCTACCGGTATGGAGTACAAAGAAATGTATTTATCAAAGAGAATTGTCACTTTAAGAATAACAGCTGAGCTTCCTCACGATGCGACAATTTGGGAATACCATGAAAGGTTCCAATGTTGCAAATAGACAATTAAATGCATAGAATGAAATGGGTTCTCAAAAAAATAGAGCCCTCCAACTCTTTGTAGACCCATTCGCGCTCTATACATTGAATGTATATGTGTTTAGAACGTTACAGCAAGGTGAACCATACCCCACTTTGCGGTTGCCGTAAAGCGAAACATAGCCGTGAATACTGACGATAACAGAGAATTGAAATTCATATAGGCTGTTCAAACCAACCCAAAGTGTGGCATTTGTTCCTTAGACATCTGGCGCATATTGATGTCTTGAGTTTACTTAAGACGACATTTACATGATATCTAGTGACCCTTTGCCTGAGTGAGTGAAGCGAGATAGCAAGCAAGCGATAGAAGAATAATAGTTAGCTAGCGTTTAGCCAGTCACTGCGATGGCCTCTGATAGCGAAAGCAACATGGACAGAGAAATTATTTTGGCTGACTTTCAGGTGGGTTCCAGCTTTCCTCATGTCACAATAACAAAGCTAGCTACCTACTTAGTTTAATTATGTTGAATCTTAACATACATTAATAGGCAGCGTTAATGTCAACAGTGCTGTCTCGTCAGCTGACAAGGCAAACACATTTCGCTAGCTAGCGTGTTAACGCTTACTTAGCTCACGTTAGCATGCTAACTAGCTAACAAGCCAGCTAACGTTAGTAAATTGAGCTGCACCACTGTCCCGCTTATCAATAAGTTGGTGCATTTTAACAAAGTGTGTGTGTGAGTAAACACAGGTATGTTTGGGGTATTGAAGAATTACATTGTTGGGGAGCATTTCGTACAACTGTCAGCCCCCAAAATGAGCTAACGTTCGCTGGCCAACTAATGTGGTATGCCAGTCTGGTAGCTAGGTGGCTAGACGTCAGTTGCTAGCTCACTAGCTACTAGTAACAACAAAGCAGAGCACATAACTAACATGGATTTAAATATGAAACAGTTAGCTTGGTGTCCTCTTTAGATAAATTAGCCATGAATTGTAAATATTCAACTGACACAGATGGCTAGCTAGCCATCTTGTGTTGGCTTAGCTAGCTAACTTGCTTGGTCACTATTGAGCTAGCTAGCAGAGACTTGAATTTCTTATGCAGTGTGTGTCCCTGCTCTAGTGTTTGAAAGTATGAGCTGGAGTAAGGTTGACTATCTGTAAAGTGGTGATAATTTATTAGCCAGTTAAGTCAGTTGGCAAGCTACCTAACGTTCAAATGAAGTCTATATCATCCTGATAACAGGTCGTTGAATAACAAGGCCACAAAAAAAGATGAACACAGTGCATCACGTGACTGAATAAAATCAAGCTTTAGGCTAGCCATACCAGTGTGTTGTGAACAACATTGGCGTGAACAACAATAATGGGATCGGCGGGTCGCCTTCAAAATAAAAGTACCCAATGAAACTGATGCAAACGGATAAAAATAGTAAAATAATGACACAATTAGACTAGGTAATGTTAAACAAGGTTGGAATGTTATAATTGTCTTTTGTTGTAATTAGTTATTTAGATTTTTTTTAAAGTACATCTGTTTAGATCGCGCTCTGGATATCTGAATTATTTTCAGAATTGCATTGGGGGTATATTTATATGCGACTGTACAACCTAACCTATGGATTGTACACCATTTCATGGGTGCATCAGCTTTCTCAGTGACACTCACAGAACACATCTATGTACAGTTGACCCAAATATTAGCATCTAATTGCAGTCTGAATAGTGCTGTGGCGTTCATGACATTTTCTCAGCTGCGGATTGAAATGCAAATAACTACCAGTCTCACGGTAATTGCACATTAAATAACAAACACGTTTAGCATCTCCTGGCTTCCACTCATAGCCTACAAGCCACTGATGCGGACCTTATTAACATCTACATTTTAAAAAGGAGAATAAATCCATTTAATATAACCTACACCATCACAATAAATCAATTTTATTTTAGGCTACATTTCTTCATATGTTTCTTTAGACTAATTTCAGAAGAACAGAATAACACATTCTGAGTTGTCCTTACGTTAGCCCCTGATCTGGCTATGCCATATGGCTGTGGGCTACACTAGTTCATTTAGCAGACAAGCTTTGCTTAGAATTCCATGGCATAATTTTACATTATTTGAATAATATGAAGAATACAGTTGAACATAGCTGAACAAAATAGAAAGAATATTTTCCCCAAACGATTTCTGAGGGAGTATGTACATGTGGCTATTCTGTGTTGAGCAGTTAACAAAGAAAGGGGTCCTCTTATCTGCTTAATTTAGTTATTTATGCAACTTTAGTTGTAATACAAACGTTAGGCTATATGTTTAGATTTTTTTTATACATTCTAAGGCTGCGTGATGCGACTCTAATGATGATTTGAAAAAAGTTGCATGAAAGGGATGAGCTCTGCTCCACATGTTTCATCAGTCTCTTTCACAATTTGACAAGCACTTGATAATGTTCTCATTAGAGGTCGACCGATTATGGTTTTTCAATGCCGATACCGATTATTGGAGGACCGGAAAAAGACTATAACGATTAATCGGCCGTTTTATTTTATTTTTTAAATTAATTTTTTTTGTAATAATGACAATTACAACAATACTGAATGAACACTTATTTTAACTTAATATAATACATCAATGAAATCAATTTAGCCTCAAATAAATAATGAAACATGTTCAATTTGGTTTAAATAATGCAAAAACAAAGTGTTGGAGAAGAAAGTAAAAGTGCAATATGTGCCATATAAGAAAGCTAACGTTTAAGTGCCTTGCTCAGAACATATGAAAGCTGGTGGTTCCTTTTAACATGAGTCTTCAATATTCCCAGGTAAGAAGTTTTAGGTTGTAGTTATTATAGGAATTATAGGGATATTTCTCTCTATACGATTTGTATTTCATATACCTTTGGCTATTGGATGTTCTTATAGGCACTTTAGTATTGCCAGTGTAACAGTATAGCTTCCGTCCCTCTCCTCGCTCCTACCTGGGCTCGAACCAGGAACACATCGACAACAGCCACCCTCGAAGCAGCGTTACCCATGCAGAGCAAGGGGAACAACTACTCCAAGTCCCAGAGCGAGTGACGTTTGAAACGCTATTAGCGCGCACCCGCTAACTAGCTAGCCATTTTACATCGGTTACACCAGCCTAATCTTGGGAGTTGACAGGCTTGAAGTCATGAACAGCGCAATGCATTGCAACGAGTTGCTGGCAAAATGCACTGAAGTGCTGTTTGAATGAATGCTTACGAGCCTGCTGGTGCCTACCACCGCTCAGTCAGACTGCTCTATCAAATCATTGACTTAATTATAATATAATAAACACACAGAAAATTTATTAATATGGTCGAATCCAGAAACTATCACCTCGAAAACAAAACATTTATTCTTTCAGTGAAATACGGAACTGGTCCGTATTTTATCTAATGGGTGGCATCCCTAAGTCTAAATATTCCTGTTACATTGCACAACCTTCAATGGTATGTCATAATTACGTAAAATTCTGGCAAATTAGTTCGCAACGAGCCAGGCAATGAACGCAAGAGCAGTGACACAATTTCATGTTAGCAGGCAATATTAACTAAATATGCAGGTTTAAAAATATATACTTGCGTATTGATTTTAAAGAAAGGCATTGATGTTTATGGTTAGGTACATTGGTGCAACGACAGTGCTTTTTTCGCAAATGCGCTTGTTAAATCATCACCCGTTTGTCGAAGTAGGCTGTGATTCAATGAAAAATGAACAGGCACCACATCGATTATATGCAACGCTGGACACGTTAGATAAACTAGTAATATCATCAACCATGTGTAGTTAACTAGTGATTATGTTAAGATTGATAGTTTTTTATAAGATAAGTTTAATGCTAGCTAGCAACTTACCTTGGCTTCTTGCTGCCCTCGCGTAACAGGTAGTCAGCCTGCCATGCAGGCTCCTCATGGAGTGCAATGTAAGGCAGGTGGTTAGAGCGTTGGACTAGTAACCAGAAGGTTGCAAAAATGAATCCCCGAATCCCCCCTGAACAAGGCAGTTAACCCCCGTTCCTAGGCCGTCATTGAAAATACTAATGTGTTCTTAATCTTACTTGTCTAGTTAAATAAAGGTGTAAAAAAAAGTTACATCGGTGGACAAAAATACCGATTACCGATTGTTGTGAAAACTTGAAATCGGCCATTTCGATTAATCGGTCGACCTCTAATTCTCATCCAGCAGACTATTCTTAATTTTATCTGGTCTTTCATATAGCCTACTAATATACACTACATGACCAAAAGTATATGGGCACAGATTTTAGATGATTAGGCCTGGCTCGCAGTCTGCATTCATCCAAAGGTGTTTGATGAGGTTTAGGTCAGGGTTCTGTGCAGGGCAGTCAAGTTATTCCACACCGAGCTCGACAAACCATTTCTGTATTGACCTCGCTTTGTGCACAGGGGCGTTGTCATGCTGAAACAGGAAAGGGACATCCCTAAAATGTTACCACAAAGTTGGAAGCAGCACTCGGCGGGCCTGTTCTGTGAACTTGTGTGTTCTGCCATTTCTGGGCTGAGCCGTTGTTGCTCCTAGACGTTTTCACTTCACAACAACAGCACTTGCACTGAGGGGAAAAAAGTTTGATCCCCTGCTGATTTTGTACGTTTGCCCACTGACAAAGAAATTATCAGTCTATAATTTTAATGGTAGGTTTATTTGAACAGTGAGAGACAGTATAACAACAAAAAGATCCAGAAAAACACATGTAAAAAATGTTATAAAATGATTTGCCTTTTTAATGAGGGAAATAAGTATTTGACCCCCTCTCAATCAGAAAGATTGTATATAGTCAACTGTATAGTTGACCAGGGCAGAAATTTGATTAACTGAGTTGTTGGAAAGGTGGCAGCCTATCCCAGTGCCACGTTTGAAGTCACTGAGGTCTTCAATACAGGCAATGTTTGTCTATAGAGATTGCATGGCTGTGTGCAAAAATGTTATACACCTGTCAGCAATGTAGTGTGTATGTGGAATTATTTGATTTAGAATGGCCCACAAAAAAATGTATCCGTAGCCTGCAATCGAATAGGGAATGGAGGTTAAGTGCGTTACGTTTCCCAAAAGTACATTTGATTTAAATTGCCAAAATTATATAGCCTACTCCTGTCTATACATAAATAAATAAAATCATTCAAAAGAGTCAACTAAAGCATGATTTTGGCACAGAGGATCATTAGCATCTTAAATAAATTGTGGATTGTTTTAAATCACATTGCCTACAGTCGGAAGGGGAGGCAGCGCGTGCTATTTGAGCAGATTATTGTTGATTTGTGACTGAAAAGTAGAGGCTAAGCATATCGCAATATTTGAAAATACAAGCGCATAATTCTCAACCTAATTGAGCAAACAATAGTATAGCCTATTTTATTGGCGCCAGCGGAGCGCATCAGCAATATCCCAAGGTCGAGTGCGCACTGCACATATCTACTATTTTTCGTTGTTGGGGCAGTGCTACTTAAATCCTTTTTTGGGACAATAATTTTCTCCAGTTTAGATGGACGTCCTATTATTTTTGTGTCTCCCCTTCTCGTAGGCCTATTTATTATTTTTTTACTTACAATTTAAAACAAATGTTTACCCCTTTTTCTCCCAAATTTCGTGATGTCCAATTGGTAGTTAGCCTTGTCCCATCACTGCAACTCCTGTACGGTCTCGGGAGAGGCGAAGGTCGAGAGCCGTGCGTCCTCCGAAACACTACCCTGCCAAGCCGCAATGTTTCTTGACACTGCTCGCTTAACCCGGAAGCCAGCCGCACCAATGTGTCGGAGGAAACACTGTACACCTGGCAACCATGTAAGCGTATATGTGCCCAGCCACAAGGAGTCGCTAGAGCGCGATTGGACAAGGACATCCCGGCCGGCCAAACCCTTTATTTGTTCTAAAGCGGATTAATGGGTTACATTTTTAAGATGAAGTTGAGCAGTGACTAGTGTGGGCGGACTGGAGTTCCGACGTCACATAAAATGACGTTTTATTTTTTTTTCTAGATGTAATCGTTATTTTACCACGTAAATTGATGAGAACACAATCTCATTTAAAGCAACAACCTGGAGAATAGTTTATATATATATATATATATATATATATATATATATACAGCATTTTTGTGGCTGTTATCAGTTTTTGATAACTTAATTTTATCTTACGTCGGAGCTCCAGTCTGCCCGCTCCAGTCGCCACGTCAATCATAAATCGTTAAGTCGGCTATCCATGATGACAGAATTGCTTCACAGTACATACACTCCTTTTTAGCTCCTCTTTAAACCACATTAGGCTTCATGCAGCTAAATCTGCAGAATTCTAGAAAAGCATCCTTTCAATGTCACATTAATGCTAGCTTTAGCATAGGTGGTTAGTGCAATGGAAATAGCTAGTTCACTGTAACATGTCTTGATACTGAGGATACTGATAATAACCTATTATAACTTGTCAGTCAAACCACCCAGGGATGTACTGAGTGGAGGACCCTTAATGAATAAGGACTAGATACATTTGGTTAGTTGATAACAGGTAATTACAGTATCATTCAGTGTTATGTACTGATAAATTACCATTGTGCGAGTAGTGTACTTTCCACGTGTCCATTTAGTTTATTGATGAGGCACATTTGGGAACACGGAGCAGTTTGTAACTTAGTTATAACTCAATCTCTTAATACAACAAAAATCTGCTATAACTTGTACGTTTGTACTGAGCTGGCATGTAGGTGTTATATTCGTGTATTTAGCAAATGAATTTATCCAAAGTGACTTGGCTACAGTACAGATCATAGTGACACACTAGTTGCCAATGTTGTAAATGCAGGAATCAAACCCATAACCCTGGTGTTGTCAGTTAGCACCGTAGCTGCTCAATTACACTTTCTATTGGTCTTTGTTATGTACTTGACCTCTGTTTCTGTTTTTCTAACAGGCTTGCACTGGCATTGACGACATTGCAGAGGCAATCACGCTCTTAGAACTCAATAATTGGGATTTAGTGGTAAGTTCAAACATCATTAGGTCATACGAACAAGACTCGATTTTCTTTTAAATTTGGAAGTATATTATCTATTTATTTTGCTGTTAAAATTGTTGAACTGTAGCCTTTAGTGTTGCACGTACCTTTGAGTAATGTGAGTTATAGGTTTATATTTCAGTATGTGCTTTACAGTGATACCACTGTTATATGTTGTAATTTCTGGAGTATAATGCCTGCATTTTTGTTGTTCAATCAACATTCAATCAATTAAATGTACTTCATTAGTTTTGCAGTTGGGAAAACTGTAGGCTCATGTCTAGTGATGGTCCATTTACTCTATGCTAACATACATTTATTAAATGAAGAGCTATTTATATCAAATGATGGCCTAGGTAGGCCTAATTCTCTACTCATGATATCCACAAAGGCTTAGTCTACATGGTGAACCTGACTAAATCAAATCATGCTACAGTACAACTGGGCACTGGTGCTTTCTAGTTACTGCAACTTTTAAGCCAATTCAAATAAGCAAAAAGCATAGCCACTAAAAGCACACAGTGTGATTGTGTTACCTATTTCAGTTTGTTTTCAGTTTGTTTTCTATTTTAACAGAAATGGTACATTTATTACTGAGATTTTAATTTCCAATAAATTTGCAAAAGATTGATCAAATAGCTTTGAATAAAAAATCTGACCCAGTTACACTTTGTCATTATTGGGTATTGAGTGTAAGCATGTTTTTAGACATTTTAATTCAGGCTATAACCACAATGTAGAATTAGTCAAGGGGTATGAATGCTTTCTGAAGTAAGTATCGTAACCCTTAATTCGGGGATTTTTGTTTTAAAATATATTTGCGGCAAATGACTCAGCCTCTCGCATGACTGCAAAAGGTTGCATTTGAAATCAGTCATTCTATTGGCAGGAACTGGCAGTTGAAAGTTATGGGGACATTTACCGACAGTAATCAGGATTTGATGTTGGAACATGCATGCTTTCAGGAATGTATTACGTTGCAACACATTTTCCATGGTCTTTTCTCTCTTTACAGGCGGCCATCAATGGTGTGATACCACAAGAGAATGGGATCTTGCAAAGGTAATATGCCAGAAAAGCCTGCCTCTTCAGAAGAGTCCATCAAGTGTTCACTGTGCAAATTTTGTCAGTTGGCTTTGTTCAGATATGTGTGGGAACGGATGATAAAATGTAGCCTGTTTCCTAAACATCCACTCCAATAATGTTGACCGTATTGCATGAAGTCACGTAAACCTACGGCAAAATAGAAAACACCTTTTACACAGGAGGCATGCATCACCACATTCAAATCCATACTTAAAAACTGTGAGCAACAACTCCGGTATTGCTCATGCCTCAACATTTCAATATTTCCCAAGCTGTGTCCTGTTCTTACTCACTTCAAATATCTGTGTAAATGGAAATCGTGGCCAGTAGCTTAAAACTACCATTGCACACGCTCTTCATGTACTTTGTAAGCATAGGTGCGGGCAATGCCCTGAACCTTTTGCTGACCTGAATATAGAACAATCATTTGTATGAAATTATGCGAGAGATTATAGAAATGTCCTAGTATCTGGTATCACCCACAGTGAAAGCACATTTTAGAGAAGAGATGGCTACTTTTTCATGCTCCTCAAAAAAGCAAACAGTACCAGTCAAGTTTGGACACACCTACTCATTCAAGTAGGAAAAAAAGAAAATGAAAAAAAAAGTCCCCTTTTCAGGACCCTGTCTTTCAAAGACAATTTGTAAAAATACAAATAACTTCAGATCTTCATTGTAAGGGGTTTAAACACTCTTTTCCATGCTGCTTTAATGAACCATAAACAATGAATGAACCTGTGGAACGGTCATTAAGACACTAACAGCTTACAGACGGTAGGCAATTAAGTTCACAGTTATGAAAACATAGGACACTAAAGAGGCCTACTGACTCTGAAAAACACCAAAAGAAAGATGTCCAGGGTCCCTGCTCATCTGCGTGAACGTGCCTTAGGCATGCTGCAAGGAGGCATGAAGACGGCAGATGTGGCCAGGGCAATAAATTGCAATGTCCGTACTGTGAGACGCCTAAGACAGCGCTACAGGGAGACAGGACGGACAGCTGATCGTTCTCGCAGTGGCAGACCACGTGTAACAACACCTGCACAGGATCGGTACATCCGAACATCACACCTGCGGGACAGGTACAGGGTGGCAACAACAACTGCCAGAGTTACACCAGGAATGCACAATCCCTCCATTAGTGCTCAGACTGTCCGCAATAGGCTGAGAGAGGCTGGACTGAGCGCTTGTAGACCTGTTGTAAGGCAGGTCCTCACCAGACATCACCGGCAACAACATCACCTGTGGGCACAAACCCACCATCGCTGGACCAGACAGGACTGGCAAAAAGGGCTCTCCACTGACGAGTCGCGGTTTTGTCTCACCAGGGGTGCTGGTCGGATTTGCTTTTATCGTCGAAGGAATGAGTGTTACACCGAGGCCTGTACTCTGGAGCGGGATCGATTTGGAGGGGGTGGTGTGTCACAGCATCATCGGACTGAGCTTGTTGTCATTACAGGCAATCTCAATGCCGTGCGTTACAGGGAAGACATCCTCCTCCCTCATTTGGTACCCTTCCTGCAGGCTCATCCTGACAAGACCCTCCAGCATGACAATGCCACCATACACAGAACGAGCAGTATGGCTGATTTCCTGCAAGACAGGAATGTCAGTGTTCTGCCAGGGCCAGCAAAGAGCCCGGATCTCAATCCCATTGAGCACATCTGGGACCTGTTAGATCGGAGGGTGAGGGCTAGGGCCATTCCCCCCCAGAAATGTCCGGGAACTTGCAGGTGCCTTCGTGGAAGAGTGGGGTAACATCTCACAATAAGAACTGGCAAATCTGGTGCAGTCCATGAGGAGATGCACTGCAGTATTTAGTATCTGGTGTGGCCACCAGCTGCATTGACTGTTAATTTTGATTTTGACGCCACCCCCCCTTTGTTCAGGGACAAATTGTTACATTTCTGTTAGTCACATGTCTGTGGAAGTTGTTCAGTTTGTCTGTTGTTGAATCTTATGTTCAGACAAATATTTACACATGTTAAGTTTTCTGAAAATAAACGCAGCTGACAGTGAGAGGACGTTTCTTTTTTTGCTGAGTTTAGAATCATGTAACCAAAAAAGTACAACAAATCAAAATATATTTGAGATTCTTCAAAGTAGCCACTTTGCCTTGACAGCTTTGCATACTCTTGGCATTCTCTCAACCAGCTTCACCTGGAATGCTTTTCCAACAGTCTTGAAGAAGTTCCCACATATGCTGAGCACTTGTTGGCTGCTTTTCCTTCACTCTGCAGTCCAACTCATCCCAAACCATCTCAATTGGGTTGAGGTTGGGTGATTGTGGAGGCCAGGTCATCTGATGCAGCACTCCATCGTTTTCCTTCTTGGTCGTCTAGCCCTTACTCAGCCTGGAGGTCTGTTGGGTCATTGTCCTGTTGAAAAAACAAATGACAGTCCCACTAAGCGCAAACCAGATGGGATGGCGTATTTCTGCAGAATGCTGTGGTAGCCATGCTGATTAAGTGTGCCTTGAATTCTAAATAAGTCACTGTCACCAGCAAAGCACCCCCACCACCTGTTATTATGCAGAGATCATCCGTTCACCTACTCTGCGTCTCACAAATGCATGGTGGTTGGAACCAAAAATTGCAAAATTGTACTCATCAGACCAAGGGACAGATTTCCACCGGTCTAATGCCCATTGCTCAAGTTTCTTGGCCTAAGCAAGTCTCTTCTTCTTATTGGTGTCCTTTTAGTAGTGTTTTTTTGTTGTTGCAGCAATTCAACCATGAAGGCCTGATTCACACATTCTCCTCTGAACAGTTGATGTTGTGAAGGATTTATTTGGGCTGCAATTTCTGAGGCTGATAACTCTAATGAACTTATCCTCTACAGCAGAGGTTACTCTTGGTCTTCCTTTCCTGTGGCGGTCCTCATGAGAGCCAGTTTCATCATAGCGCTTGATGGTTTTTGCGACTGCACATGAAGAAACTTCAAAAGTTCTTGAAATATCCGGAATGACTGACCTTCATGTGTTAAAGTAATGATGGACTGTCGTTTCTCCCTGCTTATTTGAGCTGTTCTTGCCATAATATGGACTTGGTCTTTTACCAAATAGGGCTGTCTTCTGTTTACAACCCCACACCTTGTCACAACACAACTGATTGACTCAAACGCATTATGGCGGAAAGACATTCCACAGATTAACTTTTAACAAGGCACACCTGTTAATTGAAATGCATTCCAGGTGACTCCCTCATGAAGCTGGTTGAGAAAATGCCAAGAGTGTGCAAAGCTGTCAACAAGGCAAAGGGTGGCTACTTTGAAGAATCTCAAATATAAAATATTTTGATTTTAACACATTTTTGGTTGCTACATGATTCCATATGTGTTATTTCATGGTTTTGATGTCTTGACAATTCTATAGTGTAGAAAATATTAAAAACAAAAACACACCTACCCATTCCAGGGTTTAACTTTTGACTAGTACTGTACATAGCTGTGTAAAGTGGAGCTTTAGTCCATTGTCTGTGTAGGCCTAAGTTTTTTTGTTGTTGTATAGCTGCACTAGGCCTAACCTTTGTGTGGCCTGATGAGGATTGCTGAGTGATGTAGCTTTGGGACAGCAGTACCACAACATCAGTTTAATGATTATTTTCACAAGCGCACTTGACCTCTTGAAGATGTAGCTCTGTTTCTTGTACAAAGCTTGTTGAGTAGGCACAACCTGTGATAGATGGAGGAACAACCAAGGAAACAATCTTGATCATCATCAGTGCAGGACATTTAGGCTTTGGATCTCATTTCCCCTCGGAAGCTCAGTTTTTCATGTTTACTCTGATTTCAACACCAATGTAGCCGTAAATCAAGCAACCAGATTTCTAGCTCAAAGCTGGGCAATATCAGGTGAAAGACTAGTATTTTTGGCGGCGGTTATAGTTTGAGGTGATATTCAAGGTAGAGATGGTAGGTGGTGTCATTGCTTTTGAATTACTGAATTTCAATGGTAGGGAGAAAAATGGAACAGACTAAGCTGTGATAGTATTTGATATGTTCTTTGAGTATACAGTAGTAGCTATCAACAGAAGCAAAATAGTGTTTTGGGAAAGAGGATAAATCCAGAAAAACAGAGATCTTGCCAAAAGCTGGAATTAAGAGTGTTACTAACTGAGAAAAGCCTCTAAGAGGCATTGTGGACAACGTTTTTGCTCAACGGTCAGTCAGCACTCATGAATACACTGAGCTCAAGAACAAATACTTTCAGGCTGGGCACATTCTGTTAAACGGTTTATTTTGCAAGTTTCTTAAGACTTTGGGGCATGAGAACATGGTTTTCTTAAGGGCACACATAATTATGAATGGAGCCTGGCAGCGTGACTTGCAGCCAGCCCGTATACTAAATAGCTGGCACCAGGCTGCTCTCGTAGGATGGCACTCCTCCACAGTAAACGGCTCCATTGAGGTGACCAGAGCCAGCTGGAGGCTTGCTCTCAGCCACAAAGCCATGTCCTGTCTCACATTGAATAGGTGGAGAGTGCCATCTACATGTATGCCATGGAACAGCCGTTTGATTTGAAACACTCCTGACTTAACCATCCTTAGTATCAATATGCCAAGTTTGTAGTTGAGTATAACTACGATACTTGTTGTTATCTGAACCCTTCCATCACAACCTTCCATCACATTCCAAGCCTTCTGTCCATGGTGAATTTTCACCTCATTTTTGTCACGCTATATATATTTAGTCATTGTGTGTGTGTGTGGTCAAGTTAGAAGCTTCACAATGGATTAGGTGATAGATGGGCCGGTCTCAACAACACCAACATATTCTATGATGGATATGTATGATAAGTTGTCACTTATGCACCAAGGTCGAAACTTTACTATCTGTGCATTCTGTTTTTCTCATTTGTGTAGCTACAGGAAGTGTTCATTCGCTTTGCTTCCAGTTTCAGTCTTAAACATTTACTAGTTAAGGGTGGATTACTTCAAACTGGCAATTTTGTTTTCTAAACCATTTTGTGGAGCCCAACGTTTTTAGAGAATGTGGCAGTAATTCTAACCGGCCTCACAACCGCAGATGGGGTGTTTCTCGATATGTATACTAACGTGTGCCACACCAGGTGCATTATCCATGTATGGTGTCATGTGGGTGAACAATTTTCTGTTGTAGGGCTGGGCAATAAATCGAATGCATATTTTTGCGCGATAACCTAAATGCCTGTATTGCAGGAATTGAGATTTTGTTAATTTTCGTTTTTATGATCGTTTGTCCGCTTGTTCTCATGTATTTTTGGTCTCTTCTCTTTCGCTCCTTCTGTGCTGTGTGCACCGTCCCATTTACACCAGAGATCTGTATATAATGACGAAATGCACGTCTCCACCCTAACTCCACCAAAATAGGCCACTAGAAATGCATGAAATGCGTCATGAATTGGAAACGCTGCATGATGAGTCACATTGCATGAGGCATATTGTGGTAACACCAGATACTGACTGCTTTTCTGATTCACACCCCTACCTTTTTTTTGACTGATTTCCTTATATGAACTGTAACTTATTGCATTTTCCATCTTTAATTTTTGTTTAGTATGCAAGGACAGTTGTGCAGGTATCTGGAGTACAGGTGTTTGGCCATGTGCCCTTTGAGGGTTTGACCCTTGATTATTGCCAACAGCCTCTGCTCTTCCTGGACACAATTTTCTACCTGCCCATCTGTTTCTATCTCTCCCTCTCTCTCTGCCCTTCCACCTATGATGGTATGCCTAATTTCTGGCTGTGGGTGTATCCAAGCCTGACCTATGTCTTCTGTTTACGGTATGATGACTGTTTGTAACAGTTTTCTACGTGGCCTCAGAATCCCAACGTCTTTAACCTTTTGGTATTGTAATCAGGTGGGATAAATTCAGTCTTTGTGCAAGGCCTTGGCACCCGGCTCCCCCTCCCAGCGCAATATGTGCTGACCCCAGAGGAAAAGAGAAGCTTCTTTGTCTGGGTTGGGAGAGAGAAAATACATTATTTACTGCCATGTGGGACTGGGGCTCAGGGGAATTCAGGCCCTAGACATAGAGAGGGAGAGAAAGGCGTTTTGTGTCTCTGGTCTCTGCAACAACAAAAAAGACTGATGTTGCTCAGTGGCAGACAATTCAGCGTCTATAGGGCCCTGCCCATATTATCCCGGGTGTGAAGCCTGTTTACACTGACTCTGAAACTATTTTTGTTGCGGCTGAGCGGCCCTTGTTGCCTTGGAAGGGGGTTGTGCGTATTCTTATTTTTTGACGTGCTCCAGTTTTTGGTATTTCTTTGTGGTTTAGGCTACTTAAAATGAAATGTGATGCTTTCTTTCAGCATTTCCATGCATTGTGATACCACGTTTTTAACCATCACGTTCCATATGTGGTGTAAAAATAACGCTGTATTCTGGTGGTTGAAACGAAACAAAAGACTCCGTGATGCTCTGTGTTGGTCTACATCAGTGGTATTCAAAGTTGTGGTCGAGACCTCACTAGGGAATGGCAGCGGAGTTTTACTACATATTTTTTATTTTTATTAAGACTACGTATTCTTATGAAATGGGATACAAATGTTATTGAAAAATAATTAGAACCATTTTATTGAGTAAATGTAGGTATTGGTTCTCTTAGAGTTGAACATGTAATGAATTGAAAGTTATTTGTTGATGTGAAAATCAAAATGTACAGCTTTGAAGGTTGTCATAAATAAATGTTATATAACATTTATTTATTTATTTTCATTTCACCTTTATTTAACCATGTAGGCCAGTTGCGAACAAGTTCTCATTTACAACTGCGACCTGTCCAAGATAAAGCAAAGCAGTGTGACAAAAAACAACAGTTACACATGGAATAAACAGAAGTACAGTCAATAACACAATAGAAAAATCTATATACAGTGTGTGCAAATGGAGTAAGGAGGTAAGGCAATAAATAGGCCGTAGTAGGGAAGTAATTACAATTTAGCAAATTAACACTGGAGTGATAATGTGCAGATGATGTGCAAGTAGAAATACTGGTGTGCAAAAGAGCAAAAAAGTTAATAAAAACAATATTGGGATCAGGTAGGTAGTTGGATGGGTTATTTACAGATTGGCTATGTACAGGTACAGTGATCGGTAAGCTGCTCTAACAACTGATGCTTAAAGTTAGAGAGGGAGATATAAGTCTCCATCAGTGATTTTTGCAATTCGTTCCAAATCATTGGCAGCAGAGAACTGGAAGGAAAGGCGGCCAAAGTGGGTGTTGACTTTGGGGATGACCAGTGAAATATACCTGCTAGAGTGCGTGCTTCGAGTGGGTGGTGTTATGGTGACCAATGAGCTGAGATAAGGCGGAGCTTTACCTAGCAAATGTGGGGTGGGTTGCCAAAAAAATGGGGTCCCCGCTGATAAAGTATTAATACCACTGCTCTACATGATGCTTTGTCTGACCCTTTGCCAACTGTCTGAACCCACAGTAACTTATCCAGCGTGGCATCCCAGGCCAACATCTATGGACCTCACAGCCAAGCAGCACCAGCGGCTCCACCAGCGGCTCCAGCAGCATCCTCCTCGTCTTCCTCGGCCTTCTGCCCCGCCCTCCCCTCCCGACACATTGTGGAGCGGCAGCCACGCATGCTCAACTTCCGGGTGGAGTACCGCCAGCGCACTGTGGAAGTGGTCATAGAGGAGGGCAGCGTAGTCGGTGAGGCGAACCTCTCACCATAGACTACTCATACTATGGTTCCTACACTAACATTCCACTATGAGCCTACACATCACACACCCTTACTGCTTGCTTACTCTGAGACAATGTGGTGTTACTGAGAACCGAAAATGTTGTCAGTTCCTGGTAAAAGGAGCGACGTTGGTCAAATTAACTTCACACTAAGGTATAGTGCTTTAGTTTTTAAACTTTAATCCCTTTCTCAGAATCTAGACACTTGTAACCAGTATTGGAACAATTTCTGTTGTGAAGATAATAGTGTTAAGAAGTCTGTTTTTATCCAAATATATAAGTTGCTTGTAAGGGGAAAATTGTCAAAAAATTCTTAATTAAGCATATATTTGCGCCCTCATGACAGAAAATACACATAATGAATTCGGTAATTTGACGGCATCAAAAACTTATTTGAAGGTTTTGTGTAACCTATATTTTACTGCCATCTAATGGTGAACTGCCGTTGCAATTACATTTGTATTTCTTCCTTTATTTTATCTTTGTAGGGGAAATTAAACAGATTCTTGAGACAGAGCTTCAGGTCCCTGTAACAAAAATGCAGTTGAAGGGTTGGAAGAGTGGAGACGTATCTGACAGTGTGAGTATTGCCCTCAAAATAAGAATTGTTTCGATAATGGAATGCCTCTTCAAATAAGCATTTTTAAACCATCTCTTTGCTCCATTTATAGCTTTAGCTTAATTTATTTTTCACACATCGGAAGAGATTTCACAAATGTCACCCATACCCATCTAGGGGGGATGGATACAGTTCCACTGTGCATTATTCATTTGTCCCTATGTCCTCAGATTGTTCTGCAAAGTTTACACTTGCCAAAGAACAACAGCTTGTATGTGCTGACCCCAGATATCACCCCCACTGCAAGCACCAGCCAAAACAGGTAACTAATTTCACTCACTTTCACTCACTCTTGGTTTTCAGTTGTGTAATCTGCAGCACAATTGTTGTAGAATAGGCCTATCCTCACTGTTGGAGATACCATCCCAGCAAAAGCATTATTGCCTCTGTTTTTTTTAATAAAATAGACACTGCCACTTTTTCTGATATGGAAATATGCAGTAGCATTGCAGTAGCGTCTAAAGGACTGGTTTATCAACAGGATTGCAACACTTTGCCAACCAGAGATGTTTACATACATGTTGAACACTAGGTGGCACTATACACCTAATAATGGTAAAACTGTTTCTGGACTATATACCATCCATTAATATTATACCATAGATTTCAATGTGATTGGAATATTTTACGAATATATTTTAGCCTTGTGCACAGAAGGTTTCAGTCATTTATTTTGACATTTTAAAATGAAAGGCTACTGCAATAGTCTATGTAGTGTAAATAATGGTTTTCATAGCTGTATTTGTAACCATTTCAGAGCTTTTATTGAGTTATTTTCCTATACCAATAGTAAAGCAGTCTTTCACTTATGTAATATCAAGAGACATTTGAGATTCATTGCGGGGGAACCATTAAGCCACTAGAAGGTCATTCTACCAAGCTGTATGAATCCAAGGAGGTTTTAACAACCTTTCCATCTGAAATGTCAAACTACTCATCATTGAGCTGTAATCCCATCACAAAGGCTGGTTTTGTGTCCAATCTGATTTCTCATCTGTATCAGCCAGGTAAAGTTCATACTAATAGGGAAATCCCACCCTCGGTGATAATGCTCTCTGGTGCACCTGCTTGCCAGCGTGGCACCAACCAATAAGGATGGTCAGGATGTGGTTCAACACTTATACAATCTTTATCTGAGCATACTTTAGCAACATCAGATTTAACCAAATGTAGAGGGAGAACCGTGTGAAAGGCAAGGTACTATAGTGTTGCTTCTGTAATTGATGATGAGATGTAGTGCTGTTGGTGTTTGTCCGTGGTCGGTTGTAACAGGAGGGGATGGATCTGTGTAATTATCTTTGTTGATTAGGGAGGCAGTCGGGACCTTGTGGGGTTGCTGAGGAGATAGACACCTGGCACTGCCATGCATTATGAAGAGCCAGTCCGGCTCTACAGCAGTCACTGTGCACCGACGTGTGTCGGACAGGAGGACAACAGTCGAAATACAACTGGTCTCATGTTTCTTCCCCCTGTGTTTCTCTCAGAACACATTGAATCAGACAGAGAGAGACTGGCAGATACTGGCATGGGTCAAGTATTGCAATGCCTTGTTTGGATACAGTTTTGTAATATCTCACAGATATGTAGGGGGTTGATATCCAGAAAGAAAGAATGCTGCTGCTGCTGCCGTTGGCTGTGTTGCTTTGATAACCAGTAAGTAGAGGTTTGACTGTGTAGGAGCCAGCTAATGGCTATTCTCTGGATAACTGCAAACTGCTGTGTCTCTTAGTGGCACAATTTCCAATTTTCTGAGTGCTATAGCTATAATGTTCAGTGTTAGGAGCTCATTATCTTCCATAAACTATTTTGGTGGAGCGTTGAGGAGTTAGCGGGGGGGGGGGGGTGTGGCGACCCTGTTGTCATCTTTGCTGCTGAAAGAGGATGACGATCACACCGCTCAGAGGAGCAGGCCTCCTGCAGGGAGGGCAGGCAAGCCGTTAGCACAGCAGCATTAAAAATAACCTTCGCAGCGCAGTCACCGAGTTGCTAGTCTGCTGCTGTCAGAGAGCTGCCATTCCCACCGCTCTGCCAAACCCTGTATTAGGCCTAATGCTGTACCTGCTGAAACGGGAGACTGACTAGGCTGACAGGGCACTACTAGCAGAGGTACCTTGGTACTACCTTTTTATATCACACAGTGAACAAACGAGACGTACACTAGCCTCTTTTAATTGTACCGAGGAGGGTACTTTCAAGCCAGCGTAACTCTAATTGAAATTAGACTTTGTGGTAGGTAGTGCGCTGAAAAGCCAATGAAATAAAGTAGAAGTTGGAATACATTGTGCTTATTCAATGGCATTAACACTTTTTTTTATATTACTAAACTGTTTTAAGTTATAGAAGGCAATTATATTTGGTGGTAATTTATTTATTCATTAATTATCATTGTCTACATACTGGAATAGACCATCCAGTATTTAGTACTTCACTAATATTTGTGTATATTACTATGCCAGGAGAATGTATGTCCATATTTAATCTACTCATTACTTGAGTTTAAAACCTACCATTTTACTTCCGATTTAATTCCTAGCGCTTTTGTAATAATTGGGTGCGGTTTCTGAAAATGGGACATAACTTAACAAATAAAAGCAACAGTAGGCAATTACTTCAAAGCTGATCTCTGCACACATTAACCAGTCAAATAGTGATCCATATCATCAGGCCTACTCATTTCAATCCTGTGTTTGATAATAAATAAATTGGAGATTTCAGTCAAGCTCTCACTCAAAGGTAGTTACAAATATCTACTCCTGAGCCAAACAAACGTTTCCCGGTGTCTGTTGACTGACTGAATATAGGAGGGTTTCTAGATGGAGCTAATCTCTTGCATAAATAATGTAGGGTGATGAATATTTTAATGTGACTCATCTATTTCTGTTGCTTCCAGGAAGTGTGTTTATTGAAGGTTATTTTAATTTGAACTCAATGTGAAATACAAATGCATCATTAGACATTTGGTATTTATTTGCCACGTCCCTCCCCAGTCTGTTAACCCCTCAGAGATACTCATGCCTCAGATGCTGGTTGACCAAAAGCATTGGAAACTATTAACAATTGGTATGCTGATTTAGTCTTGAGACAAAATGGCAGACCAAGACATACCAGATAATGGGAGATTGCGTATTTCCTTTGTTGTGGAGGTAGGATGGTAATGCATGTCTGTCTGCCTGTAGTTTTGACCTCTTTAGCTCATACGTTACAGATGAGATGGTCAGTGTGTGTATTGTGAGGTTCTAAAGTGAAGGAAAAAGTGTGCGTGTGTCTGCCAGGATTAGTTTAATAAGTTCTGTGTGTCTGCTCTGTGCCTAGGGACCCTCAATGAATCAGGGAGGCTTATCTCAAAATGAAACCAATCTGTTGAGACGACTCCTCCTCCTGCAAAACGGTTTATTTTCTGTCTATAAATCTAAGTGACATTTTACTCGGCGCACCTCATGCCATGTCAAGTACTCCTGAGAGGACGGAGGCTGGCCCGGTGTATCCATGTATAGAGTGCACTGACTGCTGAAGCAAACACTTACGTAACCCTTAAGCCCTCACAGCAGGATGGCCTGATGGGAGTCAAGTGTAGAGAAAACATGAGAGGAGCTGAAAGCACTTTGTTGAGTCGGTAGTATGACCCCAGAAGCAAAGATATTAATTCTCCACCGTAGGTTTCCATAGATCTTTTATCTCAATACGACCGACTTGCAGGAAGCCAAATAGCTAAGTTACAGAGGAGACGAATTCCTCACAGTACGGACCACATAGTCTGCTCATGTTTACTGTGTAAAGCCATAAGTCACTATTATTATTATTATTTTTATTGCAGTCTTCACAACGGCTTATGATAACGCTACAACCCAACTACCCACTTTTCTCTTTCGCAGTTTAGTCTGCCAGCAACAATCGGGACTGTGTCCAAACAAATCATGGCGATATTAGCTAGATCCCCTGTGTGAGTCCCCATTTTCTTTCCTGCCTGCCTGCCTCTCCCTCTCCCTCTCTCTCTCTCTCTCTCCCTCTCTCTCTCTCTCTCCCTGCTCAACTCATTACATATGCATCCAGTCCTTCCACACCACACATTTTCAATCTTCCCGGTTAGCTACAACAAACATAACATTTACATATTGATTTCGTAGTTTTAGTCAATGTAAATATGCCGTCATTATAGTACATTTGAGCTTCTGTTAACATAAGCTCGTCCAGATCTGCGCAGATTAAGGCAGTGCTTGCATAATTAATGTGTGCTACATATTAATTCTGACTCTCCTCTTCCTCCTCACTTGGATTTGAGCTCTGATTAACTGCCTGGCTTGAACTAAGCTCCCAATTCATATTCACGAACACAGACTGAGCGTTTGCTCAAACCGCTACTTAACCTCAACATTTATTATTAGGGAAGCTTCCAAAACTTGAAGCTCTCTGTGAAGCACACAAAGTATCTCCCTCTTATGCTGCACATATCCTCAGTCATTGCTCAAAACTGCAAGTTAGGACCCAGAACTCTACACCTGTTTGCCCTTAAAACCCACTGGCCAATGTATAGGTGCAGAGAAAAGACTCTCTGACAAATCAATACATGCTCTTGACTTCCAGACCAGCCATGTGTTGTTGGGGCTGTGAACAGGCTGTGTGTGGGATGTCACTTCTGTGGCCCCGTGTCCCGGCCGCCCCATGCTGGGTCAGGGAGCAGTCTAGCAGGCTGCTGGGGGCTGTTGAGCAGCAGAGGGACCCAGCACCAGGCGAGGCCTGCCTGGACAGAGCCCGAGGAGTGGGCACGAGCCCCAGGGGAGACGCAGGGAGCCACGTCACTGCAGGGATAAGTGCCTGACAAGTCTTTGCTTGTTCTTTGCTTGACTCTGTTTAAAAAAAAAAAAACATGTATTCCTTCCTCTCCAGCGTCCTCCAGGAGTCGTTAAATCAGAACTTCCTGCTCGTCATCAGCCACCGTGAAGCCCAGAGAGACTACAACCTCAACTTCCCCGGCAGTCGAACCATACAGGAGGTGGGTCTCCCTCTCTCTACACATAATGTCCTGTCAGTACTAGAAGGGCCTCAAGATATGGCCTTGTACCAGTAGGATAGTTGTTAGGTTTCATAATATTACACTTCTTAGAAAACAGAACTGCCATCACTGAGTAGGAACATTTTAATATTTGAATTTATTCTACAATTGCGATTGCAGTTATCGTTTATTACAAAGTTTTGCTCAGCCATGTTGCTACTATAGGAATGAATATCAATATTCGTCAAGAATGCTGAAGTTTACACACAATTGTTCTAACAGCTGTGGTGCATTGCATGCTTGCTGCGGCACCTCAAAAGAGGACAGGTAGAGATACCATTTTTTTCTAGATCGATCCATCAGGTCCACAATGCCAGAGACTGTCTAAATGGCTTAACGCTGTTTGATCTGAGGACAAATTGGCATTTGCAGGCAACTTTGTGGGAAATGTGTTTGTGTAGTGGGGGTGGGGGCAGGGAATGGGGCTTGCTCATTTTCTCTGTCTGAAACCAAACACTGGATTTGGTAGCAGATGATGAAATATTCATACTAGGACCACCAGCTGCCTATTTGCCCTTTCTCTTATGACAGTCTTAGCTACAGCTTGATTTGAGGGTTGAAGGGGGTTGGGTGGGTGGACTGCCATGTAGACAACACCATCATCAGTGCATCAGTTGCTCTCTTCATCCGTTGCAGCTTTATCCTCAAGTGTTTTCACTTAAAGTGAGCTCAGAGAACCAAAACCGTGTTTTATTATGTGGATGCACCTCACCTCTTCCTCCTGTTTTAATAGCATATACAGATAGAGCTGAAATGCCTCCATGAATTATTAATGGCAGGAAGTCTCGTCCACGTTAAGTGTAACAAGCTCACCATGGACTGACGGTGTCACTGAAATCCCTCCTCTCCAATGAGATCGATGCTGGGGTACATGGCATACTCAAGGAGTCGCCTCCTTTTGAAGTTTGAATCGGATGATACTTAAGTACAACTGTATCACCATTGTGGTAGAGTTATTTTCATGTTATTCTGCACATGTTAATGGCAGCATTTTACTACTGGTGACTCTAGCGATGCCAAAGTGCCAGTGATTGGTTATTGTTTCTGTCTCTCATAATTAGCCAAACTGCAGACACAGTATTGTTGTGTGGCGCTGGTGCATCAAGTTAGATTGGTTTCCTAGGTCCCAGCATCCCCTGCTCTCAGTGCTGCCGCCTGTATGGCGCTGGTGACCATTACTGTAATCAGCCTACTTTACGGGTTTGTAATGGTGCTAATTGAAGAGATTAATACAGCAGTGGCGGAGTGGGGGCGGCCTCTCCCCTTCCTCAGGCAGATGGTTTTGATGAGCGCCCACTATGAACCTTAAGTGTTTCTGCTGGGATTACAAACACTGAGGAGGGGTCCCTGTTGTGAAGAGGGGTGTGAGGGGGAAAAGAAAGGAGGAAGAGGGCTGGTAGCTTGGTGGGGGAGCTGGAAAGGGGACAAAGCGAATTCAAACAGGCCTCCATGTCCTCACGCAAGCTTGTCTTTAGGCATTCTGTTGCCTCAAAAGAGAAAATGAGGCCCAGCACCTTTACCCCTGTACCTCTATCTGTGGTTCACTGCTTGTTGGGCACTTATTTACTGTTTGGTCAATGGTTTTTTTGCATCAAAATTTGTAGAACATAAGGCAGAATGCAGGTGATGGTTCAACAACTAGTGTGATCGCTACAGGTGGAAAACTGCTATTTGTATCGACAAGTGCCAGGCCTGAAAGAACATCAAAGGGTTTTGGAATAGTTTACAAAACTCAATTCAATTCTTAAAGTAAGTAGTGCAGGGAATTATTTAGTTTTGTTTGTCTATATTAATTTACTTGCCAAGTGAAAGTTCTAAGATAAGAACACCAAATAAGAACGCAACAAAGAAGCAACACCATATTCAAAGATGCAGGCCACTCCCATTTGCCCATTCAGTCCCCAACACCGCCACATATGGAGCCCACTGCAAACCATCTTTCTCCCCCCCATCCACTTTTGTCTTAGTTGAAGATCAGCCAATGGTGTCTGCTTGTGCATATTAATGGGGAGAGAGTCCTGTCCTCTTGTTTGTCTTTGCCAAAAGCTCTGGCTTTGCCTTGTGGCTCCCAGGGTACAGCTCCCCTCTCCTGCTCCCCTCGCTCGCCACAGTTCGGCCTCAGGGCTTGGGCTCTGATTGGCATTCCCAGCCAAAATGTGGGGGTACGCTAAGCTGGAGAGCAAATGTTTGCCAGGAAAGTGGCGGGTAGAATAGGGGTGGCCGATGGGTCTGGAGTGTCCGTGACCAGACGAGTTGTCCGGGGGATTTCTCCAGCCCCTGCCGTTTCTACTCTGCAGCTGGAGAGATGAACGGAGGACAAAAAAGAAAGAGGGAGAGATGGAGAGGGAGAGACTGAAAGAAAGGCATCTGGTGCTGGAGAGCTTGTGACTGTTTAACGGCAACCTTTTCTTCTCTTTGATTTTGCTCCAGCCAAGGATTACTAGTACTTGGCATTAAGAATGATTAGATCATTAATGTTTCTGTGTATATCGCCCCAAGCACTGTGATATCAAGGACATGCTGGTCTCAGCCTTAACAGCAGGGAAGGGACATTCTTTATGTTATGTTATTAACACTTTATTTTTAAGGTATGTGTAATTACAGTGGATAATTCATTTTCAATCTGTTCTGACAAAGTAGACTAGGCTATGTAAAATGACACAGCATTTGTGACATTAAACCATTTTTTTGCATTGTCTGCCTCCCTTTAACCGCTATTACCTTTTTGTAGGAACAGCTCTCTGGTTATTACTCATACATAAAGGACTTTAGGCTACATGTTGAAGGTGCAATATGCACAAGTCGCTCAGCCATTCCCTGGTTGCTAGAATTCTAATAGTTCGCCTAATTTCTGTTTGTGACAAAACAAGAAATGTCTAATGTAGAGAATCATTGTACCATTTTAAACTGCTGTGAAATATCTTGTCAATAACCAAAAATACTGTATTTTCAGCTGTTTGACACTGGTGTCCAAAACTGAAACTAAAGAACGGGAAGCATAGAAATGGCGCACACAGAACAGATCTACCACTTCTTAGACTTGCTTTCAATGCGAGTGACAGATCTATAACTCACTTTTCTAAGTGACTTTGGTCATCAACCAAAAAGTTAAATATTGCAGCTTTAAGAAATAATACCAACTTGTCTGATTATTATTTTTTTTATATTATGAAGTATAATCTGTAACAATTAACCGATATGCATCGGTCCCCGATTCAAATGTTTAAGATACGACCCCATCGGTCCCCAGATGTTTAACGTTTCCAAATGTAGCATCAGTCATAAAATATATTCAAATGTTAAGAATCGGCCATTCACTAAAATCTTCAGCTCATACTACTTTCTTTCTACCTTCCGAAAAGACCTAATGTTTTTTGACAACTGATGCATCCTCTACTTGTGTCGAATTTAGCATGTAACTGTGACAGTCATTGATCTACAAGTCATTTTGCATGCCGAACCACCCAAGAGAACATGTAGCCTGGTCAAACTGCACTGTGCCCAGTTTTGCGAGCTGAGCAACGCGAGGTAGGCGGCCTGTGCCTGATCTTGCACATCTGCGTAGCACATTCAGCATTCAAATGGTGAAATGGCTTGCGCGATATTAGGCTTTATTAGTTGAGTGACAACCTATGTAATTTGCTAGGTTATTGTTATCTATGCACTGTTGAAAATTATGTTTTTACCAGAATAAAAGTAAGCTACCGGAGACGCAACTCTCATCAGGCTATACCTGCTGAACGGGGTTTACAATGGTTTTTATTTCCATTGTTCAGGTTCACCATGAGCAATAGTTTTGGTAGTTCTCCTTTCAACAATCAGTGTATGTGGTCATTTTTAGATACACAGGGTAAAGTTTATAATTTAATAATGAGGAATCACTTTTGCGAGGCGCACTGCATAGCCAAAGCGGGAGGAGAAAATAAATTCATTAAACGATTCGAGATGGGGTGGAATACAGAATTGTGATATTCATTGGCTGTCATAGCTAAATTGTAAAGGATAAATATTGATATATTGCTAGCTCAAACACATGATTAGTGAGTGATGGTGATTTCAGAACCAAGCTACATTGACACCCGAATGTGTTTGACATTATTCCACTCCAGCCATTCCCACGAGCTCTTTCTCCCCAATTAACGTGCCGCAAACCTCGTGTGCTAATAATCTGGTCAAATCAGACCCGAATCAAGCTGCTCTTGAAAGTGAATACAATTCTCTGAAAGACAGGGGGCAGCATTAGACAGCACTGTTTTCAGAGTGTGTTAATATCACTGGCCTAAATATCACTGGCCTAACAAGTAACGGGATGGACTTTTTTAAAACTTGATTGTAATACAGCGTTGGTCAGCAGCTGTAATAGTAGTTTTGGTGAAAGTACAACTTTTTTACTGAGTTGGGTGATGGGAGGGGGGTTAATGATCTCTAATTGGAATGCCCAGCAAAAGACTAGTGTATATAGAGGTGACATGGTGAATTGTTAAAGGCCCAGTGGAGTCAATTGTTTTGTATTCTATTGTACAGCTGATGAAACCAACACTAAAACGGTTTATTCAATTTTTTTTATCTGTGTTATTTCCTGATTGTATTTTCAAATAGCAACTAATCTACACAAGACCTTCTAATCAGCAGGTTTGCATGGCTGGGTGTTTCGGCTTAGGCAGTAAATTGGTTAATAGACCAATAACAAAGCGTTACAAACCTTTCTGCCAAAAACAGTTTTCAATTTTCCCCTCCCCACTCAGACCACTCCCAGACAGTCTTAGCAAAATTTTAGCTTAAATTGCTTTTTAGCAAAAAACTTTGTCCATTTTTAAATGGACAACTATTACAGTAAGGTACGTATTTTACCCAGAAATGATTTGATATAAAAAAGGCTGAATTGGTTCTTATTTTAATGTTGGTTCTGTTTAGCCAGATATCAATAGTAGAGCCCGACCGATATATTGGTTGACCGACATTATCGGCCGATATTAGCCTTTTTGCTAGCTAGCCAGCAGTCTACTGTAGTTAGGCTCTTTCTATCCAGCAAAGTAGTTAGCCTAGCTAGTAAGCAATCAATCTGTGCTACTTATATGCGACCACTGGACTGGTGCCAATGTAAACACGGACTCATCCTTGATACAAAAATAACACTGTTACTGTCTGGGCCTATTATGTCAGTGGGCTTATTTAGTTTGTTTTCTGAAATATGCAATCTGCAAAAAGCTAGTCTAATCTGTGCCAATTATCATTTAGGCCATGTGCTTGCATTCATGTGTTAAGATTGTTAGCTAGCTGGCTGGCTAGCTCAATTAGAATATGTGACTAAAACAGCAAGCATTCTTGTGCATGAATGTTTTCAGTTATCAGCTAATTACTTTTGCAGTTGACTTGAAATACAGTGCCTTCGGAAAGTATTGAGACCCCTTGACTTTTCCCACATTTTGTTATGTTACTGCTTTAGTCTAAAATGTATTAAAAAAATATTCCCTCAATCTACACACAATACCCCATAATGACAAAGCAAAAACTGGTTTTTAGAAATTGTTGCGAATTTATCAAAAATAAAAATATCACATTTACATAAGTATTCAGACCCTTTACTCAGTACTTTGTTGAAGCACCTTTGGCAGCAATTACAACCTCGAGTCTTCTTGGGTATGACGCTATAAGCTTGGCACACCTGTATTTGAGGAGTTTCTCCCATACTTCTATACAGATTCGCTCAAGCTCTCGGGTTGGATGGGGAGCATTGCTGCACAGCTTCAAGTCTGGGCTCTGGCTGGGCCACTCAAGGACATTCAGAGACTTGTCCTGAAGCCACTCCTGCGTTGTCATGGCTGTGTGCTACGGGTTGTTGTCCTGTTGGAGGGTGAACATTCACCCCAGGCTGAGGTCCTGAGCGCTTTGGAGCAGGTTTTCATGAAGGATCTCTCTGTACTTTGCTCCGTTTATCTTTCACTCGATCCTAACTAGTCTCCCAGTCCCTGCCGTTGAAAAACACCCCTACGGCATGATTCTGCCACCACCATGCTTCACCGTAGGGATGGTGCCAGGTTTCCTCCAGATGTGACACTTGGAATTCAGGCCAAAGAGTTAAATCATGGTTTCATCAGACCAGAGATTCTTGTTTGTCATGGTCTGAGAGTCCTTGATGTGTCTTTTGGCAAACTTCAAGCTGGCTATCAAGTGCCTTTTACTGAGGGGCATCCGTCTGGCCACTCTACCATAAAGGCCTGATTGGTGGAGTGCTGCAGTGATGGCTGTCCTTCTGGAAAGTTCTCCCATCTCCACAGAGGAACTTTGGAGCTCTGTCAGAGTGACCATCGGATTCTTGGCCACCTCCCTGACCAAGGCCCTTCCATGATTGCGCAGTTGGGCTGGGCGGCCAGCTCTAGGATTAGTCTTGGTAAACATCTTCCATTTAAGAATGATGGAGGCCACTGTGTTCTTGAGGACCTTCAATGCTGCAGAAATGTTTTGGTACCCTTCCCCAGATCTGTGCCTCGACACAATCCTGTTTTGGAGATCTACGGACAATTCCTTCGACCTCGTGGCTTTGTTTTTACTCTGACATGCACTGTCAACTGTGGGACCTTATATAGACAGGTGTGGGCCTTTCCAAATCATGTCCAATCAATTGAATTTATCACCGGTGGAGTCCAAGTTGTAGAAACATCTCCAGGATGATCAATGGAAACAGGATGCAGCAGAGCTCAATTCCAAGTCTCACAGCAAAAAGTCTGAATACATTTTAATCATTATTTTTATACATTTGCAAAAATGTCAAACCTTTTCGCTTTGTCATTATGGGGTATTGTGTGTAGATTGAGAGTTTTATTTTAATACTTTTTAGAATAAGGCTGTAAAGTAACAATGTGGGAAAAAATCAAGGTGTCTGAATACTTTAAGGAGGCTAATATATTTTGTATTGAATGACAGTGTAAGTTATATTATGGTTTCAGAAAGAACATTTTCAAGTAGCGTTTTTGCCTGTCATAAAGATTTTTATAAATTATCCAAGATCGACCACAGCCTGTCATTTTCCAATGGGACCAAATGAATCATAGTGGGCAGAACAAGCAAGCAGAGCCTATTTGCGTGTTCTAGTATGTATTTGCCTATTTCCGTTAGGGAACTCCTACTCTGAAGTGCTTGTGTTCAATAACTCAATTCGCCCTTGCACTCTTAAACAACTCTTTTTTTTTTTTTTTTTTTACTTTGGCAAAGGGTAAAATCTACAAAACTTAGTCCACTCTGTCCATAACAGATTTTTGTTTTGGAAACAACTGTATTGAGAAAATATTTAATCAATGAGAAAATTAGCACAATGTCAGCCAAAATCCATGTCACTCCATCTTCTCCCACTGCCGGCCACTGGGCTTCCTCTCATCACCATAGTGAGTGGTAACGCCAACCGGATGCTTCACATTTACACGTCCGTGAAATATCTGGCTCATTGTTTTATCTGTTATAACAAGCTCTCATTGCCAGGTTGCCTTAGTGTTTCTTTACATGACCTATGACTGTTGTAAAGCACTGTAGTGAATCTACTTAATAGAAATGCAGATATCTAGTGGTGACATCACAAACTGCATTTAACTGTATAGTTTGATCTTGTGAAAAGTGCAGTTTCAGATTTACTTTGAGACAATTTAATTCATTCAGCCGTTGTTTATTAGTGTGCTTGTGGTGCTTCAGAACAGACACTTATGCATTCTTATTCACTGCCATAGATTGATACATCTTTAAGTTGTACCTAAGAAGGTAAATTGAACAAGTGTTTTGTATTTATAGAGGATATAGTTGGTTTTTGCTGGGTATCATGTAAACCACAAATAACAACAATTTTTCTAAATCTTAATTTTTATATTTAGTTAAGATATCATAGTTTAGAGCAGTGGTCACCAACCTTTTCTGAGTCCATATCACTTCACAGTCAAAAAGCAAGTCGATCTACTGCCCAGAATTTATTTTTAAAAGTGACTTAAAAAATGTAACATTAACCCAATGAAAACAGTTCTGTACGCATGAGGTTTGACCAGTAGGCTTAATACATTATCACAGCATATTGGCTATATGCCTGGCCTGCCAATATTGATCTTCTCAGACCGTATTATATTTAAAAATTCGAACTTTGACAACAAAAGAGATCAGTTGCTATAGCACTTGTGAGGCACAGTTTAGCATATATTGAAATAATTTACTAATTTGACTTTTTATTTTACTGCATTGATGGCACCTGCATCTGATGGTCATGGGGCTTTCGAGACAACAGGGATCTTGGAAAAAACGGTTAAATCATGACGTCAATGAACTTCAAGTCGAAGTTGGATGACCGTTCAAAACAATTTTTCCCATCTTGTTTTTTCTTTTCAGTTCCCAATTGTCTGGAACGCACTGAAGTCAGACTTCCGAGTCCACAGTTGTTTTGAACACGGCATTAGTCTCAGCGGAGGGAGGGAGATAGCAGCAGAGGATCCGCCTCTCACGGTCCATGCTCTCTCCTTCCTTTTCTCCGGTGAGACTGACCGGAGAGAGGGGACACAGTCTTCCACTTGATGGTGAAACTCAATTCGCACCACATCTGCCTCAGGCACAAATTCATGTTGTTCCTATGACCAGAGAAGGTGAAATACTCATTGATATTAAAATACGATGGCCTGCTCATAATAACAAAAACACAGGTCTATCGACAGGCCTAAATTAACACCTGCCAAATGCGAGTAAGTTTTGTTATTGGCTGGCAAAATGTCTATTTTACCAGCCACTTTGGAGGGTGGTCAGGGCTCCACAGTGCGAGCATTTCACTGTTACTTGTGAAATCAAATAGTCAAGTATGAATACATTTATAATAAAATAAATGTTTCAGTAGCTGTTTTCAAAATACTTGACTGTTTTGTTTCATAGCTGGTAAATGAATAGCACAAAGTCAAAAGAACTACGAATGCTATGTAGCCTATTGCGCTGTGCACAGGCATAGAAGTTTGTCTAATTTACTTGAAACGAACGTCTGCTGAAGTGATTTGTTTTTCTTGGCTATTTACATTGTTTTGTTCTCAAGGTTGCTTGTTTTTCTATGTTTGAGTTTCAACTGCTAGGAAAGAGAAGACAACACTTCTACTAGTCAGACTCGATCTCACAGGCACCACCATGACTCGAGTGTAGTGATGGGTTGTTTCTGAACGAGTCGGCTGTAAGAGCTGGCTCTTGTAGGTGAACGTTGGGAGCCGGCTCACATATCAGAAGAGCCGAATCTCTTTATAAAAATATTTTAAAGATATATGAATAATAAAAAGATTTTTAAATGAATTGAATTAACTAATTCAAAGTGCGTAAAAATAAATAAAATAATATAGGCCTAAATGCTCAAGCGCACATTCGTTCTGACTGTCTGCTCAGACTAACAGCCACACGCTTAGCAGCCGAGGAGAGAGAGGAAGGACAACTGTGAAAACAGCTGGAAAAAGAGTTGGAAGCACAGTGGCACTTGGATGCATTTTAATGATGTCGACAATGTTAGAGCACAGTAGAATTTGCCCCCAAAAAATCTCATATAAAGCCGGTTCTACGCACAAGCTACACCGGCATATGCAAACTGTTCACCCGACTGTGAAGCTAGCTGTAGCGGAGCTTCGACAAACTAGCGGGCCTGCTAGTGATGGTGGTGGAGCCAGCACCTACACACGTGGAGATGTATCCACTCAGTCAAGTAGGCCTACTCCACGACCCACAGCAACGCAGTCTTCTATGGACCAGTTTATGCCAAAGTCTGTCTGTCTGTCTAGCAAAACAAGGCCAAATTGATATTGCATTGGCTAAAACGATTGCCACCGATTTCCAGTAATTTTCGATCGTGGAGGACAGAGGTTTTAGAAATTATAGCAATAGTCTAAATCCAATGTACACAATTCCAAGCAGGAAAACCCTTTCAAAATCACTTAATCCACAACTTGAGAGCACACAGGCTTCAGTGAGCACACAGGCTTTTGAGAGCACACAGGCTTCAGTGTGGGAAAGAGTCCAAAAAGCTACTGCAGTTTGCCTTACCGCTGACTGCTGGACATCAAGGGTAACCACTTCTTACATGTCGGTTACATGTCACTTCATTGAAGATTTTTCAATGTCTAGCTGTCTTCTGGACTGCTTTGAGTTCAGCGACAGACACACCTCAGAAAACTTGGCAGAGGAATTGTTGAGTGGCCAGAGAATGGCAAGTAAAATGGACCCATCATCCATGCGTTGCCCACACAATCAACCTGATTTTGTAAGATGCTCTGAAGGTGATAAAGCCCGCTGTGGACAAAGTGAAAGCAGCTGTGGAATACTTCCACAGGAGCACAGTAGGGCCTGAAAAACTAAAGTCAACGCCAGATGGGGATGCCTGAGCTAAGGCCTAAACAAGACTGCACTACAATATGGAATTCAGCATTTTATATGTTGAAGCGGTTTCTTGAGTCAAAGGATCTCTACCCTGGCCATTGTCAATGCACCTGTTGATGCTCTGACCCAGGAGGAATGGGAGATGGTGGAGGAGGTGTGCGGAGTCCTGGAACCCTTTGAGCAGGTCACAGTGGAGAGCGCTTCAGTAAGCAGCTATTACTACATATGTATATGAGCAGTAGATAAAACATGAACCTGAACTAATAAGTTACTGTTCTCTCTCTTCAGCTTTGTGACAGCCTCAAAAATGATACTCCTGTGTAAGGGTTTGCAGCGAATCACAGCCAGCAGCCGCCTTAGAGAAGCAAATGTAACCACAGGACATGACAGAGTTGATGGACACCCTATGTTCATCAATGGACAGAAAGTTCCACAGAATGGAATATAATCATGTGCTATCAGAAACCGTTGCACTTGACCCGGGTTTAAGAAGTTAGCCTTCAGTGATGCCAGAGCGATTGATGAGGCTCTTCAAAGAATAACCTCAGCAGCAGGGAGGGACAGTCCCAGCAGTCAGCTGGCTCAGGCACCAGGGCAACAGGAAGAAGAGGGATCAGATGGAACAGAAGCACCAGCAGTAGTGCCACAAACGTCTGCTGTTTGGATGCTGTTTGACGAGAGAGCAACTGGGGATGCAGCACGAAGGAATCCCTCAGCAGATGCCATAATGGATGTCCGATCCTATTTGGAGGAGCCAAATAGGATCTGCAGATCCTCTGAGCTGGTGGAAGAACAAGGCCTCGGTCTACCCACGGCTTACTAAAGTCATGACAGGGAGACTCTGCATAGTGGCCAGATCCGTTCCCTCTGAGAGGGTCTTCTCGAAAACAGAACAAATAATTACTGAGAGAAGAAACCGCATCAGCCCCTCAAGTGAGGCAGCTTGCATTTCTGAATGCAAATTTCTCATGAAAGCAAAATATGGTCAGCATTGCTGTGTGCTGCTTTTTTTTATAACATGGTAATATAGAAGAGAGAAAAGAGGGACCAGTGTAATGTTTTAAGTGGGATGCTGCAGTTTTGCAAATTCTTTTTCTTTGATATGGTGCAATATTCTATTATGCTGTTCAGATTGTATTAGTTTTGAATGGTTAGATTTATATGCACTTTGTTTATATACATTAAAAAGTTATACTTTAAATGCAAATGTTTTATAGCCTTTTTCATAAACCAATGCATTTTAAATACATTGTGGTTAAGGTAGAGTATGATTTCATTTAATAATTGAATTAGAATTGTTTTAACACCAATCATAGTCAAACTATCGCAAACTGTTTTACTTGAAAAAATACTAAACAGATTTTTTTTAAAGAGCCGTTTGGGAGCCAAAACAGCCGTCTCTTTTTGGTGAGTTGAGCCGAACGAGCCTGCTCACTGAAAGAGCCGGAATGCCCATCACTACTCGAGTGGCGCTACCACAGTAACCTCCCGCCCTTAGAGGCAGGTTCATTTTTTACATTTCTCATCTGTGATATTTTGGTTAAAAGTCTCCGGTCACAAAAAAATAAAAAATAGCGCGCCAGAAATATTTGTAGATTTGGCTGGTAGATTTTTCTTTCTTTTATCTACCTGCGACAGTGGCTGGTGGACCCAAACGTTAATTTGATGCCTTAGCTATCGGTACACTTGGCTACTCATTAAATTGCGGCTGCAGTGTGAGTGGAAGTAGAGAGAAGCGAGTTTTATGTTTTGACAACCCCAAAGCCGGGATCGTGTAAGCTGTAGCTAGGTGCATAGGGATTTCATCAGGATGGTCAGATCAAAGGACCTCAGGGACAGTTATGAGAACCTGTGACTCCAGTTGGTGAGGTCACAATAGTGGGTGAAATGTCTGAGGGAGTTAATGGTGGTGACATGGTTTGGCCAGCGCAGTAGGCATATAAGATTTAGCCACAAATCTCCTGGCCGTGTAGGCGGAGTTTGTGTTTTCAGACATGAAATAGTTCAAAATGTGAACACTTTGCCTACATGTTGCGCAGGGCTTCTGAATCAAGTGCACCTGCCAACAACAGCGCAACATGAAAAAAAAGGAGGGCCTTTATCGTTGGCTTTCCTACAGAAATGTTTGGTGATTTGACTAGGAATGAAGGTGACCATAGATTTAGAGTATCGGCTAATCCTTTGGAGCACAATTTGTATAAATAACTTTCGTTATTGACTATTAATTTTATCCTGGTCTTATATTGATTTTAGGGCAGCTTCCGAGAGAATTAGCCAATATGGTGGTTATAAGCAAACAGGATGAGCCCAATCACTCATTCAGTAATTTCCCAACTCCCCTTATATTTTACTCATAGTAGTTTTGTTGAAACATTACTTTGTTCACATGTCAAATTTCAGTTGCTTGCTAATCATAAAATTATAGATTCTTGTTTTTTTGGTCTCTCCTTGAAGTTCTGTCTACTATGCTCTAGTCAGAACTTTGTGAGATTGTGAAATATTGGAGTTAACATTTTCAGTGAATAAAACATCAGGAATTCCTTCCTAATATTGAGTTGTACACCCTTTTGCCCTCAGAACAGCCTCAGTTCATTGGGACATGGACTCTACAAGGTGTCAAGTGTTCCACAGGAATATTGGTCCATGTTGACTCCAGTGCTTCCCACAGTTGTGTCAAGGTGGCTGGATGTCCTTTGAGTGGTGGACCATTCTTGATACACACGAGAAACGGTTGAGTGTGGAAAAACCCAGCAGCGTTGAGTTCTTGATACAAACCGGTGCGCCTGGCACCTATTACCATACACCGTTCAAAGGCACAAATCTTGTGTTGCCCATTCACCCACTGAATGGCACACATACACAATCCATTGTCTCAAGGCTTAAAAATCCTTCTTTAACTGTTCTCCTCCCCTTCATCTATACTGATTATGAAGTGGATCTAACATCACCTGGTCAGTCTGTCATGGAAAGAGCATGTGTTCTTAATGTTTTGTACACTGAGTGAATAGGAGTATGAGATTGGGCTGATCTGATAGAGTAGGTCTGGTTAAGGTGCCACGGCCTGCTTGCAGTCATCAGGAACTCTGTATGGGTGTTAGTTTGTTGTTTCTCTGAGGCTGCTTTAAGCTCTGACTGGAGACGCTTCATTACAGGCTGGGCGCTAGTGTTTACGCCTGCCTGACGGTCAGCACTCGGAGGAGAAATCCCTGTAGCCCTCTGGTCAAACATGGTTATTACACTCTATAATAACACTGGCCACCCAGCCTGACCCCACTGCATGTGTGTTTTAGACTTGCGTCCTGCTTCAGAGAAGAGAGAATGACTTTTGAATATCATGATCCCATGTCAGTTCTTATGTATACATTTTTACCAATGCAGGTTCAGGACAGTCTGCTTCTTACCAGGTGACAACCCCAACAAAAACACTCGTCTGCAGTTTAAAAAATTAAGAATAATAAATATGGAAAAGCACTCTACTGAGGGATGTTTGCTCCTCAATCATTTCTGAAATGGTAGTAGATGTAGGGGCTTTGTCTTATACCTCATTAACTAGCAATTTGCTTTAGATCAACTTGATATTAGCAGATTGGTCTGAAAATGTAATATAGGCTCATTTTGAAAGTGAGAGTTCACACACTGCCCATAGACCAGTGTGAGCGCTGCATGCTTTGCTTGGCATCCTCTGTTTTTGTAACGTTCTTGGAGTTTCCACCTCTATGGGCACGAGCCTTCCATCTCACCAAAGATACATCACCCTCTGAGTGTTAGAGGGAGGATTTGGCTGTGTGTGGAGGGAGCTTTCCACCACAATGGCCAGTTTGCTCAACATCAGTATCTGCCCCCGCAGGGTAGTGCATTCTGCTGGCGTAATGCGCTAGAATCCAGCGTCCAACACGCTCAGACGACGCCTGCTTTGATCACCCTTGGCCACTGCACATCAGGCTGGCGTTGGGCTTTAAACCAACAGGCCAGGGACGGTTGAGCGTGTCGCTCGGGGACGCTGCTAACTGTTTAAAAGCACGGAATGTTATTAAGTGCAAATACACCGCGCATGAATGGGAGAAGAGAAATACTGTTAATTTCAGAGCGTGGTTCTGTTGTTCCTGGGAATTAAGCGAGGCATCCGCAGAATGCAGGTAACATGGGGGCTCTTTCTCTGTCCATTGTGCCCTCCCGCCATCTTTGTTATTCCCAGTGATGCTAAAGTGTGTGGCTATCTCTCTGTCTCCTGTGAAGGTGTGGAAGGAACTGTCAAAGCTATGCCGACAGCACACACTGATGTTTTGTCTATTTCATGATGCGTTTGTTTTTATCGTCTGGTACAGCTTACTTACTGATATTTGCGGTTTAAAATTTGTTTGCTTCACGTTTGATAAACCTGAAATGATTTTCATAATTATTTGCCATTGTCATTTTTTTTTCTTCAGGTGAAGAGGAATGTTTCAGACCTGACAAACATCCCAGTGCGACACCAACAGTGGGAGGGTTGGCCTGCTTCGGCATCTGATTCAGTAAGGAACAAAAACACACCAACATGTCTCTTTGGCTTGGGAACGACAATTCTGTCTTCAGCCTTTTATAGCTGTTGTTCACCGGCAGTCTTGAAATGCATGAGGAAATGTGTTACCATGTTTTCATTTCACAATATATCCCGTCAAAGATGGTCTTCTAACAGGCTCATTTTACATGTAGGTCTTTATCTGCTGAGCGGTCATGATTTAAAGGTTCAAGGCCCTGTTAGTTTTTTCCATGAAGGCGAGGCAAAAGCCTGTTATTTCACAATATGTAGTGAATCCCAATTGAGAGAAACTGTTCAATGTTTTCAATGCTGAAACCATCTGCCCAGATGTTGAAACTAATTAAGTTGTCAAAGACTGTCCCCCATGTCCTTCTGTCTGTAGACATTAAAGCTCACATCATTGAGTGTCACTGACCTCTCCTGCCCGGGGTCATGGTTCCCAGCCATTCAGCTGAACTTAGTCAAAGTGCTCAGAAGCGGTCCTCACACGAAGACCTGAGGAACCCCCTCCCTCGTGCTTTTATTTGACAGCTTAGGCCTATATGTTCCCATGCTAATTGTATGGATGGTTATGCAACTGTGCTGTTGTGCACACATTTTGTTGGTCCCTTAAATGTTATCTTTGCTTTTTGAAGTATAAGTTCTTATTACAATATTTTATGGCATCATCTTCACTACACCTTGCCTGGGTCATGATTCAAATATATAATAACATTTCTGTTTTAGATATAGTAGTACAGAGTTCAGTAACCTGTTCTGTAAATGTTTTTTGGTTCAGATGGGAACCCTCTCTTTTCCCATCTACATTCAAAAATGATATTTGACATATTGAATGAAAAATAACTGCACCGTTTTTTAGTTTTTAGTGAAGCTTTTAGGACTCGCTTGGTTGCTCTCTTGTGAAAGCAAATAGGCCTACATTGCAACCATGTATTTTCCTGAAAGGCTGAGACAAAAGGTTCTACATCCTTTTTGTTCCAAATTGTTTGTCCTTTGTGTGTCCTAAAGCTAAATGTTGTGGCCAAAGGCAACCTCTCAAATGACGTTGTAGTAAACAGGAACACCTACCTAATATTGAGTTGCACCCCCTTTTGACCTCAGAACAGCCTGAATTTGTTGGGTTATGGACTCGACAAGGTGTCGAAAGCGTTCCACGGGGATGCTGGCCCAGGTTGACTCCAATGCTTCCCACAGTTGTGTGGTGGACCATTCTTGAGACACGGGAAACTGTTGAGCATGAAAAACCGTCTGGCACCTACTACCATACCCCTTTTAAAGGCACTTAAATATTTTGTCTTGCCTATTCACCCAATGGCACACATACACAATCCATGTCTCAAGGCTTAAAATCCTTCTTTAACCTGTCTCCTCCCCTTCACCCACACTGATTTTGAAGTGGAATTAACAAGTGACATCAATACGGGATCACACGTTTTACCTGGATTCACCTGGTTAGACTATTTCAATGAAAGAGAATGTTCTGTATATTTTAATTGTTATCCATCTCTTTCATTAGACGGGCACCAATAACTCTTGCTGAGAAATCAAGTCCATTCAGAAACCACAGTAAAGTGTACAATATCACTTCACAGCCCTTTGAACCCACCATCTCTCACTTCCCAGAATATGACTGAGGCTGCTTATCAATGAGCCTTGACTTGACCAAAGTGCTAAGGTAGCTTGGGGATGAATAGAAGGTGGGCGTATGTCATAGGCATGTGCCTTGCCATAGCCTGGCTAAGGTGGTTCTCTGCTCCCATGTTTCCTGGGAAGAGATATTAAAAGCCTTGATTGCAATAATGGCCCTCCAGACCCTTACTGAACTGTCTCTCTGAGCATTACACAGAAAAGCCCTTGCATGCCAGCCTGGCTGTTTCATTGCATATCTCATTAACCCCACCTCATCTCTGGGGATTTGTACCAATAAACATGGCTTCAAATTACATTTTCAAGGAGTCAGAATCGATGACTATTACTCAGCTCTGCTTTCATTATTCTCAGCATATGCTCTCACTTATTGTTTTGTGTGGGGGGGGGGGGGGGCAGAATTCCCTTTTAACGTGTAATAATTTTACGTTTATTCAATTTGTAGATCAATATTGTTCAAACCAAGAGGTTTTATTACCACCTGACCGTTTTATAATTAAAGACCCAAGACCCGTTGCAATATCAGAAATTATTGCGTGAGTGTCTACATTCAAGTGAATGTGGAGAAAAAAAATTCAGTCACAGATAAACGACATGTACATGTTTTAGATTACAGGCGTTATATTGGTGATGGCATAGTCGTGTACTGTACACTGCTGGAGCAGCTCTCTGGAGTTAAAGATCGTTTCACAAGCTCCGCTGGGTACCACCTCTGCCAGCCACTCCAACCCACACAGCCTTTTGGCAACCAATTGCCAGGAGTCACTTTCATTTACATCCTTGTGGATGTTGAAAATCTAAGGCTTTGAATTGTCTAATTATAGATTTAGCAGCTAATTGACTTATTTTACCTACTTCTGTTTTATAATTGTGCTTTACGCTCATAAATTGAAATCTTCGATGATTGTTGGGTTGCTTTTTATTTATTTTTTGTACATGAAAGCAAACCGGGTAGGAGCTTACTTTTGGAGAAATTAGTTATTTCTTTCCGTACTTCACGTCCCTGGTACTGTGCCTTCATTGTGTGTAGCACCACAAAAGGTTAGCCTACATAAAAATGAAATCCGAGCAGGAAGAAACCTCTTGTTTTGGTTGGCAATGTGATTCAGTGAGGTAACTTGATATTTCAAAAGAAAAGGAAGTGAAATATAATCAGAGAATAAAGGGAAATGCAAGCAACCTGGCTACAGAAATGAGGGTGATGCTCATTTGGCAGTATAGGCCTATATCCATGGTGCCTTACATTATGATGAAGCTGATGCTCAAATCAAAGATGTTTGAGATTGGCTGGGATGAAAAACCAATAAAGGCACATTTATGAGGAAACAGTTGTTCCTTGAGGTAAAGGGCCATTGACTCCCTTGGTGTGAAAGATGATTGGTCTGTTGTGAGACCTTCTTATTACAATTTCCTTCCTTCACATCTCTGAGAAATCTAGCCGAGCCAGGCGGTAGGCGCTCTGGCCGCTCTGATTGACAGGGCGATCCTGCACCTTTGGGAGTGATTGACAAGACAGTGGGACATCCTTATTAGACTCTCTTGTTTTCTCTGCTGCCATAATTGCTGACATTTATCCAGTGTTTCATGGTGTTTGCTAATGTATTAATGCAGCCACTCTGAGGGCTCCGCGCCCGTCGCCGAGTCTCCCGGCTTTTAATGGATTCTCTAGTTGACAGGCCCGTGCAGGCTTATTGGGGCCTGCTGGTTGCCGTAGCGACAGGGCTCAGTGATAAGCTGAGAGAGAGCCCCCTGTGATTGCTGTCTTTAGGTGACATTCAGTGGGCCTAGACTCTGTGAGGGGGACATGAGCTCTATGGAGGAGAGACTGTGTAGGCAGTCTCTATCCATCGCCCTCTAATGACCAAATACATTTGCTAATGCTACTTTGAGTCAGGGCTAAAAGTAAGGCGGTCTGGTACCGTGTCCCAGCAAAATAGATAGTGGGGGGTTAGGCTCATGTTTTACCGGTACGGCTATCACAATAATTCAAACAAAATGTCAAAAACTGTAGGCTATTACACAATTATTTGTCATTAGTGTATGTCAGAGGCATGAAAAATGAGCGAATGGACTTGAAAACAGGTGGTATAGCCTCTGCTCCACATTTTGCGAAGGCAGAGATGGGTGGCCGACAACACGCGCAGACAGCAGTATACGCATACATTCTGGCCTAATGAAATTGGCCAAATGTCATTACACTTTTTGGTGTTTTGTGTAACAGATGTCTGTTTCTGTCCACCACTGTTTTAGAGGATGAAATGTGCACGGGTAGCCTAGTAAAAGAGCTCTTTTGAAGTGATTATTTCACATTTGGAGGAGAACATGACTGGTTGTGTTTGCCACAATAAGTTGTAAAAGTTAAATGAAAAATCTTTACGACTAGGCCCACAGAGATCCTATTGAATTAATAGTGATTCTATAATAATTTCTATGATAAGGCCTACATTTTTTTTGATGCATGTGTGTGCACACACACAGGTCCCGTGCCGGGAAGAAATGTAATTACTTTCACCCCTGCATTGATTGCTCTGATACATAAAAATAAAAAAATCATCCAAAGTGTTCCTCATTACTTTGGCCACTTCTTGGATCCCCTAGTCTGTGAGCATAGTGGTAGGCATGAGACAATTATGGAATTTGGAGTAATGTGGCAAATGGCCACAGTTGCCAATTTTTTTTTTAATGTTTTGAGCTTAAAATGCACCTTCTCCTAAAATGAAAGTATTCAGAAGTTTGACGATTTATTTGAGTTCACGGTTGTTGTCCATGATTGTCGGTTATACGATAATTGTGCCAGGGCTACATGGTGGTAAAACACCCCGCTGTTGATCCAGCAGCAGACCGGCATTCCTTTCCCACTGTGACTCTCTGTGGAGAAGCCGGTGATCAGAGTTGCCTGTGTGAACCTCACACACTTGGTGCAGGACCCCTGATCCTAATCAGGAGTGACATATCTGCAGCAGCAAGGAGGAACCTGAAAAGGGACCAACAGGTGTTTAGGGTGGGGCTTCTTTATTCTTTTCTTCTCTTCTCCTCCGTCTTTATTTTCTCTTTCTCAGGCTCTGTTGTCCCCCTTCATCAAAGCGTTGTTGAACAAGGTGCTATTGGGGCTCTGGGTGCCGTCAGTGCAGCTGTCAGTGGTAATTATCTCACTCACAGCCAGAGACCTAATCCAAACACTGCCTGAAAAAAGAAACAGAAAGAGAATAAGAGAAAGAGGGAGAGAGGGAAAGAAAGAGAGCCAGCGAGGGGGGCTGAGAGAATTATTTCCCTGCATCGCTCCCCAATGCTTAGAAGCTTCAATGCAAGTGTTAATTAAAAGAATCCAAAAAAGAGGAGCTTGTTCATTGTGTAAGGATGGAAGAGAAGGTCAGTGTGGGGGGTGTTAACCTCTCCCCTATGCCTTGCGGCGTTCCGTCACAGAGCTGTGGAGCTGCACTTGTCCCAAAGCATCAGTGGAAGGCACAGGGTCAAAGCTTGGCTTGGGTGAGCGCTCAACTTTTATTCCTTTTTTTGGGCACACATGTCATCCCTCCCCTCAAGGTCCCCCATTGACTGGGGAAGTGATCAACTTTATTTCTACACATATTAGGGCCTCGGAGGAGGAAAGCCTCTTATTGTCAAGGGTGTCCACTCTGCCGCTGTTAAATTCTCACGTTTTATTGCCTCTCGATTGTCGAGGCTAGAGGAAAAGAGCATGGCATTCCTCCACATCTCAAAGCCCTCGTCGCTGTCCTGCTCAATGGGTCAGCCTCTCAAACCCCTGTGTCAATCATGTTTTTTAACAGCACTTTGCTTTCTATGGTCCACTGTTTAGAAATGTGCTCTTTCAAACCAACAAAGTGTGGCAACCGGACTCAATTTACAGTCCAGAATATTTCCATCCAATTCCTTTTATAAATTAATAATATCAACATGGCTACATAATGTCTCCACCATTTCCTATGACCGAGAACAGCTTCTTGCATCACCGCCTGATATGGCAACTGGGGCCTAACTCCCTGCCATCCAGAACCTCCATACCAGGCACAAATTGTCAGACTCCAGCCACCCAGGCCATAGACTGTTCTCTCTGCTACCGCAGGACCCTGAACCAACAGGACCCTGAACAGCTTCTACCCCAAAGCCAAAAGACTGCGAAATAGTTAGCCAAATGGCTACCTGACAATCTGCATTGACCTTTTTACAATAACTCTTTTGACTAATCACATATGTTGCTGCTACTGTTTATCTATCATGTTGCCTTGTCACTTTATTCCTAGTTATATGTGCATATTTCCCTCAATTACCTCGTATCCCTGCACATCGACTCGGTACTGGTACCCTATGTATATAGCAAAGTTCTAGTTAGGCATTGTGTAGTTATTACTTGTTATGTATATATGCTGTTATTACTTTTCTATTTCTCTATTTACTTTCTACATTCTTGGGAAGGGCCCCTAAGTAAGCATGTCACTGTTAGTGTACACTTGTTTACAAATCATGTGATTTTAATAAAATAAAATTGTACTTACACTTGACACCCCAACATACACTTTCATACTCACCACATACGCTGCTACTACTGTCTCTGTTTCCCCTGGGATTTTTTTCAGCAGTGGTGAAGTTAGCATGGGTAAGGGTGGTTGTGGGCATGGCCAATGGCACGGTTTTAGTGGCCATCTGAGATTTTAAAAAATGTGCTGTTTTAGAGCGCATTTCCTGCAATTCTACAAATTTTTCCCATGGTTTATGCAATGTTGCTCCATTATATTTTCTAATTTTATATCTGGTTTAAGTTTACTCAAATGTTTTACCATCCCATTTTATATATTGTCTTTGTGTGAATATTTAGTTAAAAAAAATTGGGCTGTGACGTCTATGCATATATGTAAACAGTGCTGTCTATCTATCCTGTTGCCTTGTCACTTTCACCCTTACCTATATGTATATAGCTACCTCCATTACCTTGTACCCCTGCACATTGACTGGTACTCTCTGTATATAGCTTGTTATTGTTATTAGTTATTTACTGTATATTTATTCCTCGTGTTATTGTTGTAATTTTTATCTTTAACTCCGTATTGTTGGAAAAGGACCCGTAAGTAAGCGTTTCAATAAGTCTACACCTGTAGTTTAAGAAGCATGTGACCGATAACGTTTTATTTGATTATACAAGGATATTTAACCCGCTGAAGAATTAGTGTGGGTAGATTTGTTACATGAACAATGTAAGGCAATTATGGTAAGTTTTCTTCCTAGGTGTTCCAGTGCTCTTTAGTTGTCCCAGCCTAGGCCTCTTCTGTGATGTACATTTTGCTTTTAATTAGTTGTGAAAGACAAACACTGTCATGTCAGTATGTGTGGGCCGTGGAACTCACAAGGCCACATAGGAAGGCCATGACTAGAAGATGAAAACATGACTTTGACTGCTTCTTCTACACGGCTTTCCTGCTTCTTCCCCTGGCCCTGTGCTGCACAGCAGGGAAATGGGTATGGACCATGGCAGGATATTGCTCATGATTTATTTGTCAAGGGAATACTGTGTTTCTGGTGTTCTTTGCTTACCCGTTTAGCGAGTGGGAATTTGAAGTACAATGGTCAAGAGAGAACCTTATTTCTAGCGCCAGAAGTAATTAACAGTAAATTCTCAAATGACTGATGGCTCTCTCTGATATTTGGGTATGTTGTTTTTATAAGCCAGAAAAGCATGTGGTGGCCGAGGACTAGCCGTTACGCTATTTTCTGGCTGAATCACTTTAAAAGAGATGTGGAAAACTCCAGCAGTCACTCTACTTTTGAAACTCAATTGCCGTTGCATGGAATTGGCTCCTGATTCAACAATTACCAGCTGGTCTTTGTTGGCTATAGCACCTGACAATAGCAAAGATTGTCACCCCCTGCTGTTGACTGCCAGGGACTCTCCCTTTTATCTGTCAGTGTGTCAATCACAGCATTCTGTTTAAACCTCCAGTTAATGCCACGAGTTTCTCAAGCGGTGAACGAGTAGGTCAATACATTTTTACAGTATTAATGAACTACAGTCGATGAGTGATGACTTGGTTTGCTAATGTTAATTATGAACAGACTAAAATACAGTATTGCTGAGTAGCGATTGTTTGTGACAATGCTTTTATTCATGAACTTTGATATTGTCAGTGATGGTTTTTCGTTGTGGTCAGATTCAGATCTGCCTTACATGCGCTCACTTCTGTTTTAGACTGTCATACTTAAAAATGAAATGATGAAAGCCTTTTAACACATGCAGTATTGATTTATGACTAAGATCATCCCTTTCTGGGAGGGCAGGTTAGTGATCAACACTGAGGTAAAAATGATGGGTTCTGGTGTTGCACAGTATACTGAAACTTCTGTAACTTTTTGATACTTGGAACACGAAAAACGGTTCGGTATTCCAATTTCTTACTTTCGGTACTTCTGTCATGTGTTTCACGTCGTCTACTGAATTGAGAGAGGATCAAGTCAATCAGCGCGGATGAATTCCCCATCTTATAGCGCACCGTGCCTGCTCCACTTACTGCTAGTCTAGCCTGTCCTGAGAAACCACTGCACTGGGAGTCTGCTGCACAGAAGGTAACACACTTAAATAATGCAACATGGCATGTAGAATTGTTTAACTTGTTAATTACTGTTCACAAAACAATGTCCGTTACAGTCTAGAAACTTTACAATCAGTGCCGGATTAAGAAATCGTAGGCCCCGGGGATTCGTTTTCTTAATAGGTCTCATGCCCCCCTTTCTGGCACACCATCATTTTCTGTAAACAAATCTGTGCACCAAGACGCAATTGGATGCGTGGTAAATTTACTGTTGAAGAAGAAGCCCCTTTTTATAATAAAGCCATAATAATGTTTGCCATGTGTCATGGGCTACAGTTGAGCAGAGGCGTTTTTACAATTTCCACACGTGAGGATTTTTCTTTTTTGGCATGGTGCAAACATTTAACACCTGCTCTTTCCATGACATAGACTGACCAGGTGAATTGAACTGGCTGTGTGAATGACGTGTGTCTTAATGAGACCGCACACATTTTTATATAGGTAATGTATACAGTTTATATTGACTTTCATAAAGTTTTTGTACTTGTTTTTTTTGTGCTGCCTTTTGGGCCTCCCACGGGCCTGGGCCCAGGTGCTTCAGCCCTGGTAAGCCCCTGCTTTAACCCGGCCCTGTTTACAATGCAAGAAGATACCAGGTTGCTTCCAGCTTTGTAGGCCAACTTTCCTTGCTACCTTACAGCTGAAGCTAACATTAATTATTGTTTGTGATACGCAAACCATAACACTAAATATAGCTTATTGTCACCAAAAAGTGATTTATTAATTTCCTCTCCCCGCCCCATCTCTGTCAAGATAATCTTTGCTCAAGCCTCGAACTGACTGTGTGTGAATGACGTCATAGGTCTTAGACTGCACACATTTTTATAAAGGGAGAGATTGGTTCTTTTATGCAAATGTTGTTGATCAATACAATAAAAAAAAGTCCCAAATGTAGCCAAATGAAATCAGCCAAAACAAGCTCAATAACCCAATGCATGCACACACTCATATTGAATATACATTCACCTGTATTATGAATAGGCCTCGGCTACATCTTGATTCACCCAGTTTATCAGTAGAGATTTACCATTCAAATAAATTATTACTGTTATGTATTTAGATTTGTTAACCGTCAATTTACTGTATAATTGATTCATTAATAATGCATCTTGATGATATTGAACTCAAGATCTGTCTGGATCAAGTGCCATTCTGTGACTTTGGCTAATATTATTTTTGGGGCCATGGTATCATTTTGGTATCGAGCATCCGGATGGTATCGCATATCGTGATACTAAACCTGGTATAGTTATTGAAGTCAAAATTCTTAGATCGGGGACAACACATGGGTACTGGGGTCCCATCACTTTCCTTCGGTTCTACCCTATCCCTTGGGGTTCAGCCGTATAGACAGTCTTTAATAAGTCCTTCCGCTGTGGTAGGTGACATTTACAGTGTCTATAGTTAGGTTGTCTATAAACCATGAATATATATTCCCCATAACAGGCTGGATAAACTTTGCTTTCTTCTAATCATATCAGAAAATCTAAATGGTTTATCTGTGAATGCTGAACTTGGATCTATTTCTCCCTTGACTCCTCCTTTCAGTGGGGTCTGAAATTGACACCCTTGATAAAGATGACCAAAAAATTACTGTATATAGGGTTAAATCGTACTATACTGGCGCCGACGCTCATCCAATGTGGCAGGGCGTGCAAACTATTAATCAAATCAAATGTATTTATATAGCCCTTCTTACATCAGCTGATATCTCAAAGTGCTGTACAGAAACCCAGCCTAAAACCCCAAACAGCAAGCAATGCAGGTGTAGAAGCACGGTGGCTAGGAAAAACTCCCTAGAAAGGCCAAAACCTAGGAAGAAACCTAGAGAGGAACCAGGCTATGAGGGGTGGCCAGTCCTCTTCTGGCTGTGCCGGGTGGAGATTATAACAGAACATGGCCTAGATGTTCATAAATGACCTGCATGGTCAAATAATAATAATCACAGTAGTTGAGGGTGCAACAGGTCAGCACCTCAGGAGTAAATGTCAGTTGGCTTTTCATAGCCGATCATTGAGAGTATCTCTACCGCTCCTGCTGTCTCTAGAGAGTTGAAAACAGCAGGTCTGGGACAGGTAGCACGCCCGGTGAACAGGTCAGGGTTCCATAGCAGCAGGCAGAACAGTTGAAACTGGAGCATGGCCGGGGGGGGGGGAGGGAGGGAGGGAGGGAGAGAGAGAGAGAGAGAGAGAGAGGGAGGGAGAGGGAGAGGGGGAGAGAGCCAGCCAGCCAGCCAATAACCCCACCCACTTTGCCAAAGCACTGCCCCAACACCACTAGAGGGATATCTTCAACCACCAACTTACCATCTTGAGACAAGGCTGAGTATAGCCCACAAAGATCTCCGCCACGGCACAACCTAAGGGGGGGCGCCAACCCAGACAGGAAGACCACGTCAGTGACTCAACCCACTCAAGTGACGCACCTCTCCTAGGGTCGGCATGGAAGAGCACCAGTAAGCCAGTGACTCGGCCCCTGTAATAGGGTTAGAGCCAGAGAATCCCAGTGGAGAGAGGTAAACCGGCCAGGCAGAGACAGCACGGCTGGTTCGTTGCCCCAGTGCCTTTCCATTCACCTTCACACTCCTGGGCCAGACTACACTCAATCATAGGACCTACTGAAGAGATGAGTCTTCAATAAAGACTTAAAGGTTGAGACCGAGTCTGCGTCTCTCACATGGGTAGAACGACCATTCCATAAAAATGGAGCTCTATAGGAGAAAGCCCTGCCTCCAAGCCCATTTAATGTTTTGTCGGTTAATAGTAAAACCTTGAAATCAGCACTTGCCTTAACAGGAAGCCAGTGTAGGGTAGCACTGGAGTAATATGATCAAATTTTTTGGTTCTAGTCAGGATTCTAGCAGCCATATTTAGCACTAACTGAAGTTTATTTAGTGCCTTATCCGGGTAGCCGGAAAGTAGAGCATTGCAGTAGTCTAACCTAGAAGTAACAAAAGCGTGGATAAATTTTTCTGCATCTATTTTTTGACAGAAAATCAATGCAATGTTACGCAGATGAAAAAAAGCTGTCCTTGAAACAATCTTGATTTGTTCGTCAAAAGAGAGATCAGGGTCCAGAGTAACGCCGAGGTCCTTCACAGTTTTATTTGAGACGACTGTACAACCATCAAGATTAATTGTCAGATTCAACAGAAGATCTCTTTTGTTTCTTGGGACCTAGAACAAGCATCTCTGTTTTGTCCGAGTTTAAAAGTATAAAGTTTGCAGCCATCCACTTCCTTATGTCTGAAACACAGGCTTCCAGCGAGGGCAATTTTGGGCCTTCACCATGTTTCATTGAAATGTACAGCTGTGTGTCATCTGCATATCAGTGAAAGTTAACATTGTTTTCGAATGACATCCCCAAGAGGTAAAATATATATTGAAAACAATAGTGGTTCTAGAACAGAACCTTGAGGAACACCAAAATGTACAGTTGATTTGTCAGAAGACAAACCATTCAGAGACAAACTGATATCTTTCCGACAGATAAGATGTTAACCAGGCCAGAACTTGTCCGTGTAGACCAATTTGGGTTTCCATTCTCTCCAAAAGAATGTGGTGATCGACGGTATCAAAAGCAGCACTAAGGTCTAGGAGCACGATGCAGAGCCTTGGTCTGATGCCATTAAAAGGTAATTTACCACCTTCACAAGTGCAGTCTCAGTGCTATGATGGGGTCTAAAACCAGACTGAAGCATTTCGTATACATTGTTTGTCTTCAGGAAGGCAGTGAGTTGCTGCGCAACAGCTTTTTCAATTTTGTTTGAGAGGAATGGGAGATTCGATATATGCCGATAGTTTTTAATATTTTCTGGGTCAAGTTTTGGCTTTTTCAAGAGAGGCTTTATTACTGCCACTTTTAGTGAGTTTGGTACACATCTGGTGGATAGAGAGCCGTTTATTATGTTCAACATAGGAGGGCCAAGCACAGGAAGCAGCTCTTTCAGTAGTTTAGTTGGAATAGGGTCCAGTATGCAGCTTGAGGGTTTAGAGGCCATGATTATTTTCATCATTGTGTCAAGAGATATAGTACTAAAACACTTTAGTGTCTCCCTTGATCCTAGGTCCTGGCAGAGTTGTGCAGACTCAGGACAACTGAGCTTTGGAGGAATACGCAGATTTAAAGAGGAGTCCATCATTTGCTTTCTAATGATCATGATCTTGTCCTCAAAGAAGTTCATGAATTTATCACTGCTGAAGAGAAAGCCATCCTCTCTTGGGGAATGCTGCTTTTTAGTTAGCTTTGCAACGGTATAATACATTTCGGATTGTTCTTATTTTCCTCAATTAAGTTGGAAAAATAGGATGATCGAGCAGCAGTGAGGGCTCTTCGATACTGCACGGTACTGTCTTTCCAAGCTAGTCAGAAGACTTCCAGTTTGGTGTGGCGCCATTTCCGTTCCAATTTTCTGGAAGCTTGCTTCAGAGCTCGGGTATTTTCTGTATACCAGGGAGCTAGTTTCTTATGACAAATGTTTTTAGGGGTGCGACTGCATCTAGGGTATTGTGCAAGGTTAAATTGAGTTCCTCAGTAGGTTAACTGATTTTTGTCCTCTGACATCCTTGGGGAGTCAGGAAGGGCATCAAGGAATCTTTGGGATGTCTGAGAATTTATAGCATGACTTTTGATGCTCCTTGGTTGGGTTCTGAGCAGATTATTTGTTGTGATTGCAAACGGAATAAAATGGTGGTGCGATAGTCCAGGATTATGAGGAAAAAATATTAAGATCCACAACATTTATTCTATGGGACAAAACTAGGTCCAGAGTATGACTGTGGCAATGAGTAGGTCCGGAGACATGTTGGACAAAACCCACTGAGTCGATGATGGCTCCGAAAGCCTTTTGGAGTGGGTCTGTGGACTTTTCCATGTGAATATTAAAGTCACCAAAAATGTGAATATCTGCTATGACTACAAGGTCCGATAGGAATTCAGGCAACTCAGTGAGGAACGCTGTATATGGCCCAGGAGGCCTGTAAACAGTAGCTATAAAAGGTGATTGAGTAGGCTGCATAGATTTCATGAAACGTCTTTTTTGTTAGCAACACCTCCGCCTTTGCGGGATGCGCGGGGGTTATGGTCACTAGTGTAACCAGGAGGTGAGGCCTCATTTTACACAGTAAATTCATCAGTCTAAAGCCGTTACAGACTACAAAGGGAAGCACAGCCGCGATCAGCCCAGTGAATCAAGCCTACCAGACAAGCTAAATTACTTCTATGCTCGTTTCAAGGTAAGCAACAGTGAAGCATGCATGATATCATCAGCTGTTCCAGACGACTGTGTGATCACGCTCTCCGCAGTCGATGTTAGTAAGACCTTTTAAACAGGTCAACATTTACCAGTCCCCAGGGCTACACGGATTACCAGGACATGTACTCCGAGCATGTGCTGACCAACTGGCAGGTGTCGTCACTGACATTTTCAACCTCCCCTTGTCTGAGTCTGTAATGCCAACATGTTTCAAGCAGACCACCATAGTCCCTGTGCCCAAGAAAGCGAAGGTAACCTGCCTAAATAACTACCACGTAGCACTCAGGTTGGTAGTCATGAAGTGCTTTGAGGCTGGTCGTGGCTCACAACATCATTATCCCAGAAACCCTAGACCCACTCCAATTTGCATAGCGCCCCAACAGAGCCACAGATGACACAATCTCTTTTGCACTCCACGCTGCCTTTTCCCACCTGGACAAAAGAAAGGAACACCTACGTGAGAATGCTATTCATTGACTTCAGTGCAGCGTTCAACACCATGGTGCCAACAAAGCTCATCACTTAGCTAAGGACCCTGGGACTAAACACCTCCCTCTGCAACTGGTTCCTGGACTTCCTGATGTGCTGCCCCCAGGTGGTAAGGGTAGGTAACAAACATCTGCCACGCTGAGCCTCAACTCGGGAGCCCCTCAGGGATGTGTGCTCAGTCCCCTCCTGTAACTCCCTGTTCACTCATGACTGCATGGCCAGGCACGACTCCAACACCATCATGAAGTTTGCCTAGGCCCCTTATTTCCAATGAAGGGAAATCTTAATGCTACAGCATACAATGACTTTCTAGATGATTCTGTGCTTCCCACTTTGAGGCAACATTTTGGGGAAGACCCTTTCCTGTTTCAGCGTGAACAAATCACGGTCCATACCAGTTAGGATTCCTGGTTTTCACACAGGCGGCCAGGGTTCGACTCCGGGTATGGGAACTGCTTTTTGGGGCGGCAGGTAGCCTAGTGGTTAGAGCATTGGGCCAGTAACCGAAAGGTTGCTGAATCGAATCCCCGAGCTGACAAGGTAAAAATCGGTCGTTTTTTCCCCTGAACAAGGCAGTTAACCCACTGTTCCCCGGTAGGCCGTCATTCTAAATAAGAATTTGTTCTTTACTAACTTGCCTAGTTAAAGGTTTACATTATTGTTTTTATTTTTTAAATAATGGTTTGTTGAGATCCGTGTGGAAGAACTTGACTGGCCTTCACAGAGCCCTGTCCTTAACCCCATCGAAAACCTTTGGGTTGAATTGGAACGCCGACTGCAAGCCAGTCCTAATCGCCCAACATAAATGTCCGACCTCACTAATGCGCTAGTGGCTGAATGGAAGCATGTCCCAACAGCAATGTTCCAACATCTAGTGGAAAGCCTTACCAGATAACTGGAGGCTGTTATAGCAGGTCATGATTTTGTAATGAGACGTTCGACGAGCAGGTGTCCACGTACTTTTGGTCATGTATTGTATAAACGCAACATGCAACAATTTAAAACATTTTACTTAATTACAGTTCATATAAGGAAATCAGGCAAATTGCATCCTCAACTTGAGAAATCTGTGGCATTGTGTTACAAAACTGCACATTTTACAGGGCATTCTATTGTCCCCAGCACAAGGTGCACCTGTGTAATGATCATGCTGTTTAATCATCTTCTTTATATGTCAGGTGGATGGATCATCTTGGCAAAGGAGAAATGTTCACTAACAGGGATGTAAAGAAATGTGTGCGAAAAGTTTAAGAGAAGCTTTTTGTGCGCATGGAATATTTATGATTTTTTAAAACATTTTAACACGTTACATGTTGCGTTTTATTTTTGTTCAGTGTATTTTAAAGGTTAAAATTGGAATGAATAGATAAAGTTCATTCAGATTTTTTTATTGTACAGATTTTTTTCTGATCTCAGTGATTTCTATCCCCAGATGACACTAGCTGCCTCTGGAATCAGCTACCCCTGCCATCACCTCGGTGTGTGTCGAAGGTCCTCACCAGCCAACACCCAGGAGCCAACAGAAGAGGTAGAGAGAGAGCACACACACACACACACACACACACACACACACACACACACACACACACACACACACACACACACACACACACACACACACACACAGTTTATTTGGCCTTCTTTTACATTTTCTATTGTGTTTTGATAGGTCAACAATACTGAAGTGAATGTGTTTGTACAGTGCGCAGATGTTCACATGGTAAGTGACAGCGAAGGGGATGACTTTGAGGATGCATCTGAATTTGGAGTGGACGAATCAGAGATGTTCGGAATGGGGACTTCTACAGGCTGTCGGAAAGCCCCCTTGAGTACGTACCTCACTGAGTGTGATGCTGCCACTCGATTCAAAAAGCTTGATTTATTGTTTATCAATCTGTTATTAAGCCAATGCTTTTTACTCTCTGCAGTGCCAGAGAACACTGAAAATGAAGTTGATGCCTTACTGCACTTTACTGCTGAATTTACCACAAGGTAGGTTTTTAGTATTGTTTTATCGTTAGCATCGAAAGGGGTCTATGCTTCTCAAAAGATGTGGAAGATCATGAATTCTTGCTTATTGATCTATCTCCTTTTTGTGTTTGCTGCAGGTATGGAGAATGTCATCCAGTGTTTTTCATTGGGACTTTGGAGGCGGCGTCTCAAGAGGCCTTCTATGGCAAAGCCAGAGATGTAAGTAACAATACAGGAGCCTGTCTTGGTAGTATGATTTACAGGACATGCATGATACTATACGACCGTTTTCAATGGTTATTTATTTTTTACATGCTTGGAAGGTTTTTGAAATAAAAAGTTGGAGTGTTTGTTCAAAAAGAGCCACCATTTGATTCCTCTCATAAAGCTCATAAAATTTGTTTCACGACAGCTGCCGCTTTATTTTTAGCCCACAATTTTTCTTCATTTTTCTGCTTTGTCCTTTTAACGAGGGTTGTATCAACTGACAGCTTGTGTGGATTACTGTCTTATTAGAATGGGAGAACACAGCAAGATGTTTGGGGGGTTTTAGACCATGAGGCAGAGGCTCGGTTGGCGTCTTGCCTGTCTCCCAGCTGATATCCTCTTCGCTAAGCCAGTGCAATATGGCCTCCTCGCTGTGGATATCCTCTCTGTGGTGCAGCCGGAGACTGTACATTGTGTCAATGAAAATAAACCAATATGAAGGGACACATGCAGCTGACCCCCAGCTCTCTGCCTGTAGGCCTGGAGGAGATGAGACTGAAGAAACGCACACACATTTGACTCCCACTGATGTGACCATTGGGTGTCAACTATACGGAAACCTCCCCTCCCCAACCACCACCACCGTCCTCTTGACAAAATGGGTCTAAATCGCTCCCTTCTTGTCATTGCAACTAGTTGTTCATTAAGTGGATATTGGAATGGTGCACATTTCAGGAGAAGGGGGGCCGTGGAGAGATTTTGCTCAGTCTCAAAGGCTGGCGGGCTAATCACTAAGTAAAACACTACATTTGATGAAGTGTTTCTGGAGGGGGAGATGCGCCTCAATCCAGCCTTAATGAAAATGCTTTGGGCTGCTGAGCCCTCCAGGGGATCAGCAGTAAGGCTCTTCAGACAGGCCACCCATCACTGCCAAGGCTCTTCTTAAATCCCCTTAACGGTGTGGTTAATCGGAGTAACCCTGCTCTCACTCACACAAAGACACGCATCAAAATTCATAGCAGTGCCGGGGTGAGGGTTTTATCACACTCAAGTATCCTCTTAAATCCCCCGTAGTTTAGCAAAAGAGCAATGAGGGGGAGAGAGGAGAAATCGATACCAGGTAGGGAAATGGATAAACATATTTTAATCCATCCCTTCCTGCTCTGATGAAAGTGATCATTTTAGTGGCTTTTAATATTTTCATTTGTTTCTACTAGCACAGTTCCAGTCAGGTGAACTGAAGCCCAGCTGAATATTTAGACTATTAGTTTGAACTGTGTAAAGACTATATTATTTTAATGCAGTTCTACAATTGAATGCTATTGTTTTGTATTCACTCCATTTTTGACTAGTTATTGCGCCTAAAACCCCCCATAAAATCAGAAGTGGTTAGACTAAATATAGCTATTAATACAAAATCATGTGTTTTCAATCGGTTCAATCATGTACCTACCATCTGTTAAAGCGTTGATCTGAATGTGTGTTCTCAGTGTGGGGTCAGGGGAGCAGTAATTTGAGCTCTTCATTTTGAAGTGTTTGCTTTTCTTGAGGCTGCTGTGGATGATCACTTTCACCCGTTTCCTCCGCTCCTCAACACTGGATATAATTAAAAATGTCCTCCCACAACACAAGTACATAAACTGGCTGGCTGTCACAAATGAGATATGGTAGTGTGTTTATCAGAGGCCACAGTTATCAGGCAGGTGTATTTTTACCTTATCCTCTTAATGACCCATACCACAGAAACTCATTTGTAAAACAAAACAAATGGCTGTTTTTTCACTGGTGTCGTGTTGAGCTCGCATAACAATCAGCATCTGTGTGACGTGGTTAAAGATGAGTTAGGTTGTACATTTTGTTCTCAGACTGGTCTTCATCTGCCAGTTGTCACTCTATTCAGCCCCCAGTGGAGCACCTGTGTGGGAGAATTCCTACTCATGTTGCAGATAATCATATGGTCCAGGCCGGACACAAAAAACAGCCGTATGTGAGCTGAGCCCATTCTGGTTGCCAGCTCCTGGCCAACGGCTACCTGGTTCACATGGCTCTAGTCTACACTAGAAGAGGAACAGACAGAGTGAACACTGACAGGGTGCTGTGTGAAAATCACTACAGTCTGGCTCACAGAACGGATCGGTTTTCTCAAGCTTCTTCTCTTCTCCTCTTCCCCTTCTCTGTATGGTGAACAGGTGGGAGGATTCACACCAGCGGCTTTTGGGTCACTTTCTAGCTCGGGTTGAACCTAGTAATTTAGTTTTACAGGTGATTTGTCCCTGCTTAGAAATGCACTACAAAAGATGAAACGTGAAAGAAGATGGGGAACAGTTAGAGAAGACCGTTTAAGTAAAACGACAAAGTTTGTGATTGGGTGTTATTAGAGAGAAGGGCTTTTCCCATTTCTTTACATAATGTATGTTTTTGAACATACGGTTTGTGAAAATGTCCTCCGGAGACTTAGCACTTTCTATAAGTTGCAGAGGGACGAGTGTGTGTGCGTGTCCATGCGCCTACGTGCACGTATGTATAAGATAATGAGTGTGTGCGTGTCTCATTTCGTCTTTTGTGAGAAGAAAAAAATAAAACTCTCCTCTCAAGGCTGCATTTGCTTGTCTTCTCAGCATGAGTGTTTAATCTTTTCAGGGCGTTCAATTGGGCCACTGAATTAGCCCCAAGCTCCTTCCCGCTAGGAACCAGGGAGCTTATTCTAAACCTCTAATCGCTGAGCAAACACAGCAGTGCTCTCCCACTCCTTTTCTATACAGGCCACAATATAGCACAACTTTCTTTTTACTTTCCCTCACTTTTCTGCCTGTGTGGATTTTGCTTTTGGTATATACAGCAGCTCCTGAGAAATTAGCTCCTTCGAGTGTTGTAAGGAACATAGGGGGTTAGAAAGAAATTTGAGTGAGTGTTCTGTAATTTAGAGGGCTTTATTTCCTACATCATCCAAGAGAACCTTTTGTTTGTGGCTGTGTTTGTTTTTTAATGAGTTGTCAGTGAGTCTTGAGAATCTGTGGCTCATATGGTGTCTACCCATGGATTTAGAGCATTGTCAATATTGTCCGCTCCTGCTGTTAACCTGAGAAGGCCAATGGCATTTGGTGTAAAATAAAGGGATTTTGTCTGTTTTTGTTTTCTCATTGGCCGCCTCAAAGGAAGTTTTATTTACTCCCTGTTCATTTGATTTTGTGTGTTTTGCGTTTGACTGGTTTGGCCTTGTTGTCTGTGAAAGCAGTCTCTTTACTCGCGGTCTCCTGTCGAACGACGCACGAAAGCTGTATAAAACCTCTCCCTTCAATGATAATATAACCAGACTCTGAGCAAGGACATTTGTCTCCCCTTCCCAGTGCTGTGTTGGGTGAAGCCCCTGTGTTTCAGGGTCTGGCTGGTCATTAACTCATTGGCTTCTAAATCCTCATACCTCTAATGAAATACCTCTGCTTTCCGTTTCCACAGAGAAAACTGCTGGCAATCTACCTCCACAACGACGAGAGTGTCCTCGGCAACGTCTTCTGCTCCCAGATGATGTGTGCAGACTCCATAGTGTCCTATCTGAGCCAGAACTTCATCACATGGGCCTGGGATGTCACTAAAGAAGCTAACAAAGCCAGGTATGTCTAAGTATATGCCCTCATCACATCTCAGGAATCCACTACTGGAGAACAGACCGAATATTAGAGAGTCTGAGAAGTGGATAATATTCAGCCCCCAGTCGCCAACTCCGCACCACCTTCTCTTTAACTCAAGCCCCTCTTCATCGGGAAGGGGGATGTGTGCTAACAAAAGCACTTGTGTTTGCAGTATGAGGCCCCAATTGGGCAATCTTCACTAATCTGCCTCAATGGAGGGTCAGTTCGAAATGAAGCTCACATGAAGTCTGCGTTGCCTGGGAGACCATATCTATTTACCCAAGGCTGAGGGAGTTGTCTTATCAACGTGACAAAAACTTTATCTCTCCTCCGTAAGTTCACAACAGTTAGTTTCCGATTCACTGCAGATTCCAACTCCTTATTTCCACCTAGGTTGTGGATGTTCCAGTATGTGACTCCTTGTGCTTAGCATTACCCAACTACACTCTCAAGCCCTCCACTCTTGACCCCCAAGCCAGGCTGGCCTCTCCCTGGCCTTGCTCTCCTCCTCCCCTAGCCAAGGGGGAGAATGAGGTAGGGTCCCAGGTGTGATGTGTCTGCTGTGGGGAGGATGGAGGAGGAGAGAGGGCCCGGCCGGTAGCCAGATGGAGGTTTGATTGGGGCACAGCAGCAGGCCCTAGATTTTCCTTCCACTAGACTTCAGGGCTAAGCCCACCCCCTGGTAGGAGGCGTTTACGAAAGACCGGGGGTGAGGCTCAGACACTGACCTCACTCCTTTTTTATTTCCTTTAAGGATATTCCTTCCCTCATTCTGTACCCTTTCTCCCTTTGCTTCTTGCTTTTTGCGCCCAGCTGGGCCTTTTTATTGCAGATTAAAGGCAAGCAACATCTGGAGCTGTTTCCCCCACGTTCTCACGCGCTCATCTCTGCACCAGTATCCCTGCACATTGTAAATATGGTATTGGATCTGACCCTGTATATAGCGTCTTACTTCTCGTGTTCTTATTTTTATTTGTCGTATGTTTTTGTTCTGCCTAATGTTATTTGTTTGTGCTACATTGATAATGATTATTGCATTGTTGGGTTTGGAGCTTGCGAGAGGAATTTCACTGTGACATTAACACTTGAAACTCTTAGGTTAATCCTGAGTCACTGATGATAGGCATGAGTCGCAGTGACTAACTATTAAGAAGGTATCCTAATTTCTAGGGCCTCATAGCGTAAAATGAGCCAGTTAGGTTGCCTCTGTATTATCACAGTCCTCTTAGTTTAGGTATTAATTATTATGCATAAAGCCAGATCTGCTGAAAACATGCCAATTGTCACCCATGGGAAATGTCTCTGAAATACCACATGGACACTGAACCTCATACACAGCAAATATTGAACTTATTTATGAATAAATGTACTCTGAAACTACATCTTTCAGATTGTTATCTATGTTTGTTTTTCTTTTGATTCTATGTTTTGTGTTTTGACTGCCCACTTTCATACCACATCTCATCTTTTTAATGCATCATATGGTGCTGTACTGATCAAAAATGAAATTGAACTCCTCATTGTTCAACACATTACCAGTGAAGGTTATCGTGCAGTCATCCGACTTCTTCATAAGCTCTGTGTATTCAAAACAAGAGAATATCCGGAGAAATTCAATTTTCCATTCAACACGTCTACACAGAAAGTGTCTGTTTTGTGTGAGTAGCGTCCGGTTCCAATTCCACGTGATTGACTAAAGCACACCTGGAGAGCTTGTTGGATGCTCACTGGGGTGGGGTGGCAGCAGTCTCTCAAGATCTCACGCATGACTGGTGTAAAGACGTGAACCTTACAGTCCAAGGAAACATAAACATTTTGGGCGGAGACAGAGTGAGCTGATTTAGAGCCTCGTTACACTACTTTGACGACGCCACCTACACAGAACAAAAATATAAACGGAGCATGTAAAATGTTGGTCCCATGTTTCCTGAGCTGAAATAAAAGATCCTAGAAGTGTTCCATATGCACAAAAATATTATTTCTCATTGTTGTGCACAAATCTGTTTATATCCCTGTTAGTGAGCATTTCTCATATGACAAGATAATCCTGACAGGTGTGGCATATCAAGAAACTGATTAAACAGCATGGTCATTACACATGTGCACCTTGTGCTGGTTACAATAAAAGGCCACTCTAAAATGTGCGGTTTTGTCACACAACATAAGTAACATTAAATTTCGCTACCATAAGCTGCTGCCCAACGTCGTTTTATAGAATTTGACCGTACGTCCAACCGGCCTCACAACCGCAGACCACGTGTAACTGTGCCAGCCCAGGACCTCCACTTCCGGCTTCTTCACCTTCGGGATTGTCTGAGACCAGCCACCCGGACAACTGATTAAACTGTGGGTTCGCAAAACGAAAGAATTTCTGCACAAACTGTCAGAAATCATCTCAGGGAAGCTCATCTGCATGCTTGTCGTCCTCACCAGGGTCTTGACCTGACTGCAGTTCGGTGTTGTAACAGATTTCAGTGGGCAAATGTACACCTTCGATGGCCACTGGCACGCTGGAGAAGTGTGCTCTTCACAGATGAATCCTGGTTAACTGTACCGGGCAGATGGCAGACAGCGTGTATGGCGTCGTGTGGGCGAGCGGTTTGCTGATGTCAACGTTGTGAACAGAGTGCACCATGGTGGGGTTATGTAATGGGCAGGCATACTGTAAGCTACGGACAATGAACACAAATGCATTTTATCGATGGCAAAATACCGTGACGAGGCCCAGTGTTGTGGCATTCATCTGCCGCCATCACCTTATTTTTCAGCAATGACCTGGGGAATAGTTACAGGGGAGAGGGGGATGAATGAGCCAATTGGAAGCTGGGTATGATTAGGTGGCCATCCCCACATACCCCCCTCTGAGTGGTACAAGGTAAAGGCACCATATGTCCCTTAATACCAGAAGACAGCATTTTTGCTCTTTGAGCCAAATTGAAAGGGAAAGGCTTTCAAAATATCCACACATTTGTGAATTGTTGCATTAAGAAACTGTGCAACACTATATGCAATATGGTTTAGATGAGAAGCTCCTGTATAGTTTGAATTGTTATCCTTATTTTGTTTGTCTATACATTATGACATTCATGGTATGAGAATAGCTGCACTCGCACTTGAAGCAGTAATGTTTCTTTAGCTACAACACATCCAAGGTACACTTGGGCGATCTACTGTTTTATAGGGTATACCAAGGTATGATTTTCAATACAAAAATCTATGTTTTTATTTTGGGGTGGGGGGCATCACCGCCTTGCAGGGACTGTTGGTGTGCGTGCTACGCCACTGCTTATAAACTATACGTTCAGTAGAACTATAGAACATCTAAGATGTGTCAAATAACTTATATCCAGCTCAGGGCTCCAGCTATGCATTTGGTTTGCTAATTTGTTAGCTAAGTGACTAGATGTCAAGATCAAGCTTTTTGGTTACAGCAGATGCATTCAATCCCCTCCTGAATCAAGATCCCTGTTGACTAAATAGTTTTGAGCAAAAATTCTGCCCCTTTATTGCATATTCAGTAATACCTTATACCCTGGTATGGTACAGAAATTGTATGAAAATCTGGATACCGCCCAACCCTAGAGGTGTTCAGTCCCACGGTCCTGCCTTTAGTGATGAGCTTAGAGGGCACTATGGTGTTGAACGCTGAGCTGTAGTGAATGAACAGCATTCTCACGTAGGTGTTCCTCTTGACCAGGTGGGAGAGGGCAGTGTGGAGCGCGGTAGAGATTGCGTCATCTGTGGATCTTTTGGGGTGGTTTCCAAATTGGAGTGCGTCCAGGATGATGGTGTTGTGAGCCATGACCAGCCTTTGAAAGCGTTTCATGGCCACAGATGTGAGTGCTACGGGGCTGTAGTCATTTAGGCAGGTTACCTTGGCGTTCTTGGGCACAGGGACTATGGTGGTCTGCTTGAAACAAGTAGGTATTACAGACTGGGTCAGGGAGAGGTTGAAAATGTCATTGAAGACACTTGGCAGCTGGTCAGTGCATGCTCTGAGTACCTGTCCTGGTAATCTGTCCTGCCCTGAGCCCTTGTGAATGTTAACCTTTTTAAAGGTCTTACTCGCATTGGCTACAGAGAGTGAGATCACAGTTGTTCGGAACAGCTGGTGCTCTCATGCATGCTTCAGTGTTGCCTGCCTTGAAGCAAGCATAGAAGGCGTTTAGCTCTCGTCACTGGGCAGCTTGCGGCTTGGTTTCGTTTTGTGATCGTTTGCAAGCCCTGCCACATCCGACGAGCGTTAGAGCTGGCATAGTAGGAATCAATCTTAGTACTGTATTGATGCTATGGTTGTTTGATGGCTAGTCGGAGGTCGTGGTGGGATTTCTTATAAGCGTCCAGATTAGTGTTCCGCTCCTTGAAAGTTTAAGCTCTTGCCTTCAGCTCAGTGCATATGTTTTCTGTAATCCAATGCTTCTGGTTGGGTTATGTACGTACGGTCATTTTTGGGATTGCGTCATCAATGAACTTATTAATGAAGCCGGGGACTGTGGTCGTCAACTCAATGTTATCGGATGAATCCCGGAGCATATTCCAGTCTGTGCTAGTGAAATAATCCTGTAGTGTAGCATTCGCCTCATCGGACCACTTCCGTATTGAGTGTCACTGGTACTTCCTGTTTGGTTCTTGCTTGTAAGCAGGAGGATAGATTTATAAGATTTGCCAAATTGTGGGCAAGGGAGAGCCTTGTTTGGGTTTCTGTGTGTGGAGTAAAGGTGATTTAGAGTTTTGTCACCAAGTTGCACAGGTGACATGCTGGTAAAAATCTGATTTTGAAGAGATGTCACCAGACATATTTTACTAATGTAAATCCACCCTTCAAACCTGTAACTCTACCAAACCACCCAAAAAATATGTTTCTTTAGGACCTTCGTAGGAGCGTTGTTAGATATCAGAACAGGATCCCAAAACCATCGTTAGTAAAGTTTCCCTTGAAAACCCTTGTTATGTATTCACTGCCTCAGACCACTCATAGAACAGCTAAGTGCGTTTTTGGGTGGGTGCTTTTTTTGCCCTACCGCGTCACTTTATACACCGAATATATCTGCTAAACAGAAAATCATGATGTTCATCTGTCTTTCTGTGATCACTTATGACTTCAGAACTAATGTGACTACAAATACAAAGTTGCCATTTTCTTTTGCATTTGTTAAACAAGTGAAGGATGAAAAGATGCTTCAAATAAAAACCGAGATGACTGCGTAAATAGCCTACATACGCCTATATAAATCAGTAATATTAAAATGTCATGTTAATTCAGTTGAGTTCTATTTAGCTAATTTTAGGCTACTGTTGGTCATTTTATATTCAATATATTTCATGATGTGTAACAAGGTGCCCAATGATGTGCCAAATCTGGATTTTTACTCCATTAATATAAGCTAAGCATTAGAATAAACCACCTCAATATTTGAGATATCTCTAGGAGCTGATCTGTTGTCAGTATTGTGGAATAATTCTAATGTTAAGGTCAAATTTGAATGGAGAAAGCTGATACGAGAGCAGCGCTGTGTTTTATTTAGATCCTATCAGTACTGACACAAGCCTCAACGACGCACTTAGCTAACATTCTGTCTGCGTGGTGTTTTGGGAAACGCATGTTATCTTCAGCCGTTGTAGGAAAGATGCATCGTTTAAAACACTCATCCTTACTTCCTAGCCTGAGGCACAATTTTCATCCTTCATATGTGATGCTGTGTCAGTACTTGTTATTGTGCATCGTATGTACATTTACATTTAGTATGTAGAAACATTTTCTTCACTTTTGGTTTACAAACTCAGGAGTAAAAAAATCAAGCATTAGCCTTGTATGGTAGGTGTAAAAAAAATTTTTTAAAGACTGTATTGTGTCCGATTACATAGTTTGTTCCTTGAAACAGGTTTTTACTGTTTTGGTTTGACTCCTGGGGTGTTTGATTGATTGGAACAAAAGGAGGTTGTTGTTTAAGGGAATTAAGATTGGGTTTCTCTGAAGGCCCTGATGATTGTTCCCAAGTCCTTGGTGACAGGTTAGAATTACCCCTTTCCATTCTTTTGGCCTGGCCATGGTTAGGCCTTTTCAGGGCCCTCTAGAGCAGGGACAAGGACAGGGCATGGACATCATCTTAACTTCACTGTGTCAGGGGGAGAACCCCTCCTTAACCACAGTAGAATGGACAAAAGACAAGTCAGCCGCATCGTCAGAACTCATGAGCAACTGCATGAGCTATTTGGTGTTGACTTCGGGTTAGAGTAATGTTGGGGTTAAGGATTGTGGTTGTAATTACCTTGTTTCTCCTGGAATGCTGATGGAGATTGGTGCTCATGCTTCCTATGGTTAAGCATTGAGCCACCGTTGTTCCATTGCACAGTTTGAAAAGTAATTCAACTGGCTCTCTCAACTTTGAATTCATGATTAATGAGTAGCAACCACGCCCAGACCACTCACTCCATCCCTCTCCTCTCTGACCTCATCCTCCACCCATTCCATTACTCCTCTATTTTACCAGCCAGTTATTAAAGTGGATCTTATTAAAAGGCGAGGGAAAAAGCGAATCTATATTTGCATTCAGTCTATAGCAATTCATTAATATTATGACATTTACAGTGAGCTCCGAGGGCCTGCCTGCTACCCTTTTCATTCTAGTGAAATGTTAATTTAAAGTTCTGTCTTTGTAATGGAATAAGAAATCCTCTCTGCCCTATCAATTCATCACCACTGGTGGAGAATACTAATTTGTCTGCCTGGCTTATTTAGACAGGGACCTCTCCTGGAAGATAAGGCAGAATTGGTTTTAAAGTTCTTAATGGAAACCTCCACCCAAAAACTATCTTTTGGTATTTGTTTCATTAGTCCATTGTTGACATAGTCAACCCTGAAAAGGGATGATTTCATATCTTTAAAACTTGAGTGCTGACAAGCAAAAGATTTGATGCAAAATGCATCATACATGGATGATTTCATATCTTGAGTGCTGACAAGCAAGACATTTTGGGACTACGTCAACAATGGACTAATGAAACAAATAACAAAGAGTTTTTGGGTGATTTCCTTTAATGCTGTGAGCGGTGTACCTCATTCAAGTGCTGTTCGTGTGAAAAAATGTCTGTCCCGTCTTTTCCTTTCCCAGACTACTCACTATGTGCACGAGGCACTTTGGCAGTGTGGTGGCACAGACGATTCGGACATACAAGACAGATCAGTTCCCCCTCCTCCTTATTGTCATGGGAAAGAGGACCTCAAATGAAGTTTTAAATGTTATTCAAGGTAATGACTGCATAAATCTCAACAATATCAATGGGTTGAACAATCACATTCTGGTTGAAAATACGTCTTGGAGAGCTCTAATATATGTTCAACCAAATGACTTTGTGACCCTCTGATAATGCTGAAATAGTAATGTATTTGTGTGAATAATTATTTATTTTGTATCCCAAAAGGCATTTTAAAATTGTATTTCTTAAAAGTATTGTTTTTTTACTATTCTTTCAAGGCAACACGACAGTGGATGAGTTGATGATGAGGCTAATGGGTGCAATGGAAATCTTCACAGCTCAGCAGCAAGAGGACATCAAGGATGAAGTATGTATGAGAGGAACTCTGAAAGCACACAGAGGAACAGAGTTAAGTGGGAGTAGATGTTTGAAATGTAAGCCATTATTAGGCCATGGCCACTGAAATATACCATGATTTGTTTCATCACAGGAGGCCAAGAGGGAGCCAATTATTGTGCCATTTGAGCCGATCTCTTATAATTATGCCATAGTTTGTCCGGGAGCTAAATGGGGACATGCTGAGACAAATCGGAATGCATTGTGACTGCCACCAGCTCCACTTAGGGCCAAGGCAAAGAATACATACTCTGAGAGGCCCTTTATCTGGGTCAGGGGAGCGAAAGCACAATTCATTTCCCTCCCATTTTGTTTTAGTTTACTGTGCCTAAGATCATCACAATGGGAGCAGGATACAAACTCTTCTCTCTTTCACCCTTCTCTGTCTATTGCTGCTTTAATCCAATAGAAACTTGACAAACAAACTTCACTCTGAGAAGAAAGCAGTGAAACAGAGGCGGTATTCTTTCATGTGAGGACAGGAATGTGGGGGACAGTATGGCGGGAGTCCCTCTGTGTCAAAGACATTCACCTGACCTCATGAACGCTCTCTTTTCTGTGTCACAATGAATGGATTTATTTAACCATTCTCTCACTTTAGCAGATATTTACTCAACATCCAATAACCAAAGAAATGCATTCTTTAGGTAGTCCTCCTAAGCTGACTACACTAGACCATGCTTTCTCAGGCATACAGTTTGTGTTGTTAGTGATTACAGATGACTCCATACCCTGTTTCTTTGTACTGTATAAACCTCTCATTAATCAGCAGTCTGGAAGAGATGACGTGTCATCAAGCTCAGTCCAATGTGCTCAATACTTAGCATAAACTTGTCACTGCGAGATGTCTTTGAATACCAGTACACATTCTCTCTCGCTGACTTGTCTTTAGACCTTTCACTCTTGTTGATGGGATATAGATTTAGAGAATGAAATGGTCACAAGGTGGTTTCTGTTTCTGAGATGAAAGGCATCTGCAGCAGTGTTTTATAGTAGATTAAAACCGGAGATTGTCTCATGTTCTTCAGCAGAACTTGGCCTGGCTGGCTGGTTGACTGTCTTTCTCATTCCTCGACTCTGTCACATCATATGATGAGTTAGACTCCCACGGTGTTGTAACAATACTAGTTTAGTGACCTTTCAGTGGTTGATTTAGTTTTGCTACAGCATCTCAATCACGGGGAATCATCATTAGTGTTTTGCACACAGCCAGGGGGTAACTGTACGTGAGCCGATGAGTGTTGACACTTCTGTCTGTAACTGGGGTTCCCATTAGGTTCTCATTGGATGCCTACCCTTTCAGAAAAATCCTTAAGACCAATAAGAAACAAGTGGTATGTACGCTATGTGTACATGTCACCAAGCTGTATGTCCTGTGTGACCAGACTGGATGCTACAGTAATATGCTCCATTTAGAGATGTATGAATAATTGACTAACAGGTTTTCATGGGGAGAAGCTCAGTTGAATGCCTTGCTATTGTCTTCGTAGATGCAAAGCAAATATGACAGCTTTTGCTGTGAACAGAAAATCTGTTATTGAATTAGCATACCATCCAATTTGATTCTTAAATAATTAAAATGGCCTTTATGGGTCAGTCTTTTAATTCAACATTTCTCTTCTTGAATAGCTTTTCAATTTGGCATATTTAGAATGTTTCTGTTCATTTATAAGAAAAGTAAGTCATTTTCTGTCAGAATTGGCACCTTGACAAGCCATCTGTCTCCATAACAGTCACTGGTTGTGATAATTACACATGCCTGTCGGGATTGAGGGAAATGTGAAGTGATAATGTCACAAATCAGGAGAACAAATTATCATGAGTGGGTAATGTACGATAGTGATTAATAACCTTAGGAATCTGCAACCACATCCTGTAAATTCCAGACCCTGTCTCTGCTGTGAGGTGAACTTGTCACTCCTAGTGCTCATCTGTTTCTCAAACATTAGAAAGCGCAATGACTTGCTAAATCACTTGACACATGTACAATCTCATTGCTAAATATTTAACTATTTTGACACATTCGTAGGCTCAGTGGGCCTATATTAGTCAAATGCATTAGTACAGTATGTCACCATTTGGACCAGAGAGTTCAAGCAGAGGTCTCCTCAGGCGTTTCACATTGATAAGCGTTTAGGAGATTTTCTCGAGATATTCTCGAGCGGTATCGATTGTCAAGAGACATTATTGTAATGTAAAAAAGTCATTTCAAATGCTACCTCCGGAGGTTGCGCATGGCACTCGCCCGAGTGTTGCCCCCCTCCACGCAGGGCAGTGTAAACATAATTGGCTCTTTCAGCCCAACACTCCTACATTGTAAATCATAATAGCAGAGCAATGTTTTTGAAACTGATGAAATGTATAGGCATTTTCCTTACATTAGAGACTTGTTTAATTGTTGTTTTTTTGAAATTGCAGTAAAAGACGGTTCATCTGAAATTGACAATAGCTTTACGGGAATATCAGAACACGTCATTTATTTCAATGCAAAAGTGAGCAGGAACACAAGCATCAACTCCATATTAAATTAACATTTTTTTCATGTAATTATTTGCATGATATTGATGAAATTAAGCTAGGTTTGTTCCACTGGATGCCGAAAAGCAATCTAACAATTGTATTATTGGCTGACGTTAGCATTCAACTAACTAGCTAGCTAACATAGGCATTGTCATACATCAGAGAGCGCGTTGATTCTGCCTACACGGTGGAAGGACAAGCGTCGGGGAGTGACGCCATCTGACGTGAGACAATGTAACTTAACTTGCAAGTTATGTATGTGAGGATAATGCAGACATTTTGTTTAGTTTGCTATCTAGCTCTGTATAATATGAATGACTCTGTATGATAACATCACAGACAGAACAATGAGCCAGATATTTCACAGGATGTATAAGTGTGATGCATCCGGTTGGCGTTTCCATTCACTACCAAATATGGTGAGGAGACGAAGCCCAGTGGCGCCAGTGGGAGAAGATGGAGCGCGATGGATTTTGGTCGACATTATGCAAATGTTGTCATCAATGAAACATTTTATCTCAATAGTTTTCTGTTCCCAAAACTATAATATGTTACAGAGTGGACTATGTTTTGTGGAGTTTACCCTTTGCCAAAGGTTTAAAAAAATGTGTTTAGAAGGAGTGCAAGGGCGAATTGAGTTAATGCACACGTGCACTTCAGAGTAGGCGTTCCCTAATGGAAATATGCAAATACATCCTAGAATGCGCCAATAGGATCTCTCTAGCTCAGGCTTGGCTCTGCCCCCCTCCTTGCTTTTTTTGTTCACTTTGACTCATTTGTTCCCACTGGAAACAGCCTGTGTTCTATCCTGGGTTAGTTATAAAAAATCTTTGATAACCGTTCTTGAACTTACATTTTTGCTATTTGAGAAAATTATATTAGCTAACGTAAGCTAGCAGCTATGCCCCTTTGGCAGTTTGTCTTACAGCTAAACTTATGAGTGTATGGACACGGAAATAACCATTGAAATGCCCGCACATGCTTGTGTATTGTTGCATTATTCAGAGTGTGATA